>NC_063179.1:37641515-38980681 GCF_023159225.1 Perognathus longimembris pacificus | reverse complement strand
ACTATTAACGTTGAAATGGCTGAGATGTATTCATGCCTGAAAGAGATAAATTACTTTAATACTCATTGCACAGAGGCAACTCACGGAAGAAGCATGCGTTTAGGGACACTGACTCAGCTAAATCAGAGAAACCTGAGGATGAGACAGGAGATGGTGTAGTGGTGTTGATCTACGGCTATGGAAGCTCATGTGACTGGAATCATGAATGGAAGCTTGACTCTGCAACTTTGCTGCCGCTACTGCTGCTCCTTCTCCTCTTCCTCTTCTCCCTCCTTCTTCTCCTTCTTCTTTCTGTGGTACTACAGTTCGATCCCTGGGCCTAACCCTCTCTAAGCATGCATTCTATCACTTGAGCTACACTCCTAAACCCTATTGCTTTAGTTATTTTTTCGAATAAAGTTTCCTCTTTTTGCCTAGGATAGACTGAACCATGATCGTACATTTATACTTCTGATGCTGCTGACTACTGTGTACTACCACACCCAGGTTTCATGGTTGAGATAGGGACACACACACACACACACACACTCACGCACGCACGCGCACACACACACAATTTGCTATTGTAAAGGTAATATACAGAGGGGTTACAGTTACAGGTAATGAGTAATTACTTTTGGAACAATGTCACTCTCCCTCTCTCTCTCCCAGTTTTTCCCTCTCATTCCCACCCATAAGCTTTCTAGTTCATTTTCCAGTGTTTAGCGAGTATTCCTGTTGTACTTATTCACCCTTTGTTCTACCTTTCCTTGTCTTACCTTTCTGTCCCCAAGACGAACAAACAAGATAAAAGGAAAAGACAACAAAAACAAGCAATGATAGCAACAAAATTCTCTTGTTTCCTTCTCTTGGAATTCACTTTGTAAACTATTGTTTTAGATGATCATACGTACATAGCTATTGAATCTTTGTGATCCACTCCTATGAATATTCTCCTTTGGTCTCACTGTGTGAATGTCCAGAGTCCTGTACAATTTCTCATGTCCAAGTGTATTATTTTTAACCATCCAGTGTGTTTACTTATAGATTTATAGATACATTCTAGTTACCCCCATATCAGGGAAACCATCAAGCCTATGTTTCTTAGGACCTGGCTTCCTTTGATTAGCATAATGTTTTCAAGCATTTACATTTCCTTATGAGTGGTACAGTATCATAAGCTACATCTTCCACATCTCTGCCTGTAGAATACCTAGAACTACAAGTGTGAGTTACCACATATGGGATATTTCTAATGTGGAAAATATTTGTGAATTTTGAGGACAAAGAATATTTTGTAAATGTCTCGTCTTGAACATTTTATGGATAAAAGGTCCAGTCTTTCTAAAAATACAATATTTTCTGTTTTCCTTTCAATTCTAGCTTGGCCTTTTTAAACTCTCTTCCAACCCTTTTATGTTTTCATTTTCTCACTAGCTGTCCATCTTTGTGGTCCTTTCCAGCACTCACAGGCGTTACATACGAATTGTGCTGACCCTCTGCACTTAGTGGAATCAGAGCAACCCATTTTGTAACCTGATTCTAACCTCCTCATTGAAATATATTTTCCATTTGCTTGAAAGAAGACTGGGCCTGTGGGGAAAATGACTGGAACAGGCTTTTAAACACTTGCTTCCTAGAAATTGCTAGGAAAAGTTTCAGGTTTTTGTGAGTCCTGGCTTTTCATCCAAGTAACCCAGCAGAGGGCTATGCATAAGGGGGTTATTCAGTAAGAACAGCTGATGATCTATCATCATCCCTCAAATATGCCTTAGCATTGAAGCAGAAAGCTTTGACAATACATGAAGTGGAACTCACACAAATAGGCAGTAAAAGCTGCTCAGTGGGTTTAGTTAACACAGCAGTCGGTTCGCTGCAACAGCATTTTCATGACCACAGACCCTAACCTCCATACTTGGAGAAGTTATTTCTCCATTATGGGAAAATATGCTTAGTTATCTTTGTCCTCAAGGTCATTGTTCTTTTCCCCTCTAGATCAGCAAGTACCTTTTCTATGTATTAAAGTTCTGGTCTCCCTATTTTCAAAATTGAAGCATACATGTAGCATCTGCAATTCATTAAACTGACTTACACACCACAGATCTAAAGCTGCTAGCAAGCTCCTTTGATGTCTGAAGAACATGCATATTCCTTTGAAATTTCAAGGTTTTTACATAGACGATACTTGTGCCTGTGATTTGGTTTCTACATACTGAGTTTATAGGAGACAAACAGAATATTGGTACTCTTTTCTTGCTTTAGTTGAAATTAAAAAAAAGAATAACTTGCCTTAAAGAATTGAACTTATTATTATGATTAAGAATATAGACAAAGGGTGTTCAAGTCAACAAATCAGTTCATGAGTATAATGCATCTTGACCAATGTCACCCTTTTCCATTTTCCACCCCATCTTTCCCAGCTCTACCTATACCTTCTGATTACCTGGTTCCATTTTCACACATGCACATTAAGAATAATGACTGTATTTGTCCACCCTTCCTCTTTCCATTTGTCTTCTTCACCCCCTTGCCTGACAAAATATGTTCATCTTACTAATATTCCTTTATGTTAAATGAAGTAAGTCAGGCTCAGAGAGACATGACACATGTTTTCTTTCATATGTGCAAGTTGGATCTAGATTATAAGCATATATGAAAACATATGCAAGGTCTTCATGTATACAGAAACAAACTGATTAATATATGGTATTTTGTGGAGGACTCCAAGGGAATTACTCCTCTGAGCAACAGTTTACCAACATGAATACCAGGAAAATGATACCATTGAACTTTTATCTTCATAATTTTCCTTTCCTATAATAGTTCCATGGAGAGATACTCTAACATAGAAACAAACAGCATGTATGTGCTTTCTTACTTGGCAAATTTGTTGTAGAATCGAAGTCATCCATCATGGTGGCACAGTGTCAATTTATTCTTCTCCTTTAGAGTCTTGCCTAGAGGGTTCTGGATAATTCTCAAAATAAAGGATTAGTTGAATCGAGGGGTAGCTATTGCTATAAATCACATGATGGGTGACTGAAAGCTTTTTATACCTGTGTCCCTTCTCCCTAAGATCACCATTAACTGCCTACCTGATTATGTGGATTTTTCTTAGTTTTCCATTGTCTGCACCTTTTACTTTTCCCTAGAGCTTTTTTTTTCAATGACAATACTTCTAAATATTGGTTGCACTGTAAATTGTTTGGAAAGATTTTTAAAAATATGAATTCTTGAATGAAATTCACTTCTAGAGTTCCTCATCTGTTAGTGTGAGCTAAGGCTATGGTAATGGAACTTTTAAAGTATTCTTCTTAACAGTTTCACTGAGAGAAAACTTTACTGGGGAAAAATTGTCTTAGTCGTTTTCTATTGCTATAACTAAGTAGCGAGACTGGATATTTTTACAAAGAATAGAAGTTTATTTGATTCATGGCTCTGGTTGTTGGGAAATCCAACAGCACATTATTGTCATCTGATTTTCTTCTTGCCACATGAAAAGTATCATGCGGAAAACAGAGAAAGTATTGTAGCTTGGGTCTCACTTTCTTCTTCTTAAAACACTAATGACATCATGAGTACTATACCCTCTTGACCTTGACAAATCCCAACTAACTCCCAAAGACCTCAAGTCTAAATATCACTAAACATATGGATGCGGATATTGAGTGTTTAACACCTTAGCTTTCTGATGGACAGGGTCAAAACATAGCATATATCTCCTTTTCCTTCTCAGAAGGGGAAGATAATTCCTATGTTGGTTTGGGGTTGGAATTTCTTGTGAGATAAGATCGCAGATGATTTATGTAATTGTTCTCTGAACAAGTCGAAAAGAGTTGTAATAGAAGCAGATAATGTGTTGTCCTTGGAATAGGTAATCAAAGCTTCTTTAACAAATTTTCATCCCTTGAAACTGAATAATTACCTGAATGCCCACAACCGATAGAAACTTTATCTACTATCAACTTATACTGCTCCTTGCCACACTGATTAATTTCCGCAAGAATGCAGTTGGCCCTCAAAAAAATAAACTGTCAAATATCATGAAGTTAGAAAACCATGGAATCAGAAAGAGAACCTAGTCTTCTTGCCTGAGGGCAAGTAGCAACACAAGAAAGGACAGCTCTGAGATGTTAGAGAAGATGCATGACCTTTACTGGGGATGGTGTAAGGTCAGAAGCATTTGGTTCCCTCAACAGTGCACTGCTCACACTTTCCTCAACCTCAGCTGCCCGTATCATCTTCTACTGATACCGTATTCAAAAGTTACTTGCAAAATCATTCACTTGATATTTTCCTTTAAGTTGACTTATTTATTTTGCTTATATATTTACCTTAAATAGACCTACATAAACATGTTCTGATTATATCTTTTTTTTCCGAGTGCATAGTAAATAGCTATTAAAACTTTGGTTGATCTAAATCTTAGATACAAGCTCCCTGGGACTTACCTTGCTGTGTCTATACCTTGAGATCTTGTCTTTGTTGCACCAAAAGGCTGGTAATCTGATTTGGGGCATAGGTCTAATATAGGTGTTGTTAACATTGCAACTGAGGTGATGGGAAGATTTAGAGTTATGGGATTGTAATATCTAGCCTCTTGTGTAACAGGTCCATTGGTGCTGTTGGTGACCCCTCTAGCCTTGCAGATAGCACAAGTAATCCTCTAATTAACCAGGAGCTAGGCTTTAAGAAAAATGGTTTCATTAAATGAAAATCTATTTGTTGTGTCTGAATGGGAAGACTGGATTCAAGACTTAGAGAAGAAAATCTTCTCTCTTTGTGCAATAAATCAAAACCGTACCTAACTCTATTTCAGTGTCAAAGTATAATTGAAAGTAGGTTGTTGTATCCTGGTTCTTGCTTTCAACCATCTCAAGATGAATTCAGAGTTTTCTCCAAGGATGAGTTCATCAGATGTTGAACAAAATAGTTCCATCTAGGGAAATAACCTTCACAAATCCTGAAATATGTCAGAAGAATAGAATAAAACTTGAGCTTTGATCTAAGACACATAGAAAGAAATTTGGCTCATTTGAAAAAAATCAAACTACATATTTATAAAAAGATCTTATAGTGATTATATCACCAAACACCTGAACTGTGGTAGGAAAATGATATAGGAGTTTTATTTATTCTTTCATGAGACTTTGGTTTCACTGGGTTATACACAAAGAGCACCAATCAAAGGAAAGTCATTTCATATCTGTTCCCCTGCTGATAACTATAATTGGTGACTGATTGCGTGGAGGCATTTTCTTTCTTCTCTGACCTTTTTGTCTTGATAACCTGGTCATTTCCTGCCAGGGTTGGAACAGGACACATTTAGATGGAGAATGAAACCATTCTTTTCTGCAAAAATGAAGCACTTTTTGGCATCTTGAAATGTTTCTTATTTGTAATACAAAAGTGATTTGGTTACAGTAGAGGCATTGAGAAGAGAAACAAGCTTTTATTTACAGATATTCAGTCATTCAGATGGCTGAAGATAGCTCTATCTGTCTTTTGATCTATCTACCTACCTACCTACATATCTATCTATCATCTAACTGTCTACCTCCCTACCTATCTGATATGGATTCCAGAATATTCTAGTTCTCACTTCCTTACTACTGCTGCAGTAGTATTTGCTATCTAAACTGAAGTTGAAGACAATATGATCCATCTAGAAAAGAGCCTTGTCTGAGTCTGATTCACTTGGTTTACACCTCTGAGGTAATACTTTCACTACTCCTTTTGGATGTTTAAGAGAGCAGAAGGGTTTCTGTCTCTTCGACTAACATTAGATCTTTTTTTGAGGTTTCTGTATAAGCCTAAGGATGTAAAGTCATTCTGTGCCTGGCTGCTTAATGCTTCTGCTGGAAAGAGGATATTATAGAGGTTGGAGAGGAAGGCTAAAGACACAATGTGTAATTAAGGAACATCTTGAGACACATATGGATATCACTCACGACTTTTCCAGATTTTAAATTTTTAAATTGGTACCAGCTTGATTCCACCTTTGTTAAAATTTTCATTATGCTAGCCAGTCATTTTAGTCTTGCCCTTCATTGCAATCATGCGCTTCTAGTATATAGAATTTGTCATTCACTTGCAGCTTCCTTTGCTGATTAAAGACTCACAGTAAGTTTTCTGTTTAAATATCACAAATGTGTTATATGCACGTAATAAAGATGGGAACAGTGTAAAGATGTATAAAAGTAGGTAACATTTCTATGGGAGCTCCTATCCCCTGCCCTGTCCCTTTTTGAGGTTACCATTATTAAAAGGCTTTCAATGTTTTTCTTAAATTGGTCTGGCATTGTATACATGGAACAAATGTCAGTTGCCTACTCCGTGTCAACTTATTAGTGTCAATTTTGAGTACATTTTAGTAAATAGAACCATCTCTATAAAATAACTCAGCCCCAGAGTATTTAAGATATTTACTTGTGACTCAAGCTATTTACAACATCACAGACTTGAACTCTGGGATCTCTGGGTTTTGAACAACCATGTCTATGACATGTCCATGAAGCTTTTCATGGTCCAGTCATTTTTTGCTCATAATCAATTGAAATAACTATCTATTCCATGAAGCTATGCTTACCTTTATAACAATACTGCACTGTCTTGGTTTGAAGTGCTATAACTGCACTTTAGAAATAGAATGACCTTTTTATCCAAGGGTTAATTCAGATGTCAAGATGGATGATGACATTTCCCTTCCCAGGACTTGTTACTCATATGAGGCTTTCTGGGGAGCAGAAGGGAGGCCTCCTAAACTGGTGTAGATATGGCTTGAATGAGCAAAGAAAAAAGAACTACCTCAGGGTTTTTATTATGGTAAAGGGCGAGGGTTAGCAGTGGCTTGCTGGGTTGTCCTTCTGTGTCCTACAAACACAGGGTAAAAAAAAGACAAACAACTACAAAAGCAATACTTACAAACTGTTTGGTGAAAATGAACTGAACAACTGAACAACTCATGGGGGCGGGGAAGGGAAAGGGAGAGGGGTGAGGGGGGAATGAGGGAGGAGGTAACAAACAGTACAAGAAATGCATCCAATGCCTAATGTATGAAACTGTAACCTCTTTGTAATTCAGTTTGATAATATATATATATATATATATATATATATATATAGACTATATATATATATATATAGACTATATGTAGACTTTCTTATCAGGCTGTCTGGTGAAGCAAAAGAGAAAGAGGAAGTCGTAAGTGTAAAAAATATGGCAGAAACATGAAAACATGCATCAATCAAGTCCCTGAAAGGTTCTCTGCTATTAATGACCCACCTCTGAGTTTTTCTTATTTTCCTCTTTATTATGTTGCTGAAGCCACACTAGAATTCTTTGACATGTCTGGCTCTCTCCAGTATTTCCTTTTCCTTTGCATGAAATGCCTTTCCTTTGAGTACATGTTATGGACAAATTCTCACTTACCTTGGTTTAATTAAAAGCATCTTATCAAGAAAAGTTCACTGATTAACAACCTATCAACATTTCAGCATTTTTCACATGGTATGTTGAAAGTAACAACAATGATATACCACTTGTATATGTACCACCTTTTCTTGGTCCACTCATCTACTGTGGTTTTACCCCTGATATCACCGTAACTGATTTTAATGCCCTGGATATTGTATATACATGTATTGGAGCTAGGGAAGGGAAAGGGAATACCAAAATCGAGAGACAAAGGACAGAAAGTTAAACCAATGTAGCAACAATATTTACAAAACTATATTATGTAAATCAACCTGACAACTCATGAGGGGGAGAGGGAAATGGGGAGGGGGGAAAATGAGGGAAGAGGTAATAAATTGGATAAGAAATGTACTCACTGCCTCATGTATGAAATTATAACCCCTCTGTACATCAATTTGACAATAAATAAATGAAAAAAATTCAGCATCTTTCCCAATTATATATGTATATATATATATACATATTTTAGACATTTTCTTCCCAGCATTTATCACCAACACTGTGTATTTTACTTGTCTATTTTATTATAGTATTTCTTTATCAGGGTACAGATTTGTGCCTGGTTTACTCAATACTGAGCTTTCACCACTTAGAATAATGCCTAAAAAATAGCAATATACATTTGTTCAATAAATGAATTAAAGGGGAAATTATGTAATCATACATATGGTAGCCAAATGGACAACTTAGATTTCACCTGGGAAATTCTTAAGGAATCATGTAGACCTGCTGAATCAGAAACTTGGAGATTAGCACCATGCCCTCCAGGTGATTTAGATGCATATTAAAATTTAAGACATAGTTATACATTTCTGCCTTACCTACATTAAATATAAACTGGTACTAAATTGCCTGTTTTCTGTTTGACATGAAGTCATAGCTTCTCTGTAACTAAGTTTTCATCTGCTTTTTTGAAATATTAAAAAAATCGTTTTGGAAATGCTATCAGTTATTTTACTTTGGTTTATAAGATAGAACACATTCATGATTTATTGTTTAGCTATTTCAGTAAATGCAATCTCTCTATGAATGAAACTGGGCAAATTCAATAATGGCTAGAGGGGAGATATCTGCTCTTAGAAGGAGACTTTGAAGTTTGCATAAAGCATTCCAGAAAAAATCAGCTCACTAAGTTGTCTTTCCTTAAATAAAAACCAGTCATTAAAAAATAACTAAACGAATGATCCTATCCAAATCAAACATACTTGATATTTGAATGTCAACTTCTATTATTTCATTTTGTAAACAAATGCATAGTGAGTTCTTTGATTTTTGTTTTAGATTCCATCCATTGTGGGGACTGTTGTGTTTGGATGGAATATGAACTATGGGAACAGTAAGTTAAAAAAGGACCATTGCAACAAGAAACACTCCGATGGAAGTATCTTCTAGAGCCTCAGGATTTAGGCAACAGGAGTTGACTTTACTAAGAAGGAGCAAACAAAGCTCCAAAGGAGAGGGCAGTGGAATGAGGGTGATGAAAGACGTCACTTGATGGGACAATGTATGAGAGGATGTGTTATCAAGCCAGCCGGCTTTGCAGGGATCTCTGAAGAAAGGGCTTTCTTGTTGTTGCAGGCTAAGATAAGAGTTGGTCGGTTTCAGGAATCAGAGGGAAGGGTACACCAAACTTTGGATGCATATTGTTCTGATTGATCAAGGGAAACAAAATAGGTCAGCTAACTGGTTATGAAGGAAAGCTTGGGAATTTAGGGGGTCTGGGTCTCCCTTTTGGTTAGCAAAGACAATATTCATGAAGCTTTTGTAAATCATATGTAATGGGTGAAAGTTTGGAATAGTATACATTTTGGGAGACAAAAGTATAGGGGGATTTAGTAAACATTGCTCTTTTCTAGGTTCCTGGGATTAAAAAAAAGTTCCCACATTGTCAAATTAACAGACACATAAACGGAGTTGGTGAGAGCAAACTCAAATGTTCCTGTATTCCCATCTGACATGAGTAGGAAAGTAATAACTGGAAGTTTTCTTTGTTTTTTCCCCATCCTGAACCATCTACTTATGTAAGTAAAAAATTATACATAAAAAAGAAGCTATTTAATGTATGACTTAAATGTGATAGAGAAATTTGATGAAAAAGGAATCTTCTGCCAATCCAGAGAAATCTATCCTCAAAAATGAAGAAAAAAACCTATTTCATTGTAGAATGAACATTAAACCTGAAAGCAACGTGTACGTTAGGCAAGCTACTAAGAGGTAGCAAAAACAGAAAAAAAAATCTTACCCTTCTGTATCATTAAAGCAGATCAAACTTGTTACACATTTTCAAGATAAACACCGCTAGTCCTCAAGTAAAAAGACTTGAACATTTGTCACAAATAGATCATTCTAGGTTCACTTGGTACTAAGGGTGGCCTGCTATATCCAGAGGAAAAATGAACTAAGATTTCCATGATATTTTTGAAACTTGGTGATAGATGGATTCCCTGACAAAGTTAGGCCACTCTCCTATATAAATGGTGATTGATATAGCGGCACTGCCTTACTGTATATAGGAAAGGAAAACTATTTTCTTTTGCTCTTATGTGATTCCAAATACCAAATATGTGGGTGTTTGGTTGGGGCAAACTGTGGACACAACTGCTCATTCCATAATCCAATTCTGACACTTGGTTTCAGCACTTATCCCACAAGCAAAGGACATGATCTGGAGTTATGCCATACCCTATAAGTCTACCACTCTCTTCAAATGCCATTTGCCTGCGCTGGGCACTGATGTTGCTCACAACTTGGCTACAAAAAGAGATTTCCCATGAACCCCTTTTCAGGTTTCATATTTTGCCAGAATGGTTCATAGAACTAAAAGAATCACTTTTAATTTTATTTTTCTTTTATTTTTATTTTTATTTTTTTTTTGCCAGTCCTGGGGTTTGGACTCAGGGCCTGAGCACTGTCCCTGGCTTCTTCCCACTCAAGGCTAGCACTCTGCCACTTGAGCCACAGCGCCACTTCTGGCCGTTTTCTATATATGTGGTGCTGGGGAATCGAACCCAGGGCCTCATGTATATGAGGCAGGCACTCTTGCCACTAGGCCATATCCCCAGCCCTTAATTTTATTTTTCAATACAAAGCTTTCCTATTTACAGCTTTCTGTGTAATAAACATTATGACCAAGGATATAGATGAAGAACTAGGTGAAGAGGCACCTAGAATAATGTCTCGAAGTGTTTCAAAGGCAGATTTTGTCCTTTTGGAAGTACAGTGCAGTACCCTTCCAACACCTAGATATGTTCATCAACCCAGAAATTCTCTGAACACTAACTTTTTAGGGGTGTGTGTGTGTGTGTGTGTGTGCATGCACGTGTTATTAAACAAAGGCTTCCTTACATAGGCATGATTGATTACTGTCTTGGGTGCTGGTAACCAGGTTGACAGCCCTCTTCTCACTCTTGGAGGTCACTGAATGGTACTGAAATCTCCAACTTCTAATCATCTGGTTGGTTTCCTTGGCAACCAGCCTGGATCCAGGAGCCTCCAGTCATCATGGAGCTTATTAGTGTGCAAACAGACCTAATTTTTGAGATTTCAAGAATTTTAGGAGCTGTGTGCTAGGAAATGGGGGAAAAGATGATCTATCTATCTAATAAATTACAGAATCACAATTATGTTGTAATGAGGTAGTTCAATGTACTTTAGAAAGTTGTTTCTAGGTTCGGAAAGTGGTAAGAATGAGTCTTAGCTTTTAAATGATTTACAGAGTTCAAAGAGATACAGAAAACTTAAAGTGTCTTATCTTATTTTCAACAGGGAGCATTAAACCTTACACATGCAAGAACACCTATGGCTATTTAACAGGTCATATTATGCAGAGCCAGTGATTCAGCTTTTAATCCTAGCTACTCATGAGACTGAGAAGTAAGAATTGAGATTTGAAGCTAGACAAACTGTAGAGACTTTTATCTCCAATAACCAGCAAAATGCCAGAAGTGGAGTCATTATTCAAGCAGTGGAATACCAGCCATGAACAAAAAGACCCAGTGAGAGTGAGAGTCCCGGAGTTCACAGTTCAAGCTCTAATACTAACACATACTCACACACATATATATCATATTTTGAATATTATTAAATATATTATAGGAGGCTTTACTGAGTCTCTAAAATTAAAGTGTATTCCTAGAAAATACACCTTAAATTAATTTATCCTTCTAGCTCTCTAGTTAATAATGATGACTACCATGATTTTGGTTGACTGTAGAAGATGCTACTTATTATAGAACGATATTTTTAAATATTCTTTTGATGAGGTAGGAACTATAACTGCATTTTCTCTGCAGATGCGTAGTATGAGAAAACAAGCAGAGAATGATTTGCATCAAATCAAAAGGGTTTAAGTGTGATACTGGGACTGAAACAATCTGAACCATTTCCACATTTTAAATTTTTTTTTGCCTGTCCTGTCACTGGAACTCAGGGCCTGGGCACTGTCCCTGAGCTTCTTTTGCTACTTCCAGCTATTTCTGTGGTACTGAGGAATCAAACCCAGGGCTTCATGCATTCTAGGCCTCTCTACCTCTCTACCTCTCTACCTCTAGCACTCTACCACTAAGCCACATTCCCAGCCACCATTTTAATAATTTTTAAAGGTGATCCTGTATCTTAGTGGTAAAATGATGTAATGCAGATCATTGAGTTTTGATAAGAGCTCCTTGGGCTGTTTGATTATCTATTGATGGACAATAGTACAATCTGATAATCTGGTCCATGTCAGGCTCTAGGTTTTGAGTTAAGATCACACAAGGACACCATCCAGGGAAAAAGTTGCCAGGGGGGAGGGTCAGAAAAACTTCAAGAACTCTCACTTCTCTAACTATGCACTTGAAGTCCAGCCTGGGCTGCATAGTGAAATCTTGCCTTAACAAAAGCACCCAATGAAACAAAAGTGACAGAAAAATAAGCATGAACTCATTTCTTTTCCTAACCCAAGTGGACTTGGTTTTGTGAAACTAGCAAGTTCTTTTTTTTTTTGGCCAGTCCTGGGGCTTGGACTCTGGGCCTGAGCACTGTCCCTGGCTTCTTTGTGCTCAAGGCTAGCACTCTGCCACTTGAGCCACAGCGCCACTTCTGGCCATTTTCTGTATATGTGGTGCTGGGGAATCGAACCCAGGGCCTCATGTATATGAGGCAGGCATTCTTGCCGCTAGGCCATATCCCCCAGCCCCAGCTAGCAAGTTCTTAATGGTGCCCAGTTTTATTTTAGAGTTCTAGATTGATTAGAAAATGAAATAGGGTGTAGAAATCTTGGGATTTACCTACCAGTAAGATAGTTGAACTTGCCTCTGAGTTCATGGGTAGAAGGTGTGTGGTTTAACTCTGTTTAAAAATGAAATAGAGCAAACAGAAATAAAGGTCTTTATTGCTGGCATCCGAATGTCTCCTGACAATGAAAAACTACTGGAGAAAGCATCTCATGACTCTTTCTTCTGGTAATATGATCAGCTCCTTTATAAATGATATTAAAGGCAGAATCTACCCTCAGGGCTTTTTTAGGAGGGCAATTTGAGATTCTGACTGTATTTCATTGCTCCCTTTGGCACCATGGGGCTTATGAGGCTACATACTGAAAAGATGGAGTGGTATTTCCCCTTTAGATGTTGACAAAAGAAATAATATTTAGAAAGTTCATATTCTTATAGCTTCTTATGAAGCAATGTGGATGTGTAAGTTTGGGGAAAATAGGAAGGGTGTTTGTTCTTTTAGAAAATCACCTGGTCATTATTCCTAATTTTAAAAGTTGACAGATTTTAGAAAGTAAGGGACTTAGGGTCTCAGGCAAATTCTTATATGAATCTCAAATTGCTATTAACCATTTCCAAGATTTAGATTCTTAAAGTCTCTTGTATTTCATGTCAAGTATAAGTTACCCTGAAAAAAAAAAAGCTATATAATCATTCTTGCCTAGATCATACATAACTATGCATTACCCTCGTGGGACTTGTGCTTGTTAGGTCCTCTACACCTTGAGTCATACCTCTAGGCCTACAGCTTTTTATTTCTTTAGTGAAACATGAAAATCTTATTTCCTAAGGCCAATCTCAATAGGTGCATCCTACAATGTTTCCTCTTAAGGTCTTAGCACTTTCTTAAGAACCAACAAGGCAATAAGATATAGGTTTCTACCACTCTAAAGACTCTAAGAAATCTATACTCTTCCAAACTTGAGTAAATACTCTCTATCTTGCTACTTTCATTTTGTTGTTCTATCAGAGCTACACTTTTGCTTTTCTGTTTCTTTCTCATCAGTGTATTTGGGTGCATACAAATAAGAAATAAAAGAGGAGGTGGACTTCACATCACCTAGACAACAGAAAGAAAGATCTACTATCTTCTAGAAATGAGGAGACAAATAAATCAAAGAAAACATAGTTTTTCTGTGTTGTTCTTCCTGAGTAACACAAAGGCAACAAAGAAATCCAAAAGAATATTTCTGCCACTAAGCTATACATGTGAAATAAAACATGTAGTGATCATTTTCCTGATGATTCATGATGAATTTTTATTGAATCACCAAATGCAGGAGCTAACTATACTCACACAGGTTCTACTGAGTTGGAGTAAATGGTTCCAAGCCATGTCCTTTACAGAAACGTGTGTAGAGGATGTTAGAGATTTGTTCTTAGAGAATAACTGATCGTATTCTGCTACTTAATATACCCTACATTCCTTTCCTAGTTCCTAAGCAAACCAGAGAGATAGCATTTGTGCCCAAGGAGACTGAACTCAGCTTCTTTTAGTGACTATAGAACTTTTCAAGTATTACTCATGCTAGAGGCATGTTTCATGTGGCAGTGTGCTAGCTGCGAGCAAGTAAGGTGAGAGAATGCAAAGTCATGAGTTCAAGCCTAATCACTGGCAAGAAGAAGGGGAAGGAGGAGGAAGAGAAGGAGAAAGGCATCAACTGAGACTCCCTCTTTGTCACTTCTTTTCTCAAAGTGAAAGGTTAGAAATTTGCAAGGAGAAAGAGAAGCTGTATCAGGCAGAAAAATTTAAATGTGGAATTGTATGAAGTAAATTATCTAAATTAGGACGTGCTATAAATATCACTAAGGACAAAGAGAGAAATTATATGTGTCTTATTTAAAGAAAGCCACAGGAAAAAAGATTACTGTTTTTTTTAAAAAAATGTATCTCCAAATGTTTGTACACAGATGTTACAATCTGACATGTCTAACTGTATGTCCTGTGCCTCCTGACCAATCACTACTTTCATCATTCTCCATCTACTGACCACTTTCCTCCACCAGTCATATCAAGATCCACTTCCCTTTTCATATCTATACATCTACTATTATGGCTGTATATATCCACCATTCCCTTTCCACTCATGTTCTCCATTCCCAGTAGCCTTTCCCCATTTCAAAACATGTTTCACCTTTCTGGTATTCTTTGTTAGACTGTCTGTTAACTGATCAAAGGGTTTATACCACGGTGTTGCATATATTATACACCCTGAGGTTGCATATACTATATTTCAGTCAGCTTTGTCTTGTGTATAAACATACGACCCAAGTCCCACATATGGGAGACTGCATGTGCCCTCTGCTTTCTGGGTCTAGCTAACAGCACTGTTTTCTTATTGAAATTTATCCCATCCAACAGTTCAATAAACTGACTGAATATGCTGAAAGGAAACCTGAACATTGCTGAAGTAAAATAAAACCAAATTTATGTAATTCTTCTTCCTTCCATCCTCTAGAAAGTTGTATTTTTCTTACTGTTCTACTCATCCCAACTTCAACCTTCTAAAAATATAGATTTGAACTGGGCCCTAGTGGCTCAAGCCCATAATCTAGCTACTCTAGCTAAAACCTGAGGATCATGGTTTGAAGCCAGCCCATGAAGGAAAGTCCACAAGACTTGCATCTCCAACTAACCACCAAAAAACCAAAAGTGGAGCCACAGCTCAAGCGGTAGAGCCTTGAGTTGTAAAGCTAAGAGACCACAGGTAGCCCTTGAGTTCAAGCCCTGGGAATGGCACAAAAACATACATACATTTGTGCACACATATACCTGTATATGATAGGCACACAAATGCACATAGCCCTTTATGGCCATGATTTCTTCATCTGTGGATTCAACCTACCATGGAGTAAGCCAATTCAGCCTTGACCAAACATATGCAGACTTTATTTCTTTTCATTAACTCTAGGACAATGCACAGTTTAGCAAATATTTGGACAGCAATTACAATGTATGAGATATCTGAAGTTGAGATAATTTGAAACATCCATGACAAGGTCTGTAGTTATATGCAAATATGATGATATTCTATACAGGTACTTTAACATTTGGGAATTTTAGTACCTTCAGAAGATTCTGGAACTAGTCCCCGTTAATGAGGGATGACACCACACACACACACACACACACACACACACACACACACACACACACACACACACACACACACGAGATGCTTTTCTCACTACTTTAAAATATAATGGGAGTGTCTTACATAGACGAGAGACTTCACAGTATAAGGTATAAGAACTTATCTCATTTTAATGAGATACTATTTTATGGATCTACATGATTTGCTGAACTATTTAGTACTGATGATAATTTCTTCATTGTTAGCAAAAATAGATAAGTTATTAAATCATTTCCTTAGAAGAATTCTTAGACTAGGATTTAAAGTCAGAGAGTAGACAAAGATATTGTGTTATATGTTAGCACATTAGCTTCCTAAAATAACCAGAAGACCATATCGTCATCCAGAGTAGAATCGTGATTTTCTTTCTCTTCCTCCATCTCCTGTTTTTGCAAAGGGCTCATCAAATTTAAAACCTAAGAATTAATGTGAGAGGAGAGCCAAATAATTCAAACTACTGCCAATGTTGAATATATCTGGAGCATTCCAACATTTGATAGCTGGATGTGCAGTTGCTTTCTGCATGAGTACAATTTGGTTCCTGACTAATCATATGGACCCCTGCAGAACCCACCTCCACTGTTGACTGCTTGTTTTCAGGGACATCTGTGTGAGTGGGATGTAAGTACATTCTGCAAAAACTCCAGAATTATACTCCATAGGATTATTAGCTTTATGCTCCTTTTGATGTTATTCCAACTCTCTGTTTTTCTTCTTACTCTGCATTGCCTTTCTAAAGATTAAAAAATGAACTAATCATTACTGGAAGAGCAACACTGATTCTTTATGTGGCGGAGCACTGTGGAACATCTCAGCTATGGGTAGAGACTCCATCTGCTGTGCTTCCATGTGCAAATTTAGGGAGTTTCTTCTCTTTCACATGAGAGTAATGACTCTCAAGGAGTGTATATATAAGTGTAAATAGACCTGAATCAGGTGGATGTGTAGGATTATCAAAGATCTGGCTTTCTGCTTTCACAAATAGTTCCCGGTGGGCCTTATCTAAAGTTATCAAAGATTTGATATTACTTTAATTGTACCTAATAAGTCCATTTGCTCCATCTAAAATGCTAGTTTTGTTAAATAAGGTAGAACTCTATTAGAACTCAAAGTGAGAGAAATGCTTCCCTCCTTGGGCCATTTCTATAAGTTTTTTTTTTTTTTTTTTGCTGGGATATGTTATCTCTAAGAAGCTTCAATCAATATGGAAATTCCAGAACTTGATTTGTATGATGAAAATAGTCTATGAGATTCAGTACATGAGCTCTTGTCTACTTATCCCTTAGGGTATTATTAGATTGCAGAGAAACACTAAGGGTTGTTAACCAGTGGCAAGTGAGCTGACCTTGTTTAGGGGGGTTTCATTTGTCCAATCAAGGGTATCATGGATAGAATTGTTTATTTCCTCAAAATCTGTTGTAAAACCTAAGCCTTCAATGGAAGGGTGATATGATGTGCAAACTCTAGGAAGTAATTTAGGTTAAGAACCTAGAAACTTCATGAACAAGATGAGCATATCTATAAGATCTACTAAGAAGCCCTCCAACCTCTTCACAAAATGTTAAGGACAAGGCAAGAAGCTGCCAATTTTAGACAATCTGCAACCTGAAACACTGAAATGGGATTCTAATCAGAAACTGACCGCACTGGCACCTCCTAAGGCAGTGCATACATTTCTTATCCAACTTGTTACCTCCTCCCTCATTTTCCCCTTTTCCCCTTCCCCAAGAGTTGTACAATTGGTTTACATCATATAGTTTTGTAATTATTGCTGTTGCATTGGTTTGTCTTTTTATCCTTTGTCTCTCAATTTTGATATTCCCTTTCATAATTCCAATACATGTATATACAATATCTAGGGCACCAAAATCAGTTACAGTGACATCAGGGGTAAAGCCACGGGAAAGAAAGACAAAAGAAAAAGGGCATAATTTCACATGGCATGTTGAAAATAACAACAACAATGATAAACGACTTGTCCCATAACTTGGAGTTCATTTTGCTTAGCATCATCTTATGTGTTCATATGTACATAACTATTGATCTTCTTCTAGGAGTATCCCAGACTTGTACTAATTATTCCCAATGAAAGAAATGATAAAGTCTATATTTCTTTGGGTCTGGCTCACTTCACTTAGTATGATTTTTTCCAAGTCCTCCATTTCCTTATAACTGGGGCAATGTCACTCTTTCTCACTGAGGCATAGAATTCCATTGTGTATATGTACATTTTCTCGATCCACTCATCTACAGAGGGGCATCTGGGTTGGTTCCATATTTTAGCACTGACAAATTGTGCTGTGATGAACATAGTTGTGCTGGTGGCTTTAGTGTGGTCTTGCTTGTAACCTTTTGGGTAGATGCCTGAAAGTAGGGCTGCTGGGTCAGAGGTGAGTTCTATGTTTAGCCTTCTGAGGAACCTCCATACTGCTTTCCAGAATGGTTGAACAAGTTTACACTCCCACCAACAGTGTAGGAAGGTTCCTTTTTGATAATGGACATTCTTACTAGGGTGAGGTGGAATCTCAGTGTTATTTTGATTTGCATTTCTTTTGTGGCCAGTAATGTTGAGCACTTCTTCATGTGTCTCTTGGCCATTATGGTTTCCTCTCCAGAGAAGTCTCTTTTTAGGTCTTTAACCCATTTTTTGATGGGGCAGTTGATACTTTGAGGATTTGTTTAGGAGGAATTGAATGTCTTGAGTTCTATGTATATTTTAGATGTGAGGCCTTTGTCTCTTGTATGACTGGTAAAGATCTTCTCCCAATCTCTGGGCTCTCTGTTTATCTTGCAAGCTATGTCCTTTGCCATGCAGAAGCTCTGTAGTTTGATGGAGTCCCATTTGTCCAACCTTTGATTTGTTGTGTTTCTGGGCCTTTATTAAGAAAGTTTCATCCTGTGCCAAGGAGCCTACGTGTTTCTCCTATTCCTTCCCGAAATGTTTCCAGGGTATTTGATTTTACCTCCAGGTCTTGGATCCATTTGGAATTGATTCTGATGCAGAGTGATATGTAAGGATCTAGTTCTAGTTTGTTACAGGTGTTGAACCAGTTTTGCCAGTGTCATTTGTTGAAGAGGCTGTCTTTGTTCCAACCTATTTTTTTTAGCTCCTTTACCAAAGATTAAGTAGCCACAGGTCTGCGGGTTCATTTCTGGGTCTTCAGTTCTATTCTATTGGTCCTCAGGCCTGTTCTTGTGCCAGTACCAGGCTGTTTTTGTTACGATAACTTTGTAAGACAGCTTGAAGTTTGGTATTGATATTCCTCCAGCAATGTTCTTCCTGCTTAGGATTGTTTTTGCTATTCTGGGTCTTTTATTTTTCCATGTAAATTTTTGGATTGCTTTTTCTATTTCATTAAAGAATGGTGCTGGCATATTGATGGGTATTGCATTGATTTTGTGGATAGCCTTTGGCAATATTGCCATTTTCATGATGTTAATCCTCCCAATCCAGGAGCATGAGAGGTTTTCTCATTTCCTTAGTTCTGTACAGCACAGGATTTTGCAATACAATTTCATATATCGATTGGTAGGTTGAATCAATACTTAAAAATACTGCCTTTAGACAGCTAAAGATTTTGTACTGCTAGTGTAGAATAATAATAATTATTCACATAATAATAATTTACAGAGTGGTGTGTCACTTTGTGTTTTGGTTGGCATATGGGCTCTATTCTCTCATAGCACCACATTGCCTCCATGGATTTAAAATCCATGGTAAGTTCTAGAAAATCAGAATAGGTCTTTTAAAAGGAAAACGTGAGAAGTCTGTAAGACAGCTCAATTCATTCTGTTCAAAGTCCCACATTCCCACTGAGTCAATAGCTCTATGCTCTAATGACTCTGCTTATATTTAATTCAGGCATTCTTCACAACAGACTATTACCTTCTTCACTCCCACCCATAGTCTCCCTTCCCCATAGACCATGTGGGCAGAAACTATAGTCTAATTTTCCCTGAGCTTTCACTACCAGTCAGTCCTTGAAAAACTTTCTGATTGGATGAATTCTTGAATGGGTGTATGAACAGATGGTCCACTGGAATATTCAAGAGGATATAATTTTCTTGCTGGAGGACATAGTAGTGATGTAGGGTGGATTTTTCTTGGCATGAGATACTTCTGTGATAGTTTACATCTTGCAGAACTTTGGGTCAATGCTATCTGTAGTTCATGTAATACAGAAGAGCAAAAAAACTGACATAGAGCAGCCTTATTTTGCTTCAAAATAACAATTCCTATTTGATTATCCTATTAAAATAACACAAAATTTAACAAAAGTTCATTATTCCCATCAACTATTTAATCATTACCTGAAAAAGAAGCTGAAGTTATCAAAAAATACAATTTTGTCCTCTTTTTGGAAGAATAACTTATTCAGCTTTCCTCTCATTGTAATTTCATTTCTGTGTTTTAGTTAGCATATTCTAAAAGAATGGTAGAAACTTCTTTCTGATCTCACCTTTCTCAGTGTAAGTATAAAGTGTTCAATGTTTTGCAAGAGTTTTGATATATTTCTCCTATATATTAGCATCATAATAGCTACAGATACCATAGTCATTTAATCAAAGTGTAAATAGTTTAGTGGAATAAAATGGATGGGAAGCTGTTGAACAAATGGTGCCTGAGAATAGCTAGTTTAATTGGAATTGTTACATAAGAAACACAAAAGCAATTTTATGTATAGAGGACAATACTGATTTAACTCAGACTTCTTAAGGACTGTCCTTTTGTGAAGAAACTCTAATTTTTTTTTCAGAAATTCGAGATTGATTTTAGATTTGTTTCTTTTCAGAGTTTGCCATATTTCAGTCAGTCTCCCCTCATAAAGTTATTGAGTACTTTGGCATTGATTTTTTTGAGAAAGCTAAGTTTAAATTTTAAAATTATATAGATTGAATCCTATTTCGCATGTGTTTACATTATAAACTTGTACATAGATTTATTTCTATTTAGGGAAACTCAGCAAATCTGTTAAAGATTTATTTCTAAATTTATCTTTTTAATTTTTTTAAGCAGGGAAAAGGTTCATACAAAGTCTGGCTCAGAGAAATTCTAAGAGTTAATCTTCTGGGAGCAGTGGTTACTCACAAGCATGTTGAAGACCTAATAAAACAAGATAATTCCCAGAGAAATAGCAATTCAGATCTATAATTCTTCTTAATAACATGTCTCTAAAAGCATATTTACACATAGTGTGTAGGATAACGGAAAGACTATATATTTGGTATGTTAATTATATAAAAAAGTATTTTAAGCAGATGTGATATTAGAATATCATTAAAATAAAATGAATGCATTCAAATACAGACTTTATTCAGTGTTTTCTGACCATAGCAACTACATTTTCTTTACAAATATAATCCTCAAGCAGAATCTCTACTTTAGACATTCCAATTTCTTTGTTATATTAGAATAGGAGCATCTCAGATGCACACCTAGAATGTTGCCTTCCTATTCATTGTTTGAGCATTTCATGAAGGAGGGGTGTAAAGGAAATTTACCTGACTCTTCTTTGGAAGTAAATTTCCCATCTTATTGATGCTGAGTTCATTGATGATGTGTTCCTGCGGCTTGAAAGCCTTGTAAATGTATAGCAATTACTGAACCTGCGGAGCAGCAGTTTTTCTCACCCAAATACAGCTGTGTATTTCTTTAAAGGTTTAAAAACATCTAACAAAGAGGAATTCTACCAAGGTCCTAGTCCTAGGAAAATTTTATTTGATTCACAACAGTTGATAGGCAAATAGAACCAGTGTGTTGCACAAGCCCTACTAGTTTATCTCCCTCCAGCCCTGGACTTTACCTCAGAGAACTTTGTCAAAGGCTCTCAGGACATCAGTAAAGTCACCTATGACTCTAAGTAGGCCACTGGCTGTGGGTTAGAAGGGATTTGAAATCCAACTAGCAGGGCTATGACTTCTGGCTCTTGGCTGAGACAGTGCAGGAAATGGATGCAAAGGGGACTTTGTATGGGTCCTGGGTTTCCTGCCGGTATTGGAAGGCCTGGGAAGCTTTCGTATATAAAACTGAATCTCAGAAGGACTTATTCTTGCCCTCTAATTTACAGAGACTTCCATATTTCTATAGTCTCATCTATAGAGCCATCTAGCACACCATTTATCCTAGTGTTGGGAAGGTGGTAGAGCCGAGGGCTTGGTGGAGATTTCCTAAGGGCTGGTTGTGATAAGAAGGCGGCAGTAATTTTTGTAGACTTGGAGGAACTTGTCATATGCCTCATGTCTGCCTTCATTAAGCTCTGTGAAGCACTTTCACTGTCTTCCAGCTGCTGTGTCATGAACTCTCACCTATAGGGTGTGGTGGATGTGTGCTCAGTCTACTGAAATCCAATTTCTCTCCTACTCAGCCAGCCTACTCCCATGCCCAAACAACACCAGTGCTAATAAAAATTTAAAAAACCATTTGGTGTAAACCAACTGAACAACTCATGGGGGAGAAGGAAAGGGGGGAGGGGGAGGGGAGAAATGAGGGAGGAGGTAACAAATTGTACAGGAAATGTACCCACTGCCTTACGTATGAAACTGTAACCTCTCTGTACATCACTTTGACCATAAATAAGTAGTTATTCAGAAAAAAAGATGCCACGCTTGCTGTACAAGACTTGGAGTGAAATGATGAAATGGTGTAGTTATGATAAATGATACATTTTTTAAAGTTAACTATATCTTAATCTTCCCCATTTATCAGAGCTACCTTTTAACAAGTTGATTGTGCTACCCAACACTATAAGCTACCAAATGATTACTGAGGATCTGTTTCTTGAAGTTTTATTAAAAGTGGTTTAAATGATAATTACTAGGTTCCTATCACTTATATCCTAATTCCTATACAAAGTCGCTTTGCAATTGGATCTTTTGTCCCCAGATTCATCTCACACTCTAACTCCAATCCTGCACTGCTATCAAATTGGTTTTTCCTAAAACCTAGCCTTCCATACTAAAAGAATTTTAAATCATTGAAAGATAATTTTCATAAAAAAATTTAAATCAATGAAATAAAAATTATGTATACATACAAAAAGATAAAAGTAGATTCTGCTATTGTCTTCTTTAATAACCATTTTTGGCTTCCAATTGCCGTTAGACTAAAATCCAAATGCCTTCAAAATGTTCTATCTGGCTATTTGTCTCTTCCCTCAATCATCCATTTTGCTGTATCTCCGTCTTCCTCAGTATATCCCCAGCCGGTGTGAATTTTCTCCACAAGTGCTCATGGTAAAACTTTAAGATCCTAAGCAAACAGAGAAGATGGTGTGAGCTCATGATGTAGGGACTTGAATTCTCCAGTCATTGGAACTGGGGATTCTAATTAGAATGACTTGAAAACAAAAACCTGCCCATAACCTTCCTGCTTCATTTGCCCTGGGTGCCACCAACACTGCAGTCCATGTCACTGTGTTTTCTGTTTGGGCCACATGGTTTTGTCCACCCTCAGTCACTTCATGCTTCTGGTGTTCTTTCACCCTTGTGCCTTTGTTATGCTTTATCCTGCCACAGAGCCTCTGTACCTAATGTTCACTCTGCCTGCCATGTGACCTCTTCTAAATATGGATCTGCTTATGTCATTAAAATTCTTTAACCTAAGTCAGTTATGTCATCCTCAAGAAAAGCTTCCTTTCTCTCAGAAGGAATCAAATGTCCTTCTTTTATTCTCTGTTACATCCCTTACATGTTCATTATGGTAAACTTCAAAATAACATTTTCACATTTAGTTTTCAGTTCTTGGCCAACCAGTCTCTTTCATGACACTGTAAGCTTCACTAGAACAAGGATTACATCTATTTGTACTATTTGTTTACTTCCCCATCTCTGGCTTCTATGTAGTAGTTGGTGAAGGTCATAATGAAACCCCCTTAAATTTTAAAAAAGGGGCAATGAGGAGATAAAAATGAATAGTAGAGGCGATGAATATTAAGATACATTTTGTCATAAGCTATCATAATGACATGTATCCTAGTTTCCAATTCATATATACTAATAGAAATGAATAAACAGTAAATATTTTAGAATGAATTTCTTATATAGATCAAAGTCATGCCATAAGCTTATTTAAGAAGTACACACTTCCTTTTTTGAATAATGTGCATCAAAATAGGATTTTATTGATGCTAATCTTTACATTATTAACTTTTTGTTTCTGAGAAAACATTAAATAAACCAGATTCTTTTGTGTTCTACTTTCTTGAACTTTCTTATTTGATGCCACATTACCAATCATTCAAATAACAGAACTTCCCTTACAGTGTTTCTTAAAAAGTTATAAGCACTAAAAATATAACTTGTCAAACTGAAAACTAGAAATAGGAGGAAAAATATTACCAAAAGGAAAATTTATTTTCAGGTATCTAGGTATTCCAGCTATTCTGTCACAAATAAGTTAATGACTCATAGGATTTCTGCTTACTTGGTGGTTCTGTTCATCCTACTTTGGTATTGAGGGTTTATAAGTTGAAATCTTATTCTAGATCCCAACTTGTAGATCGTATCCCGAATTGTGCTTAGACTTTGGTCCTTTCACAGACGATTTTCTTTGCCTGAAATCTTTGCTCTAATGTACCTTCACCCTTCCTTTGCCATCTGTCCTTTAGATCTAGATGAAAATAACACTTCATAAAGGTTGCTGTTCTTACAAACTATAGTCCTTTTTTATTACACAACACACACACACACACACACACCACAAATTTCTTCTTGTTTATCAGTTCCTGGGAAGGTGAAACAATGTCTAATTTTTGTTATTTTTATTGTTGATTCTCAAGTATGATGCTAAAAACATAAAAACTGCTTAGTTAATATTTGCTGAATGGATAAATGAACACCTTTTACCATATGATAAACAATTATATTTCACATGGCTATAACATAAAATTTTCATTCCCCTTTCCACAAGTAGCACTTCATATATGTTTTGTTTTTGTTTTTGTGAGACTTCTTTGCATATTCTTTCTATCAGGGACTATCCCAAACAACTGCCATTTGCTTCACGCAACTTTATATTTCCCTAGCCAGAAACCATCCTTCTCTCTTCTGTACTCTACAAAGCAATTGGTCACTCCAGGCATTGATGAAAGGTTCATCTACCTCCAACCGGATTGTAAATTCTTTAGTATCACAGGCCCTTTTGCATCCTTCTGTCTCCTATGCTTGCCAACACAATACCTTGCATACAATATTCATGTATTCAATACTGTTAAAAATAATTGAATAATGACTATTTCAGTTGACCAATAGTTTTCCTGGACATTGGTTAGTTTAAGGTAGGTTGTTTAACATTGTGTGAGAAGGGGATTATTTTATTGTAGAGATTTCAAGACTATATTAAATGTTTTTGTTCCTCACCTGATTTTGGAAACTCTCTTTTGAATCAGTGTGTTACAAATTTCGAAAGAAATGAAAAGTAGCCCAAACTCTTATCACAAATCTCTTAAATGATAGATGAAGAATAGGATCATTTCCCCATATTTACAAAGAATATACTGCATGAAAAAGTTGGTCTTCTAGGTAGCATGAATGGATCCTATTCAAGAATCACTTGCTTTAAAATGGGAAGAGAACATGAATTAAAAAGTCAACATGATTCCTCAGTGTCCAACAAGTCCTATTTGAGAACCACCAGTGTGATTAGGAATTTAAGAGGCTGAGAAAGTTGCCCTTGAAATATTCTTAGAGTAATCCTTAGCTAAAATTAGAGAGATTCCTGAAGAAATGGGAAATGATAGTTGAGGAAAAATGTATTCATCCTGTTTCATTTTTTCCTTCTTTTCCATTCATTTTGTTTTCCTGTGTTTCTCTTTTTGCTCCTTCTGCTTTCTCTCCCTCTTTCCTTTAATCTTTCTTTCGACCCTACCCTCCTTCCCTTCCTGACTTTCATCCATGACAAGGAGAATATGAATTCTCAACAAATAGAAATGATTAATGGTAGAGTTCCCATAGGAACTCTGACTATACATTGTCTATATTTATTGAAATATTGCATCCCCTAAAGATGCATAGATATTATTTCTCCAAAGTTCATACTATATCTCAAACGTAAAGTTAAATGCTTTTTGTCAACAGTGTTTAATCCATATAATGAAACCATAATTTGATATAATAAGACAGAGAGATAAATACTGAATGTTTTCACTCATAGTCAGGATCTACATCTTCAAAAATAATATATCATCAAAAACAGACTATTGGGACTAGAGACTAGAGAAGGGAAATTAAACATTTAATAATTCCGATTTTATAGTTTTAAATGTGTGTGTGTGTGTGTGTATGTGTGTGTAGCACAATGAACCCCCTCCCCCCAGAAACTATTAAAAAGGAGAGGGAAAAGAAGGGAGTTAAGAAAGTGTAATATAAGTGCTGTAAATTTTATTAAAAGTACATTATCTGCATTTTGCAAAAATCACAATGACATTCCTTTGTACAATTAAATTGTAATAACATTTTTAAAAAATTGTAATGCAAGATAGAAAATCTGGTACTTGGTCAATTTCAACTTTAGTACTCTTGATGAGGAAGCAAGAAGCAGTACAAAGGACTCCACTTTGGACATCAGGTGATCTTTGATTCATAGGCAAGTTGCTGAAGGACCCTGGGCCTATATTTCTATAAACTCTAAACTGAGACTCAGGAAGATTGAGAAGCCCTAACACATGGGCATTTACTGTAGTGACAATGGAGCAGACATTGGCCCTATTTGAACCTAAAATAAATTACAAAGTGTGACTGGAACACAAACAATGTATTTTCCTTTTCAGTTTTTTAAAAATATTTTTGTTTAAATTAAGTCAAGGAATAAGCTCAATTTTGCACTAATTGTCAATATCTAATCTTCATTGTTATTAGTTAAACTCTCTTTTTAAAGTTCAAAATAAGTCATAGGAGTTAATGAATGTTTGTGTAAACTAGAACTAGCTTATGTGTTTTCATTGTACTTATTTTTATGCTTCTTTTTTCTGGTAATATTTCCTGGTAATATGTATGTATATACACCCATATATGTATACATACAGAGACAGTAAATATAGTAATGCACATATAGATATATGTAAATCTGTTTAAAGCATGGAAGATATTCAAATTATGCAAAACTGTGAAGGTGAGTGAAGAATGGAACACTGACAAACATTTTTTTCTATGATATTTAATTATTTCAGTATCATGGTTTTAAAGGTGAAATAGTGGCAAGATAAATTTACTTATAAAAATGAATTGATTTTATGCTGTAAATGAGAAACAAGCCAACAATTTCACAGTTTTAAGGCAGCTTAAGAGAGTTTAAGCAGTGAGTTTTGAGAAAGGAGTGAGCAGTCCTTAGGTCTGTGTATCATGTTTAGTTGGATGAGGGTCCTAATAGGAATAACGTGGGAACCCATGGAGTTGGTGAGCAGAAAACTTGATTAAACAAAACAGATTTTTTCACTTCAGAATGCTTAAAATATTCATTTGTCATTTTTGAAAAAGGTTGTATTAAAAAGAATTAATAACAATTATTGGAAATACTCAAGCAACTAGACATTAGTAAAAATATGAAAACTCTAAGTGATTCTCATGGGATGATAGAAGGGAGATATTCATCTTCATTACTTGCATAATGATTTCTCCAAGACGCTGCATTATTTATTTATTTATTGGCTAAAACTTAAATAACTGGCAATTGACTGGGCATCAACTAGCACTCAGGAATGGAATGGGGACACTGGCATGCCTTACTGATGAGAGTCACCCACTTCCTGGGAAGAGCAAGTAGAATACTTCATGCTGACATCGGGCAGAGCACATGCTGAGCTTTTCTCGTCCAATTTGTCAAACAAGAGTCTAGAGAAAAGTGGTAAGAGTACCAGGGCTTTTGTGGCTGAAATTCAGATTTATCTAGGGTGTTAGAATAAGAAAAAATCAGCAAATACTACTGTTTCCTGTTTACAAAGGCAACCTGGCAATGTAGTAACCCTTGTACTGTTGCATAGGTACTTTTCAAGGAGGTCTATTGACTATTCAGCTAAGTTGTACTTCAATATTTCCACTGTCAATTAGTTTTATAATGGACCTATCTATGTAGTAGAAAGCATATGAAGAGTTAGCGGTTATAAGTTAACTTTGGTGTGTATGTTTGTGTGTGTGTGTGTGTGTGTGTGTGTGTGTGTGTGTGTGTGTGTGTGTGTGTGTGTGTGTGTGTTGGGCTTGGGTACTGTCCTTAAGCTCTTCTGCTCAAGGCTAGTGTTCTACCATTTGAGCCACAGTGCAATTTCTGGTTTTCTGGTGTTTAACTGGAGACAAGTATCTCACAGATTTTCCTGCCTGGGCTGTCTTTGACCTGCAGTCCTCAGATCTCAGCCTACTGAGTGGCTAGGATTACAGGCCTGAGCCACCAGTGCCCGACTGACTATAAGTTAACTTTTTACATAATGATTTATATCATCATTACTCTGGTGGCTTTCAAGCAGATATAGTTAGTGCTGCTCTTCACTAGTCTGTAACTTTAAGGAACTTACTTCATTCCTACGAACATTGTCCTCAGCGTTAAGGCAAACAAAATAATATTCTGACGGCTATCTTACATACTGTAAAAGCTCAATAAATATTATCTATAATAATAACAGCCAAGACTGACAAAGAGTAAGTAGTGAGAGTTTTCTTTGTCTTTTTCTCGAGACTTTGTCCATGTTAATAAGTTTTTTTCTATTATCTTTATATACTTTTTAATACAGCAAATGCTTCACCATTGGCTAATGAGTGGTTCCTAGGAGAAACACCACCTTCTATACTTGCCCTAAGAAAAGTAAAAATGAGAAAGTAAGCACCAAATGTTAACAGGATAAGCTAGAATATTTTAGGAGACAAAATACTCATTGCTGTCTGTGGTGCTGCATCCATGGACCCAAATAACCTCAGAGGAAAATAGCTGACAAGAAAACATCTCTCTAATAAATAAGCACAACCTCTTTTTTCCCTCCTGTCACTGGTCCCTCAACAATACAGCATAACAAATTCTGCATAACATTTACATTTTTATTAGGCATTTTAATATTCTAGAGATGATTTTAAGTATGCAGGAGGATATCAATGGATTATATGCAGAATTTAAGGGACTTGAGAATTCTTTGATTTGAATATCCATGGGGGAACCTGCAAATAACCCCCTTTGCATACCAAGGGATGACTATGTATTAAGTTATTTTTTTCCTAAAAGAGTCAAATAAAGGTTTTTGCATATGCTTTTGCTTTTCAGTGAGACTAGAGTTTTACTAGTCAACTTTTCCTCCTGCTGAAAGTGAAAAATTCAAAGGTATATGTGAATTACAATGAAACTGAAATCTTTCTCACTGATAAGACTTTCCAAATGCAGAACTTTTCTCAAAGTTGAAAGTATTTCAGAGAACTTGAATGAGATTATAAAAGAAGTACATGAAAGCATGAATTAGAAAATATAGCTTTCCTATTCAAAATAAAAAAAAATCTCCAACACCTTTTTGGTTACCTGTATTAATTGTCCACATTTTAAATGGGATCAGTGTGAAAATTCAATTCATATGTGTGTAATGTTCAGTGATCAGGCCAAGATAATTAGCATTTCCCTCTGCTTAGCATTTGAATTCCTCTGTTTAGAGCCTCTATAAAGTATAGAAAGATTATGGTCCTGACTCATCTCACAGTGCTGGGAAATACCAGAGCTTCTCACTGTGTTTTGTACTCATTCTCCAAGGTTCGTTTATCACTCTTCACAACTTCTAGGAAATACTATTAACTTTTATTCAGGCAGTCATTTTCAGTTCATTGTCTTTCTACATTTATTCATCTCAGTTGGCTATAGTATCCTCCAGTTACTATAATTTTGTTTCAAAGGACAGGATTTCACTTTCCTAATTGATCAATGACATTCCATTTTGTGTATGTGCTACATTTTGTTTATCCATTCAACTACTGATAATATTTGGGCTGATGGTATTAATTATGGTGAAAACGGGCAGTAATGAACATGTGTGTGAGGATCTCTTTGGAAGCTGATTTCAGTTTCTTTGGATGTGAACTCAGAAGTGGAAATCACTGGATTATATGGGCACTTTACTTCTAGGTTTTTGAAGACCCTCTATGCCATATTTCCATAATGGTTGCACAATTACTTTCCCTCAATTTATAACAGTTCCCTTTTCTCTTTTCTCTATATTCTCACCAATATTCATTCTTTAAAAGATAATAGCATGGGCTGGGGATATAGCCTAGTGGCAAGAGTGCCTGCCTCGGATACACGAGGCCCTAGGTTCGATTCCCCAGCACCACATATACAGAAAACGGCCAGAAGCGGCGCTGTGGCTCAAGTGGCAGAGTGCTAGCCTTGAGCGGGAAGAAGCCAGGGACAGTGCTCAGGCCCTGAGTCCAAGGCCCAGGACTGGCCAAAAAAAAAAAAAAAAAAAGATAATAGCAATTCTGTAGTTTTGATGTTTTAAAACATTTTTCATATAGTTGTTGGTCATTTATATTCCTTTTTCAAAAGTGTCTACTCAGATAATTTCCATCCTATTTCTTTCTTTTTGGTCAGTACTGGAGTTTGAATTCTGGGTCTTGTGCTAATTTTGTGGTTTGCTTACTTGGCTGGATCTCTGTAAGGTTTTGAGAACTTTCCTGTCTAGCTCACAGATGTGATCTTTTGGGACTCAGCTATCGGATTAGCTAGGATTATAGACTCAGTGCCCAGACAGTTTACTCGTTATTTTAGTTGGATTACTTCTTGTTAATTTTTTGAGTTACTTATATATTCTGGGTATTAATCCTTTGTCAGATGAATAGTTGATATATTACTCAATATTCTTTAGAAGCATAATGCCACTAGGATCCATATAGTTTTATTTTTGTTGTTGTTGCTGTTTTTGTCAGTCCTGGGGCTTGGGACTTGGGGCCTGGGCACTGTTTCTGGCTTCTTTTTGCTCAAGGTTAGCATTCCACCTCTTGAGCCACAGGGCCACTCCAGCTTTTTCTGTTTATGTGGTGCTGAAGAATCGAACCCAGGGCTTCATGCATGCTAGGCAAGCACTCTACCACTAAGCCACATTCCCAGCCCCAGTATAGTTTTAAGAGGGGATTTCTTAGATTGACACTCATGATCAAAAGCTAGGCAGTCCCACAATGGCTATATGCAGGCTGGAGTGCCTGCGAAATCAACAGATGCTCAGTCCAAGAAGCTAGACCCTTAGAATGAGAGGAACCAGTGATTCAGCTCCCTGAAGAGTTACAGGTTGCAAGTCCAAGTTCAAAGACTGATCTGATCTCAACAGGGGACAAGAGAAGTAAATAGAACAACTAAACGAAAAAGAAAAAAAAAAGAGGAGACAAACATACCCCGCCAAACGAACCACAAAGCACATACAAAACATTAAGCATGTGTGTTGAAGATTCTTACTCTTCTGCTGTAGCCTCAGCCTACTGGGTGGTGCTGAGAACAGCCAGGGCCCATCTCTCTCCTTGACCTCTCTGACCCCAATACCAGTCTTTGCTGGAAAGTCCTTCACAGACATAACTGCAAGTGTGCTTTGCCAAATTTCCAATCCAATGATCACAATTAGCAAATATTTTTTCATTCTATAGGTTGTTCCTTTATTCTTCTTTATTTTCATTCTTTGTGATACACAAGCTTCTTAATTAGAAATAATATTTTCTTATTTTTGCTTGTATCTCCTAGGTGTTTGGAGTCATATCCAATATAGCTTTGTCTTGAGGAATTTCCTCTGTTTTCTTCTGGTTACTTCAGAGATTTGGGTATTAAATTTCATTTTTAGTCCATTTAAGTTTGATTTGCTGTAAAGAATGAGAAATAGGGGTCAAGTTTCCACCTTCTGCATATGATCATCCAGCTTTGCCAGCCTGTTTATTGAAGATGTTATCTTTACTCCAGTATCTTTTTTATGTGCCTTGTCAAGAACCCATTTACTACTAATGTACATGTTTATTTTGTCTTCTGTTCCATGGACTTATCTGTTTTTAATGCCATTTCCATGCTGTTTTTTTGACTGGAGATATCCAATATGTCTTGAAATATTTCGTTTTAATCTTAAGAAATGTTTTTAAAGAGTAAGGACTTCCAGAATCGATTTTCTTCATAAAAGTACTAGAAGTATTGGCAAAATAAAAGCCCAAACCTGTCTTTTCACACATGATGAATTAATCAGTGATTTGCAGCAAATAAATGAGAGCTTTTTAAAGAAAAGTCAATCATAGCAGGAAAATGAATACATGTTCCATATGTAGTGTGTGTGTGTGTGTGTGTGTGTGAGTGTGTGTGTGTGTGTGTGTGTGTGTATTTGGTAGCCTTCTTGTTGCCCATCACCAGGCTGAAGAGCATTATATGGGGATAGTCATGGGGCTTGAACTCAATGCCTGGGCACTGTCCTTTAGCCTTTTCAATCATAGTTACAACTGTACCATTTGAACCATAGCTCTACTTCCAGCTTTTTAAAGGGTGATTAATTGGAGATAAGAATTTCACAGATTTTCCTGCCCAGGCTAGTTTTGAACCACCATCCTGGGATCTCAGCCTCCTGAGTAGCTAGGATTATAGGCATGAGCCACCTGCTCTCTGCCCTCTTTTTCTTATAAAGATACTATTGTCATCAAGGGGCAGAGAGGCCATTCTCATGACCTATGCTGATTCTAATTGCCTCCCCCAAACCTCATCCCAAATAACTTTAACACACTGATTTGAAGAGTTTTCCAACATGTGAACTTTAGTGAACACCTTCAAACCACCGCAGTAAACAAGGGTCCATAGACTCTAAGGAATCATAACAAGATCTCAGAGTAACTTGCTTAAAGCTCCTTATTTCCTAAGAGAAAAGGGAAATGGAGAAATCCTCAAATATTTCCCCACTTCTTTGAGGATGTGCAAGTATTATGTTATGCCCTACTATATTTTTAGTTTGCTTTTAGGTTTGAAGGTTTTATGTAATGTCTGCTTTGTGCTTGTTGCCAATGCAAGCTTATTTTTTTTTGTAAGATGCTTGAATTATTCAATTAAAATGTTATCCTGAGCAAGCCAGCCAAGACTATAGAAAATATCCAGTCATATAAAATAGACTGCATTTCTGCTGGAACAGGAACAAGAATGTAAATGTAATTCTGGAGAGAGTTGGCCAGGAATGAGCAAAAGAGAAAGCCTGGAAATTTCTGGTCAAGCTTTTTTTTTTTTTTTAAACACATCATAGACTTAGTTTGCAAGTTATAAAACTTTATTCTCTATCTTTGATCAAATACAAATTTTACCTCCGGCAGTATTAGTTCTGCTGAGATTCCTTACTACACAGTTTTCCAAACTGCAGCAACTTTTAAATGAGAGGCGACCCAAATGTAACTCTTTTGAGAATCACCAAATCTGTGATTGTAGGAGTGAGATATTGCCAAGATCAGTAGTAGTCCTTAGCAACAAGTACAAATTCATTTGGCCACAACCTTACTTTGAGACTCTGAAAAATTCAGACAAGAAGTTTTCATTAAATGTGATTGTTTTATGTGAAGCAAGCCTGTTCACAAAAATAACCAGTGCTATCCTGATAATCTGTCTGTGGTATGTAGAACCAGGGGAATTTATAAGCAAAGCCAGAATCTCCTGAAAGAGAATCAGAGCTGACAGGTTGTGTCCAATGGCAAGTTTTGTCTAATGGAGGCAAAAAGGGCCAGAAAATGAAAACACAACCATCAAACTAATAGAAGACTAGTGGAATTTGCCATTTAGGGAATATATATTTAATAGCACTTAAAAATTAGTGAACATTTTCTCCAAACTTTCTGTAAAGTTATGGCCTCTGTCACTAGTCTCTCAGAGTAACTGTCAATGGGTTTTATTTTGATTTAGCAGAGAAACGCTGGGATTAATTTTTACCTTTGTGTTGGCAAATGAGACATATTTAAAATTAGTCATATTAAGCCCACACATTTTATTAGTAAACAAAAGAAGTATATTGTATATTTTTATAAATAACTGATATACTTTAATAGATGATTAATTATAAATATTTTGTACATGTCCATACATTTTAGTGATTTTAATGTGGTGATGATTAGTACTAACTTTAAGCTCTTTGGTGTATGTTGGGTAGCTGGTTTCAGCTTCCAAAGAAGACTTACGGTCTGTGAGTTTTCATTAGTTGAGTTGGGACCTTTTCAGATATTAGAAGATACTCTGTATTCAAATATATTTTAAAGTAAATCTTACTAAAAAATTTCCTCAATTACGAATATATAAATTTAGAGCTTATTTTTTAAAACCGAAATCTGTTTATGGGAATTTGAGTGACAATTTTGGCTTTGTAGAACATAAAACCCTGATCAATATATGTAAACAAACAAGCACGTGGGTTTTAATCCTTATTTGCTTCAGGTATTCTGTAGTGAAGAGATCTTGAACAAGGTATCTTGCTTATAACATATATCTCTTCCTTAGTTTCATTCTGGTTGTCAAAACTATTGACAAACTATAGAGTAACATGAATAAAATGTTAAAATAAGCACATTATCTATTTGTATTTTTTTACCTTAAACATTGCCAATAAGCTATAGGAAATTAAAGTAACAAATGTGAAAACAATTGAATCACTAAAACGTAATAACAATAACTTCTTTGTCTAGTATATTTATAAGACTTTAGGATTCAATGAGAGAGACTGTGAAACTAGTTGGCCAAATATTTCAAAGATTTCTGTAACAGTGACAAGGATAGGCTTTCTGTATCGTGCAGTAGTGAGCATTTGTGTCTCCTGTGTTGGTGTCTGTGGGTGGGAGGGGAATCTGTGGCTTTTGACTATCATGAATACTTCATCGGTTGGTTCTGGCTTCCCAATCAGGAGATTTAAGCTGGATTTGGTCATAGAGGCTGAGTTCAGTGTATTTTTCAGACTCTTCCAGGGACTAGCAAACTAGGTAGATATCTTTTCTTAATGATCCAGAGGAACAAACCCATTCTTGGTAACTTTTTTTAAATTTCCAAAGCTAGAGCAAGTCATACAGCCATGCCCGATGTGAAGGGTTAGGGGAACAAATTATGCTGTTAGGTTTCCTAGGTATCATATTATCTTTATATAAAGAAAATTTAAGATCTGAAAATTTTGTCGATAGTAAAAAGCATTATTAAAAGAGAACAGAATACAAATTACTAATTTAACCTACTGTAATGGCTCTTGCAATGGTTGAGGTAAGGGATTTGGGTTCAGCCAGGCATGTAGCTGTAGCAGTGATAGGTGGAAGGTTTCTGAATATATTTTCAAGTTAGAGCCAGTGAAATACACCGAGCCATGGAGAGATGTGGGAAAACGTCCTGGCTTGTGGTTGGGGCCTGTACAGAACAAAAGGAGAAAAAGGAGGAAGCCCCCCAGCACAGCCATGCTTTTTCTGTTTCCAGCCCATGGCCAGCCTTCCTATATCCCGACCTTCCACCGTGAGGTAGGTACCACCTCCCTGAAGACCCAGAAACAAAACTAATCCATATTTTCAGTCAGTGAGTCAAAATAATTCCTTCTTCTTTTAAGTTGTTCTGTCAGGTTATTTTGCACAGAATCTTTTTTTTTTTTTTGCCAGTCCTGGGCCTTGGACTCAGGGCCTGAGCACTGTCCCTGGCTTCTTCCCGCTCAAGGCTAGCACTCTGCCACTTGAGCCACAGCGCCGCTTCTGGCCGTTTTCTGTATATGTGGTGCTGGGGAATCGAACCCAGGGCCTCGTGTATCCGAGGCAGGCACTCTTGCCACTAGGCCATATCCCCAGCCCCAATTGCACAGAATCTTAAAGTTAGAAAATATACTAGACTAAGATATTATCCTGAATTTTTTTTTTTTTGTTTTGTTTTTCCAGTCCTGGGGCTTGCACTCAGGGCCTAAGCACTGTCCCTGGCTTCTTTTTGCTCAAGGCTAACACTCTGCCACTTTTGCCACAGCGCCACTTGTGGCCTTTTCTATATATCTGTTGCTGAGGAATCGAACCCAGGGCTTCAGGCATGTGAGCCAAGCACTCTTGCCACTAGGCCGTATTCCTAGCTCCTATCCTGATATTATCTTGTGAGAGCACTACTTTATTTTTGTTGTGCCAGCTTGAAACAACGGTACTACTTTGTACTGTGTGCCTTACTCTGAACCCCAAATGAGACAACTTAGCCTACAATGTATTGCTGGAAATTGAAGAAGTATCATTACGAAGACCATAATATTCCTTTTATAAACATGTGCCTTTGAGAGATGGAAACTGAGACAGTTAATCAAAACACTATGAATATCTAAGAATTAGAGTTGCTAAATGAGTCAAAATGTAAGTGAAAACTTGTTTGCTATTTTTGATTAATACTGTTGATCCTAGAAAGTTGTTTTTGGAGAATTTTCCTTCCAAATTCCCATCTTACACATCTCTGCAAAATCTCCAAAGAAAATACTTCTACTTGAGTTATTGACTTGCTGTTTGACTTGCTGCTGTTTGACTTTCTGCGGAGAAGTTAGATACATTTCTATTGGATATCTATGTATCTTTTTACCATTAGGTTATAATTACCTATAGTTGACACCTTCCACAAATAGATCCTGCTCGGATGGTAAGATGATAACTGTTCAGGTTAACTCTAAATATGACAAGTGTGACTCTAAGTCACACATGGCTTTTCTCCTGTATCTAATGTTGGCATTTTAACTCTTGTGTCTGCAAATGATATGGTTTATTTCTTATGTTTGACTGAAAGGTAGCTTGAGTGAATTGATTTCTATATCTTGAAAAAAAAATTGTTCCAGATATTTCCTTCCTCTACATCACATCTGTAAGAAGACCAGGGCAAGGAACTCTTAAAGGCAAGTAAATAATATAAGGCTTAGGTGATAGGTATAATTGTAAGAATTGAAAACTAGTTTATTGGGATATGGGTTACATGTCAACAGTAGCCCACAAGAAGGGAAAGAGAAATATTTCATTAGCAAAATATTTCATTAGCAAATATTTCATTAGCAAAAAATGTCTACTATAAAGTAACTAAACCGGTTATTATCTAAGAACTCTTGTTCCATCTCTGTCAAATGCAACAATTATGTTTGCGTCTGAAGTCAGCTTGACCATTCTTGCTGGCTGTTAGGCCTAACCAAACCAGTGTAGAGTAACTCTAACCATTGCAAAGTTGTAATTTAGCGTGATTCCACATCTCACCTTTCCTAGATCTTCAGTCCTTTCTGGTCCCAGTTCTTCCCTTAAAAATAGAAGTATCTGAAGAACTTTCCACAGTGTGGAAACAGTCTATGGCTGAAATATCACAAAATGGAAGCCATTAACCAAATTAAGCTACAGAGCATTTGAAATGTCTCTCATGTGGTTGAAGATTAAATTTTGTGTTACTGGTATTAGTTCTTCTTTAATTGAACCCTACTTATTTTTTTTTTTTTTGGATCAGTGATAGTCACTGAGGTATTTACAACTATTGAATTATCTCTTCCAATCTTTTATTTCTAAAGAATGACTTTCTCCAGTACTTTATGAATTCCATTATTCTCAACACTTTCCAGATCCTTTTCTAGAATATGCTATTTATTAATTAACCACTGCAAATCTGGTGCCTCTATCTATCACCATGGCTGGGGATAGTGTGACTAATCCAGAACACATTGGACTCATTGGCTTACTTGTAGTGACAATTTCTACTGTTATTTATAGGAGTTCACACTGTGTTTGTCTATATTTTATATTTGGTTTATATTTGGTTCTTGAGAAATGACCACCTTCAGGTAAATCATTGGATTTTAGAATTAAAAAGGTATCTTTAGGACCTTGTATCCAGTATTTGTCAGAGTCTCTTTTTAGTCAGTGAATTTATTAAATGAAACTGTTACAGAAGGCTAAAAAGTTAATTTTAGAGCTACTTGAATGGGAGCAAGAATGGGTTTTCTGGACTATAGCTTCAGGCTAAATGGAACTCTCCCTTAAACTCTCTCCTTTTGGCTCTTTGAAAATTTTTGACTTGGCGCAACCTCCAATCCATATGCTAGTAAAGTGTTGATGTGGGTTCAAACCAGAGCAGCCATAGAATCAAACCAGTGTAGCCAGTAATGAGCCTTCCTAATTGCTTTATTTAAAGAGTATAAATGGCTGCCTGACAAAAAGACAAGCTCAAATTGAGCAAACAACAGATGCTTGAACAGATATTCATTTCATTGGAGCATGTGGGAACATACTTATTAGTAAGGGTCTGTACCCTGGGTTTATTTATTTGTGATGATGGGAAATGAACTCGGGGCTTTGGGCATGCTAGGTAGGTAAGCATTCTACCATTGAATGGCCCAGTATCATGAAGCTATTTAAAGTATAAAATGATTCACACATATTTTGTGATCTTTGATATTTGTTTTCATTTCAGTGTATGTGATGCTGTTTGAAAATATGGGTACCTACATATTGAACAAATTTTAAAACATACTCTTCTTTATCTTCTAATATGTGGGCATGGCCTTGTGAGTGGTCAGGCTTCTTTGTCTTCACTTCAATCTCTGATATGATTTCTCAAATCTTGCTTTCCACAGGCATTGTCCAGATGACTTAGTAAACACACAGGTATCCTGTTCCCATCCCTAGAGATTCTACCTTGGTAGAAATGAAGCAGACCTTACGACTCTATATTCTAATATGTCTCTTTTTCCCAAGTTAGTATTCTCTATAGCCCATACTTATACCTTGAGAAACGCTGGTCTACATTGTGGCCATTAACACATGGGAAATTTAAGGCTTTACAAATGCAGTTGACACTAATTTTAATCATGTAAGTCAGCTGCAGTGGCTCATACCTGTAACCCTTGCTACTGAGGACACTGAGAGTAGAAGGATCAAAATTTGAGGCCAGCCCCGGGCTGAAAATTTTATGAGACCTTATCTCAAAAATAACCATAAAGGGGCTGGGAATGTGGCCTAGAGGTCGAGTGCTTACCTCGCATACATGAAGCCATGGGTTCAATTCCTCAGCACCACATTTGTAGAAGAAGTCAGAAGTGGCGCTGTGGCTCAAGATTCAGGTGCTAGCCTTGAGCAAAATGAAGCCAGGGACAGTGCTCAGGCCCTGAGTTCAAGCCCCAGGACTGACAAAGAAAAGAAAATAAAAGAAAACCCAAAAGCATAAAAAATGGGTGCTGGTGGCTTACGTCTGTAATCCTAGCCAGTCAGGAGGCTAAGATATAAGGATCGTGGTTTGAAGCTAGTCCAGGCAAGAAGGCCCATGAGATTCTTATTTCTAATAAGCTATTCAGAAAAAGCTGGAAGTGGTGCTGTGGCTCACATGGCACAGCACTAGCCTAGATTACAAAGAAGTTAGGATCAGTGTCCAGGCCCTGAGTTCAAGCATCAGGACTGGCAAAAAAGAAAACCAAAACAAAAATTAAAACCCCGTCAAAACAGACCTACAGGCATGGGGGTTGTAATGCACCAGCCTAGTGAGAATAACAGTGCCCCAACAAAAAGAAAATTTAAAAAAACTTACAGGACCAAATAAGTATTTTTCCCGAACTAATTTGATTCCATCTATTTTTAATGACATTTGTTTCTGATGATAGGCCTTCTAACCACTAAGATAAAGAACATTTAAAGTTGATTGCGGCTGGTCACTCTGCTATTTGAAACATAATTTTACCTTCCAGATGTGCTTCAGCCTTTTAGCCTAGCTTCATTGGAATGGTCCTCAGCCTGAGTCAGATTGTTGGCTTTGCTGTGGTCTCCATACATAACTTCTGTGGCTCTCACTGTTTCTCCCTTAGCTTTTGTTCATTTTCCTTCCTAGACTTATCCACGTATTTCATTAAGTCACAAAAGAAGAATAACTGTTAGGATAACAAGCCTGAAAATAAATCCTCTCCTTTAATAAGCTTTCTTTCCTATTGGTACCCTTTGATGAATATGTGTAGGCCAAGGAAAGAGAGACCCCCCTAAAAAAGTCATGGAGCATTCCAATTCTAGATGGAAGATAGGAAGATGACAGTTAAATTCATCAGCAATAAATACTGAAAGCACACTGTAACCTATTTTCCACTCTTAATACCTGTATAAGGACGAGAGCTTTGTACATTATAAACATGTGTTTTTGATCTCAAAGTAAGCTGGCTGACATTTGTTCTTCCTATATAGCTTGTTGACTTTGTAGGTAGTGGCAGGATATTGAATGGTTTCTTGACTTACAAAATTTTCTGATTGCTTTTAATTCAAAAGTGGTTACTTTAAAATTTTTATACATTACTCTGGGTATTTTCTGCTTAAGAGATTTTATAAACACAAATACATCTGGAAATTATTTCAGACTTGGAAAAATTAAATGTTTGCTTTATATTAAACAAAGAAATTTGCCTTTTATTTTCATTGTATTAACAGATTTCTAAAATAGAAAGATACTTTAATGTAATTAAAATCCAAGCAGATGAAGGTTTGGGTTGTGTTTTTAAATTTCTTTTTAAGAATATCTTTAACACTGTATTATTTCCAATGCCTATGGATCTACCTTGTACAGAAAAATCAAATAGTTTCTTTTCTGATCTTTACCAGAGTCTTCCCTTCAACTTCCTATAGATACAGCTTTTAAAAAATATTTGCTTATATAAAGATACATTGGAGAGACCTGTGTTCAAGTCTTTCCTACCTGGGCAAGTAATAGCAAGGCAGTAACTGATTTGTTCATTTGAGTCCTAATGGTTGGTTTTGATGTGCTCACAGTTACTCTTACAAGATCAGTCAAAGAGGTAGAATAGGAGACTATGGTAAGAAGATGAGAGTAAATGTATTATGAGGATACAAAGAGGGTTTAACGGCCTGCATCTAGACAAAAAAATGTATTCTACAGACAAGAATTGCTTGGACTTTTCCATGTGCTGAGTAAAGTGTAGCCTGGGGTTGAACCTAAGAGAAGGATATACAGGCTTGGACCATATTAATTTCACCCCTTCCATATTACTTTTATTGTGATATATTTTTAATTGTTGTGTCATTGAATTTTTTTTAGTAGAAAGACAAAAATTGACTTTGAAGTGAGACCATATATTTTTAGGTAAATAGTATGAGGACTTTTGTACATAATATTGAGACCTACACAAAGAGTGTTGGGTGGGAATAACTTTTAGGAGCTAGAAAGGTTTGGTAATTAAGTCATTGCTGCGTTCTTCTTGTTGGAATAAAAACAATAATAACCATCACCAAAACTATCTGACAGCCATGGTTCTATTTCAATTTAGTTTCTGGAAAGACACAGAATTGAATTTTTGCCATTAATCTCTGGATTTTGAGACATGAGGGCCAGAAGTTGGATTTGGGAATAAACAAATACAATCTCAAAATTATTGGGTCCTTTCCAGATCCACCAATTTCCAGTATATTAATTATTTAAAAAAAAACCCACGCTCTCTCACTGAATAGAAACAAGAGATACAGTAAACTGTGCATAGTATGATACCCACTTGCGTATCCCTGCGGGATGATTATCAAGCACTCATCAAATATTTGGGAGTCTCTCAATGTCCCGTATGTCATTATAGTGAGGCCTTCTTGCAGTGCATCATCTCATGGTAGAAGGGCAAGACAAAACAAAGGCGAGAGCCAGAGGGAAACAAATTTACTTTCATAATAGTCATGTTCTTTAATGTCAAAGCACTTCCTGTTGATGACATGAAACTATTCATAAGGATGAAGCCCTCAATTTTGAAATACCTCCCATCGGACCTCTACCTCATGATACTATTGCATTGAAGATTAAGTTTCCAATCCATGAATTTTGGAGGATATAGTTGACCCAAGCAGACATCAAGGAAATGAGGGATACTAACTAGATTGAAGATATTATTGAATTCATAATAAGGGGCTGTTTTGATGGGAATATAAATTGACGCCAAGAAGATTGGTGGTGAATGTGTTTGTAGTATGATCTTGGGATAGATAGTTGTAGTAGACTGAAAACTTAAATTCTAGATAGACAAGAAGTCAAAGAACCAAAAAGCCAAAGTTTAGGTCCTGATATTGTCCCTTGATTTTGATTTTTGATCTGTGTTTTCCTCTTTCTACTTATAATTTATTTATATATACCACTTCCTATTTTATAGGATACATAATAAATTCTCATTATTCACAGAAATGTCCTGTAAAGTCTCGTTAACACTGGCAGAAGTTAACACTGAATTCTTTCCCATTGGGAAAATTTCAGACAAATCCATGAAAGACTCTAGTCACAAGATTTTTTATCCATTTCCTCAATATATAAAGTTGTTGCATGAGGGTTTGTATTGAAACACACAAATACGTAATACATGGATACAATTTATTCCTTCATTTTATATTCACAGTGAGCTACTACAACTTTAACTGCTCAAACCTGGTCAAGAACACATATTTCTTCATAGGGTGTCGCATCTTTCTTGTTACTGGGAACACTAGACAGTATGATAGCACTATGATTGAGAACCACCACGTGAAGTAGCAGAATCACCTACCACCACCAACAAAAAAGTGTGAAAAACAAGGCACTAGCTCACCTTGCAAAAGACTCATTGTCTTTACAGCATGAGAAGCCTGGGGTAGGGGAGGGGCGGCTTATGTGCCGCTGGAACCATAAACCATCAGCCCTCCAAGCTTCTTCAAATGACTGTAGAAGTGCCATACGTGCTGAGTTTTGGAGTTACAGATAAATACAGCAAGTAATGAGAGAAACTAGTCAAAATCTTCGAGGAATGAGGATGATTGTATACATAGCTATGTGTGCACATGCCGGTGCATTAAAAAGATTTCTGAAAATTAACGAATGGCTTCTATGATTCTCCAATGACAAGCTCCAATGACACAGCCTGCCTGTTGTTAACTACAAAGGAGGTCAGAGAAAGTTGAAACAAAAAGAGCACATTTTGTTCATCTTGGTAAAATAAATGGACTCAGGAGAAGGCTGAATGCTTGAAGGACTGTATCATCTTACTGAAGCTAACCTGCCTTGACAATTACATCATTCCAGCTTTTTCATGTCATTATCAATGAAGAATGGTGATTGGTATATTAGAGCTGTGTAATTTTCATGTGTTTATGGAGAAATTAGCATTGTCATGGTTGTAAAATGAACCAGTATGTCAAAGAGACCTACACACCTGGGTTTATTGCAAAACTTTGCAAAAAGCGAGAAATGGAGACAATCTGCTTCTATAAACTGATGAATGAATAAAGAAAACGTCTCCCTCATACACACACACACACACACACACACACACACATACACACACAGGCACACACAATGGGATACAAAGTCAAAGGTAAAATTCTACCACTTATGATAACATGGTTGTAATGTTGTAACTGGAGACCATTATGATAACTGAAAATGGCCAGGCGCAGAAAGGTAAGTACAGCATCATTTCACTAATATGAGCTCATAAAAGTTGAGAGCAGAATAGGAATTACCAGAAGCCAAGGAATGTAGTGGGCAGAGGAACAAGGACAGATTAATTCGGTTTAAAGAAGAGCAAGACACCCTGATGCACTATTGAACAGTTGGATGACTATAGATAAGGATAATATGCTGCACATTTCACAAAGGTAGAAGAAAGAATTTTGAATGCCTTCATTAGTGAGAAATGACAACTGTTTGTGGTGAATATATTAACCTGATTTCGTTATTGTACAATGCATACATGTATCAAAGCATCATATAGTATCTTATTGATAAGCTGTGTGTGTGTGTGTGTGTCCACGCGTGTGTGCATGCATGACATGAATGCATTTTGGTCCTCAGTTTAAATTCAGGGCCTAAGGGCTATTCTTGAGCTTTTTTAAGCTTAAGGCTAGTGCTCTACAACTTTCCTCCTCCTCCTCCTCCTCCCCGTCTTCCCCCTCCTCCCTCCCCTGCATCCTCCTTGGTAGTTTGTGATAGAAGTTTTAAGGACTTTCCTGCCTAAGGCTGGCTTTGAACTGCAATCTTTAGATCTCAGCCTCCTGAGTAGCTAGGATTACAGGCATGAACCACCAGTACCCAGTTGAATGTTTTGTTTTTATTTATCTATTAAAAACAAATTTACTTTTAAAAGCTAGAAACTAAATTAACAAAAATTTAAATTAAGAAAACTAAATCAAGAATGGTCTGAAGGATGAAATGAATTTAATTCATGGTTTAAAGTATTTGCACCACCATTTGTCTTGTAGGTAAGTTTATGTGTTTTGGAAAGGGCATGGAGGAGCACAGCAATCGAGGGACAAAGGGTGAACACATGCAGCAGTGATACTCACTAGACACTAGGTTGAAAATGAACTCTACAACTTGTGGGGGAGGGAGGTCAGGAGGAACAAAACTAGGAGAAAACAAGGGAAGAGGTGACAGTGTTCCAAAAGAAATGTATTTATTACCTGACTTATGTAACTGTAACTCCTATGTACATCATCTTTATAGTAATAATAAAATAAATAAATAAAAATTTAAAAATTCTACCAAAGGCCACAACCTCAGAAAAGATTAATTCTATACAAGTGTTCAAAAAATGTTTTCAAAAAGTTAAAAAGAGGTCATTATTGCTATTTTAATTAATGAAACGTATAGCCCTGGTTGCAAAAGCAGCCCATGAAAGGGAAAATCTGCTCTAATTTCACTAACAAGTGTTAGCGTACAAATGCTAGAAAAAAGGTAAATGTAGGTCAACAGTATTTTAAATAATTCATCTTATGGTTACATTTTTGTTTAAGGAATGTCACATTTATTTTGTGTAAAATAATTTAAAGTCTCTCACATTAAGAGATTCAAGGAGAAAAACTCAATGGTCACCTCACTATATGCAGAAAGAGATCTTGGTACTATTTATTTCTAATTAATAATCAAACACTCTCTAGAAAACAGTGGAAGAATACTGGTATTAGAACTAGGAAACTGAAAGGGAATACTAAAATCGAGAGACACGGTAAAAAAAGACAAATGACTACAAAAGCAATACTTGCAAAACTGTTTGGTGTAAATGAACTGAACAACTCATGGCGGGGGGAAGGGGAAAGGGTAGGGGGAGTGAGGGAATGAGAGAAATAAAAAAGAAAACAGTGGAAGAAAAGATCTGGCTAAAATTACATAAGAGCAATATAAAAATCAGACAGAAAATATTTTAATTGTGAGTTATCGAAACCATTGTGCTTCATTTCAGGATGAAAAGAAGCATTTATATTAAACTATTTCAATTTGCATTGTACTCACAATCTAGCTTTACAATTGGGTGAATTAAGTAAGTAAAAGATTGTCAGAGCCATCAAAGAAATATTAAGATTATTATAATTTTCAAGTGATGTCATTAGCCACACAGAAAATACAGATTTTGAAAATTACTAAAATAAATGGGAAAGTTAAGTCTAATTACCTTATATGATATTAATTATGCCATTCTCTATCAGCAGTAGTTATGAGATGCAGTGACGGATTTTATTACAATTCTCATTTAACATCGCAAAAGAAATGAGTAATCTCTAAGTACAAAACATATTAGAGGACCATTCTGATGTAAAGTACAAAACATTGGAAGACCAATAAATGGAGACACAAATTATTTGGGGGGGTTGAATTCGGTATTTTCAAGATGACCATTCTCCCTAAATCCAATACAATGTTCTCTCCGAAGGTTTGTTCCCCTCATGGAACATAACAACTTTGTTCTAAAATTCATATTTAAGGAAATATTTTTTTCACTAGCCAAAATAGTTCTGGCAAGTTCCAAGCAATTGAAAGATTGTTCAGACTTGTCCTACTAGATTTTAAGCTGTGCTACTGAAATAGTAAGTATTAACAAAGCAGATAAAAATGGCTCATTTTCTAGACGGCCAAGTAAAGAGATGAGAAATATATTTAAGCACATAAAGAAATTTTGATTATGACTGACATCACCACAGATCATCACCAAGAAATGATAAATGATGATTCAACTAATGGTATTCATATTAGTCACTGGAAGTACTGGTGCCATTTATTCCAACAGGTAGATGATATTGTAAGAGATCATAAGAGGATGATGGGAGCCAGAGGGAGGTCAGAGTCTTTCATGAAGAAAGGAATTGCACCAAAATAATATGCAATCTCTAACAAGGTGAAAGTAGAATGAAAAATAAAACACTGGATATCATGGGAAAACTGAGTACACAGTCTGATGGAAAGAAACAGAGCATAACTAAAAGAAGTTCCCTGGGCAGGATGGGAACAAAAAGAAGGCCTAAAGGGAGTTAGGTGGGGTTTAAGGTAGTTTCAAAGGCTAGGATGCAGGAGTTGTCAGGAATTCTGATATTTATCCCAATTAAGGGGGAATTCTTTCAAGTGTGTGAAGGTTTAGCACACAGACAGAATTATGCTTGTGATAATGTAGAAAATAGTTTCTCCTCATAATAACTTGTGTTACAATTTGAATCAGTACCCAATCTAAAGAGTAGGTGGTAGGGCTTGTGTTAGCAAAATTTCGAGAAAAGAACATACAGTTCGATTCAGCTACCTCCCAGCTATGTCTTTGGAAAGCAAACTTCAGCATTCAATGAGAAATGATTGAAACGTGTACACTGCGTTTTCATTTACATTACAGGGCTCTTTTCATGTCTTGTGTGTCTTTGGCATATTATTCATTATTTAATCACATTATTGTACATATTTGTTGCAATGAGAAAGCAAGAGTACTTCATAATCAATATCTTTCAATACTGCCTACAAATGTGCTAATGAGTTAAGTGGAGGGTAATTAGGTAATTATAGGTAAGTAATTAATTTTTCGAATTTTTATGCAGAGAGCTGTGATAGAACTAATTAGTTTCCAAGTGGGAGGTCATGAGATCTGGGCTGTTTATCGGAGTTTCTGTATGGATTCAGAATACATTGTTATTTATTTTCCTTCTTCAGAATAATGAAATACAATTTCTTGCTGTCTGAATATTTGGTATTGGGCACATTTTCCAGGAATAAATTTGACTTAGCTAGTGAAGGTTACACATGTATATACTTTGCTAATATAATGAGTGAAACTGGCACCTAGGTTTAATACGTAATTTTCCTTATCACAACTGAGACTTAAATTGCCATTTGTTTTTTGGTTTTATAACTGTTTCCTGTTTGCATGCTTTCACATTGTTACAGTGGGATGCTTTTTATTTATTTATTTTGATTGTCAAATTGATGTACAGAGAGGTTACAATGTCATACATTAGGCCTTGGGATGCCTTTTTAAAAGAATCAATCAGTGCATGGAAACCCCTTGGTACAATTACTTAAAGATAAGTAAAATATGTAAAAATTATTAGTGCTAAATAAATCCATCTCACTCTGAGATTTGGGGAGGGAATCATGTTTTCTTAGCTTTGTTGATACAAGCATTTTTCAGGCAGCTCAGTCTCTCTAATTGTAGAGTTTTCTCTTATGACATTTCCATACAGTTTTTATGTTTTCTGTGAAGATTCAGGTATCTGTGTTCATTCCAGGAAATCAACCAAAGCTCTATAGATGTGCATGTTTAAATGTCAGGACAGAATGGAAAACAGCACACTGGGGAGAATATTCTAGCACAGAGACCACCAGCAAGAACAACTCCCTGCATTGTCTTACCCTTTCATAGATTTGCAATGTCACTTCCTGACAGTCCCTCTGTATTCTCTCCCTCTGCATGGAATGCCATCTTTCTTTCTCTTTATTTATCTTGTTAGTTGAACTCAACTTTTACATTCTAGCTTAGAATGCATTTCCTTATTGGATTTCTTATTGGATTTTCCTGTTTTATTCTAATATTGTCATCAAACTCTCATTAGTTGGCTTTTGTTACACTGTGAGTTTAAAAAATTTTATAACTTATTTGATTAATACTCCTATTCTCCATTAAGAAGTAAAAATTGTCACCCGCACACAGCAGGATGCTGAGCATGAAGCTGACCCTTCAGTCTTAAGATTGCCTTGAGCTTAATGATAAAGTGAGCCTGTTAATATTGCTCCCAACTGTAAACAGAATTCAGCTTACTTACCAGCTCCTTAAAAAGCCTGTCGGCTTCTCCCCCTCACTTTTCATTGGGCTTGGTTTTAGTAGCATTCGATTCATTTAAGCTCATAGTTCAGCATTATAGAATTATACATTTCTGCTGATTGATTCACAGTAGGTTTTTTTTTTTTGGTAGATTTTTATGTCTCTTACTATTTATGGACCTCTTTGAAGCAAGGAACTGGAGATGTGTCCAGGATTCAAGACCTGTGATGATTTCTTTTCTATGTATCTCTAGGATCTATCACAAGTATCTCTAGATGGAGCTATTTAACCTTTTCTGTGATAAGCTAAAGCCATAAGCAATGATATCAAAGGACCATGCCCATAAAACTTTTTTCTTAGCTCTGAGGCCACACGTTTTGAAGACTGTTTAATTCTGGGTGTTCCTGATCGCGAGCACTGATTGATTTCCTTTCTTTATACTTCTCCTTTTCAGAAATGCCAGCTACGCCTGTAATGCCAGAGACGAGCAAGTAACGCTTTCTTTAGTTTGAGTCAACCAAGACCGTGGACATTTTTACTTAACCCATTACTTCCCTGAAGCAATCATGATGTTTGTGTAACCAAAATAACAAGTATTGTTTCATGGCATAATAGGTATAAAGAAGTCTATACTGATGTGCTGGTAAAAACAAAAATGAAAACAAAGAAAGTATGTATAAAGCAATGGAAAAATTTGAGTTCAGTTTTAATTTTAATGATGAATAATGAGTCTCAAGAACAGGAAAATAGTTTTGTCAATAATAACATTAGCTGATCTCTGTACGTAATTAATATTAATATACTAATACACATAAAAATATTAAAATTATTTGATTAATATCTTCATGCTCAATGAAAATGTAAGCCTTCGGGATACATCTCTATATAAGATAAAGGTAAATGTACAGAAATGTAGATAGAGTACTTAGATGGTTAATTTTATATATATATATATGTGGATAGACAGAAGACTGACAGATTTATGTGTATATTATTATATATATTTAAATTTTTTATTATATTCAATATGCTTATTATTTATATATTTATCATAATATATTATATATAAATAAATTTTCAGCTATATCTATATATCTGAGATGTTACTGTATCCTAAATTCTTCTTTTGTTTTTTGCTAGTCCTGGAGCTTGGACTCAGGGCCTGAGCCAGCACCATTTCTGGCTTTTTCTATTTATGTGGTATTGAGGAATTGAACCCAGGGCTTTGTGCATGCTAGGCAAGCACTCTACCACTAAGCCACATTCCCAGCCCCACCTAAATTCGTTATACATGTTATCATTTGATCCTCAAAACAAACCTGTTTCTATGTATTACACACAAATTAAGGAGAAAACATTGTCTTTTACCCATACAATTTACTATGCTTTTTAGTTGATATACTAAATCCGAACTATAAGTTAAATTCTATATTTTATCTAGCATGTCAGCTCACATTCTTCTTCGTTTGTGAAATACTGCAATGATTTTTAGCATCCCTTTCTAGACAGTGGCTTCTTAAAAGAAAATCTGCCTCCTGATCATGATAGACCTCTAGGCCTTATAACTCTCTTAATCAATATGGTAGTCATTAGCCATATGTGGTCAGCTACAGTGAAGTTTAAATTCATTCTGATGTAATCAAATTTAAAATTCAATTCTCATTTACACTAGGCCTGTTTCAAGTTTCCACATTTGGCTTGGGGCTACCTGAAGAGATAAACATTGAGGACTGTTTCCGTCATCACAGAGGGGCTTATGACAACACTCTTTACAGCGATGATTTCTGTGTGCATCAGTTTGATATTAAATATCCATGGTATGTCTATATTTTAAGATAAAAACACTGTTAGGCATAGGAGAAACACTGATAAGCAAAAATCAATTTCTTTTATTGAATTCTGGTGTGTTACAGAGAAGATAAAAGACAGAGTTGATGGACTTAGGTCTAACATAGGCCATTGCAGACTCAGCATAGAAAGCTCTGTTTTGGAATTACTTTAGTCAGCCTTATTCACATTCAGAAGCATTTCCTAATATAACTGCTTAGCCTACTCTTTGGTTCTATGACCCAGATGGATTTGTGCACAGCGTGAGTATAAGAGGTTGGAGTAATCTGTTGCCTTTTGGTATGGATTTCTTAAAGAAAGAACAACTAGAGGTCTTAAAACTTAAAATAAAACTGCATGGATTTCTGGCTCAAATGTGTAGGGCTATAAGCTACTTTTCCTAGAGGAAGTGGTAGGAGTGATACATTTAACACAGCAGAAGGACTATGCAGTGCCTTGTAGTAGGCATGGAAATAACTAAAACTTTCTCCTGGCTTCCTGTGTTTATGATTATAGGGGTTTTATTTCATTTGTTTATGTAATTTTCCTCTAGCTTTTTAGTAACCAGTTTAATGTGTGCTCCAACATCAAAGTCAGTTAGGGAATAATAAGGAAACCTCATGAAGGCTGCTAGACAATTATGTGATGATAATATACTAATTATCTGGGAAACAGCCACAATTCTGTTGGTAAAAACTGAGGAAATACTTTGGCTATGGGCTTCACAAATAGACAAAGCAGGAATAAACTTTATGGCTACCAGTGTGATCAGTAGTTTAAATCCATCCCAATTGGCTAAACTGTGTTTCTTGAGCATCTGTGGAAGAGTGTTTGTGACTGCTGTCTCTGTGAAAATGGCAACTTAAATGGGCTTTCTCTACACTTAGGAATGGAACTACCCAGTGTACCTTAGTAACAGTGTCAGTAATTGCCAACCAAGGAAGACTAGAGAGAAGACAATGTCTATTTATAAAGAGCAGTGATGTACAGGGAACCGGGAACTCCATGCAACTTGAGAACAGAGGACATTTCATTTAAACTCTGGGATTCATTTGTGAAATTTTAGTGTTCTAAGAAGAGATAATTCTGTAACCAACAATGGAGTGGCTGATGGCAATTTCTTGTTCTTATAACATCTAGAGCAAGCCAGAGTTTACTTTGGGGACTTTCCACAATTGTCACTTGAATGTATAGATGGAAAAACTCACAGAATGTAAAATAGGACTAAAATGTTTTCTCTGCTTCCAGAAAAGATATAGAAAAGATAAGCAGCTGAAAATGACAGCTTCTTGCACTTTGTAAGCAAATGAATAGATGGATTTTGTTCTTCAAGCATATGTACTCTCTATGACATTTAATTTTTATCCACTTACTTTAATATTTATATTTCTTATAGGACATTGGTTAAAAACAACAAGAGAAACAGTATATAAAAACATGTTAATAAAGAACATATTTAATGGATAAAGTAGATCTTGTAAATAGCAGTCTGAATTTTGGCTATTCTATTTCAGCCTCTTATGCATGAAGGTTATAAAAAGTAAATCAGCCAGGCACCATTGACCAACATCTGTAACCCTGGCTATTCAGGAAGTGAGAATCATAGGATTAAGGTACTAAGACAGATAAGGCATTAATATCTGTCACATACTATTTCCAAAATAAACAGCAAAAACCTGACCTGGAAGTATGGCTCATGTGGTAGAGCAGCAGCTGAGCAAGTAAGCAATGCAAGCAAGGCCTTGAGTTCAAACTCTAGTAATTAGAAAAAATTAAGCAAAAGTAAAAACTACAACAAACTTTGATCCCTCTTTCTCTCACTCCCTGCCCCCCTTTCTCTCCCTTCATGCTGTTTCTGTGGCAGGGTTTCAAGTTCTTTTTGCCTTTTCTTTTCATGGCTAGCTCTCTACCACTTGAGCCATTCTTTCAGCCCAGCTTCTTGATGGTTGGCTTCAAATTACAGTCCTCCAGATCTCACCTTACTTGAATAACTATGAGTACAAGCATGATCCACTAGCACATGGCTAGTTTTATATACTCATTAGAGAGTAAATATTACTATTTTAACTCTAAGAAATTGTTAGTGCAATCTATGATTCTTTCCAATTTTTAAGATATTTATTGCATCACAAATGGCTAAGATGATTTTAAAATTTTGAAACAAGTTTCCTACATCATAATGATTGTGTAATGAGCCCGTGAGTCAAAAACAAATTTGGAAAAAAATTTAAAATTGTGGTGCTTTCATTACTAATTTTCCAATGGTTTTTAAATATTTATTTTAAGTCAATCACTCTGTTTCTTCTCTCCCCCACTTCATTTTGTACTTAAAAAAAGACATTAGAGTATCTTTGGTTTTGGACAAGACTCTCAAATCTTGAGAAAGTTGAATCTGATAGTCAACATACTTCGGGAACATTGGATCCAAATTTCTAGAATCTAAAAGCTTTTGTCATCATGCCCTTCTCTAGTGGCTAGACACTACATTCTTCTGAATGTACCTCTTGAAATATATTCCACATCAAGACATTACAATTTATTTTAACTACAATGTTTATGAGCAAAGCATGATGGGTTGGTGATCTGGAGCTTGCTGTAGACCTTTGTGGTTCTCAGAGCTGATGAGGAATGATGTCCCAAGGAGACCCATATTCTCCCTGTGTCAGAAAATGTCCTAATTGTGGTAAGGACATTTATCTAAACTTTTATCAGTTGCATGTTCATGTCTGGGATTTACAAGGATACAAAACTAATGGAGTATATTGGAATTCATGCACAGCCAAGTACTAATGAATTGTTCTTATAATCCTAGCTACTCAAGAGGCTGGGATTTGAGAAGAAAAAGCTGGACTGCAAGTGTAGCTCAAGTGGTAGAGATTTGCCTGTGAGCCTAAACCGATCAGTACAAAAGGAGAAAGAAAGAGAAAGGAAAGGAAAGGAAAGGAAAGGAAGGAAGGAAGGAAGGAAGGAAGGAAGGAAGGAAGGAAGGAAGGAAGGAAGGAAGGAAGGAAGGAAGGAAGGAAGGAAAGAAGGAAGGGAGGGAGGGAGGAAGGAAGGAAGGAAAGGAAGAAAGGAAAGAAGGACAGAAGGAAGGAAGGAAAGAAGGAAAGAAGGAAAGGAGAAAGAAATCCTACGCAATATAGTATAGTAAAAAACAAGTCGGGGGAAAAGTGGTGGCTATCTGCAAGTATTCATGAGTATATTTTCTAATGATTTTTTCCAGCTACTGACACAACCCTTATGGCTACACCAAGAAGGGAGGGTTAAAGAGAGATACAAGCTAGAGTCATATATCGCCCTTGGCGTTTTTATATTCAAATAATTCCTTCTCTTCTTTGATATTTTTGAGATTACTTTAGACAACTTGCTTTTCCAGAAACAACTTTTTCTGTCTTTTTGGTCTGAGATGGAGATTTGAGTTCTTGATCTGATGCTTTGGCTAACTGACTGACACTTTACCACCTGAGTCACTCCTCCAACCCCCAGAAACAACAGCTTTATACGAAATTGTACTTCAAAAGAAGCATTTTCAATTTGTCTTCAATTTTTGTTTTGCATGCATCTTATATAGCTACAGATTCTCATGTAGAGTTAGTGATTTTTATTTTTAATATAGTCATGCCCATATTCTTTTGGCACAGAAATCTTTGAGCTAGAATAAGAATTAGTCTTGCAAGAGAAGCTTTTCTATAAGGATTGATTTCAACTATTCCCTTCTCCATTGAAGATTAGGGAAGCTATTCAAGTACCCTTAGAAGCTGTGAATTGGTTCAGTTTGAATTTTAATGAAGCATATAGCTTTCTGGGTATATCCAAGGATGTAAATGATTAAAATTTCAAAAAGTTAAGGGCAAAATAATGGCATTACACCAAGATATGCGCAGTAATTCAGGAGATAAAATAACTTCATATTTTAGAATAACAACAAAAGATACGATATAAGTCCCTCTAGCTGGGAATTAATCAATAGATAGAAGGTCCAACACAAGATCAAATTTCCAGGCACAATTTTAAGACCTACAGACACATTCCTAGGGACCTACGACTAAGCACATAGGGTATCAAACCCATTGGGACTCTGTCCTAACCAAGTAAGAAAAATTAAATTGGAATAGAAAGCTGTTTGAAGATAGAAAGCACATGGTGTATGTCTGCATTACAAATTCACCAAGGAGAACATTAAAAGAGACAATTACCCAACAAGAAGAGAGTAGCATTTACAACCAGAACATAGTATAAATCCTAAAAATCATGCAGCGAAATCTCATTATCAGTTAAGTTTCACAAAATTGTTTTAGTATATACATATAATACATAATAACAAGATCTTTTACACACACACTCATATATACACACCCATGGAAGGATATTTTTTAACTTAGAGAAGGATTTAAACTGGGTTGCCTTTGACCTCATACTACGGACTAGAATGACATTTCTCTGTTGGCAGGGTAAGGATGAGTTGAATTTCAGATATTGATACACAGTATAATATATCTGTATATACATCTATGAAGCCATAGTTTCTTTGTAGATATATTCCTCAAACCATATGATATTTTTTCCACTATCTAAATAACTGTATGTCACAGGTTATAACTATATGTTATCCTATTATTCAATGGCATTTGTAAAATTACAAGACTGCAAATGATGTTTATGCTTTCCTACCTCATGTCAAATAATTTACTGATTGTTATCTTTTTTAACTTGAGAGTTCAAAAATTGGTGAGCAAGCTGGGGTTGTGAATATTTTTGTATGTATGGTGTAAGGGATCAAACTCCGAGCATTACACATTCAATGCAAGCAATCTACCACTTCAGCTATACCTCTTGCCTTTTTATTTGTATTTTATTTTTGAAAATATGGTGTCTCTCTAACCATTTTGGGTGGGGGAGGAGAGAGAGGATTCAGTTGTTCCAACTGTGATTCTCCCATCTCTGCATCCAGCAGAGCGGGATTTGACTTAGATTCCACTCTCCTGGTGATATTGTAATACAGATGTTTTGCAAGTCTCCCTGGCACATTTATCTTTTCTTGGATTTGTCACCTGTTGCAGATTAGGAAACAAAATAGTGACAGGACGTGTGGCTACTGAAAGTAAGCATTCTCATCCATCAACTAAAGCACTATAAGATGCTTCAACAGCAGTGCAAACTTGTTAATATTTGCTTCATTGTTCTACCTCACTGCCACAGAAGCAATATGTATGAGCTGCATTGTACCAACTTGTCGTGATTTTGCATATTTTAATATTAAAGTATTTAGGATAAGCCATATTTCTAATAAGTCAATACGGTGCAGGGACATGACTGATAAATGATATCAAGTAGGGTGTTCAAATGAATTTTTATTCCTATTCAGAATGAATATTTAAAATCTAAGATCCTAGGGTAGAAGAGCATTCTTTCTGTTCTGGTTGTGGACTAGTTTCCTTATTTTTTGTTTTCTGAACAATATCTAGTGGCATCTTTTGGCTTAGTCTCCTTGAGATAGCAGTGGGTCAGCAAGCACCTGCTAGTCACCTGTTATGTGTCAGGCAATGTTCACGTGGAGCTGTAATTAATATACATTGGGAAGGAGGAATAATCAACTGTTAGGTCTGCTTTGTAAGCAGAGGTTTTTGTTGAGGTGGAATGCATGAGCTGTTATGCTTCCCGAGGTAGCTCAGGAATTCAGCTCCTGAGCTGGACATGTAGTCCATCTTTCTGAGAAAGACCATGCCCTACTGTCAGTTCATGTATCTGAGGAAGCAAATATTTTTACAATATGTTGTAGTTTCAATTTGGAATAGAACAAACCAAATCCACACAGCATTGAGATGTACCCCTCCCCAATGCCTAAAATCTGACAAACAAAAGAACACTTGTTATTCTTTAGCCGTCTGTTAGAGACATTAAAAAAAAGGCTTGCCAAATGAAAAGCAGCATATGGATGCACACACACGACACATCAGAGTCCTGAGGAACCTGGGCCTGGCTCACAGGAAGCCTCGCCAACCCAGTCTGGAGGGTGTGTTGTTTTACTCGTGGTTTCCCAATGTGTTAGAGCAGATGGAAAAATCTTCAAATAGCAAGACCTTGTTAAGAACATTATTAGCTTTTTCAGGTCATAGTGTGGCATAATGCTTAAAATGGCACCTTTTTTTTAAAGTGTTGTCTCTGGTTCATCTTTTGTAATTTTTAAAGGAAACTTATATTTGAATGATTAGTATCGTGTTAAATGGAAACCAAGTGTTAGAGACAAGTAGTCTACAAGTATAGTATTACATTCATTGGCCTCGACTCTAAATGGCTCTTTTAGCTTATTCTATTTGAATTTGCCTATGAATACACTTCTACTGTGGAGAAGGGATACCAGAGAGAAATGCCATTTCAAATTGTATGACCAAATAATTCTGCTTTGCTTTCTTGTTGATAACATCGACAAGAAATTTGATCATTAGCATCTGTCATTAGCATCTAACCACAATCTTGACTGCAAGAATGGAAAGAAGAGCCTCTTTAAAAATGGACTCAGCCTAACAGAAGATCAATATCTCAATATCTATGTACATATGAATACATAAGATGATGCTAAGTAAAATTAACTCCAAGTTATAGAAATAAGTGTTTTATCATTGTTGTTATTTTCAATGTGCCATGTGAAATTGGGCCATTTTCTTTTGTCTTTCTTCCACAGGGATTTTCCCCTGATGTCACTGTAACTGATTTTGGTACCCTGGGTATTGTGTATACACTTATCAGAGCTAGGGAAGGGAAGGGAAACATCAAAATGGAAAGACTAAATGAAAGAAAAATGAGGGTGTAAGATATCACAAGAAATGTACTCACTGACCTATTATGTAATTGTACCCCTTTTGCCTTGTCAACAAAATTTAATTAATTTAAAAAAAGGGTAAAAGGTGAACCAATGCAACAGCAGTACTTAGAAAACAATATGCTGTAAACCAACTAAACAACACGGGAGAACTGGGAAGGGGGGATGGTGGGAGAAAAATGAGGGAGAAGGTAACAAGTTTGATAAGAAATGTACTCACTGCCTTATGTATGAAACTAAAACCCCTCTGTATATCACTTCAATAATAAATAAATTGATTAATTTATAAAAATGGACTCAGGTGAGAAGAAGAAGAGTGGAGAGAAGGAAATCAGGTCGGACAGTATATCATCTTGACATAGTTTTCTGGATGTATAGTCTGTGAATTTCCCCATTGATGGCATTCTTCACAATTTTTTTATACACAGAAAAATCCTCTTTTTTTTATAACTAGACATAAGGGTAAAAGATAATTCTTCCTTGGGAGTAGTAAAAGGACATAAACACAGACCAAAACATACATTATAATACCAGAACTCCGTCCTTAGAAAAGGTATTGAAAATTAATTTTCTTTAGAATTAAACGAAGAGAAGATGTCCTTTATTTATCAAAGTAACACTCAACATTATTTTGGAATTGTGTGTGTGTGTGTGTGTGTGTGTGTGTGTGTGTGTGTGTGTGTGTGTGTGTGCTGGTCCTGGACCTTGAATTCAGCCTGGGTGCTGACTATGAGCTTTTGTGCTCAAGGTTAGTGATCTGCTACTTGATCCACAGCTCGACTTCTGACTCTTTTTGGAAGCTTTTTGGAGACACGAATGAGTCTTATTGACTTTTCTGCCCAGTCTAGCTATGAACCACAAATCTCAGATCTGAAACTCTTGAGTATCTAGAATTTTGGAGTGAACCACCAGCAGCCTATTTTGGAAATTCTTTTTTTTTTTTAATTTATTGTCAAAGTAATGTACAGAGAGGTTACAGTTTCATATGTTAGGCCTTGGGTACATTTCTTGTACTGTTTGTTACCTCCTCCCTCATTCCCCCTCCCCCTCCCCCTTTCCCTCTCCCCCCATGAGTTGTTCAGTTGGTTTACACCCAGGAAATTCTTAATAAAACAACAGCAGCTGGAGGAAATGATCAAGTGACAGAGCATCTGCCTAGCAAGCAAGAGGTCCTTAGTTCAAAGCCAGTACAGCAAACAAACAAAAGCACAAAGTAAGATACAAAATTTTGAAAAATCAGTGCTATTTAGAAAGACACAATGAAGTCCCTACATATATCCAATATGTCATCTAACATCCATAAAATTAATAAGACCAATGTTTAGATCTTGGATCTAAACCAAGATAAATAAATAATACTAGAAAATAATATTAGCTTGTCATCGTTCCAGAGATGACCCCATTATTTCAGTGAGTTGATAGCACCATTCTATAGGAACAGGATAGTTATTATAATCTTTTTCAACCGACTGTTCTGGGAGAACTAAATATTCATGTGCAAAAGAATGAAGCTGAAAACTTATCTCACATGACGTGCAAATAGACGTCCAATGCAGATGGTTATGCCAGATCTTTTTTTAATTTTTTTATTTATTTTATTTATTTTTTTTAAGTTTTTATTATAAAACTGATGTACAGAGAGGTTACAGTTTCATACGTTAGGCATTGGATACATTTCTTGTACTGTTTGTTACCTTGTCCCTCATACCCCCCTCCCCCCTCCCCCTTTCCCCCCCCTGAGGTGTTCAGTTCGCTTACACCATACAGTTTTGCAAGTATTGCTTTTGTTGTTGTTTCTCTTAATTTACCCTTTGTCTCTCAATTTTGGTATTCCCTCTCAATTTCCTAATTCTAATACCAGTATACACGGTTTCCAATATACTCAGATAAGATTACAGAGATAGTGTAGATACAATCCAAGAAGGTGATACAAGAACATCATCAACAGTATAAATTACAGATACACATGGGATCTTGAAAGTAGTTACAACTGTGATATAACAATCATTTCCATAAAATGGAGTTCATTTCACTTAGCATCATCTTATGTGATCATAAGGGTATTGCTATTGGGCTCTTGTGATCCTCTGCTGTGGCTTGCCTAATCCTGTGCTAGTTATGCCAGATCTTTAAGGTGATGGGACCTAGAATAAGAGAGATCAGGGACCAAATGCTATTTCTAGTCTTGTCGGGGCTCGTCCTACTCATCTTTCAGGTGATTTAGAAAGAAAAGCACTTCACCTATAATTTTGATAGTCATAGTGACTGCATATTTTCAGCATAAATTCTGAGTATATAGTTGATGTGTTCATGTTTTTAAACTCTATTCATTTACTTTTCTAGTTGGAAAGAAATGCTCTTGTTATAAAAGCTCATTCTTTTAAAAAGTTTGAACACAAGTGCCTGTTTCCCATTATGGTATATGTAGAATGCTGTTTGGATGTATTCTACTGACAATTATAGAGATTACAGGTAAGATTGCCTCTTGGGGAAGAAGTAGAAAGTTAGATATAGTTTTGATTACCAACTTTGTAACCTATACTTTGTGTGGCTTTCCACTTACTTTCTCCCACTTAGTTTTCTTGTCTGTAAATTGGAGCCAGTAATCCTGTGTCATGAGATTGAGAATTAAAAAAGACTTATCTGTAAATTGTTTTGCACCAGGTTAATCATATTTAAAATATTTATGAATGGCAAATGGATGTTAGCTCTCCTTTTATTAGTAGTGATATTGATTATAATTAGATAAAACTAGCTTTTAAAATATCAAGTGTAGACTATAGAAATGGGACTAGGCATTGGTTTTTTTAAATATAGTTTATTATCTTGAAGTTGCATGACCTACTTTTTCATGTGTTTGTAACATAGCATCAAGTTGCTCATAGTATAGAATTGTACATTTAGCTAAATACAAGTCTTAGAGTTTTGAATTCATTTAAACTGGCAAAGTGACAAGGCACAGATGTAGCTTCTTTATATTGATTTGTTTTTTTTTGTTTTTTTGTTTTTTTTGGTCAGTCCTGGGGCTTGGACTCAGGGCCTGAGCACTGTCCCTGGCTTGTTTTTGCTCAAGGCTAGCACTCTTCCACTTCAGCCACAGCGCCACTTCTGGCCATTTTCTGTATATGTGGTGCTGGGGAATTGAACCCAGGGCCTCATGTATAGGAGGCAAGCACTCTTGCCACTAGGCCATATCCCCAGCCCAGCTTCTTTATATTGAAATATATATCATTTGAGTTGCAATAAAGTATTACCAAGTAGAATTACTTTGAATTCCTGATTTGTTGATGAAATAACAAAGACTGAAGTTGCAAGAAGCACGATTTCTGAGACATCTGAAAATAAACATTTCATCTCATCTGTTAGAGTTAAAGAGTCCAAGTCTACTTTATTTTTATATGGTATTGATTTAAGCAAAGATTTTATTATTATTTTTATTCATTAGACATTAAGTAGCTCTCTAACCCAAACTGAAAGGGAGTTGGTAAACATTCAAAATGAATGGATGTGGATGAATCTGTGTTTCTCTAAAATAATAGATTATAGAGGGGTAGTAGTATTCATCTTCACATACATAAAGATTGCTTCTGAATGTACTTTAGTCAAGACCGTTTTGGCTACCAATGGCAGTAAATGTGACTCAATAAAATTTAAGAAAAAAAATGAACACACATTTATATAGCTTAAAAGTATCAAAGCACTTGCCAAGGTATTTGAAGAGCTAGCCTGTCTTTCTGTTCTCCCTTTATCTATATTGGTTTCTTTTCCAGACAAGCCCTTGCTTTTCATCCCTAAGAGAGAGTGGTCAGGGGATCTCTACTTTTGAGACTGCTGAAGAAGTGAGCAATTTCATTGCTTACAATTCACAAAGTTCTGGCCTGAATCATAGTAATTCCTGAATTAGTAACTTTGTGGACTTGTAAAGCTCCACATTGGAGTCATAGGCCAATTCTGAGAGAGCAGCAATCAAAAAAGCTCTAGATGTACTGAAAGGGTGGTCTTCCGTGGAAAACCCTGAGTCTTGTGTTCTGAGAAAATAAAAGGAATAGGCAGCTGCTGTATCCTGAAAGATGGAGCCCTGTGTTCTGAATTTCTCTGCAGTGTGCAACCAAAACCAGCCAGAAAAAAGGTAGTTATAAGGCAGATATCAGCAAAATGAAGAACCTAGCTACCTCAGAACTACCTCAAAAATATAGAGGTCTTCCTGTGAGGCTGGTCATCATACTAAGGCAAGGTGACCATTTGTGACAGACAGGAATGGATATCTTTAAGATGTGTGCTAGTCTGTGGGTGGTTCTTCAGCTCCTCCCTTCCTTTTTGGATGAGACTAGGGTGTCACAGGATAAAATCCTTAGGACTATAAAACAGTATGATCTAGGGATTTGCTTAGTAAAAGCACAAAAAAATCCTAGATGGAAGACCTTTTCTCAGACAGTGCACTCCACCGAGAGGTCAAATGATCTGAAAGTTGATGCTCCTAAAATGTTTCAAGATATTTAAATGCCAAAAAGTTTCTCTTTATCTCAGTTTCCTTTTGTAATTCCCAGTAAAACTGGTAAAAGTGTCATCTTTTCACTCTCATAGTTTTATGTGAGACTGTATGACTACGTAACTCCCAAATCGTTTAGTCTTTTCATTTTTGGCAGTCTGAATAGATATTCAAATGTAATCTTTTCCCATAAAAGGTAGGAAGCTCATAAAATTGTTATAATGGTAAAACACTTACTGCTTTTAGTTTTTAAAATAATTATTGTTTATAGATATAGAAATAGAAAATGAGAAAAAAAGAAGCAATCACTGAGCATTAGTTATGTACCAGATGCTTTATATTACTTATTAAATCCTCATATCATCTTTAGGCATATGATGAAGGTTTATAAAAGCTGGCATACCTTCTTCAGTTATTTACCAAAATGTATGACTTTGCCCAAGGTCAAGTTCTCAGCTGGCAGAGCCCAGATTTAAATCTGGATGTAGATTTCTAAATTTACTTTCTTCTCATCATACTATAATACCTAAGAACAGAAATAGACAAAATCAACCTGTTTTTTATGGATTATAGTACTGGGAAGTTCACTCTTTCCCACTTACTTGATATTGCTGGTAATCTTCAAATGCAGATGTAAACAGGGAGGGGTATCAGACTACTAAGGCGCCAGTAGAAATCAGAATAAAATCCATAATTCAATGAATGATACAGAAGAAAGTGATAATGAATTTGTTTATGACACAATGGCTTTTGTAGGGACCAACATTTCCAATGATTACCTTGTGTCTCTTCTATTTTTCTTTCAACTGAGTTGGCTTGGCTAGGTTCTCTTTCTTCCCCTGAACTTCCAAGAGTGAGCCTATTTAAAATAGTATGTAGATTTAAAGCCCCTTTTCTACCTTCAAAGAAGTAGCTGTGTGGAACTTCAGCCTTACTGTGAATTTGCTTCACCATATTCCAGCCAGGGATTTTTATAATTGTTCAAAAGGAAAACATATTGGAAATTATTTGCTACTAAACATTGGAGAGCTAGTTGTAATGCAATTTCTCAAGAAAGGTTCATTGGCTTTCTTTCCCCAAAACAATAATGTGTGAATGTAAAAAATGAAGAGACTATTAACACTCAAATCTCAGCCTCTCGAATGCCACCATGCCAGACTGTTACAGGGTGTTTTAAAGTTACACTTTTTAACTTGACTTCCATTCTTAGTTATTCTTAGGTCTGGCCATGTACAATGGAAGGAATGACAGGCTGCCACTTTGTTGGCAGGGATGAGCTACTTACAACAGAAGAATGAAGGCATCTTCTAAAACATCACAGGCATCTGGCCTGCTAAAGGATCACTGCAGTAAAAGACCAGGTGATACACTGGAGGGTGGCATAAGAGAATGCAATTTGTACTTAGATCATGTTCCATTTGTGACTTTAAAACTGGGTGACTTTAAGAAACGTGTGGCTGGCAAATGGAGATAAAAGGAAATGCAATTACTTAGTTTACTACATTGTAGGATTGGTGTGGATATCAAAATTCACAGTATAATTAAGTATGCAGCAAATAGTACAGACTCAATAAAATTTTAAAACAAATAACAGAATTAGAAAGACCAAGGGAATCAGCAGAGTCAGGAGTCTTGAAACATCTACTAGTTATGATTGACCAGTATGTACATGTAAATATTATAAACAAAACAATACAAGCTTAAAAGGGGGGGAAGACGCAGGCCCTCCCTTGCTACCTAGGCAGGTGGAGAAGCAAGCAGTTGGGCTATATTAGATTTAAGATCCTTTTCAGGGATCTTATTCTAATATTTTATTTTTAAATATTCTTTAAGATACAAAGTTTATTTTAGACCCATTTGTATGCATATTTGACATGTATTTTCATTGATTAGAAAACATTTTATGAATGCTTAGCTCCACATTGGCCTTACTTTAACCAGAGAGAATTTAAAGTAGGAATCCTGGTCCTTAAGAATCTCACAAGCAAATAGAATATTATTGGTCCTAACTAGGCAACAATTATTACATCATAGGACTTCAGAATGACGTGAGCTCATTCATACAAAAATTGTAGTAAAAAATGCAGTCCTCTGTCCCTTCCCTCATTGGCTTGCTTTATATATTTTTTATTTTGTTTTCCTTAAATATCAGCCATTGGAGCAAGGACTACAAAGATACTCTTGGAATGCACAAGCCAAATTCTTCTGAAGAAGTTGGATTCATCTGCTGAAGAGAGAGAGCTGGGCTGAAAACCAAACTTCGGGATTTGTAGTGAGGTTCTAGGAAACTCTAACACTGATAAGGATGGCAGAAGAAAGTATGCTTCCCTCAACTTCTGAGAAGCAGCTTCTAGAGGCGTGGGAATTCAGGAGGCACAGGGGATTCAGGTTTTGTGATAGGAAAGGCATTCCACCAGGGGAAATGAGCCAGTAGTGGTGAGAAAGAAGCTAAGATGTGCACTGAATACTGAAAATGTTTTGCTATCCATAGGAAGAGCAGTAGTCTTAGTCATGAGTCAGGATGGAAAAGATGTTAAAGCAGAAAAAAAGATGTTAAAGCAGGTGGATGAATACATAGCTCCTAAAGAAACTTAAAAACATTCCATCCAAAATAAATGTTTTCTTTACAAAGTTTGGTTGGGATGGCAGGAAAAGGTTGAACATTTGATAGTACATAAAGATGACAGAGACATGGGGTTCTTTAGAGTTCGTCTCTTCTCCTTTGTCATTTATTGTATCCTTTCAAGGTGGATATAGTCAAACTTTTAATTTAATTTATGTGGTTAATGCTATTCAATTTACTAAGATAAGCCTTATACAAAATATTTTAGGCCTCAGGCCAGCTCTATAAAGTACTTTTCCATTGCATTATGAGTAAGCAAGACTTATACCCAAAATAATAAAAATAATACTGGTCCATACTATAGTATGTGAGTGGACCCAGCTCATGTGTGTGGAAATTTTACTATAGGCAAATGTCCTTCTGTGAAAGAATAGTCAAGTAGTTTTATTTTATGGAGAGATTTGCTGGACTACATGTAAAGTGATCATAGTTTAGCCAAGAATTTGAAAGATCTCCTACGAGTATTCTGACTCAATTTACATTCATGGTTTTACCTTTTCCCATGCAATGCATTGTAGAAGGGTGTAGGCTTGAGCATTTCCCTGAGATTTCCACCTTAACAAAGTACTGATATCTAGGTCAGGAGAAGTAGGATCTGTCAATATTGCCCTAACAAATTTAGAAAACAGTCTATAAGCAAGTGGAGTCTGTCCCCCTTTCAGCAATGAGTTCAGACTAGCAGGCAGGGTGAATGTCATAAAGATGGTTGACCCACCCACATCCCGCAGGTTCTGCAACCATTGATTTAATCCACTGCAGGTTAAAAATATATATTTGAAAAGAACTGCATCTCTCTGTGTCTCTCTTTCCTCAGTTATAATTCCCTGGAGTGTATTGCATAACAACTCTCCACATGGCATTTATTTTGCATCAGGTATTATAAAGAATCTACAGATGGAGGATTTAATGTATACAGGAAGATGTATGCAGGGGATATGCAAATATTCTTTCATTTACATAAGAACTTGAGCAGTCTCACATTTTGGCATCCTCACATAAAGGACCAATCCTTCAGGGTGCCAAGAGATGACTACTCAAAAATGAGGATGGTTGGGTGTCGGTGGCTCATGCCTATAATACTAGCTACTTAGGAGGCTGAGATCTAAGAACTGCAGTTCAAAGCCAGCACTGGGAAGCAAAATTCATGAGAGTCTTATCTGATCAAAAAGGCTTATGGACAGCATGAGAGAGAGACTTCTGTACACTTAATGTAGCAGACTGTAGCAGTTTTCTTCAATTCAGTTTGTTTCTGGGGAAAACATTGTTTCTACTTGTGATTTCTGTTTGTTTCTAGTTTGTGTGTTGTTGTTGGTACTGTCTGTCCTATTCATGTGTTCTGTACCCTATTGTAATCATGTAAAAACATGATCCTGTGGCAAAAGTATCACTGTTCTTTTCTGGGCACAGATGTTACCTCCCAGTAGGAGAAATTCCAATAGCAACATTTGCTTCAGATCCATATGTCTTCCTAGTGTTTCACATCCCACATTTCTTTTTCTCTTTTCTTATCTTTTCCCCCCTCCTTTCCTTCCTTCCCTACCTCTTCTCCCCCCCTCCACCAACTCTCTTTCTCCCTTTCTCTCCTTTTTTTTTTTTTTTTTTTTGCTAGCCTTGAACTCTGGGGCTGGGCCCTGTCTCTGTGCTCAAGGTTAGTGCTCAAGGTTAGTGCTCTCTAATGTCATGCACTCTACCACTAGGCCACATTCCCAGCCCTGGCTATAGATTTTGAATGAAACTTTTCTATAAACAAATGTTTTAAGGAAAAATAAATCTGACTTTTAAATTTTATATATAGTTTTTCTTAATTATCACTCAGAATATCCCTTTTGATTGCTTCCTCTTTCCCCCAACCCTGATTAATTAACAGCTTCTTTTTTGAAATTTTTTTTATTTTATGTATTTTTTTTTGCCAGTCCTGGCCTTGAACTCAGGGCCTGAGCACTGTCCCTGGCTTCTTTTTGCTCAAGGCTAGCACTCTACTACTTGAGCCACAGCGCCACTTCTGGCCATTTTCTTTATATGTGGTGTGCTGCGGAATCGAACCCAGGGCTTCATGTATATGAGGCAAGCACTCTTGCCACTAGGCCATATTCCCAGCCCTATTTAACAGCTTCTTTAAGATTCTTTATGTGGTCTACATACATAGCAACAACAAATTTCAAAATTATTCACCCTCCCTCTTCCTTTTTCTCTTTCTCCTCATTCTCCTACACAGTCTCATAGTTTGAAGGTGGTGTGTATGTTTTTAAGTTATTTACATCTTCTGCATTTTTCTATTTTCTAGCTGGCTTCTATGCCCACATTGAGACAGATCAAAAGTACTAAATTCTTTCTGGTACTGGGTAGGGATAAATTTAATTTAATCAATGAATTATGAATTAAACACTAATAAATTGAGAGTGTTGACACATTAAGCCCAACAAATGCCATTGCCCCTTTGCTTACTTAGGGCTGTCACCCTAAATAGAGCAGGCTGAGCTGGTAGCAGCAAGAGAAGGCAGCCAAGCAGCGGCAGGCTGGGTGACAGCAGTGGTAGACACAACAGTTGCAACAGCAATGGCAGTGTTAGAAGTGGTGGCACAAGAAAGTGGCTAAGGATGGAAGCAGCAGAAAGAAGCAGCAGAGACCACAAAGGCCATTGGAATTATAGATAAGCTAAGAGAAGAGGGGGAGCCAAGACTGCTGAAAACTGTCAAGAGGCAAAGACAAGAGTTTGTAGGTCTTAGTTGCTGGAAGAGCTTCCAAGGAGCTGTCAAGACTTAAAGGTCAGGCCAAGAATCCCGACATCCAAGACAGCAGCTGAAACAATAACTGACGGCTGCTGCCAGCTGCTGCCGCCCCGGCAACTGTGAAAGCCAAGGATTTCACCAGCTGCCAAGTGCCAGGTCACTAGCAATCAAAACCCACAGCAATGAACCTCCAGCCTAGATACCTAGAGCTATATGTCTGGCTTCAAAAGACAGTGCCCGTAGGTGATCAGGGCTATAAGTCTTTAATTCTTAGGTCTCTAAGCTATAAGTATCAGGCAGCCCATAATCCTTTGTGTTTTATGGGCTCAGAACGACCAACACCGGAAGAGCTACTCCCAATTTCCCTCTGAGTGCTGCAGAATGACACCAGCCAAGACATGGTAACAGGGCCTCCGTTAGTGCTTTTTCCTTATTCCTCTTTCAGATCATTCCATCCCCTCACTGCTCACTTTCAAACCCTCAAGAACTTTGCTTTGAATATTGCATAATCATCTTCAATCAAACATATGTTTTCTTCGACCGTTCCTTTCTTTACAAATGAACAGAGGATAATAGAAGGGGCCGACGTGATATGAAGTGCATTATATACATGTAAAAAAGGTCATAATGAAACGTATGATTTTATACAATTAACAGATGGTAATATAAAAGAATGAGATCCAGGGGCTGGGGATATAGCCTAGTGGCAAGAGTGCCTGCCTCGGATACACGAGGCCCTGGGTTCGATTCCCCAGCACCACATATATAGAAAACGGCCAGAAGCGGCGCTGTGGCTCAAGTGGCAAAGTGCTAGCCTTGAGCGGGAAGAAGCCAGGGACAGTGCTCAGGCCCTGAGTCCAAGGCCCAGGACTGGCCAAAAAAAAAAAAAAAAGAAAAAAAAAAAGAATGAAATCCATATCAGAATAGGAACTTCCTACGTTAAAGAATAGGGAAAGAGGAAGCATGGCTCTAGTGAGTAGAACACTTGTTTTCTAGAGTCCTTGATATTGAAAGTAAACGAAAGAGGAGACACTCGGGAAAGAGTATCAGCGTCTTCTGACCACCATTCTTGACTTTTCTCTTTATGTGCCTCAAGAGGAAAAAAGAGGTCTTGCTACTGATTCAGCAATGGCCATGGGGATTGTCTCTACTCAATCTGAATAGTACTGGAAATGAGATCCTGCAACATAGCCCTTGCTCTAATCTTTCTATAAGCCATGGCTGGGGTGAAAATAAAGGTGGCTTTATTTTCTTTTCAGAGAATGGATTATGACAAAGCATTTACTTTATGTCTACGGTGGCAAACATTAGGGCATCATGAAATTGCTTTAGTGATTGGAAGTGAATGTGAAGGAAGTGGCAAGGTCACTATATGCTATAATGTGTGTATGTTTATATGGGAACCGATGCTTGGCAGGGGAATGGTCCCTCAAGACGCTGAAGCTTAAACCTTCAGATCCTGTGTGTGTATTACTTTACATGGCACGAAAGATATTAGGGCTAAGTTACTGAGAAGGACAGATTGTCCTGCATTATCCTGGTGGTCTCAATCCAATCACATAATTCTTTAAAGGCAAAGACCTTTCCTGGCTACAGAAAACAAGAGAATGGAAAGGATTCAACTGATAGTTACCGGCCTCAAAAATAGGAAATGGGGATGGGAACATTAGCTAGCAGTGGGTGTAAACGACAAGAATGTGGACAACAAAGGAAACCATTTCTACCCAAGAGCTTAGAAATGAATAAAATCCAGCCAGCATCTTGATTTCAGTTTAATGATGCCCATGGTGATCTTTGGGTCTATTAAACCATAAGGCAAAGATCTTGGGAGAATGAGATTAACATGCTCAATGAACAGGATTCATTATTGAATAAGATTAGTAGTGAGTTCATTTTCCGATGCACTAGACATTTTCTCCAACATATTAGCTTTCAAGGATCTATTTTATTTTTGTTTTTTGAATTTCATTTTTTTTTGCAGAAGAACTATTTGAGACAGAGAGCCTAGTTAATTCATCCAGAATCATGCAATTGGTATATGGTAGAGGTAGATAGACAGAGCCAATAGAAAATCTATGAGTGCTCTATTTTTTAGAAAATGCCCTTTCCTTTTTCCTCTCTCCCCCACCCATTCCTTTCTTCTTTCCTTGTCATTTTCTTTGAAAACAAGCAAGCAAAAACAAAGAACAGGAGTGTTGGCATAGCAGCAATGTACTTATCTCCTTAAATGCCATAGAATGGGATGTTGTTCCATTGAAAACATGTTCTAAGTTCATTAGAAAGTATTAAATAGTCCGTCATCAAATTTTGTTGGCATTTTTGCCATATGGTATTTTCTATCAAGATATCATTTTTCCTAAGAAAATTAAGACTTTAAAAGCAAGCAAACAAGTCCTTCATTTTAAAACTACATTTTGAATATAGGACCTAGAGTAAAGACGTCACCCTACTTTTACCCCGTTCTCCAAACATACATTTACATAACTGGAAATCCAATTTTTAAGTATAGTTTAGTGTCTTGTCTTCCATGTTGTAGGGCAATACAAATAGTTTGCCACATCATGGGTGTTAACTCTGTAACAAGTGTATCTTCTAAGGGCAGAATAAGCATTAATTCATAACAGTTACTAACCCATTCTCTTGTCAGACAGTAACAATGTTGGGATAGTTCTATGACAAATAAGCTGTGACAGACAGATTTCTACATAATTCTTCTTTCCCTGTTTTATATTTTTCCTCAGACTAGAGCTTCAGAATTAGGAGTACAGGGTGGAGGAGGGGACAGAGAAAGGCGGACCAGTGAGTACTAAGTAACAGTTAAATAGGAGAAGAACCTCTGATGTACTACCACTCTTAGGGTGCTTGTTTAACAGTAATATAAAAAAGCTCAAAAATGATTTTGAACATTTTTATTCTAAAGAAATGATAAATGAAGAGATAGTTTAATTGGATTTACATGTATCAAAACATCACATTAAGTTGAGTGCCCATGGCTCATGCCTGTAATCCTAGCTTCACAGAAGGCTGAGATCTGAGGATAGTAGTTCAAAGCCAGCCTGAGCCAGAAAGTGCATGAGACTCTTATCTTCAACTAACCACCAAAAAGCTGAAAGTAGAGCTGTGACTCAAATCATAGAGCACTAACCTTGAGCAAAAGTCACTCAAGGACAGTATCCAGACCCTGAGTTCAAGCTCTAGAACTGGCTTGCACTTACACACACAAAAAAATACCTTATCACATTAATACATGAAACTTATATGTGCAATGTTTATGTGTTTATATATCAAATTTGCATTAAAATTTATTCTCAATTGCAGAAAGGGAACTATTAAATAAATAGATGAACTATTTCACACATTAATTTTTAGTTAGGTTACATAAATTTGCATTTCAAGCTATCATGCATCAAGTATTCATTTTGCAACATCTCACCAGCACCTTTATTTTAAAACTTGCTATTCTATTGGGTGGGAAAGGTTTCATTAAAACAATTGCCTCTTCACACTAACATTCTCTGTGTGAAGCTAAACAAAACAAAGTAATTCTCACCCACTTACATTTTAGAAAACAACAGCCCTCCCTTATGATGAAATCATAGAGTAGCTGCAGGAGAATTGAATTGCTTGTTGACTCTGACTGTGCCAAAAGCCAAGTTGGCGTGTTTCGTGAGGCAACTGAATGTGGAGGAAAATAATGCAAACTTGGGAGTTACTAATGAGGATAAATTTTTATTTATTTATTTTCATAAAAGCTAATCTTGCTAAGAACTTGGAACAAAAGACTAAGAACTAAATAATTCAGCACTGGAAAGGTATTTTAAATTGCATGTATCTAGCTATCTTTTGGGTTATTTTTTATTTTATCTCTTAATTAGTACTAATTGGAGAATCAGGATTATATGCTATGATAAAGACGTATGTTTGCTAACACTGTGGATCTGGTTTTATTGTTGGACATGCAACTCCTGTGTCCTTTTGGCAAACCTACTTTTGTTGTTCTGTCTTGGTATAGAATTGTATTTATCCTAGAGATGCCACACAGTTAGTTAGCAACACAAACTCTGTGTTGAGTAAGAGATGAGTGAAAAAGCTTATGGGTCATGATTAGGCCACCTAATCATTAGGTTAGTTATCTAAGTTCTCAGTTTTCTTATCTAAAACATTGAAGCAATTTTAATCCTCATTCCTTATGGGGAAGGAAGAATGAAAACAGGTATTACAGTTAATTACAGTGCTGAGGAAAGCATCAGCAGAAAGTTTTTACGATCACCATTTCCATCATCATTACCATCATCTCATCATAACCCTCATCTTCATCTTCTCATCCCTATTGTCAACATCCACCACGCCCCCTCATCATTTATTGTTAAAACCTTCTTAGCTCTAACTCTGTTTGGGTCATGAATGAGTTCAGCCTTATCTACCTTGCCAAGAAACTCAAGATCTCATTGTTTTGTCTTTTGTAAGTTCATCTAGAACAAAACAGATGAAATCTGGACACAAGATGTGTCTCATATGCCTGTGATGGAGGTTTAAACAAATGGGCAAACAGACTTCTGGAATATGGTAGTATTGTTAAGAGAGAGAAATAAGACAGGACAGGGGCTGGGAATATGGACTAATGGCAAGAGTGCTTGCCTCCTACACATGAAGCTCTCCTTTCGATTCCCCAGCACCACATATATAGAAAATGGACAGAAGGGGCGCTGTGGCTCAGGTGGCAGAGTGCTAACCTTGAGCAAAAAGAAGCCAGGGACAGTGCTCAGGCCCTGAGTCCAAGGCCCAGGACTGGCCCCCCCCCCCACAAAAAAAAAGAAAGAAGACAGGACAAAGTAGGTATGAAGGGCCAGAGCTGGTAATAGGAGGACTGTATGGGTGGAACACAGGTTGATACTTACACAAAGCAGTAAAAACACCTGACAAATGGCATTTGAGCTGTAATGTCCAACTTTCTATTCAACAGCTGACTTATGTGAAGTGATACCCTTGGCCATTCCATCAAAATGAGCATACCCCACCACTTTCAATCCTCTGCTCATATGTGTGCATGTTTATATGTATATTTATTTATTTATTTTTATTTTATTATTATTATTATTATTTTTTGCCAGTCCTGGGCTTGAACTCAGGGCCTGAGCACTGTCCCTGGCTTCTTTTTTTTTTTTTTTTGCTCAAGGCAAGCACTCTGCCACTTGAGCCACAGCGCCACTTCTGGCCGTTTTCTATATATGTGGTGCTGGGGAATCGAACTCAGGGCTTCATATATGCGAGGCAAGCACTCTTGCCACTAGGCCATATTCCCAGCCCCTATATGTATATTTATTTCTGAATTTGTCCATTACAGAAAAAAAGGCTCTCAGATGCCTTAGATGTAGCTTGGGTTTCTGTTTTATACCCAGAGCTTAGAGTCGTGCCTGACTTCGACTAGTGCTTGTCAATAGTATTTAATGAGTATCAGGGACAATAAATAAGAGTCATCCATACTCCAAAAGAATGAAGGAATAACAAGTAAAAGCAGTTTAGCAATTAGAAGATCAATTTAAAATGTAGCTGGAAATTTATTTATAATGTAAGAAAAGGCACATGCATTATTTAAGAGAAAACAGGAGAGGCTGATGATAGAAAGATGACCTCGGATGCCTGATTTTATTCAGATCATGTCCATAAGGTCCGTTCAGGATCAAAGGCTCCAGCCATCAGGGTCTGTGGGTACTGCCCTGCTCACTGACCTTTCTTTGGCATTGTATATATGAAAAGAAGAAATTGTTTGTGGATGATCATAATTTGTTCTTTGGGAACTCAATAAAGTGATAGGCTAGATGGGGTTGGGAGAGATGGAGGACAAGGATGACAGCAGTGACATGGACCAAGATGCAGTGTACTCACAAACTGACATGTGAAGTTGAAACCCCTTCGTACAACTGCTTAAGGATAGCTAAAATTGAATAAAAATATTTGTTTTATGTAGTTTGAATAGTATAGTCCTAATCTAACTGGAAAAAAAAAGAATGAAAAACAAGACTTAAAACTAAAACATCTGAAGAAGGCCCTTAGGAATGAACCTTACAGAGTTGCTAACCACGTGGTCTCTATGGTAACAGGAATATACTGACTTTGGTTTAGGAGTAGCCCTGTGTGCATCTACTGGGGTCAGTGCCTTTCTTGGAGACCCCACAACGCTGCCTGAGTGGGAACCAGGCATGCTTCCCATGTTTCTCATGGTGATTGAGGGAGAGGGTTTCTATAGGCTGCAAGAAAGCCGGAATTGTTGAGTAGATGTGGGTGTAAACCTTCTTTTAGATCTGTTCCTCTGGCTATTTCTAGTATCTGGGGAATGCTTGAGGAATGTGATTGGATGTGAGAGATCTACTTGCTCATTGTGGTCGAGAAGGCTTCAACCACTCTGCAGACTGGCAGGAATCCCGAATCTAGACAGCTGGTGCTGAAAATGAGATTGTATTCTCCCTTGGTGTCATGCATGCGCTTTGTTTCCTTTCTATGACTGGCTAAGAAAAAAAGTAAGATTATTGTCTCCACTTTATATACATTTCTATACATTTCATTATTTGAAGATGAAAGCACAGGAAACACTTGTACCAATGCATCTTCTATACTAATGGTCTTTTTTGCCATAAAAGCTTTCCATTGCTGTTTTCTATTACTTCAGATTAATATAGTAGACCACAGACTTTGGAATAAAAACCTTTTGGGAAATTGAGGAAATAAACCAATACAAACATACTACTTGCAACTCTGAAGTGATTGATAGAACAATAACAACAATTCAGAAATTTGGATATCTTGTCTTGGACTAGATACCAATTGGCTCTGTGATGTTGACATATCACAGGTCTCTTCCGGAGAGCTCAGCTTACACATTAGTCAAGTGAGGGGGTCTGTTATAACTGTATAGAAGATGTTTTTCTGCAACAATAGACATGTTTTATATCTGCAATGTTGATTGGAGAAGCCAGCATCATTGGAAGTGAAGTGACTATAACTGAAGAACTAAATTTCTAATATGTACAGTAGTTTTAGTGAAAGTTTGCATTCTTTGAAATCTTCTTGTATCTGTATCAATCTTACAGGAAGAATTTATTTCTCATCATAAACTTTGAAAACTCCAGATTCTCTGCGTTATCACACAAGATCATTTTGAAGATTGGTTTTTCAGCTTCCTGAAAATTCTTGAAACTATCCCGTGTATTTTCCTTTTTGGTGTGTTTTTCCAGTTTGTACCTTTGACTCCTACAGAATGTAAGTGAGAGGACAGACATTTTATAAATAATTACAATATGATATTTATATAAAATCATGCACAATAATGGCTATGTTTTCCTATCATGGTAATTTAGTTGCATTAATGTTTTCCCCAGTTGAAATGGGAGAATCACATAAACATAGAAGAAGGAAAATATGTCACACCTCAGGGTTGTGACAGTGCCTGTCATGTCTAATGAAAAGAAAGAGGTTAATGCAAGGGAAAGAGGGAAAATGTGAATTTAATGTGATAAATTGGGCCTGTTCAGAGGCTTGTTGACTTTATTTGATAGGATATAAGAACTGAGCATGTATATGGGCAGGTGAGGGGTGTGAACAATGCTGGCTTTTACAGACATAAGGGAGTGGAGAGAATGGGATGACATGGACTTGGCCAGAAGTATGGTGTAACTTTTCAGACTTAGAGGCTGAGGATACCAGAGTCTGCAAGCTGTTTTGCCTTAGTTCACCTTTAAATCCTTTGACCCTTTTGATGGGGTGGGGGAAATTGAGGAGGAGGGAAGGTGGGAGAAAAATGAAGGTGGAGGTAACAAGTTTGCCAAGAAACACGTTCATTACCTCATGACTCGCTACTATGTAATTGTAACCCCTCTATATATCACCTTGACAGTAAAATTAAATTTAAAAATTTGAAAAAACACAAAAAGGAAAGAAAGTCTAGAGGCACCAGAATTGAAAGCCTATCCTTCGTTTTTATTGTTGTTCTGGCTTTATTATTCATTTTTCTGTTTTCATTTTATTGAAAGTGATTTCCTTATTAAGTGTGAGAGTTAATAGAAAGTAGGAATTTTTAGTCTGAAATTTCCATTTTGGAAAATCACATAGATTATGACAATGAAGATATCAGAGGATTATAGATGCAGACCTGTATGCAAAGATATTATTGTATATAATCTGAACAAAAGCGGTTTATCTAGATAGATATACAGATATAAAAGCTAACACAAAGTCTGCATTGGAGATGAGATGTGTAACTTCATATTGGTTATAATTGAAGCTCAGAGGATAAGCACAGAGTAAATGCCAAAGCAGTATGGAGATAAAGTCATCTGTCAAGAATAAAGGATTTAAGGAGAAAATTACAGGTGGACCAACTTCCCTAACTTCTCTAAGCAAAATTACCTTTGTTAGGGACTAATAAAATAATTACGGAGTATTATTGCAAAACTAGCTTAAGTTGTGAATCTTTGAGCTAATATAATTTCTCTGCTAATGTACAGCATCCTGGAACTAGGAACCAAGAAAGAGCAATTTTTAAATTGATCTAGATACGGCACTGTCAAGGAATCTCTGGAGAAGTTCAACAGATGAAGGAAGTGTGAATACTAGCAAGGAGATTCTGTTCCTGAGTATGAAAATAAAAGGCATACAAGAGTATAATACAATAAGTCTCAAACTACATTCCCTATTGCAGGTTTCCAGATCCATGCTGTTAAACAACAGCTCTAGTTTAAAAATCTTTTTTGCAGTCTATATTTTTGTTTTATTTTTAGGTTTTAAGTGTTTATAGATTAAGAATTTGTTCTTTTCACAAAAAGGCTTAATTATAGGAAAGTTGAAAAATCACTCCTTCAGTATAAGAAAGTACTTTTAAAAATGAGTTTTCCTGGGAAGTAAATTGTTTCATAAACTAGGAAGTCAGCAAGCTCTGAAACAGAAGAAATTGCTCCTTGGAGGAGCTGGATTATACCACCTCTGGAGACCTTTTCACCTCTCAATTGCTGTAATTCTAGGACTTACCTTGGATTTTTTTTTTGGTCTAGATATCTCATGGGCAAATATAAAACATACAGCACAAAATGACTAATCTAGGAAATTTTTATTACGACTCTTCATGTTTTTATATATATTATAAAAATTGACCTTGAGTTTGTGAACTGTACTCTATCATTGATGAGTGAATGAAGACCATTTGTTCTCCACTTGTCATGTGTTATGTCATTTTCTTTGGGAATTATTTGAGGTACAGGGATTCATTCCAGGTTGTCTTTATCAATGCCCACTCCTGCATACTGAGTCCTGTGGATAGAGTTCTCTCAGTGAGTCCCATTTTGGTAAACTCATGACCTCTGATTAACACTTTTCTGATACTCTACAATGTGAGGGTGTTTATTCTAGTTAAGCTGAAAAACCTGTTTACAATATTATCATATACTGGTAGCAACCCACTGAAGGATTCTGAAAATTCTAAATGATAAAATTCTCAGCTTATGTGTCTGTCTGCACTTCAGCAGAATTAGTATGTGTTAGGTACATTCACAATCATATGCTTCTGTCTGGGTTAAACAATTGACTCAACCAATTTTCTGCAAACACCAAGGACTAACACTACCCAAGGTATTTGCATGAAACAAATGGCACATTTAAAATGGACCATTGAGATTTAGTCAATAGATATGCTATTTTCAATGGAGTAGACAGGCAAGAAATACACCAATGGATGGTGTAGTTTCCTGGTGCTAACAAGAGTGGGAAATCATTGCTTCAATTATTATCAGATGAGTCAAGGAGAGAGAGCTGGTGCCTTGAGGGAGTAGCGTTGGGAGAATATACTCTAACAGGAAAGTGATTTAAGAGCAAGGATAGAGTCAACTACTAGCAACGGGCAATGATGGGGAGAGGAAACTGAATATCTCAACATAAACATTCTGACTTTCCTCTCAATTCATGGGCACATTTGGACTTAAAAAATGTTCTCCTCACTTGGCTCCTAAGAATGTTTTCAGTTCAGTAATTATTTCCATGCTAAATTTCCAATTCAGTATAATTAGCAACACAGTTCCATGCCCAAACTTTCTTCTCTTTCCAAGCCTAAGATTGCTCAGCTCTCGGGACTAACATGACATTCTCAGAAATGTCAGCAGTCAACTTTCATTCTGTTTACACACTTTTTACCTCTCATCCCTGACTGTCTCTCTACATGACTGGGGTGCTGGTAGACTTACAGAATAACTATGTTCCCCAAAGAAAGCTTCCAGTTTTTAATTTATTATTTTATTTATTTATTTATTTATTTATTTATTTATTTATTTATTTATTTATTTATTGGCCAGTCCTGGGCCTTGGACTCAGGGCCTGAGCACTGTCCCTGGCTTCTTCCCACTCAAGGCTAGCACTCTGCCACTTGAGCCACAGCGCCACTTCTGGCCATTTTCTGTATATGTGGTGCTGGGGAATCGAACCTAGAGCTTCATGTGTAGGAGGCAAGCACTCTTGCCACTAGGCCATATTCCCAGCCCAAGCTTCCAGTTTTTAAAAGCACCTTCAACGTCAGCTTCTTAATAACCTTGACAGAGGTGTGTGGGTGACGAAGGGGGAAAAGCCAATCTGTGGGCCATGCACATGCACACCCCACAAGGAGGCTGACCACTTTGGGATGTGTGTGCGTGAAAGGGAACGCCATGAAGCCCCAGCTAGGACCTGGGCAGAGAATCCTAAAATAAACTCAAATAGACTCGTTTCCAGTCATCTCTACTGACTTGGTCAGACCCTAAGTTCAAATGATTCGTGTTCAAGGATAGCTCTCAACCTAGAAGGTGGGGGAATGAGGGACGAGGTAACAAACAGTACAAGAAATGTACCCAAGACCTAACGTATGAAACTGTAACCTCTCTGTACATCACTTTGACAATAAATAAGAAAAAAAAATCACATTGCATATTTTCTAAGAGAAAGAGCTTAGAAATTTCGGGCAATTCAGGAGCATAGAATACCAGTGAAATGTTAAAGGAAGATGGTGGCCTGGCATGGTGTGGAATTAATTAATACTTATAGTATAAGATTTTCAAAATCTGTAATTATCGTTCTTGGTTGAGATTTAACTTGAATCTAAAAACCTCTTTCTGAAAACTTGATACAAACTAGATAACACACATATATGTAGTCTATATAAAATACAAATATTCATATTATCTTTCCATTCATAAATATGTAAATTTTAAAAAAGGTAGACTAAAGGTCAATATCTTTTTTACTACAAGTGCCAATAACAACCTTCATTTTGCTCCTATGTGTTACTAATTTGAAAAACGTAGTTCACTAATAAACTCTATTCCAAATGACAATACTTTGAATTTCAGTGGATCTGAAAATAATCTGGGGTTCTTGTAGTCTTTCCTGACAATTATCCCAACAATCAGCTTGATTCTAACCCAACCAAAGACAAAATAGACAATATAGAACCAATATTGTTACCTGGAGACAATTAACTTACTCATGAGAACTAGTTGCTAGAAAACTGAAATGAAGCTTTAATATTCATATGACAAAAATAAAACAGGTAGGTGTCTATTAATCAGAAGGCCAGAGCCTAATTCTTGAAGTGTATGAGAGCCTATTTCCTAGGTATCAAAACAGAGGCCAGTAAAGGAGCATAAAGACAAACTTCCTGGATACACTTCAGAGCCCTGAGTTTTCCTGTGACCAGAGACAGAATCATGCCAGGAAAAGAGGCTAAGTACAATAAGGGCTTCAGTGGGACTACTACTTAAATTTAGAAGACAAGAAAACCAAACATCCTTTTGAGAATAGCACATAGTTGAAAAATACTTTAAGAGTCTTGTGCTGCAACAACATGGTGAAGTTAGGAACCCTGGGGTTGCTGGACGGTTTAATGTGAATGGCACAATGTGTAGACTATGATTAGAAAGCTGCCTAGTGCTTAGGCATCCCATAGCATCAGCGCACTCTTGATCCTATCAACAATACTATGACTGCTTTGCAGGTCTTTACAGAAATGCTGTCTTCTGCTCAATCTTTCTAAAAGAAGCCCCAAAAGAGAGTAACTTGCAGAAGTTCTTTTGGGCTGGGTGATTTGAAAGATTACAGGGAATATATTTTAGGAAGCAGGGGATGCCTCTCCAGCATGGGTTTGCAGACCATATTCTCAATCAAAGTCTCAGGGAGGAAATGTTCTGGAAGACCTTGAAGCGGGTTTTTGCTTTGAGATAACTAGGATCCTTAACCCTAGATTTTGGTTTTAAATACCTTATTGCAGGTCAAATAAGAGGTTTTGAGTCAGGTAAGTTTAATTGGTGTAGAGTTAATGAGACTAGCATCATGGGGCAAATTCATCTTTAGAGCCTCTTCACTGAATCTCCTAGGAGGGTTCTGATTATGGTTTTCTCTAATGACTTGAGACAGATCCCAACCTTAATTCCCAGAAGCCTTCATCCCCCTTGCTGCTTTCATGTATTCATTCAATCATTGATTGACTGCTTCATTTATCATTCATTCATCCATTTATAATTTTTAATGCTAGTCAATCATTTGTGGACTCATGAAATTAGTACTTGATAGGGCAATTATAAAATTTAAGAGGTAATAACTCAAAATGCAGTTATACATTATTTTTCATATCCATTACATTAAAATTAACATGAGCAAAATGATCACTTCATGTACTAATGGACATTCTAACATCTTAAGAAATAGAAGAGATACAATATCATACCAAAGGATTGTTTTAAAACAATGTAATCGATTTTTCTTCTTGAACATTTTATATTCTTTTCATCTTATACTTCTTATGTGGTGGCAAGTCCCTGGAATACTTGACAAAGATAGTCTGTGGCAAAATTTGGAACCACTCTGTTAAGCCACATTCTCTGTACCTTCTTTTCTTGCATTCTTCACATTTACCCACAGTGATCTTTGTTTCTGCTCGCTGCTGTGCTGCAGAATGGCTTGATAAATGATCTAGCCATTGAACACTGTATTTTAGGCTTAAATACATTTGGAAAAAGAATGCCTGAAGTCAACAATGGCTCAAGTTAGCATTTAATGTACTCTAAAAGTGAAAAGACAAAGATACATCTTTTATAGTACTTCTAGAAAAAAAACCACAGTGATAGTATACGATAGTATTTGTGTGTGTGTGTGTGTGAGTGTGTGTGAAAACAGCATAATAACATCCACACAGAACTGATAAAAAGGAGAAGAGGAAGAAGGAGTTAAGAAGGAATAATGTAGATGGGATGAATTTCATCAAAGTACATTATATGTATGTTTAACTATGACAATCATATTCTTCTATGCAATTAATTTGTACTAATGGGAATTAAAATTGAATTTACAAGAAAAAATGTTGATTTAAATTTATATGACAGTGATAGCTGTTACATTGAAAAGTGCTTATGTTGAGACAAAGGCATTTGCAAACATAAGCATAGGATGTAGCCAGGGTTGGAAGTAGGTCAGTTCCCTAGAACAAGTACTAGAACAAAGATTGAATTTAAGAAAAAGAATACTAGCATGAGACTACTAGAGCACTTTGTAATGCAGGTTAGAAAAGACATCTGATCTGAGATGGGGCCCAATGGTGATCCTTTAGATAAAACATCACGAATAATTCTTCTGGGAATGGTAGAGCATACTTGTAATCCAAATTACGTTGGAGGCAGAAGCAGGATGATTGGGACTTCAAAACAAAAATTAGCAGTATCCTATCTCAAAAGCACTCGGGGCATGGCTCAAGTGGTAAGGTGCTTTCTAGTTAGTGTGCACACTTTAGGTTTAGTCCCTAGTACCAATAAAAAGAGAGAAGAAAGTCAATTAGATTCACTAGAAGAGTGTGTATATGTATGTGTGTGTGTGTGCAAGTATATGTGTATATGTGAGTGTGCATTGTGAATCTAAAACTGTGAAAGATGAGCCAGCACCAAGAGTTGGGGAGGAAGGTCAGCTACTTCATGATTTACACGACTGGTAGAGGGCTGTGTCCTCAATTTCCCCTTCTAACGTGTCAGAATAAGAGCAAGATTTGTTATCATGAACTCTAGAAAGTCTACCTGGGGTTCAGGCAGACAGAAAGTACCAGGACTGACAGCTCAGAATGTGGAAACATATCTTCAGGTTCAGGTCCATAGGCTGAAGACAGACAAGCTGAGATCAGGGTCATCGTTTTCCTGGCTTCTATTGTCTCCTATGGAAGTCCTGGCAATCATCTGACCATCTGGCCATTACTAATTTCACTTCTTTCAATATTTACATTTTTCTATATATTTATTCCTTAATGTATTTTTCTTTATATATACATATGTATTTGATATATGTACATATATGTGACTATATATACAACATATACTATATTATATATACACATGGGTTTCTATCTTAAGTAGTTACTGCTTGAAGTTACCAGTGGAACTAGTAGTACTGCCATTGCATCCTATTAAACTGCCCCCTTTTCTATGTTCACTTTCACTGTTCCACGAACACGAGCACTCAGCTAGGTAGCATTTATTAGGCACATACTAAGCCCTGTGTTATGTGCTTCAAAATGGTTTCTTCTATCTTTACATACAGGCATTGTATCACCCCCAGTGTTTTCAAGTAAAGATAGTAAGATCAACTAGCTAGCCTGTGTAATGAGTTCATTGAATAGGCTTTTATTAAGTATTTCCTCTGCACAAAGCAAAGAAAGATACCCAGATCACTGTGCAACAGTCTCTTCATGGTACAGCTGAGCCATGACCAGTACCTTAGCGCGCACTGAGAGAGAGAGAGAGAGAGAGAGAGAGAGAGAGAGAGAGAGAGAGAGAGAGAGAGAGAGAGAGAGATTCACTCCAAAGGGAATTGGAAAGGCAGTGAAGTAGAGGGGTTAGGAATATAGGGGATAAAACTAAATGGGTATATTTTCTTGGGAACTGCTGTTTTTTGTATTCTGCTTCTTTTGAAATTTAACTTTATTGTCAAGGGGACAAACAGAGGGATTCTAGTTATATACATAAGTTAGTGAGTACATTTCATGTAAAACTTGTTACCTCCCCCCTCATTTTTCTCCCACCTTCCTGCCTCCCCAAATTCCACTCCCCCCAAGTTGCACAGTTAATTTACAACTTGTTGTCTTGTAAGTATCCGTGTTACATTGGTTCTGCATTTATCCTTTTTCTCACCATTTTGATGATCCCCTTCCCTTCTCTCTTTTTAAAAAAAATTTATTGTCAAACTGATGTACAGAGAGGTTACAGTTTCATACATTAGGCATTGGATACATTTCTTGTATTGTTCGTTACTTCCTCCCCCATTCCCCTCTCCCCCTCCCCCTTTCCCTTCTCCCCCCATGAGTAGTTCAGTTGATTTACACAAAACAGTTTTGCAAGTATTGCTTTTGTAGTCATTAGTCTTTTTACTCTGTGTCTCTCGATTTTGGTATTCCCTTTCAGTTTCAATATATACAGTTTCCAATGTACTCAGATAAGATACAAAGGTAGTGCAGGTACAACCACAGGAAGGGGATACAAGAGGATCATCAATAATAGAAGCAACAGTTTCACATCGCATGTTGAAAGTAATTACAACAGTGATATAACAGTCGTTTCCATAACATGGAGTGCATTTTACTTAGCATCATCTTATGTGTTCATAAGGGCATAGCTATTGGGCTCTTGTGATCTTCTGCTGTGACTAGCCTAAACCTGTGCTAATTATTCTCTATGAGGGAGACCATAGAGTCCATGTTTCTTTGGGTCTGGCTCACTTCACTTAGTATAATTTTTTTCCAAGTCCTTCCATTTCCTTACCAATGGGGCAATGTCATTCTTTCTGATAGAGGTATAAAATTCCATTGTGTATATGTACCACATTTTCCTGATCCATTCATCTACTGAGGGGCATCTGGATTGGTTCCATTTTCTAGCTATGACAAATTGTGCTGCAATGAACATTGTTGTGCTGGTGGCTTTAGTGTGTTCTTGTTTGTGGTCTTTTGGGTAGATGCCCAAAAGTGGAGCTGCTAGGTCATAGGGATGTTTAGCCTTCTGAGGAATCTCCATACTGCTTGCCAGAGTGGCTGAACCAGTTTACATTCCCACCAACAATGAAGTAGGGTTCCCTTTGGCCACATCCCCTTCAACATTTGTTATTGTTAGTTTTCTTGATATAGGACATTCTTACTGGGGTGAGATGGAATCTCAATGTTGTTTTGATTTGCATTTCTTTTATGGCCAGTGATGTAGAGCACTTTTTCATATGCCTCTTGGCCATTCTCATTTCCTCATCAGAGAAGTCTCTTTTTAAGTCTTTAGCCCACTTGTTGAGGGGGCTATTGTTTCTTTGCGGTTTTGTTTTGGAGGAAGAAAATTTTTTAAATTCTGCATATATTTTAGATATGAGCCCTTTTTCCATTGTATGGCCAGTAAAGATCTTTTCCAATCTGTGGGCTTTCTGTTTATTTGGTGAGCTATGTCCTTTGCCCTGCAGAAGCTCTTCAGTTTGATGCAGTCCCATTTGTCCATCCTTTCTTTGATTTATAGCCTTTCTGAGTCTTTGTTAAGGAAGTTACGTCCTGTGCCAAGGAGCTCAAGTGGTTCTCCTACTCCTTCATTTAGAGTTTTCAGGGTGTCTGTTTTAATTTTGAGGTCTTTGGTCCATTTGGGATTGATTTTGGTGCAGGGTGATATATAAGGATCTAGTTTTAGTTTGTTGCAGGTGTTGAACCCATTTGTTAAAGAGGCTATCTTTCTTCCAGGCTATTTTTTAGCTCCTTTATCAAAGATTAAGTAGGCATATTTCTGTGGATTCATCTCTGGGTCTTCAAATTCTGTTCCATTGGTCTTCAGGCCTGTTCTGGTGCCAATACCAAGCTGTTTTTATTACTATAGCTTTTTAATACAGCTTGAAGTTGTGTATTGTAATTCCTCCAGCACTGTTCTTTCTGCTTAGGATTGGTTTTGCTATTCTGGGTCTTTTATTGTTCCATATAAATTTCTGGATTGCTTACTCTAGTTCCTTAAAAAATGGTGTTGGGATATTAATGGGAATTGCATTGAATTTGTAGATAGTCTTTGGCAATATTGCCATTTTGATTATATTAATCCTCCCAATCCAGGAACATGGGAGGTTTTTCCATTTCCTTAGTTCTGATTTAATTTCATTTTTCATGTTTTTAAAGCTCTCATCGTAGAGGTCTTTCACTTCTTTGGTTAAGGTTATTCCTAGGTATTTTATGTTTTTTGAGGCTATTGCAAAAAGAGTTGCTTTTCTGATTTCAGCCTTGGCGTTCGGGTCATTAGCATATAGAAGGCCATTGTTTTTTGAGGGTTTATTTTATATCCTGCAACTTTGCCAAAGTTTTGGATCAGCTTTAGTAGCTTGGGAGTAGAGTCTATGGGCTTCTTTAGGTATAGGATCATGTCATTTGCGAAGAGAGAAAGTTTAACTTCATCTTTTCCTATTTGGATCCCCTTTATATTTTCTTCTTGCCTAATTGCTCTGGCTAGAAATTCTACTACAATGTTGAAGAGAAGGGGAGAGAGCAGACATCACTGTCTTGTTCCTGATTTTAAAGGGAATGGCTTTAGTTTTTCACCATTTAGAATTATGCTTGCTGTTGGCCTCTTCCCTTCTCTAATTCAGATAAACATATATTCAATACCCAGGGTATCAAAATCAAATACAGTGACAACAGGGGTTAAATCATAAGGAATAAAATGCAAGAAAAAAGAAATAATTTCACATACTACATTAAAAATAACAACAGCAATGAAAAACCACTTGTTTCTATAAGTTGGAGTTCATTTCACTTAGCATCATCCTATGTGATCATATGTACATAGTCATTGACCTATTGTGATCCTCTGCTAGGACTATCTTAGACATACACTAATTATTACAAATGAGGGAAATCATAGAGTATATGTTTCTTTGGGTGTGGATTTTTTCCAAGTCTTTCTATTTCCTTATGAATACAGAAGTGTCATTCTTTCTGATAGAAGCATCAAATTCCAATGTGTATATTTTCTTGATCCATTCATCTATTGAGGGGCATCTGGATTGGTTCCATATTTTCATGTTGGTAAATAATGCTGCAATGGAACATGATTGTGTTGGTAACTTTAGTATGTTCTTGTTTGTAGTCCTTTGGGTAAATGCCCAAAATTCGGGTTGCTGGGTCATAGGGAAGCTTCCGTTTAGCCTTTGAGGAACCTCTATTTTGCTTTCCAGAGGTTGAACAAGTTTACACTCCCACCAACAGTGTACTAGAGTTCCCTTTGGCCACATTCAGGCCAGCATCTGTTGTTATTAGTTTTCTTGATAAGGGGTATTCTTACTTGGGTTGGGGGGAATTTCAATGTTGTTTTGATTTGCATTTCTTTTATGGCCAGGGATGCTGAGCACTTCATGTGTCCATTTGCCATTCTCATTTCCTCTTCATAGAAGTCTCTAAGTCTTTAGCCCATTTCATATGGATGTTTTCTGCCTTCCATTTTTCTCTCACTAGTCCAGTAATCAATTTCTTGTTCAGAGTGTTTCAGAGCAGGTATATTTATGTGGTGTGTGTGTGTGTGTGTGTGTGTGTGTGTGTGTGTGTGTGTGTGTCTATCCTGGGGTACTCTGCGTGAACTTTTATGCTCAAGGCTGGCACTCTACTAATTGAGCCACAGCTCCACTTCCAGTTTTTTGGTGTTTTATTGGATATAAGAATCTCACAGACTTTCCTGCTTAGGCTGGCTTTAAACCATAATCCTCTCATTTCATCCTCTTGATTAGCTAAGATTATAGGCATGGGGTACTGGAACCTAGCCTGTGTATGTTTCTTTCTGGCACCAAGGGACTAAGCTCAGTGTTAGTTATGTAGCTATTTACTGGAGACAAGCTATAGTTGAAATCATTAGTGAGCAACACCTTAAAAACAAATAGATTTTGAGGTTACACAATGTGATTTCTTTAAGTGGTTGTTCTCTTTTTTTTTTTTTTTTTTTTTTGGCCAGTCCTGGGCCTTGGACTCAGGGCCTGAGCACCATCCCTGGCTTCTTCCCGCTCAAGGCTAGCACTCTGCCACCTGAGCCACAGTGCCCCTTCTGGCCATTTTCCATATATGTGGTGCTGGGGAATCGAACCCAGAGCTTCATGTGTAGGAGGCAAGCACTCTTGCCACTCGGCCATATTCCCAGCCTGGTGGTTGTTCTCTTGATTAGTCAAATTTTGAATCAGTTCCGATGTCACTCTGACTCAAATTTTATCCACATAAAAACAAACGCAACTTTATGATAGCCTCAAAGTAGGAATTTGGTGCAAATAAGTATGCAACCTACAGTCAGTGTTTCTCTAATTAGAACTTAGACCTTCTTGTTTTGATGCTAGAATTTCAATAAATACAACCAAGGGAATAACATTTTTCTTAATTTCAGGAGCCCAACAGGGCACTTTAAAGCATAGCATATAGCTTTCCTAGAATTTAATAAGACAAAGTAGAGCAGATGGAGCATAAACAGACAAGCTGTGTTCTAGTTTATTTTCAAACCACTGCTATTTTCTGGAGAACCAATCATTCTATTCGACCTTAGAAAACATCAGCAAATCAGAAATGCAGAAGGTGCCAGTAAATTAAGCCTTATTGCAGAACAAAGTCTTATTGCAAAGCAAAGCCTTATTGCAAGCAAAGTGACTCATTTAAAACCAAGAGGCCTCTTAAGGAACCACTAATTTGGTTAATCAAGGTGATATAGCTTTAGAAAGTAAATTATGCTTAAATGAGGTTCTGATGTGGGGCTAATCCTTTAAATGTTCCCAGAGCAAGTCTACACTGATGATAGAATTACATTGGTAATGTCTTCAGGTTTTGTGTGACCCAGGAATATGATGTCAGAGAAAGAGAAGCTAAATTCCCAGGTTAAGCTCTGTATTGGATGATCTATAATAGAGATATCAAAGCATGCATTTCCTTGCAAAGTCAGAGGTCAAACACATGTATCCCTTTTCCTACTGATTACAGAGGCAATCAGAAATTTTACTTTTCCTTCCAGTTTTCATCATAAGACATAGGCACTCTAAAAGTTGGGGCAAAGGGATAAGAGTGCACTGAATATTAGGGATATAAGGACAGGCTAAGAACAGATTACTCTGCTGAGAAATAGGATGCCTCCTATTTTCATTTCTTCACCAGGACCTAAAGTGGTCCCAGATACTTTCCTTTTGTTGCTGCCTCCTTTAGAGACCAAAGCAATGAAAGTGTGTGTGTGTGTGTGTGTGTGTGTGTGTGTGTGTGTGTGTGTGCACATACATATGGCAAAAAAACTCATGCTTGTAAAACATTGTGTTTGCCATTAGAGAATATAACAGCTTAATTATAAGTAATACTACTACTAATTATTATTATTATAATAAAAGAATTTAAGATGTAGTAGATAAAATGCCAGACTTAATGGCACGCCTGAATTAGAAGGTTGTAAAGCACATATCTGGTTCAAGAAAAATCACAATAAAATAATTTAGAACAAGATATGGTATCTTTAAATGACTGAGTTTTTTTTTTGAAAAAGGAAAACCACCTTGGTATTATATATATGTTTATCTGAATTAGGGAAGGGAAGGGGAACATCAAAATGGTGAGACAAAGGATAAAAAGCGAACCAATGCAACAGCAATGTTTATAAGACAGTATGTCATAAACTAACTATACAACTCGAGTGGGGGGATTGGGGAGGAGGGAGAGTGGCAGAAAAATGAGGGAGGGGGTAACAAGCATGACAAGAAATGTACTCATTACCTTCCATATGTAACTGTAACTCCTCTGTATATCACCTTGACGATAAAATTAAATTTTAAAAAAGGATCATTTTTTAAGGAATCATATGAGAAAATGCAAGTCAGCTTTTGTGATAGAAAAGTATCAGAGCAGTGTGATGTTTTCCTGAGCAAACGACTCACAACGTTCAGAGAAGGGGAGAACTGAAAACGTTTTTGCTGATCGAATTATTCTCACTTGTTAAGAGAGAGAGCTCAAATTCTCCAGGAGAGCAGCAAGATGAGTCAGAGGCCGTCATGACAACCACTGATATCAGGAGAAAATGCACAAAACTGGGCATGGAGGAGGATGTGCCTGATGACAACATTTGAAAGTTTATAGCCGAGATCGTATATGCGCCCCCCTCATATATATATATACATATATATACTGTAAAATAAAACATGATCCCCTCTGTGTCCTCCTACTCTGAATATATTTTCTCAGCAGTCTGGAAATCCAAGCTTAAATTTAGAAGTGTTCAGCTACTTAGAGTTTCAAGTCAGATTCAGTCTGTCCCCAGGACACTTGTCAAAGCTTGACCCAGCTTGAAAGACCTCATTTACATATATATGAAATCCTTAGTCCTCCCTCCTAAGCTCTGTCTGTACTTCCACAAATAGTCACATCTAGGACACTCCTTGGACCCAGGTGTGGAACAAGGTCCACCCTGAAGAGAACAGACCTGGGGAAAGTCCTTACGTGGGTTCTGGAAGCAGGATCAAGGTTCAAGGTTGTTGGACAGAGAATTTGTGGGTTATCAGGTAAGCAAGATGTGGTATAGAGTAGAGGCACGAGTGTAAATCCTTTGGACCTATAAAGTTCTTGTTCCACAGGCGAAAGATATGAACTGATACAATAAGCCAACTTGGTGCCGTTCAGAGCACCGAGCTAGGGATGACTGGCTTCTGTGTGGCACTGGTGTGGCAAATACCTATGAGGCAAGGAGGAGGCCTGCCCATGGAGGCCCAAATGGAGACCTCGATAAAAGAGTGTATCTTCATCTCATTTCTAGAAGACGGTGAAAGAATTCCTATAAAGCTTAGTGTGTGTGTGTGTGTGTGTGTGTGTGTGTGTGTGTGAGAGAGAGAGAGAGAGAGAGCACCTGTGGGGGGGGAGAGAGACAGGGTAAAGGAGAGGAGAGACTCAATATTGTTTTATTTCAGTATTTCTCTCCCTAGTGCAAAAGTTAACCAACTAGAATTCTTTTTTCTGTTTTTGGTGAGTCAGGAACTTATTATGTAGCCCAGAATAGCCTCAAACTTAAAACCTTCCTGCCTCAAACTCCCCAGTGCTGAGATTCTAGACATCTACTATCACATCTGACCGGGCATGCCTAAGCACATTGAAAACTCAAAAGAATACAGAAACTATAAGGCTTCACTTTTTAAAAAGGGTATTTAGTGATTAAGCCCATTCAACCGAGATGTGCGTGCAGAAAGGGGTAATAGGAATAGATGCTGGGTATCATTGTCATGATGGCTGAGATGGAATAACAGAGAATTAAAGTTATAGAACGTAAGTGCTATAAACATTATAATGAAAAGAATTACATAACCAATATTAGGGAGTGAGAAAGACTGAAAGTTATGTAACAGTGATCATTTTCTCATATTTTAAATAGAGAGGTCATTAAGGCTTCCTAAAGCTTAATCATGTTGTTTAAAAGTAATCACAGACATTTTTCTTATTGTTCTCTGGTTTTCTTATCCTGAGAGGAGAAGGGAAATTATATGTTGAAATTTAGAAACATATATTTAAATTTGAGTACATTCTATAGATTTCCTGAGGTTTCTTCTTTTCTATAATGTAAAATTTATACCTAATACCTTCTTTTAGAAAATAGCATATATAGGTTGATCAACTTTTTATAAAATTACTTTTATCTCTGTTTAGCTAGTCTTCATACACTCATTTTGGTCTTACCATTTATCAAAAGTCTATAATCAAGTTTTATATCAATCTGTATATCTACCTTGAAATATAAATCTTTATAAAGAAATTTCTGTAGTAATAACCCCTCATTTAATTTTGCATTACTTATATTTTGTAAATATATTCTTTATTATTTTTATGTCTGTTTTCTAAAAATTTTTTTCTGGCAGGATTTGAACTCTGGATTTATGCTTGCTAAACAACTGCTCTACTACTTGAATCACCCTTTGTCCTTTTTAGGTTAGTTATTTTTCAGATAGGTCTTGGATTTCCTTCTTCTCAGGTCAACTTGGACAGTGACTCTTCTACTTATGCCTGCCATGTAGCTAAGAACACAGGCATAAAACATCATTACTTGCCTGGTACCAGGGGTTCACACCTGTAATCCTAACTCCTCAGAAGGCTGAGATCTAAGGAGAGTGGTTTGCAGTCAGCCCAGGCAGGAAAGTTTGAAAGATTCTTATCTTCAGATAACAAAACAAAACAAAAAAAAGCAAAAGTGGAGCTGTGGCTCAAGTGATAGAACACTAGTCTTGAGCACAAAAGCGCAAGGACAGTGCCCAGGCCACTAGTTCAAGCCCCAAGAATGGTGTAAAAATGAACAAAGAAGAAAAAGAGAGGAGGGAAAAAGAAAAGTGAGGAAGGGAGGGAGGGAGAGAGAGAGGGAGGGAGGGATGGAGGGAGGGAGGGAGAGCGAGCCCAAATCATTTCCAGTGTTTTTATGTTTGTTTCATTTTGTGGAGATGATGGTCTCAATGACTCTTTCATAGACTGGCCTCAAACTGAAATCCTCTCAATTTCTGCCTCACAATCTATGTAGTCAAGATTATTATTTATGTCTGTTTTTAATTTCATAGTGATGAGGGAATAAACACGGGAATATTGACATAATCCGTAAGAGCTGATATGAAACTAAAGGCTAGACTTGAGCCCTATTGGTACTTCCAGACAGAACAATCAAACTAATTACCCATAATTTTTTTTTACAACTTCAAGTGAACTTCATTAGTTGAGGTTTGAGTAGCATATCACCAGTTTATAATTTGGATTAGCTAGCCACCTTGCCTGAGAAGGAAGAAAATATTAAAATATCAAGCTACAGTGTACTCATGTCTCTTGTGCTGGATATAGGCCTAGAAGGAGTGCCACATGAAATCTCTAGAAAATGGAATGGGATAGTGTGTCACCCTGCCGGACTTCTGTAAGGCATTTTACATTCTAGAAGAAAGTTTCCAACATGGGCTTTTTAAAACAATTTAAGCCTATGAAGAAAAGACTGAGAATAGAGACATCGAGGGTAAAACAGAAGGACTGAAGGTCCGGGAGAACATTTAGACAATCAGTAGGCTCCTGGCCTATAGAGAATTGCAGGAAACAAGAGACCAAAATAGGTTTGGAATGACAGCTACGGAGAAAAATGAGAAGTAAGTCCAAGGCCTGTAGCTTTAAAACAGTAAACTATGGAGACTTCTGCCAAATTAAATTGGATTGAGAATTTCAGATGATAACTCTGTTTTTAGACATCTGCATCTGGCAGTGTAAGCTGGAATGCAAACTTATCCAAGAGGTGTGCGACTTGGTAAGGCATCTGAGATTTAACTACATGAATTCATCATTTTCAGCAAAAAGAAAAAGAAAGGAAAGAAAAAAAGAAAATGGATCACTCTATTCTTCTACTTTCCCAGAATTAGATTTGGGTTCAAGTTGGGGTTGGAGTTGGGTTGCAGCCGCATCCTAGACAAATATCGTTTACAGGATTCAGTGTCCTAACCCATTAACTGGAAATAATAATATTATCCACATCCTAGAGTTATGATGAAGATGAAACGAGTTGCTGGGCACCAGTATTTAGGAATACATGATATGGATACATCAGGAAAATTTAATGGCAGCTCATAATATTTTATCATCAAGAAGCACATCTTTGTATCACTTTCCACTTAAATTCCTTCTCTGACTTTCTAACACCTTGGGAGGTAAAGTCAAACTTGGTGACTTGACTTACAAAGTACTCCATAGATGGTACTTATTTTGCCACAGTTTTGCCATTCCCAGAACCACTGCACATGCTTTTCAACTTTCTGACCATGTGTAGGCCTTCCATTACTGAGCAAGTTTACCTGAGCCTTCACCTACTTGGCTGGAACCTCTGGTCCTCCGATCTTACCTTCCTCCATCTGACCCAAAGACTCCACCTCTAATCAAGGCCTATTCTAATTGAGATGCCTGGAGAGCTTCTGTAGTGAATTTTATTTTGCTCCTCACTCTTCTGGGTATATCTTATTAATTTTTTTGTGTCATCCTCCTCTATCTCTCTTTCCTGGGGAAAAAAATATATGTGTCCATTGTCCTTCACAACTGATGATACAACTAGACAACTTTTGGGCCCCAGGGGTGGAAAATGTTTAACATGAGGGTGAAATAAAGAGCATTCCACAATTGTTCTGCCTATAGTGATCATTTTGTATTTGCAAGTAGTGTCATAATATCGAAATGGCTGTAGACAGAAAAAAGGTTCTCCACCCTAGCTGGTGACTCAGTCCATCTCAGTTGATAGTATCATATCTCAAATAATATTTTGTTAGAGGTTAAGTGTTTATACCACAAAAGGGTAGTGACTACAAGACCAGGCTTCCAGCCCTCTATCTTTGCACTGATTATTTTCAAACAGGGTCTCACATTTTTGCTCAGGGCCTAAACCCATTTCACACTTTCCACCAGAGCTAGGAAGCCAGCTGGCACACACCTGCATGTTACCATGCTCAGCTGATTTGGTTGAGAAGTTTTATAAAGTTTTGTCCTGTGCTAGTCTAAAACCATGGTACTCTGGCTTCTCTGTAGTATGGATGGCAAGTGTAATCGGCTGAGAGGGGTCTTATAATTCTTTGCTTCAGCTGGCGAGGAAAAGTGATTCTCCTGACCTCAGTATGTAGAGTAGTTAGGATTATAGACATGAACTACTACAGCTTTTAATTTTATAGGTGAGGCTGTTGTTGTGAAGGACCAGTAGATATATTCTAAATTGATATTATGAGTGAGCTTTTGTATTACATTTTGTTATGCATTGAATTGGCTATTGCTATCAGGCAATAATAAACTAGATTTTTAAATTTGTATTTTAAATATTATTATTTTTTATTAGTAACAATTTTGTAGCTAAGCATTTTAACATTTGTCCAAACAATTATAACTTATTTTAAAATTGTATTTCTTTGTACGTTCTTGGATTTGTCCAAATGGCTCATTTGTGAAATCTTTTTCTTTTCTTTTCCTTCTCTTTCACACACGGAATACTTTTCTTTGAACAAAATTCTTGCATAAAAAATTATTCTGTTTCTCTATGTACATGACAGCTTTTTGGAGTTACTCATTTTCTAAAAATTTAAGAGACCGTACATGTCTTATCCATGGGCATTTTCTTTAGTAAATTTTAAAAATCCCTTGTCAAACTTTGTCTCCTGTAGCTTTCAAAGTGAAGAATATGTAATAATGTCAGGGAACTCACTAACAATATCTCAACTCATGGACTTGATGCCTCAGAGATTCCAATTAAGGAGAAATGGGGTAAACACTAAATGCTAGAGTTTGCTGATTGTCATGACAATCATATTTCAGAATGCTGGGGAAATTCTCCCTGGTGCTGTTTGGTCACTTGTGTTTCAGAAGACAACCTGAGCTCAGTCTGCTCTCTCTCCTATCAAGGGGAGGGAAAGAATATGAAACTGGTGATGCTGGTTCGTAGGCAAAACTCAACTCCTTCAGAGCTTGCTCACAGTCAACTGAACGATAGGCCTCTGTGGTGTCAAAGCAGACCTTCAGGAAGGGTGTGTCCTTTCGTGACAGCCTGCAGACAGGTGCTACACTTGCTGAGCTTTAAATCTAGAGGAAGCCCGTGTAGAATTCCTTAGTCATGGTGATTTAATGCGCTGATTGAATGGAAATACATCCTGATCTGTTACAAATAATTTATTTTGTTTAGTGCCTCCTCCATCATGCAAACCTTGTCAACATCTCTATTTTAATGAGAAGTTGTTTGCTATGGAAAGTGTATTTGACATCACACTAAGGTAGAAAAATCAGAAAAAGAATTATAATACAATTGTCTTTTCTTAAAAAATGACAGCTTATTAAAAATGAAATGATGGTTGGGTGAAACAAAATTTACCAGAACACATAAAGCTGGATAGTTATATAAAAATATAGCTTTCTATTATCTAAACAACTCTTGCCTTAGCATTCTAATGCTTTTATGTCTTTTTGTCATCTCCTCAACGAATTTGAATGCTTGAGCTGGTATCAGAAGAAAAATTTAAATCAAGATTTTATTACCTGAATTGTACATAATTTGGACAGATTTTTTAAGCTGTCCAGATCCTTCTCTAGAAAATAAGAGATCTGAAATCTGTCAAGTGCCTAAGGGCTTTAGATAGATGTGTCATCATTTCATTATGTAATGAGATCTTAGGAGCACTTAAAGACAATTAGTCAAAAAGCAAACCTCAATTACTATGCTCTCATAATAGTACATAGTAGAAACTTTGCAGCAGAAATGAAAACAAAGTATTTGGCTTTATTTTAGGCTTCAAGTTCTTGTTAGAAATTAAAATAGCATTTGGTATTAAATTTTGGATTATGAGACAAGGATTGAATTTGGACTTGTAAAGCAATGTCCTTGCTTAGCTTCACCTTGCCTTGTCTTGCTTTGCTTTGCTTCTGTGGAGTATTGGCCTCTGATCTCTACATAAACTCCTGTTTAGCTAATCTGCCCAGGGCTAGTCTTCATATGCCATCCTACTTCTGTCATCTAATTCATCTGCCATTCCCAAAGTGAAAAGAGTCCATTCTAATGTAAGGATGTTAGAAAGCCTAGGTGAAAAGAAGACTTGCACCCTAGAATTTGTTTCCTTATACTTTGATAGGGAAGTAGGGAAACATTCCAGGCTGAGAAAATGTGCAGGGAGAAGATGCAATGGCCTTACATAATGGGAGACTCCATGGAAAACTGCAAGTCGTTCAGCAAAAAAAGGAGCATGCAGAGATAAGGCTGGAACAATGGATAGAAATCAGATCTCAAATTTATCTCCCGCCCCTCTTTGGGAAAGTCCTGTCTTACTTACATTCTGGTACTATGCTTTATATTAGAGTCAGTGGGACAAATGTTTCTGGTTACTATGAAGCCATGTTATATAAGAGCTCAGATTCCAGGCTGGAGCTCCTTCCGGTTCAGATACCAAGTTGTTTAATTGCTGACTACCTACTGTGTGCTAGGCACCAGAAATGTGTTTTAACCTAGAGATAAAAGAATTCATTGTCCACATCTTGATAATTCTCAAGAAGATAGATAAGGCCTCGTCATATTCTTTCCTCGTGTGTGCTGGTTTTGGCAACTCACTATTATCAATGTCCTTGAAATCAGAGGTTGATTCAGAGGGGTTGCTCAGCAAAGCAGTATCAATGATCTCTCTTCCTTTCATCAAGTTAAGCTATAGGAAATGGCTGCTTTTGCATGTCCATTATCAAGAAACAATTTTAAGCAACCATTCTCACAGTCCTTCATCATTGTGAGTAGTTGTCTGGATTGTAGTACCTGTCCCAGACAATTAGAAATGCCATGTTCTTTTGTTTTTCACTCTTCCTAATGTGTAAGTTTTCTCTTCTGGTACATTTGATAAATGTACTATGCTTCAACCTGGGCACATTGTAGCACTGCAAAAAAATGACCTTAGGTAGTTTTGTTCAATTATAAAATGAAACAAAATACAGGATTCTGAACTCTCTCTCTCTTTTCTGCCATCTCTAGAGCCTGTCTCCTTCTTAGAACAGGCACATATTGCTAGTGAGTAGTATCCTTAATCCAGTACATGAATTAAAACCTCTCAACAGAAGATGTTTATTCTCCCATTATCCTACAATAGGAAGGTGTAGAAGACTTGTGATCCTCTGGTATCCACTCACACTGAGAGAGGAGAGGGAGGGGAGAGAAAGGGAAGGGAGACACACACACACACACACACACACACACACACATAGTGAGAGAGAAAGAAAGGGAGAGAGAGAGAGATTTGGGACTTGGTCCACGTTTCTTTATCTCACACCATCATTATCTTTAATGACTCCAGTGCTTACATAAATGTTCTACGTAATCTTTGAGCTTGCCAATACCCATTGCATTTATCGCAGTGCTGTTTATTCGGTTGCACTTAGTCATCTACCAAAATTATACTCAGGAGGTTTCAATCCTTAAGAAGTTTCCATTTCTAAATCTTAAGTTTCTATTTACTGACAATCGTCCATTTTCTTCCTCAGACCCATGATTCAATGTTCTGTTACTATTTATCACATATGTGCCCTAGCTCAATGGGCTCCATTGCCGTTTGGCTTCCTGTTGGGTTTAGTGTAAAGAGAACAGCAGGACAAGAAGAAAAAGAATAGGGGCAAACATGTTCCCTGTACTTTCAGGGGATACTTTAGTATGGATATCTTCTCTAGCCATTTCCTCAACCTACTGCTTCCTGTGTCTTACAACTGCTAAACTCCTGCTTCATTTTGATCTCATTTTTGAGGTCAAATTAGAAACATAGGTCTAAATTAAAGTTCCATCATAGCTCTCTCTAATGTGAAATGCATGGACTATTTTATAGTGAAAGGTCTTCTGGATTATTCCTGGTAACTGACATTATTTAAGTAATAAGACAAGAACTATGGTAAAAATATCATAGGCTGGAGAGCCTGGGACTTTTCCTCTTGTAAACATCATTAATCATCTCAGAGATATGCTTTTGTTTACATATTTTAAACCAAGCTCCATTTGTTTACTGTCCTGATGGGAATGATTGTTGACTGAATTCCTGAAGGGAACAGCTTGCTGTTTTGTGATAAAAACAGATCCCTTGTTTCCCATGCAAGTATTAATTTTTCTTATTTGAAATATTTTCAATTTTTTCCTTTTTTTTTTGAATCATCTTTAGTACCTGTGAGTCAATCACTATTCAGATCCTTTTGCATTCTTCATTTTCCTCTCTTGTTTCCTCAAACCCGATGAATCCTGGTGGCAATGTTCCTGCAGCTGCCCCGCACACACTGGGATTTGCATCAACTGACACCAAGCAGCCAGCTCTGCCTCACAGCCGGACAGCTGCTACTGCTGTTAATGCCTGTACCCAAACCTGGCCTTGGCTGCAAATCTGGCAGAAGCTCCACTTTCCCAGCCCCAGATTCCCTTCTTCCATAAAGCATTTTTAAAGGTAAATATATACACTACAATTTGTATATGGAATACCTATGCACACATATGAATCAATTACATTTGTATGTATATATTGTGAATGTACATGTTGTGTGTATTTATGTTTGTATCTCTATCTATATCATCTATCTATCTATCTCTATCATCTATCTATCTATCATCCATCTATCTATCTCTCTATCATCTATCTAGTTACCACTTTGGGCAGAGAGATCTGGGTTATAAGTAAGGCCTCATCACTTTCCAACTGTGGTCTGAGGGCTAAGTGACTTTTTTTTAATACCTCTGATATTAATAGCGTCTTCTACTTAATATTTTCATTTAATTTTATTGTCAAGGTGATGTACTGAGGAGTTACATTATGTATGTAAGGTAGTGAGTACATTTCTTCCCTAATTTGTTACCCCCTCCCTCATTTTTCTCCCAACTTCCCTCCTCCCACCCCACCCCCGAGTTGTACAGTTTATTTTCAACATATTGTCTTGTAAATATTGCTGTTGCATTGGTTCACCTTTTACTCTTTGTCTCACCATTTTGATGTTCCCCTTCCCTTCCTTAATTTAAATAAACATATAAACAATACTCAGTGCCAAGATCAAATACAATGACAACAGAAAATAAGCCATAGGAAAGGAAAATGAAAGAAGAAAAGAAATAATCTCAAATAATGCATTAAAAACAACAACAATGAAAAACCACTTGTTTCAATTGTATCATTTTATATGGTCATACATACATAGCAATTGAACTACTGTGATCCTCTGCTGAGATTATCCTACACATATGCTAATTATCACCAATGAGAGAAAACAGAGTCTATGTTTCTTTGGGTCTGGCTCACTTCACTTAATATGTTTTCTGTATCTTTCCATTTCTTTTTTAAAAAATAATAATTACTTATTTATTGTCAAAATGATGTACAGAGGGGTTACAGTTTCATACGTTGGGCCATGGGTACATTTCTTGTACTATTTAAGAAGCAATGCCTTTCTTTCTGATTTCATTCTAGCACCACAGTGAAGAATTGTGGGCTGTCTCTAAGGAATAGATAATACATATTCAACAGCTGATGTAGTTATTGAGACCGAGTAAACCTAACTAGGGAGACTAGCTTTCGTATTTGGGGCAGCAGATCCTTCTTCCCCCATTAGCAGGACCTGCGTATGTGGATGGAGCGCTGGAGGTGGGGAAGTGTAGTAATGGGAGGGTAAGGTGGGGAGAGTTTGCACTCCGGTCAGCCTTTTGGCATGCCCTCTGATCTCCTGTTTTCACTCACATTTGGGGGAAATACTTTAAGCACTGTTTTAGGCACTCAAGTAACATATGCAACAACAACAACCACAAAAAGACAAGGTGCCTACCTACTTGGAGAGTAAAGTCAGTTAGATGTAGACAGCCATAATCAAGCTAATGCCAAAAAAAAATTATTGAGAAGAAGTAAATAATGAAAGACCTAGTTTAAATACTAAAGAGAGGAGGAGAATGTAGCCTTGGGCAGATAAAATTCAACACAGTTCTACAAGATGGAAGAGGAAGAGAGTGACGTCAAGAATGCACATGAGGAGAGCCACAGTCCAGTGCCTCTCTGTGTGCTGAGGGTCACAGAAGCAGCCCTGGATGGAGCCCCTGCTCCGATTTGTGAGGTGAGAGCCCCAGAACTACCTGGCCTCCTGTCTAATCATCACACGGAAACAAGACAGGGCTACACAGCAAGATGTTTCTAGAGACATAAACACTTGTACTTGGAACACCACCCTGAGGTCAAAGTGCTGTGATGTGCGCAATTATGTAAGATTACTATGCTGGCTTTTCAGGGTGACCTGTGTGTTTAAAGTTTAAAAGACATTCCATCACTTGGCATAATGCTGCTCTAATAATTTCCCTATTACAAACAATGTCGGTGAAGAGACCGAAAGTCACGAGAGACAGCTCAGGACATTGGATATCTTCAGGAAAAAGACCACTTGAACCTAGCCCAGTAAAAGTTAACTTGTAGGCAAGAGCTGATTGTGTCCCATTCTCAAACCTACTTAGCTCCCTGTGGTATTAATTGCCGAATCCAATTCAGGAACTGGAGAGTGTTCAGATGGCAAGGAATGGAATGGGTGAGGGTAAGTAAAGATGTGTGTGTAGAAAGTCACTAACCTCTAGTCTTTCCACATACATTGCTTGAAATGGCTGTTCCTTAAGAGTTAACCTGACAGCCAAAAAAAAAAAAAAACAACAAAATCGCTTTTCCCCCTCCTTAAAGAAATAAAAAGTGGATCGCTTCTCGGCCTTTTGGCTAAGATCAAGTGTAGTGTCTGTTCTTATCAGCTTAATATGTGATAAGTCTTCTGAGGACAATATATGAAGGGGATTTGAGGGCCTCGGATATGGAATACAAGCTTGCTGGCTGCACCTAACAAGGCCTCCCCAGTCCAAGAGCGTCCAGCGCAGGGTTAGTTTTCCCCATCGTTTTCAGGCTCTTTTGTTTTTCTTTCTTTGTCTTGCGTGTTTTCCTTTTGGCTTAGTTCTCTACATGGTTTGCAATTGTCCTATATTAATAGGCTTGTCTTTTTTTGCCATTTTTTTTTTTTTTAGCTGCATGGCTTTAAGGAGGGGCAATTTTGTTTTGTTTGTCCATGACTGTCTCTCTGTGGCCTTTCAAGTAGTTTGCAGTTTTTAAAAAAGGGTGGGGGGAGGGAGGAGTTGTTTTTTAAATGTTTAGTAGTTTTCATTGCCGTTCTGGAAAAACTGAACCACGTTGTATATTCCCGAGAGTGTATGTGGTTTAGAATCCCAAACCATTTCACTTGCATAGTCTGTGCGTCTTGTTTTGGGAGGGGGTTATGGACAAAACTCCAAGGTCGTTGTAAGTGCTAAAGGTAGAATGTGAAAAATGACACGTTTCCCCTTTGTGTTTTGGGGATGTGGGCAAATGTAACAGCCCCCCCGCCCCAAACTCACTTTGGATGCTAGGACTAAAGCAACATATGCATTTCCTGCGTCTTACCATGTGATGCACTGTTGGGCCCTTAGAAGCTTTCGCAGTCAGTTTCTCTAAATGAGGCCTGTAGCTAGATTTTACACTCTCAAAGCACAACGTGGGTACAAAGGTAGCATCCAGCCACTAGCCTCAGAGCACACCCGGTAGCCCATCACAGTTCTGCCCCCTAGGCTTCAGGGATGAAAGGGTTTATGTTGCAAACCGCCTTGTCCAGCCGAGCAAGGCAAGGATGAAGACCAGACCGTGGAACCGGTCTTAGGGTACCAGCGGACCTGCTGCCGAATGAATGCCAGCAACAGATGCTAGGGGCCCGTGAACCCGGCTTTTATGAAACATCAAATAGGGGAGCATGTGCCGAAAGCAAGGTAGCAGTCTCTTAGAAGTTACATCAGAATAGGGCTGGGAATATGGCCTAGTGGCAAGAGTGCTTGCCTTGTATACATGAAGCCCTGGGTTCGATTCTCCGGCACCACATTTATGGAAAACGGCCAGAGGGGGCGCTGTGGCTCAAGTGGCAGAGTGCTAGCCTTGAGCAAAAAGAAGCCAGGGACAGTGCTCAGGCCCTGAGTCCAAGCCCCAGGACTGGCAAAACACAAAAACAAACCTAAGAAGTTACACCAGAGTGGGGGAAAACAATCCTAGGATTAGTGACTTCCTGAAAACAGGAGGTGAAGATGAGAAAAAATATATATGAAATAAAAATGATGGAGACAAATAAGACATTTATTATGGGATTCCGCACTCCCAAGCAAAGTCTTCCAAATATGGATACACAGATATTGCTCAAAGAAACAAATCAAGCTCTATAAACTCAGCTGAAAGTAGAGTTTAAAGGTCAAATTATCAATCTTATTTATGTACTTGTCTTATGATTGTTCTCAGCCTTCTGTAAATTTTCTTCCTTGAATGGAACATTCTGTATAACTGAATATTTTCAACGTATGAGTGATGCTTTAAAATAAGTATTGATTATTCAAGAACACATGATGAAAGTTTTTAACCTAAATTCGCTTTCCAGGAATACTATAAAACTTCACATGTAGTACAGAAGATTGGAGAACTCCTAATGCTTTTCTTCCTTTTCTTAGAAATTAGTACCATTTGCTTTTTTAATTTATCCATTTGTTATGGTCACTCAGGATGTGGTGTCTAATATGCTTCATACAAGCAGTTGCCCTAAAGGATAAGAAAATAAAAATCCTGATTTTCACCTTTTGTTCTTCCTTCCCCTTTAAGGATCCAAGTCCCAGACCCACATTAGTGTCCTTCTTCTGACCTTCAGAACCACATCAGTTTCCTTTTCTGACCTTTGTCCTCTGGAGCACCCACACTGCAGCGTTCAATAAACACATTCACTTTGCTCTTAGTTATCCCACAACGTGAGTCGTGAGTCGTGACCTCTCCCCTCAATTATACATTCCATACGACAGGGTTCTTTTTCGTATTCTTTTTTCCTCATGCTATTTGACGCAGAATGAGCATGATACTACTGAACTGATTGATCATCAATTAGTGGAAAGGTCCATGAGTTGCAGGAGAGAGTAGACATTCTGTTTCTACTGTTTTGAAAGTGAAGAGTGGCTTGAGTCTCTAGTGATTTCATTGCTCCCATCGAGCTACATTTCATCCTGTGTGCTTTGTGTGTGCATTAGTTATTACCTTAAAGACGACTGACCAGAATTTCTGAATATAGCTTATGTCCTAAACTTTGTAAAAAAAAAAAAAATACACCTACTGGGAATGCAATGGGGGAAAGGTACAATTTTAGATGCAGTCTGAAGTTTCTGTCGATATGTTGTAATTGCAGAAAAGAAAACAATTTCACTCAGTGTAAAGGTTTCACTTAAGTTTTCATGTAAATTTGTAGATTAGAATTTTAGAGGTATTTGGCAACAACTATTTTAATCTCAAGAACAGCGGCTCCTTGAGTGCTCTCAAAATAATTACCTTAATGCTTCATATTGCCGTATGATAGTCTTTTTAGTTTAGTTTTGTTAGTTAATCCAATGGATTTGTTTTTTTGGTTGGTCGTGGGACTTGAACTCAGAGCCTGGGTGCTGTCCCTGAGTTCTTCAACTCAAGGCTAGCGCTCTACCACTTGAGCCACAGCGCCACTTGCCGTACGTAGTGTGACTTTTTAGCTGCTTAGATGATTCCTCTCTTCCATTTGTTGCTGTGACCAACGAACACTGTAGCTCCTAATTTCCTTATCAGCTCATGCCAGTTGAAGCAGCTCAACTATATCGGTAAACTTTGTAATATTTCCTGCGATAGGAGATAAAATTATGGGTGACATTTCCGTTCTAAACTTCAAATATTTCTTTCTCTTGGCACCTTCCACATCACCACCAGTGTTGTAAATACATATTTCAGCTCTGCATTGAGTTACACTGGCTCATCTTTATTTTCCACCCAAACTCTGTCTTTGGCATTCAGAGATTCTGTGGCACATGTATTTGCTAACTTGATCTATGAAGCTTGCTGTTACAGTAGTGGATTTGTATGCTTTTACTTGAAGACTGCATTTTGTAAATATTCACTCTGATTACACTCCTTCACAATTGTGAAAAAACTGAACTGTTAAAAAATTCTTACACAATCATCCTGTAAATCAGTTAACACACACACACACACACATCTGTATCTGTCTCACAAAAAAGAAAATTGAGGTCTGCATATTTTACTGCTCTGAAGTTGAGAACAGATGACATATTTTGAACTACAAAAAAGAATTGATTTAAAGGGTACAGATTTTGAGGGTGATTTTTCATTCTGAAAGACCTTTCTTCAAACATGACCCCTATTTCCATGACTTCTAAATAAAGAAAAAATAGAGAGTCATGCTAGCTTCCTGTGACAATTTAATATTTTTGTGGTTCAATTACTTGTCTGCTAGTCTCATGTCAGGAAGCACGGTTGGAGAATGGGATGGTGAGAATCTCTTTCTCTCTCCTCCCTCCCCCTCCTTCTCCCTCCCCCCTTCCCCCCCCCCCACATACACTGTGGAAACTGTAGTTGCTTGCTTCTAGATGCACTAACTTGTAACTTGTATACTGAATTTTCTGCCACAGGCATACTTTCTTATATTATGTCTCCTATCACCACAAATAGACTTTTGTTTATGATGCTACATATTATATTTTCTTTCAATGTTATTATCACAAAAGACATTATGATTTGCTTTATAGAAACAGTTTTTCTAGCCTGAAGCTGAAATAACATAAGTTGTTAGCGGAGGTAAATCAAGTTCCCGCAAGGGTCATGGCTATGGATTGGGTATTTTGAAATAGATGAAAAGTAAAACATCGCTGATACCTTGAAGTGAGAAGGTAGATTTCTGGGACCTGTGAGATGTACTTTATCACTTGCACCTCACTAACTCCAGACACTTGGGAGACTTTAACTCTAGGTACTCTAATTTTGTCCCCAGTGAAATAGAGATAAGGGTGTTGCCAATCTCAAAGAGTGATGACTGATGTCGTAAATACATAAAGTTCTTCCATTATTGTCTGGTTGATAGTATGCTGGATAAGTATCTGGCTATTATTGAAATAGTAACTGACACTCTTTTTGTTGCTTGCTTTCTGAATCAGACATTGAATTCAGTGATTTAAAGAGATTCTCATTTTTTCTTTACTACAACCTCTTAAGATTGGAACCATTTTATTTCCTCTTTTTTTTTTTTTTTTTTTTTTTTTTGGCCAGTCCTGGGTCTTGGACTCAGGGCCTGAGCACTGTCCCTGGCTTGTTCTTGCTCAAGGCTAGCACTCTGCCACTTGAGCCACAGCACCACTTCTGGCCATTTTTTCCTGTATATGTGGTGCTGGGGAATTGAACCCAGGGCCTCATGTATACGAGGCAAGCACTCTTGCCGCTAGGCTATATCCCCAGCCCCTTATTTCCTCTTTATAAAGAACAAAACTAGAGTGAAACTTAACAGCTATCCCTGAAGTCACCCAGGCAACATCTGGTAGTACTTCTTAGAACCATGAACTGGAAATGTCACATTCTAACAGAAGTAGTTCTCAGATAGGTAAATTTCAAGCAAGAAGTCCTATCTTGTCACTTATTTAGGTTGACAGGAGCAATTGAGAAGTCATATATTTTATCTTAAAAATAAGAGGCTGGTAATATCAATATTAACTTACTCAGCAGAATGCCATTGATCACAGGACATTGACTTCCAGTTGACAAGTTTTATGGAAGTTGTCAATATGATTTAATTATAACTGAAAACAGAAAAGCAAAAGCAATGTTTAGCATTGCTAATCTGTGTTTTTAAGCTGACAAACATTATCACCAAAAGAAACTACTCTGTCTTTACTGATCCTGCAATGGATTGGATTCCAGTTAGCTGGCGTGGCTCCGCCATTTGTCTCAATTTTATTCAATGTACATTAAAATTAAAATAGTTTACAATCACAACATATTTTCACATGTCTGGAAGCTGACTATTTGTATCACCTTTTGATGGTTGGTTCATTGAGACTATAGATTTGCCAAAGCTTTAAGGAAGGTATGATAGTTTAGACAGTATCAGTTTAGAAATGTAGACATAGGTTCCAAATGGAGCATCATTTTTTCAAAGATCACTTTATTTCCTAATGTTTATTTTTTAATAATAATTCCTTATTTATTGTCAAAGTGATGTACAGAAGGGTTACAGTTTCATACCTTAGGCCATGGGTACACTTCTTGTACTGTTTGTTACCTCCTCCCTCATTCCCCCCTCTCCCCTCCCCCTTTCCCTCTCCCCCGATGAGTTGTTCAGTTGGTTTACACCAAATGGTTTTGCAAGTATTGCTTTTGGAGTCGTTTGTCTTTTTATCCTTTGTCTCTCCATTTTGATATCCCCTTTCCCTTCCCTAGTTCTAATACCAGAGTATACAGTATTCAGGGTACTCAGATGAGATACAGTGATAGCGCGGGGACAACCACAGGAAGGGGTACAAGAGGATCATCAACAATAGAAGCTACGGTTTCACATGGCATGTTGAAAGTAATTTCAACAGTGATATAACAGTCATTTCCATAATATGGCATTCATTTCACTTACCATCATCTTATGTGTTCATAAGGGCATAGGTATTGGGCTCTTGTGATCCTCTGCTGTGACTTGCCTAGACCTGTGCTAATTATTCCCTATGAGGGAGACCATAGAGTCCATGTTTCTTTGGGTCTGGCTCACTTCACTTAGTATAATTTTTTTCCAAGTCCTTCCATTTCCTTACGAATGGGGCAATGTCATTCTTCCAGATAGAGGTATAAAATTCCATTGTGTATATGTACCACATTTTCCTGATCCATTTGTCTACTGAGGGGCATCTGGGTTGGTTCCACATTTTAGCTATGACAAATTGTGCTGCGATGAACATTGTTGTGCTGGTGGCTTTAGTGTGTTCTTGTGTGTAGTCTTTTGGGTAGATGCCCAAAAGTGGGGCTGCTGGGTCATAGGGGAGCTCTATGTTTAGCCTTCTGAGGAATCTCCATACTGCTTTCCAGAGTGGCTGAACCAGTTTACATTCCCAATGAATGTAGTCATCCACAATGAAGTAGAGTTCCCCTTTGGCCACATCCCCTCCAACATTTGTTATATGCAGAACCAAAAAAATTAATTTCTTCCAAAACAAAACCTCAAAGAACCAACAGCCCTCTCAACAAGTGGGCTAGAGACTTAAAAAGAGACTTCTCTGATGAGGAAATGAGAATGGCCAAGAGACATATGAAAAAGTGTTCTACATCACTGGCCATAAAAAATGTAAATCAAAATAATATTGAGATTCCACTCCAATAAGAATGTCCATTATCAAGGAGCCTCATTTTTTTAAACCAGTCCTGAGGCTTGAACTCTGGGCCTGGGCACTGTCGCTGAGCTCCCTTTGTTCACAGCTAGCACTCTACCGCTCACTTGAGCCATGATGGGTGAAGCTCTGTGATTAATCAGAGCTAAGAGTATCACATATTTTCTTTTCCTGCCTGGGCTGGCTTTGAACTGTGATCCTTATATCTCAGCCTCCTCAAAGAAAATAATCCCAATACTACAGTTTTGTGTTGAGACACTAGCAAAGTGCCATATATGAGCTGTTGTGTGTATTCAATTCACAAGATCAGTGGGTTCAAAGCTACCTCTTTGGAGAGAATGTATTTTTGAAAGAAAGCAAAACAAATATGTGTCACATCCCTAATGCTCTCAAATATATTTCTGGCGATCAGCATCAGATGCTTTACTCAAAAAGGCAGTACTCTTCAGTGTAGGGGTTTATTATGCCCCAGTCAATAATATTACTATTTACTTGCTGATACATTTCTTAAAAGATTTTACTCTATGGAACCGGGACGCTTTGTGCACATTAAGAAAAATCTTCCCAAGGGAATGTGGGTTAGTGGTAGGGCACTTGCCTAGCATGCATGAAGCCCTGGGTGCAATTTCTTAGTACCATATAAACAGAAAAAGCCAGAAGTGGTGCTATGGCTCAAGTGGTAGAGTGCTAGGTTTGAGCAAAAGAAGCTCAGGGACAGTGTTCAGGCCCTGAGTTTAAGCTCCAGGTCTGGCCCCCCAAAAAAAGATACATAAGGAGAAAATCTTTCCAAAACAAAACATGCATCTGTAGGTTAAGAAAAGGTCAGACATTAGTATGTAACATTGTCGTTCTTCAGTGGACTCTGACTGCAAAGGCCTTTCAGGAATTGATGCCATTGGTTATTAGGTAAATATACATCTACTTCATCAACAGATTCATCTTTCCTTTTCTATTGAACATTGGCAGATGTCTGTGTGGGAGGGTAGTATTGACTGGCTGTGGAATATGACACTTATGCAGAGGGCTCATGTGAGAAGGATTCTCTGCACAGAAATATGGACAGAACCTGCTTCGTGACATTGAGCTGCAGCAGCAAAGTCAAGATCTTAGACTTCAAGATTCATGTTCCAAGCCAAGAACTGGTGGCTCACACCCATAATCCTAGCTACTCAGGAGATTGAGATCGGAGGATCTCAGTGTGAAGCTAGCCTAGGCAGACAAGTCCCAATGAAACTCATATCTCCAATTAACCACTCAAAAACTGGAAATGGTGCTGTGGTTCAAGTGGTAGAGCTCTAGCCTTGAGTACGAAGTGTCTCAAGGACAACACCCAGGCCATGAGTTCAATCCCCACAATTGACACATACACACACACAAAAGATCCATGTTTCTATGTTCCTGTGGCTTGAGATCAGAAAGGGCTGCACAACTCACTTGCTTTACAAGGCCAGTGATGGCTTCAGAAGCAATGATTTATATATACTTCCTAAAATGACTCATAATACTCTTACTATGTCCTAATGAAGGGGAATAGGAATGTCTCTGAAAAGATGGATTCAAGTTTAGGGATACTGATAATAAATTAAAGCTCTACTTGTATCTATCTTCAGCACAAATGTACCTCTCTGTGGAATTTCCACCATGACTTTAATTAGGCTGGATTTCTACTTCTGCTTTTTATTTGTCTTCTTTCCTAAGGGACTTAGAAAGAAAGGAATTAGTTCAACTGGCTTGGGCACAAAGGATGTCTGGCTATATAGTATGCAGGCAGGAATATGTGTGTTTATTTTTATTTTCAACTTTTCTACTGTAGAAAACTGGTTTTTAGGTAAATGGAAGATACATAGACAATGTGTTATTTTTTTAGAAAGAAACAATTTTAATGCTAACAATGCATTGACTTTGTTTAAACCTTGGAGGAGAAATATTTTTCAAAAACACATTTTGCTTATCACTGTTTCTGCTATCTTTGAAAAACCAAAAGACATAGTTCCTTTTCCTACAACCATCTTCTTAACACACTGATTTATAATGACATTGTCAAACTAATCAAAGAAGCTAATCTTTGTCACAAGAGAAAACAAATGTTATTGACTGCACTTCTGGAGAAAGACAGCTTGATACAACAATGTCAGGGCTCTGTCTCACAGGTCAAAGCTTTTCTTCATTCAGTTTAATCCTTTCATAATATACATATCTGCCTGTTGACTTAGCTGAATGTGAAGTTTAAAGAGGAATACTTTAGTTCTTGAAAAGATGTTTTCCATTTGGTGACCCAAGATCTCAGTTATATTTTTTTAATGTCTTCCTACAAATGCAGCTATGTGAGGTGGGTAATTTTAAGACCCTAAAGCTGTAGAACTTTGATAATTCTTTTCCTAATTTTTGCTTGTTTCCCTGTAGACTATTGTCTTTTATCATTATTGAATTATACATAGAAAACTGATCATTTTGTCATGTGTATCTCTTTTTAAAAAGTTTGCAAAGGATGTCTCTTCAATTCTCTCCTAAACCTGCAGGTTAACTGGTAATTTTATCTCTTATTTTAGGAAGTTCTTTCTTTTATCTTAAGGTAACCAGGAAAGGTAATTTGGAAGCATTTCCTGACAACAGCTGGACATAATAAGAAATGTGGAACACTTGTGAAGGAAGAGGTAAACACGGTCAGACATTGGGATTAGAGCACTACAACTTGTTCCATAAGCTTTCATCCTTAAAGCTTCCAGAAAACTCAAAATACTTACCCCTAGGGAACCAGGAGCAATAGGCCATGGGCTATGGTGATGTACTCTCAGTTTCGTACACTCTGCACAAGTGTGTGTGTACTATGCCCTTGCTTTTGTTTGAAACTTTCAAAACTCTACTTCCTAGTTGTAAATGCCACTAACTTCTCACTATTAACTATAGGAAATGAAGTTCTACTTTAAAGACTTGAGGTATTTTATTTTCAAACAAAGGTACTGAATACTTACTTGGGTGGGATTGAGTTGAAGTAACCTTGTGCCTTTCATCTCAATATCTTACAATGTCCTAGCTGTACTTTCTCATTTAGATACAAGACTGCCTTAGGAGACAGAAGTAGAAGGTCAAATCCTTTGTAGATAAAGATTTAGAATATAACAGATTTGGAACACATGAAACAGCTGGGAGAGAGAGAGTAATAGAATCTAGGATTCCTCTACAAATCTGAGTTAAGGGACTGGAACATTTTCTATGTACCTGGCACACAGATTTCCTTCGATTCTGGCTAGCACTGAAGAGCCCTTAGACTTTCCCTTCATCTGACTGTGTAGGGATTATGCTAATCATTCATAAGGATTTGGTTTGGAATCCCAAACACAGTTTTCCTGCTGTAGCAGGAAGATAGACCACTAGCGTAATAAACCTTTCAGTGTATTAAGGACTTCTTTTGATACCAATAGATCCTATGACAGAGTTGTCTTTGTAGGCTCAGAAATTGTCAAAACAATTCATATAACCCAGCCACAAGTTCTGGAAATTGTTTTTGGGTTTTGCGTCTATCATTGTTTGAATTTTGGGCCTCATGATTGCTCTGTGGGCTTGCTGTTGCTCTTCCATTGAGTCATGTATTTTAGCTAGCTCATATTTTTGCTATTTTGGAGTTACACAGTTTTCTGTCCATACCAGATAATATAGGAAGTGTGAACCATTAAGCATCCCCACATCAATAATCCAATCAGGGCTGGGGATAGGGCCTAGTGGCAAGAGTGCCTGCCTCGGATACACGAGGCCCTAGGTTCGATTCCCCAGCACCACATATACAGAAAAACGGCCAGAAGCGGCGCTGTGGCTCAAGTGGCAGAGTGCTAGCCTTGAGCGAGAAGAAGCCAGGGACAGTGCTCAGGCCCTGAGTCCAAGGCCCAGGAGCCAAAAAAATAAAATAAAATAAAAAAAAAATCCAATCAACAAAGGAGCAAGAAAGCTAAACAGACTTGTCAGAAGAAGAACAAATGATCAATAAACACATGAAGAAGTGCTCAACCTCTCTGGCTATAAAGGAAATGCAAATCCAAACAACGTTGAGAGTTCATCTCACACTACTAAGGATGGCCATCATCAAGAATACAAACTGGAAATTTTGGAGAAAAGGAATTGTAATATACTGTAGGTATGAAGGTTAATTGGTGCAACCACTGTGCAAGTTCATTAAAAAACGAAATATGGAACTGCCTTATTATGCAGAAATACTACTCTAGGATATTTATCTAAAGAACGTAAGTCAGGATATAGTAAGGGCACCTGAAAACCCATGTTCATTTAAGCACCAGTCACAATGGCAAGTTATGGAAATAGCCCACATAGACTACAATTAACAAATGGACGGAGAAGGGTGTGTGTGTGTGTGTGTGTGTGTGTGTGTGTGTGTGCGCGCGCGCACGAATTTTTTCAATAAGAAAGAAATTTTGTCATGCTATAGAAAATTGTCATTGGTAGATTCTGGCAAATATGTGTTAAGTTTATTAACTCACAATTTTATGCACTCAAAGACCAAGGGAATATATTCTGTATGATGCACTCTTCCAGATATCAAGAAATGTGACAAATAACAAAATGTCCTTTTGGAAGAAGCAGGTAATAAAAGGAGGTTATTTAATTGTCTTTCATGATGAGACACTACATATCCCAGTAGGATTTAAGAGAGTGAAGAGAAAAAGGCATTGCAAAATGATGCAGGATGGTTTTTACATCATCTAAATGTAAATGCCTGGAAAGATGGCATCTGGGAGGCACATCTTGTCTTTGACACTTTTTAACTGATCTTAGGAAGTAGTTTAGCCACTCTTCTCATCTTCTCATTTAACACTCTGGTAGAAGAGAAGATTTGCATGCATCAATATCTGCAAAATTAGCAATGTGTACTTCCAGAGAATAATGATCATTTAAATCTTTATATTTATTTATTTATTATTTTTTCCAACACTTGGGCTTGCACATGAGGACCCACATTTGCCCAGCTAGCACTCTGCCATTCGAGCCACACCTCCAGTCCTGCTTTTTGCTATTTATTTTGGAGATAGGTCTCTTGGATGTTTCTGTTTTTTTTTTTTTGTTTGTTTGTTTGTTTGTTTTGGCCAGTCCTGGGCTTGGACTCAGGGCCTGAGCACTGTCCCTGGCTTCTTTTTGCTCAAGGCTAGCACTCTGCCACTTGAGCCACAGCGACACTTCTGGCTATTTTCTGTATATGTGGTGCTGGGGAATTGAACCCAGGGCCTCATGTATACGAGGCAAGCACTCTTGCCACTAGGCCATATCCCCAGCCCCCTGGATGTTTCTGTTTAGGCCAGCTTGTAACCATAACTTATAGGCTCCTGAGTAGCTAACATTACTCTCAGCCTCCTGAGTAGCTAACATTACAAGCAAGCAGGCTACAGCATTACCAGGCTATTTTAAAAACATAATTTGTAACCAGTGGTAATTTTGGATCTAGTATAGACACAATATCCTTGCCCAAATTGTTTTTATTTCCTTCATAATTTCTTTTGAAGCAGAAAAGTAACTAGAGTTAACTATATAGGAAAACCACTTTTCAAACATCAAGAGGGGAAAAGGAAATAAATAAGGAGACGAGACACATGATATGTGAAATTATTTGGGGGGAAGTTCACTCCTGGTTTGATTTGTGTTGGGTGATTGCAATTAGCAGAAAAAACTCGTGTTAATTTTTTTCTGAGATTTGTAATCAGAAAATGAAAACTATACTGTGCTGACTATATTTGCACTGGTTTGGAATCAGGGAATTTCCGCCCCCCCCTCCCCCCCTCCGCCAGAATTACTCTATAGCTGGAGTGCAATCTTTAGCTCTCACTCCAATCACATTCTAAGCAACATGCCTATCCTTTAGAAGTGTCCATATTTCTGATACTAAATCATAACTTTTTAACTACAAATACATTTTGTAAAATTTTAAACTAAAGACCTAAATGTTTAAGATCTTTGTGTCTGAAAGGACAATTTTTTTTTTAAAACCTAGCTGTGGTGTTATCTTGTTTTCCTAAAATAAATCATAAGTGTCTGACCTTATTTGGGGCCAAGAAATTCAATTGCTTTGCTATTTTAAGATGACTTGTGTTGGAATAGAAAGAGGTCTGACTGAGATGATTTGTTTCTGTTTCAAAATATCTTGTTTTTGACATAAATGACTGAAGAGTGTTTATCTATTTCAGTGAGTGGATACCAAAGGTAATTCTTCTCTATTATGGTGATGATGTTTTTTTAAATTTAATTTTATTGTAATGATGATGTCATAGGGTTCCTGTTACATAAGTAAGGTAATGAGTACATTTCTTGCTGAACAGTGTTACCCCCTCCCTCGTTTCCTCCCCATTTTTTTTAAGATTTCTTAGTAGGCTGCTAACTACACTCTCATAAATTCATTAATATTAATGAGTGACATGTAATAGGCAGATATCATGTCTGTTACTTGCTTATATTCAATTCTTATGTATTCTATGAACACTACAAAATCCAGATAATCTAAAGCAGCCAGAAATTAGAAAGGAATCATTTTTCAAAGTCATTTAGATGGCAATTTGTGATCTGCTGGGCAATTCCAAGGAAATGAGGTCACTTGCATATGGTGTCCTTGACACTAAGAAGAAAAAGTTGAGCAACTGTGACAGAGGTTACATGATCTCTAATGTTCAGGCTATTTACTGCTTATTCATATCCCTCCCATTCATGCTTCATGAATGTCTAGGGCCACATAGTGTTATTATGAGTGATGGTATCCCACAGGAAAAAGTGTGCATTCTACAACAGAAAAAAATACAAACACAGAATACCAACACCCACCTACTTATCTTGAAAGTAAAGGTACAACTTGGTGATATATAGGGAGATAGATAAATAAGCTATCAACTATTTAAAATATCAATGAAGAAAAACACAAAAGAGTTACCACGTACATGATTAATATCTTCAAATATAGAGGAGGAATTATGAATAAACAAAAAGGAAAAGCTGAACTACTAGACATGTAATTCAGAGAGCAAAAATGAAGATTTTCTTTTGAAGTAGGGTTGATTAATACTGGTAGAATACTGTTATTATGAAAATAACTAGAAAAACAAGGTAAAATTAAATATCACATTTGTCAGTTATAGTTATCTATCATCTATCTTTCCATCTATCATCTGTCTATATCTAGCTTTCTACACATATTTAAAGGTACTAGAAAGGGGCTGGATTAATGATAACTAGAGAGATCAAATTCCAGAGAAGGAAGAATTGCTTTGATGAAACCTCACCTCACACAACTGCCTTGCCTTTTCTCCACAAACATTCAGCTGATTCAAGGCAAGAGGCCACAGGGTCAGACTCATAAGTCAGAGGTTTCAGTGACCTCAAACACATGTCTACTTTGCCTGTAAGACACCTGGCCAATCAGAAGCTGCATGGAAAGAGAAGGGTGGGAGGTGTGCGAATGATTGTCACTGTAAAGCTGTCATTTGTTGCACCAGAGTCATTGAAAAATGCCAACATTTGTTATTTTAAAAATATGTAAATTGGACATAAGGAAGTTGCTACTTTATAAGCACTAAGATAAAAAAAAAGCTGAAAATAATTATGAAAATAGAAAATATGTTAGAACTTAATGACAAATGGTCTACAAAATTTCTCATCAAGATTTGTAGAATGCAACTAATAGAATTATTGTGGAGAAATTCACAGCATGAAATTCACCCATAAGGAGAAAGAAAGGCCTAAAAATTGATACTAATGTGTTTACCAAAGAAATTATAAAAATATATAAATTTTACACAAGCAGAAATAAGGCAATTAACACAGAAGAGATATCAATATTATAATCCAGATGTTAGTGGCTTAGGTTTGTAATTCTAATAATTCAGGAGGCTGAGACCCGGAAGGTTGTGGTCTCAACCTATCCTGGCTTGTCTGTGGATGAAGAAGCTTACTATTGTAAATATGTAATATTTTAATCAGTACATAAATGAGAGAAATATTATCAATTGAAAGTACGGTGGCATAATAGTGTTTTTCTCACAGAGCTTGCCAATATGATCTCAAAGGAGGAGTAAACTATCAGGAGTACCTCAGACAATCATACCGAATAAAATAGGGATGTGACAGAATTTACTAGATGTCAGGACATTCCCCTAACCCATTAATCTTCCCAGCATGATAGTCGTATAATAAAGATGATTGGCCAATATTGTCACAGTTTAAAACAAAAAAGAAATTTTTATACATAGTAGGGGTTCAATTTTGTACAGTTAAAGCTTTAAAGTTTGTGTTCTCCAGATCTCAGCAATTCCATGACTGTGTTTGCCCAGGTGCCCAAGAAGAACTAGCTAATAGGGTTTACTACTGTATAGTTTTTAACAGTGATCCTTACCTATGATTTACTGCAGAACAAATGTAGCTATAATGATTTAAATGTCTCCTTTATACATGCAACAAAACAGTTTTGGCACAATGTCCTTGCCCCACTCACCTAGCAGTCTACCGTGGGATGCAGGCAGATTTTATTACCCTGTTATATATATGCAGAAAGTGAAGATCATAATTGGAATAGAGTCAGTTTGGTCCCGTTGTCTGTATATATTCCTCTTGGTCTGAAGCTATTTCTCCTTTGGACTTCTCTTCTGGTTCTGATTCCATGTTGATATAGAAGCTTTCTAATTGTTCTCATTTTCATATTTAGACATGCTTATGGACAAAAATGCATCAAGCCAGACTGAAACTTTTTTTGATCATATGGCTGTTGTATTTCTGCCTTAAAAATATCTGTCTCCTTATCCTTTTTAATGAAATCCTGGAACCTGCAAATCTATTAAGAAGAGAGTTTTACTCAATTCACAAACTTGAAGCTAGAAGTCTACACAGCATGGTGCAGGCTTTTAACACACTAGGAAAACGAGAGCACATTTCTAACAGGAAGCCAGGGAAGACAAGAGTCTTTCTAAGGTCATGTCCCTTATTGGCTTAAGAACAAACCTCCAGTATCCATCTCTTTTTTAGTTTGTAAAATTTAAATTCAGTACCCATATCTTAAATTTTCCATTAGTGCTGGAAACACACCTCTCCTCACATATACTTCAGGGACATACAAGATGCAAATTATAGTAGTTCTTAAATAAAACATAAAAATAAATGGCAAGCAGGAATATGAGAAGATATTGTGCATAATAGTCCAACAGAGAAATGCAAATTGAAACAATAATAAGATGATGATATATCTGATTGGTATGGCCAAAGTCTAGACACTGACAACAACACCAAGGGCTGGGGAGATGTTTATCAGCAGGAACTCTTATTGATTCCTAATGGGAGTGCAGAATGCTAGTATGATTTGGAAAGCAATTTGATGGTTTTGTATAATGCAATCTTACTGTAAGGCTCATCAACCACACTTCAGATCTACCCAAAGGATTTAACATGATCACATAAGCCTATAATTAGATGTTTTCAGACACTTTCTTTGCATTATTAACACATAAAAATAACCAAGATGATTCAGTAGGTAAACAGATAAATAAACTGTAGTACATTCAGACAGCTCAATATAACTCAGAGATTTAAGTGAGTTGTAAATCCAGAAAAGAAATGGATGAACCCTAAGTGGATAGTCTTAGTGAAAGAAACTGATGTGCAAAGGCCATTAACTATATAATTCCTATTAATTATATAACATTCTACAAAACACAAAAGTAAGGCAAAAACATTAAGTAAAGAATCATAAACTAGATAAGTAAAACACAGAGAATATGTGAGGGGGCAGTGAAAATACTATTTACTAAAAGGATGGATACGTGCAATTGTGTGTTTTTTCATCATACAGAATATACACCATGTTGATAATAATCTAAGTCTAGATAATCAAGGTCATTGAATTTAATATGAGTGATGTATTAGATTATATGGGTAAGAGGGGAGGTAGAGAGCACAAGGAAACTCTTAGCACCTTCTCAATTTTGTTATGAACTTAAAATCCCTTTAAAATAGTCTTTAAAAAAATAAGATATTGGAATTTGGCTGTTGTTGAGAAATCTTTTTGGTTATTAAAGATAATTAGCAATTAATCCTAGGAATTCCTAAGAGTTTATAACACTTCCTTCAGTAGGAATTAAAAATAACTACTAGCAATACTTATGCTACGATAATTAGTGGATAAGGATATTCACAATTGATTCTACCCTTATAGAGTTTTAGTTCTGGACTTTGATATGCAGCAGTGGTCTACAGCAGAGAACAGTGGTCAAGTGTACATTCTATGGTACCAGTTTGACTTTTCGTCCCTAATTCCTATTCAGTTTCTTCATTTGATTCACATGGACCACATACAGACTTCAAGAGTCTTTTTAATCTCCTTTAAAGGATCTGGAGTTCACTGCCAAGATGAAGAGCTCATGTTATCCTTTCTTCTTTCTTGTAGTGGTCTTCTGAACTTAACATTTTAACTGCATAAAAATTAGATTTATAAAAAGAGTATTTTTTTCTTTTTTCCATACCATGTATAAGTCTTTAAAATTTCCTCTCAAGGGGTCACACTGACATAATAGATGCCCTTTGGAATTGCAATTGTATTCATTTCTGTTGAACATAATACTACAGTAACACCATAATACCACAAAACAATAAGCATATATTAGCTAACATTTCTATAGATGAAAAGTCTGGTCACTGTCTGAATTTTTGTTTCGAACCTTATAGGCTAGAATAAGGTTTTCAGTGAAGTTTTCTTTTGGAGGCTCAGAGAAAATCACATCTACTTTCAAGCTCATTTTTGTTGTGAGCAGAACTCATTTCCTTAAGGTTACGACTCAGATTCCACTGCCTCCCTGATTGCCATCTAGGAGCTGCTTGCCGTACGTATCATGGGATGCCTTCATTCGTCACGGCAATAACCACTTGTCAAATGTTTCATAGGCTTCAGATCTCACCTGTCTTTTATACCACCAGCCAAAGCTTATATGATTAGGTGCATCTAGATAACTTCATTTTCTTAAATTCAAGTTTATAAATGATCTAATCACTGTAGTAAAAATCTGTTCCACTCATAGTTTCAAGGATTATATAAACTATCTTTAAATTCTACCTAGCATAGAAATGAAAGGTGGTAAGACCTAGAGTTCCTTCCAGGATCTAGAGTCTTTGGCCAACACACTTTGACATAACTGCTCATCAGTTTAGAAAGTAGCCATTACAAGAAAGCAAGTGTTTATAATAACATTATCTAAATTGAATAGCCTTGCCTAAATTGAGTAGTCTATTTTATTCCAAATTGGTCTGTTAGGTTTGTTAAAAAAATATTTCTTCATGGAATAACTGTTAAATGTCATAATCAATCTTAACTATGTAAACAAATGACAATGAAAATAATATAAACACTTTAATAAGATGTAACCTCTTGGGACAGGCTAATTCTATCATAAATTTGACATCCCGGATTCCTTTTCATTCGTAGTGATGCTGTAGTTGTGAAAAATGGTAGCTCTATCTTCATCTAGACTGCATGTGCTGTCCCTTTAGGCTGTGTTATGACTCTAATTGCTCTTAGTAGCTATGCAATTGTTTGCCTGTATCAAGTAACATTCAAAGAGTTTGAGTCATCATTCTTCATTTTGATATTTCTTTTGTGGCAGTGTTTACTAGATAAACAAAGATTTCACCTTAGAAAGCATGTTTAATATTAGGTTTTACATAGATTTTTAACATAATCCTATGTTGAGGAACTGTCAATCACACATGCTTTAGTTACGTATGTTTATAAGCAAATAGAAAAGATGATGGAGATTCGTTTACTGCAGTAACTCATGTCAGTCAACCAGATTAGAGAACCTAGCAGGCTGCACAAGGGCCAAATAGTGCCACATCCTGTTGCCATTGAATTGGCTAATGCCATTTGTTATAAATCCCTAGATTTCTTGAGTGACATATTTCAATTATGCACATAAAATATTGGAAGAGTTGTAAACATGCTTATAAATTACCCAGAAGACTCTACTTAGGGCACAAGTGGTAAGGCACGGCCCAGTGGAATAGAGCAGAGACTTTGTTATGCTTTACTGTTAATATTCTGTATTTTCACAGATATCCTCTTAGAAAGGATGCAGTACTTGAAGCAGTTCAATAATTTTCATTACTTTAACATGGTCATTTGCAATCACTAGACCAGTACTAAGACATTATGAATAATGTCTCATACTTAACAATTTCATAGTTGATTTAGATGTCCTTAGTTTATAATACAATGAGTGAGTGACTGGCTTTTTTTTAAAAAACAAAGTATGTTTTTCCAAGATTTCCAAAATACACTTCAAATAAGATATAACTGGCATAGGACTAATTGTCCTTTTGATGACAAATTGTGCAAATTATTTAAAAGAGCATGAGTGAAAGACAGATTCCTCAAAACTCTGAAAGTATAAGGGCAAAAATACAAAGCAACACAGCAAGGCAGTAGCTAGACAGCACAAAGGTCCTGGTAACAGAGTTTGCAACATTTGCCTGATGTACCAAAAAAGGCTGATGTTAAAGTCCTGGGAAGTTAAAGGACTTGCTGGAGAACACACCATGCTGTCCACTGAAGTAGCAGAAGTAATGTGTTTGTGGTGGAAGGAATATCTGCCGTTGCAATGGCTCAGACTTATGAGTGAAAGTAAACCTAAATAGATCATGACAGTTCATAATGAAACCCAATCTACATAAATCCAAAGCAAATTAAGAAAGTATGGTATGACATAGAATCCTAAAGAGGATGGAGAGCATCTTAAAAGCAGTTGGAGAAAAACTGTACGAATGACAGCTCCCGGCCTTCTGAACAGAAATAATGGAGGAGAGAAATTATGGGTCATGTGTTTGAAGTTCTGAGTGGGGGAGACATTCTACCCAGAGCTCTGCATCCAATGAGAATGACCAAGAGGGAGTGAATGGAGCACGAGTCGCTAGACGTCCAGTGACCATTTTTTATGGAAGTACACAACTGCAGGTTTAAGAACCCAACACAAATAATAGAGTCTATCCAAAATGACATTTAAAAATTCCAATCAAGGGAAGATTTGAGCCTCTTTTGGTTCTTGATCTACTCTCAGAGTCAATAAAGCAGGTAACAGAAAGCTCAGGGTTCTCTGAATGCTATGTGCTCATCTTTCCTGTGTGTCGGAGAGCTTAACCATTCAAAATTTAAGCCAAGGGTCAATTCAACAGTGTTCAACTCAGCCAAGTTTCTAGAGAATTCTCAAAGATGCTCTAGCTTCTAAAATTGGTAACTGCCTTTCCTAAGTAGGTGAGGCCTCCTTTTTAGTTACTATTGCTTTGCAAGCTCTTATTTTATGCTGCATCCTAAATAATCCAAAATTCTAAAAACAAAACAAAACAAACACCTAGCCTTTTGTGCAATTCACTTCAAACTCATGCTAATTTAGAATTTTAGCTTTTAGATTTTTTTTGTGTTCCCTTTAGTTTTTATTAATTTTGTAATCTTGTGAGAAACCTTAGCCTACCAATAAAATGAGAGTCTAAGATAGTAAGTACATTGTGTGAACTGTAATTTCCTCACTTGAGATTCAACAATGAACCTTCAGGTCATTTTCAAATATGTTCTTAAAATTTAATTTCCTTTCCTTTTTGATAGTAGTATAAAACTAAGATATCCAAGCTGAAGAAGGTCATTTTTCAATCCACTTTATACATCTTTTTAGCTTTTGTGCAGTGGTTTGCAGGGCTTTGAAATGTGCTTAGTGTGAGTGCAGCCTGTGAGATGAAAACTAGTAGCTTTTCAAGTGCTGCAGAGAGATGGAATCCTGGACGGAGCCCGATGCTTTTGATAGTCTTAATTTTCTCTTGGCAGCACAGAAATTCATTACAACTTGAAATTATGCTGTAGCTAAGCCCCACAAAACCTTGCAATACAGAAATAGTGTTACTACTTTGATTCTCATACACTCAGTGAATTTTCTGCTTACATATTTGGAATTGAAGGACAAAGTGTAATATTACATATGTCATTCCTAATTGCAGATCTCCAGAATAGCATGTTGAGTTTCAAAAGTAAATTTCCTTAAAAGATCTGAAATGTATATCATCCATCAATTACTAAGCTTATCATCAGTAGATTTCTTGAATTATAAAGAAAGCTTTTGTTTCCTCTTCAATGAGAATATATTTTAAGAATGCGACCAAGTCAGAGTAGAGAAATATCCTCTCTGACAAAAATCTCTTGCTCCCATTTCTGTTGATGTTTATTTATGGGTACATAAAGACTAAGGTCCTCAAAATATTGTGCATCACAATGATTAAGGCAAAAGAAACATGTCTTGCCCTTGCCATATATTTCTTTGTACTGAGGAGTTGTATATCGCACCAAATCTGAAACTATGCTTGCCTAGAGAACAAGTTTATTATTTTTCCTTGATTTTTAAGAGCCTCTTATCCTTCTGATTATTGTAGACTTTCCAATAAAATCCAAATTCAACAGTTTCTGATATCAGAAAAATTCCCATGTTAAGGTTTGAAGTAAACCACTCCCCCTGCTTTAAATTCTAGGTCATAAATATGTCTAAAATTTAACAGAGCTCTGTCACATGACACAGATTTCAAGAACGATTACACAGACTCTGTTTTGACTCATGTCCAGTGAGGAAATTCTAGCATGTAAATTTCTGTAATCTGTTTGGAAGACAAACTAGCACTCACGTATTAAGCACAGAAGACCAACTAGAACTCATGAGAGCACAGAGTTCAGAAAAACAATAAACATTGCCCAAGATTTCATAAATCCTCAATATGAAAGTTTAAGCAAGATACTTCTACAAGATAATACATCTTCCAGAAGTCTTGTGTGGACTCTATATGACTGAATACATTTAACCTAAAGCAATAAAAGATTGTGAATTAGTGTTAGCATATAAGGGAGGTTTGTTGGGATATTTCCATATGCACATAAAATTGAATCCGATTTTCCCTATTCATCTCTTTCTTCATTCTTCCTCTTGAGTTACAGTAGGTTTAGTTTTCTATTTTCACATGTGTACATAAAGGGCTCTGACTGTATTTACCCTCCGTTGTCCTCTCCATTGGGCCTGCCCTGTCTCACTGATACCTAACACAAAACATAGCTTGTTTTACTTTCCCGAGTCATTGTTAACAGTGTCTATTAATTGTACAAAGCGGTTTCATCATGTTTATTCATACATGCATTGATTATAAATTATTAAGGTGAATCTGATGACCTCATCAATTTTTCCCCTCTATTTCCTCTTCTACCTCTATTGTTCAATAGCTTGTGCTGAGTTTCCTTGTGTAATTTTATATGTGGCTAGCATGTGCTAGGATATTATTTGCTTTCTATAATTCTATTTCCTTTTCCCCTCATCTCTTATGGCCCCAAGTAGTCCCACAGTCACATTCATGTCATGTACATATAAATTAACAAAACCATGCAACATTTGGTTTATCTCATACACTTATTAATCTTTGGCTTATCTAATTTTACATGATCATCTCCAGCTCCACCAGTTTTTATTTGTTTCAAGGATATGGCTCACCCAGAGGGCTGGGATTCCAAGTTATCATCATGACTCCTGCCTAGAATATCTATTTTCAAGTGACGAGGATTGTCAATTGTATCAGACTGAATGTGTTTTGCTTCAGAGGGTAGAACAATAATTAATAGTAGCAGGTTAATGGAAGCAGCTGAACTCAGCTTAGTATAAGAGAAAAAACTTCTAAAACTTAAAGGCTGGCACAAGCACAACGATGTTCCCCGCAGCATAATTTGTCATTGCTAAAATGTGGAACCAACCCAGCTGTCAGTAGAGGAGAGGATCAGGAAAATGTGGTACATATACACAATGGAATCTTATGCCTCTATCAGAAAGAATGACATTGCCCCATTCGTAAGGAAATGGAAGAACTTGGAAAAATTTATACTAAGTGAAGTGAGCCAGACCCAAAGAAACATGGACTCTATGGTTTCCCTCATTGGGAATAATTAGTACAGGTTTAGGTTAGTCACAGCAGAGGATCACAAGAGCCCAGTAGCTATGCCCTTATGAACACATAAGATGGTGCTAAGCAAAATGAACTCCAAGTTCTGGAAACAAATGGTATATCATTGTTGTAATTATTTTCAACATGCCATGTGAAACTGTACCCTTTTTTTTCCCTTTCTTTCATATTCCCTTCCTGTGGTTTACCCCTGCTATCACTGTATCTGATCTTGGTACTCTGGATGTTTATATATGTGTATTAGAATTAGGGAAGGGAAAGGGAATACCTAAATAGAGAGTCAAAGGATAAAAAGACAAACCATTCCAAAAGCAATACTTGCAAAACTATACGGTGTAAGCCAACTGTATAACTCATGGGGGGAGGGGGAGAAGAAAAGAGGGAAGGGGAAGGGGGAAATGAGGGAGGAGATAACAAGTTGGCGAAGAAATGTACTCACTGACTTATATATGAAACTGTAACCCTTCTGTACTTCACTTTGGCTATAAAGAAAAAAAAGAGCAGCATAAAAAAACCTTAAATGTAGGGTGCTATCTGCACAAGCTGGGAGTTTTTATTGCTGAAGACATTTTAGAGGTTCACTGAGCATCTGCCAGGAAATTCCCAAAGAGGACTTTGCTCTTCAGGGGATTTGGATTTGATAGCAAATAATTGAAATCTTCAAAATAATTTTAACATTCCTTTTAAAATCTCATGCTTTTTGGCTTATTATATTCCCTCCTTTGAAATTTATTTATTTCCTTATTATTTGGGAAAATCTATTTATAGGTATCTGAGAAAATAATTTTACGTGTACTTTGTCAGCAAGTGCTTAGACTCAATAAATGGCAAATTTTGTATTTTATGTCTGTTGGAATTATATCCCAAGATCACACAGGTACAAACTGCTTTCAAGCAATATTGGTGTAAGTTAAACTTATATTGCCATGTTCTTTTGGCAGAAAATGTATAGAACAAAGCCAGGACTCTTCTTCAAATGTAATGAGATGTAGCTACAGTCTTTCCCAATGACTGGCTGGATTTTCTAAAACAGTGTGGGAAGATGGGACACAGTAGAAGTAATGTTTTAGAGTTCCAGGCAAACTGGGCTGAAATTTCTATCAGAGAATAATGTTTCTAAGTTTCTCTAAAGGATAATCTGGTTTCTTAAGTCATCAGTGGATTTTGGCAGTCCTATCCCTTGGTGATAAATTATCCCTCTCCAGTGGGGAACACCACTCCTACCTTCCGAACCCCATTTGTTACTCTCTTTGGTGAGTGAGATTTGATTAATTCACTAGAGAAAATTGTCCATCAGCACACAGGAGCAACTTCTGAACACCTAGACTTCTGTAAATGTCCAGTCCCTTTATCTTGGTTATCCTTGAGTCTCTGATTTGTCATATTTAACATTATTTTTAGCACAATAGCCACTAGCTAGTCAGTAAAGTACCTGATTTTGTTTTTATTTTGAGATTAGATGGTGGAAACTTACTGTCTGTGCAAATATTCCTGAATGTTTTGACCACAATGAACCAATCTCTAAGTCCTTGTAGCTTAAGCTACAAACATGACTCATTACAGTTTACAACAATTCTTGCGCATTGAACCCAAGGCATGGAAGACAGTTGCCTGACTCTTGCTTTCACTTTTAGGTATCTGCTACACTCCACTTTGTCCTTCCTTCTGTGATTGGCCTGTTTTCAAGGATGTGTTACTACTACCCCTGGGGGTTTCTCAATTCTGTATATTAACACACCAGGGAAGTTTTTAAAGATTATTTTTCCTAAAAATATTCATAATTAATGCATTGTAGGTAACAAGATATATTCTGTCAATTTTTCTGTAGTAAGAAAATTATTAAAATAGTTTTGAGGGAAATATTGATGTTTAAATTTGATCCCTGAAATACTGTTCGCTTGGTCTGGATGAAGGCCCAGATATTGATATTTTTGACATGTTCCTCTGGGAATTCTGAAGTATGATTGAAGCTAGAAATTAATGCTAAGCACTGCTGTCCATCAAATAGATTTGAGAGTAAAGCTAAAACCCTATCCATGTCACAATATTATGTATCTCAGTCATAAATTTTACCCCATAAATGTGGTTACTAAGATACCACACTTCTTCACGGATCACTGGGTTGCTACTTGGAAGATTAAGACCTGAAGATCACAGTTCAAAGCAAGCCCAGGCAGATAATTCCATGAGATTCTTATCTCCAATTAAACCAGCAAAAAGCCAGGAGTGTCAGTTTGGCTCAAATGGTAGGACACCAGCCTTGCATGAAAAAGGCAAGCCAAGAGCAAAATAGCCTGAGATCAAGCCCAAGTACACACACACACACACACACACACACACACACACACACACACACACTCCAAATCAGTTAAATCAGCTATTAAGATCTCAGTCCATCTATTTCTTCTATTAACTAGTTTTTTTTACCCTCCCCCCTCCCCACTTAGGAAATTTCATCTTTGTTTTCTGTCTACAGGAGATATCTCTTTGCTAAGGTTCCTCTAGATTTTAACAATTCTTAAGCAGTCTTAAATTGTCATTGCAGCTGACTGCGAATGACATTACTACTTTTGTGCAAACTTGGGCATGGACATTTTTAATAATGGTCCCTAGCTCCATAGGATTGTAGTTCATTTCTCTGTATTTTATACCCTGATTTATCAAGGCAGTCTCCTCACCTCTACAGATATGATTTAGTACACGGATCCATAGCCAGGAAGTCTGTATGATCTTTCCTCTTTTGCATGCCAAGAAACTTGTCCCCAAATCTTTCACCTTCATCTCACTATTTACCCACTGTCAGCATGCGAGTCAAGCATTTATCTACAAACAAAAGCTTGGGTATGGTTTATGTTCCATGTATATAGCAGTTGCCTTTATGATTGTATGATACAAAAGCCGTTAATAACACATTGAATCAGGGAGAAAACCAAGAATTAGTGTGATGCTATTCTTCTGTGGTTGTGGTATGAACGAAGCAGGGCTGAGGAATAATGTTCAGAAACTGGCAATGATCATTTACCCCAGAAAAAAGCCACCATGGTGGAAGCTCAGAAGCCGATACATCTTGTAAAATGCCAGACCATCATTCCAGGGGAGATAGCAAGAGGCAAAGAAGGAGACAATGCAGAAGTGATCGAAAGAAAGACAGTTGAAACCCAAAGCACAGGAGTTTATCTTGCCTCTCATATTTTCCATCTCTGATGCAAAGTTTCCAGTCACTTATAATGCAAAAGACCCATTAAATCTGTGTTCACCCAGTTTTATGATTGCCACACATATCCATGATCTTTGTGTATTTATCTTCATGCTAAAGATGAAAACTAAGTCTTCCTTCATTGATTTTTCCAGATTATGTCTCTCGAAAGTATTTGCTGTGATTATGATGTATCTGTCTCTTTCATACAAGCGCGCTGAGTCTTGATTCCGTATTACTGTCTGTTTTCCCAGAATCCGTTTCTGAGAAAACCACTACAGTATGTATTTCAAGAAAAAAAGTCTCTAAATCGCTATTAATAAGGGTCAATATCCAAAGATTTAAAAAATTCCCAAGGATATTTTGGTAAAAGTTATTGAAAACATTATCTTAATATTTTCTGTATATGTATTTCAATATACTGAGATTCCTTCATCAACTAGATCGACTAGTTTCTTTTTCCTTTCTTCCCTTTTCTTTCTTTCTTTCCTTTCTTCCTTTCTTTCCTTTTCTCCCTTCCCTTCCCTTCCCTCCCCTCCCCTCCCCTCCCCTCCCCTCCCCTCCCCTCCTCTCCCTCCCTTTCTTCTTTGAATTATGTGTATAGTTTACAAATATTTTCTTCCAGCCTATAAATTGTCGCTTCCTCTATGATCTGTACACTTGCTGATTTCCTCTTGTACTTGTTGCTTTGATGATGTAATACTGGGAGCCACGGCAGCCTCTTGCCATTTTATGGTCTAATCTATGCTCCAACTCATCTGCCTGAAGCAAGGAAATTTTTTTCATAGTGAAAACAATCTTACACCTTTGCAAATAACTTAAAATTTTAAATTAAATTTGGTACTTATACATCTATAGTATATATTGAACATCTTCTATGGGCTGGTCCTATGACATCTGCTGAGGTGACACTTTGTGACTTTTAAATCAGGCATCAGCTTTTTGATTTCTAATTGTGTGTTTTTTTAATAAAGCATGACTTTTGTTTTTTTAATGCACATTTGTTATGTGCACTAAGTCTGTGCCGGATTGTCTCCATTCCAGTTTCTTGAAACTCAAGCATTTACCTTCTATTTACCTTTCCTGTTGAATATACACAACTATAACATCCTATTACTAATTTCTTGTCATATTGAGTCCTCCACGTGAGGCTTTATTTATACTATTGGAGAACAATTTGTAAGTCTGTGATTTAAAAAAATAAATAGTTTTATCTTTTAAATATGTTCTTTACTGCTTTACACTCAACTCTGAAAATAAATGCTCTGTGTTGTTGTGAAATCTGTGGAAAATCGTTAGAAAACAATTTGTCATCTCCCATGATCATAATTCTAGAGTAATAGAGGCTTGAATATTTTGGCTCAGTCATATAATTTGGATCAAATTTGCCCTGGTATCTTTTAATTTAAACAGATTAAAATGTCACAGTGCTTGTGTTTTTCAATTAAACATGATTTTCTAAAATGGAGTTTTTGAGTGTGAAATTCAAAGGATGGAGGAAAGACTGTTGTGGTAAGGAAAGGGGAATCATGGTGCAGGCACTATCACTGATTTGCATATGAGATCACTTATCTTGCCTATATCTCAGTCTTTCTATTTCTCTTGTGTTTTTTTTTCAATCCATAGAAACATTACTATCACTAAAAATATGTGAGTAAACCGGTGTGGCTTTGAATTAAAATATATCCTCCAAATAAAAATGGGCATAGATAGATAGATAGATAGATAGATAGATAGATAGATAGATACATACATATATATGTATATATTGGCACGGGCAGCAAATGACCCATACTCACCAATGCAAGGAATTCCCAATTTCACAGTATAACTTATTGCAACATTGGATAAGGCTGGGTTGCATTTCATGGGACAATGTTCAACTACCAGAAAAGAAGGAAACTGAAATGGGAGGCTACATGGAAGGGTGAATAGTATCAAACCGTAGTAATAGTGTATGCTGACAGTAAATTCACAATCAAGCCATTAATGTGTGTAATTAAATGATATGAGTTAATAATTATATTAAAGATGATTAAGCAGAGGACTCGAGTTCATATATTAATTTTCCTGTTTATAAATTTTATGTATTTTTGTATTATGGATCCTACTTCTGTCTAATTCACTTTATTTCTCAATCTGAGGAAATAAAAACTAGAAGAAACACAACTAGAGGTATATTATTTCTTATTTGAGTACTGTATTTCTTCAGTAATAAAATTTAAATGAAATAGAATTTTTTTGTACACCTATACACTTTGTGTTTGCATATTTGACAGAGACTTTAATCTTGGATATTGTCATATAAAAGCAAAAAAGATGCAAGATACCATGCTGTGTTTCCACACCCTCAGGCAGATATTCTGTTATACTCTGTTAGGGTATTTTCCTGTCATACCTTTTCGGAATAGTATTAAAGCCATCAAATGGCCAACACTTTCCTATAGTGAAGGTCAAGATTAAACTCTCTATCTCATCGATACTTGAAATCATTCTGAACATTTCTATGTATTTTCTTTATTTAAAAAAATTGAAACTTCAGAGCTGGTGGCTCATGCCTGTAATCCTAGCTACACAGGAGGCTAAGATCTGAGGACTGCAGTTTAAAGCCAGCCCCAGCTGGAACATTCGTGAGACTCTTATCTCCAATTAACCCTAGGAAAACCAGAAGTGGCTCAAAGTGATAGAGCCCTAGCCTTGATCAAAAGAGCTCAGAGACCATGCCCAGAGTTTAAGCCTCAAGACCCAGCCCTCCCCTCCCCCACAAAAGTTGAATCTATTGAATGATCATTTTCATAATCAGCATTGTCCAAAATTCCAACACAATTTGTTATGCTTATGAGCCTAATTTATTTCTCAGAACAAAAAGTAAGTCTATTTAAGCCGTCTATAGTTTTCGTAGACCTAAAGGAGAAACTAAGGGCCATTATTTTCAAATGATATTTTTGAACACAATTGCATTCACATTCCTGTTGCTTCTGTGCACAAAAGAAAGCACTCTGGCAAATTAGTAAAATTGCCTTTTTATGCTAATTTGCACATAGGCTTATTGAAATTAGTTTATCAGCCCCTAAACACCCATTGGGAGTTATGATAGGCCTGTGCTGTAAATGAGATGTTGCATTCCAATGAATAAATATATTTCAAAATAAAAAAGAAAATGTACCTTGGAGATTTTTCTTTTCTGAAATGTTTTTCATTTGGTAACTAAATTTGCTACTATCTTAATATGAAAAATACCATGTGATATTGCATAAAAACTTATTTATTACAGAAATGGGCTGAAGAAAGCAAACATTAAAATGTAAATTATGTAATATAGCTTGAATTTGGTAGAGGAGGTTTCAGCGAATAGGATTATGTACTGAAAAATTTTCCAAACTATAATTGTTACATTAAGGGGTTTATATGATCCCAGTTTATGTTTAAAAGATAGGGGGCAATTTTACAAAGATTGTTGGCCAGTTGTAAGTAATAGTCTGGGAAACCTAATTGAAAACAGCAGATGCAATGATAATGAATAGCCTCATTTTAAATGTCAGTGAGAAAAGACATATATTACTAGGCTTGCGGTGGGATGGGTGGTAAGGGGGGGGGGGGTAGTTGTGCTGGTCCTCCATCTTAAACTCAAGGCCTGGGCTGGGTGCTGTCCCTGAGCTTTTTGCTCAAGTCTAGCACTCTAGCACTTAAGCCACAGCTCCACTTCCACCTTCTTGGTGGTACATTGGATTAATGAGTCTCATGGGCATTTTTTCCTACTCCAGCGGGTTTTGAACTATGATCTTCAGACCTCGGCCTCTTGGGTAGCTAGGATTACAGGCATGAGCCATGGATGCCTGACTGGACTTTTAGTTTTCTGTTTGTCTTCAAAGAAAGCAAATTGTCTCAAAGAAAGGACCAAAAGAAAAGGTGTGCCAACAAAGACATAGGTGTCTAATCTGGCAAGTCACCCAGAGACTAAGTCAATCTGTTATATCAAAGCTATTAATATAACAATTCAAAGAATTATGTTAGCATTGTTGATATACCAGAAAATTGGTTTTTATACATCCAGACCAAAATAAGTAGGTCCTGATGCAAAAAGGTTTTTAAAGTTTCTTTTGATGTTGTTGCAGTATTATACATCAAATGATGGAGTACCTTTCAAAATTTAGCATGGTTACAAATGTGAGAAAACAGGCTTCAAAAAATTTTCATGACAGAACAGGAGAGCAGTATAACAGCATATATATCCATCTTATTATAACTACTGCAACCCTGCATTTAGCCATGACTATATGATGTTGGGTATCTTTATCCCAGTGGGCAGAAGAACCCAATGGCTTTTCCAGGAATCTCTATCTGAGCCTCAGTGTTGAGGCTTAAATAAAGAATCATAAAGGAAGTAAGCCATTGTTTTTCTGTCTTACTGAAATGATGGCAGGATTACATAATATTAAATTATTTTTAACCATAGAAAATCAGGAGATAATTTGCTATGTAGAAATGTATAATTAAGAACAAAAAGTAAGTGTGAAGATAGAATCATTTTTCATTTTCAAGTTTGGCAAGGGCTCAATAACTGACTGCTTTTATATGTACCTCCTTGAGAAATTACTTGCAAATATAAAATAACAAAATGAAGGCAGGGAACAACAATAAAATGCTAAACAAGTCAGGATAAAAAATGTAAAAAGATGATAATTATATATTGGTCCAGGAGAGGAACCATTGTGTATTAAAGCAAGCTGAAAATGGACTGGAGACAAAGTTGTATATAAAATAAAAAGACTTCTTAAGAATTGGATGATGATTTCACATGGCATGTTGCAAATAATTACAACAATGATATATCACTTGTTTTCATAACGGGGAGTTCATTTCATATGGGCATAGCTATTGGGCTTTTGTGCCCTTTTTTTTTTCTCTCGTATTCCCTTCCTGTGGTTTTACCCCTGCTATCACTGTATCTGATCTTATACCTTGGATACTATATATACATGTATTAGAACTAGGGAAGGGAAATGGAATACCAACATCGAGAGACAAAGGAAAAAAAGACAAACTATTCCAAAAGCAATACTTACAAAACCATGTGGTGTAAACCAACTGTACAACTCATGGGGGGAGAGGGAAAAGGGAAGGGGGAGGGGGCAAATGAGGGAGGAGATAACAAGTTGGCTAAGAAATGTACTAACTGACTTACATATGAAACTGTAACCCCTCTGGAGAAATTAAAAGAAACATAATATTGTTAGTACATAGACAAAAGAAGAAAATTCAGAAGCTGAAGAACTGGACCACAATGGGGTCTTCTATATATTCTATAGAATCTAAGAATCCAATTGAAAACTTAAAAATATGTAAAGAGAAAAAAAAAAAAGAATTGGATGATGAGCCCAGAATATTTGAAACTAAAAGGACACAAATTAGTGCAGGAAAAAAAAATGAAAGCAATTTCAAGTTGCAAAGCTAACAATTACAAAAATAATTTATATGTCACATGAGATACAAGAGCATGCTGTTTGGCAATGCAGTGGAATGTATTAGCAGTATCTTAGAATACAGTTGTCATTTTTCAACTAATTCATTTGTTGTTTGATAGTTTTCATTTTTTATGAATCTACTTTGGCTAATTATCTATTCCAGAGTTGATGGGCTTTTAGAAAGTTTTTGTTTTTATACTGTTATTAACTGTGTTAGGTCTGTGGAAGGCTATGTACTAGGCTTCACTTCATAGATCATATTTTTGGGTAGAATTGCTAAGGTGCAGAGTAACACATTTGCATAGTGCTTTTGTGATTGTCTTTTCACACTTATTTTTCATCTTCTATGAAAGGTCTGTTTATGACGGTGTTTCCATTCTTCCCACATTTCTCTGTTATCCCTTTACTTCCTTTCTTGCTCTTAATTCCTCTCTTGGCAGAGGTTTGTTCTTACATATTCTGGTTGCTAACATCTTGCAGAAAATCAAATCTGTAGCAAATATTTTTGTCCAGTATGTTTTGCAATCACACACACACACACACACACACACACACACACAAAACACACCACACACAAATACACATATATTTTGTAAAACGAACAGAAGTCTTTAGCTTTAATCATTTAAAATTATCCACTTTTTACAGTTGTATTTCAGCTCAACATACTAATTGTACATATCTTTTGTATTTGTGTACATATGTGTTGCTTTACTAATATCTGTATCTATTCTGATGGTATAAAGAATTAATTATCCTTAATATTTAAGAGCTTAAATCATCTAGAATTAATCCAAAGATAATTACATAGAACTTAAAATTATATTTAGTAAAATAAGAATGCAGTTTTAATGGAATGTGTTAGGTTTTTTGCTAGGATTTGTTTTCCTCTCATCTTATGTACTGGAAATGGTGTCTTTTCTAGCTTTACTGATTCTTCCTCAAATATACAACATAATTTATGTTGTAAATTGGTATATCTATCATTTTAGGCTGATTTTTATGTAGCCTTTGATAAGTATTCCATATAACATTTTGTCAGAGTATTTCATTTTTAGTCAGGGGTGGTGGTATTCCTATCTGTGTTCCTAGCTACTTGGGAGGTGGAGATCAAAGGATGAAAATTCAAGGACATAGCAGGAAGGAATATGAAATGCTATTAGAATAACAATTAAATTCAGTCCCTATTCGGTATATACATTAGAATTCCTGAAATATATCACTAGGTTATTTTTTGGTTAATTTCATAGTTACTTAGAAATACCAAGAAGGCTTTTATTTTCTTGTTGCTTGCAACTCTTGTATTAACATGTCTACTTTGTATATTTTGTAATATTTTCTTTTGATGTCAAAATGAAACTAACTTCATAAAATGAAATAGAAAAAGTATCTCTTTTTCTCTTCTCTTAAAAAGCGGTATTAAATTAAAATTGCTCATTGAACTAATGTTTAATAACTATCACTAATAGAAATGTAAAACATTTATTTAATACAAGGTAAGTGCCAAATTTCCATAATAGCATGGGAATATTTAGTTCTCATTTTACTCTGAGCATATTGTTTTTCTCTTTTAGCTTTCTTTATTGTTGTTGTTGTTTTGTTTTCCTGGTCCTGGGGCTCTAGACTTGGGTGATGTCCCTGAGCTCCCTTTTGCTCAAGGCTAGAGACCTACAACTTGAGTGATAGCACAGCTTCCAGCTTTTTCTGTGATTAATTGGAGATAAGTGTCTCTCAGACTTTCCTGCCAAAGCTGGTTTTGAAATACCATCCTCAGATCTCAGCCTCCTGAGTAGCTAGAATTACAGGCATAAGCCACCTTTCCTAGCTCATAGTTTTCTTTTTAAAAGTATCTTTCTAGAGCCTAACATAAAAATTTTGTACTATTTTATTATATCTCTGCTGAGCTTATATATATATATATGTACACACATATACATATATAGTGCATATATAGGGGTATTTTTCAACATTTTCCTCTTTATTATTCCTCTTATTACAGTTTTGTCAATTTAAAAATTAATAAAGCTCAGTATCAGTGGCTCATGCCTGAAATCCTAGATATTCAGGAGGCTGACATCAGTACAACAGAGGTTCAAAGACAATCAAGGCCAGAAATATGTGAGACACCATCTCTAAAATAACAAGCAAAATGCTATATTGCAAGTATGGCTCCCGTAGTGGAGCAATAGCTATAGCAAGAAAGCTAAGTGAGCCCAAGGCCCTGAGGTTAAGCCTCGGTACTGGGGAAAAAAAAAATTAGTTAAAAAATGTAATACTGCCTTTGCTTTATTTATTTATATTTAATTTTTACAATGTATTTTTGTTTATGCCTTTTTACATTTTCTTTTACCTTTTCTTTATCTTTTTTACTTTTCATACGAGACACTAGAATTTAGCCTTTTTTTTTTTTTTAATTTTCTTTTTGTCAGTCATGAGGCTTGAACTCTGGGCCTGGGCGCTGCTCCTGAGCTCTTCAGCTCAAGGCTAGCAATGTACCACTTGAGCCGCAATGCCCACTTCCAGTTTTCTGGTGGTTAATTGGAGATAAAAGTCTCATGGATGCTCTGCCTGGGCTGGCTTTGAATCACAATCCTCAGAAGTCAACCTCCTGAGAAACTAGGATTACAGGCAAGCATGGCTCCAGGCTCCATTAATTTTAATTCTGTGTTAAACTTGCAAATTGTTTTAAGTGATAGGTCAGACAAAATGCTACGCCAAACCATCTTGTGTTTTGGACTGATTATAACACTGATGGGATTTCAGTTAAAAAACGAATTTGAAAATAGGAAAAATACATGTAAAGTTTTAATAAATGACTAGGTGAAATAGAATAGTTTGGAACAATCAGAAAGAAATTGTGCTTGAACTCAGAGCACTGTCCCTGAGCTTTTGTTTTTTGTTTCCTCCCCCCGCCCCCCTCAATGTTGCATTCTACCACTTGAGCCACAACTCTATTTAGGGCTTTTTGCTTGTTAATTGGAGATAAGAATCTCACAGACTTTTTTTCCTTTGGCTGACTTAAAACTGTGATCCTCAAATCTCAGCCTCTTGAGTAGCTAGCTAGGATTTTAGGTATGTGCCACTGGTGTCTGGCTCAGAAGCAAATTAAAGAAACTTATTTGTGAATTTTCCAAATATCTTGCTGAATTGCTTTTAACATAATGCTTTTGAGCAGTATTTGGATCTTCTATCTATTTGGAAATGAGAGCTTGATCTTATTGATCTCATTGAATCTACCTGTGAAACTAAGGATTTTTTTAATTGTATAATGAAATATAATGCAGACCTTTATCTGATACCAAATCCTTACCATGTTTTAAAGAATTTTCCTTAACTTACTGCAATTCAGAGTATTTAGTTATAGGTTATCTAAAGAAGATAGGGAATAGATAACGATTCAGAGTATAATTTAGTTTATTTTCTTGAAGATCTAATTAAATTCTCTAACAAAACATACTGTATGCCTTTAAAATTATTTACGTCAAACTGAGTTGGGGAAATAGTAAAAGGATGTTCTAACTGGGAAAACATTCCGGGAATATTTTGCTTATAAATAGCAATGATGGTTGAATAAACCTCATTTTAAAAATAAAAATCAATGATTCTCAGATATTTGAGAACATATTATCACTATTGAAAGAAAACTTTTTACACAGGATTGAAGAATTTCTGTGATTATATATTTAGATATGCATGTGATTATATTGAATTAGTGTTTTCGTTATCTTTTTTTAGACATGCAAATGACAAGTAGGAAGCCATAGAATTTTAAATTCTTGAAACTTCATACAGGGAGCTGGGAATATGGCCTAGTGGCAAGAGCGCTTGCCTCATATACATGAAGCCCTGGGTTTGATTCCCCAGCCCCACATATATAGAAAACAGCCAGAAGTGGCGCTGTGGCTCAAGTGGCAGAGTGCTGGCCTTGAGCAAAGAGAAGCCAGGTGTGGGGCCCGCCTGCCCGGGTGCCTTGCATCATTAAGAGCCTGTTTTCCCAGCCCTGGGGCTGCATGGCTGTTAGCCCCGCCTGCCTTCTGGGTCTAGAACCGCTTCCCAGCCTCGGGCTAAGATGGCGACTGGTGGTGAACCCAGAGGCGGTCCTGTGGGCTGTGACATAGATTTAGGGCCTCCCTTAGGGAGGTCCCTCGGCTCTCCACCCTTGACGGACAGCTCAGGCCGCCAATCATAGCCCCTGGCTAGGTGCGCTACACCCCTCCCCTTCCTGCCGCTCTCTGAGCCTTAAAAGTGTGATTCCTCCCTAATTAAACTGAGACTGTGTGAACTTTCTCCCGGGCCCTCTGATTGTCTCCTGCCCAAGGGGGCTGGGTATGGGTGGTTTGACTCTTCACCTTTTCTTGGCTTGCCCATTGGGGTGCAGCTCCCCGCCTCTCCCTCTGGCCAGGAGAGCGCTGGGGATGAAGGACCTCGACAGCCAGGGATGGTGCTCAGGCCCTGAGTCCAAGGCCCAGGACTGGCCAAAAAAAACAAAAGAAATTTCATACAACCTTTCTGGAGTTGTAGTGACAAAATCTCATTGAAACATGTAAAAACAACAAGCTATGTCTTCCCTAGCATCACATAATGAGTAGTTTCAAATACCCTCGATATGTTAAGGCATTTCTTGCTCCCACAATCCTTGAATAACTGCTTCAGCGATAGTATATCTCAATTCTTCTCTCACAGTTTTCTCTTCCAGCATATATCAGCATAACCTTCTCAGACCTAACTCCAATGATGAAAGAATCCTGTTTCACTCGCTCATTGATGGCCATTTAGTTCTTTCTATGGAAATCTGGAGGCAAACACTGACCAAGCATTAGTCAAGTTCAACTCTCAAAGACAAAAGCTATCATTATGTATCCAGTGGTGTGCATTAGTCACTGGAAAATGTATTGCTCAATCTGTTTATTTTAAAACTATTACCTTAATATTTAATATTTAATAGTATAGTCTTTTTTGTCATTTATACTTTTAGTCATCATGCTATATTTGTGAGTGGCAACACGGATGAAGTAGACTTTATCCACCAGGATTGTAAAAAAACAGAAAAACAGACGTGATAAGTTAGCTTTCCTAGAATAAGACTTTACTAAAGAAATCAACGAATGTTTCACAACTTTATTTCTATGAAAGTATAAATAAGGACTTGTACAAATGATTTATTTCTGTGCCAATCCTGAGGCTTGAACTCAGGGCCTGGCGCTGTCCCTGTTTTTGCTCAAGGCGGGCACAGTACCTCTTGAGTCACAGTACCATTTCTAGCCTTTTATGAATAGTTTACTAGAAGTAAAAGTCTCATGGACTTTCATGCCTGGGCTGATTTTGAGCCACGATCCTCAGATCTCAGCCTCCTGAGTAGCTAGGATTACAGTTGTGAGGCACCGAGGCCAACAATAAATAACTCTTTAGTGATTAAATTTTTATTATCTTCTTAAACATCAATTTTTATGACTTTGATGGCTCCAATAGGAAAAAGTACATTCTACATACACCAACTTTTATAGTTTTCTTTAGTTGTTTCCAGCATTAGTTAACATGTCACTATTGCAACAGTTTTATTTCTGCCAGTCTGTGTGTGCATATGTGTAAAAAAATCTTAAAAATTAGTGTTTTAGTGACTAAGTTAGAAACTCATAATTTTCACCTACGCCCCAAATAAAGAAAACACCCTGACCTCAGAGAGTTCTATTACATATGAATTAAAGACTACTTTTGTAACTAACAGAATGACTACACAAGATTTTAACAATTTTCTACAAGTAAAATTCAAAGAAAATATGAAAATATGCATACTTGGCCAGCATTCATTCTCAATATGTTAAATAATAGATTTTTTTATTATAGGATGTTATATATATATATATGTTGAGTTATAATGGTTGTAAGGATTAAATAGGATGGGCAAATGGGAAAGAGAGGCACAAATAATAATAACCTATCAATATTAATAAAGAGACACAAATAAAAGCTACTAACAGATATTTAAAAAGTAGAGGCCAAAGGAATACACGTGGCAAATTTAGTTTACATTCCTATTCTTCATGAAATACATAAAACATTAGCTTAAGCCTTTCATTGTGTCTATTTGTATTTTGTTTTTGAAATGAGTGAAAACATAAAGTCTCTGAAACGTCACTGAGACATACTAAGAGAAGATAAATTACATGGCAGTCTTGTGCTCTGGAGCATGTTACAAAAGTAGGTCGGCATATGGATATTTCCGTAAGTAACTAGAAAATCATAATAATCTGCACATGTATTCCCACAGTTTTGTCTCTCACCTTAAATTAAGTCAGCCATAAATAGTTGCAATATATTAGTGTTCAAATGGAGATTAGTATACAAACACAGCATAATGAAACCTACTAAATGATGTCTCAAAAAGAGGAAGGCAATGAGATGATGGATTTGTTCAAAGTACAGTGTATAGGTAAGGAAATAGCACAAGAATTTCCTTCATATTACAAATGCATCTTAGTTCATAAATAAATAACAATAAGTTGTGGAAGTCATCTTTCAAGATGAATTTGAACTCTTATTAAAAAAAGATGGATCACTGACAGCAACTTTTTTCAGTGTCTCCTAGACCAAAAGGAGGAATAGAGCCTCATGCTAAAACTCTATAATAAATCAAAGAGAATACATCTCAAAAGAAAAAAAGACATAAAAAGATGTAAAGTTATTGATAAGGAAGTCAGTGCATGAAAAAGGATCTCAATAAAAAGATATAAATTCTGAAAACCATTATACAGAAGCTTGAGAGGTGCCATCGAGTGGATGCTTGGCCAGCTTGGGAAACAGAATATCAGGAATTGAAGGCAGAATATACACAGCACAGAAGGCAAAAGAAAAATCCAAAATAAGATTAATCAAATATGAAATGACTTTGAAAGAACTGCAGTCCTGAATTAAAAGCTCAAATTTATGTCTTATGTGTATTGATGAAGGACAGGAAAGCTAAAGGCATAGGAAATATATTCAACAGAAGACTGTAAGATCTGTAAGAGACAAAAGAATGGTCACACCCCATCAGGTCAGATTAGATTTCTCACCAAAGTTCCTAAAAGCAAGCACTGCTTAAAAGAATGTATTTCAAGCAGTAAAAGTTAACAAAGGCCAAATCTAGAATAGCAGGTGAAGCTTTTATTCAAAACAGAAGAGCAATAAAAATATTCATGACAAACCAAAACTTTAAAAATTGATCACCCATAAACAAGCACTACAGAAAATACTCAGACATCCTGCACACAGAAATGAAGAAAACATTTCCCTCTGGATGAATAAGCAGTAATAGGTAGAAATAAAATTTGGACGGAAATGGCAAGAACTAATGACATTCTGTTCATTTTTAAAAATAAGTATTAGTGGACTTAATTCTCCAATCAACAACATAGAATGTTAAGTTGGATTGAAAGGCAAAAAAACTATCTAATTTGGGGGGGGGTGTTTTATTTTGGGTTTGGTTTTTATAAAATGACACATATCTAACTAAAACAAACACTAGCTTAGGGTGAAAGATTGGGGGGAAAAAATCTTCCAAGCAAATAGACCCTGAAATCAGGTAGGAGTAACTATATTCATTTTCTGACAAAGTAGACTTCAAAAGAAAATTAGTCAGAACAACAAATAAGGTTATTTTATATTAACAAAGGAAACTTATAGTCAAGAAGACATAAAAATTCTTATTATCTATGTGCCAAATGCTATAGTACATAATTCTGTTAAACATATACTATTGGATTTAAAAACATACATAGACTCCACTACAATGATAGTTTGATACTTTAAATTCCCATTCTCAGTAGATTGATTATCCAGGGGGAAAAATGCACAAAGAAATCTCAGAAATCTCTTTATTATATTTTCTGCTTTCTGATTAATCTGTGGTTTTCTTAAAGTCAATATTTAAGTTATTCACTATTAGCATCACTTACTTTTTTTGTGTGTGTGCTGGTTCTGGGGCTTGAATTCAAGGCCTTGATACTGTCTCTGTTTTGTTCCAGAAGGGTAATGAGCCACAGCTCCATTTCTGGCTTTCTGATGATTAAATGGGAATAAGGTTGTTAAGGGCTTTCCTGCCCAGGCTAGCTTTGAACCTTGATCCTCATGAACTTTGCCTCATGAATAGTTGGGGTTACAGGCATGATTCACCAGTGTCCGACTAGCACTGTTTACTTTTTCTACTATGATCTGAAATGTTATCTATTGGATATTGATAATGATTTAAGTATTCCTTAAAACATGATTTTGGTAGCACCTAGACACAATTTTCAATCAGATATCTTCTGAATTTCCTTGTGATATTTTCTGTGTAATTTGTTTAGAAATGTTTCATTATATTCTAAATATCTGAAACAGATATAAGTATAGCTCTATTTGTTATTTTTAGGCTTGTTTGCACTGCAGTTATTAAATATTCGTTTCTTATTTCGCATGACTTAAGTTCTTTGAACTTTTGTTTTATGTGTAAATAATGACTGCATTTTGATACCCTTTCAAGTATGTTTGAAGCTAATATGCCTTTTATAACAGCTTGTTGCAGAAAGTGTATGTTTTCTAATTTACTTATCTACTATTCTGTAGTTTTCCTCATTTTTGTTCACTGATATCACCAGTTTCTTAGAAATTATTTTATATCACTATTAATTCATACTTATTCTTTATAGATTTGTTTTATTATTGGAGGATGCATAACATTTGGCAGTATAATGTTTGCCTGATAATTGTTTAACAGTAGTAATATTTGGTCTAGTAAGTGATTTGTTTCTTCTAAGCATCATCATTCTAATCTACAAGGTTTATGAACTCTCTGAACATTGACAATAGAATGATTTCTTCTAGATCAGGTGGTAAGTACATTTCTTTCTTTTTGCTTAGTATCAGGTGTTCCCTCTTTCTCTCTCATTCCCTCTCTCCTTTAACCGCCCTTGAGTTCCTTAGTTCACTTTCATTAATGTCCAGTGCAGCCAAAGAACTGCTCTGCTGTATTTTTTCACCCACTTTCTACTGATTCTGTGCCCTTTTCCCAGCTTTCCTCAGATATTCACGTGTATACACCATATATGAAGTAAAGAATATGGTCATCTAAAAACTATAAAACAAATTAAGAAGTCCTTTGTTTCCTTATCTTTGGGGTTCTTTTCAGTCTGCATAAATATTAACTTTCAACTGAAATACGTAACCTGTTCATATTTAATGTAAGTACTTATGATTTTTCCCAACTACTATTTGACTCATTGGTAGATTGTTATATTTCTTAATTTGCCTTTTATGATTTATTTTGAATTTAATTAGGTAACCATTTAGCTAGATTGTTATATATTTGAATTTATTAGTGCTTACTATTCCATGTCTATGCTCTGTGTGATTGTTAAATCTCACACCTTAATTCCTCAGTCTCTATCTCAGAATCTATGAAACCCTTGGGTTGAAAACACATCAAATGTTTGTTTCAAGTCATTATGTTCCTTCTTTTGCGACTTCAAATTTCTTCAGTTGTTTTCTTTCTTATTCATATTTTCTGGTGGCTTTTGATGGAAGAACTGATGTGATATAAGCTAGTATGTAATAATAAAAAATAAATAAATTACAGTCAGTTTTCAATTGGAAGATATTAGATTGCTTACACATAACACTTTTTGGTCTGAATGACAGTGTACAGTACTTCCTTATTCCTGAACAAATCCCAACATGCTCTTTCTCCTCAGACATAGCCCTTTTCATCAATACTTTATTATTCTTACCTGTAACGAACTTTTACTTTTTGTTTATAGAACATGTCAGCATTCCAGAAGGCTTTCAGGCCTCATCTGTGCTTTGTGCTTTAACATATCCCGAGTGGAATGTCTGAACTATTCATTTTTCTTCATAGAGAGAATTACAAATTAACAGAATATACACAAATATAAATTGCTTTCCATTTAAATATTATCAGTTCCTTTTAAGAGAACTTTATATTTGGTATAGAAAATCTAAATACTTTCTGAAATTGGAATGATCTTTCACATATCAGGTTCCTCCTGCAGAACTGCTTTTTTTTTTATTTTCTTCTTGCTCTTTTTTCCTATAAATAATTTATATTAAATTGAAAATGTACTGAAATGTACTTTGATTTGAATTCTTGCCTTGTTTAACTTCCACTAAAATACACACACATATATTTCAGTGATTATTTAAATACATTTAAATGATTATTTCTTCCAGTAAAATACATATATATGTAATGATCACTTAATAGTCCAATGATTATTCCTTCTAGTAAAAATATACATATATACATCTGTATACATACATATATACATATACAAATATATATACATTTACATATTTATACATATGTATATATATGCACACACATATATATGTGTATATATATATATATTCCTTTCCTAGCATCATTCATTGAAATCTTATTCACTGGATAAGAATAATTAAATTTACAACCATTCTGATTGCTATTGCAATCATGTACTTGTATTTTGAAATTCTGTGTCATACATATAAACTTTCTATAGTTCTACCTCATGGTAACTCTATGTCTGTGTTATTTCATAGATTATTATAACTTCTTTGATAATGGGAAAATTGTCTTCAATAAGTTTCATTCCAAATTGCTCAAGTACAGTGATGTAGTGTTCATTATTAATGAAGTAAAAAAACTCATAGTTAGAATACTTCAGATTGGACATTGGTAAAGGTGCTTAAGTCTTGACTGTTCTTTAGTTTGTCTAACAATATTCATTAGGCTTTTAGGAACGATTTGCAAAGATTCATGAAGACCATTCTACAATACAATAACACAAAGCTGATTGAAGTATGGGAAATAAAATAACATAAATATTGTATATATCATAAACTCTTCAGTTCTTATATTCTGTCTGAAAATATTATGAGATTAATTCTCACAACAATTTTGTTTACAGTCATTTTGAAAAGTCATCTTTCTTTCCCTGGATCGTTCATTTTAACATTTCTCAATTACTCCATTCACATCAGTCAACTGAAGATATGGATACTAAAACCTCACTGGAATTGACTCAGCCTAAACACTATTCTGCTGGGACAACTTATCTGAAGCTTTAAAATCGGTGTGACATTCAAAAGCATAATAATTCAAAGCTTCAAACTGCTATCTTTCAAAATATATAATACACATCAAAGGGTAGAAATAAGCAAGTCTACATTTTTCTTCTTGACAGTCATTTATTTTTTAATGACAACTCATTCCCATTTTTAATGGCACTTGTTTTTATAATCAGAATGATCTGTCCTCCCAAGGACATATACCACACACTGAAAAACTTGTTCTGAAGGTAGCAGACGGCAGCCTGTCACGCAAGTCACTTTCTATTGACACAGTCATGTGTCACAGATCCCATTTGAGTTTTTTCTTTAACAAGTTTACACTACTGTCAGGGCTAATGCATATAGCACGAGTTTGTTTAAAGATTGGGTCCTTCCTATGACTTATAGCTGGTTGCACAAACTCAGCAATCAGAATTTCGCTGACAACTTGCTCATTGAAACAGGATGCAAAAGGCAACCCAGCATCCTCTTTTCTGGGTGCAGTTGCTCTGTAATCTCAAAATAACACGAAGTAATAGATGACTGTGATTTCAGGAAGCGAATAGAAGCCAGGCATCTCCAGCAGATGAACGGGCTGGCCATGAAAGAAAGACTATTTTTATAGTTACATATTTAACTACAAGTATTTTCAACTATACTTACAGGAGCAGCTTAGGAAGTATTTGGAATATTTGTATGCAGTTTTATTTACTGATTAAATCATATAGAGCTCTGGGGCTGGGAATATGGCCTAGTGGTAAAGTGCGTCCCTTGTATAAATCATATAGAGCTTTATTAAAAATGGACGCCTTGGTCTGGTATCAGAATTCATATCTATAATCCTAGCTACTGAGGCTGAGATATAGAGAATCATGATTTAAATCCAAGCCAGGAAAAAAAAGTCTGTAATATTTTTTCATCTCTCATATAACCAGCACAAGGCAAATATGGAAATGAGACATAACTGGTAGAACAACAGCGAACACAAGCAAGTCAAGTGAACTTGAGGTCTTCATTTCAAATATCAGTAAAGCCCTCAAAACAAACAACTCCAAGAGACTGTGAGCTTGCTTACAGTCTAGCATTCCTTTAACCCCCCCGGCAAGCACTGGTCCCATCAATGCAACTAGAGATTCGTTTCACTAGTCCTAAATTTTATATGAAACAGATGATACAGTTCTGATTCTTTTATTTGGAATTTTTTAAGCATGGAGAGAATTTGAGACTCATTCATACACTCACTGAATTTAGAGCTGAGGTAGAGTGAGTAAAATCAACCCAAATGTCTAAGCAAGTCTCAGCCTGAACACTCTGGATGTATTGCCAAGTCCATACAAAGCCACGAGTTTTGAACATCTAGGGACATGGCCACAAATGACAGGTGTCCAGTTCATTTTGACTCAACATTTTATACCCAATTACTGTTCTAGACACATTGATTGGACTAAACAGAATATCCTAAAGAGAAGGATTGATCCCTGACCAAAGAATACTTGAAAGCTGCCTTTGGGAAACCCCTTATTTCACACTCCATTGCCTGTGGAACTTTGAGTCTCTGGGGAAATAGGACTTATTTTATAAGGCCCCCTTTTACTTTTGCCTGAATTATTGCCCAACAATATATAATATCTAGACAGAGATTATTACTGGTCCCTTGTTTAATACTAGTATAAAGTTCTACAGTCTACCTTGTCTGTCATATTTCTCAAACTAGGTCTCCGTATTGGCAGGTACTGAAACAAAAACCTAATCTAACAAGTACTGAGGGGGAAAAAAACCAGTAATCTTCCATTGGGATGTTTCAGCACCTGGGATTGCCACATAGTCTAGTTTGTTATCAGAAGTCCAGTGTTTATCTCTTGCAATGGGGAAAAAGACCAGTAATCTTCTGCCACTGGGTATGATATTTTAGCACCTGGGATTGCCACATAGTCTAAACTAGTTTGTTATCCGAAGTCCAGTGTTTATCTCTTGCAATGGGATATTGGCTGTGTTTGGATTGAATCTCAGGTGTTACTGGTAAGTAAATTATTGATCTCAGCAGAAGACAAGTTCTGAATAAAAATAAGCAGGAACCTGGTGTATAAAATCTTTCCAAATATATTGCCATATAAAATCTTTCCAGATATATTGCAAATATTAAAACAACAAAAGGTCACTTTTGAATTTTACTTGCTAATTGGAAGTTTAAGGAAATATACCACAAATACAACACATTCTGGGTCATAACTACTAATGGTTGGCTTCATAGATTCTAGAAATTTTAAAGATTCAAATACAGGGATGGGGATATGGCCTAGTGGCAAGAGTGCTTGCCGCTTATACATGAGGCCCTGGGTTCCATTTCCCAGCACCACATATACAGAAAATGGCCAGAAGCAGCGTTGTGGCTCAAGTGGCAGAGTGCTAGCCCTGAGCAAAAAGAAGCCATGGACAGTGCTCAGGCCCTGAGTCCAAGCCCCAGGACTGGCCAGAGGGGAAAAAAAAAGATTCAAATACATATATACCTATCTATGTATGTTCAGTATCAATACTATCCTCAACACAAAACTGGTATCAAAAAGAGACAATAAACAGAAAGCAAGAAATTCAATGTATTCATCTGAACTCTTACACTCATCTCTCATATTAAGTACCTAGCCTAATTGTGTGGATGAGAATTGGCTACAGTGTAGTATTCAAGCCAGGAGAATAACAAGTCTTACAGACAGCTCTCCAAAGAGCCCTAAAACAAGTAGACTGCTTCTCTGTCCTTGAACCTTTCCAAGAGAAAATACTAAAGGTTCAGTAGATAGTTGAATTAAATGGGAAAGTAAGACAAATAACTACAACATTGAATCAACACATTGATTCAGGAGCTATGAGACATTTCAAATAGTAAGAACATATTACACAAGAAAAGAATATTCACAGGCTAGTTTGATGTAAGTTTAATTATATTCTTGGAAATTATAGAATGTTTCAATTACTTTCAAGAACATCATTAAATCAAAATCATTAAACATGGTCTGAGATGACTATATTGTTGGCAAAGAATTACAATGGTTCAATATTTGAGCCCCTATCAAATACAATCCATTTAAATTAGTACATTCATCATCTTCTATTCTAAATTATATACTTATATATCTATATTCTTTTTCCTTGAAATCCAAAAGTCAAGTTTACTTTCTGATTTTTAAATTTTATTTCTAACACCCAGAAGATAATATTTAAAAATGCACAATAAATGTATGAACCAATGAAGTAATGGATAACATTTGTCTACATCCCTATAAATTTTCAGTTTCTTAAAACTAGTATTTCCTGTCTATTTACTCTGCATTTGCATTTAAAATAAATACAAATTCAGTGTCTGTACTGCTTTACTGTCTGTCTGAAAACTTTGTATTTCAGTCTTTGCTGAGTAATTATACATTTACATAGTAGAAGAAAGGTAAAATTTACTGTTTTTGGATAGGTTTCTCTCACATGTTTATATATATATGTATATATATATATAATTTTGCTTACATACACATATATGAAAAGAGTGTCATCTAAATTTGAGTTTTCCTTTGCTTAGCTATTAGCAACCTGTCCATTTTCTGCTGGAGGGGCTGAGTGGGAGAGGGGACTAGAAAGTAGAATGGGAGGCAATGAATACCACTTAAACTACATTGGTCTATGTATAAAGACGGCACAGGAAACTCACCAAAAGCTATTGCACAATAGAGGAATAGTTGAGAGGGAAAAAGAACAATAAAGAATATTAATCTGACTAAATTATAGCATACACATACAGAAAATAACATGCCAAGTCCCTTTTTAATAGTTAATATACATTAAAAATCTGAATAAAAATGAATGGCTGGAAAGTAAAGTATTGTCTTTGAGAGAGAATACTCATTGTGGGGGAGGGCTAATGGAGGGGGTGAGAAGGGTGAAGAAGGAGGAAGTATTTTTTTTTGGAGGAAGTCTTTTATATGCATGTGTGAAAATGGAATGGTGATTCTCATTAAGGGGAAGAAGGGACCGTGACAGAGAAACTGAGTGTGAGGAGGGTACATTGAACACATGTGAGGCATTATCACAATAAAACTAATAAAAACATCTCTTTAAAAACTTAAAAAAAGATTTCTGTGGAACACATGAAGGATAAAAAAAAATCCCAATAAAAATGTCTACTGGAGTAATTAAACATGGAAATAGGCATTGATATATTTCTTCAGGGAATTTGAATGAACTCTTTCACTTTGGAAAGTAAATTCTAAGTATTGCATGACATGGAGCAGTTTAACTGTGTATATTTGTGTGTGTTTTTGGAATTGAAGAAAATAAATGAATGTATAGGCACTCTTACATTTCTTTCCAGATGCTACTTACCTGAAGCCAGGATTTATTGGGAGATAATGAACACGAGGCCATTCCAACTTGCTCTGTTAACTCCAGCATTAGTTGAGGCCTCTCTGCGATAGACTGAAAGTATGTTGCCTGTGTTTCTGAAGACCAGGCCAGGAATAGTTTTCTGCTTAGCACAGAAGTCAGGGCTCTGATTCAGGAGCAGATAATGGAGAAGAAAAATGTGTCTTTCCATCATTTTCTTCCCCACAGGCATGAGCTATTTCAGCTTCCTTAAACTTATTCTTAGCTACTTTTTCCATAGCTGGTAGCAAGTTTCTTGATAAGTTTAACTTCTATCATGTTATGGGGGTGTAACATTTTGGGTATGTGCTCTTCAATTTAGGAAGTTGGGTATTGGTGGCACGGTGCTATTTGTATTCACAGATCTACATTTCACAAATATTGAAAGTGGGAATTGTGGTAGAGGTAGACAGTCAGGTCTTGGGGAAGGCAAACCTTAGTTGAGATGCTTTCTGTAATGGGACAGGAGAATGATAAGATGATAAGAGCTTCATTTAAAGCAATATTAACAAGATTGAAAAAGTAGGCTATGGATCTGTATAGACTGAACCAACAATCCACTTGTTGGGAGTAGAGATAAAGACTGTTGCTAATTTTTGTTTCTTTTTTAGTGTTAGGCAGCAGTTAAAATAGCAGATCCCATTAATTAAAAGGGGAAGGCAAATAAGGGAATAATTGGGGGATTTTTATGTTTTTAATCTTTTATAACTTAAGAATAGCATTTGGTTTGGACTGGCACACTTGAAAGATCTTTGGAAAAGATAACTTTGATTAGCAATGAGAATTACAGCTCAGAGAATAGTTCTTAGCTTAAGATAAACTCCTTACAATTATGTGATTTATACAAACAATTAAAATAGAAACAGAAATATAAGGTGTTTATACTTTCATAGTTTTTTTTTTTTTATGTTTCTTGCTGGTCCTGGGGCTTGAACTCAGGGCCTGGATGCTGTCCTTGATCTTCATTGTGTTCAAGGCTAGTGCTCTACCACTTGAGTCAGGGTTCTAGCTTTTCCTTAGCAGTTTATTGGAGAAGCATCTCAGACTTCCTTGCCCCAGCTGGCTTCAAATCGAGATCCTCAAATCTCAGCCTCCTAAGTAGCTAGGATTACAGGCATGAGCTACTCGTGCCTGACTCACAGTTATTTTTAAAGGGTACCTTAAACAATGTTAGGCTATTTTGACTAATTTATGAACATGTAACTAGAATGTAACATGGAGAGATCAGATATACATATTCTAGAAATAGCATCCAAACTGATTTTACTTTGGAAGGTCAAGAAGAAATTTTTCTATGGGGAAAAATGTTGGTTGAATCTTAAGAGAGGGAAAAAGTCATGTCACCTTGTTGAACCACAGTCTTTTTTATAAGCATGAGGGAATTGGTTTGTTTAGCTTCTGATCAATTTATACTCAGAATATCATATTTTAGGTTTAAATAATTTATTTACATTTGCCCCAGATCACTCTGTTATGTGACCTCATGTTTAGATTGCAGGAAAACAATCATTAGACTAGTTTAAGTGTCAGGGTAGGTCTTAGATAGGTTTCAGAAATTATTAGCCCATCACAAATCCTGACAGGGCTTTGAAACTTTTGACCTTGTTTACACTTATCCATGTCACCAACTCTACTGATTCCTTGCCCTCTTGTTTTTCTGATGACCTCTGAGTCATTAAAATAAGAGGGCAGAAGGAGATTTTCAAGTACTAGAGATGCAAAAGGAAGCCATTTTACACACAATTGTCAACCCTTTAATCTTGAAGAAGTACAATGGGGAATTGGGAAGGTCCTTATTTAGAGATGTTCTTAATAGTCTCACTATATCCTCTATTGGCCCACCACAGTTCTTCAGTGTATTTCAAAATGATGGGATGAGGCAAAATTCATTTCATGTAGTACCCAAAAACTTACCTTTTTGTTGCTTTTTCAAAAATATCAATGAGTAAGTCATCTATAGATTCTCCTATTGAAATGCTTAGGACGAATTGTTGAAATATTACCTGCTAACTTTATTTCATTTGTATGCTTATGAAGAGTGTATTAATAAGATGATTTGGCTTGATGGACACTTCATGAGTTTATTTAAATAAACCAGGTTGGCAAAGAAAAATAAAATGTAACAAAGCCTGGCTAATCTCCAACTTATTCTTAAGTCTTTTTGTTTCTACATATAATCCTGTATTTTATCTAAGGTTACAGTGTACCTCAAGCTCTTACACATCATCCATTGGCCAATGTTTCACTTAATGCTTCTGACATTTTCCTGAGTTATGTATTAAATACCTATGGGTACCCCTCTTTGTTCTTGAAATAACTGATTTTTTTTTTACCAAGTTCAACATCCCTTAAGATTCTCTAAATAAAAACAAAAAAGTAGGGTATGGGTACTAACATTCAAAAGACCATCTACAAGCATCTACAAAGGGTCTACAAATGAGGCGATTGCAAATAAATTAATTGAGGATGAAAATACATGAGTCAGGAGATACTTCTTCTCTCCAGGAATGCAGGGGATCCAGAGATTGAAACGCAGTGTAATTGCTGTGAGCCTTTAATCATCACTAGCATTTTCAGTAAGAATTCCAGTTGGAGAGGAGAGGAGAGAAAGTGACATGAGTCCAAAAGTAAGTTGAATAGTGTGAGGCAACAGTAATAGAAGCAAATGATCCCAACAGCATCCCTTAGCTTCTCCTCTGTGATGGATGACACTAGGCAGTACTGTGGAGCCACAATGCTCAAAACACCCATCATGATTGTGGTTAGACTTCATATGGACATAACTTTTGAAATATTTTTACTTGCAAATGTTTATTGATGTTCCTTGATACCAGGTGGATTATGATAAGCAGATGTGATTTACATTTGTTCAGCTCTGCACCAACCTCCAGCAAGTTGCAATATTCTAAGTCGTATTTTTTTTTCTTGAGGCTTAAGTTCCCTTATACAGAGATTTTCTTGATCTCATGTCAGTGCTTAAGAATTTTTTTTCTAATGAATTAAATAAAATGTTTAAAATCTAATGTCTTCTTTGTTGGTTCAAAACAGGTCAAAATTTAGAGTTTAATTTTGCTTTTTAATACAAATAACATAAGAAATGAACAGTTTGTTCTGTAAATTCTCTAGAAATCAGAAAATAATTATATATGACTTATCTGGAGTGGTGGGAGGGAGAGAGAGAGAGCGAGAGAGAGAAAGAGAGAGAGAGAGTGAGAGAGAGAGAGAACAGAGGAGAAAAATAGACGGGGTTTGGAATGATGTATTTGTAAACCATATCAGGAAAGTAGAAGTCCCTGATGTGTATTTAGAGATGTGTTCCTTTTAAGTACTTGGATAGGGTTCATTTGAGCAGTAGTCATTTGCATATAGATTTGCTCAGATATAGAGTTTACTTTGCAACTGTGTAACACTGATTTGGTTATTTTTAGGTAAGCATACCTACTTGCAATATAAACTTTTTCAGCACTGACTCTTAATTGATATTGGCAGTGATAACTTTAGGAAGGCTCTACATGAAGAGTAACCACAGGAAACATTATTGAAACCTGGTTTGCTTTCCCTAAATTGACCTAGGAAGATAGAAATACCATTCATCAAATTCAGGCAGAAAATAATGTGAAAGATTTTAAAACTTGTATTACCTTTAGAACGTAAGAAAATGTCAACATCTCTCTGTCTCTTTTACAGTTCTTTCTAGAATATTTCTAAAGCCTGGACTTATAACCAGTCTTTGCTATACATCCCAACATTTACTTGCAAGGCTTTATATAGCATGTTTTTTTTTTAACTAATAAGGAACATAAATTTACTTTCAGATTTGTCAACCTACAATGAAATAGTTAGAGAAATTTAGTTTTGTAAAGGTTTAGTTGCCATTATTTCAGATTGATATTTAAAGCATTACATTTTATGGTATATTTCCTTCAATGTATTTTTAGCCTTAAACTAGTGAGTAATTTACCTAGTATTGTGTTCTATTACTGCACCAGGAATGTCTATGAAGATTGATTCTCTCCTCTGCATTTGGAAGAGTTGAGATGGCAGTGTACTCTGGTCCTTCCTCCCCCTGTCCTTTTTTGTTTTGTTTTTTGCCAGTCTTGGGGCTTGAACTCAGGGCCTGAGCACTGTCCCTGGCTTCTTTTGGCTCAAGGCTAGCACTGCCAACTTGAGCCACAGCGCCACTTTTTATATAGGCGGTGCTGAGGAATCGAACCCAGGGCTTCATGTATGAGAGGCAAGCACTCTTGCCACGAGGCCGTATTTCCAGCGCCCCCCCCCCCCCACCTCTCCTTTACATTGACTTATACTTATATCTGAGTAGACTTGAGCAACATCTGGCTCTGGCTGAAGCTAATGGATACAGTTTCCCATCCTTCAAATAATCCAAGCTATAAAACCTTCACATGTGAATACATTTATAGTGGGGAGAGATCCTAGAACTAGATAGATTAGAGATTCCAAAACCTGCAAGATTCCAAATATTTGCCAACAGAGCTATCTGCTATGAGTTTTGCTATAAATTTCTCATTCATCTCCTCATTAAATCCACAAAATTATCCTGCTATGTAGGGCCTATGTTTCATAGTCATTTTACAGATGAGAATCTGAAGCTTGGAGCCCTGGCACAAATTATTCAGGAAAAGAAAACCAGTGAGTGACAGAGCTTGGATTTGGATCCAGATCCCTCTGATTCTAAAATCCATCTTCTTAGAACATTAGGATAAAGTGGTTCTCCTGGCTTGGATGGGGAGTTCACTACATAGCCACTATCTATTTTAGAGAAAAATGCATAGTATGACACTCAGAAAAGTAATTCATCCCATTTCCTCTTTTTCTGAAGCAATAGCATACTATTCTTTTACCGTGTGTGGCTCTCTAGGCTCTTCATCCAGTTCTTACACTTCTGGTGGGGCCACAGATTTATACTGAAACCATTCTTCAGAGTGAGTGTTGATTTAAACAAAGCTCTGTAGGAGGGAAGCAATACCACCCTGAAAATTTCCAAAGCTGCTTTTATTTTTTATTTCCTGTAATGAGATAAAAGATAATTTAACAGAACATGGCCTTATAAAGAATCTCAATACATTTGGGAACAAGATCTCAAGTACAGAAAATATATGCTTCTGCTCCTAGCACTGTCCGTGATATATATTTGCATTTTCTATGGTTAAATAAAGCTATATGTTTTAAAGCAATTGAATTATAATGAAGAAAAACAAGGTAACTGAGAGCATACATCATATGGAGTCTATTTTAAGATAATTATAGTTAATCATTTTCTTATTGAAGTACAGTCGTTTCTGTTCATGCCGATTTAACTGAGGCAATCATATAGTCAGAAGACACTATGATAATATCCTTGTTTTTGAATATTTAAATACATTTATGACATGTCAACAGTCATTTTTACATTTGTATACCAAAATAGTTTTACCCTTTCGGGCAGATACATTCAAAACAATCTTAAAATTTTCTGTTGCTTTCTTCCCAGGGCAAAATTATTGGATAAATAGAAGAGGTATCTATACATTAATAATACTATATCCTCAGTTCTATTACTGAAAACAGAAAATAGTAGCAAGCCATATTAAATATCTGTTACTATAACCAAGTACCTGAAGTAGTATAACCTTATAAAGAAAACAGAGTTCATGGGGCATGACTGTAAGTATCTGCACTGCAATCCCCACTACTTAGGGATGATTACAGGATGATTACAGGATGAAAGCAGGATGATTACAAGTTCAAGGCTCATCTGGGCAACTTAGTATATCATTATCTGAAAATTGAAACACAAAATAAAATAGTTTATTTAGATCATCATTGTGTATACTGAAAATCCCAAGTATTATGTGATTCCATTGGTTTTGCCTCAGTGAAACATAATGCAGGTAATTTTATCAAGTAGGTGGATGGGGTCAGGTTCAGGCTCTGCAAAAACTCATCTCAGGAGACCAATACTCTCTTCCAATGGCATTGCCTCCATTGGTCTAAGGACTTCCCATTAGTCTCTTCCTCTGAATACTGCACACTACCTCCATAGTGCTTTACTAAGGAGCCTTTACCACAAGGCTTCTTTAGAACAGAGGCCTTATCAATCATGTCCATATGTATTTCCTTTCATAGCATGCTTTTTGTGCTATGTATTGTATTGTGTGACATACTTCATATTTACATCTTGGGGTCAGGTTGGGTGAGGGTTGTGGCTATGATTACTATTTATTATAGGATATACTAACAAGTTCTTTGGAGGTAAGCCAGTTGCTCAGTAGTTGTGTAGTTAGAACTTGGTATAGATATCCAAATCCAAGCAAAACTTCAAATTTTATTTCTGAGAAATTATCTATAAAGTAAACTAAAAGCTGAGGGACCACTATTTCTTACAGTAGAAAGGTAAAGACCATCTCTTAGAATGTAGATGACTCACCTGTACGTTGGGGATTTAATACTTCCTCATTTCACCCTTGGGCAGTAATCATGTCCTATGATTTTAGATATAAGAAGCTTATCACCCAAACATTTCTGTTTGAAGATCAGTAACAGATTTACACATGGTCCAACAGGAAAAACGTCCACAGATTGCTGTTATTGTTGTGAATTAGTTTTCCAAATATAAAGGCATAAAATACAACAAAGAGTAGTTAGAACAATAATCTCCTAAGCATTTACTAGTAGGTTATTTTTTTCTACTCCTTCTGAAAGTTCATACCAAAAGCACATAACTTATTGCCTTAATTTATTTGTAAGAAGAATTAATTCATTAACTCATCTTGGTTCTTATCAGAAAATTAGTAATGCAATATTACTGTTCAAATAACTTCACAAGCATCCCAGAATTGCGAAGATTTAACTTAGGAAAACCAGTCAACCTGATATACCATACTAGAGGTTGAAAAGAAAAAAGACCTGGTCACATCAGTTGATAGAAGAAAATTTTACACGTTGGATATGCTTATATAATACAGCCATTTCATAAACTAGAAATAAAGAGGGCTGTCCCTAATATGATAAAGACCATCTGCATAAACATACAGCTAACATACTCAGGAATTCATGGCTGATTTTTGCCAGTGCTACCCAACACAGTAGGAAAGTTCTAGCCTGCAAAACAATAGGCAATTAAAAGAGAAAGTGAAGGCAAAGGAAAGAAGAATTAATTTATTAATTGTCTCAGATGATATGATCTTACAAGTAGAAAATCTGAAACAAATGTATACATACAAAATGGTTATGTCACCCAGGAGAGAAATACAAAAGTCCCAGTAGAGTAGAAGTGAGAGACCAGAAAGGAAAAGCAGAAATCTTCCATCATGAGAATCAATGACCTTCACAAGTTTTTAGCTCAGCAAGCAAAAAAAAAAAAAAAAAAATGATAAAGGTTATCCCAAATATTTATGGGCTACTTTAAATATAAAAGGTGTCAAAACAGATTTTAATTAAAAAACTGAGAAAAATGAACTTTATTTTGAACTTTGAAGGATAGACATAACTCTTAGACCATGAAAAAATGTAATTCTATAAATTTGTAGTTCTGTGAATGCAGAAGTAGAAGAATTCATATAGATGAGTGAATTAAAGCTTGGGAAGTTCTCAAATTTGCATAAAAAAGAAAAGATGAGGGCTGGGGATATGGCCTAGTGGCAAGAGTGCTTGCCTCATATACATGAGGCCCTGGGTTCAATTCCCCAGTACCACATATACAGAAAATGGCCAGAAGTGGTGCTGTGGCTCAAGTGGCAGAGTGCTAGCCTTGAGAAAAAAAAAAAAAAAAAGAAGCCAGGGACAGTGCTCAGGCCCTGAGTCCAAGGCCCGGGACTGGCCAAAAAAAAAAAAAAAGAGAGAGAAAAGATGAAAATTTAGTAAATGCAATGTAGTCAATTAGGAAGGGATTTCTACTGATAGAGATAGAAAAATAGTTTATAGGCATATGTGAAAGTAGATAGCAAGAATTTATGGAATCATTTACATAATTATGCATTTTTCTCCAATTGTTCTTAATGACTTAGGAGTAAAAATTAAGGTAAGCATTTCGAAATAGTTCAAGTTTGGGCCTAGGATAAGTCCAATGACATGAGACAGCTAGAAGAGGCTAAAACAGATAAAGAAGAGGATAAAGCAATCAATATGCGATGCAAAGGCATGAACAAATGAGAGAGTTGACAATCCTAGAGGTCAGAAGGAAGGGTTTTAGTATGTTGGGTTGAGGCTTAGCTGTTATTAGAGATGAGTTGAACTATACTTTTGGGTGTCTGGAGGAATGAGAGGATAAAAAGTTTACAAAGGTGTAATGATAGATTCCTTACTTAAGTGTTTGCAGCGAATAGAGTATACAGCAATATACTGTAACTATAAGCTGGAGAAAATACCACATTCTGGACAGGTAAGAGGAGAAATCAGGTGAACAATTTGGGTGAGAGAACAATAATGGTAGAAATGAGGCAAAGGCAAAGAGAGGTTTGTGGTGGAAAGGTTATGAAACCTAAACTCTAGTACAATCTTGTTTCCTGTTTACTAAATCCCATTTGTCTCTGAATTTGAGGATTTTCCTCTTTTCTGCTGTGTCCAGGATCCTTACCCAATTCCTCATTTCTTGTAGACAGGAATACTTTAACATGACAGTAAGAATGAAAATTATTAATGACATTGGTTCAAGAAAATTACCTGATTCTCTTATACAAATATTATTGGTATAAACACAGAGAAATGACTTTTAAGTCTCAAATCTTCAGGCCTCTTTGTACTATCATTAATTTACATATAACTTGGTGGTTTGAGGGCTTAGTCTCTGTTTCTCATGGTGAGTCACTGTGATCACAGACAGATGATATTCCTAAAATAGCCCTCTAGTACCCGGAGCAAAATAACACACATGAAGCAGAACCATTGAAAGCTACAGTTCTCCAGCCAAAACCCATCTTGAGGATGCATGGATAAATCAAATTGTAGTTTAGATTTGATTCTTGGGCAATACTTTTACGTGTAAGCTATAACTATAATTGATTGTTATTTTAATCTGCAGCTTGGGGTTATTATGTTATATAGCAATGACTAAGTAATATAAACAGCAGGCAGAGAAGTCAGTGTATGATTTAAAAATGTGTTCTCAAGAAGAAACTGTTCTGTTTAATTGGGCTTTACTATGAGAGACTAAGTTGGTGGAAACCAAAGCCATAGAGATTAATTTTTGGTTATTGAGCCAATGTGCTCAACATTTCTATAGCCATTCTCCTCACAATAGTTTTTCACTGAATTACCAAACTGAACTAAACAAAAACAAAACAAAGCCCCCCAAACCCCAAGGTTTTACAACTTATCTTATCTTTGGTTCCAGCAACTTCTATCCAGCCTAGCTTTTGTTTAAACATTTTTTCCCTTCAGATTTAGGAACAATGCATGCTTTGACTTCAATTCCCTCACATGTCACATGTAATCAGATAATGAGGCATTATGCTTAGCTGATTATAGAAGTCTCCACAACAGAAAGTTCTTAATTCTTCCTCTGTGAAATAATCTTTCTTCTATTTAGAGTTCCAAATTTTATTCAGCAACAATCAGCTTGTATGAGACCTCCTCTGTGGAGCCCTTTATAATTTATTTCACCATGTACACATTTTTCCATTTTAAATGTATTTGATTCACCATACAATATTTATTTACCTTTCTTAGTTCCCATACGAATGCTAAGTTTATTGAAGTAAGGGATCCAAAAATTTTGATATTTTTCTAACTTGATTCTTATTACTTTTGGTAGAATCATTTATTGGGTTATAGATTTTTTTAAAAGAATAAATGCATCAGGAATTAAAAAGTACTAGTTTAGGAAAAGTACTAGCTTAGGAAAAAATAGTACTAGCACAAGAAGGAGATTCAGTCTCCTCTTGGCCATAAAAAAAAACCCCACAAAATAATAGAGAGAATACTAATTTTGAAGCTATGCAGATGAAGCTGAAGGCGAGTGTAGATTTCAGGAGTCCCAGAAAAATTTCCGGCGTGCCTCAGTAGACGAATGGATCAGGAAAATGTGGTACATATACACAATGGAATTTTATGCCTCTATCAGAAAGAATGACATTGCCCCATTTGTAAGGAAATGGAAGGACTTGGAAAAAATTATACTAAGTGAAGTGAGCCAGACCCAAAGAAACATAGACTCTATGGTCTCCCTTATTGGGAATAATTAGTACAGGTTTAGGCAATTCATAACAGAGCATCACAAGGCCCAATAGCTATACCCTTATGAACACATAAGATGATGCTAAGAGAAATGAAATCCATGTTGTGGAAACAATTGTTATATCACAGTTGTAACTACTCTCAACAGCCTATGTTTATCTGTAGCTTCTATTATTGATGATGTTCTTGTATCACCTTCCTGTGGTTGTACCTACACTATCGCTGTAATCTTATCTGAGTATATTGGAAACAGTGTTTATGGGTATTGGAAGTAGGAAATTCAAAGGGAATACCAAATTTGAGAGACACAGGGTAAAAAAAGAGAAACAACTACAAAAGCAATAATTGCAAAAAATGTTTGGTGTAAGTGAACTGAACACCTGAACACCTGGGGGGGAGGGGAAGGGGGGGAGGGAGGGGGGTATGAGGGACAAGGTAACAAACAGTACAAGAAATGTATCCAATGCCTAACGTATGAAACTGTAACCTCTATGTACATCAGTTTTATAATAAAAACTTAAAAAAAATTTCTAGCGTGGTTGGTAGATAAACACTGCACATTATTTAGATGCCCCTTTTATGGTTTTAGCCCCATTTTACTTTGAGCTACCTTGAAAGTATTCCAAAATATACCTAGGCTCATTTATGCTATATAGTCAGGTGTTGAAATAGACTTAAGCTGAAAAAATGAACATTTTAGAAAAATTAGTTATTGTCTTTGTCTTTGTTATTTTTTATTGCAAGGCTTGAACTCAGGTCTTCAAACTTAGTTTTCTTGCTCAGGGCTAGTGCTTTACTACTTGGTTCACATCACAGTCTGGCTTTTTGCTGGTTAATTGGAGATAGAATTTTACAGACTTTTCTGCCTAGGCTGGCTTTGAACCATGATACCCCATATCCCAGGTTCATGAACAGCAAGGATTATAGGCATGAGCCACCAGCACCTTGCTAATTAAGGCATCTTCTAATGATTTTGCCATTATATTCTAAAGGCAAAAAAAAGGACACACGGTTAATTTTTGTTTCTATTAGGATAGGCTATAGAATAATTGCAGCAATGGCTTGCTCTTCATAACAAAAGAGCACAACTATGGAATTCATGGAATGAAAGCATCATTAAAAAATTCTAAGTAGACAAAGACCCAAATCCAACTTGAGTTTGGTTAATAAAAATAGTAGGCCAATTTCTTGAGGTGGTATACATTTGTAATCCTAAATCATGTATAGTTATCTTTCTTTCCCAACTGTTTCTATATGAGGGAGGGCATAGGTTAAAATGAAACTTCCAGTACCTTGCTCATTAAACCTCAAAGAGGAAGACGAGATAGTGGAGTGATTGAATGGCTTTGGCCATATCTCTCAGTTTGGTAGAGCTAGTCTGAAAATCATAATACCATAACCCCATTCTCACTATCCCATAGGATGGTAAGACAGCGATCTTCGGTGATTTTATTTGAAGCAGTTATTTTTATTCTTATCTCCAAATATTTCTTCTGGCAGGAGCCTCCCAGATGAGGTTGGAATCAAGGTTAGATATACTACTAATAGTACAAATAAGGCACATTATCCAACTAGTTGTGCAGTAGTAGAGGCTATATGTCTCAGCTCCCTTGGAGACTTTTGTTCTATTATAAATTGTGTGGTAAACATCAAGATACTATTTACTGGCCTCTTAGGGACCCATTATTCAATATGTGGGATGAAAACATTAAGAACCAGACAAGGAGAATGAGACTTTTTCAGGACAATATAGATGAATAATTCTTAGGTTTTCATTTAATGTTGACTTCATTAGTTTATAGCAGGCATTGGTGGCTATTATTCACAGATGAATATTATTTTAATAGCCTTTTCTTAACAATTTCTGAGTGTAAAGACAACATTGCTCTTTTTAAATTGATTGGTATTCAAACAAAGCAGTCTTCTTGGTTTACTCAAACAATGGTATTGCTGGGTACTGGTGGCTCATGACTGTAACACTAGCTATTTAGGAGGCTGAGAACTGAGAATAATGACTTGAAGCCAGCCCAAGAAGGAAAGTCTCCATTCAATTACCAGAAAACCAGAAGTAGTGCTGTAGCTCAAAGTGTTAGATTGCTAGCCTTGAGCAAAAGAGCTCAGGGACAGCGCCCAGGCCCCATGACTGACAAAAAAATGAAAAGTGAAACAAGGATATTGAGCAAGAGATTGTCTTTTCATATGCGGAGGGGAAGAATATGTGCCCTCACTGATTTTTAGCTAGGCTTGCATGCCAACATTGTCAAAGAGAAGGCAGCTAGCTAGCTAGCTATGCTCTGGCTATTTTGCAGGACAGTGGTAACATCCTGTATTAAATTGGCTGTGTTCCAAATAGGATGGCTTTAGATCTGCTTCTCTGAGTTGTGCTTTTTTCTTCTTAGAATAGGAGACAAGAGAAGAACCTCCTGAATTAATGTGACTCATTATCAGGCTCTTAGAAGTCAATAGCTCCTCTCCTCATCACCATGCGACTTTCTCAAGCCAGACGGTCTTTTAATTATGTAAGTACGAGTTGGACTTTCACTTAATTACTTTAAATGCTGACGATAACATACCTTGAGTTTGGCTGTAGTATTTATTGGCCACTTAAATATTTGTAGAGGGAATAAATAAAAGACGACTAAAGTAGACCGTATAGTTAGTCCCTGTTCTGTCCTTGAGCATATAGGAATCCATTTAGGAAAGTCTCAGGAATCTGAGAATGATTTGTAAAATCTGGTATCCATAGGTAATAAAGAAAACAGAACAATGGGGGGGGGAATGACAAGAGTAAAAGAGAGAAAACAGAGAGAACAAAAAGAAGAATCTAACATGCACTCATCTGAAGCCAGGCTGGGTTCCCAAGCTTATTTTGATTAGCATTCCTGGCTTAAATAAGATGAGAAAATTGATCCACCAAATATTAGTTCAGCGCATGCATTCACAGGAGCCATTCCAGTTTGCTGAGATTCACTAACTCAAGAAAAATTAAAGAGAAGCACTTATATTTTGAGTTCCTTTTAGATCAACTTTCCCACAGAGAAGAAAATATCCCAACATCCTCCTTCCTCATTTCCTACCATGATAAGTAAGGTGTTTTCTTGGTTTCTCTACTTCCCTGTCAACCCTAATATACTTTTTGTAACTCATGTTTAATTTACTGTAAGCTGAAACTAATAACACTCATACAGATCAAAAACATTTGTACTGGGGCTGGGGATATAGCCTAGTGGCAAGAGTGCCTGCCTCGGATACACGAGGCCCTAGGTTCGATTCCCCAGCACCACATATACAGAAAACGGCCAGAAGCGGCGCTGTGGCTCAAGTGGCAGAGTGCTAGCCTTGAGCGGGAAGAAGCCAGGGACAGTGCTCAGGCCCTGAGTCCAAGGCCCAGGACTGGCCAAAAAAAAAAAAAAAACAAAAAACATTTGTACTGGGCTGGGGATATGGCCTAGTGGCAAGAGTGCCTGCCTCATATACATGAGGCCCTGGGTTCAATTCCCCAGGACCACATATACAGAAAATGACCAGAAGTGGTGCCGTGACTCAAGTGGCAGAGTGCTAGCCTTGAGCAAAAAGAAGCCAGGGACAGTGCTCAGGCCCTGAGTCCAAGCCCCAGGACTGGCCAAAAAAAAAAAAAAAACATTTGTACCAATAGATAAATGTACAAATGATGTCCATAATGGCCAAATATTTACTTGAATTTAAATAGACATATGCTTTGTTATGTCAATAATGACATGCCCATTAGCTACTATGTGACACCAAGCCAGAGTCAAGGTAAAATTTCCCTCTTTTTTGCACTACATGTTTTATAGATTCTAAGATGCATTATATCTACATTTTCACATCTCTGAATATGTTAGATACATATTTTGGTTCATGTTTCAATACTTAAGTAGGAGCAGGGGACAAATTTGTGAAATGTTTATTAGAACTCTTAAGAAAATGACCCCGTCTCCCACACTGTAAACATTGAGAGTTCCAGCATGATGGAAAGTGTTCTTGCAGGCATAAGGAAACTCAAAGTGTTGGTGGTTTAACATGACACTTATTTCTCAATCATTTCATCTATCCATTTGGGTCATTAGAAAACTCTTTGCTTAGTAGATTATTTAAGAACCAAGCTAATGCATTCTCATCTTGGCTGAAATTTCTAACATAATATCCCCAGAGGAAAAAGAATATCATAAATTCGAACCACATTTTAGCTATTAAAAGTTTTGCTTATAAGCGTTGGTCAAAGAAACGCAAGGTAATGTGGAACATGACAGACCAGTCCTACAGAGGCAACTATGTATACAGATAGGTAACATGGGAGACTAGGAAACTAAAATCAGTAGCTAGGGCTGCAGAAAAATTGGTAGAACTAAAACCAAAATTAAACAAAATGTATTAGAAATTAAGAACACACTGTATGCCATCAATCCAACACAAGTTACCATTAGTCACAATGCACAGTATAAGAGCTTTTTCAAGATAAGCAATGAGCCCATGAGTCAAAAATGCTGGGAAACTAGAGTTAGCTTATAAATTTACAATTAAATATGTTGTGTGGCAGGAAGTGTATCCAAATGTATTAACCAAAATGTGGTAGATTCAAGGGAGAACTCGAATAATATAATTCCTTCAGAAGGTAAAGTCGAAGTTCAACAAAACAAACCCTTGAAAAGGATGGGGTGGCTTCAAGGGGAAAGGAGTAGACAAATGAAGAGAGGAAAAGGAGAATGCAGTTAAGAAATTATGAAAAGTGAGGGGAGGGATAAAAAGGGAGGGATAGGTATGAATATTGAAGGGGTGATATTGATCAAAATACATAGTATTCATCAGCTTCTTTGTCAAATGGCAATTCTTCTGTACAGTTACTTAAAGGTAAGCATAAAAATAAAATAATATAAAGCTCTGGGTTTAAACCTCAGCACCAGAAAATAAAAGAGGTGGGGTAAATAAGAATGCCTGGTACAAGAATGCTGGGTTGGGGCTGGGGATATGGCCTAGTGGCAAGAGCGCTTGCCTTGTATACATGAGGCCCTGGGTTCGATTCCTCAGCACCACATATCCAGAAAATGGCCAGAAGTGGCGCTGTGGCTCAAGTGGCAGAGTGCTAGCCTTGAGCAAAAAGAAGCCAGGGACAGTGCTCAGGCCCTGAGTCCAAGACCCAGGACTGGCATAAAAAAAAAAAAAAAGAATGCTGGGTTCAGTGGCTTGAGCACACTCTAGACCCAGTGAGGATAATTTAAAATACTGTGAGAGCAAAAATGGCTAAAGCCAACACAGTTCAAACACAGCTCCCTTATCTTCTTTAGGTAGTGTCAACTGTCCTGCTGGTAGGACCTCCTCATCCCATACTTCAAACTCTTGGTGTGCATTTCTCTCGTTTGTTTCCCGACTGCGTGCTGCTTTACATTCACTTGCCTAATAAAAGCATACACACCTTCTACCTTGAAATCCATCTCTAGATTCCTTGTTAACCAGTTCAAGAGTCCCAAGAGCAGGCTGGCAGTAATAAGCTGAGGTTTTCTTCTCTGTGGTTGACAAACTCCTGCCTCTCTGATGACACGACCCTGTCACTCATGGGAGTGTACTTGTGAGCAGCACCCCAGACCTCCACGGTCCCATCAACTCAGCTTTTCCCTCCTGGCCTTCTGTATTTGGCTGTCATTTTCCTCTGGTGAAAACCCATATATATGACGACAGCAATCGAAGATGACCATTTCTGCGCCTTCTGTGTGTTGAATTGTGTACTTCTTTCCTTTGGCCCATTCATATTGAAGTCTTAACTCCAAGGACTTCAGAAGTAAGGAGCTCATAGACCTTTTCATGTCCTTCTTGCCTCCAGAATTGTGAGGAAGTGAACTTCTTCAGTTGTTTACATCCCCTTACTTGTGGGATTTTGCTATGGCAGCTCTAGTAGTCTAAGAAAACTCCTTTATTCCACTCTAGTCTTTATAAAAACACAAATGATGAATGTCAGAAATATTCATACACAATTGTTTTTATTAGATATGTCTAGCCTCTTTTCTCTTCCATTCTGAAGAGCTAAAAAAAGATCTTCCAAACATGGAAAAGATCTGCTGGTCTTAGAACTGCAGTTTGAATTTAAGGTTTGGTTGTATTCCAATGGTAATAAAACTAAATTTGGAAACTTGGAACTATGTTACTAACGTTGGGAAATTAACAAAGTTACCTTTTCTTGGGTGTCTTCTTATTTCTTACCATCAAAATATCATAGTAAGATTTTATGTGTATCATTCAGTTTTCCTAAAAAGAATCGACAGAAACTAGGAAACAAGGTCTTGCATTTTTACAGAAAATGTAAAAGTCCACGTTTTCTACCCATTGAATAGTAAGCCCTCAATTTTTCCCCCACTTGGTATAAGACCACAATCAGGTGGTAGATATCCATCTTTTGTCCTTTCTTATGTGTGACATAGAATACAAAAATGGGGTAAGTATGAAGTTGTCTTGGAAGAATTATAATTTGGTTTACAATATTCAACTTGATTGAGATATATAGAATTGGAATTTGATCCATTTAGTCATGCTACTATCATTATCAGTGATGATTATACTAAGAATAATCACAAAATAGTTTTACTGACCTATCAGATTCTGGTCATTTAGTTTGTAGTTGGTACATTTCCTTGCTGTCATATTTTCCCCTCATAGTCTATCTTTAAGGATTTTTCTTCTTAGCCTTTGAAAGTTAGGGAAAGTAAAATCAGGTACAATGTTACTTTAAAAGCATGGTATATAATTGAAAATAAGATTTAAAATTATAGTCAAAACACCTGTGGGGGCTCACACTTGCAATCCTAGCTTCTCAGGAGACCTGGAGTATCAAGGTACAGAGCCAAGGTACAGGGTTGAAATGTCTACAATATTCCATTTCTAAGTAACTGGTAAAAGCCTGGCTGGAAGTGTCAAGGGGAATAGCAGCAATTGTCAATAAGCAAGCCTAGTGAGGGCAAGCTAAAATAGGCAAATAAAAAAAGGGAGGGTGGTTCTGAGACCTAATGTCAATAATTAGTGCTATGTGTTGTGGGTATATGTCTGCCATCCCAGTTGTGTGGGAATCTCAGACTGGAAAGATCTTACTTTCAGTCCAGCACTTACTAAAAAGTTCACAAGACTCCATCTCAATAGAAAAAAGTAGGCTCGATGCTTTGCAGTGGTCGCCCGCTTATGGGAGGAAGGATAAATGGAAAGATCACAGGCCTGGCTAACACAGGCGGAAAGCTGGAGTCTATCAGAAACATAACTAGAACTAAGCTGGGTGTCTGTGGCTCACACCTGTAATCCTAGCTACTCAGGAGGCTGGGATCTGAGGATTGGGGTTTGAAGCCAGCCAAGGCAGGAAAGTCTGTGAGACTGATCTCCAATTAATCACAGAAAAAGCCAAAAGTGGTGCTGTAGCTCAAGTGAAGAGGGCCAGTCTTGAGCAAAAAGAGCTGAGGGACAGATCCCCAAGCTCAGAGTCCAAAGTCCAAGGCCCAAGGCCAGCAATAAATAAATTAAATTAAATTAACAGAACTTTCAGGGCATTATTCAAGAATTATAATGTCCAAGTTCAAATGCCCATACCACACAGTAGGTGACAGATGATAGCTTAGACAGACAGATGGATAGGTACACAGATGATAGATCAAATCTAAGAAAAAAAAGTCATCCAGTCATTTGTTGAAACTGCAAATGTAGAATGTACATTAATGCTGAAAAATGTCCTGTGACTTTAAAATTCTTGAGACTATTTCTTGGGAGTTGCTTTTCCAATCCCGCTCTATGGAAAACAACCACTTATTACTTCCCTGTGTCCTAGTCCAATGGAGAGCTGAAGGTAGCATCTCATTACTGTGCTTACTGGAAACTTTTCAAAACTTCCCTCTGAAGTCTTCTCCAAAAAGCATCATTAAAAATTCAATACACAAATAAGTCATCTTATTTTTCCCCCAAGAGTGGTGTGTGCATCTGCGGTTCTGAATAATTAAAGTATGATAGTATTTCAAAAAGCAAATGTGATAGACACAGAACCAATTGACCAGCCTACAAAAAAGCAGTTTAGGTTTAAAGAGATAAGAAAAAAAAAGACACAAATACCTTTTCTCCCTTCCAGTAATTCATCTTTATATGATCGTACTACGTACAGAGTATTTGCAAATAGAATGAGACATTCAAGCATCCATCAATAAGTCCTCTTCTTTTTCAAAGGCAGTTTTACAGTCTTTATCTAGTTTTTAAGTACGTTGATTATGATAATTCATATGTATCCTTCTGGACTGCAGAGATGAGCCTATGAATGGTTGCTTATAAAATTATGAAAACAAATAGGTAATTGGGAAGCAAGTCTGAAATAGGAACAAACAAAAACCCTCAGGGAAATGAAGATGAGGAGTGACTAAATGCCTTCTCAGCTGGTGATATTCAAAAGCCATCCTTGTAATCTGAAAATCAGTACAATATATACTGATGAAAAAGCTTGGGTTTGTGCAATAGGAATGCTGTGAATGTCAAAGAGAATTTTGTTTACCACAATCACATGGAACACTTTAGCGTGTTGATGTGACTGATGAGGCCGACTCTGCCTCCGAGTCGATTACACAGCACAGTCTTGCTCAGGACGTACGTGAGAGCAGGTGTATTATGCTAGTGTGCAAATGGAAGTGAGGTGCTGAAACAAAAAACTGCTCACAGAAACCAAGAACTTGATGTTAAGTATCATAATGAGAAAAGAGGAAGAAAAACTATTGAACATTTTTAAAATTCATTGTCTGTTTTTTTACCTTTCAGTAATTTTATAAAGGGGTTTCCATTCAGCCTATCTGTTTATGAGTACAGTTTATGAGTCATGATCAATGCCACCCCTTCGGCTAATTCTCCCATCTCTCCTAACTCTACCTGTTGCCCTAAGTTATTTCTTTCCATTTTCTCATATGTACATTGAATATCGGGACTGTATTTGCCCACTCTTCCTTTTCCATTCATCTACCCTCTTTCCCCTTGACCTCCTCTCCTTCCCCTCAACTCATGTATTCATTTTGTTGTTGTTGTTTGATGTTGTTGTTGTTGTCATTGTTGTTGTTTGGCATTCATTTTGTTAAACGATAACAAAATGAGTTAGCAAAGCTGTAACAAAAGTTGTTCGAAAGAGTTATACCATTGCAATCATCTCCAGGGAATATACTTTAGACAGTATGTTTATGGAGGGAAAAAAAATCTTTCGTGCAATTTTCCATTAAAATTTAAGATTTTTTTCCCCTAAAGTTAAAGAGGCTATCCTAGAGCATTAGCCTTGAACACAAAAGCTTGGGATAGAACTCAATCCTTGAGTTCAAGCCTTAGGATCAGAGAAAAAAGAAAAAAAGTCCTATGTGTCACTAAATGTTCAAACTTTTAATTAATCTTAAAGAGTTCATATACCTTTAAAAAAAAAACTACTGTAAAGGTGGTGAACCATGGGGTTAGAGTTACATAAGTAAGGTAATGAGTATGTTTCTTTTTAAACACTGTTACCCCTTCCTAATTTTCTCCCACTTCTCTCTTCCAGCTTCCCTCCCTGACAAAGTTGTAAAGTTCATTTCCAACGTAGTGCCTAGTATTATTGTTGCATCACTTCAGAACTTTTTATGTGCACTACATTGAAGATAAAACAGTACTTAGAGAACATAATGTTATTATGTACCAAAAGGATTGTGAAAGAACATAAAACACAAAATTACCCCAAGAAGAACACTCAACTTGATGGCAAAAATTTTCCCACAGGGTAAATTTGGGCTAGTGCCAATCTCACGCTTTCAAAGTTAGACAAAATCTCACAAAGAATTGAATCTCATGCACACTGTGCAGGTGCCCTGCAGTCCCTAGGGGGGTAAAGAATGTTGTGGCAGCAGAATTCTTTGTTCTTGAGGAACCTTATCCCCCAAATTCTGCCCTTCTGCTTACCTTGAAAGAAACAAGCATAGCAAGCATAAAATCAAGAATTAACCTCTGATTAGAGGAAGTGACTGTCACACAGAAGCTGAGCTGTTGGCGAGTCTCTGACTCAGTCTTCTGCTTTCAAGGAATTATGATACACCAAGGTCACCAAGGCTGGAATTGGCTGGGATTATTTAGACAGGGAGGGGCATCAATTTAAATGTCTTGGTTGTCCAACCGCAACACCTTACACGATCTCCTTAAGTCTGACTGTTAGTAATGAATTTCTCTGCCTTCTTTCTTTTCTCCTAATCAGCTTAGAAACTAGTTCTCAACCTCAACAGCACATTATGGTTACTTGGGGAGTTTTAAAACATACACTTACCTGGGCCAGAGCTTCTGATTTAATTGGTTTAGGATGTGACCTGAGCATCAGACTTTAGAAAAACATCCGCCAGGTAATTCTATGCAGACAAAGTTGAAAATCAGTACTTTGGAGTGACTCTGTTGTTCTAACTGCACTCTCAGTTCAGCTTTTCACGCTTCCTTCCCAACTTCATGCCCATGCTTTTGCTCTTATCCCAGGCATGAGCAATCAATACACAAATGCTCTTTTAACATTTTGCTCTCATTTCAGGGTAATTAACTCACATAACTTTTTGACAAGTGTATAGCTTTTAATATTGTTAAAATGCAGTGGCTATTAATGTCCAGGAAGTTCAAACTATTACTGTATGATAATTTTGAGTCATAGTTTGAGAAGAATATTCTAAAAGGAATGAAAAGTCCTGGTATTACAATGCATTATATATTATAGTCCCTGGCATGTAAATCAATGTCTACAGAAATGAAAATCCTGGTTGTACATTTGAACAAATAATGGGGAAACAGAAAGGAAACCTTTTCCCTGTAGAACTTTTTGACTATCTAGACTAATAACATGAGTTACAATTTTCAAGAGTTCTTCAACAGATAAATGGAGATGTAAAATTTGGCATAGATAATATGCAGTATTACTCAGGTAGAAAAAAAAAGTGAAATTCTGGTAGATGCTAAAGTCGGATGAATATTGTGAGTGAGCTATGCCAGAAACATAGATGAACATGTTTGTATCTTCCTGCAGTGTCAGAATTCATTGACTAACAATGAAGTCATAGGCTATAAATATTTCCTTGGGTAGAATCCCCCTGTTTCCTCTAGTTTCACTTGATAGTGGTGGCAACTAAAAACCATGGGTTCCTTTATTCTAATTGTAATTACTAATATTAACTCTCAGACAGCAAAATGGCTGAGAGAGGACTGAGGAGGCTGAATTGTTCAAAGTGGCTCTTCCAAGGGCACAGGAATGGAGCTGGTCATGAGACAAGGAAAAGCCTTTGATGGAACTAAATAAGAAGTTTTAACAAGAGGTTTTTTTATTGTTATTTTTAATGTACTATATGAAATAATTTTTTCTTTCATTTGTCTTTCCTATAGTTTATCCCCTGTTGTTACTGTATTTGATTTTGGTACCCTGAGTATTGTATTAAACATTTATCTGAATTAGGGGAGGTAAGGGGAAGATCAAATGGTGAGATAAAGGACAAAGGGTGAACCAATTGCAACAGTGATACCCACAAGACAACATGTTGGAAATTAACTGCACAACCTGGAGGGTTGGGGAAGAAGGAAAGCGGGAGAAAAATGAGGGAGGGGGGAATGACAAGTTTGATAAGAAGTGTACTCAGTACTTTATGTATGTAACTGTACCCCCTCTGTACATCACCTTGACAATAAAATTAACTTAAAAATAAGTTTTATGAACCAATATGCACAAAGCTATTCCAGGTATAGAACTGTCAAATGCACGTTTGGGTGGCAGGTAGTCGCACCATCTTTACAAGCTCCCTCTCTGAGGTCTGAGTAGAAACGTTCCCGTGGTGATGACACGTGAGTTGGGCTTGCTTGTTGCAGCAATTCTCGGAGCACAGTTGACTAGAGTCTGACATTTGTTTTAGAGGTTTGTATCTGTCTCTTAACCTTAACTCATGGAAAATCATCTGAGTGTGAGACCATAGGCAAACAATTGTAGGCTTCCTTTACCATGTGGGAGAGCAAATAAATGATACAAATGTGACAGTGCTGTCTTTGTGAAACTGCCAACATTGTCAGCAGCCATCTGTGTCGCCTCTTCACAGTGCTGCCCTGGTATTCTGAATCTGCTTGTGTGACCCTAGCCATACTGCTCCTGCCATCACTGCGGAAACAAATGCCACTTTCGATATTCTAGCTGCAGTGAAGGATGAAATACAACACAGTTGTCGGAGTCTCAAGGAGACAACCATATTCAACAAGACAAGAAGGCAGAATCAAAGAACGTCACCTATCCAATTCAACAAGCACCAATGCTCCTCATACAAATAAGGAAGGCAATAGTCCATAGATTCTTTGTAATTAAATACTTGTCCCAGGCTGGGATGTAGCTCAGTGGCAAAGTGCTTGCCTAGCAAGTGCAACGTTCTGGGTTCAAGCCCCAGTAGCAAAAAAAGAAAAGACAAAAAAAAAATTTGCCCTAGTTACCTGAAAAACATACAAAAATTTAAACTTTATAACTTAAACTTTAAACTTTTGCAATTTAAATTTTTGGGAGGTGGAGGGTAGCGATAGGGTCTTGCAATGTTGCTAAGGCTGGCCTAAAACTTGCAACCATTCTTCCTCAGCCTCTTGAGTGCTATAGTATTGGGGTTATAGGAACACACCACCATGTTTAACCATAAAATAACTTGTGGTATCATAATTTCTTGCCAAGATATGGCCAGGAAAGTGACAGAGACAGAAACAGAGAGAGCTTTCTGCTGCACAGCCTGGAAGTACGGACAAAGTGGTGCAGATAAGTCCTTATCCTCCGTTCATTTTTGTTTAAGGTAATGATACTTCATTATCTTCAGGATTTTCCATTTCTAAAGGTTCTTTGAAATTTTACATATCCAACTTCATCTCACAATGACCAGGCCCGAGTATCCTATACATTTGCATATGATTGTTTTATTATTTTTTTCTGCACTACATAATATTGTGCTACACTTGAGGAGAGACCTCATTCTGTATAGTTTTTTGCTGTTAGATAAAGGGCTGGGAGTATGCTCCATTGTTTGGATGTTGATGTAGTTGCTGCTTAAAAATCATGATTTTACAGGGTTTTATTTATATAAAACCAAAATAATCCTAACCCCTAAATCATGGTAAATGTGTTTTAATGCTTTATAAAATATCACACACTCTTACCACCTTACAAGCATTCTATTGTGAAGCAATATAGTCCTATCATACAGAAGCATTCTGTTCTCATTTTACAAATAATAGCAGTGAGATTTGTTTTGTATTAGAAGTTATCTACCTAGTAAGAGGCAAGAATTGAAACAGTCCGTGGCACTAAAATTCTTAATAACTTGAAGTCCTTCCTACAAAATCTCCCTAAGCATGCTCATCGATTTATTCTCCTGCTCTTATTCTTCAGAAGGGCTTGCACAGGTTCTGTTTTAAAGTTACTCTTCAGGGAATGGGTGAATCAGTGAGCCCATCATTGCTGAAAACAAAAACACCTCCACTATGTTTTCAAACTAAAGTGGGTTTATTATATTAAGCAATGAGTACATAAAATGTTAAAAATAAAATACAGGTGGTGGGAACATGTCAGGGTTTTTCATAATTATTTTCCAGTTCTCTAGCAATGATCTTATGAAGAATTGCTAAGTGACCTAGAGTCAGCTTTTGGCTGATCATTAGGTACACAGTCCACAGCCTTAGCCAACAGGTCTCCCATAATGGAGCCAAAAAGTAACTTTTCTCCTTATTAAAAAGCATCTGATAGTATTCTATTATTCCATTAACACCTAGTCACTATGTCTACTTAATCCATCCACCAACTCCAGTAGAATTAGAGGAATATCTTCAAGTACTGACCTAAAATGATTCGTTGTATTTTGCATTTCTAAACTATAAATAAGCCTCAATTAAAAGATGTCAGCCAGGTACAAGCTTCCAGGGTATACAGAAGATGAAGAGTTCTGAAAATACTTGTGGCATCACAAGAATTGAACCCAAGACAATTTTACTTGCTATTTCATTTAGAAAACAGGATGGTGAACATATGCTCAGTCTGAATGGGATTTATGTGTGTGCTCATTGCAACACGTGCAATGAAAATGATGCTTCTCCAAAAGAAGAGTTTGAATATTTATTGGGCTATTTATTCTTCCTTGTTATCTTTTTTCACATCAATAAACTTTTTATCATTTTGATTGTCTCGTTCCACTGAATCAGTAGCTGAAGTGCTCCCCAAAACAGACATAGGAGAGAACGCACAACAGAATGTCCCAAATAATCCCAGTATAAGGTCAGTTGTGATTCCAAAGAACAAAGTACTAAACACTGTGATGATTAATTCAAACCATTTTTTAGGGGACAATCATAGAGTGCTGCAGTTTATCCAAAAAGAATTCTTTACATAGATATGTATGCATGGAAGAAAAGAAATGCAGTTTATGTGAGGTTAGGTACAGTTATATAAGTGTTTTCAATGCTTTGGTTAACAACAACAACAAAACTTTAACCGGGGTCTTGGACTGTTCAAGGCTTTAGGCTAGACTCCAGACAACCTGGGAAAATCTAAGGCTGGTTTGGCCACAGAGAAGTGTGGTCAGGGCAATCTGTGCTTTCCAATAAGAACACACAAGGAAAGTAGGGGAAAACTTGGGAACCTATATTGAGAAAAATCAATCAAGTATCAACTGTAAAATAAGTGCTTTGGCAAATACTGAGAAAATGCATTATATTCATGTTTTACTATTTTATTAAACATTGAATAGAACAGATTGTTAGCACATAAAATGATAGGAGATTTAATAGAAGACTTCGAAAACCTTATTTGAAGGGAAATTAGGATGTTCTTGGGAATCTTTTCATTATATCTTCTCCCTATGCGAGAAAAATTCATCTTCATTTTGAATAGATAACAGAATATCCAAATTGAATTATACATATATTAGTAAAATAAAGGCTGCTGCATTTTTGTATTGCTGGTCTTCAATAAGCCCTTGTTCCTTCTACCATCTTTATGCCTTATTATGTTGCATAAGAAAGTCCAAGAGAAAGCTAAATGAAAGTGAGAACATTTCATTCTAATAGTGATGAGCAGGCCTACACTGAGACAAATGTCTAAAATTACCCACTGATTTATAGATGGATACAGTAAATAAAGAATTCTCCAGTAATGTCTGACTCTTTATAGATGGACCTTAAATGAAATAGTGAAGAGCTGACTCAAACTTGAAGCCAGTGGGAAATATTAATAGTTGTTAATAAGAAAAAAAATTGAAAATTGAAGCAAAACTTTAATTTTTCCTTGCCCAGTTAGAGAAGATGGGAGAAAAGAAAAATTAAAGGATATGATTACATTATGATTATAGGAAACTAATCTTAGAGGTTTAACACAACAAAGACTAAATCCTTTTTGCTTCATATTTATTGAAGGCTAATGACAGCTGTGTTGTCTTCCTTCCAGGGACCAACTGATAAGAGCAACCCACTCCCAGGAATGTGGCAGGTTGCTTTTACAAAAGACCATGAAAAATGACTGAAGTACATATTGAGTTATTACACACTTACTCAGAATAATACACATCATTTCTACTTGTGCTTTGCTTGCCAAAGAGAATTGTCATGGGCAGGGCTGACTTGAGAGGAATGGCTAATACCAACACTATTCTATGGCTGAAAGACAAAAGAAAACCAAATATTTTAATTTAGTAATTATTACATAAATTTATTTACCTAAACTTTATGTACTTGCATAAATTTTATTTAACTACATAAATGTTATGACTTTACCATTTACCTATACATTTTATTTTTTAACTAATGATATTCCATTTACATAATAATGTCCAAAGCAGGTCTCATATTTTTCCAGTTAGAATCATTGTGCATTATCTGTCCAATCTATTATGTGGCCAACACAAAAAGAAGGAAGAGCAGAAGTGTGATTATCATCATTGTGTTCAGGATACTTACACACTAGCGCCCAGCATTTTCTGCTGGCCTTGTCCCAGGCATTCATTGTCCCTGACGCCCAGCTCACAGATTACCCTTCTGTAGACCAATCAGCACTACTTTTAAATCAGCCTTGAGACTGAAAGAAAGAGAATATATCCGGCATTTACCTGACCTGTAGTTGTGTCCCAGTTTTCCAAAGTATAACAAAACATGAATAATATATGGATACAGCATGAAAAATAAACACTGAAAGTCGGGAAACAATATTTGAAAAAGAGGGAGAGAAGCAATGATTCTAGCACTGGAGGATGATCCTAAAGTTGACCCTAACAAATTAGAGAAGGTTATTTTTTTCTACATTATACTAAGTACAAAACAGCTTGCATTTTATGCAAGGTATCCCTTCCTAAACACTCTGGGGGTAAATCAGAGGCTAAACAGCATCTTAGATAGATGTGTGTTTGGATGTGGCGTGTTTTAGAAGTGAAGAAATGGCCAGGTTAAAATGATAATTTATTCGATCACTTCTCGATAGGTTTACACTCATATCTTTGTGTGTCCTACCGTGAATCCCTCCCAGGGAAGGCACTCTTGGGATTTGGTCTTACTGCCTATCACTCTATTTTGTATTCACTTTCATCTGTGGAACCTATCAGATTTTGCAGCAACAACAAAATACCTCCATCCACAAAGATTCAGAGAGTATTATGCAAATGATGCTGTTCTTATTTAGTTTAAATTTTATTCAGTCATTATGTTGCAGTATATATAATGTTGAAGAACACTCCCTAGGAGCAGAAGAATGTTCAATTTATAGGGTTTTCGTAAAAAACAAACAATAAAAAAACAGAAAAAAAAAGCAAGAGGAAAGCTATAGAACCAGTAACTAAGGAACAAAAAGAAAAGTAATTGTACTTTATAGCTATGGTGAGATTAATTGCATGAGTTATGTTATGCTCAGCTATGGGTAAAAAAGGAACACAACTATAATGATGAGGACAAATTATTCTAGATGGCAAAATGGAAAATGATTATTTGTAGAACTGGGAATTTGTGAAGGGCTTTATAATGAGATGAATTAAAATAATCAGAAATAGAAAAATCTTCCTGCAATTTTCAGAGTAGAAGAGTAAAATTAGAGGATCATAAGTACATTTGATTTATATCTGCTTCCAATGTGCAATTTAAAAAAATAATTCACATTAAGAGTTAACAGGCTTTAAGATGTGGATATGTGGATATATTTACATTGGGATTCATTTTTATTACTTTCTTTGAATTAATGCATTCCTCTGAGCACTCTCCTTTCAGCACTATTTACTAATGTTATTAAAGATAACCTATAGCCTCTCAAGATTTCAGCACTATGTGTTTTAAAAACTGTACATGTGCCAGAGGCTGATGGCTTATGCCTATAATGCTAGCTACTCAAGAGGCTGAGCTCTGAGGATCTCAGTGCCAAGCTAGTCCAGGAAGGAAAGGGTGAGAGACTCTTACCTCCAATTAACCACCACAAAGCTGTATGTGAAGCTGTGGTTCAAGCCTTGAGAGAAAAGGCTAAGGGACAGTGCCTCACCTCTTAATTCAAGCCTCACACCAGCACAATCACCAGAGTTGAGATACATATTTCTGGTGTGCTCTATTGTGGTCAAGAATATTCTAAACACAGAGTCAGAATGTCTAGTGTTTCCATGGTCTATGTTAGCATGTCTCCACCGTTTCTCTACTCTTCAGAATTTGTGATTAGAAACATGAATTTGCCTAAGACTTGCTCTTAAGAGTTGAAAAGTTCTTTATACACAATAAATAGGTAGAAAGATAAAATTTCCAGGAGACTACAATCTCAAGATTTAAGTTAGGTTTTGTTTTAACATTCGAGTGTTAATTTCATAGAACATACAGAAAAGAGTTGAATATCTTAAATAAATTAATAAGAATATCATATTCTTCCCAACCACGTAGATAATCAACCCTTCAAAATTATTTGCATGGAGGGGTGGGGGGGAAGAGAAAGAATTTGCAAGCATATCATTTTGCCTTTAAGAGAGCTGTGGTAACTTGTCTCCAGACATGTAATGAACGCTACTATGAAATGAAGACAAATGTTAAGACCAGAATAAAATTTCATGGGGCTGGGATTTACCTCATGAAGAACTTGAGGTTTGGTAAGAAAAGATGTTCAGTTTCTTACTTCTATTCATTATTAGATTGGTAATTACTTGAATCAGATAATTACTTCATGAAGGATTACTTCAGGAAAGATTTCAGGCTATTACACTTTCCATTCATTATTAGAATAAGTGATGGTATTCACCAGAGCTGCACTCCTATTCTGAATGGAGACATATTCCTATATAGTATTAGGAAATTTGCAGATTTCTATTAATCAACTCAGAATGTTTTTGTGAAATAGGAATTAGTAGCTCAATTTATAGGAAGAAACAAAAGGCAAAAGCAACATGCAAGGAAGCACATAATTAGAGAATGACACATGAAGACTTTGAATTCCAGCCAAATCTAAGACTTTTGTTCTCATTCACAGCTTTGTTCTTAGCTTTTTCATTTAAATTTGTTTCAATGCAGATCATTTTGTGTTTGTTTCTCTTTGAGGTCTTGGAGTCCGTGGTGCTTGATGGATATAGATAGACAGGGTTCTCCCTGCCTCATATCAAATCTGGGGATCTCCTGACATTATTCAAATATTCTTCCTCCTTCTAGAATACCCCTTACACACACATTACTATGATGATGCCCAGTGTTATTCTCAAGCCGTGTGCTCATTTATATTACTTTCTGTGCTCATGTGAGTTCACTGTTATTTAATCCTCTTCAAGTTCATTGTTTCTCTGGGCCATTCGGCTCTGCTACTAAATGCCTCATGAATTTTAACATGTTAGGTATTGTACTTTGCAACAGCAGCTTTTGTACCTTTGACTGCTCAACGTATTTTGTGGATAATTTGTGGTTGTTAAAACATTTTCCTCTGTTTCCATTTAGTGTTCACAATATTTTTTAGGATAGTTGTCTGAAACTATATCAAGAAGGTTTCATGTATAAGCTTCCCCTAGGATAGTAAGAGGAAGCACTGTCCGCTCACTCCTCTTGTGACTAGACTCACTTTTCTTGGTGCTTTGTTTTATAATATTTTGTTGAAAAGTGGACATTTTGAAAACTGTCATGTGGTATAATTCAGGAAAGCAGATTTCTCCCTCGCTTTGGGTAATACTTTTGTATTTTGCTATGCATTGAAGCTTTTTGTTTAATGGATTTTGCAAACCTATTTTTCTAAAGTCTTCTTTAAAAAAATCTGTGAAATGCCTGATTGTTTCCTCTATGGCCAGTTAATATTCTGAGAGGGAGATTTTTGAATACATAAAAGCAAGGAATAAGAAGGAAGAAAAAGAGAAAGGAGAGGAGGAGGAGAAGGCGTACATAGAGAAAGAGAAGAGGAGAGGAGAATGAGGAGGAGAGAGAGAATTTAAAAGAAAAGATATTTTTAAAAAACCCTCTTTAAAACTTAACTCTGTACAGGGAAACCTCCTCAATACTTTGTGAAATTATGACATCTGACAGCTTTCACTAATTCTTGGTAAAACTACATGGTAACCAAGACTGAGAGTATGGAGTAGTCCCTGCTCATAAGTCTTTTCTAAGTTTGTTCTTCCCTGCACATTCACGTAACCTCTGAATTTTACAAAGCAGTTCTCTGGAGCTTTGCTTCTAGGTTTTCACCATGTATGTTGTTTGCCTCAACTCTATTTTCTTGTCTTAGAAGCAGTATGTCATTTCTTTGTGTTGTTCACCTCATTCTGATCTATATAGCTGTTTTCCTACCCAAGAGAGTATGGCTTACACAAACAAAGGCAAGTGCCTTGCACCGATCCTTTAGGCAGACATTGGATGTTTAAAAAAATCTAACAAATTGTTTGAGAAAAAAGTCTGTTCTGTTCTCTCTGGAGCAGGTGATGACACCCTCACATGAAGTAGAGACTGCCATCTTCATGTCCAGAGCCTTGAACATGGGCAAGCAAAAATTCTGCAAAGCTATTTTGCTATTTTCATGTTGTCTTTTTTTCTTTCCAGCAATTGCTCAGTTGTTGTAACTCTTTGACTGCTTTCTAGAGTTTTGATGAAACTGATTCTCACAGTTTTTGCTCCATTTTTCGGTGTTTCTGCATAGTGACAAGCTCTTAGAGCTATCTAATCTGCTACTTTCATTCCCATTTCTGTGTGCCTTTTTTTAATCGTGGATCCAGATTGCATTTTTATTACTTATTTGTTGATATTATTTAACATTACATTTTTTTCAAGAGTTTGTTTCCTGCTATCTAATGATCATTGGTTGTCTATTCTCATCCAAAGGAAAAATACAATAATCTTATTGGAAATGCAATGTCTGTAGGCAATTAATTCCTCTGTAGACATCAATGTTAGAGTTTTAACACATTTTTCATTATGTTAGAAATCTCCAAATATATCTTTGATATTTCTAATTTTGGAATGATTAATTCACAAGAAGAAAAATTTCCAGTCGTCTCAGATGGCAGGTGTGGCTACTACCATTTTGAAGGACATGTGGAAGGGGGCTAAGAGACATCTACTCATGATACATGTTTATTAATTCATTTTTGTAATTGGAGCCCATGAACCTTCTCATTATCAAATCTCTTTTCTTGGTCATGGCCTCGTGGTGGGTATGCTGTCGGTAGCTATGGCTACCAAGCTTCAAAGAGTCATTCATCAGATGAATGATGTCAGATCTTAGCTGAGTGTTTACTCTCACTGTTAGGTACATGAGGATCTTTTGGCTTTCTTCACTAGTGTCTTTTGTGGATTCAGATTTCTCATGTCTGGTATAGGTTGCTATTTTTAATCTCCTTTCTATTAATTATTTTCCAGTGATATCTTTTGTTTTCTCTATTCACATGCTCTTTTTTTCTTTAGATTACTATTATTTGGCTGGGCCTATTAAATGTGAAAGATTAAATGTGTTTTCAAGGCAACATTGTTACTCTGAAGTTGATTGACATTAACCTCTTTTTATTATATTCCTTGAATAAGATTTCAACAAGTGGTTTCTAGAATTTAAAAGTCATGAATTACTAGAAAAACTAGACTAATAGATAAATAGGTGTGACAAAAAAGAATAAAAAAAGTCTATCTTACAATGATTAGCTTACATAGTGAAATAATATTCATCTGGTATCTTTTGAGTCTTTTATCTGATCCAATAGATATTTTGGAATTAGTTGGGTTAGAAGCCTGTGTGATTTTATTTGAAATTAGGACACTAGGCTTTTCAATAGAGCCAAAGAAAATAATGTTTTCACAAAGATTTTTAAAGACCTGATATTATATAATACTGCCTTTGAATTTTATGTACTATAGAGGTAACACTTGTACATTTACAAGTACAGAAATGAACATTTTTTTAATTTAAAAACAATATTGCTTCTGACCACTAGTCTATTTCTCTTTCCAAAGATAATCAGAATTTGTTGTAATTACCTCCTGATAGATACTTCTTTTTATCTTGAGGTTTGAACTCATGGCTTCACACATTCTAGGAAGGCACTGTTCTAGTACTGGAACCATGTCTCCAGTTCCTTTTGCTTTATGTTTTTAGACTGAATTTTTTGTTTTGCTGATGCTGCCCTCAATTGCAATCCTCCTACTTATTATGTTTGCTGAATAGCTAGGAAAAACAGTTTATGCCACCATACTGAGCTTCTTGTTGAGACTGAATCTTGCTAACTTTTTGCTTGGGCAAAACCTCTACCTGCCGAACAGCTGGGCTTATATTCACAAAACACTGTGCCCAACCCTGTTGATAAAAATCTAAGCATATTCAAAAATGTATAAGTACATAGAGATAAACATTTGTTTACACAAAGAGAATTGTACTGATACACTACTCAGCAGGCATTTGCTGCTCTTCTGTTCTCAGATAACTCCATGACTGAGTGTCCCATTGAATTTGCTTAACTGGCCTTTCAAACAAGCACGTGCGCCATTTCCAGTCTTGCGGTTATTAGCAATGCTTCACTAGGCATCCTTGTACACATGAGTCTTTACCTACAAGCATACTCTTGAGCTGAGGTCCTTCCAGTGGTAAGCATATTAATACAGATTCATAGTGGCTTATACAAATTACCCTTAAAACAGTCTATGAGGATTCTTGCCTGTATATCTCTGCTAACACTATTATCAATCTCTTCCATCTTTTTTCTAAATGAACTTAGGTCCTAGGCTGTGCCCTAATCCTTTGTGCACAAGGAGAGGTCTCAAGAATCACAATCCCATTTCCAGCTTTTTGATGGGTAATTGGAGATAAGAGCTTCACCGACTTTGCTGCTTGGAAGGGCTTCAAACTGCAATCTTCACAACTCAGCCTTCTGAGTATCTAGCATTCCAGGGATGAACCACCAGCACTCTGAATATTTGTATTTCTTATTATGACATTGCTAACTTTTAAAATGTTAATTGAGGTTGAAGCCAGCCAGCTGCCATGTTGCTCCTTCTCTGTGGGAGATATGGCCCCACTAATAAACCTCCTTATAAACCTTAAAAAAATGTTACTTGATCTTTTGTGAATTTTCTTCAGTATTTGTTGTGTACTTTTATATTTTGGGTTCAGATTCTTCTGATTAATTTAAAAAAGTTAATTAAACCTTAAAAATTGCCTTGAATTTGGCATAGGTATTATTCTTAGAGTACATTAATTTTGTTTTGAGTTTGGGGGAGTTTATGTAGGCCTAAAACATTTAAAAACGTAGTCAGATTTACTTTTCTACAAAACTTACATTCAGTGGTTCTACTACTTGATCTGTACCTCCAGCTCTGCTTTCTGATGGTTATTTTTGGAGATGGAATCTCATGGCTCCTAAAAAGTTATACTTAAAATTAATCTGAATATAGTTTTATTAATTAAATGGCTGCTCCTATCCTTAGAAGAATTCACTAATCTCAACCTAACTCTGACTCATTTTTCTGTTCACTAATTTTCCTGGTGGACTTTATTTTTAAATATTTTTCATTCCAGCTCAAGAAAGAGTCTTGATGGTTTGGTTTCCTTATTTTACTATGGAATGTTTCAGAATATATTGGCCAATTTTATCAGACCTACAACAACACCTTTTCTTCAAGAAAATTTTATAACCTTTCCATATTTAATCTTATGAAAAATTTACAGAAGTTTATTGTATTAGGCAGAGACACTACTTGAAATAAATATTGTCTTTAGACTTTGTTGGGGCTCAGGAAAATAAGATCAGGATGCAGGTCTTATTCACTGATGTGTTCCACAATGATTTTCTTCCTCTTTCTTAGGAATAAAAAAGGTGAATGTGACCTTTGAACTCAATGAAGAATGTTTCCTCCATTCTACCTCAAGGCAGATAAAGCACAAGTGGATTTGGAGCATTTTCTCTTAAAGCTTTGCTATTATACTTTAATTGAAACTAGAAGAAAAAAAAAACACAGAAGAAAACTCCTTTCATTTCTTCAATTCCCTGCCCTCTCTACATCAGAAGGCTGGGTAGCATGTAAAAATGAAAAAGGTAGCTGGATAGAATTGATTTGTGTTTTCATTATCAGGTTTATCTCTCTATTTTATAATACCCACAGGTAATATCTAATGAGAACCTGAGATAGTTTTAATATATACGAATGATTTTTTAGATAAGAGTTTTAAAAAAAAAAAACTCACTTCCTAACTGTGTTTTTTCATCTTGAGTTTTCATTCAGAGCACAGCCTTTGTGAGCTGAATATGTCTCATTTTAGAGTTGCTATCACTGTTGAACATACAGCCTCTTCTCAAGGAGAGATTCAAGGGTATCATGACAGGATCAGACTTCCCCCTTAGAGTCATCTAAGGACAGGAGCAGTGACTCTTAGTAATACTAAGCACATGCTCTTGACATTGAGTACACTAAGTGTCGGGAGGGGAAGATGATCTAAACCAGAGTGGGATTTTTGAGTTCAGCTAATCATCACATCATGCACAAAAATCAGCGCCAAGTAGAGCAGGGAAAGTTATATTGCTACTCAACCATCTCTGTATTTGTGCCATCTAAACTACTTACTCTCACACCATCTCCATGGGTAATCAAATGTAGTCTCCTAGACTATCTGAGGGAGAGGACAAACAATTCAGAAAAAAAGGGAACAGAATATTTACCTTTGGAGGAATTTAGGAGAATTTTCTTTCCTACAAAGCAGATTGTGAGTTCTGAGCTCAGGATTGAATAGCATCACATAGCTGTATTTTCTCTGTACCTCTGAATATAATGGGAATTATTTTTCAATTCCACTTTTCCATGAATATTTGGTTAGTATTTTTGTTTTGCTATTAGAATATGCCACCATACCATGCACCAGATGACAGACCTGAAAGATGGTGTCCAGCAATGTGATTTTTTATTTTAGAAATCCTGAGTCATAAGTCAGCTAAACAAGTTTCTCCCTAAGGATTTGAACTTTCACTAAAGTGGAACTTAAGTGCAGTTATTTTACTGCCTATGAGGAACTCTCATTCTGCCTTCTCAGTAAGGAATCTGCAGCAATTTAGCAGGAGAAGGCAAAGACATTCCCAGTAAGGCTCATAAATTACCACCGTATGTTGAAGTTACAATGAGGACAAATAGCACTTATCTAAAGTACTTACTACCTTAGATCCAACTACCAAAGCAAGTTAAAAGTTATATGGCAAAGTTAGATCATAACTAGATCTAACTTAGGGTCAATTTGTACAGTACCATGGGGATAAAGTTATATTAAGAATTAGAGCCAAACAGCTTGCGGAAGCTTTGAATTCATATTTTTACTCAAGAGAAAAGGATTATTATATCTTATAACAGAGCCATATTTAATTAATTATGGGGCATGATTCAGTCTCCTCAGGTCAATAATTTATAGATCAAATTGTACCACACATATCTTGCTGAACTGGGGAAGGGAGAGGGAATACCAAAATTGAGAGACAAAGGACAAAAAGACAAACCATTCAAAAAGCAACACTTACAAAACCATTTGGTGTAAACCAACTGCACAACGCTTGGGGGGAGAGGGGAAGAGAGAGAGGGGAGGGGGGAATGAGGAAGGAGGTACCAAGTAGAACAAGAAATGTACTCACTGCCTTTCATATGAATCTGTAACTCCTCTGTACCACACTTTAACTATAAAGAAAAAAAAAAATGAGTTTCCTAAACTGGTTTTAGAATACAGACATAGGGTTTCTGGTAGTAGAGAAATCCTATCAGGATTCTAACCTACACATGAGAATTGAGAAACATTAAAGCAAAGTATATGAAACTCTCCTCTTAGAATAATTCAAATAAGAAATATATTTACAAGGCCCAGAGAAATCAAGACTGCTTATATGTTCATTTATTTTCTTTTCTTTTAGTTTTATTGAAAGTGCTAGAATTTAAAATCAGGGCTGTGTGCTCGTGAGACAATTGGCCTCCCATTTAGCTACAACTCCAGCCCATGTTGTGCTCCCTATTTTTGAGATCTGGTCTCAAATCTTGCCCCCGTACCCATATGGACTGTGATACATCTATCTAAGCTTCTTACCATACCAGGGATGACAGAGATGTGTCACCGTTCCCAGATCCTTCCATTGAGATGGGACTTCAAAACTTTTCTGTCTAGAATGATCTAGAACTACAATTCTCCCAACTTAGCTTCCCACAAAGCTAGGATTACAGCTATGAGCTAATAGTGGAGGCCAGTAATTGTAAATGAAGGGCAATTTCATCACAGGAATTTTATCACATTGCATTTCAATTTCTCCTGCCTGAGGTCAGGTTTAGCCCATCAGATTCTTCTGATGAAAATCAAACGAGAAGAGATACCTGGGGTTGGGGAGTGGTATTTTCATGTGTTTCAATATTTGAGTAACTTCATGCCTTTGAATAGTATTTTTTATGTTTTTAGTTTTAATTTTTCTTTGCCAATCCTCTCCTGTTTAATTATATAGACAACAGTTTTCATGAATTTCTAGTATCATCTCCTGGGTATTCTATAACACCTTGATAGCTGTAACATACCTGGCACTTTCTGAGAAGCATTTAGATGTCTTAATCTGATGAATTGTACTTGAAGCTTTTCTTTGAAGTCTGGCTTATCCTGTGGCTTATACGGTAAATTACTCCATCTTTTCCATTATTGGACAGTTTTACTATACTATCTTAAATTATATGAGGTAAATATTCTGTTATATGTTTCATTTACATAAATTTAGGGTAAATTAAATTGAATATTAGTTGCATTTGTGTGTTAATTGGATGTACTCGTGAACTTCTTTGAGACATTTACCCATTCTGTTCCTGAGGTATTTCTTTTTCCCATCAACTTACTAGTTTATTAAAGTAAAATGAATCCCTACCTTTTAATTCTTGGTATTTCTTTGAGTAAGGAAAATATTTAACAACAGTCAAGTGACAGCTCAAAGTAATCAAAGCTGCAGTTTTCATTCAAGTTCTATTTCCCAATTTTCTGAGCTAAAATGGCCTATGGATGCTTCAGCAGCTCTGTGAATGATGAGTTGAAATTAATAGCTTAATCTTCCTTTAATTCTGAGCTTTAGCCACCTTTAAAGAAAAGTCCTTCAGACTTCTGTTGAGTTATAAGGACCTGGAAATGATGTAGAGACACATGTTCAAATGAATGGTCTTGTTTACAAATTTACAGGCCATTCATATAGTTGGAAATTGTTGGGGCAAATAGATCATGCTAACAAAATTAAGTATTATGTTCATAGCAGAGAAAGGAATATAGAATTATATATTATATGTGTAATATGGTACCTGGTATACTATGCATCTGAATAGAAATATTTGAATGTTAATCATAATCTCCAAATAATGGAATTACAGGTGATTTAGTCATAATCCTATACCAGTTTGTGTTTTCTCAATTTTGTACAATGATTATTTGTCATTTTAGTAGATATAAAATGGTATTTACAGGTAATTGAATGGGTTTAACATGAATTACTTGATAGATTTGTGGGTGTATATTTATCTCACCTTTGTCAAGCTTTCTATATTAAATGTATAGAACATTTTGTAAAAGAATCATATTGAAGTGAGCTAAAAAAACACAATAATTAGCAATTTGTCATTACTTTACTATTCCTATAATGCCTTGATCATTTTTCATAGCTTTATAAATCTAAACCTATTGACCCTGAGTACCCAAGTTGTCTTTATTACTACAATGATGGACTTTCTCTTTAACTGTTGAGTTGAACAAGGGTGGACTATGTTTCCTTAAACCCTCTCTGTCCATATTTGGTGTGACTCTTTTCAATAGTTTGCTAATATTAACTGTTAGGAAATAGGGAAAAATCAGTTTATAATTACAAGAGGTTATCCTTGTGTATTTTTTTAATTAAATTTTCTTTGTTGAAAAGTGAGACAAAACTAATATCCCTTAACTAAAGTCTTTCATTTATGCTTCATGATCTTCTCTTTCTTTCCTGCTCCTTTTTATGGTGGTACTGAGCATTTAATTCAGGATTTTGGGTTTACTGGGCTGGCTCTCTACCACTCGAGCCATGTTGTCAGCCATGCGGTCAGTATTCTGATTGCTTCAGCAGGTCTGACATTATTTCCTTACTTGACCTCCAACTCAAGTCCCTATCCTGGTTGACAATTCAACTACTCTTAAATCTCCAATACCAGAAACCAATATTTTAACAATTAAATTTATGAAATGTTCTTCCTGACAGCTGTATTACCTGAGTCCTGAGGTGTGTTGGTGACATCTTTCAATATCCCTGTAATAACAATCATTTTGTGTCTTTTGTCGTTTGGCCAGGGTTTACTCTTTTTTGGACAGATAGCAACATCACCTGTCTTTCGAGAGAACACTGGGATTTCCTTTGGAAAAGTTATTCTACGGTTTGGCTAGCTACATGCAAGAGAATGATTGGTATGCATTCCTTCAACAAATATTTTAATTTTTAATGAGTGTCAGACACTTATCTAGTTCTGGGTCACAGTAAAAGGAATATAATAAATTTATGCCTTGCTCCTGTTAGCATTAAGGAGATACATATTTACAGAATTGCAAACATTGTGCAGAATTCCAGAAGAACATGTACTAACAGTATTAATCAGATCTGCAGATCAATAAGTAATGTCGTCTCCAGTTGCTGTTGGTTTGGCCCATATTTATCACTGCATTTCCTGGGTTATTGGCTATTTTTTCTGATCTGGCTAGTCTTTCTATATATCAAAGAAAGTCTTAGGGGAAAAAAAGACTAGTTGAACAGCCCTTTAGTAAAAGGCTAATTTATTTAGACATCAATCTGTGTATAGGATCTTATCACCAAGATTATATAAATTATGAGCTGAGTACCTATGGGAAATTCTTGGATTCAGAGTCTAAGCATCTCAGATCATTTCTAACTGTCAAGTATCAGATTCTCTACATTATTCAGTAGTGGTAACACCTTTATCCTTCCTATTGATAGATTTTTTTCATCTGGCTTCTTGAGACTGAGCTGAGAATAACATGTAGGCTTTCTAAGGGCACGTGTGCTCGAGGAACGTTAAAGGGTTCATATAAACCACCACAGTAACATTTCTGAATCAAGACCAGGTCAAGTTGGGTTTATAAAACAGTTTGTCTTGTTCAGAAGGAATACATTTGCTCTCTGAAGAGAATTTTAAATATGGCAAAGTTTCTAATTGCTTTCTGCAGATTCCAACTAAACAAATTTTGCAGTTGGGCACCTCAGAAATAGAGCTGATAGAGGCTGGATCAAGATCTGAGTAAAGTGTCAGTGGGACTGTAGTCTTGTCTCAAGTTGCACTAGACTTCCTTAGTCATGTAGGCCATACTTTTTCACTTACAATGTAACAGATTTATTCTGTGACTATATATGGGGATGGTGTTGGACATAATAAAAGAACGACTCAATTAACTATAAGGTTGCGAATAATAAAATGAACAAGTAAAACTTGATGATAGTTATAATATGTTATAGAGTTAAATAGATCAAAATCACATGGGTTATATTTCTCCTGCTCACAGTGGAATTAAATTTTAAAAAAAATCACAAAGAATAAGTCCATAATAGCAATCTCATAATAACCCATCTAATAATTATACTAAAATCAAGCAAAGCATTTCCAAATAGTCATGAACTACAGATAAATGAGAACTGTAATTAAAGCAGAACTTTAACATACATTTCTAAATGAGTATGTTGAAGCAGGGGATTCAGAACTAATAACCAAAGGGGATATATCAAAATAAGTTCAAAATGAGTAGAAACAGTAAGTGTAGAAATTAAGAACAAAAAAATGAGAATAGAGAAAAATAAAATCCAAGATAAATGGATCACTATACTTATAGCTAGATGAGTGAAGATAACAGAAATTGCAAGTTACCAATATCAAACATGGAAAATAATTTATCACCACAGATTCTTCAGGCATTAAAGAATGACCAATTATAAAAACTTTTAAGCATCAAATCTGAGAATATACATAAAATTTTTGATGACACAATGCCACTTACCAAAAGGAATGCAAAAACCCCACCACCTTAATGCTTTTTAACCTCCATTCTCATTTTCTAAATGATTTCAGTGGTATCTGCTATAATATCCCCCTTTTCCTCTGTCATTTTATTCATTTGAATCCATTCCCTCCTATTATTTTAGCTAAGGGTATGCTATGGCTTTCTATAAGAAATTGTTCTTATTATGAACTGAATGGAATTGTGAACCAGGAGATATTGTGCAAAGCTCTCAGGACTATCATTAATGAAGTGCTCTTCAGGAATACCATTAATAATGTAAATATCCTAGACTAAAAAAGAATTAGTTTCTTAATACAATTACTGGCCAGATTTCCTTGTGAAGTCAAGAACTATCAATCCTCAAACTTCCTATTATAAAGTAGCCCATTGTTTAAACTACTTGAAGAGCTAATAGATCTTCAGATATTTATTCCCATTGAAAAGAATAGCATAGAGAAAGAACTGTGAATACAAAACTATGTTACTATAGCCCTGAGTATTTAATAATATGTGTGACAGCTACATCATTAAAGAGAAAATCCTTTGTACTACAAACTCTTTTATCCTTATATACAACTTAAGGCAGTTGTCATTTGAAAGAACCTTCGTTGTGTCAGACAATTTCGTGCACAGAAATTAAAACACTCTTGTTTTTATCTTTTAAAACACTCTTTATTCTCATTTTTTTATTGAACCAGCAAATATTATTAATCCAGCCAACTTGCAAGTTAAATTTGCAAGGAAAATTATTATTTAAAAAAGAAAATTCACAAATGTTTATATTTACCTTACAATGCTGAGTCATGTTTCTGCCATGACTGTAAGATTTCTATAATGTGCTTACAGTTTTATTTTATACAGCTCACTCACAGCAAAATCAGCATAATTATTTTTCTCTGTGTGTATGGTGCATATGTGTATATTGTGGGTTTGTGTGTGCGGATGTGTGTCTGTGAATAAATGAGAAGAGAAAAAAAGACAGAGAGTTTTGAAGTGTCATTTCTTGTTGTTTTTGTTTTTTTTTTTTTAATATTAGCAGGCACCATAATACTCACGGGCCTAGCATATCTATGAGCAGTTAAACTGAAACGTCAAATAGAACTTTTGCTTTTCCTGTGTCCAAACCCAGGAAAAACAAACAAGCAAACAAACCTCAACTGTCATTGTGAAGCTGTGTTTTCTTTGGATGGATTTTGGAATCACTAACTGAACTCTAACGTATTCTAGGGGCATGGTGAGATGCAATTGTATACAACTCTAAACACTCAGGAGCTGAGACAGGAAACTGGAAGGTGTAGGCTGGCCCTAGCCAGCCAAGACTATCCAAAACAAGTAAAGAGAGCAAACAGCTTTCCAAAATAGCATGTAATATGTTCACAAACAACTTGTGTAAGAAGAAAAAAGGAAATGAGAAGGGAAGGAGAAAGGAAAAATGCAGGTTTTTAAAACTTTGACTCAATCTTTCAGAACAAAATTGTACATTTCTATTTGAGTTACATATAGACAGAAATTAAAGCAAAAACTAACATTTAAGGAAAGTTATCAGAAGATTAGACCAGAAAATTACTTTCAAAATTTATACATGAAAAATTCTCATTTATTTAAAAATGTAAGTGATGTATGAAAAGATAATATTTTCTATATCAGAGTGCAGTATTGAGTTGTTCTGAATAATATATTGTGTACTTTTAAAGATAATAACAAAACAAGTCACCATCTCTATAAATGAGATCCTTCTAATAATTTGAGAATATCATATTTAACTTATATTTAATGATCCTAAGATTTTTTGGTCCTTTATCTACCTAAGTCAGGGCTTTCTACTTGATTCTTCTACTTTAGCACTCTATTTCTAAATTAGGGCCACAAGGTATTACTTATAGCTGCAATTTAATTAATGTTTAATAGGGACTACCCCCTGCATTGCATACTTCTTCAAAAGTAGGAATTTTTATGCTTTTTTATTATATTAATTTATGACTAGATTTGTTTAAAATCTATTGTAATCATGAAGGCTATTGACATTAAAATAATGAGGAATATTATTTCACTTTTTCAACAAATAGCATAAAAGTACTTGCAAATCCTCTTTTTTATTCCCTGGAACCAAGTGCCCAGATTGAAATTTTAAACATAAGTATACCACAGAAGTTCCCTAGTGATTCAGTGAATAGTTGTTGTCCTCCCTTTGAGCAGCTTAGTGTTGTCCATTAAAGGAACACATGAAAGGAATGTCTTTTATTTTGTTGACATAAAATATGTGAAAAATATAAGACAATGAGCTCTTGACTACTTTGAGGATTTTAAGTAAGTCATTATAAACTTGTGCCTGTCACAGTGCCTGGCAAAGTTGCAGCTCTCCAAGCAAATGCTTTGTGTTACACAGTTCCAGGCTCTGTTTTTGCTCCTGAACTCTATGTTCTCCTGAGCAACTTGCAAGAACCATTAGCTGCCTACCTACTCTGAGGCTGTAAGTGGCCTCCTTGTGCATGCAATTACATTCTCTGGCAAATGAAGCTGATCATGGTTTATGGGCCTTGAATATATGTCCCCACAAAATTAAAATTGGGAAAGATTATGAAGCATGTGGAATCACTGAGTGTAGATCAAGTACGAGGTACTCATCAATCTACAAGAGTTAGTGCTAATTGCTTAATCCATTCTCATACCCTGAAATGTCACATTTTGATATGTAATATAAACAGTTTTCCTCATTTCCTTTCCTTGCCCTTCTTCCTAACTGTAGAGACTGCAGATGAGTTGCTTTTTGTGGATATCTGAGACCATGTCTCTTTTCTCATCTCTCTCTGTATCCTTCTCAGAAGCAACTGTTACACACATGATAAATGAGATGAAATAGATCTGTTTGTGGCTAATGCAGCCAGAAGCAGTGCCTCAGAAAGCCTGGATTGTGCAAAAGTTCCATGCACAGATACTGGAGCTGTAGGGTGTTGGTCCAAACTCCACATGCCTGTGACTTTAGAAAAGCTGATTAAATCATGCCTTACCCCAATTGCCCCATATTTAAAGGAATAATACAATGACATTAGTTTCATAGGGCCTTTGTTAAATTGAAGTATGCTTAGATGTTCTATATGTTTCTTGAACAGCACCCATTAAGTTATAAGCATAGTATAAGTGTTTGCTACTACTATTATTTGTTCAAATGAATGTTGGGTGCACTACTTTTAACAGATCAGGGCAGCAATTCAAGGGACATTTTTCTTGCCACCAGCAGGATTACAACATATTTGCAGAGCCAATTGAGGTTCTGATAGACCTTCTGCTTCAAGACCATCATAATCACCCTTGTATGTGTTTAGTGCTTAGATCTGGGTGCAAAAACAAAATGTATACAGTATACCCTTTAAGCAGTGCAAAGCTACTGCCTTTCTCTTCTCTAGTCCTGTCCACTCCATCTATCCTTGTACACCTTAAGTTGACTTCCTGGCATCTGATTCTCTTCTACTTACTTACAGAAACCTCTGGTACACACATTTCTTCCTCTGCTGACTTGGATCAGACTTATCCCAGTTACTCTATGACATTTAATTAAATGAGAGAAGCCTCCATTCCATTTAATGGAAAAAAATTGTAAAGTTTGCAATCTAGAGAGGCTCTTTGCTCATGGTGTATCATGTAAAGAAATCTTTTTTTCCTCATTTTCATTTTTGTTACTTTTTTAATTGACTATAAATAGTTGTCCTGACAGTACTTCTGCTTAAGGTAAAGTATGGGGAAGGTTCTAACTCTGCTGTTTGAGATGAGGAGTGGCTAGGACTGCAATTCTGTTTTCAAATCTCCCTAAGCCATGAGGAGCCCATGTAATTAGCTATGGCCTACCCAGGAGTTGTGTGTAGCACTCAGCCACTCTGAAATTCCTTTCGGGTATTGCCAAGTCAAACCCAAACCCAATGGGCCAATGGAAGCAGGCGTTCTGGAAGTGAGGTAGATGAGAGAAACAATGGGCCAGGCTTGCTCAAGTACAGATCTCAAGTCTTAGACACAAAACCTGGCTTAGGGGAAATGCTTCATTTCCCCTAGAAATTTATGGAGAAAAGATTTCTTCTGATGGAGTTGAATGTAGAACCCAAATTGCCAAAGTTTAGGAGGACTCACATTTTTAATATAGTTGGTGAAATTGGCATTAATATTTATATTTCATTTGTATGACTAAGTGGAGCTAATATTTATATTGAACTAGATTAAAATTGATAATTTCATGATAAAATAAGGAACAACTGAAATATTAAAGCTGTAGGGGAATATCAATCATTGCTTACTCATTCACAGTCACTTAGAATAGTAATATTTATAATCGATCAGACAATTATCATATTGATAACCTAAATATACTAGGAATTAATATTTGTTTGAGATATTATTCTAAGTATGTACATATATATAATTTTTCTGTCTATGAGGCTGTACTTTTAATTATAGTAAAAACATATACGCAGGTATATATGTGTGTATATAAATATATACATATATGTATGTACACATAAATACATATATAGATATATACACATATAAAGAGATATATGTGTATATATACACATATGTATATATGTATATATATTTTTGGGTGTTCAGTTTACTTACTCTTAGGACATTTATCACCATTTTCCCAATGGAAACATGTTAAACAGCATGATTAGTTTGTACAGTCACACAATGACAAGGCTGCAAATTTATAAATAAATTCCAAATCCATATTCTTACCCACTTTAGTGTCTTTCCTACCTACAAGACGTCAGCTATTCTGGGACCCTAGCAAAATTCACCTAATTGGCCCAGGCAATCAATCAGGAGCATCTGTGGAGAATTTTAGCATTTTGATGAAAGACCTCAATGCTAATCATAGCAAGGATGTTATTGAACTTGGGCTGCTTCTCACAGAGCTTTAATGGTGAAATAATCACTTGTCTAATTTAGAAAACTAGAATAATGATTTACAACTGCATCCTTAGAGAAATAGATGTATAAACAAACAGAACATTTCAGGGGTCTACACCTCTAAAGTGTCTACGGATGTTACTAAGTAGGTGAAATGATCAGTAAATATCATAACAGCAAGTGGTATTTCACTCAGTGCATATACTTGAAAGCTGAATAGGAGACAGTATTAACAGACACTTTTGCATATAGCAAAAGTCAGAGTGGCCTAACGAAATATGTTTTGTTTATGTCACATTATATGACTTTTTCTGTGATATTTAAAATGTCGCTTGTCATCACACAAATTATTTGCTTGCAATATCTTAAAATTATTTGCATGACTTCTGTTAATTTAACATATTTCTGTCATTTCTTGTTTTTTTTTTACTTTTTTTCTTTATTAGCTTTAGAAGAGCTCTATTTTGTTGAACCTCCTAAATAGCAATACTTTCAACAAAGTAAAATATTATTCTTTATAATAAATGGAAGTGTACCAAGGCATTTTACATTGCAAAATGTTTCCTTTTGACAACAGTAATTTTGAATAATGTTTGGAATAGATAGGGGAAGTATAGTTTCCTTATTCTTCAAATCCAAATTACTGTTAGATGACATTTGGAAAAGTTATAGTAGTGTAAGACATAAAAATTCTCTTTAGACATTGATTTCTCTGATATCAAATCAACACATTCCCTATCTCTTGAGCCAAGGGAGAAACTGGTACTTAAACCAATTGTTAGAATGGCATTGTTTCATATTATTCAGTGAGATGTGTTTGTACAGTAAGAGTAATCATGGAGATAATATATTCTAGTAGCATTATTTAAATCACTACATTTAAAGTCAACATTTTTAAATTTATTAAGCTGCTAGACTTCAATGTTTATATTATATCCATCCATTTACTCCCCTCCTCCAATGATTTTTTAAAAAACACAGCATAATTCCTTTAGCAGACAGTTTTGTTTTTTCTTATCATCATTGTGAAAACAAAATTAAGCCTAACGTCCTTAAAGGAAAGATAGATAAAAGTCATTATTAATTGCTACAATTTAAATGTTATCAACCTTTACTTGGAAAATAGTGATGCTTATTTAATTACTTTAAAATTCTGAACTGAGGTTGAAACATTTCATCTAAATTATAGTTTATGGTAACCATGAAAGTGAAATCCATAGGGTCAAAATTATCTGGCTTTTCTTGGATTCGCTATTATCTTTCTCATGGTTATTTTTTTCTTTTTTCTTTTCCTTTATTGTCAAAGTGAAGTACAGAGAGGTTACAATTTCATATGTAACACAAGCACGTTTCTTACCCAACTTGTTAACTTGTCCCTCATTCACCCTCTCCCCTTTCCTCCCACCCCACCCCATGAGTTGTTCAGTTGGTTTCCACCAAATGGTTTTGTAAGTATTGATTTTGGAATTGTTTGTCTTTTTATCCTTTGTCTCTTGATTTTGATATTCTCTTTCTCTTCCCTAGTTCTAATACATGTATATATAGTATCCAGGGTACTAAGATGAAATATAGTGATAGCAGGGGTACAACCACAAGAAGGGAATACAAGAGGAAAAAAAGGGGTATGGTTTCACATGGCATGTTGAAAATAATTACAACAATGATATACCACTTCTTTCCATAGTGTGGAGTTCATTTCATTTAGCATCATCTTATGTGTTCATAAGGGTATAGCTATTGGGATCTTGTGATCCTCTGCTATGACCAGACTAAACATGTACTAATTATTCCCTATGAGGGAAACCATGGAGTCCATATTTCTTTGGGTCTGGCTCACTTCACTTAGTATAATTTTTTCCAAGTTCTTCAATTTCCTTACGAATAGGGCAATGTCATTCGTTCTGATAGAGGCATAAAATTCCATTGTGTATATGTACCACATTTTCCTGATCCATTCATCTACTGAGGGGCATCTGGGTTGGTTCCACATTTTAGCAATGACAAATTGTGCTGTGATGAACATTGTTGTGCTGGTGGCTTTAGTGTGATCTTGTTTGTGGTCTTTTGGGTAGATGCCCAAAAGTGGGGCTGCTGGGTCATAGGAGAGCTCTATGTTTAGCCTTCTGAGGAATCTCCATACCACTTTCCAGAGTAGTTGAACAAGTTTACACTCCCACCAAAAACGTAGTTGGGTTCCCTTTTGTCCACATCCCCTCTAGCATTTGCTATTTTCAGTTTTCCTAATAATGGACATTCTTGCTGGGGTGAGATGGAATCTCAATGTTGTTTTGATTTGCATTTCTTTTATGGGCAGTGATGTAGAGTACTTTTTCACATGTCTCTTGGCCATTCTCATTTCCTATTCAGAGAAGTCTCTTTCTAGGTCTTCAGCCCATTTGTTGATGGAGCTGCTGGTTCTTTGAGGATTTGTTTTGGAGGAATTTAATTTTTTGAGTTCTGTGTATATTTTAGATATGAGGCCTTTGTCAATTGTATGGCTGGTAAAGATCTTCTCCCAGTCTGTGGGCTTTCTGTTTATCTTGTGAGCTATGTCCTTTGCCCAGTAGAAGCTATGCAGTTTGACACAATCCCATTTTTTCCAACCTCTGTCTGATTTGTTGTGTTTCTGGACCTTTATTAAGGAAGTTTTGTCCTGTTCCAAGGAACCCAAGTGTTTGTCCTATTCCTTCTTGTAGTATTTTCAGGGTATCTGATTTTACGTTGAAGTCTTTGATCCATTTAGAAGTGATTTTTGATGCAGGGTGATATGAAAGGATCTAGTTTTAGTTTGTTGCATGTGTTGAACCAGTTTTGCCAGCATCATTTGTTGAAGAGGCTGTCTTTCTTCCGTCCTATTTTTTTTTTTAGCTCCTTTATCAAAGATTAAGTACCCATAGTTCTGCGGGTTCATTTCTGGGTCTTCAATTTTGTTCCATTGGTCCTCAGACCTGTTCTTGTGCCAATACCAAGCTGTTTTTATTCATGGATATATTTAGAAATAAGTGAATAGATTTTCAATAAAAAGTTAAAACCTCCAAATAACAAATTGTAATGTTTTCTATCACTAGTTTATTAAAGTAAACTTTTGTTTACATTTCATTTAGACTAAATTCCTTACTCCATCAAATAATTTTTCAGTAAAGATATCAATTTTGTAAGCAAAATGAAGTTTTAAGCTCATTATTTTGAAGAAAGTTGCTTTAAATATAATTCTAGCAATTAAACAATAAAAAACATGTTATTTGCCCCTTTTGATTAGGACTAGAGAATACATAGAACAAAAAGGTATAGTCTTCAAGAATGAAAAATGAGGATGATGTAAGAAACATTCTCAGATCCAGGAATCATATACAATTCCCACATAATTAGCACTGATTGCATTCTTGTTTTACTTCAAAGCTTTGGGTTTTAAAAGTTTTCAGCCACAACACACATTGTGTGGGGGATTAGAACTCTAAATACTTACCTCTCATTAGAGACATCACTTGCTGAAGTTCTTGTTGTTCCTGAGAATATTTCACGTTGTCTTTGCTTTTTCAATTCCAATGTCATAGTTTTATCAGCTAGCACTTTAGTAAAAATACGTTAACTTTCTTCCCTCTTCTTTCCTGCCATCTCCTGTCCTCTTCCTCTCCCCATTCCTTCCTGTCTCCCTTTCCCTTCCATTTCCTTCTTGCTATTTCTTTTTTTTTCTGTCCCTTGGGCATCTGTTAACCAAACTTTGATACTTTGGCTTTGGATTTGCTCACTCCTTGCAGCCTTGTAGAAATCCTATTAGTTCTCTAAATGTGTATAATCAAGTATGAAAGAAGGCAAGCATTTGGAATCTGGTGAGCTGCATTAGCTTGGCTTATGGACTAGACTCCACAGCTGTCCTCCACAGGAGGAAAATTAATGTTGCCCTTTGTAAATCAGAATGCTATTGACAGGGCACAAAACTGTAGAGATCTCATTCCTTTATTTATTTTTTTAGTTAATTAATTTTTGCTGCTATAAGGGTTTGTTGTCAGGGTCTCGCGTGTCCTTGGGTTTTTACTCGACCACTTGAGCCATTCCTACAGCCAGTTTGTATTCTGATTATTCTGGAGATGAAGTCTCATGTGCTTTGCCACATAGGCTGGCATCAGATCACAAAGTTAGGATCTCAGCCTCCTGTGTAACTAGGATTACAGGCACGAGCTGCCAGCCCTCTGTTTGTTTCCTACATTCTTTCCATACTTTATAACATCTTGATGGGCCGAAATGTCTAGAGGAAGGTTCAAAGACAATATATTTAAAACTATTTTATCATATTTTTTCTTCCTGTTTATGAAAATCAAGCTACGATTGCATTTTATCTTGTGTTTTAGGTATTCATTCAGTTTGCAGATTACTCTTTTTTATCTCACACTATTCAGATACGCTCATTTGGAAATATTCTTGATTCTATCTCTCAAAAACCAACAGTTGTTTCTCGTAGTTAAGTTTCCTTTCAAATGCCATTGTGTAGATACTTACCATTTGTCGCTTGATCCATAAACCTGTCTGCCTCCTGTCTCATGTCCTTCACACTTCTACAGAAGTAAGGTTTATGACATGATGTTTGTCTGTTTAAAATCCTTCCGTTATCTTCTGACTTTTATTCTATAAAGCACGCCTTTTGGCATATCAAACTTGTCATTGTAATGTTTTCCTCTCTAGTTTTTAAGCACCTTTGCTTATGTTATTTCCATAATCTATAATGAATTTCCTGTTTTTCAATTTGCAATTACTAGCACTTCTTCAAGACTCAGCTGAAACTATCTCCAGTGTAGTTAGCCTCACCTTCCTCTATATGCTGAGTTATATATTCCAAACACTTCTATAAGGCTCACAAAGAGAAAACTAATCACCATATAGTCCTTTCATAGCTTCAATCATAGTGATTAGCTTTATGTGGATATGGGAATATACTAACTAAAATAGAATGAGACAGTAATACATATCTTGACTGACAGCAAATCTGCAAATGCAGAGTAGAAGCCAATAATTTGTAAATAAATTCAGAATATGTACTTTTAGTATTTATGATTATACTTAGTCACTATTTGTTGTTTCCTGAAAAATTGTTATAAATGATTATATAACCATTAAAGAGTAATCCCTTTGTACAACTACTCAACTTTTGGTCAACTTTTTACTCAACTTTTTTGGTCAACTACTCAACAACAGGAAAAAGTCAAGCTAACTCAAAGCTGTCCCCAATTTTAACCAGATCTTGCAAACTGACCAGTCAGCTCTGGTCTCATTGGCTTTGACAATTATAAAACACATTTTTGTAGGTCTTTTTTTTTCTTCTTAAACCCAAGCACTTTAATCATTTTTTTGAATGTATTTTCATCTTTCTCAAATTCAATATTGATCATTGACAATATATTTTATCATCTTAGGTCAATTGTATGTTCTAAAAGCCATATTAATTAATTCAATGACTATATACTTTCTAATATTCAGCTTTAATAACAGTAGACTATCAGGTGTATCTTTGAATGTATATGTAGTTTGTTCGTTGTTTCTTGCAGGAAGCATAAATACAGTGTGAATAAGTAAAATGTTCTTGACCTATTATCTGTTCATTTATTGTCAGACATTTGAACTCTTCTCTGTCTTAGACTCATAAAAATCAGGCAGCTAGAATATTTTCATAAAAGCATTTTTGTAAACAAATGCATTGATTTATTCTTTTGCAATTACCTAGGGGTGGAGTAAAGAGGTGGCATGGCATCTTTGGGTTTAACTTTATAAGAAGTTGCAAACAGTTCCCCAAAGCCACTGCACCAAAAAGACCCATCTGTGCCTATCCAGTGTGTAGTGTTAATCATCTTTCTGAATTCAATCATTTCCTTGATCACAAAAGTGTTTATTACGTTTCAGCTAGTACTTACCAATTTTAGATTGGACTTGTGCATACGTGTACAGTGTCTATTCCTTATAGTTTGCCCATTTGTAAGTACGATGTTGGTCTTTTCATTTTGACATTTGATTTCCTTTGTATTTTATTGAAAAAGCTTACTCCTCGGTTTTGAGAGATAGAGATAGCACAATGGTAGCATATGAAACCTTTTATTTTATAAAACTATCGTGAAGATTTTGTTATTGTTATATTTTTCTTATGTAATTAATTAAATTCAATAACTCTCTTGAATAAGGAAGTTGGAACAAAACAACTTAGACATTTTTTGAAAGGATAATAGGACAAGGTGATTTATTCAAAAATAGATGGATTAAAATTCATTTGAAATTTATAATCTACTACCTCAAGAGAAAGTGTATGTTCCCATCTCCATCCAAAGAAAAAGTTATTAAAAATTCCTGTGAGCAAACACTTGTACTGTTATTTATTGGCTGAATTTTACTAGCTTATTTTATCTATTTACAAAAGTGCCTTGGGAAATAGAAACCAATTTGTCTTCATTGTTTCATGAAGAAAGAAGTACAGTTCTTGATTCTTATTTCAGGCTAATTCTGAGTGAAGTGTTCATACAGCTAATCTCTTCTGCACTGATTTCCTTAGCAACCTATGTCCTTAATTTTCTTTAATTTCCTTAATATGCTGGGAAGTACATTGCTTTTTAGGAATCCTGCTTAACAAGGAATATAACTGCAATTCTTTGATGCCTAAAAAATTACTTTTAGCACAAAAATCCAGTAACTCATTCGGATGATCAATCTTAGATTATCTTGGCTTGCATCTCCCAAGGGTGAAATTCCCAAGACAAATCTTTTGGGTATGTATTTAACTAGTGACTTGTATTTGTTTAAATAAACCAAAATGTGTTGACTCTGGCCGTTAATGTTTGCTCTTATTGATCTTCAACAAATATTTTCCAAAAGGCACTTCTTGAATATCTGTTTTGTACAAAGCATTCTGAGGAACATTGGTTTCCCATTAGTAGTCCAGGTACAGCATCTGACACTACGTGTATTCAGCCAATTAATACATATGTTTAAACTGAGGTACTTGGATTCTAGGGTGGAATATGGAAGCTTCAATACCCTATTCACTACAACTTTAGAAAGCTATTACCTCAAAGAAAAGATTTCCTTAAATATTTTCGTGTATGTCTAGCCTTTCTGGAAAGCAAGGACAAGTCACCATGTATCCGAAAGCAATTAAGATTAATTATGATCTCAGACAGTTCAACATGACATTGAGTCTTTTTTCCCCACAAAGTGGCATTATTATGGTCAGTCTTGATAATTAGAGTCTTAGGAAAATGATGGTATGGCCACAGGACAAGAGAGGAGACTCGCTATGCATAGGATTCAGGAGTAAGGAATGAGAATCTACATAAAATCTAGGTGGCTACAGATATAGTAAATTACTGTTTATGAAATTTTCATTCTACTATGATAGAAATCATAAAGAAACTTGATTCCCCTACAAAGTAGGCACAGAGATGCCCAAACAACTCACTAAATACAGTAAAGTACAAGATACCAAAAACACAGAATGAAAAATCAACTAGACACGTATGATAATATCTGTTGCATTTTTAGGCTTTCCCTACATTGGAGCTAATGGTTGAGATGGGAATAATACAATTTGTTCCTCTGGTATGTATTTAGAGTAGCTCGCAGTCACTTTCATAGCTAGATAAGCATCATTTGGTTTGCTAGTGTTGGCATAGTTTCAAGGAATGTTCCTACTACCTGATACACTGACTCCCACTGATCAGAGATGGTATCAGGAAACACATGCATTCTTTGACAGATATCCCAGAAACATATGGGCAGAAGAAGAGAAAAGCTTGGAACATATTAAGGCAGAAATAAATGTGGAAGAATTTCTTTTAATTATTCCATGTATAAAACAGTAAGTAGAAGATCCTGCTATCTATGAGTCAGTTCCTATAAATACTGTATTTTGGGGTAAGGAGACATTGTCTCACAATTACAAAGGCTAGACATCCAAGACATCAACAGACATCAATAGGCTTGGTTCTTCAAAGGGCTGTGAGACCTGTTCTTAGGATTTGCTAACAACCTTTGCTCTTCTTTGGCTTATTAAGGTGCTGCCTTGATCTCTGACCCTTTTTATATAGAATTGTCTTTATGTACATGCCTGTGTCCAAATTTGCCCTTTTAATATGAACACTAGTCATGTTGAATTAAAATTCATCCTAGTCTAGAATTACCTCAGCTATCCAGTTACCTTGGCAATGAGCCTATTTCCTAACATGGCTACACTCTGACATACTGAGAATTAGAACTCAATACATGAAGAAGTTAGTATAACTCACCCAGTTTCAATGTATATAAGGACAGTGTTGTGCAGTTGCAAAAAACAATGGGGGGAAATTCCATAGGAAGAATGATCTTGCATGAAAGTATGGGAGCCTTCTTTTCAGTTCTTAGAGGAGATAACATTGAAGGGAAAATTTACAAGATACATGCACTTGGTATAATCAATATAGATGGCAAGATGATAGGGAGACAGCTTATCTCCAATTAACAACCCAAAAAGCTAAAAGGGTGCAGTGGCTCAAGTGGTACAGCTCTAACCTTGAGCCCAAAGCTGATGAATTGAGCCTATGTCCTGTGTTCAAGCCCCAGCACTGGCACACACACACACACACACACACACACACACACACACACACACACACACACCAAATGAATAAATCGTCAAACACAAAATACACTCAAGTGGCCAAGAAACACGGAAAAAAAATGGAAAATACAATAATTCACTGCTTCCATTTAAGATTGTGGTTATTTGGTTTCTGCATTTTAGTCATCAAAATAGAATATACCCTGAACTGTATTTACAGGAATATGTGATTATATATGTGTTTACGTACATGTGTGTCAGTACATTTGCCAGACAATATTTAGGAAAGAACATCATTAATAGAAAACAAAACAAAATAAAAAACCACTTTATAAAAATCATCATAAGTCCCTTTCACATTTGCTGTTTAAAAATATGATATGAAAATGCTGAAAGACGACTAAGTATTAAAAAGATAAAATATTAATGTCTGTTTTAGATATGAGGCCCTGGTCTGTTGTATGGCCAGTGAAGATCTTCTCACAATCTGAGGGCTTTCTATTTATCTTACAAGCTATGTCCTTTGCCATGTAGAAGCTCTGCAATTTGATGTAGTCCAATTTGTTCAATCATTCTTTGTTTTGTTTTGCTTCTGGGCCTTTATTAAGAAAGTTTCAACCTGGGCCAAGGAGCCCAAGTGTTTCTCCTATTCCGTCTTGCAATGTTTTCAGGGTATCTGATTTTACTTCGAGGTCTTTGATCCATTTGGAACTGGTCTGATGCGGGATGATATACAAGGATCTAGCTTTGGTTTGTTACAGGTGTTTAACCAATTTTTACAGCACCATTTGTTGAAGAGGCTGTCTTTCTTCTATCCTATTTTTTAGCTCCTTTATCAAAGATTAAGTGGCCATTGGTCTGCAGGTTCATTTCTTGGTCTTCAGTTCTATTTGATTGGTCTTGAAGCCTGTTCTTTTAACCATACCAAGCTGTTTTTATTACTATAGCCTTATAATACAGTTTGAAGTTTGTTATTGATATTCCTCCAGCACTATTCTTCCTGCTTAGGATTGTTTGTGCTATTCTGGGTCTCTTATTGTTCCATAAGAATTTTTTATTGCTTCCTCTATTTCATTAAAGAATGGTGTTGGGATAAAGATGGTTATTGCGTTGAATTTGTAGATAGCCTTTGGCAGTACTGCCATTTTCACCATGTTAATTCTCCCAATCCAGAAGCATGAGAGGTTTTTCCATTTCCTTAGTTCTGGTTTAATTTCGTTTTTTAGGTTTTTAAAATTTCATCGTGTGTGTGTGTGTGTGTGTGTGTGTGTGTGTGTGTGTGTGTTTGGCTATTGCAAAAGGAGTTTCTTTCCTGATTTCAGTCTCACTCTTTACGTTGTTGGTATATAGAAAAGTCATTGATTTTTTTAGGATTAATTTTATATCCTGCTACTTTGCCAAAGTTTTGGATCAGCTCAAGTAACTTGGGAGTAGAGTCTATGGGGTTCTTTAAATACAGGATCGTGTCATCTGCAAAGAGAGAGTTTTACTTCATATTTCCCTATTTATACCCCCTTTATATTTGCCTCTTGCAAAGAAAGGTCGGACAAATAGGATTGCATAAAAATGGAGATACAAAGGATAAAAGACAAACCAATGCAATAGCAATACTTACAAGACAATATGCTATAAACCAACTGTACAACTCAGGAGTGGGTGGAGGGAATTGGGGAGGGCAGAAGTTGGGGGGTAAAATGATTAAGGAGGTAACACATTTGATAAGAAATATACTCAATGTACATATGAAAATGTAACACCTCTGTATATTGCTTTGAAAATAAATAAATAATAGGAAAACATTAATGTCTTCTATAATATATGAATCACTGCTAGCATACAGAAGCTAAATAGTTTAGGTATTACTAAGATGAAGGCAATGTCTCTATAGTGCATACAAACTGGATTTTTTTTTAATGGAGAAAATGAAAAATATTCTATTAATTCCCCAATCTCAGTTTTCAGCTACTTATTGCTACAAAAATGGTGGTCTGAAATAATAATTTATTACTTCATGTACTCCTTTGAATTCACTGGAATTAGTGTGGGGGTTTGACTTGGGTTCTCCCATGTATTTGCAGTATCCTATTGCTTGGCTCACACCTGATGGCTTGCATGAGGTAAGTTCCCACACAAGGTCCCTGTAGCTCCCCATGGGTGCAGCAGGCAACCGATGCTGTGGATCTCAGCTATGGCCGTCAACTGAAGAAGACCCCCCAGGTCCATGTGGTTGGCATTTCACAGTTGAGTTCTCATAGAGTACCTTAAGATTTCTGTGTTTGAAAATATAGCATATTATTTCCATTTAAATTTGTTATTATTTATCCAAAAGGACTAAAGCAGACCAAATTGAAGGGGAGTAAATTGGGTTATACTTCCATAGTGAGGAATGAGTGCTGAGGTTCTCATTGAGAAGTATTTGTGGATTGTAGGTATGGTATTGGTCACTTTTTCAGATATAGTCTTTCCCCAATGTTTGTATTCATTCTCATTACTGTGGCAAAACATCTAATAACTTAAGAGGAGAACAATTTACTTTGCTCATGAGCTCAGTCTGTGGTTGCTCAGCACTGGGCATGTGGACAATTCTGAGCAGTTGGACAGAGGGAGCAGGTAGTAATAGAGGAGCATGTCACCTCATCATAGAAAGGAAGCTGAGCAAAGACAGGAAGTATTCAAGGACAAGATACTCACAATGTCTGAACCCCAGTGACCTACTTCTTCCAGATAAGTAAGTCCCCTGTCCTTGAGTTTCCAGAACCTCTCAAGGAATATGTTAACCAAGCACTGAACCTATGACCTTGTGTGAAACATTTCATATTCAAGCCATAATAATACTTTCTCCTGAAATTCAAATAATTCCAAGTAACTTTGTATAACATATTTTACCTCTACATTATGCTTATCCTTTTATTTCATTCAATAATAATGTAGGGTAGGGTTGCGCCATATGCATCCAGGTAGTCAGAAGCAGAAACTTCTTTATATTGGAGTTAAATCTGTCTCTGTCTGTAGTCTTAGACTTTTTAGAAACTATTTGAGATTTGTTCTTCATTCCATTCATTTCCTACTAGATTACAACAGAGAACTTTTAGTCTGATTAGTTACTAAATTAGTTCTTACTTTATTGACCAGTTAGTATAACAAAATAATTGACAAGGGTTACAAATCTAGCTTCAGAATCTAATTCAGCTGGTGGATCTATATTGTAAGTAGAATCCTATAAATCTCAACAGTTAAGGGTTGAGATAGTTCATCTGTCTATATCTCCAATATCTATGTTAATTCCCACTTATGGAATGGCATTATTGCTTAATTACCCAGTGCTGAGAGACATGTAGAATGCCAGAGGGCAAGCAGAGGCAAAGCTGTAACATGGACCTTGGGGAAGTTGGTGACAGCACAGAAAACAGTGAGATAATAAATCCTTATTTGTCATCTGCATCAGAAAAATTCATTGAAATGTCATCACTATGACAAAATAGAAGAATTCACATTATCATTCTTGCACATACCATAATAACACCTTATTCTGTCATACATGTAACAAAGTAACTCGGGTTTTTGGTTTATCTATGAGAATATAGGGAAAGTAACATATTCAGTGATCAATATTCAGTGATTCTAGATGAATACATCTTAAATTCACCACAAAAATACTTTGGTAGACTATCAGAATATAAAGCAGGAAAGTAGAGACTTTAGGGGTTCACTGATATTGAAGGATGTCTTTGGAAGTGTCATGAACTCCTTGAGCTTCAGTAATAAGTTTGGGTGGCATTTAATAATCTCTGAAATTCAATGTCTATATACAAATGTGTCAGTCACTGGAGATTTATATTGCCCTTTTATGTCCTCATGTTATGTCAGAGAGATGACCTGTCATCATATTTGTGGCTTCTAACATGAAGAATTACCAACAATGTCAAACACCGAGTAGAACAGAATTAATAAAATAGAGATGTCTTCTAATTACCAGGAAATATGAAAAGTGAAGAAGTAGAAAAGCTTATGAGTTAGGCTCTCAGGTTTTATTTGTTGGTGTTCTTTTATTTACCTATGTTGCTTACTGAATTGTATTCTTTCATTTACAAAAGTCTGTTGGAGCAGTCCAAGTGGACTTTATGGGAATTATTTTTGGTTTTGTTAGGTTTGGTTTGGTTAATGGGAGGAAGAGCCTGAGGTAATGAACATCATTATTCCACAGCATTTATCAAGAATTATCACTTGCTAAAAGTCATAGCAGAAATAGTTAAGGGCTAGAGAAAGACAGAGCAGAGTTAAAAGTGGAACAAAGGACCTAGATAAGGATGGGGCAGAAGAGTTAAAAATAATAATATATTAAGAGGATATTAACAATATCTATAAACTAACAGAATATAAGGAAAAGAGTTAGCCCAAGAGAAATGAATGAGGAAGACAAGATTAGAGAGAAGTCAAGCAACATTTGGATGTGTCCACAGAGATGAGTTCTCAACTTTATTGATGTACTCTTCATTTAGAACATAGACTTCATTGCGTCATTAAGAAATTAAGGTTAAGGACTGTGGTACCATAAAGAGTGTAAATCCTGAAAATCAGAATCTTTTTCAGATTAGAAGTAAGGAAATTCTTTTAAATGACCTTATTTGACTAGTAGAACTCTCAATTTCCCTGAGGCGTCCCAGAGCATAGAGAATGTTCAAAGCTGACTTTTTTTTTAAGGCACACATTTATGGACTTCTCAGAGATTGCTACTGAAAACTTCAACTGCATCTCCAAAATATCTTTCCCTAGCTGTCCTTTTCAATCTTCACCAGTGCAAGCAACCCTCATACTGCTATAGACAGTTCTTACAGTCTAACCAATTCTCATTTCTTTCCTATTTACAATTGAACTTGCCAATTGCATGCATTCTAGACATTTTCACTATAATACTGTCTGTTAAGTTTAAACATTCATTTAATTTAATTTGATCATGACTCACTTAGGGAGTTTGGATCACTCAACTATATAGACAAATTATCTAATTTTTATCCTGTCACTCCTCCTATGTAGTTAATTAGCAAGGGTCCCTGTCTTGAAGCACTCTAAAAATAGAGGATAGCACCTATGAAAATGTAAACATGGCAAGTCAAACAACGTCTTCTTAAAGCTGAGAAGTGTCAAGGGAAGTGAAGGAGAAAACAACACTTCAATAGCATTGAACTACTATCCTCTGATAGGGACAATAGAAAAAGACATGTCAGCCAATATATTTATTCAAAGTCTTTTCAAATTATACAATATTTTGATGGACATATTGCATCATATTTATTTTATGACAATAATAGCATTCAGAAAAAAATATTTTTTCACCTATTAAATAATAAAGTACTCATGTCCCTATTGTTTTATAACACTTGTATAGTATATTATCTCCACAGATAATGTTGTCTGACTGGGCATGATGAGGTACTACTACTCCCTCTGCTACAGGAAGGTAAAGGTAGAAGAGCATGGTCCAAAGCTAACTCTAGGCAAATCATTAAACTATCCAAAAAAGAATTTAAGCAATAAAAGAACAGTGAAAAAAAAAACAGTGAAACAGTGAAAGAAAAGTGAAAAAAAGAGCTCCTGTTTAGTAGGTGCAAGGCTGTGAGTTCAAACCATAGTACCACCAAAATGAAATTGCTTGTCTGATTTATTTATGTCTGGATTTATTAATCATCATTGCACTCTTTATTAACTAAAAGAGGAAATTCTCAAGAAAAACTTACAATTAACTTCTGCTTTTACTGATTTCTTTTTCCTTCACTTTTTATGGAGAGGAACACATTATGAATTAAACTGCTTGAATTCAATAAAAAGTTTTAGTAAATAATGCTTGGAATTTGAATTGTGTCAGGAATCTGAAAGTCTAAGTCACACAAATTACTGACCTGTTAGATAAAAATTCAGGGTAGAGGAGGGAAGATGGCACCACCACAGTAGGGAGGCACCCCAACTCGCTCCAACTGAATAGCGAGCTGGGAACTCCAGCACCCAACACCCCATCAAGAACCCAGCAAAACCAGCAGCCAGAAGCAGTGGAGAAATGCAGGAAACAAAAAGAACAAAAAAAGAAGAGCCGAAAACCTACACGGAGCCGGAGAATCTCCAGGGCACCTCCCCCCACCTGCCGACCCTGGCCCGAACAGGGCCAAGCTGGGAAAGGGGACCCAGCACCAGCAAGCGGGGCCACAGACCTTCAGCCACCAGAGAAGCAACAGCAGAAAAGTCACACCAGGAGCTCCAAGGACCCCTGAGGGAGCACAGACCAACCGAGACACACGGTGGCGTGGAACTGAGTGGCCGGGCAGCAGCGTGGGACCGAGCGACCGGAAAGCAGGCGGCACAGACGGGGAGTGCTGGGAGCCCCACCACCACACGACTGATTGCCTCACCCTGGCACCCAGCCCCGAAAAGCCCACAGCAACGCGGGACACACACACAATCCAGGATCAGTAAGTTCCCCATTGCCCCACCCCCCAACAGGAGACCAGCTATCAGAGACCCAAACCCTACAAAGAAGCTAGAGCTCCCTCCCTCCCCCTCCCCACCCCGAGGGAACAAAGGAGCCACCAAGGCAACCCCCCCAAACCCCCAGCAGAGGAGCCAGAACCTGGCCGCACTGGCCCTGTCCCCTCCCCAGCAGGGGCCCGGGGTCTGGCAGGCATTGGAAGCCCCACCTGAGGTGCCTGGTTCTCGCGGTCTTTTTGAACAACCGTCACAGGCTCTGGGTGTACAATACCAGCCCAGCAGGGACATCTGGGCCAGAATACACACCCCCCTCACAGCAGAGGAGCAGACTCTGTGGGCACCAACCCGCGCCCGGACACTTGATCCTACCGGGGCCCACCCATATGGCCCCCCACAGCAAACTTGTGAGAGGGCACAAACACACTCCAACAACTTGGGTCAACACGCCCCCAAAGGAAGCACTAGAGTGCACACGCCCCCCGAGGGCCAGCATGGGCCAGCATGCTAGTCCTCCAGCAGGAGGATCGTCTGCCCAACCCCCTGCAGGAGCACACAAGCAGGCAAGCTGCAACACCCGCCACACAGGTGAGCGGGCCCCTCAACGGCAGCACTTGCTCTGATAGGCTCGAGCCACACATGCGGGCAGTGCCCCCCAGCGGCAGCGCCCACGATAGGCGCACTCCGCACAGTGGGGCAAGCCGCCTCTCAGCGGCAATTCTCAATCTGCGAGGTGAGCTCCTCTGACCAAGGTACCCAGTAGAAAAAAGAACCGAAGAAGAGATAAGCCTCCACGCCACGCTGAATCAGCGACCAGCAAACCCCCAACACGGGCATGCTAGGGTCAGCACAACACAGTGCCAGGACACTGTCTTGCAGAGAAAGACACAGAACCTACCGGCCCCCAAGTGCAGGGAGAGTGAAAACCTCAGCAACAACTGAGACGGTCATGCTCACCCACTGGGCAGTAAGATTAAACAGCCAAACTCAAACCCAGAGCCAGGACACCAGGACACAAGGCTCCCACTGACAGAACAGCGGGAACCAGCACAAAGCCAAACCAGGGAAGCCACCCAAAGATCTCCAGATGCACAAATCACAAAGAAATATAACACAGTTCATCAAAGGGCAAGCCAACTCGCCAGCTCCAAAAAGCAGCATGACTGAAGAAGAGATGGCGAATAAAAAATCAACTGAGGCCATGTTAGCAGAAATGATGGAAAGCCTCAGAAACGAAATCAGAAAACAATTCCAGGAGTTTAGAGTGGAAGTCTCGAAGGACATCCAGGAAGCCAAGAAAGAAATGGAAGCAAAAATGGATACAGTGCAAACATCCGTCAAAGAAGACCTTAACATCCTGAGAAGTGAAATGCATGAAAAAAAAAAAAAAAAAAGATTTAAAATACAACTCTTTAAAGGAAGAAATTTCCATGATCAGAGCTGATCTGGCAACCATAAATAGCTCTCTGACATCCATAAACTCCGCACTTGAATCCACAGCACAAAGAATTGACCATATGGAAGTTAGAATTTCTCTCTTGGACGATGATGCAGCCGATAAGAACCAGAAAATTACCACACTCCAAGAAACTGTAAAGCTCCAGGGCAGACTAATCCAGGAGCTAGTGGACAAAGACAAGAGATATAATCTGTGCATAATTGGAATAGAAGGAGGAGCCGAATAACCAGAGCAGAGGGCTTCAAAATATTCTCAATAAAGTGATTGCAGAAAACTTCCCCAATCTCACAAAGGACCCCATCCAGGTAACCGAAGTCTATAGGACACCTGGCAGGCCAGACCCCAGAAAAGCCACTCCAAGGCACATAATATTCAAGACTTCAGATCTCAAGAATAAAGAGCAAATTTTGAATGCAGCCAAAGCGAAGAAAGAAATCTATTACAATGGAAAGAGGATCCGAATAACAGCAGACCTCTCCACACAAACCTACCACACGCGAAGAGAATGGAAGAACACCATCCAAATTCTACAGGCCAACAAGTGCCAACCTAGAATAAAATATCCAGCGAAGTTGGAGTTCATATTCGAGGGGAAAACCAGATCTTTCCATAGCAAAGAGGATCTAAGGGAGTATGTGAATAAAAAACCAGCCCTACAGCGAATTCTAAGAGGGGAATCCCACCCAACAGAAACAGTACAGGACACACAGACAGAAACAGAGAGAAACTAAAATAGCCAGAGCCCAAAAGAAAGAGCAGCTCACTAAAGACAAGAAAAAAAAAAAAAAAAGAGGAAAAACAGCCCAACAAGGAAATGGAAGGAGGGGCTGGGGAGATAGCCTAGTGGCAAGAGTGCCTGCCTCGGATACACGAGGCCCTAGGTTCGATTCCCCAGCACCACATATACAGAAAAACGGCCAGAAGCGGCGCTGTGGCTCAAGTGGCGGAGTGCTAGCCTTGAGCGGGAAGAAGCCAGGGACAGTGCTCAGGCCCTGAGTCCAAGGCCCAGGACTGGCCAAAAAAAAAAAAAATGGAAGGAGAAAAAACACTCATATTATTGATCTCTTTGAATATAAAAAGTATAAACTCTCCGATAAAGAGGAGCAGACTGGCAGAATGGATCCCCAAACAAAAAGTTGCCATCTGTTGTCTACAAGAGACCCACTTTACAGCAAGGGATAAAAACAGGCCCCGAATGAAAGGATGGAGCAAGATCTTCCAAGCAAACGCACCTACCAAAACGGCAGGAGTAGCCATTCTGATCTCAGGCAAGCTGGGCTTCTCATTAAAATCAACTCAAAAAGACAAAGAAGGTCACTACATTTTAATACAAGGAAAAATCCAGAATCAAGACATCACAGTGATAAATGTATACTTATCGAACAAAAGAGGCCCTACATATGTCAAGCAAATTCTCACAGAACTACAGAACAAGATGGACCCAAACAAAATCATAGTGGGTGACTTTAATACCCCACTCTCTCCAAGAGACAGATCCAACACCCAGAGGATTAGCAAGGGAGCTGAGGACCTAAGTAACACCATATCCCAAATGGATCTGACAGATCTATACAGAATCTTCCACCCTACAGAAACCCAATACACCTTCTTCTGAGCAGCACATGGATCATACTCCAAAACAGACCATGTCATAGCCCACACAAAGAACCTCAGCAAATACAAAAGTATTGACGTCATCCCATGCATTATATCTGACCACAGTGGATTAAAGGTAATCCTCAATAACAACAGTTACCACAGAGGCTGTACACATTCTTGGAGGCTAAACCCCACACTGTTATCCAACACTTGGGCCACAGACCAAATCAAAGATGAAATCAACAAATTCATAAGCCACAATGACAATGAAAATACATCACAAAGAAACCTATGGGACACAGCTAAGGCAGTACTGAGGGGCAAGGTCATTGCCCTCAGCACTCACATTAAAAGAATGGAAGCAGAGCAGGTGAATAACCTCACGATGAAACTATAACAACTGGAGAAACAAGAAATGATCGAACCTAAAATGACTAGGAGGAGAGAGATCACAAAGATTAAAGAAGAGATAAATCTGATTGAAAATAGAAAGACCATTCAACAAATAAATAAGACTAAAAGCTGTTTCTTTGAGAAAATAAACAAAATTGACAGACCCCTCGCAAGACTTACCAAAAAAAGAAGAGAAGAGACTCCTATACGTAAAATCAGGGACTCCACCGGAAAAATTACAACAAGTACACACGATATTCAAACAATCATAAGGAACTATTTCCAGAACCTCTACTCACTAAAAAACCATAATTTTACAGAAATGGATCAATTCTTAGAGAAGTATAAACTTCCCAAACTGAACCAAGAAGAAATAAATCAACTAAATAAACCAATAACTTACAGTGAGATACAGGGGGTAATCAAGAACCTCCCAACAAAGAAAAGCCCAGGCCCAGATGGATTCACCAATGAATTCTATAAAACCTTTAGTGAGGACCTACTACCAATACTCCTCAAACTCTTCCGTGAAATAGAAACAGAGGGAGAAATCCTAAACTTATTCTATGAAGCTAATATCATACTCATTCCCAAACCAAGCAAAGACCCAAGAAAAAAAGAAAACTACAGACCAATATCACTAATGAACACAGACGCAAAGCTCCTCAATGAAATATTAGCTAACAGGATCCAGAAACTGATCAAGAAAATTATACATCATGACCAAGTAGGCTTCATCCCACAGTCACAAGGATGGTTCAACATCCGTAAATCAATCAATGTAATTCACCACATCAACAGAACTAAAATCAAGAATCACATTGTTATCTCAGTAGATGCCCAAAAAGCCTTTGACAAAATACAACATCCATACTTATTAAAAGCTCTGGAGAGAACAGGAATAGATGCAACATTCCTCAAAACAATAAAAGCCATATACAACAGACCAACTGCTAACATCATATTAAATGGAGAGAAACTTAAATCATTCCCCCTAAACTCAAACACAAGACAAGGATGCCCACTCTCCCCACTTCTTTTCAACACAGTGCTGGAATCCCTAGTCAGAGCAATAAGGCAAGAGGAGGACATCAAAGGTGTCCATATCGGCAAGGAAGAAATCAAGTTATCCCTATTCACAGACGACATGATCTTATATCTAAAGGACCCAAAAAACTCAGTCCCCAAACTCCTACACCTTATAAACCATTTTGGCAAAGTAGCAGGATACAAAATCAATCCACAAAAGTCAGCAGCTTATCTGTACACCAGCAATGTACAAGCAGAAAAGGAAATTATGGAAATAATTCCTTTTACAGTAGCCAAAAAAAAAAAAAAAAAGTACCTAGGGATCAACCTAACCAAGGACGTGACAGACCTATTTAATGATAACTATAAAAATCTAATAAGGGAAATCAAAGAAGACACAAGGAGATGGAAAGACCTCCCATGCTCATGGGTAGGCACAATCAATATAGTGAAAATGGCCATATTGCCCAAATTGTTATACAAATTCAATGCAATCCCTATCAAAATCTCAGTTACATTCTTCACTGAAATAGAGAAAGCAATCCATAAATTCATATGGAACAGCAAAAGACCTAGAATAGCCAAAGCAATTCTAGGCAAAAAAAGCAGTGCAGGAGGTATCACAATACCTGACTTCAAGCTCTACTATAGAGCCATCATAACAAAAAACAGCCTGGTATTGGTATAAAAACAGATCGGAAGACCAATGGATTAGAACTGAAGATCCAGAAGTAAAACCGCACTCTTACAGTCAGCTGATATTCGACAAAGGAGCTAAAGACATACAATAGAATAAACATAGCGTCTTCAATTATTGGTGCTGGGAGAACTGGGCAGCCATATGCAGAAAACTCAAAGTAGACCCAAGCCTATCACCATGCACCAAGATCAACTCAAAATGGATCAAGGACCTCAACATCAGACCTGAATCCTTGAAACTACTGAAGGACAGAGTAGGAAAGACGCTAGAACTTATAGGCACAGGAAGGAACTTCCTGAATAGAGTCCCAGGGGCACAACAAATAGGGGAGAAGCTCGACAAATGGGACTCCTACAAATTAAATAGTTTCTGCACAGCTAAGGACATAGCCACCAAAATAGAAAGACAGCCAACCATATGGGAAAGGATCTTTACTAGCACAGCAACAGACAAAGGCCTAATATCTGTCATCTACAGAGAACTCAAAAAACTACGCCCCTCCAAGCCCAGTAAACCAATTAGGAAATGGGCAAAGGAGCTAAAGAGAGACTTCAAAAGAGAAGAAATACAAATGGCAAAGAAACATATGAGGAAATGCTCAACATTCCTGGTAGTAAAGGAAATGCAAATAAAAACAACCCTGAGATACCACCTCACTCCAATTAGAATGGCCTATACTCTGAACTCAGGCAACAAGAAATGCTGGAGGGGGTGCGGGGAAAGAGGAACCCTTCTCCATTGTTGGTGGAAGTGCAAATTAGTACAACCACTTTGGAGAACAGTATGGAGGTTTCTCAAAAAGCTCAATATAGACCTACCCTATGACCCAGCCATTCCACTTTTAGGCACCTATCCTGAACAGCAGGTCCCAAGATATCAAAAAGACATTTGTACTTCCATGTTTATCGTGGCACAATTCACAATAGCCAAAATATGGAATCAACCCAGATGCCCCTGCACAGAAGAATGGATCCAAAAAATATGGTACCTATACACAATGGAATACTACATAGCTGTTGGGAGCCGAGCTAGCAGCTAAGCTCACCCTGACCTCTGGCTGTGCTGTTATCACAAGGAATGCGATAAGATTTTGGCTTAATTGACAGCCAGCACTTACCAAGATGTTTTACTGTGTCCTTAGGCGCCTGGTTTATGTTTACCATTCCGCCTTGTCTTGTTTTATTGCCTCCTGTTATTTACCGACCTAAAGGCTTTCTTATTTTCTTAAACTTTAGTGACCCTATGCCATTCCCTGGTTCCCAAACTGCATAAAAGCTGGATGTTAAGAATAAACGGGGCTGCAGTCTTGAGTTACATTCTTGAGGTGCAGACCTTCCGAACCCCATCTTTTGTCTCTTGTCTTCTTTTTTCTCTCATCTATCCTTTTTCTTTAGTCCTCGCCCCCTCAATCAGGATTCCTCTTCGCTGTCGGCTGGCTCCTGCAAGTGGCGCCCGAACAGGGACCTGAAAACCTGGGATGAAGGCAGAGGACCCCCGCTAGGTAAGAGGACGTCCGAAAACTTGGGAAAGAGAGAGGGAGAGAGTGCGGAAAAATATCGTCGGGAGTAAAATATAATGGGACAAAGTAATAGTCACACCTCAATTGGAGCGTTTCTTTCACTTCATTGAGGAAATATGCCCCTGGTTCCCAGAGGAAGGAACCATTAGTTTAGAAGCTTGGCAAAAAGTAGGAAAAATGATTCAGGGACATTATGATACCAAAGGCCCTGAAAAAACCCAAGTGGATGCTTTTACACTTTGGAACCTGGTCAGAGATTGCTTAGATCCTAGACATGAACAGATTAAATTCAATCAGTCAATTGGAGAAACTGAACCGGGACCTGATGAGAGTTGCCCAGCCCCGGGAGCGTATGCTGCTGCCCGGGAAGAGCTGAGGAAATTAATAAGATCTGAACCCGATGGGCTTGTTAATAAGGAAGACTCAGATGGCTCAGACACTGAGGAAAAAATATACAATGAGCCTACTAAAGATAGATTGACCCATGTTGAGAATATGTTGAAATCAGTTATAGCTCTATTGTCACAGCTTCATCCAGAACAACAAACTCCTTTAAAGGTAGATACTGGTGAGCCCCCACCAACAGTCCTGGCAGACTTACAGCTCTTCTAGGTGCAGGCTGCTCGCAGTGGGGAGGGACCTGAGGCTAGGGAAATGCTAACACCACCAAGGTAACTTCTATGAGCGCTCAGGCAGATGAAGTTCTCTCTGTCTCTTTTTCTGCCTCCCTCTAAACTCTGCCTGCCTGCCTGTGACATAGGATGGGTATCAATATTTGTTTAACATCTGCTTTGAAAGACTCAAAGAAAGGTTTTCTATTCTTGTTATTGATGTTAAGTTTGGAGACTCAGTTAAATTCTGCTTGTTTGGCTAAATCGTGAGTTTTCTCTAGCATTGAGCACATAGTTGACAACAGGATTGGTTGGAGTGGAAGCCTGCCCATCCCCCAGGTGACAGGGATGCCAAATTCCTGGAGGCAGGGCAGGGACGTGGAGTCTCCAGCTCCTGGTAACCCTGCCCCCACTCTAAACTCTGTGACTATGGCCTTGCATTTCAAAGGTGCCTTGCAATTCAAATGCTGGAAGATGAAGGTGTCTTACTGTGAGCTCACTGTCAGTGTTCATGTCCTGTCTCCCATAAGCTCCCCTTGGGAGCTAAACTGGTTTCTCAAAATGTGGCTTCTCGGATGATCTGAAAATTTTGGTTTGCTGAAAAGGTGTTTTGTTTACCATCTAACCACGTGGTTCTAGAATATAGGCAAAATAATATCATTTGCCACTGGAATTCCAGAAAACTTACATGGCCAATTAAAGAACAATTCTAAGCGCGCCCCAAAATGTGTGCACATTGTCTGTATGTGTCTGTCTATGTCTATGTGTTGGTAAAACTTAAAAACAAAACAAAAAACAGGTTTTAAACCCAAACTGATCATGTTTGGAAGCAAACAAATGTGTCTAAGAAAAACTCCAAAAAGTTCTATTATACAGCACGTGATATAAGTACAATGATGTAAAACCAGTGTGTTATTCTTTATGTCTATCTATGCTAAGAGTCAAGTGTACATCTAATCCTGACAATTCTTTGGTATAGACTAAGATTTTGCTTCTCCATTTTTTTTTTCCTTCTTTTTTCGCTGTGCTCTCATAAACTCTTTAAGATCAAGGGACCAGAGTCCTTTTGGAACAACTGTACAAATGTGACTATTAACCTAAATTCTCCTGACCCAAAATGAACATTTTTCTTTATAGGATACAGGTTGACATGTGTGCTAGCTGAGTGGACCACTGCAGTCTGTGGCTACAGAAAGCTACCTCCACAGTCAGCTCCCAAACTGCCTGGTTTGCTCAGGCATCTAGGAGTCCTGTGAGGATTTTGACAGGCCCAGGCTGTCAAAGGCTACTACCCTGGCTCTGTCTGCCCCAAGATTAGAGTTGGGTCTATAGCAGGCCTATCATGACAGAGTTGCAACCGAGACTTATTCCAAGGTTAAAAGCATCAGAGTTGTGCTTGGCGACCACAGGGTTGCATTGGGGTAGCTTTGGTGTCTTCTCCCTCCATGACTCACAAACTGTCCTGCCTGCTACGGAGAGCAGACTTGGTTGACCTTCAACTTGTGTGGATTTTGTGACTAGAAAGATGGTTAAAGGCCCAAGCCTTCTAAAATCTGTTTAAAAATGCCCTTAACCAGTCTGTGTAGAAATTTACAGGCAACAAGCAGGAAATGTGACAGCCTATCCAGGGAACTCTGAGATGCTACTACAGCCTTATCCAGATGCAAGCCATCTCTCCTGCTGGCCTGCTAATTTGGGATGGAAGACACAGCCACTCGAGATCCACTGAAGCTGAGACTTTTATTGTTATTCATTTTTTTTCTCTTTCACGTGCCAGTAAGGTAAGGTTAAATAATATGATTTGATTTAATGGCACATGGACCCCATTCAGTCGGCTTTTCTTTAAGTGTTACAGCAAAACTCTGGCAACTATTTGTTTGTCAATTCTTAACAACTTACAGGTAAACTCTACTCCTTTTTTTCTCCTGTTGCTTTAATTGGAAATAAAAGGGGCTTTTATGGCTAAGACTCCTTGGACAGTTCAAAGCCAGCCCAGGCAGAGAAAAATAAAAATCCCTCTTGGTCATATTTGAGGTCTTTATTATTTTACTAGTCAGAAATTACAGATTAAAACTCCTCATTTACGTACATTGCATGATCTTCAAAAATTTCTGGTAGACATTAATTGGCTTTGCCCTTATCTTAAATTATCCACAGATAAATTAAAACCCTTATTTGATTTATTAAAGGGGGCACTGACCCTACATCTCCCAGACAAATGACAACTGAAGCAGCTGACGCTTTAAACATAGTAAATTCTGCTATTTCTTCCCAACATGTAAACTATATTGATTACTCAGCCACTTGGGAAGCATATATTTCAACTACACCTCATTCTCCAACAGCGGTCCTCTGGCAGAAGGGACCTCTTTTATGGCTTTCCTTGCCTGCTACTCCCTCAAAAGTGTTAACTCCCTATTATGAATTGGTGGCCACTTTAGTCCATATGTGCCATGTGGAATCTTGTAAGTATCTCGGACGAGATCCACATGTAATTTATATCCCTTATAATTTACAACAGCAAGAATGGCTTTGTATTCATTGTGATTCCTGGGCCATTGCTTGGGCCAATTTTATGGGTACAATTTCACATCATTTTCCCTCCAACAAATTACTTCACTTTGCCTCTTCTTACACTTTTGTATTTCCTCGGGTTGTATCTCTGTCACCTCTCTCTATGGCTGCCTTGGTGTTTACAGGTGGATCTTCTAATGGAACAGCTGCTCTTACTATTGATGGTGAAACTAAATCTTGGGACACTGGTCTTTCTTCTGCCCAGGAAGTTGAACTTCAAGCAGTTTTAGAGGCCCTTACACTTTTGCCTACTAAAGCTTTTAATTTATATTCTGATAGTCATTTTGTTGTTTGAGCCCTTCAGGTTATTGAAACTGTCCCCTTTCTTGGAACAGTTAATTCCACTATTCAAACTTTTTTCGCCAGATAAACTTCTTCTTCACTCTCGCACCTGTCCATGCTTTTTTTGGATTTATACGTGCTCATACTAAGCTTCCTGGACCATTAAGCGAGGGCAATGCTATTACGGATGAGGCTATTCAGGTTTTTCTCACTCAGATTGACTTAGCAAAACAATCACATGCAGCCCACCATCAAAACAGTCGTGCCTTACGTCCGCATTTTCATATCACACGTGAGGCAGATCGTCAAATTGTAAAAACTTGTCCTAATTGTACTACTTTCCTATCTGTGCCCTCCAAGGGCATTAACCCTCGAGGTTTAGTAGCCAACCATGTTTGGCAGATGGATGTTACCCACATTCCTTCTTTTGGACAGCTTCTCTTTGTCCATGTTACCATAGCTACTCCTCTTGCTGGGGAGGCTAGCAAACATTGTATTTCTCATACCCTACGCTGCTTTGCCATTATGGGACTTCCTAAACATATTAAAACTGATAATGGTCCGAGATATGTTGGACGAGCTTTTCAAACTTTTTGTAAATCTTACCAGATTGTTCACACTACAGGAATTCCCTATAATCCTCAAGGTCAAGGAATTGTTGAGCGGGCCAACGGTTTGTTAAAACATCAAATTTCTAAATTAAAAGTGGGGGAATTATACCCCTTCTCTCCTGTTAATATTATTTCTCACGCTTTATTTGTACTAAACTTTTAAAATCTGGACTATAATGGCTTTTCTGCAGCACAGCAGTTCTGGGAAAAGAGAGAGCAAAGAGCTTTTGCCCAAGTTAAGTGGAAAGATCCTTTAACAGGTGCTTGGCATGGGCCCCATCCAATATTGACATGGGGTCGAGGACATGTCTGTGTTTTTTCACAGGATGAAAATGATGCCTGCTGGCTACCTGAGCGTTGCGTTCAGATTGTGGAAGCTCACCAGTATGGTACAAGTGCTGACTCACTGGGCTTACGTGCCAGATCCACCAATCATACAACCTGCGACATGGGAAGGAGCTGAGGTGATCGTCCATGTCAACAGATCAGCATATGGTACGGCTCCAGATCCTTTTGTTCAACACATTAAAACGGGAGACTTTGCAGCTTCTGGCATTGGAACCCCTTTGTGTTTTACAACTGACTCCAACAGTCATATTCCAGAATGCACTGTAATGCAATCCATGAACCATCAAATTTGGATTCCTGAGAACAGTCAAATGTATCATATACAAATGACTTCATTACCTACTGGGTTCCCTGTACATGCTAATTCTACATCGTCTTTCATGATACTTTGCTACATCAATTCTTCTCAAATTGTAGAATCCACGGGAGAACTGCACCCCATAAAGTGTCGACATGAACATCCTTTTATAACCATTCTTTCAGGAACTAATTCTCAATTGATGGACTGGTCAGGAGCTAATCTCACCAGCAAGTACAATCCAGGTCTGTGGTGGTGGATGAATGGGCACCCTCAACGTCATGTCTGGATGTTAGTGGCTGCCCTAAATAATATTTCCTGGCCCTCTTCTTCCTTTTTAAAAAATATTATGAGTTGTGTAACACCTCCTTATGGAATTATGTATGGACCTTTTAATATTTCTATAGGAGCCATGTATTTCAATGTTACTTGTACTAACTGTTCTTTTACAAATTGCTTGTATAGTGGTCTTACTGATTCTGTAATTATTATTAAGCAGCCTCCATTTGTTATGCTTCCTGTGAACATATCTGAGGCTTGGTATGAAGAAACAGGTATTCAAGTGTTAAAACATCTAAAAGAGCTCATGTGCCCTAGATGATTTATAGGGCTATTGATAGCAGGCATTGTAGCCTTTATTTCTTTGGCTGACTCTGCTGCAGCAGCTACTGTGGCTTTAACACAAAGTGTGCAGACAGCTCACTATGTTAATCAGCTTGCTCATAATACTACACAAACCCTACACTTTCAAGCCAGGATTGATGATAAAGTAGAACAAAAATTAGAAGCATTGTATGAATCTGTGTTGTCTCTAGGAGAACAAATTCATGCTTTACAAACCTTGCAATGGGTGCGCTGCTATGCTAGGTTTGACTTTACTTGTGTGACCCTCCATAAATATAATGGGTCAAGCTATCCTTGGGAACAAGTTGTAGCACACCTTAATGGTATTTGGCATCATAATAATTTGTCTTTAGATCTTTTTCAGCTCCACAGGCAAATAGCCGAACTAGAACAAGCTCCGCCTCTGGACTTTGAAGTGGCAAATACTGCAAAGGAACAGTTTGAACAATTTGAACACTATGTACCTTCTTTGACTAATGTTAAGGGGTTACTAATGACATTGCTTGGCCCTGGGATACTTTTGCTGATGGTTTGCCTATGCTTTCCTTGCATTGTACGTATATTGCAAAATTCTTTTATGAGTTTAGCCAGCCAGCTGCACAAGATTAGGCTCCAAGTAAATGAATTTCCCCTGAGAGGAACTGCAGCCAGAGACAGGTAAGAGGGGGTGTCGGCCTGACCAACCTAAGACAAGGGCCTTCAGCTTTGCTCTGAATAAGTTCCCAATGACGGGTAAGGCAGGCAAGGTGGCCCACTCAACCTAAGACAGGCGGGTTCGCTTCTTTAAACAAAGACAGGGGAGATGTTGGGAGCTGAGCTAGCAGCTAAGCTCACCCTGACCTCTGGCTGTGCTGTTATCACAAGGAATGTGATAAGATTTTGGCTTAATTGACAGCCAGCACTTACCAAGATGTTTTACTGTGTCCTTAGGTGCCTGGTTTATGTTTACCATTCAGCCTTGTCTTGTTTTATTGCCTCCTGTTATTTACCAACCTAACGGCTTTCTTATTTTCTTAAACTTTAGTGACCCTATGCCATTCCCTGGTTCCCAAACTGCATAAAAGCTGGATGTTAAGAATAAACGGGGCTGCAGTCTTGAGTTACATTCTCAAGGTGCAGACCTCCCGAACCCCATCTTTTGTCTCCTTTTTTCTCTCATCTATCCTTCTTTTTCTTTAGTCCTCGCCGCCTCAATCAGGATTCCTCTTCGCTGCCCGCTGGCTCCGGCACATAGCGATTAGGAATGGTGAAATATTGTTATTCGCAGAGAAATGGTCAGAACTTGAACAAATAATGTTGCGCGAGACAGGCCTAGAACACAGAAAACAAAGGGGCATGATCTCTCTGATATATGGCTGCTAAGATGGAGTGATGGGGAGACAGTAGAGACCAGGTCTATGAAACCAAAAACCTCTTGTCAAATGGTATTTCCCACAGGTTTGGGTCAGCAACCCTACATTATGTAACTAAAACCAAACAACTACTCAACATATAAAGGTCAAAAATTGACCTCTCAGTGGATCACAATAGCTCAAAAGCTATGTATGTACGTTCATATAAGACTATTATTGACATATTGTTTATTGTAGACATTACATTTAAAGACCTAGGCGAATTTTCTTTGGAGTAGGCCACATGGCTACTGTATATGTTCTTGGTACATTGTATATTGTATATATGTCTACCTGACCTAGGGAAGGGAAAGAAAAATGCGGTGTAAGATAACACAAGAAATGTACATACTGCCCTACTATGTAACTGTACCCCTTTTTCACAACACCTTGTCAAAAAAATTTTGTTTAATAAATAAATAATTTAAAAAAATTCTGGGTAATAAAATATAATATAAGACTCTTTCCTTCCTCATATGCAGTTTTATTCTTTCTAAAAAACTTAAATAATTCTAATTATCCCTAGACATGTATCTCTTCTGTTTATTCTCATAGCTGAGAATCTTATTCAACATTCTCCAGGTCAAATTATTACCAAAAACTGAGTAACACAGTCTTAAAAAGTATATTCATTATTTTTATAACAATCTTTTATATTTTAATTGGTTGTTAGCTAAAGAAATCTCTGCATAAACTCTAAATCTATCTACATACCTTCCAGATATCATGTCATGGGTACAAATAGAAGAGAGACAGAAAACACATTTCAAATTACCTTTTTACAGGACAGTAAACACCAGTTTCCAGGGGAGCTATTTACAGCTTTCCTCCCTAAGTCTTTATGGAAAATTAAGAGTGTTCAAGAAATGTAGAAAGCCATCAGACATGGTAGATCAGCTGTCATTACACTACTCCATTTTTCTATTCTGCACCCCTTATTTGTGGCTAATATCATAATCACAAGCTATACACTACTAGTCTGGCCAACAGTTCAAGTTCTAGGTAGGAAAATGAAGTGACAAGAAGAAAAATGTGTTTATAGTAAGCTTCCACGATGTCACACCTGCTATAAATATTTATTCTAGTTGTAATGAGGAAGGAATGGATTTTCAGTTAATGGCTAGCAGTCCTTTACTGCACTGAGAAATTCACGCTTGATCATTTTCACTACTATGGGCTGGCTGTTTCACTCCCTATGCAATTATTGATGGAGACATTTTTAGAAAAAAACATTCATCCACTAAGTCCATTTGGTTTTGAAAACAGTAGTATTACTTTCATTGCAAAGTTATGTCTGTATTTTAATAATATATACATGTCTACTTTTCTACTGAGCTACCCGATTTTTCAAATGGTTTACTAATTTTTCTAAGTACTCTGTCCATATCTCATTTCAAATTAAACTCTAGAGCCAATAGTAGCTCCTACTTATTACTCATGCATACCTCCTTGAAGCATGCTGAGTGATTTGTTTAGATTAGCTTACTTTTTTCCTTTGTGATGCTATGAAAACATATAATTGCACAATATTTCTTAGCTATTAAGTAGAAACCTAGTTATTTGAGTTCAGATTGGTACTCTTAACCTTTACTCAGAATAAGAATCACCCAAGGCTCTTGAAAAAAAAAAGTTAAAAATTCACTTCCAGAAATACACTTTCAGTAGACAACAAATCAGACTCTGGACAAAGTTAAATGACTTAATAAGAGCTAAAGTTAATTGTGATATGGGAAGATTGCATATTTTATTTTGAGAAATGTTACATCAGGCAGTTTGATCATAAATTTAGAGCTCTTAAGGAACATGTATTATTACTCCCACTGGGGTATTATCAGGAACATAAACTTATTGAAAATATTCGATGATGCACAAACTAATTAGGAGGAGTTCCTTATTTTAATTAAGAGGAAAAGAATATGTTCATTAATTTCCTAATTTCTATGATATGGAATAATTAGAGTACATGGGTTTTTATATTTTGCTTTGTGTTTAATTCTACATTACTGTCCCTGATTTCATGACCACAGTGCTGTCCCATGTGAGATTTTATCTAAATTTTTTGCAAGAGCTAATTAAAGGCCACCTTGACTCCATTATGATTAATAAATGTAGATATCCAAGACTCAACTGGTTGGAGGAGATTTAAGAGGACATAACAGTAAGTCATCTCATTGTATTAAAGAAAAAGCTGCAGGAAGAATGAGGAAGGGCTTTGCCCAAAGGCAGAGCCTTTGGCAAGTAATGGAACTGGGATTTTGTGCAACTGAAATAGGGAATCTGAATGACCCTACTGGATTATAAATACTTCTTGTGAATTACATCACATTTCCAGTATGAAAAATTTAGTGAAGTTACACAGCAACCGGAAAAGAAAATCTGGGAGGTTGGTAGAGATTTAGAGCAACTCCATAGAAAGATCAAAACCTTACAATACACTTCATTCTACTCAAGTCTCTTTTGAATCAAGCCTAATCAGCCGACGTTAAGCACAAAGGAGAGAATTTCTAAGACAAGTACAAAAGTATTTCAGAAACCCCAGGGAGAGAACTAAAGCTTATCTCACAAACGCTTTGGTTCCAGACACTGGAAAGATGTTGGCACTGAAATCCACTTTATTGTGGAAAGTACAGACTATACTTAGGGCTTGATTGCCTGCAAGGATTAGCTCTTCCCCCTAGCCCTGCCTGCCCCTCTCCCTCCCCCCCCCCTCCCCCACAAAAGCAGACCTCTCTACCTAACAAACAAACTGTATCCACAGCTCCTGGCTTTGTTATAGTCTCACCATCACTATGGCAGAGATCTGTACTTATGTCACCTAGGGAGAAGTTTGAATGGAAGACATAAAAAGGCCAAGTTGTGGATTCCAGTCAAAGTCAGGGAGACATTTTACATGACAAGAATAGCCTCAAGTAATCTGAGGATGTGAATGGGAGCTGCTGAATGACCAGACAACTGCTTTGGCAGAGCTGGGGTTGTGACTCAGCAGTAGAATTCTCACCCACATGGGCAAAGTCCTGGCCTCCACATTTAGCACCTCAACAACAACAACAACAACAACAACAACAACAAACCAAACCATTGCTTTACTACAGCATGGTTTCTGGCTGATAAGGCAATAAGTTTATTCTATTTACAATAAAAAATACTTGGTTTAGGGCTAAGTCCAAAGAGCAGTGAAGCCACAAAACAAAACTATTTTCTATGGGCATCTTTTATTACTATGTGTGATACTTTCAGAGACTCTAATTTAATTCTAGGAACTGTCTTCATAAATTAATGATATATATATATATTTAAAACTTCAATAGTGTATTTATAAGGGAATTATAGTATCAGATATTAAATAAGTATGAACCATATATAAAGCTTACACATGTTAATTTAACAGAGTACTAACCAGTAAGAGTACTAACCAGGAAAAGTCCTAAACTTTTCAAGACATACTTAACATTATGATTTTTTTAAATGATGCTTGCACTTGCTAAGCTGGTCAATACTGCTGACAAACACCCCCAGCCCTGGTTTTCAGTTGTTATGCCTTGTAAGGTAGGGTCTGGCTTCTCACACTGCCACATACCTGAGCCACGAGAAGCTTCCATTTAGGCTTCCTTTAACTGCTCAGATCACAAGAATACACCCGCCATGTTCAGCTACGTATCCGTGAAGAGAGAGTCCTTCAGTCTTTTCTGCCTAGATTAGCCTGGCCAATCTCTGCTTTCCACATAGCCTTGGGTTGACCAGTCGGCACCACTTCACTTAGTTACCAGTTACAAAGGGAACCTCTGGAACCTTTCTGTCCAAATGACCTCAAACTGTGATCCTCCTGTACTTAGCCTTAACACAGATTAGAGGCATGCGCCGCCAGCACCTGGATCACACTTAGGTTTTGTAAATGAAGCTATATAAAAGTAAAATGGACTTATAAAGAAGAAAATTGGAAGGCTGGGGATGTGGCTTAGTGGCAAGAGCGCTTGCCTCGTATACACGAAGCCCTGGGTTCAATTCCCCAGCACCACATATATAGAAAACGGCCAGAAGTGGCGCTGTGGCTCAAGTGGCAGAGTGCTAGCCTTGAGCAAAAAGAAGCCAGGGACAGTGCTCAGGCCCTGAGTCCAAGGCCCAGGACTGGCAAAAAAAAAAAAAAGGATATTGGGTTTTTAAGATAAAACAATTAAAACATGTAGACATAGATAAGCATAGATAATATTTTGTAAGATAGACTCATACTTCAACATGAAAATATTAGCTATACCATAACAAATATTGTTGAAAAAATAAAACCTCAAGAGAAGCACAGGGAAAGTAGGATACAAATATTATCATATGGGAGAATTTAATGTACATTTTCAGAAATAGTCGTTTTTAAAACAAAATAAGTCAGAAAACTGTAACAAAGATACCAGACACAGCTACTCCCTCAGAAACACAGTGCAAGACAAAGAGGGAAAGAGGGAGAGAGGGAGAGAGAAAAGGGGGAGAGAGAGATGGAGAGAGAGAGAAAGAGGGGACAGAGAGAGAGAAAGAAAGAGAGAGAGTAACAGAGAGGGGAAAAGATAGAGATGTATATTCTACAAATACAAGATCTACATTTATAATTATTCCTATATCACACTTTAAAAGAACTTTCTAAGTCTATATATTTTGCTTAAATTCTGCCACAGGTTTTCCAATTTGAAATTATGGTTTCTTTCCACTAAGCTTCTAGAATTATTTCAATATTATAGTTGAAATATCTAATTTAAAAAAATTTCTCACTCTTTCCAATAATCTTTTTATTTTTAGACTACTTTGAAAATTTTCTCTTGACCTAATTAATCTACAATTTTACTAGGTAGCAAAATAAGGTTTAGCTTTTTTAATATACATATATATATTGCTACTAGATTTCCATTGATATTCTTTGTTCGAAAGATTGGTGTATTTTACAGCGCGGGAAAATTATCAGGCAGTGTTGACACACATTTTTTCTGTCATTCTAATTTAATATTATATTTTGTTAGAGTATTTTCCATTTACTCAATGCTTCCTACTTTTTATTATATTGCATTAGGGGTATTATTTTTCTTTGTGTTAGATTATGGAATTTCTCTATAGCCCAATTAATTTGCTGTTTAAGATTTCTCCAGTGTCCCTCTATTGAAAGGTCTTTCTTCTAAGGGCACATGCTTTGGAAACCCTGTCTTCATTTTGGTGTCTTTTACTTGCCTTTCACCAGGCATTATCTCATATTTTTTCCCTTTGTGGACCATCAAAATCCAGGTTCTGTACCATCAGGATTACAGATATTCCCACAGAAAGACGTCTGAGCTCACCATTAATGAGAAATATGCTACTGGACTTTGAGGATTACTACTCCAGAGCTCACATATATATATATATATATATATATATATATATATATATATATATATATATATATATTGTGTCTGTGGGTATATCTGTATCTATGCATATATATGTGTATATATTTATTATATATATTCAGTGTTAAGTATAATGTTTGACTGTAATGGGAAAATTTTCCAGTAGTCTATATTATTTCTGTTTTGAGTTTAGAATTTTACATGGTGACAGTGACCTTCAGTATCATTTCTGTTTTTGAACATTTAGTCATAAACCTAAGAAAGATTGCTCTACACCACATTGAGTACATACACAGTTGCTTTATAACAGCTGGTTTGAGATAAATTCATGCAGTATCAAATTTGCCTCTTTAAAGTATTCAGTGTGGTGATTTTTATACCTTCTTATTTGATAGAGACCTGGCTTTGGCACACATCTATAATGGACTAGATGGTAAATGAATTAGATTCTTTTTTTTTCTGAATAATTATGTATTGATTGTCAAAGTGATGTATAGAGGGGTTACAGTTTCATACGTAAGGCAGTGGGTATATTTCTTGTACAATTCATTACCTCCTCCCTCATTTCTCCCCCTCCCCCTCCTCGGTTCCCTCTCCCCCCATGAGTTGTTCAGTTGGTTTACACCAAATGGTTTTGTAAGTATTGCTTTTGTAGTTGTTTGTCTTTTTATCCTTTGTCTCTCAATTTTGATATTCCCTTTCCCTTCCCTAGTTCTAATACCAGCATATACAGTATCCAGGGTACTCAGATGAGATACAGTGATAGCAAACTACAATCTTTTGGACGAGTGTTCAAACGCCTGTTAACATAGAGAAGAAATCATAACTCTAATATGTAACTGATGGGGTTATGGCTTCTGTTCTAGAGAATTATTTACAAAAACAACCTGGATGTTTCCTTGCTGACCCATATTATAAGTGTAAGGATGAAGGATCAGAGAAGAAATGTTGCTTTTTTGTTGGTGGTGGTCTTGGGGCTTGAACTCAAGGCCTGGGCACTGTCCCTGAGCAATTTTGCTCAACAGCCCCCAGTGAAATGTTACCTTTTAAAGTTAAAAACCTGATTTTTTTGTCAAACCAGTACTCATTCCCCAAAGTATTTTTCTTTTCTGGTATATTACATTTAAAATAATCAAGAGTATTTTTAGGGCTGGGGATATGGCCTAGTGGCAAGAGTGCTTGCCTCCTATACATGAAGCCATGGGTTTGATTCCCCAGCACCACATATATAGAAAACGGCCAGAAGTGGCGCTGTGGCTCAAGTGGCAGAGTGCTAGCCCTGAGCAAAAAGAAGCCAGGGACAGTGCTCAGGTCCTGAGTCCAAGCCCCAGGACTGGCAAAAAAAAAAAAAGTCCAAACAAGAGATAACTACTGACACATAAAAAAAACAACATTATTAAAAAAAAAAAGTTTTTGTAGTTAAAAGATTTTTTCAATGAGTGCTAGGCACCAGTGGCTCATGCCTTAAGTCTGGAAGATTCCTAACTCCAATTAACCACCAGAAAACTGAAGTGTAGTGAAGCATTAGCCTTGAGTGAAAAATCTCAAGGACAGTGCCCAGGCCCTAAGTCAAAGCCCCAGAACCAACCAAAACAAAGACAAAAATTAACCTCCCCCCCTACACTAAGGGGATTCCATAGTATAATGTAATAAAATGTAACCTAAAAATGTAAATCCCTTAAAATATGCAGATCTCTAAAAATACCACATTATGGAACTGAATTTCTAATAACCTACCCTTCAAATGGTAATTTAGCATCTTCATATTAAACATGAAAATAGTTATTAAGTGGGTGCACATGGAAGGGATTAGCACAATATCAAGTTTGGTCAATAAATTTCCATTCAGATTCCCCAATGACTTGATGTAAACTTAATGAATGAAAATAATGTTTTCCATCTATTCATTGCATAAGTTGGTATCATTTATCGGAAGCAAGAAAGCTCAGTTTAATTACTCTTTGCCTCATCCACAACATCTACATGATTAGCAGTGGACTGATGGCAAAGTTTTTTATTTCACCTCTGAAGAGTACTTAATTAGTGCTTCTCAATTTAAAAACAAATATATGTTCTTTCATTATCTTTCTTCTTAAGAAGTGTCCCACAGGTTCCAATGGAGTGTGAATTAAAGAGTTCTTGGCTCTTTGTGTTACAATTAAGGGAATATGGTTCGCATAGTTAAGGAGAGAATGTTTAGATTGCATTAATTACTACTTGTTCTTTGAGCTCTAATTTAAGATGTCCCCACCAGCCTGGTCTACACTATTATTGGTCAGATGAAAATGTCTGGATCACTTTTGAAATCCTGAATTAACGAACATTTACTCTGAGGTTTGTCTATAAATAGATATTGATTAAAATGATTCAAACCTCTTGCAGCAAGGTTTTGGTCAGCATGTTTGTAAAAATCAAGTGTACATTTAGACTTCTTTCCTATTCAAGTTTAGGAAAAATCCTGGATTATCCACAGATTTTTACAAACTTCATTTTGTAAAATTTCTCTCTCCATATATAAACAATATGTATGTTTTATATATACATATACACACAAATAATGGAGGCAGTTCCAAATATAAACTGACATCTAAACATTTATATTTCTAAGTCTGTAACTTATAACCTCTTTCCCATTGAAAATGGTATGAAACAAAAGTTTATAAGACTAATCCAAAACTTAGTTGCTTGACCAATAATATTACTCATTCATAATATAATAGCATTGACAAAACTACTTCATGCCAACATATTCTCCTTAAGTTTGCCAAAGGATTATTTGCTGAAAATACCTGGGAGAATATATTTGTTTCTGAGTAGTTTAATAGCAATAATTTATTTTTTTTCATAATTCTCAGTCTAGGTTTGAGCATGAACATGGCTGATTTCTAGTGAAGGCTCTCTTTCTGGATTGTAGGCAACTGCCATCTCGCTGTGTGCTCACATGACCTCTTTGTGTATGCTTCAGTATCTTAGCAGGGCCTCACACTTGTGACTTTATGTAGCTCTCAGAATACAGTCAGGGTGGAGGTTAGATGTTCACTAGATAAGCTGAGGAGGAAGGACACGAGTCAGCCAATGGTACTCACGAGGTAGAAGTCATGTGTGTGAAGTTGTATGGGAGGGTTAAGACCCAGCCTCATCCTTAGTTTTTGTTTTCCTGTGAACAAAATTGCTTCATTTGAGTTGTCTTTATTTGCATGACAAGCCAGTTAAGGACTTTAGCTTTAATCTTTTGCTTCAGTTTTTTATTTATTTTATTTTTTATTTTATTTATTTATTTTTTTGGCCAGTCCTGGGCCTTGGACTCAGGGCCTGAGCACTGTCCCTGGCTTCTTCCCGCTCAAGGCTAGCACTCTGCCACTTGAGCCACAGCGCCGCTTCTGGCCGTTTTCTGTATATGTGGTGCTGGGGAATCGAACCTAGGGCCTCGTGTATCCGAGGCAGGCACTCTTGCCACTAGGCTATATCCCCAGCCCTGCTTCAGTTTTTTAAACATTTCAAGTGTAGTATTGTAGTCCATCAAACAATTAAACTGGTTTTTATTTTAAATATTGTTATCCTAAGACCATCTTTGTCAGAATCCTTTTCAGAGCTGGGTAAAATTTTGACTTTCATCTTCCACCTAGATTTGCTATGAAAAGCTCTGGATACAAAATTCTGTTCCCATAGTTTTAGTAAGATCCTGATGAGCAAAAGATTTTGAGGGCTATTGAGTAGATGGTAACCACACATAATCAACCTAGGGAAACAAGTTGCATGCCAAAGCAGCATTAGCATTTTTCTAAATTCTGTAGCATTTTAGTAGCTCACTGAATCTACCCTGGGTACAAAAAATCATTTTGCCTTTCAAACTGGTTCTTCTCAGGCATTACATCCTTCACATTTTCACCTTTTATAAGTGAGTACCATTATGAACAGAAGGAAATTCAACTTGTAACTGTTGAGAGTGCATGGAGTTTCAGATCCCTATCTGTCTCATTCTCTTCTCTTACAAACATGTATATACATAAATGCCCAGCAGACGGACCAAATGTTCCTCCCTGGAACCTCAAAAGAATTATGAGGACCTAGGAATACCTGTCCTCAATGATTTAATGTAAGAGTTTCAAAAATCTAAGGTTTTCATAGAATTTTAGCATTAAGATGGAATTTGGTGAAAGATGCCATCTTTCCCTGTATTAAGCTTGGCAGAGGGCAAATAAAGCTGGTAAGCTAATCCAATCTCAAAAATGAAAGACTTTTCCATCCAGCCATCACCAATAAACTAATCCATCTTTAAGTCAGTCTCTCTACTTTGTTTGCTTTCCCCATGTCTCAAATTTCTGCCTCTTAAAAATCCAGAGACTGAGGGAAAAGGTAACAAACAGTACAAGAAATGTATCCAATGCCTAACGTATGAAACTATAACCTCTCTGTACATCAATTTGACAATAAAAATAAAAAAAAAAAAAAGAATCTTCAGGAAAAAAAAATCCAGAGACAGACAGGCAAACAGACAGGCAGACAGACAGAGACACAGTGAGACAAAGACAGAAAGAGGAGAGACAGACACACATGCAAAAATAGTTGACAGATCAACAGAGAGACAAAGAAAAAAACAACATTTTAGCACCTGTATAAAAGTCAATGAACAGAACACTTAAAGAATGCAGGTATAGTTGATCAATTAACATTCTACAGATTGGAATGACAATCATTGTGTTTGTGGATGGCTCAGAGTGACCTCTTTTGTTCATGTAAGACTTGAAGGAAAGGTGAATAAAAGTCAGAGAAGAAAGGTGGGGAACATAGCATGCGCTTTATGAGATTTGAGCTCATCTATTGGTAGAGAATATTTTGGGTTATGAGATGAAATTTATGCATGTCTATCTTAACTGTAACAAATGAAGTATTTTCAAAATCTATTTATGTAATTTATCATTGTGCACATTCTTTACCCTAGAATATATATATATATATATGAGGGAATGTACATATATTATGTACATATATAATAGGAATATTATATATTCCTATTGTTGCTTAGCAATGAATTAACTGGTTACACAGAACAAATAAGTTCTAAAGGTTTATTTTTTCCAAAAAAGGAGATAATAGCATTAATAGCATTATCTTCACATGTAATGTAAACATTAAAGATAATAGATGCAGAGAGCCCTAAACATGATTGCAATTCCATAAATGGAAAATTGTCTTACAATTGGAGCTGCCATAACACAGTGTGAGATCATATATACATACATATATATGTATATACATACACACACACACATGCCCTTGTGGCTTAGGAAAATGGAAGTGAATTAGGGACATTATCAAAGAATACAAAGAAAACTATATTGCCGTTCACAATATAATGCTTTGCTTTAGAACAAACGGATTTGAAATTGAGGCAATTTTAAAAAAGGTTTTCTATTTTAACTCTCAATTAATAGCTTGAAGCCAGAACAAAATGTGTAATGTAAATTCTAGGAAGACAGAGATGGTATGGAAAAGAAAGAAAACTTACCTCGTTCGTCTCTAGTTTATTGAAGAGAGAGGTGACAGGAGTTTCTGAATGACATTTAAAATGGAGTAGACTGTCAACCATGTGACTTAATAAGTACAATTTTGAGGAGCAATTTGAAGGAGACCCCAAGGCTAGAAGAAATTTTCCTGCCAGGAGTACTGGCCTCTGTTACTGAAGGATACAATTTCAACTATGGGCTTACATATCCACAATGTGTTTATCTCAATAACTCCCTATGATTGATGTGTTTCTATACAAAACAACATGTTAGCCTGTCTCATTTTTATTGACCTACCAGTCAAAGCACCATATTAGGGTCTGAATGAGCCAGTAACTGATCAGTGAATCAATCACTGGAAACTTTTATAATCTACCTTGTCATCTCACTTTTTCAAGGCTGAACTCTGGAAAATTCTAGCTTTTGTTCCTAAAGTGTCCCATTGCAGTTGAGGTTGGATGGCATTCTTGAAACCATAAAAAGTTCTAGTAGAAACAGTGAAGCACAACTGGCTGAATATTGTTTCTTAGCTATGAATTAACTGGTTACATAAAATAAATAATTCCAAAGATCTATTTTTTTCTAAAAAAGGGGGGATAATGACATTATCTTTGTGTGACTAATGTAATGATTAAAGATAATATATACAGAGAGCCCTAAACATAATTGGAATTCAATAAATTGAAACCCATTTTACAATTGCAGCCGCCCTAACAGTGTGTGAGCAGATTATAATTTATTATTTTTTCATATCATTACATCTTTAGATCAAGAATAAGGAAGTTACCAGTAGAACTTTAAAACTTCAATAATTAGGAAGCACAAAAATTTTATGCCTTGTCCTTATTAAAACCACTTGCAGCCTACTTAATGTAAAAACTAACTCTTGTATTTTATGATACCTCATTAACACTATGTCATTAAGTTATAATAATTAGATTGGACTCGGTTTCACACCAGAAGTTAGATTTTTTAATAGTACTTTATAATGAAAACAATTTCCACAAGATTTTAATAATTTCTATATAGTAAGACTACTTATTGTGATTTAAATAGTATTCTGTGTGGATGTAAACTGCTGAAAACTTTCCTACTTGCTGAGGGTAGCTCCCTTAGAAGCTAGTTATGCAGAAATACTAATAGCCAGATTAGATATTGTCTTTAGTGTAACAATCTGCTAATACTATTCATTTAGTTTTTTGTATATGGCAATAATTGAGCTTAAACTCAGGGCTTCATGCTTTTGATTGGCCTTTTTGCTCATAGCTGGCAGTCTACCCCTTGAGCCACACTTCTTTGGGAATTTTTTGTCGGTTCATTGTTGGTTGATTGGTTGAAAATGAGTCTCATGGGCTTTTCTTCCAATTCTGGCTTTGAAATATCATCCTCAGATCTCACCTTCCTAAGTGGCAAGGAATTCAGTAAACAGTAGCAAACTGTAGATCAGGTCTTCTCATGTCTCTTACCTGTCTCATGTCTCTTATCTACCTATGTCAGACATAGCAGGATCTTCTTGCTATGAAGGAAGAAAATATAAAAATACCCTTCTACTTTCTCCTTGTCTTTGTATACTGAAGTTCATTAGACATAGCAAGGCACCCAGCCAATTACAAGATCAACAGATAGGAAATTTGGCAGTAACACTAGTGGAAGAAACTGGAAAATTAATAATTGGGACAAAAATTCAACACTAATACAAATTATACTACAGAAAACACAATCAGGCCCCACAACAATCAAGACAAATAGTAATCTAAAGGCTCCATATTACAAGATCCTTACCAAACGTCATACCAGAAGTTTTGATAGCTGAATTGACCTTGGTTAAACTTAGCTGTATATTTTAGGATGTCAGATAGTCTCCAGAAAAGAAGAGGCTATTTTGTTTGAACCAGGCATACATTGATCTTTCCACAATTATGAATTATGAAGGTGGTACCATACTGTATTAGACCCAGTACAGATTTGCAAAGCCTTCACGTTTTTGATTTAATTGATCTGTAAGAATACAGTTCTGGGGCTGGGATGTAGCTCAGTGGAAAAGCGCTTGCCTAGCAAATGCAACGTCCTGGGTTCAATCCCCAGTACCAAAAAAGGAAAGACAAAAAAATACAGTTAAAATAAAAATTTATTTCTTTAAAAAAATACAGTTCTTTCAAAGGTCTCAAAAAGGAAGTACTTTCAAAGGAAGCACAAATAAAAAAGTTCTACTGAAGGCAAAATAATGATAACTTTTATTATTAACTTTTATGGATGAAAAAATATAAAACAGTCATTTATATGACTCCTGCTAGAGCAATTTTCTGACTATCCAAGTGGACTTCAGAATAGTGTTGGAGGCAAAGAGAAATGCTACATAATAATAAATAAGAAATAAGAAAATATTTCTAAGTGTATATCAGCCTTAGAACAGATCAATGAGGAAATGGAAGAACTAAACACTATAACAACCATGACCTCCCGGGCTCCTGTAGAACAGTGACCAATTAATAAGCACATTCTTTTCAAGGACGCATAAAACCCAAGCTAAGCTGCTGTATTTTACCTGTACAAAAGACTTTTACAAAAAAAATGACACACAGCATGTTCTCTGGAAATAATAAAAGTAACAAATGGAGGGGGGAATGAAGGAGGAGGTAACAAATAGCACAAGAAATGTACCCATAGCCTAGCGCATGAAACTGTAACCCCTCTGTACATCACTTTGACAGTAAAAAAGGGGATTATTATTAAAAAATAAAAGTAACAAATGAAGTCATTAACAGGACCATATTTGGAAAGTCTTCATAGTGTATTTATGTATTTATTTTACTTTTGCCAGTCCTGGGGCTTGCACTCAGGGCCTGAGCACTGTCCCTGGCTTCTTTTTGCTCAAGGCTCATCACTTGAGCCACAGCACCACTTCCTAGTTTTTCTGTTGATGTGGTGCTGAGGAATCGAACCCAGGACTTCATGCATGCTAGGCAAGTACTCTACCACTAAGCCACATTCCCAGCCCAAGTCTTCATAGTTTAGAAAACAAGAGCATCCTTCCAAATTACCTATGAGAGAAAAATGATGAAACACAAAAAGAAATTATATTCATATGTATATATATGTAGATATGTACACACACACACACACACACACACACATACAATAAGGGTTTAAACTGAATGTCTAAAGCTTGGTAGGCAGCTTCTATACCACTTAAGGCACACTAAAAGCACTTCCTTGAATTAGGCATTTTCAGGTAGTATTTCACATTTTAACACTTTTATTTGTATAAAATGCTTGTACAGTGGAGTCTCATTTTGACAATGGTATACTGTACACCACGTTCTCCATCAAATTCACCCCTTTCACTGTTCTCTCATCTCTTCTTACAACAGTGTCAACATACTCCATTGTTATATTTTCATACATCCAAATCACTTGGCCTGTTATAGCCACTCTTACCTACTCTGTCATTGTCTCTCCTCCCTCTCGCTGGTGCTCAACTCCTAGTAGATCCTGTTTTGCTTTCCTGTCCATTTTTAGTGTATACTAATTGTACAGATGGAAAAGAAAGAGCAATAGCGCGGGTTCTCACATTTTTCCTGACCATCCACAGACTACAAGGCATTTCATAAAGCTTGAGTTCCAGGCACCGGCCATCTTGTTAAGATGGGTGATCTCATAACATTTTTTTCTGGGCTAGCCTTCAATTGCAATATTCCAGAACTCTGACTCCTGAGTCACTGAGATTACAACTATGGGTCATCATAAACAACCTGCAAAATATTTTTAATTGGATGAAATTAAAACACATCACAGAATTTATGGAATGAAGCAGAGGTAGTATTCGTAAGCATCTGAAACTCACATATATTGCAACTGGCCATGCAAATTGTGAAATTATTTGGTAGTTTCTTCTAAAGTTTAACAAAGACTTACCATAGTACACAGTCATACTCTTAGGAATCTCCCCAAGAGAAATAAAAAGGAATGACCCCCTAAAATGCCTAAGTTTATTTTAAAAACAGTTGTTAGTAGAATTTTTATTGTCTAATTGCTATGGTGAGATTTTAGTGAAGCTAGTTTAAATGACTGAAGAAGCATGCTTGTAGTTTGAGAGTCCAGACTTGTATCATTCCTATCTGCATGTACTGAAGCATGTATAAATGTACTTGCTAAACATAATCTTATTCTGATCATGGAACATTTTTCAGTCAAATTTATCCCATGCATCTCATTCCTTTTGAATCACCTTTCTCCCTTCCTCTCCATTTTAATAATGTCTGATGATTTCATTATTACATTGTCATAAAGAATATATATGTACATATGTACACATATACATACACATACTCATATTTATAGTACTTCTGTACTATCCAGGTCCTATTGCCTCCTTTCCCTTCCCCTGCTAAAACTAGTGATATTAGCTCTGTGACCTATTATTTCAAGGAGAACTAATGTATACTTTTCTATGGCTCTAGATAAAAATAATATTAATAAAAACATTTCTTAAAAACAAAATTAAATACTTCAAGGCAACTGAATAGTTCTGTATATCCTAAGGAAATAAGAGCTCATGATTGATTTTAAAGTGGTGTGATTTAAATCTTATTAAATTTGTATACATCAAGTGTCAGATATAATTATAGAATAAATTTAAAAACATAAAAGTTCTAACATATCCTTAAGTTTACCTACATACACACACACACACACAGAGAGAGAGAGAGAGAGAGAGAGAGAGAGAGAGAGAGAGAGAGAGAGAGAAGGGGGGACAATTAGTCAACAGGTATTTGGTTGTTTGATAATAAATGGATGAAATAAATTCCACTCGATTTTTCCCTGTAATAACATAGTAGTAACTTTTTAAAAATAAAACTTTACTTTTATCATGGAAATTTACCATAAATACTTGGTACAGAATTCCAATGCATGTATTTGTATAGAAACTAACTGGACTAAATTCAACTGCTAAAATATTACACATTTTCAAAATCTTAGAAAAGCATGTTTCTCAGTATTGACTTTTTGAATCAATAAACCTTGATCTCTCACTAAAATTAGTATTGATTTATCTCAAAGTATGTGAAATGAATCCTTGCTGAATTCTTAGTCTGTATTTCTCATCAGTAATGAAGTTGTTGAACACTACTTAAGCAAAACAAGAATTGTGTCCCTATTTATAGATCCACACACAACTCATTAAGGAAAACCCTTATCTTCCTTTATAATTTATAGAATAAAGGTGTAGAATAAAGGTCAGAGAAGCTTTATGAAGTATGCATTTTTATAAACAAAATGCTCTCATTTAGTCTTGACTCTTGCTTAGATAATAGGGAAATCCGATAACAAATTTGCACATAGTGAAAATAGCTACACATGATATACCATAAGACTACACAAAGAACCTGATAATTGTAAGTTCACTAAAATAGAAAGTAAATAAGCTTCTGCCTTTGAAATAGTGATTTTTGTATGTGATTCATTCATGGCTACAAATATCTCTGGTCTAACAGAGATACAATGATTAATACAATGATTTTAGGAGGTATCATGATGACATATTTAAAAAGAGCTTTGAGGGCTGGGGATATGGCCTAGTGGCAAGAGTGCCTGCCTCGGATACACGAGGCCCTGGGTTCGATTCCCCAGCACCACATATACAGAAAACGGCCAGAAGTGGCGCTGTGGCTCAAGTGGCAGTGTGCTAGCCTTGAGCAGGAAGAAGCCAGGGACAGTGCTCAGGCCCTGAGTCCAAGGCCCAGGACTGGCAAAAAAAAAAAAAAAAAAAAAAAAAAAAAAAAAAAAAAAAAAAAGAGCTTTGAAGATGTGGGTCATTCAATATATTATAAATGATATAAATATTATAATGCATATAATTGTACAAAGCATTCTAAAATATATAAGGTGACAAATGCAATATGTATCATATTCCAAATAACTATTTTCCTATGAAGTATATCTACTGATAGCATTTTGAGGCTAAGTGAATTATTAAAATATTTAATACTTATAAAAATAATTTCTTTAAATGTTTAATACCATGATAAAGAATTTCTTTTTGCCACTATGTCTTACCAAAAAAGAAATTCTTACCATATAATAACTTCTCTTATGCCTGTGTCCAGTGTGCTCTGCTGGAAAGGGCGTAGAATGCTAGGTATGTTTGCACTTTCTCAGGTAGCATTAGGTAGCATTTCTCAGGTAGCATTCAGCAATCCAAGGATGTGCTGAAAAGCAGGAGCAGAAGATGGACCAAGACACCAGATTCTTCACGAATCCCACTGCACATGCAAAACATGGCATTCATTAAATGCAGAACATTTACAGTATCCACATTCAGTTTGGGATAACAATGCAGGACAGGAACTAAAGGACAAAGGAAGGTTAGACGTCTGAAAGACTCAGCACAAATCAGTGGAGAAAGTTCATTTTTGTCATTAAAACTGTTCCAAATACCTTTTTCTTTTCATTTTTTTTTTTTTTACTGAGTTACACTCCCAGATTTGTTGTGTGATTAGCACAAAAATGCATGCTGGTTATTTATAAAAGGAGTATTTCCATTTTAAAAAGCAGAATGTGAATTCAAGTTTTCTGTTAAAACATTTGGAAACTTTAGAATTTAAATCAAGTTTTCAGATCGTTCTTCTGAACTCTTGAAAATACCTTCAGAAAATATATCATTACTTTTGACATTAAAATTATAGTAAAAATATGAATGAGAATATACATTTTCTAGTTCACACTAGCTATTTTCTCTTGAAATGTTTGTTGGTGGTGGTTAGTTTTTGAGACAGTGCCTCCCAATGTAGGCAGACTGAGCTCGAACTTGAAATGCACCTGCTTCAGCCTTCGTACAGATGCAGGCTACCTCACTCAACTACAAAATGGAGTTCAATGGTTTGAAAAAATAATAGGAATGTGGACAGTTAAGTGGGAACTTCAAAAAAAAAATGTCACTGCCAGTGTCCTATAGATTCGCAATCAGGACAGTCAGAGGTATTTTAACAGCAGGCATGTTTAACTGATTAGCTATGTCTCAAGGCCATTAGCTGCTCTGCAGTACAACCCAGATAAAATTATTATTAATTAAGACTATCTTCTCATTTTTCCATTGTTTTTAAAAAATTAGCAGAGATTGTTTGATAAAAAATTATTTTGTCTTTCAGCTCCTACTAATTTTCACAAAATCTCTGGCTTTCAGTATATTGGAATCATATAATACTGAAAAGGATTTTTAAAAAATTTTTAAAAATACAAGAACAGGGCTGGGAATATGGCCTAGTGGCAAGAGCGCTTGGCTCATATACATGAAGCCCTGGGTTCGATTCCCTAGCACCACATATATAGAAAATGGCCAGAAGTGACGCTGTGGCTCAAGTGGTAGAGTGCTAGCCTTGAGCAAGAAAAAGCCAGGGACAGTGCTCAGGCCCTGAGTCCAAGGCCCAGGACTGGCAAAAAAAAATTTTTTTTTTTAAATTAAAAAATACAAGAACATATACATCCATGATTTGCATCATGAATGTGTTTTTATTTGAATGATTACATTTGCTGTAAAATTCCTTTTCTTAGAGATAAACCACCATTATGCTAATTACTGTTTCTTTCTAGTTATAGGCAATGTATTCATACTTGACTCTGTTTTTTAATGCTTCAAAATATGTACAAGGTGTTAGATTATCTTCCCAGTTTCATGCATAACAGCACCCCTTCTCTTACTGAGAAAATATGTTAAGTGTCTCGGACCTACACTTTCAAACAAATATGGCATCTTATTCTAGAAAAAGTGATGCAGAACTTTGGTGCACTAAGGAAACTTAACACAGAATAACTGGGAATCCAAATGATTCTTTAAAGAATAAAACAACAGTCTTATATGTTTCAGTATATTGGCCATCTTACCAAATAAGCTACTTTATTATTTATTTATGTATTTGTTTGTTTGTTTATTTATTGCCAGTCCTGGGCTTGGACTGAGGGCCTGAGCATTGTCCTTGTCTTCTTCTTGCTCAAAGCTAGCACTCTACCACTAGAGCCACAGTGCCACTTCTGGCCATTTTCTATATATGTGGTGCTGGGGAATCGAACCCAGGGCGTCATGTATACAAGGCAAGCACTCTTGGCACTAGGCCATATTCCCAGCCCATACTTTATAAAAATATTACATAATAAATGTATTGAGAGCAGATGCAAGTGGGTGTATATGCACACACACACACACACACACAATTAGTAGCTGATACTACAGTTTCTTTTAGAAGTAGCTCTTTGCTTAGGAAAAGTTCTAAGGCTAGAAAATTTAGTTCTTAGGGACAGATTACTCAGAGAGAAGGAAACAAAAGAGAGAACCAAAATTCTCTTTATTTGAATTAAAAGAAACTTCGGATATTGGAAAAGAGCAGAGAAGACCAGACTAAACTGATAAAAAGTAAGAGACTCAACCATAAAACATAGATCATTATGAGAAATTTTAGCCTACATAATCAGTACGTGTACAGTGCAGTCACCTTCATCTTCCCTAAATTTGAGCATTGATGTATTATTAGTACAGTAATCATGACTTTTGTTAAGTATATAGTATCAATTGGTATTGTACAAGGTACTTTTAATTATTATCTGACTTGATTAATACAAAGCTCCATTATAAATACATTATCACCCTTGCTATGCACATAGAGATGGCATAAAGTCTCTTTGGGGGCATAGAGGTACAGCAGAGAAAGTAGATTAAGAAAATGAAGTATAAATTTCCCCCCAATCTCCCTCTTCAAACAGCAAAGAGAAAGGCAGCAGAGCAGTTGACTCAGAAATAACCACAAACATTGTTATTCTCTCTCCCAATGAAAAAAATATTAGAAAGAGGTGGCCTTAAAAAGTAGACATGGGAATAGATGATACTGTGAGTTAGGAGACAGTAATGGTGTTATAAATGTAAAGTAGTGAAAATCTAATTAACTGAAATCCACAGTCATTTATTAAATAATTCAGATTATCTTGTAGATTCTAAAGCCACATTTTGGACAGTGTCTTAAAAAATTCTTGTTCTGTGTCAAGGTGCTCTTCAGTTCAGCTGTTGACCTTTAATAATTTTATGGCCTTGAGAAAAATACTTTCTACCCTCAGACATTTTTTTTTCAGTTTCTACAAATTAAATGTAAAAACAGCTACTTCCTGATGTTGTTATATACTTTCAATGGTACTAAGCCTATAAAGAACCTACTGCCATGAAAACGCTATGGCAAAAAACATCTCTGAATAACATAAGTTAATGGTTTCACACATGACCTGTGGTGGTCATTATGGGATGGATGGCTTAATGAAGAGCAGGGTCTTGTCATTCTTTTTCCTAAATGACCCCAGACTACTGGTGTACTTTTCCACTTAATTTTGGTTTAGTAAGTAGTATACAACTTGTCCTTAAACTCATATGACCCTTCTTGTTAGTGAACTAAAAGGAAAGTTTGTAGAAAAAGAAAAAAATATAGAGGTATTATTTGGATAATGTAAAGGCCCAAGCTTGAAATAATAGACTTGCCAAGGATACATTCCATTTCTCAAAATAGATTGTAAAATAGACATCAAACTCAGAAAATTAATATTGGTACATTACTGGGTTTTATCACCTAATATCCAACTTTACCTTTTGTCCCCTAATTGCCCTAAAATACTTGTAAATATGAACTCAAGTTTTCATTTAATCTATGTTTTCCAATTTGCTAATGCTATTGGGGGTGTTTTATTGTGCGTATTTGCCATCTATGTTCTTTTCTGAAGTTTCTGTTCCAGTAACTTATCTTTCAATCAAAGGCCTATTTACTGTCTTGGGAGTTCTATATTTATATTCCAGATACAAGTCTTTTTATCAAATAAAGAATTTTTAGATATTTCCTCCCAGATTGTATCTTCTTTTTATTGCCTTAATAGAGCTGTATTGTTCTGTTTAATTTTATTGTGAACTTTTTTGGAGGACCTTTTAATATTCTGGATACTAATACATTGTCTTCCCCTCCCCCCACCCCCATTCTGGGGTTGTCTCGATTCTGAGAAACTGTTTCTTTTGCTATGCAGAAACTTTTTAATTTGATGCAAACCTATTTGCCATTCTTGCTCTTTATTTTTATATATTGTTGAATTTAAACGAGATCTAAGAAAATCTAATTACAATACTTAGTTCTATATTTGTAAAAGTGATTGTACTGCAGCTTTCCTTTCTTATCTTTAGTTTTGATGTCAGCATGAGGCTGGCCTTCTAGAATTCTGACAGTAAATCATTCCTCTTGTTTTCTGAAGGAGTTTGTGCAGAACTACCATATCTTCAAAAAATTAAATAGTTCTTCAAATTTGCCAAGTGGAGTTTGCAAACCTTGTCATTTACTTTATAAGAAAATTTAGCTACAACTTCAACTACTTTTATAGGTAGATAGTTCTTTATTTTAACTAGTTTTTTTGCATACATTAATTGTATAAAACAATAGGATGAATAATGGCATGTTTCTCTTTTAGTAAAATGTGTTAATGTCTTTCAAAGTATTTATTCATTTTAATGATAAATTTCTTTTTATAAATATAAACCATTTTACCCTTTCTTTTAAACATCTGAATAATCTGTAGTGATGTGTATTTTCTAATACTGGTAAATTGGGTCTTATTTTTTCTTGTCACTCTGTCTAGAAAATTGTTAATTTTGTTGACTGCTTAAAATATATTCTTCCTTTATTGATTTTTTCCCCACATTAGACTTTCATAATTTCTATTTATGGATTTAGCTCCTGATCATTATTATTTTCTTTCTACTGTTTTTTATATCAAATTTATTCTTCATCTAGCCTTTAAGTTGGAAAACAAACTTCTTCAAATACTGCAATTTTCAAAGGAGAAAAAAAACTTGAATAATGATGAATTCCTGGAAGAAGCATTAGCTAAATGATGAGGTAAATCATCAAGTATTGAAAAAGTAAAACCAAGAATAACTGCACTCTTTGAAGGCAAATTGTTGCTTTATTTTTATTATTTTTGAATTTTTATATATTTCTAAGTAAAGCAGGGATCAAATAATGGTTCTTACATTTCCACTTAAATAGATTTAGTAGGATTTTTTTATAATCTTGTTCATTACTCTTGCCATTTTATAGTACAGATGATATTTACTTTGAAGCACTCTTAAATAAATTATATCAAAATCATCTAGAACATTGTGGGCAATCATAAAATCAAAGCTCCTTTCTAGCCCCTTCCATGTATTTTCTTATTTTTTGTGAAGATTAAACAAAGCAAAGTAGGTACTGAAGTATTTAATGTGAATGAATAATGCTATTATTTATTATTTAATAGATAAGCACAGGTGCTGATTTCAGTTTACATTAACATCATGTTCAAGAATTTCCTTATGTAGGCTTTCTACTTTTTCACTAAACATTAAATTTTTATTTTAATTTTATTTTCAAGATGACATACACAGGGGTTACAGTTACATATGTAAGGTAGTGAGTACAATTTCTTGTCAAACTTGTTACCCCTCCTTTATTTTCTCCCATCTCCCATCCCCCCAAGTTGTACAATTAATTTCTAACATATTGACTCATTAAACATATTTATCAGCAGTGTTTTTAAAGCATTTTGAGAACTATCTTCTAGGTCCTTCATTGTTCTATTTCCTGGCTAAGTCAAGCTTCCTTGACATGCCTTTTTTCTTGTGTTTCTATGGCTTGTTTTGCCCATTGGAAACAAAAGTCTTCAAATCCAAAACCACACAGGACACAATATGAAGTTATAAACCAACATAGAGCTCTATAATTTCATAGACTTTAAATGAAAGGTTTGAAATCATAGGTATTCCCCTGTCTAAATATGCCTCCACTTTTGTTTGGGGATGAGTAATATGATGTAGAAAAAAGGAGATTATATACATTTGTAGCCAGTAAACAACTTTGTTTTAACAGCTTTGATAAACTAAAACAAAGCAAAAAAAAAAAAAAAGATGAGCCAAGTAAACAGAATCAAAATGGAAACAAATACAATCAAACAGACAATCAGGGAACAAATGAGTAAAGAAAAGAAAGAAAAAGAAAAACCAGCACAAAAAGAAAAGCAAATAAAATTTAAATGAAAAGAAATATAAAGAAAAATGAAGAATAAAAGAATGAAAACTGAGTAGAAAAGAAGGAAAAGTACTAAAAGGAAAAAATAATTGACCAATCAAAAATATAGCCATAATTAAGTATACACACAACTAAGAAACCAGGTTAGTAATCGCCATCAACTATATATCTAAGACTAAACAAAATACCAACAAGAAAAAACAAAACAATGAGCTCTCTAATTTGGAGACCTTGTATCGCTCAGTGTCTGCTATGCAGTATCTTAGTGGGTCTCTGTTTTAGCTGCTGAAATCTGCAGCTGTCCTTGTAGCTAAGATCTAGACAGCACCAGGGGTGGAGTTCCTTATTTTACAGATAGGAGGCATCTCTGATGGGAACCAGTGCTTAAGTGCAGGGGGCTGAGCTGTAACTGGATCCTAAAAGATGGCTTTCCTGTCTTAAAATGAGCGCTTTGATCTTGGGTAAGGTTGATCACACTTTTATCCATAACTAAATCATTGCATTCCTTATCTTTGAGACCTAGTTCTTCACTTTAATGTTGGGTGTTGGTCATTTGTCATTTTATCAGTGATACATTGAGTTTATTTACATATTAATAGAGATTATCTTGTGATGCATCAATAGAAACTGTTTATAATATGATTGAAAGATAATTTCCTCAGGTTATTAATTATGTTGGCATCATTTAATGCCTGTGTTTGCACCTTTTTTCTTCTAGGAATTTTCTGTTTTGTTTCATATTAGAACATGTGGAGCCTTCAATTATAAAAGCAAGATTACATAGTTAATTTTAGTCACACAAATTTAAATATGTAGAAAATGGAAGGCTCAGTCTTTAATCCAGGTGGCTCATGCTGATCTAAAAACTACCAGTTCTTTTATTAAAAGAAAGGAATGGTTCCAGAACCAAGAATATCTACTTGTGTTTGTTTGCATATGCATATACATATACACATGTACACCTTTATATGGCATGAAAATATAGGAGCACAAATAGATGAATTACTAAATTTCAAAAATACATGCCTTAAGAAGAATTTCAGGTAATATTATTCATAATTCCAGAAACTTAACTTTAAATTATTCATCAGGCAAGCTTGGGACAGGTTTGCTTGAAATAGGAAAGGGGATAAGGAAAAGGCTCAATAAATTACTTACTTTCTCTATTAACTAGTGCATTTGGAATTTCCTTCCACAACAGACTAACGGGTTCCTTCAAACATTAGTGTTTGTGGAAAAGTCCACAGACTGAAATCACCTGTGTCCCAAACTTTAAACCACAGGGAATAGTTCTGAAGGAAAGGCCAGTGAATAGTAGAAAACTCAATATGAAATTTAATGAGCTAAAGGAGTATTTATTTAGTAAAAATTTCCTGGGAAAACACTAATAGTATGAAACAAAGCAATAATTTATGTCCTGTAATCTGGAAAACGGCACATTGAAATATATCTGATGGGAGATGAAGGTTTAATCCCCAAAGCAGATTAGCTCCACTGCCCCCTGGGCTTCCGAATCTGTTTCTGTCACCTGGAAATCAATAATGATCCTTCCCTATGTTCATAATAGTCTGCTTTTATAAGGAAGTCTCCTTTGGTGAGAGAAAGCAGATGGTTTGAGACGTACTCTGACTTCTAGTGAGCTCTGGAGATGTTGGGGAGACGGGGAGGTAAGGAAGAAATGATGGAAACCAAGGTGCCATGTAAGTAGCTGGCTTTTAAAGTTCATTAAAATTCTCTCCTTGATATTTTTCTATGTCTGATATCCTCAGAATATCCCTGATGTAAACAAGACAAATATTGAACAGCATCAGTAATCTGGAGGTTCCCCCATTCATTTACAATTTATGTCAATGTGTGAAATAACACGTTGCTTACTTGAGATGTTTCAGCTAGCTTAAAAGAATACTAGGATATTAGCCATTGCTTGGCCTATTTAAATTCTACACTATGCCCATTTCTTTCATGTTGAAAACATCCTGAAAAATTATGTGACCCTAAAGAGAGAAATGCTTTCCTAGACTGCCAGAGAAGATGGCCTGGCCAGGCTGCATCCTTTTCTGCACTACAGAATCACTTTGTAAGTGTGCCAGTCTTCTCCACAGTTCTAAAATGCTGTCAATCAGGATTTGGGGTGACCTCCACACAGTTGCCATAGCCAGGCTTCCTTTAATCCCGCCCTCACTCCCTCTCCATACCAGCTTGCAATGCTTACAAAACACTGAGTTTTCAAAAATGTTTTACCAAGAATGTTCAGGGGTGGAATAACTGCCCCATAACTGTGTTATGGTTGATTACTTTCAGGTTGTGTTTAATGAAATAGTATCCACTTAGGAAGAAGAAAAAGACTGCCTGCCATTGTGAACAGCAACAGCCTGCATAGTTTTAATAAATGCCAGAACATCGATTTGTGAAATCCCAGTATAATGGGTTATGAAACTGAATAGACAAAGAAGAGGCAGAGGGGAGTCAGTGGGCCCAGGATCTTCTCCAGAACCTGCTGGCAGAGTCTATTGTGTTCATGAATATGTGAAATTAGGACTCCTCCAGCCTCCATAGGAAGCAAGCCATCTGCATTCATTTCCTTACACTCTGTTCTCAATCAGCCGCATACAGTTCACTTCCATCCCCATGGCTCCACTCAAATTGTTCTCCAAATACAAAGTATAACCAGTGACTCCTTCTGGCCTACTCCTCATCTTCCTCAATACTTCCGAAGCCCTTCATCCCACTGTTGATTGCTTTGTTGATTCTGTCATCTAAATGAGAGTCTAAAAAGACATCTAAAGTAACCACAACAACATACAGCATGCTCACCTTCCATAAGATATGGTTGGCAGGTAATCTGTCACACACATTTGATATGAACACTTTTACATAATATAGATAAAACAAAATCCTCAACTTACATTAATTTCTTAAAAGTCAGTTAATTAGCCATGTTTACATATCCATCATTGTAGTATCCGTTCTGCTGTGTAGTAAGCTATTTTCTCCTTAGTACATATATTCTGAAAAGTCTTAAAAATCCAAGTTATGTTCTGACAGTTCTAGTAAGAGATACCTAACCTTATCACTACACTGTATTTTGTGGTGAATGACCTCTTAAATTGGTAGTGAGAATTCCACACACATCATACAGAATCTCCTCCTCTCTTAGTGTGGGTTGAGTTTACCAATATAATGAGATATGACTTCCATGATTACCTTACAGGACCTGATGGGCTGGGGATATGGCCTAGTGGCAAGAGTGCCTGCCTCAGATACATGAGGCCCTGGGTTCGATTCCCCAGCACCACATATACAGAAAACGGCCAGAAGCGGTGCTGTGTCTCAAGTGGCAGAGTGCTAGCCTTGAGCAAAGAGAAGCCAGGGACAGTGCTCAGGCCCTGAGTCCAAGGCCCAGGACTGGCCAAAAAACAAACAAACAAAAAACCTTACAGGACCTGGTAAAAAGCACATTGTTTAAGTCTGTCTTACCTAGTGGCATTTGTCTGGTAACAGAAATAGAAATCAGAGATATCTCAGTTATGAAAGGATACAGAACATCATGACTGACTTGTAAAGTTAGCACAGAATTTGGTAGCCACCAAGAAAGCAGTTCCTAGGCTGACAGCAAGAACACAAGGATCTCAATTCTAACCCTCAAACACATGGGATTCTACCAACAACTTGAACAGCCCTCTAAGCAGATTATTTTCTAGAACATCCAGATTGGAGGCCAACCTAGCCAGTTACATGGACTTTTACTTCAAGAGACCCTAAGCAGACAACCTGGTTAAATATTGTCTAGACTTCTGATCAACAAAGCTGTGAGCTAACAGGTGTTGTTGCAAACTAGGAATGGCGTAAATTTTTTTTAGTCACCATTAGGAAAATGATACACCTTCCTAACAAAAGTAGATTTAAATTCCTAAAAGCAGGAGTTTCCTTGTTCGTAATTCTAAATCTAGTACCCCACACAGTGCTTGACATAATAGATATTGTCAAAACATGAATTAAGAGATTCACTTCATGGACTTACTGTATGAAATAAAAAAGTGAGAGTATTCGACATAAATTAGTAACAATAAATGACAATGTCTTCGTGAAGAATTGCTTTCCAGGATGACACATAGTTTTTTTATCTGTGTGCCATGTATTAACAATGTCACTGGTGTCCTGGAACATTGTAGTCTGACCTTGATCTAGGTTAGTAGGAAGGAAGCCATGCTACAAAATCCTGGGAGGCAGCAATCTTATAATCACATCAATTAAGACTAAAGCACTGAATTCTTTATATGAGATTCATGTAGCTATTTAAAAAATGGGAACTAGAAAGTATTTCCTTCTCTTCTAAAGTTGACATAAGGTAAATAAATGAAGAGTAAAAGTAGATTGGAACATTTTTTTTCCAGCTTCAGAATACCAATATGCCAATATTTAATACATCTGAACAAAAAGCTTTGAGGCTTTATGAAGGCAATTAGGGGTAAAAGTTATAAAATATGCGTTAGGAATAGTAGTTCATGCCTGTGGTTCTAGCTACATGGGAGGCAGAGATTACAACAAAATTAAAGTAAATTTTAAAATTCCACCTTCCCTTCTGATCTGGAGGTTTCAAATGCTTATCCATTTGAACAAGTAAGTTAATTTTATTCGGCATAGCCTTTCCATATGCAAGAAATTTACCTGATTTACCTGCATTCAAACATTGAGCATTCACTACATTCTATCCTTGCTGGATGATGGCAGCTGAAGTATTTTTTTCATCATTGAAAACTCATTTTCCTGCAGGCTACATGGATTGACTAAGATTTACTTGGAACTTTCAGTCAAGTTAACTCCTTCATTAATTCAATAACCTGTCAGTGACTTAAACAGTTTCACCAAAATATTGAATATGATTTTGGCCTATAGAAACATAACGGCAGAGAGAATTCACTGGGGAATTGTGACATATTTCACAAAGGACCAGAGTTTTTCATTCTTACTTAACCTAATTAAAAATATTTTATCTGAGGTGTGAGCTAAGCAGGCATTCTCATCTAATTCCAAATATTTGAGAAAGTTTACAATGGATACTAGTTCTTGGCTAATTCAACTTGAGCTACCTTCGCAAGCACGCAGGCTCCAGAGCAGATGCTTAGCCTAAGGCTAACAATACTTTAATTTTACTAAAAATCTCTTCTGAGATTTCTCAATCCATAGCGAGAGAAAAATGAGGGAAATGTCCATTAGTGAAAAAGTAAGATAATATACATATAATAAGTTATCCTACCTATAGAGTTACCCCTATCAAATAGAACTTAAGAAAATTTGATAAGTTTTATCTGTGGGATTGAGGAAGTAATAAGGGAAAATCAGAAATGACTCTGGGATTTCATTTTGGACTTGATTCAACATGCTTCAGTGCTAAGCTTAAGAGATTTCATACTGAATCTAAGCTATTTGAGTATAATTGCTTCTTCTTCCTACCTATAATTGTGCAGGTGTGATGAAGAATACAAGGCCAGCATCTGTCTAACAAAATACAGCTGGAAGCCATGTTTTAAAAATCCTAAAATAATGAAGAAATGAGCTAACCTGCAAATATCTTCTATGGTTTGAATAGAATACAAACCATATCAGCCTCTCAATATACTCACTTAAATTCTACTTAGTAAGATTAATGTATTCTTAGTTGGGACACATGGGATGACTTCCATTGTGTCACACATGAACTTATCTAGAGAATATGGAAGTTTTGACCTTCAAAATAAAGAGAAAACACTGTCAACAAGTGTCTATTAACGGTGACTAAGTCATAATTCTACCTGCAGAAAAAAATAGCTCTTGGAAATTAGCTATTTCTGTGGGTAAGAAGGCAGATGCCATAAACTCTTAGAATTTGTCAACCCTAGGAAGGGTTTTACCATGTACTATATACTATTTACCATGTACTATGCTTTTGTTCTTTCTCATAGATGATGAATCTGCCACTCAGAAAATGCAGAGCTAAAATGCTAGCATCATTGAACTTGCTCCAAATAGATGCTCTTTGCAATGTTTCAAGAATCTTCTTCCTGATGGGGAGTCACAGGGAACTGTCATAATTCTTGAAGCAGTACTGCTTGGTTTGGAGAAGGGATGGGTCAGTAGTTTGAAGTAGAGCAGGAGGAGGCTCTTCTGTTAGGTCAGTCAGCAGGAAAGAAACAAAAGGAATTTAAATTTCCTAATTAAAGAAGAGAGATATGATTCAATAAAAAGGGACACTTCTAGGATTTGAAGCAAATGTGATCAAGTATTAAAATGAACTCAGAAAACAATGGACAGTTACCTAAGTGTCTGTCTGTTCTCTAGAATATCCTGTATATCTGAGGAAACACCACACACACACACACACACACACACACACACACACACACACACACACCACTACTTTTTAAATTTCAAGAGATCTGTGATTACCTTAAAAATATAAGTAAGAATGAGAAAAAAATGTTATGATAATACAGTGCCCCTCGTGATTTGAATTAAAAATATAGTGACACATCATTTATGGATTTAACAATTAAAATGCAAGTAAATGTAACGTTGGTTGTTACTGTTGATAAATTATAGCATTAACTATTAGGAGACTATAAAATATTTCAAATGACAAAATGACACTGATAATAAAGTATATGAATAAAAACATTATATAAAACATAGATGTTAAGCTGGGCATCAGTGGCTCATGCCTAAAATCCTAGCTAATCTGAGCTAGACTGAGATTTGAGGATTGTGGTTCAAAGCCGGCCTGGGCAAGAAAGACTATGAGACTCTTACCTCCTAAAAAGAAGGACCTCAAAAAGCCAAAAGTGGAGTTTTGGCTCCAGTGCTAAAGCAATAACCTTGAGAAAAACAGCTTTAGGATAGTGCCCACCTAGGTTCTGGGTTCAAGCCCCAGAACCCGCCCAAAAATAAAGTTGATATCAGAAAATATTGATCATTCTATAATATCTAACTTCAATGTGGTTAATAGACTAAGAACAGTTTTTAGCATCTTCTCAGATGCTCTTTTTGTGACCACTTGTATTTCATATACATTTACTTTTCCTCTGATTCTAATCATGGCTTAGTAATAGCTTCTTCAACATCACCTATTTGTGACATCTTCCTTACTGTTGTTGCTTGTTTATTCAAATACCAAGAAACTGAAATAGCACATCTGAGTCCTTGATACTTACCTTTATGAGAATTTGAAAACTTTCTTGTGGGTTTTCTTCTAAGTTTATCTCAGCTGTGCATGGATACATGATGGTGTTGAGACTGAACTTTGTTTGGCCACAGTCATCCTTTTCTTAGCCAAAGTGATCTTACATTTCAAATGTAAAGAAGCATTGGTTTCCATACTGCTTCCGTTTGTTTTGAAAATTTAACTTTTTGTATTGCCATTTGTCTCCCACTATATCATTTAATCTTCTTCAGCTCTGCTTAGGATCCCTGCAACAATCCAAACTCATTTTGGGAATAATCATCATAATAAAATGTACAGTGTTCTCTGTTTCAAATTATGCATTTTTTTGCTTTGACATGAAAAACTGGTATTCTCCATGTTTCTTTCCTTTCTAATACTGTGAATACAAGTCAAAAAAAGGAATGCTTAAAGAAGTCTCCTCAGTTCCAAATTTTTATCTGATCACAACTCCAGCCTGGTGTTGGCCCAAGTGAATTCCAATGTTGACTTCATTGTCAACATTCTCTTCTGTTGAAAATAACTTTCTCTCACCTGATTACTATGAATAGTTTACTTCTCATCTCCTCTTAAACTTCATTCCTAGGCAATTTCACTTGCTTATTTTTTCTTAACTTCTTAACTATCAAGCAATTTTGAGGTCTTGCCTACTAATGAGTCCTTTCAATTTTGTTTTTGCAATCTAGAATAATTCTTCTCCATTGAATAGCCTATCTTTGCATTTCTTTCAATGGCTTCAGAGCTCCTACAATATTGAGGCAATTACTATATTCAAGCAAGCTTGCCCTTTTTTTTTTTTTGGTTACCACAATGGCCACCAGTCACTTTGTTAACTTTTATTCTGTGTCAGGTACTGTGTTCATCATCAGAAGTAACCTCACTTAGGAACATGAACTAAGTTATACAGTAAGAGTAGAAAGTAATTTTTAATTTCATGAGCTCACACTTCTCACATTACTGTACCTACCATGTAATAGTCTAGGTGAGAAGTTGAAAGAGGAAAATTCATTAAATTTCTAAAACTAGTAAATGCCTTTCATATCTGGAGTTTTACTTTTATTCTAGAGAAAATTGTTGTTTCTGAAACTGTCAAATGTATTTTCCTAAGCACAAATTCAACATTGCTAACAACAAGAAACTCATTGCACAGCTCTTTCTTCAAAGAGGGTAGAATAACTAGCTCAGCAAAATTCTGAACTTGACAGCTTTGGGGATGCAAGGTACAAAAAAACAAAGAAGAAGAAGGAGAACCTCATTTGACACGGGTTAGAATATTGCGATCCAAGCTCCGGTGAGTCAACGAGCCTGAGGGATTGATATAACTGGGTGAGATGCAACCTAGAAACCATCCTAAAAGCATCAAACATTTACTGTGTTTCTAAGTATTAGTCATTCTCCAGAGGCATGAAGAGACTTCTTAATCCAGACTGCCCCTTCTGGCACTGCCCAAGTAGAATCTTGGCCATATATTGGGGGGGGGAACCCTCCAAACTCATAAGCCTACATAATTGTATAAGAACTTAACAAATGGCAGCACTAGCTCAGGCTTGGTGAAGAACACAGACACATATCCTGTTTTTCATGGATGATAGTGAAGATAAGAGATAGTATCTAAGGCGAAAAAACTGTAGGAAGCTGCCAGATGACAGTGATGCTATGGAATAAACCACTTAGGTTCTTAGAAGGCAACTAATGGCACTGTAAAATTAGGGCAGTCAGGTAAAAATCTTTCTGAGTAGGGTGTGTAAGTAAAGAAGAGTAAGGGAGAAAGAGCTACAAATGTCAGAAACAATATGTGCATCAGTCAGGGTAATTCAAATAAGAAAATCACCCTCAAAATGACACATATTCACTAGCCACAAGTTGCCTACATTATTATGATCAACGTGTCTTCCCTTTATGGTGAAGCATTGATACTTTCAGATATTTCTTTTACATGCTCACTGGAAACGATCCATCAACATCACTTGGGCATATGTCAAAAGGAATGTAAGTCAAGATACAACAGAGATGCTTACACACTTATGTTTATCACAGCATTATTCACAATAACGAAACTACAGAAGCAGCTTAGATACTCTATCACTGATTGATAGATCAATAAAATGTGGCAAATAGTACAATTATTCAGCCATAAAGAAGAATGAAATTCAATCATATTCAAAATGGATGATGGACTGTATCAGATTAAGTGAAATACAGCAGGTTCAGAAGGAAAAACAAAGGTCATATGGATTCTTTCATGAGTGAAACCTAAACCTAAAAGATATGCATGTATAAAACATGAATTTAATTGTGGACTGCTTGAGAGGAAGAAGGACAAGGGAAGAATGATGGTCAGTGAGGAATACTGAAGTCTGTTGCATCTGTCTCTCAGTATATCATAAGGAAACTTACCTTACAAAAAAGCTACTGAGATAGGAGGGTAAAGAGAGAAATGAAAGGGAATAATAGAGGTTAATTTCATTAAACTATAATATATTCATTTGTGAAAGATCAGTGGTGAAACCCCTTTTAACAATTAACATACACCAAAATATGGATGGCAAACAGGTTCTGTCGATGGATGGGAAGCAGTGGGATTAGGAAGGGTGAGTGGCATGGGTGAAGGTAAGTGAATGTGGATGAAATGCTTTGTAGATATGTGTGATAATAGAATAATGAAACATGGTGAAACTCAAAAATAGTGAGTCTGGATGAGGGAGATTTATAAATTAAGTGAATTTGGTCAGGGTACTCTCTATGAATATATAGAAATAACACTGAAACCACCTTGCACAACTAGTATGTGCTAACATGAACATTAAAGTATACTGCAGAAAGAAAATGGAATTATTGCTTTGATGTGCTTGGAAAGGTTAAAGGCTAGAAGTCAACTTTGGGATTTCTATGTATGGCAGTTAATATGTTGACTACTAGCTAGCATGTATAACGAGTACACGTTACTTTGTCTCCAAGTCTTCCATATGCTTAACTATAAGGCAAGATCATTGTACAATCAAATATGGGATGTTTGTAAGGAAAAAAATACTTTGTAAATAATGAAATCATTGCTGCTATTTTTAAAGAATAAGTAAAAAAAGACAACCCCTATTGCAATTTTTTAGGAAATTAGTGAGACTAAAGTGAGAACTTGAGTGTCAGGCTTGCATGGACAGATTTTCTGTAGAGATGTAGTCACAGGTCTTTTTTTTTCCTTTAAAAGATATATCTAACTAGGATGCTAATATCTGTGCTCTGTTTCTATTGGGATACTTTCCCTGAGTCACAACAAATGTGAAAGAAATATTGTCTGGGTAAACCAGGAATCAGCAGTTACGTTAGTACAAAATACTTTTCTTCTTGTACCTGTCTGCAATGGCAGTCTCTTCAGTATGAAATACAGTTCTTCAGTTTAAGAGCATGTGACTGCTGTCTATTGCTATTGATGCCATCAAAGCTGCTGGCAAATTGAGAAGCAGGTAAAGACAGCCCCTAAGCTGAGGTCAGTCTTCAGGCAAGTGGTAAATCTGGGAGGTTTATGTAGAATGTGAACTCTTTATAGCTCCAGCTGTAAAGAGTCTTTATGCCCTTTCTGAAGAAAAAAATAGCATAAAAAAGCCAAAGTTCTTTCACACCGATGTCAGAGTTCTTCACAAGTTATATTCAGCTGGAAGTCTAGATATTCATGTTTTTCTTCTTAGGTTAAGATGGTTCACCAAATTCTTTTTAAAAATTTCTTTATTGTCAAAGTGAAGTACAGAGGGGTTACAGTTTCATACATATGGCAGTGAGTAAATTCCTTATCCAATTCGTTACCTCTTCCCTCATTTTCTCCCACTTCTCCCCTCTTCACTCCGCCCCCCCCCATGAGTTGTACAGTTTTTTTACACTATATAGTTTTGTAAGTATTGCTGTTGCATTAGTTTGTCTTTTTATCCTTTGTCTCTCCATTTTGGTATTCCTTTCCCTTCTTTCCAATACATGTGTATACAGTGTCTAGGGTACTAAAATCAGTTACAGTGATATCAGTAAAACCACAGGAAAGAAACACGGAAAAAAGGGCATGGCTTCACATGGCAAGTTGAAAATAACAACAACAACGATATGCCACTTGTTTCCATAACTTGAAGTTCATTTCACTTAGCATTATCTTATGTGTTCATATGGACATAGCTATTGAGCTATCGAGCTTCTGCTAGGACTATCCTAGACACGTACTGATTATTCCCAATGATGAAAACCATACAGTCCATGTTTTGTTCACCAAATTCTTTGCCTTTGTTAATGTCCTCTCTTCCCTGTCTCCCTGTCTCTCTGTCTTCTCTCTTCCTCTCTCTCTCTCTCTCTCTCTCACACACACACACATACACACACACACCAAGATTCACTATTTTGATGATTCCTAGACTGTCACACACACAAAAAAGATCTACAAGGTTTTTGAGCACATAAATATCAAAACTTCAATCAAGGCAACTATGATCTAGGAGAACTAAGGTAGAGTTCAGGCCTTTCTATTTAAGCAGTGAATTGGAAATTGAAGAACTAGATGAGATGAAATTTTAACTTCTTTCTACAAGAGAATTATAGACCTTAACACTTAATAGGAAGGACTTCTGCCATTACACCATAGTTATACAATATTGTGGTTTTTTTTAACAAGTCAAATATTGATCACTAACAGTAACTCATCACATTTGATCAGGAGCTAATTTTGGGCCTGAAATTCTGATAAGAACTTGAAATATATTTTTGTGTAATCTCTATAGCAATCACACCAAGAAGTAGGAACAATTATTATCCTTACTATAGAGGAAATATATTAAGAACCAAGTGATAATTCATTATCATTTGTTATACTTGCTAAGTGCAAGACATTATGCTAACATTCTAAGATTTTTAGAACTGTGTTCTTAGAAACATATGTGTATATCAGCATTTACATATTATATATGTATATATTTATGTTCCATTGCTGTGACTAAGTATCTGAAGAAACAAAGAAAGGAATATTTATTTAGGCTTATGGTTTCTGAGGCTTTAGCTCATTTCTACCTAGCTCCTTTGCTAACATTTTCAGTCATTTAGAGATGTGCAATTCAAAACCCACAATGAGATACTACATTACGCACACTAACGCAGCCAAAATTAACAAAATAGAGATTATATTTTTATAGTGATGGAAAAGAACAGATACTTTGACACGTTGCTGATGAGTATATAAAATGAAAAACTCCTTTAGGGAGTCATTTAGCATTTCTATGAAATATTAAGCACAGAGTTACTTAACATCCCATTTCATAGTATATAATAAAAGTTCAGGCCTTTTCCCTCACACCTCATCTGGCTCAAGTCATGCCTGTGGCCAGCTCTATTGCACACAATCAATGTAAGTAGAAGCACACATTTTCATGTGAACTTTCTAGACTTTAGGCTATATAAGCTGTTTCCATCTTAAATAATTTAAAACGTAAAAAATATAGCAGATGGACAAACCTTGATTTTAATGAAAATCATTAAAATAAAATCTATAAATGGGTTGAATTAAAATAAAGGTTATACACACTGTTGAAACTATCTCCTTCTGCCAGGCTCTGGTGCCTGTAATCCTAGTTAGGCAGGAGGCTGAGATCTGAGGTGGGGTTCCAAGCCAGCCTAGGCAGGAAAGGCCATGAGACTCTTTTCTACAATTAACCACCAGAAAACCAGAAGTGGATCTGTAGCCCAAAGTGGTAGAGCATAGTCGTGAGCAAAAAAGCTAAGGGACAGCACCCAGGCCCAGAGTTCAAACTCTGAGACTGACAAAAACAAACAAACAAAAAATCCCACTACTTCGTCTCTTTTAAGTGAATTAGACTAAGCAGACTGCATTGTTTGAACCAATTAATGTTTGCCTAGAAGTGTCCCTTATCCCTCTCCTTTCTTAACATCAATGATTTTAATGCCAAACCTCACTGACAGAACAGATTGGTGAGAGGGACCTACTGTCAACAGTTGCCACTCTATTAGCAATGTACAAATACAATCAGCTTTCCTTGTTCACCCTTTCTTACAGGAAAGTTACAGAGTCTGCACTTCAACCCTCCTGGGCTATACAGCTGTCATCCTTATTGAAAGGAAATTCTTTTTCTTTTAATAGAACCAGTATCTCCTTTTAAAAGCTTCTGACTAGGTCTGGGACTATGGCTTAGCAGTAGAGTGCTTGCCTTTCATGTATGAAGCCCTGGGTTCAATTACGCAGCACCACATAAACAGAAAAAGCCAGAAGTGGTGCTGTGGCTCAAGAGGTAGAGTGTTAGCCTTGAGCAAAAAGAAGCTCAGGGACATCAGGGACATCCCTAGCCCCTTTCTGTGTTCTTTTAGATACAGATTTCACATATGGGAGAAAACATGCATTTGTCTTGTACATCTAGCTTATTGCCCATCACATGATCTTCACTCCTTTTCTTTGTTCTTCCAATACATAGATTCCTCTTTATAGTTAAGTACAATTTCATTGCATATGAATGAAGTTCCTTTATCCATTCCTCTGTTGCAGATACCTAGAACAATTTCACAGCTTGGCTAGTGTGAATAACACAGTAATAATCATGGTTGGGCATCTCTGCTACAGGCTGATGTTGCTCAAATGAGGTATATGTCTGGGAGTGGTTGAGAAGGATCGTGTGGTAGTTTTATTTTTTGTTTCTTAATCGAAGTCCATATTGATTTTTCCAGAGTACCTGGACTAATTTACACTCCTACCAATCATGTCTAAATGTCCTCTTTTCTTAAAACTTTGAAAAAAAATCATTTATTGTTTTCTTAGTGATAGGCACTAGGACAGCAGAGTCTCAAGGTTGTTTAGATTGGCTTTTCTATTAAAGCTAACATGAACATTTCTTCATGTAACATGAGAGATTCCTTGCACTTGAATGACCAAAAAGAAGGAGTATTTGAAGATGAAATTGATTAGGAAAATCACTTGTTTCAAGTCTTGGATCCTTACTGTGGACACACACACACACACACACACACATACATATACATTATATACACATATATGTATCTAATTTTGGTATAAATGAATGGCACAATGAATGGTACAATGCACATTTGTAAACAGTAAAGTTCCATAAGTTTCACAAAGACACACATTTGAACTTACCACTAAAATTATGAAGTTAAACTAAACCAATCACCCCATGAAATATTTTCATACCACTTTATGATAGTACTATTCTTCCTCCTTTCATCCTCTAGCACCATTCATCCTCCAGCTAAAGTAATAACCAATAGGCTTAGTCATATAAACTAGTTTTTATTTCCTAAAATTTTATAGGACTTAATCTTATATTTTATCTCTTCTTCCATCTACATTTCTCTGTGTGAAAATACCCTCCCAGCTGAATAAATAATCAAGAGTAGAATAGGCATGTTGTATAGTAGGATTATACTTTTTCAAAGTTGCATACAACTTCCTAGAGTTACAAAACCATCCATTCCCATCTGTAGCATTTGAGTTAAAGTGGTTTCCTACCCTCACCAACACTTATTATGGTTAGGCTCTTTAAATTCTAGCTATTGTAATGGACTCACACTGGTAACTTGTTGCAAAGTTGTTTTATTTTTTATTTTATTAAAGCTCAGAGTTCTTGCCTAAATTAATGTACTATATCTAATTTATTACCTATATTTTACAAATATTTTCTCTAGTCCATGCACTTATTTTCCAAATTCAAATATCATTTTGAATTCATTATTTAATCTATGTATTTCAGCAATTTTTAATGACTAAGAATATGACCTTGACACAATTCTGGTTTTTAGATTGTACACACATAAACAGATGTATCAAGTTTCTGATTTCATGAACCTTACATATTATCAATTAAGTAGTGATAACCTATATGCAAATACACTAATATTGTAACATTATATTTGGGTTAGTACAACACAATAATTCAAGAGTGTATGGGGGCTGGGGATATAGCCTAGTGGCAAGAGTGCCTGCCTCGGATACACGAGGCCCTAGGTTCGATTCCCCAGCACCACATATACAGAAAACGGCCAGAAGCGGCGCTGTGGCTCAAGTGGCGGAGTGCTAGCCTTGAGCGGGAAGAAGCCAGGGACAGTGCTCAGGCCCTGAGTCCAAGGCCCAGGACTGGCCAAAAAAAAAAAAAAAAAAAAAAAGAGTGTATGGAGTTAGGAATGATGTGGTAAGAAGCTGACACGTTAGCTAGGATGAAAAGCAAAAACTTTTGTAATAAGGTAAAACTTAGATGATATGTAACCTAAGAACTACAAGATGAAGTATGAACTTTTTTAATTGCTAAGGAGGAAGGAAACAAATAAAAGAACAAGAAGTCAGTACATCTTAAGACTTAAGCATGTGCTTTTGCAAAACATGAATAAAACAAGAGACTAGAATTGAGTGTATAATTTTCAGAAGAAAAAATGGTACAAGAATAAAGGCAGGTGATAAACCTCATAAAGCTTTATAGTCCACAAGTTATGGTTTTAGAAGAGCAATCAAACTAGTATTGTACAGAATGAATTCTATGGGATCAAATAGAAACAAATGAGTTAGGAATCTATGCAGTAGTAAAGTTCATAGGTCATTGGTGGCTTCACCTTGATGGTGAGTAGGTGAAAGATACACTTTGAAGACATAGCTGATGACAGTTTTAGATGTATCTGGCGGTAAGATGCGCGAAGAAAGAGGGATTGAAATAAAGAGATCACTCAAGGAAGCTTTTCTGAACTTGTACTTGAAGAACACTGAAATGGGAGTTGTGTGAGAAAGAAGTTTAAGGAAATAACATGTTCTATTTCTGATCGGTTGAATTTAGATGTGTTTGATTTCCAAGTAGAAATGTCAAGTAGGTTGTTGGATGTGTTTTTGAACTTCAGAGAAAAGCCAAGAATAGGAAAAAATACTATTCGTGTAGCATCACATAATTTCATTTGCTTTCACTTGGTGACATTATTCTATTTACGAAATATTTGGCTTGCTTCTCTCGGGACTCTGGTTACTCGCCATTTGGAAGTCCCTGCAATCTTTGAGGTTTCACTTGAACATGGGAAAGGATGCTCTGCCCTCTGGTCAAACCACACAAGTTGGGATACTGGAGTTGCAGCCGTTCTAAATACTAGAGACTTCCTAAGAAGGCTACAAAAGAAAATGACGCAAGAACACAAAAGTATGCATAAGGCTAGCTGTTGCAGAAAATGTAGCCTGGTATAAAGAAAAAGTGCAAGTGTTATGGAAATTTCATTCAGTTCTGTCCTGTGTAGGTCTGAGACCTAGATTTTTTAAGCAATGTGAGACATCTACTATTATGTAAATTCTTCTGATCTCTAGCTAGTAGCTACTCTTCAGATTGAAAATATTGTGAGTTAAATTATGCAATAAAATGTGTCTGTAGAGAAAATATTTGTCGCAATGTCAGTCACATGGCTGTAATAATTTACCCATTTTGCAAGATGTGACTATAGATGATAGCTAAGGAAAGATACATAGGATCTCTGTCTCCTCCCAACTAAATCAGTGATTAGCTCAAAATGAAGTTTTGATTTTTAAAAAATCATTTTTGTGGGTCTAGTCCACGATGAGTTGTGAACCTACCCAAGGTTTGTGAACCTACCCAAGGAAGAAAGACATGTACCATGGTACAGTTTAAAAAGATTATGCTTGTTGGAAAGTCAGCTGGATTTTATGATAGGATATTAATTTTGTCTTTAAATGCACTAAATTTGAGGTATCTTTAAGAAAGGAAAGAAGGGGAGTGGGAATTGAGGGGGGATGAAAACAGTTCAACTGTGCATTTAAATTCTATGCAGAAAGTTATTTCTGACTGATAATCTTTACTAAGCTAAATAATCAAAGACAAAGACTCAGAGATTCCTCTTATGTTGCTTTCCTTGGAAAGCTACTGAAGGAAATGCTCCAGCAAAAGGAAGTAGCAAATAAACCAAAATGTAGATGGCCTGGGACCCAGAAAATAAGATTTAACACAAGCAATATTGCAGCTGTATAGTTAGCATAGAAAACAAATATGTGCTGATGACCGACTTGAAGCACTTGGAAGACTGGGTTGGAAATAAAGCAAGGGACAGGGAGAAGAGGAAGTAAACATATAAAACATTCTCAAAAGTGAGAACACATGCTCATAGTCAAAGTGATGTTATGACTGTCTGACCTCCAATTTAATCACCACTTGGGACCAATTTGGGATGAAAAGAAATTAGAAGTGATGTAAGCACTGAATCTTCACCTGTCATGACCTCACTATATAATGTACAAAACAGTGGATGGATGCGACAAATTTCTTAGAAAAATAGAAAATGCTTGACACTGTTAATTTGCTGCACTGGTGAGCAGAAGGAATGATACAGAGGTCTATAAGCTGGAAATGTTTTTATTAATATCTTAGTGTAACAATGTTTACATTCAGTTGAAAAAAATTGTAAAGAACCATCAAGGTAACTACTTGAAGCAAAAGTCAAGAGAAAAACTTAACCTCTGGTAAGTTAGAAGTCAAAGAACCAGGAAATGTTGGTTGTTTTCCTTTAAGTCTTTTAGAGCTATTGGAATTTACTAATCCATTTCATGTATTTCCTTATTAAAAACAAAATTTTCCTTACTAAAAAAAAAATCACAAAAAAAGATTACCCTAAAGTCTTACCATAGGAGATTATAGTATATCCTTTCTGAGCTGACTCAAAGCTGAGGCACATTTAGTGAGCTAAGAGAGCTCCTCTTCTACCAGTCAAACACTGAAGTTGGCCCCCCTTCCTGGAAGAATGGCCAAGAAGACAAAATATCAACCAGTACCTGTGGAACCAGAAAGGCTGAAATACCAAATTCCAAGAAATTGTATATGAGCCCGATATTTACCTTATACCATTAAAAAAAATTGTGACCTAGAAGGAGTGCATGCACTTTCTTTTAGAATGATTGATTCACTCCAACAGTTAAGATTGTGAAGGAACATAACTCTATCCTTTTATTGATGAGGTAGCTGGCAAGGAGACTTTTAAAAGAAAGTACATACACTTTCATTCCAATGGTAATTTACTTATATAAAGCTTTTGCCTCTGTATTTGTGTAACAACATATGATAATGTTTAAAACGAGGCTATTTTTCAATGCATAATCTTATAGATATTGAAATCAATTTTTAAAAGGTATAAAATAGTCAACAGAGACTCAATTCCAAGATTTAGGGAACTTATCCTGTTGTGTATTAAACAAATTCTGTGCCACACATTGCTCAACAAAAAGCTCACAGCCTCTCCATGCAAAAGTAAATAATTATGCCTTCTAGCAAATGAAATATGGGGAAAAAATCAGTTAAGAAAGAACAGTTGAATCTTGGTAATAGAGTTAGGGTAGTAGAAAACTTGATTGGAACCGGCATCAACAGTAGCACTCCTCTGAACCAACATCCTCAACAGCGATTGGTTGAGTCCTGCTAGATAGAGATCCAGCGTATAACCCAAGTAGGTTTCCCCTGGTAAGTGCTAACTGGTTTGTTTAGGGTCAGCAGACACGAAACCCTTGGGAACATGGCGACTGCGGCTGGTCAGTGGAGCACATTTGTACTGTAGTCCAGGCATTAGGACAAACACCTGGATCAAGTACGCTGACGGGATCTAGGGAAGCAAAACCTGCAGCAAAGGGAAGGAGCTACGCCCCAGTTTGCTGAGGCACTGAGGTATCATAAAATCATAATCATTTTCTACAGGTCTACATTCTTTAGAGAAAGACTTGTGTGTCTTTTGAGGTAAAGTCTCCCTTTGTGCTGAGAGAGGAAACTTGTTCTTTCTTTTGTCCTCCCCCCTCCCCCCCAAAAAAGAGAAGTTTAAAAGGAAACACGACAGTACATCAATAAACTGAATCAATATGTCAACTCTGTTCACAAGGGTGTTAAACTACTCTCTCTTTGAATGAACTGTCCAGGTATTCGTAGTCCCTCCAGTCCATGCTCACTTAGCATTTAAGTATCAGATCTCAGAGGCTACTGATATTGTATGGACGTTATGGTTACATGTCTTTATTTCCGGGGATGTCTGGAGCAAGTGACAAGATGTAAATGTAGGCCTTTTATTCTTAGGGTATATGAATACATGTGCAACAAATTTACCCTACAAAGGTTATATATTGTTGTTATTCTGTGATCGACATTCCCCAAATTCATTTTTCTTAGGTTGCTGGACATGCCTAGGTCAAAACAATTGTTTATATTCAACTTACTGTCTTTTCAGTTATAAATTTGAGTAGTATTCTAGCAGAGATCATGTCTACACCTGTTACTTAGATTTTTTAGCTATCTTTAATTTTTTCTTTTTCAAAGGAAAATTATCTCTTTCACTATCATTTTGTCTTTTAAGTCACTTTATTGCCCATAGAAAAGTTTGTTTTTAAAAGATTTTTCCAATTTAAGTACATTATTTCTTCTCATAATTTTAAAATAATAAACAGTTTAAAAGTAGTATTTGACATGAGGGAAAAACTGGGAGAGAGCGACGGAAGAGGTGAAGCCATCTAAAAAGAAACATATTCATTACCTGACTTATGTAACTGTAACTCCTCTGTACATCATATTAACAATAACATATATATGTATGTCTATATGTACATAGTATACATATAGATACATATAGACGTATGTATATATGCATATACTATATATAAAGAAATTTACTCATTACCTGGCTTGAGAAACTGTAATTTCTCTATGTATCACTTTTATATTAACATTAAAAAAATAAATGCCAGGTATTATTCTCCATCATAAGACAATGAACACTAAAGCCAACAGCTCATTCCCAATTACAAATCTAGAAGACACTGCTACCTCCATTGCATATAATTGTTTTTCCCTGGGAAATCTTAATCTCAAACAACACAGGGAAACTACCTGTCACTTGTACAACTAGGGCATTTACTCTCTAATCTGAACCAAAAAGTACATTGTACATTGTACAAATTTAATTACCTCTAACAAGGAAGCTGCCATCTCTGAAGTCTTCTGCCTGTCTAGATGTAGGTTCTCAGGCTGTGTGCTGAAAAAACAGGGGCTTCAGTGTTGGGTACAAATGAGATCAATTGCCATTCCAGGCAAAAGAATGAAATTCTGAATCAGCAGCAGCGAGCTGGTCTTTTGTAGAGATACCTCTATTCTATGATTAATGTATCAAGACATCTAAGAAATCCAGTTCAAACAAATACTCATTTCTCCCTTCAAACTGCAAAGCACCAAGTCTGTCTTCTACCACTTTCCTTGGTGTAGGGGCAGTGTGTCCTCAACAAGAGTCACCCCAAAGGCATACAATAAAGGAAAACTGGATAAGTGAAATATGCTCTGCATTTGACTTTTGTACATCTCTTTTACTTTAGGATTTCTAAAGTAGAAATTTCTCCAATGATAACAATTTTATAGGTTAAACTTTTCACTTGCAAATATTCTTTACCTAATTGAATTTCTTCTACATAACTTATTATAAGTCAGACATATCAGGGAAAGAAATTGGCAGAATCTTGCAACTTCTTCCAAAGAAGAAACAAAATAAGTAACACACATGAGAAATAAAACTGCACACTGCCTTTATGAAGCTGTAATCCCTCTGTACATCGCTTTGACAATGAATAAATAAATTTTAAAAGAAGATATAAAACAGTTATACATTTTATTAGAAGAGGTAAAGTACAATGAAAGTCTTCTGATGAAGACAGATAGCTTGTAATTTTTAAATGGGATATTCATAGAAAGCTTTATTGAACTGGAGTGCTTGAGGAAGTTAGTTGAATGTGTGGAGAAAGCTCCCCAGGAAAGACAGCAGCTACTAGAAACACAATAGTGCCGGCCAGCTAGTTGGTACTTAAGGAGGTAAACACATGGGGAACATGAGGAGAGCAGATTTGCCATCTCTCTTTTAGACTGTCTTTTGAATCTTAGCAACTCTCCCTAGAATGTTAAGAGAAAGAATATTGCAACCAGAGCTCAGGCTCTCGTGTCTAGTTCTTACTTTACTACTTACTGATGGGGCAATGATTAATAGATTCATTTGATTTATTCACAGTCTTCCTTCCCCAGATGATGGAGAAACAAAGCAAACAAAATCTAGCCTGGTTAGTAAAGACTTGGAAGTAATAACATTGCGATGCTTATTTGGTCAGCACTTGCAAGGTGTTTAAGGATGAGCACTTTTATCATAGAAACTATCACAAAATTGAGTCTTTGCCCTGTGCATGCTCCAACTTCAGCATGAATAATTACGCATTGGTAGACTTCCATTATTGCAATGAAACCTACGGAAAAGGGGTCTTCTCTGAATGTGTTGATACTTGTTTAAAAAAACCTAGATTTTGACTTACGTTCTACTTTAGTGAGCATAATGTGTTGCTTTATATTCTTAATAGAGCACTTTTTAATGTTAAGAAGAACAAAGTATATATATGTCTGTGAATACATATTCTGAGTATATATATATATATATTTGTATAACTACCAACTTCTCTGAACCTTTCAATTGAATATATAAATATAAATACAGATGATAAAAATTTGCATAATATATACTTGCATATATTTAGAATAGCACTAGTTTTATGAACTTTTCAAAAGTATTCCTTGAAAATCATTGTCCAAATATTATATGGATAACATTGAAACAAAAGCAATTTTTCAATGAGTATTCAGCTTCCCTGTGCTACTCAACTCTGCCAGTAATGGAGCAGACATCACGTTTGTATGGGCATCCTTCGCCAACTCACTCCCAATGAGGAGCTTGTCCCCCCCTGAAGACCAACTTTAGCTCTGACCTCAATCATCTTTCCTGAAGCTGTCTGTATATATACCTTCTACCTAAATTTACCCCAAATTATCTAAATTTATCCAGATTTAGTTGGATGCACGTTGAAGTCACAAAGCTTTTCAGGAGAGACACACTGGATCTCTCTTCCGTTTCCCCTTTGCTGCTGAAAGGAAACAAAGTAAAGAAAAAATGCACCTGCTAATCTTCTCCATAATTCCTGGCATCTTTGTCTCTTTCTTTTATGTACCTCATTTTTCCTGTGTCTCAAGACTTACATTTTTAGGAGAGAAAAATAGGAGCTGATCTCATGGAAGTAGAATTTAAAAGGAAGGAAATAGAGGGAAAGGGAATAATCATTCATCATTATTAAAACATCCCTATCTGTGGGGCTGGGAGTATGGCCCAGTGGTAAAGTACTTGCCTAGCATGCATGAAGCCCTACTTTCAATTTCTCAGCAGAACATATAAAGAAAAAGCTGGAAGTGGCGCTGTGGCTCAAGTGGTAGAGTGCTAGCCTTAAGCAAAAGGAAGCCAGGGACAGTGATCAGGCCCTGACTTCAAGCCCTAGGATTGGCAAAAAAACAAACAAACAAAAAAAATCCCTATCTGAGTTTTTTAATGGAAAACAAGATATATTATCCTTCCATTCTAACAAACATATTCCAATCCCTGTTCAAATTTGAACTCTGGGCCTCATAACCTGGGTTCCAATTGGCTATCCTATAATTCTCAGCCCTCCTCAGTAGGTAGAATTACAAGTGTGAGTAACTGGAAGTGGCTCTAACTGTTAAATATTAAAAAAAAAAAGTACTACATGCTCTATCTTTGGCAATGGCACTTTCACTTTTTAAAATTTTCCAGTTCTGGGTTGAACCAAAGACCTCACACATAATAGGCAAGTATTGTGTCATGAGCTATTTCCTCAGCTTAAGAGATTTTTACTTTTATATAGTCAGTGTTATCAGCAATTTTCTCTTAAGATAGCATATGTAAAGCCCTCTTAAGACTCTATATTCTACTTAGTACATTGCATTGTTTTCAAAAAGGTTTTCAGATTGCTTTTTAACAGTACAGCCCTAATGTTTATAGCCACCTTTTCAAAATGCCTTTAGAAGCTGAGATTAGAAACACCCACATATACCACTGGGAGTTTTATCTTGGCCAAACACTAATATGCAAGTATGAAAGGATACCCCCCATCAGCAAAGAGTTTAATTATGAAGCTGTAAGTATTAATCTGAACGTCAATTTTATCCTGGTTGTAGTCCCAAATCATTTTGAATACAGGAAGGTGTAAATGTTCATCCAATAAATTTGGAAAATAAGCATTTGTTCTTTTGGCTTCTGGAGGAATCAGTGTGCTTGTATTCACTAGCTACAGCTGTAACATGCAATTATATCTGCACAATTCCATTTCTTTTGTTCTTGCAACTAGAGCTGATGAGAAGCACATGTTAACAAAAGAAGACTATTTGGTCAAGTGGTAGATCAATTATTTACACAGCAGAGTTAATGCTAGAGAGTTCTTCCAAAAGAACATAAATTCTTCATTTTTAAACAAAACCAAAATGATTCCTGTTTAACAACTTGATATACAAATGGTGTGGAAAGTTCCAGAGTTTTCCAGAGGTAGAAAATGGTAGATTTGGAAGGGTATCAAGACGAGGGAACACCTAAGGAATGAAAGAGCAGGTGCTACAGAACAACCACCTGATTCCTCCCCAGTCAACAGAGTAAAGGTGAATCTGTGAATCTGCAAAGCAAATTGTTCATTAGACCGCATAGCCATTCCTCTCAATATCTTGAGGGCCCCCACTTTACATGGGAGAGGTAGAGACCAGAATGCCTCTAAGACCCTCACTCCAACTTTATGGAGATTGTGTCATATACATTTTGCTGTTATGAAAATAGATTTAGCCTTCAACAAAAGGGTTTTTGTTATTGCCTATTGCTTTGGGCTTTGCATTTGTTTGCCCTCTTCTTGCCTCAGATGTTTGCACTGGGGGCCAGGGAGTGAGTATCTCTCTGACCTTGAGTTCTGGGCTTCAATATCTTTGCTTTTCCTTTTTATCCCAGAAGCATCACTCCAAATAATCAGTATACTGTTCATTGTCATTGTTTCTTTTATATCTTATATTTGTCCTTAGCTGAAATTGTCAGTAATATTTTGTTGGTTGTTTATTGCTTGTTTTCTCCTTTGTCTGTTGTATTACTGTTACAGCCCTGGACCTGAGGCAGTCATTACTCATTAATGCCATGGAATGAAAGAGGAAATAAGAGGAGCCACTCAGCCTGCACGTGTTCAGATCCACGTACTAGTGAGGAATAGTTATTAAATCCTTACTGTACAGAATGTCACAAGGGGACTATGCTCAAGTGAGATACTCAGTATTTAAAGTGGCCCACAACTGCTCTCCCAGACATTCTTACAACTATAGAATGAGTTGTTTGCCTTGGATCAGTTTTCCTGTTTTCAGAAGTGACCAAACAACCAAATGACTTTGTAACTATTGGCCAGGTTTTGATTAGGATGGTGTTATACAACTTTAGCTCAGCATACAAGTGAGAACCTTTTATCACCTGCATATAAATCCAGGTACTAGCTGTGAGAACTTAAGTCTAAAGAAATATATGTGGAAAGCAATGACTAAAAAAATGACAGACTTGTCTGAAATTCTATGTGACTACAGATTTTTGAACAGGATAATAAAATATTTAAATAGGAAATGAAAGATTTCTAAAAGAATTGTTAGACTGTGAAACGAGAATTTTTCTCATGTCCACAAGCAATTAGCCTCTTTTCTTAAGTTGAAGATTTTTTTCTCTACTTTGGTGACAGTGAGATGTTTAAGGCAATTTTCCCTCTTATCTGACAAATTGGAATGGTTGAATACTGAGACTAGGATTTCAACCCAAATTGTTTTAAATTATTAATTAAACTGCTTGGATTCTATACCTCTAAACAAATGTATCAATGAGGAGAGTTATAGCCATAATGTCTGCCTCTTGCTGGAACAATCTACAAGCCCTTTAAAGATGCATGAAGACAGTGACTCCTTCCTCTTCCTGAAAGACATTGCTGTGGCTTGGCTAAAATTATATTTTCTTTAGGTAGCATAGGATCAATGATACCTCTGATGTAACTAACATAAGAATATATCAACCTATGTTATTAATTTCAGGGACTTCCAGCATTTCTAACAAGGCAATATTTGAGTAGACATTCCGTTTCTGAGGTAATACAGATACAAAATGAATTATCATGCTTCCAATTTGCTCCAGTGAACAAAACCTGATTCTTTCCTAAGCTAAATGCCCTACTGAGGGGGTCATCCTTTTCCACATGTGTTGCATCGAGAACTCTATGTTAGATAAAACATCCTAGGGAAAAATTTGCAACTTTACTAAATCACACAGACTTTTATTCTTGTCATTATGTTCTAAACAATACGATATGGCACATGTTTACACAGCACTTACATTGTTGTATTATACATAATCTAGAACTTATTTAATGTAAACAGGCAACACATAGGTTAAGAAGTAAGTAATTACTATGTTATCGTACATAGCCTTATTCAGAATCTACTATCCACAGGATTTCTGGAAACATTTTCCCACAGATGCAAAGGGGAAATTATATATTCAGAAGCTACAATGACCTTTTCCTGAATGCCACCATTTTCCCATGCTTGAAATAGCTGTTGATCTTCCAAGACCATTTGTTTTCTGAGTAGCTGAGAGAGTCCCCATTGTAAAGAAGGAGGCTTTGGACCCATATAAAAATAAAAGCATGATTCCCAGTTCTTGTCTGGAAATAACTGGCAAGATTGTCTAGTACTCTCACTAATTGCTAATAATTAGAAGTAAGGCAATAAAATATTGTATTATACGATTGCTGTCATTCTTTTAGCTTGTGAAAAGGGAACCATTTTAACTGGTGTAAATACAGATACCATTTCCCACTTCTCAGCATAGTATCAGGCTGAACATTGTTCTCCTTAGGGAGTGGATTGGGATGTGAAACTTACGGTTTTGTTTTCCAGATACGACTACATGGACATCATCACATAGTAATCCTCACAGACTTAGGCATGAGTGATTATTTATTGACTGTAGTTAGAATTCCAGACCATAAAATCTAGGTATAAGACAGGTTATTATCAGTCACTTGTCCACAGTTAGTAGACTTGTGTCAAGGTTTATGGATAATTTTAAGTTGATACATATTTTTGACATTTTTGTCACATTGTGAGAGCATTACCATTTTGCTTTTCCATCACAAGATGAAATTGCAAAAAGTTACTCAGAGTTTATGTAATGATCTTTTTCTTTTAATATAGACACTGTCATGCATTTGCTTTCATAAGAAAAACAGATTCTCTTTGGAGAATCATTAAGAGTAAACAAATTAATATCAAAAGGGGGCAACTTTCCCCCCAATTTCATTTGCTTTTCTTTAACAATTAATTATTTTTCTGATATCATAAGCTAAGGACATATTAAATTTTAGACTTAGAGTTGAGAAAACTTCATCAAACTCCCAGCATAGATTGGCGATTGCCTAATTTGGCTGTATCTTATAGTGAAGTTTTTCACGTTAAGTCTGATAAAATATACTCAACTTCTAATTTCTGACTGAATTTGAGAATCATTTCAACCTGAACTAATACTATTTTTTACTTCCTCTACAAGGTAGTGGAGACTAGACAATGATAGATGTGCTCCAAATTGTAAATTTTTCCAATCTAATTCATATTTTTTGTAGAATGGGGGAGGGTGGAACATGATTTTCCAGTATAGGTATGGAGACAAGAGAAAATAATATACTATTTTTTATCTTAAGTGTAGCCAAAATTAAATATTTAAATGAAAAATAAAATATAACAATTAAAAATATGACATGAACCTCAGTTAATTCTTCTGTGTCAAGATGACCGGGTAAAAGGAAATTAAATGAAAAGAGGAAATCCTCCCAGATTTTTGAGCCTATATTGAATTTAGGCAATAACAGAAATCCTTGACCGAGTAATGATGTCTATACTTAATTCAGATTGCTGGGCCAGTAACCACATGTTAATAGACCATGAAAGGAAAGAATAACTGTGTGAAGAGACAGTTGATACATCGTCTTCTCTTAGGGTTAGACATAAAAGACAAACATCTCTTAATTTCTAGGATGCTATAACCCTCCAAACTTCAAGAGAGAATGAGTTTTCTGTGACAGCATATATAGATGAAGGTACATTTGTAAGAGCAATTCCTGTTGAACAGACTTCATTGAACAAGAATTTGGAGAGAACAATTACCATTGCTACAGATAAAGCAGAATTTTAACTTTTGTTTTCTGATGTAATGAGAACAGTATCTTCTATTTTTTTTTATTTTTTTGCTACTGCAAAGGTGATGTACAGAGAGGTTACAGTTACATAAGCCAGGTAATGAGTACATTTCTTTTTGAACACTGTCACCTCTTCCTTTCTTTTCTCCCCATTTGTTCCCTCCTGACCTCCTTCCCCCACAAGTTGTATAGTCCCTTTTCAACATAGTGTCATGTGAGTATCACTGCTGGATTAGTTCACCTTATGTCCCCTCATTGCAATGCAACTGTTGGGGGGAGTATCTTCTATTTTTAAGTGTTAAGTAAGGTATTAACTAAGCATGATAAAATTTAGTTCAGTAATAAAGTCATCCTAAAAACAGGAAGACAAATATTTGACAGCAAGTATTTTACTAGAAAGTAATTAAGATGACTCATATGAATTTTCCTTAGAGCCATTAAGAAATAGAGATTATCCCTAAATATTCCCTTTATTCAGCTACTGAGAACCTGTACAATTCAAGCCCTCTTTAGAGGGCTTTTAAAATACAAGGAACTGGAAGAAGTAGATTCATCCCAAGCTTTCTTCCAATTCTATTTGTAGAAACAGTTTGGGCCCTGACATGCAGTTCCCAGAGCTAGAAGCATTTATCAATATTATGCTGATTAAAAATATGAGGTATGTCTTTCTCTATACTACCTTGATTGCTAGGAAATACTGAAATAACGCATATATTAATTCTTCAAGTAAAAATGAGTGCTTTATGAAATGTATTGCCAAAGAGAGCACAATTTCCATTCAACCACCTTGACAAAAGTATTACAGAACCAACCTCCACAAAGGAAGAAAAGAAACCAGGATAGAAGAATGGAAGTGACTAAACCCTGGTTGTGTTGGTATAAGGGAGGAGGAAAATACCTATAAGAGTAATTGATCACAAATTAATGGTCCAACTTCACAATACAGTTGAATGAAATCTCTGCTCTTTGCCACACATTTTGAGTGTCTTCCCTTTTTAGTTAGGTCAGTCCAACCCCACCTCTTTAATTTGTACTCTGTTATGTTAGTATAAGTTTGAGCTAAAAGGATTTTATAATTTAATATGTGTGTTGATAGACAGACAGGTGATACATCATTATTATTACTAGAGTGGATAAGTATAGCAGGACTGGGAAGATGATATAAGAAGAGTGTACAGTTTTATTTTCTTACTATTATGTGTATACAGTAAAAAGTCAAGGATAGAATCAGCCCTCTTAGAATGCCCTATTTTTAGATAATATATTTATAGGTTGCATAATACAAGTTAAAATTTGGCATCGCTGAACCAAAGAATTACATGATCTCCATTTGCATTTGCAAAATAAATTATATTTTGATCTCAGTGAACATTTATATGAAAATGTTCCTCTCCTAATGTCTTTGGCAGAGTAGAATAAAACACGGGTGGAGAAAAGCTAATTTAAGTAACAGTTGAGCAAGTTGAGTCTATATTCTGTTAGTCTTTGAAGGACATTATAGTTGTGGATATAAATATAATTTATTTTAAAATTTTTGTAATCAGAAATAATTACTTACAGTTAAGATTTTAAAAAAAATACACTGAATTTGTAAAACCTCACCTTCAAGTCAAATTTTTTTCTGTCTACACTGTTCATATTCACCTATGTCCTGTGAAAAAAACTGTTCTGATAACTGTACTTTCAAAACAACATTGATTCAGACAGAAAAGAGTATCAATGATAACATTGTTTTGAGTAAGCATAATGTTACTTACTGTTGGTCTAAAAATTGTTTTATAACTCTACTATCTACCATATACTTGCTTGCCTTAAACTGCAGTTTTTCTGTCTCCACACCTGATGTAGCTAAGATTACATATGTGAGCCGTACAACCCAGACCATTTTCCCACTATTCTTAAAAACCTTTTTCATCTCTACATTACAGATATTTAATGATCCTTCCTAGTATTAGCTTGGCTTTTATAGTTCTAAGTTAATAATCCCTATCAATGTGCCTACTAATTCACACGTTACCAGAGTCAAAACAAATATTTTTAATGTGCAAACATTGCCTTTTTTATTTTTAATTTAATTTTATTGTCAAGGTGACATACAGAGGAGTTAAAGGTACATAGGTAAGATAATGAGTACATTTCTTGTCAAACTTGTTACCCCCCCCACTCATTTTTCTTCTGCTTTCTCCTCCCTAATCCCCCCCCCCCCCGAGTTGTACAGTCAACATCTCAGGAACTTTTATGTAAAGGTAGATGTATTGTAACCCTCAAAATATGGGTTTTCTTTGGTAATAAAAGAGGCCAGGGATGTGTGGGGAGGGAGGTGAGGTGAATGGTGATATTTTGTAGCAAAAAGCAGGAGTAGCCAGAGTACAGGATGTCTCTTATTCTTGTAAAATTAGGAATTTTCCCCTGGAAAAGAGTAAGAACATTTTTAATTTTCCAGTGTTACTGATGACTTTACTAGGACATGGTAACAGGGAAAACCTTTGGGTAGCAAAAATGATCAATCATGGAAAAGGAGTTGGACAGGTCAATAAATATAACACTGGCAAGCAGACTTTGATGTATGAGGGAATAATACACTCTAACTTCCTGTACTGCTGTGCTAGGGGCCTTAATGGATAACAAATGCATCTTTCAATGGATTCCTTAGCTGGAAATTACCACACATAACTGGTGTAGCCACCTTTCATTACTGATGACAAAAGGTCTGCAGTGGGCTTGTCATCTGGAAGGTGATTTTCCTCATGGGACAAAGGCAGGACCTTATGATTCTCTGTTTATTATTGCTCATAAAAATACTAAGTTGGGGGCTGGGGATATGGCCTAGTGGCAAGAGAGCTTGCCTCATATACATGAGGCCCTGGGTTCGATTCCCCAGCACCACATATACAGAAAGCGGCCAGAAGTGGCGCTGTGGCTCAAGTGGCAGAGTGCTAGCCTTGAGCAGAAAAGAAGCCAGGGACAGTGCTCAGGCCCTGAGTCCAAGGCCCAGGACTGGCCAAAAAAAAAAAAAAAAAAAAATACTAAGTTGGGTAGCAATCACTGGCTACTTTAGCTGTCTCTGAGATTCTGCTAAAGGTAGTGCCATTCTAATATAATGGTGGTGAGGGCAGGTATATATAAATCCACTGTTTATGTCCCACACTTACTAATAAATAAAGGAAGCGGAAGAAAGTACATAACTAAAGTAGTATGGAAAGCAGTATCCAACATGAAACATGAATGTGGGACACAAGAATTGATTTTATCTCTGAGATTTTGTGTATAGTATCACCCTTAATTTTTTGTAAACAGTACCAGTGCATGAGAAAATGTAAAAGATTATTTTTAATACTCCTGTGTCATCCTATTCTGTTATCCTTAAATGATTACCACCTTTCCTTTTTGATAGTTATACAATGGTATATAGTTATACAATACATAGTTTTGATAGTTATACAATGGTATAACACATGAAACAGAAGTTTACATAGAGCTGTGTTTACTATTGTGTCCTGTTCAGATATGCTGTAGTAGGTCAATATTATTAGGAATCATTACATATGCTCAAGCACTATGTGAAAATGATAAGGAAACTTAAAGGACACTCTCAAAAAGGATTGTAATGTACTAGAGATCACAGGGCAAACCTCTCAAAGAATGATTATTGGCAAGAAAAGTGTTAGAGCTTCACACCTTTCCTATTTTACTCAAATCCATTATGAGAAAACGTTTTAAAGATGTTTTAAAAAGGGGAAAATAAACTTGTTCTAATGGTCTTGATGAGACTCAGCTTAAAATATTTGTTAGACAATGTATGAGTTAAAAATAACAAAATAAGCTTTATACAATGTTAATGAGACTTGATTTTGTTTTGTCTTTTTCTAAATCCCTAGAAGATGGTATAAATTAAGGTTCACTAGAATATTCCCTAAACAAATCATGGCTTATAAGATTTTTTAACAAAAAACACTTTTTTCATAGTTGATTTAAAAATAACAACTCTAATCCTAACTATCATTCTGAGCTTTTTCAACTGCCCTAATATTGTTCACATTGCATTCTACACACACACACACACCCATGCACACACCCATGCACACACACACACACACACACACACACACACACACACACACCAACTTCAGTTTCCTCCAATTCCTAGGCTGCTTTCCTCAACCTATAAACTGGCTAATTCTATTATGTCTTTTGTTTGTTTGATTGTTTATTTTATTGTCAAGGTGATGTTCAGAGGGATTGCAGTTACATATGTAAGGTAATGAGTACATTTCTTGTCAAACATTGTTATTGCCTCCCTTATTTTTCTCCCATTTTTCCTCATACCTTAACACCCCCTCCCCCAAGTTGTAAAGTTCATTTCAAACATATTGTCTTGTGAGTATCGTCATTGCATTGGTTCACCCTTTGTCCTTTGTCTCACCATTTTGTTGCTCCCCTTTCCTTCCCCACATCAGATAAACACTTGCTTTTTAAGGCTACTATAACCAACACAAACTACTTGCCTTCTGAAAGATTAGATTATTTATTGTGTCACGGTTCTGAAAGCTAGAAGTCTAAAACCAACCTATTGACATGGTTAGCTTCTTCTGAGAGCTGGGCGGGAAGGACTAATTCTAGGCCTCTTTTGTTGGTTTGTTTATAAGAGGTGATATTCTCCATGTGTCTTTTCATTTGTCTACAATGTGACCTAATGTCCCACCTTTTTAATGACACTCATATTAGATGAATGCCCAAACTACTACAGAATATCCTTAATGAAACTTAATTATTTTTGCAATCACCTATTGAAAAAGAAGATCATGGTTTGAAGGTCTGATGCTTAAGACTTTGATAAGAGTTCTGAAATACCCTAAATTTCATTATAGGCCAAGGATGGAGGAGAGAAGACTTAAGTAAAAATATTAGGCCAAATCAATCAAATAAGCATAACTACTCCAGATTCCTATGCCTACATTGAAGTTCTTGACTCAAAACCCCAGGGAGGAGGATTAACACAGTAACAAGAATTTCTGCATTATAAGCTCAGTCAGTCTCACAGCCTGTCTGTCCCCCATCCTAAAATCTGAATCACTTCCCATTGTCTCACTTTCTCTTCTCCAATTGCCAATAGCAATTTGATTTTTTTCTTCTCAATTTGTATTATAACATTTTTTTAAAGAAACAACAGACAATTTTCCACATTTTTTTTTTTTTTTTTGGCCAGTCCTGGGCCTTGGACTCAGGGGCTGAGCACTGTCCCTGGCTTCCTTTTGCTCAAGGCTAGCACTCTGCCACTTGAGCCACAGCACCACTTCTGGCCGTTTTCTGTATATGTGGTGCTGGGGAATTGAACCCAGGTCCTCGTGTACACGAGGCAAGCTCCCTTGCCACTAGGCCATATCCCCAGCCCCAGACAATTTTCCAGTAGGTACTTAACTACACTGCTGGTGCAGAACCTGTCCTTTGTTTAGGACTGGCACTAGGGATGGCTCAGTAACCATTTATTACAAGTCCTCCTGGTTGATGAAATTTGATGTAATGGCTGTGAAATATGAACTCGCAAAGAACTATTCAACCCATAACCCAATCCTAGATACTCTTCCATTCCTGTGAACTTCTGTGCCACCTCCCACTTTCCTTTTAGTGGCAAACTTCTTGAAAGTATATATAATAGGTTTATGAAATTTCCAGGAACCTGGACACAGAGAAATATTTCTTTTGATCTTTTGATCATTGTGAGAAGGTTCACTGGGAAAAGTGTTATACTTAAATGAAGAAATGAAAGCTTAGCAATTTTGTGCCATAAGACCATTTGCCAAATAAATGGCTAAGTCAGGACAGGAATTCATGTATTTCTGACCCCTGAGCATCAAAATATTTTCAATACTTTCTCGTGAGTCATGTACTTCTTGATTTCAGATCTCCCAAACTTTTGGGTATTGTTGTTTTTAACCCAAATTTTTGGCTCACATTTTTTTTTTTTTTGGCTAGTCCTGGGCCTTGGACTCAGGGCCTGAGCACTGTCCCTGGCTTCCTTTTTGCTCAAGGCTAGCACTCTGCCACTTGAGCCACAGCGCCACTTCTGGCCATTTTCTGTATATGTGGTGCTGGGGAATCGAACCCAGGGCCTCATGTATACGAGGCAAGCTCTCTTGCCACTAGGCCATATCCCCAGCCCCTCACATTTTTAATCTAAATGTTTATCTACAAAATCTTGTTCATTTAAAAAAAGTATAAGAAGAGTTGAAGATGTTAGGGAATATTCACATCCGATCAGAAAATATGCTAACTTCCCTTCCATGTTGTCTGCCTTTACCCATCTAACTCTTTCCAGTCTGCTAAACAAATAGCTTCCCATTTTATGATCTACCAGAAAAAAAGGTTCATAGATCACATTTCTATGTATATTTGAAATCTGCATTATTTCCAAGTCATTGTGACATCATTGTTTCCACAAGAAAATATGTCATGTATTTCTTTTAAATACACAATTAAAAACAATACCCAATAACAACTGCTCTTCAGAGATCTTGCACATGTAGTAGAAGGCAATAAGTTGGTAGAATTTATCTTCTCTGCTAGCATCACAGATGTTAATGGAATTCAGTAATGCCTACAAGGTTTGGAGGAGAGATCAATTACTTCTCTAATTCTTGAGCAGAGAATTGTCTCTGTGGAACCTGCAAACTCATGAGTCAATATCATAATCAGAATTGGAAATAGGAAACTAGGCTTCTAAACTTTGTGGAACAGTGATTAGGTGGGGCCAAGAGCACTGCTTTAAGCAACAGCCCAGAGAAAAATTATCTCTGGTTATATTATTTTGAAAATCAGATATTAGATCATATTTACAGTAAGTCTAAGACATCTAGCAAATGATAATTTGAGGATAGGTACTATTGTATATTTACTCTCATATTATCAGAATTGTATATAGTATCATGACAGAAATATTCAAAAATTGGGAAAATATGCATAAATGCTATTAAAAGATTTTTAAATATAATTTTAGCGAAAGAGAACTGCTACAAAAATCTGCTGTCAACTGGCTCTTTTTCTTCCAACTGCCTCAAGTTTTACCTAATCAATGTACCTAGTTATCCAGCCATTAATGCAATTATAAGTCATTAATTCATGCTATAATATATTGCATATACATATGTGTGTTATATGCACAAGTATGTTGCGATGGTAATAGCACCAAAAGAGAGGCACTAATGTAGTGCTACAGAAAAAGAGCACAAAAAAAATCATTCTAACTGAACAATGGAGAAGCTTCATGCTGTTTTTTCTCTTTTCTGATTCTTATTTAAATAGCATGACTGGTTCAAATTTAAGAGCAGGTCAGTGTAAAAAATGCTGCACCACTAAGTCCTTTGTGTTTTCCTTTGGACAAGCTCTAGAGGGAGGAAAAAAAAATCAGAAAATTGATCTTCTGCTCCAGAGACATCAACTACAAAGCCTTAGGCATTCCTTGTCCATTCTAGCATTGAAAAGAATAAATAAGTTTGACAGAGAGATATTATTCTTGCTACTATGTTTCTCAGCTGGTGCCAACCTTTCCAGCAGTGCTAATGTGAAAAGTGAATGACACACAGTTGCATTGCAAGTATTACTTTTTCCTGCTTTTGCTTTTGTTTCACTTGTGTATGCATATAGTTATGTAATTAATACATAAATATCAGTATACATAAAAATCATATAATAATCATAATAAATCACTTGCCCCCATATTTTGGAGGTCATTTATCTTAGCATCATCCTATGTGATCATATGTGCATAGCTATTGAGCTATTGTGACCACGTGCTAAGATTTTCATAGACATATACTAATTATTATTAGCAATAAGGGAGACCATAGAGTTTATGTTTCTTTGGGTCTGGCTCACTTCACTTAGTATGATTACGCCCAAGGCAATTCTAAGCCTGGATTTTTAAAAATACTTTATCACTGGCCTGTTTGACAGATGAAGAAATAAAATTTGTACATGATTATACGGTTTCACCAGGTTCACTCAGGTGAATCTAGGTCTCCAATACCAGTGTGTTCTTTGTTACACTGTGACTACATCATTCTCTAATGAATAGTCCATTCTTTGCTTTGGGTGAAATTAAATTATAATAAAAAGGAAAGTCTTTCTTTAAGAACTTGTAGACGGGCAACAACATCCAAACCCTATTGTTAGTTTTCATAGCATCCAAGTTATCTCTCCTTATCTCCTGCATTAAATGCCTTGGCATTTCCTGCTGACTCTAACATGTTTCTTTTTTTTGTTTTGTTTTTTGGCCAGTCCTGGGCCTTGGACTCAGGGCCTGAGCACCATCCCTGGCTTCTTCCGGCTCAAGGCTAGCACTCTGCCACCTGAGCCACAGCGCCCCTTCTGGCCGTTTTCCATATATGTGGTGCTGGGGAATCGAACCGAGAGCCTCATGTGTAGGAGGCAAGCCCTCTTGCCACTAGGCCATATTCCTGGCCCTCTAGCATGTTTCTTGAATGTAACAATTTCACAACCTGTGTCTTGACAACAATTGATCCTGTCTTATTTTCTCCTGCCTTGCTTTCTGTCTCATGGTTCTCAGTAGCATGTTCATTTCCACAAAGGGTAAAATAGAGGGAAAGGTAAATAATTTTTAAAGTGTACCATGATTTCTTTTTAAAAAGATTTGTTGCATATCAGTGTGTTTACTTATAGAGTTATAGGCACATTCTAGTTCTCACAAATGAGAAAAACCGTGCACCCTCTGTTTCTCTGGGTATGGCCTACTTCTCTTAATTTTTTCCAAGTCTTTCCATTTCCTTACAAATGGTATAATAGCATTCTTTTTTTTTCAAATTTTTATTATCAAACTGATGTACAGAGAGGTTACAGTTTCATATGTTAGGCATTGGATACATTTCTTGTACTGTTTGTTACCTTGTCCTGCATACCCCCCTCCCTCTTCCCCCTTTCCCTTCCCCCCATGAGGTGTTCAGTTCACTTTCACCAAACAGTTTTGCAAGTATTGCTTTTGTAGTTGTTTGTCTTTTTTTACCCTGTGTCTCTCAAATTTGGTATTCCCTTTCAATTTCCTACTTCCAATACCAGTATACACGGTTTCCAATATACTCAGATAAGATTACAGAGATAGTGTAGGTACAACCACAAGAAGGTGATACAAGAACATCATCAATAATAGAAGCTACAGATACACATAGGATGTTGAAAGTAGTTACAACTGTGATATAACAATTGTTTCCATAACATGGAGTTCATTTCACTTAGCATCATCTTTATAATAGCATTCTTTCTGATGGATGAGTAGAATTCTGTCGTGTGTGTGTGTGTGTGTGTGTGTGTGTGTGTGTGTGTGTGTATTACATTTTCTTGGTCCAAATTTTGGCTATGGTAAATAGTGCTGCAAAGAACATAGTTGTGGAGATACAACTTTTTTTCCCCAGTACTAGGGCTTGAACTCAGGGCCTAGGCAATGTCCCTGGGTTTCTTTTTGCTCAAGACTAGAGCTCTACCACAGTGCCACTTCCGACTTTTTCTGTCTATGTGGTGCTGAGGAATCGAACCCAGGGCTTCACGCATGCTAGGCAAGCACTATACCACTAGACCACATTCCCAGCCCCTACAGATACCTTTAATATATCCTTGTTTGTGTTCTATTGGATAAAAGCCCAGGAGTGGGATTGTAGGGCCATGGCATAGTTCTATGTTTAGTTTTCTTGAGGAACCTCCATACTGCTTTCCAGAGTGATTGAACAAGCTTACATTGCTACCACTGGTGTAACAGACTCCATGGAGAGCACAAATAGTATAATTCTTTAGAAAGACTAAGTCAAAGAGCAACGAAAAAGGGAACTAGGTACTTGAAAAAGAGTAGGGGCAAGGGAAGAAGGATGTAAGAATGAATGGTGTAAAGAAGTAGAATTCGGGCAAGAATGCATTTTACTTACCACAAAATTAAGAAAAATAAGGGAAACAGTGGATCCAACGGGTAAAGATATTGAAGGGGTGACACGCATCAAGGCACATTGTTTACATCAATTGCTTTGTTAAATGGTGAAATAATTCAACACATAACCTAAAAATTAAGGGGTAGGTGAGAATATTGATTAAGGGTAACATTGATCTAGAGGTACTGCATTCATAAAAAACTGTTTTGTCGAATGGAAACTCCTTTGTACAACTACTTAAAGCTATGCAACTACTGAAATATATGCAGAAATATTTATTGGCCTATGTTTTTCTCCAACAAGCTCACAAATGAAGAGACTAAGAATCAAAAGGGAGACTACATTTAGAAAAGCAAAAGGCTGGCCTTGAGGGATGACCCTCCTAATCTTGGCCTTCTATATAATTAGGAGGACAGGACTAAGCCACCATGCTGACCAGGAGAAAGAAATTTCAAGAAATATGTTGTACATGAAAGTAACTTACAGGTAAAGATGATATACGTTTTCAAAAAATATGAAAAGTAAGTACTACATACTCTCACTACAAAATGAAAATGATGTGAGAGAATGCAATTCTCACATGTGTGCACACACATGCATATATTTTTTTCAAAAAATTGTTTCATGTTAGAATCACATGATGTTACTTCACATTTTGAAATAAAAATTGAGACTAAAAAATTAAGAGAATCAATGCTTCTGAATGTGAAGATTTCAACTGCTTTCTTGCCATCTGGGTAGTCGAGAATTGCATGAGAAAACTATCTTTTTATTAGTTGCCAAGGTTTCTAGCAACTGTAAGAAAAAATACAGTAAATTTTAATATTTTTTATTGCATCGAGTATATATTTTATTTCTTTCAGTGAATGATTAACATGAAACTTGGGAGGGATTTAGGAATATAGAAGATTAAAATGCTGTTTCCCCCTCTAAACTGAGGGAACATTCCTAAAAGACCTATTTATATTTTTAAATATGCAAATGTTTCTTTACTACTGATTTTGACTACAACTCTGGATGCTCAGAAAAGCTTCAAAAGAATTTGCTACATTGAACCTTGGATCTAAATATGTGATAAATTATTATAAATTACAGTAATAAAATCGGTTTATTCCTTTAAACTAATAATCCAAAACTAAAGTAAACTTAGATATTTCAAGGATAAAACCCAAATACTTCCAAGATAATTCAGCCCAGCTCTGGCCCTAGATATATAAACAACAAAGTCAAACAACGGGTTGGGGGATGGAGGGCCTTAATGTAGTTTCCTTGATTGTAATCATCCCTCTTTTGTAGGGGAAGGTGGGCAAGAGTCTGTGCTAGGGCTTGAACTCAGTGCCTGGATGTTGTCTGTAAGGGTTTTTTTAAATGGTCATTATAAGGGTAACGTACAGAGGGGTTATTACATTTATATAAGTCAGGCAATGTATACATTCCTGTGGGGACAGTGTTACTCCTTCGATTGCTCTCTCCCTGTTTTTTCCTCCCGTCCCCATTCACACGTTGTATAGTTCATTTCAACATAGTTTCTACTGAGTACCACTGTTGCATTTGTTCATCCTTATGTCCCTCCTTTTTTATGTCCCCAACCCCTCAAGATAGAAAAACGAACAAACATGACAGAAAAGAACAGAAAGACCCTCTTGTTTCTATCTACTTAAATTCATTTAGATCAATGTTATTTTATACGATCAGAGACACAGAGGCATTGCATCTTTGTGTTCTTCACCTAAGAGGCTCTTCCTTTGGTCTTAATGTGAGTGCCTAGAGCCCTGTATAACGTATCATGTATTTTTCATCTGGCTCCCACTTGTGAGAGAAGATAGGCTGTTTCTCTCTGAGCTTGGCTTGCCTCACTCAACAGGTTTTATTCTAGGTCTGACCATTTTCCTCCGAATGACATAATATTATTCTTTACAATGGCTGTGTAAGATTCCATTCTGTATAGCTATCACAGTGTTTGGATCCATTCTTCTACTGTGCGGTATCTGGGCTATTTCCATAACCTGGCTATTGTGTCCCTGAGATTTTTTTTTGCCCAAAACTAGTGCTGTACCACTTGTGCCACAGCCCTACTTCTGGCTTTTTCATGATTATGGAAGATAAAAATCTCATAGACTTTTCTCTCCAGGCTGACTTTGAACTATGATCTTCAGGCCTCTGCCTCCTGAGTACCTGGAATTAGAAATGTGAGTTGCCCAGCTCAAACTACTCTTATTCATCTCCTTATGATTTGATGCAGAGTTCTTTACTGATATCATAGGATGATTGCTTCTAGACCCTGATTTTTTATTTTACTAATATTGTTTATTACATTTTAATTTGTAATCAGTAAATTGCACAAATCTCATAGAAATCTTGAAATGCAAAGTGTATGATTGTCCAAAACAATATATAAATAACATTTCTAAAGACCCAGAAAACACACAATAGGTAATCATCACTGTCATAATAGAATTAGTTTGTGCTGTTCTTAAACTTCTCATAAATGAAATCATTTAGTAGTTATTCTTCATGTCTATCTTACTTCTTTATCCTACACACTATTTGTGGGATTCATCTACATGTTTGTGTTATCAGTGCTTCAGCCTTGTATTACCAATATTGCTGAGTTTTCAACAGTACATTTATACTTTTTCTGACTACTTGGCATTTGGGTTAGTTCCAATTATAAACTATTATGAATTGTGCTGTTATCAAACTGACTTATGAGCTTTCCTGTAAACACGTGGGTTTAATTTCCCAAGTTGTAGGTGTGAAATTATTGGGACATAAAGTATATTTATCTACAGACTTGTAAGAAATTGATTTTTATCCAAAGAGCTATTATAATTTGTAATACTACCAACAATTTATGAAAATTTGCTTTGTTCTATTTCTACTTAACTGGAAATGATCTCATTCAAATTTTTAACATATCATTTTTAGATAAAGTGTGATATTACCTTGTGGCTTTCTATGTTTGACAACACTTTCATATGCTGAGTTACCTGTGTGAAGTAAATGAGTAAATGGTCTTTGTCCAGTGTTTTATTTTTTCTGAGTGTGGATTTTTCTCATAAATCACTTATAAAAGTTTGGTATAGATCTCTTGGTTTTGGTTTCATTCCCTTGTCTCATGTGATTCACAGGCTGTGCTTTGCATTTTCATTTGCCTGGATGATGCAAACTTACACTTTTTTTTCTCCTATGTTAAATATCTTTTCTGTGATAGAAACCTGCTTGCTGGAGGGTCAGGAAATCATTCTCCTGAATTGTATTCCAAAAAATATACAAAATGTTCTTCCAAATATATGTGCGTGATTCATTCTAAGTTACATTGCATGTCTGATGTAAAACATGGATCAAAGATTGCTTTCTAATTCCACTCAGATATGCCATTTATGTAGAACTATGTATTCAAAATGTTATTTTGATTTGTTGAATGTTATTTCTGTGTATGAGAAAAAATGTGTTGAGTGAAGAAATGTGGTGTAACTTAGTAACTATTCTGTTTGTTGGTTTATGTACAACTATTCTATCAAACATACTATCTTAATTATCCTGGCTTTAAAAATATTTTAAAATTATTCAGTGTGGACCTTCAAACATTTCTCAGTCTGTTCAAATATTGTTTTAGTTAAGTCTGTTACACTCTCATATAAATTTTATGGTTAGTCTGTCAATATTTACTAACAGAAAATCTGTCTGAGATTTTGACTAGGATAATATTAAATCTCTAGATCAATGCTGAATAAACTAACATCTTAATAATATTGCCTTCAAATCCATGTACATAAAATATCTCTTCACTGACACAGATAGTGTATAATTTATGCCATCATGCTATTTATAGTTTGAGGTGCAAGTTTACATTTCTTAGCATAAATGTGTGCCCATGTCATTGATGTGTTATTTGATGCTACTATAATTTTTTGTTTTTAAATGTTTCTTGCTAGTAAATAGAAATAAAGTTTATCAAACATAGATATCTCAATGAATGTGCTTATTATTAGTATACATATATATCAATTTTCTGTGTACAAAATTGTGTCACCCAGGTGTATAACAATTACTATGTAATGTAGTTGTTGATAAAGAAGTTTGGTTTTCCAATCTAGTTATTTCTTTCTTTATTATTTTGATAATATTATAGTCATGTTTGCTAAGAAGTTGCATTAATATATGTTAGCTTATCTTTCGCTAATATTCTACCTCATAATATGTAAGGACCTTATGACAGTAAAACTTCATTATTCACTTACTTGTCATTTGTCTTATTGTGGTCTCTATTTTATTTCTACATGTAATAAAATTTGACCATAGTGCTATTATTGTCTGCATATTAGGCAGTCAGTAGTCTTGCACACACACACACACACACACACTTTCCAGAAATGTTCATTTGGCACTGAACATTGAGGTTCCATCTAAAATAATCACTCTTCATTTGATAGCACATTAGTGGCTTTTACATTGCTAGCTACTAAGATAAATTTACTCTCATTTAGCTAAACAGTAAACAAAAATTATTCACATTTGCTCTTCAATTTTGGGAAAGAATTTTGACTGACTAGGCATAGAATCATAGTTTGCTTCCTTAGCTTTTAAATATACTTGATTGTCTTCTGATTTTGTTGCTTACAATAAAAAGTTCTCTATAATTTTTTGTGTCTACTTGAATGCATGGCATTTTTCCTCTATGTACATTTAAGATTTTCTACTTAATTTTTTAATTTTTTTTTTTTTTTTGCCAGTTCTGGGCCTTGGACTCAGGGCCTGAGCACTGTCCCTGGCTTCTTTTTTTGCTCAAGGCTAGCACTCTGTCACCTGAGCCATATCACCCCTTCTGGCCGTTTTCTATATATGCGGTGCTGGGGAATTGAACCCAGGGTTTCATGTATAGAAGGCAAGCACTGTTGCCACTAGGCCATACTCCAAGCCCCTCTACTTAATTTTTGTTTGTGCACGATTAATTTACATTATGTGTTTGGTCATCATTGCATTTATCCCTCCTGGCATTTTCCAAACTTGTTGATCTATGAGTTGATGCTTTTCACTAAATAGGGGTGCTAGTCATCATATCATTAAATATGTTTTCTGGCCCTTTGATCATCACTGCTCTCCCCTGTCTTGCATTTCATGTGTATTTTAGACCATTTTCTGTTGCCTTAAAATTTCCAAGTGTTGTATTCTATATTTTACATTTATTTTTCTAAGCTATTTCAGTTAGATTAGATTCTAAGCTCTATCACTTGTATTAGAACAACTTGAAAACATTTTTTCATAGTGGGGAGAGAAATTTAGCCCAAGAAGAAAGCCTTTCACAGAAACAGTTATGCAGGGCTGGGGATATGGCCTAGTGGCAAGAGTGCTTGCCTTGCATACATGAGGCCCTGGGTTCAATTCCCCAGCACCACATATACAGAAAATAGCCAGAAGTGGCACTGTGGCTTAAGTGGCAGAGTGCTAGCCTTAAGCAAAAAGAAGCCAGGGACAGTGCTCAGACCCTGAGTCCAAGCCCCAGGACTGGCCAAAAAACAAAAACAAAAACAAAAACAAAACAGTTACGCAGTCCTAAGTATCAATAGGCAAGTCTGAGAGTGAGAAATCTAAAATTGAGAGTTCCGCCATTGTGTCGTTTTTCTTTTCAGGAATCAGAAGGCTCAATGATAATTGTCAGTGTGTCCAAATTGAGAGATTTATTGTTAGCCCAATCCAAGAATCAGCTTGTCATATATGGATTTTAATTTTATAGAAAATGATATAGTTGGGTCATAAACTTTTTTAAGTACTTTTCCTGATTCTAGTTTGTATCAGGGAAGAAAAGTAAATACTATGTGTTGTAAATGTTTTTGAATATGTTCAAGCTTATTATTCATGTTAAATAGTTTAATTGCTTCTCCAACATCTCTCTTTTCAAGTAAATCTTTTTTTTTTAAAAAGTGAATGGAAGATAACATTTCAGGATTCTAAATACAAAAGCTCTTAATATAGTTTTCTTTGAATTTCCATTATGGCTAAGAATGTTGAACTTTATGTGTTTATTTGCCTTTCTTATTTCCTTATTGTGTATGTAGAAGAAAAGGAACCTTCATAGGGGAAAATGGTAGCTAGTATAAACACTATGGAACTATTAAAATGGTGAGACAAAGGGTAAAAGGTGAACCAATGCAAAAGCAATGCTTACAATATGTTGTAAACCAACTGTACAACTCTGGGATGGGGGTGGGGGAGAGGGGAAGGTGGGAGAAAAATGAGGGAGGGAGGAACAAGTTGAACGAGATATTTACTAACTACCTAATGTATGTAACTGTAACTCCTCTGTACATCACCTTGATAATAAAAGTAATTTTTTTAAATAGTTCAAAGTTGGACTTCCTTACAACCACCATACTACTTTTGGGCATATGCCCTGAAGAAAGGAAATGACAACAGAAAGGAGATTCCTGCATACTCCTGTTCATTATAGCCCTATTCACAGTAGCTAAACTGTGGAATTTCAACTGAGATGCCCAACAACCAGGAATGAAGGAAAAGAGGCCTGCTCTCACTCATTTTTGAAGTATAGACCTAAAATGCTGAGGATGAAAACAGCACTGGTAATAAGACATGAGTGTAAAAAAGAGACTGTCAAGAAGGGGATCAGTGGGAGGGAGCAAAGGAAAAGAGGGGATACTGAGGGGTGAAGAGGATCAAAGGACAGCACATATGTAGGTAAATACACATAAATATAATAACATATACATATATTCATATATAAATACATACTTACATTTAACAATGAAACATACCAAACACTGCTTGCAAAGGGGGAATGGAATTGGAATATGATAGAGGAAATAAATTTTGTCAAAGTATACTGTGTGTATTTTTGAATTATCACACTGAAGCCCCCCCATACCACAAGTAGATGATAACTCAAAAATGAAATTTAAAATATAAATTTTTATTGTAAAATAAACTCTGACTACATATAGATTTTTCCATAAACTTTTGAAAAATTCACTTCATTTTTACTCCAAATTCTCAGTTGGGAGATATCTCTAAACTATTAATATTGGAAGGTTATAAAATGAACAAACTAGAGAAAAAAATATCCTTTGGGGGAAAAATCACCAAACAAACACAAAACATGAGAAAATAAGGATGAAATTCTTGAAAACGTCTCAGGAATATGAACAGGAAGACAGACACAATCTATGAGAAATAGGAGAATCTAAAATGTTAAGTGAGGAAAGAATTTTAAAAAGTGGTCAAACACACATATTGAGAAGAAAGACTTAACACAAGAGTTCAGGCTGAAGGCAGAAGAATCACAAATTTCAGGCCAGCCTGGGTGTTGCAAGATTCTTTATTTTAAAAAAAATAAAAAGTTTTGGAGAAGTTACAGGGAACATGAAGATAATCGAGACTCCTTCCCCAAAAAACTCAGTCCATGAAAAGGTCCAGAGAAGAAAGACTACTATGTAATACTGTGTATTCAGGGCTTAACGTGCAGGTCGATGGTAAAATAAGTACCATGGAGAAGGATAGATGTGAATTCCTAAAAGCAACAGACGGCAGTGGCTTTGTATCATTTAAAGCCATGTAGACCATTCTAATAATTTTTGAGTAAAATGGAAAACCATTGAAATATTTTGAGGAAGGACATGATATGTATTGTATATTATAATAGATAACTAAAACAAGACAAATTGGTTATTGGATATAATAGAAGGACTGGAGAAAGAAGAGCTAAATTAGTTTTCTTTTAATTTGGTTGTTTATTGTTTGTTTGTTTGGTTGGTTGCTTGCTTGTTTATAGTCCTGAATGCTGAAGAATGGTGGGACAGATCTAGAGTTTACATTCAAGGTTTGGTTTGGACCTGCAATTTTGAGATTTTATTATATATAATATTTATGTTGTTTTCTCTTTAAGTCTGGGTTCAGGAGAGCTTTATATAGAGACAGATATTGTAATTTCATGCTAAAGTATGCTCTGGTTTTATTTCCCCTAACAGAACCTTATGTCATCATTTTATAACATAACACTTTAAAACTTATTGCTGCTGGGTGCTAGTGGCTCATGCCTGTAATCCTAGCTACTCAGGAAGCAGAGATTTGAGGATTGCAGTTCGAAACCAGTGCTGGAAGAAAAGTCCCCACGAGACTCTTATCTCCAATTATTCACTAAAAATTGGGAAGTGGAGCTGTGACTCAAAGTGGAAAAGCACTCACCTTGAGCGACAAAACTCAGGGACAGTGTCAGGGCCCTGAATTCAAGCCCCACAATTGAGCTCAAACCCCACAACTGATAAAGGAAAAAAAGACTATTACCATGGGTAAATTTAAAGAAGCATATGAATTAACTGAAATCGAATACATCAAGCATTTTAGATAGTGTGTGTGTGCGTGCGTGCAAGTGTGCGCATGCACGTGCGTGCGTGTGTGTGTGTGTGTGTGTGTGTGATATGGAGCTTGAACTCACGGCTTTGGCAACTCATGCGTCATTTTTGCGTACAGGTGATGCTCTAGCTATGCCCCCAGTTCTGGCTTTTTTGCAGGTTAATTGGAGATAAGAGTGTACCTGACTCCAAACCTTAATCCTCAGATTTTGGGCTCCTGAGTAGCTAGGATTATAGGCATGAGTCATCAAACCTTCAGACTTAGGTAACATTTCGATATTTTGATACATAAATTTCAAATCAACAAGAAGAATCTGCTTAATCTTCAGTGTATATAAAGACAAAAGAACAAACTGGCAATGATGGCTATGTAGTTTTAAATCTAGTTTATGACACCTGTGCATATAATACATTTGTTTGTAAAAATTTGAACTATTATAGCCATGCAAGTTTTCCATGTCTTTTCTTATATAATTCTTGTATGACTAATTGTGATCCTCAGTTGATAAGCACTTTAGCTGAATTAATTTTTTAACTGCCACAGTGGATTTTTTCCACTAAAAATTTAAATACTAATGCCCAATTAGTGAGCATACATGAGTATAAAAGTTATCCATTTTAAAATATCCTTCTGGTCATTTTCAAGTATTTCCTGATACCCTTGTTTTGTGGTGCTCTGCATACTTTGGTAATTTTTCTAAGTGTGAACTACAAAATAAATGAAAGATAATGGGGGTGGGGCAGGGAATCAATGAATGAAAGGACAAAGTCACCATAACAAAAGAACATTAATGTGGAGACACAAAGGGCAAAAGGCAAACCAATGTAACAGCAGTACTTACAAGACAATATGATGTAAACCAACTGTACAACTCATGGGAAGAATGGGAGGTATTGGAGAGGGGGAAGGTGGGAGGAAAATGAGAGAGGAGGTAACAAGTTTGATAAGAAATGTACTCATTGCCTTACATATGAAACTGTAACCCCTCTGTACATCACTTTGACAATAAATAAATATAAACTACAAAAAGAATAGATTTCTTATTTTGAGACAAGGCTGGTATGTAGTTCAAGATGGTCTTGAATTCGTGATCCTGCTGCTTTAGCTTCCTGACTGTTGGGACTACAAATTTGCCCCATGATCCCTTGCACAGAGTTTAAAGAACTATCAGATGGATATGAAGAATATTCTATCTAATGATCTTAATGATGACAATGATGATGACTAATAACAATGCTGAAGAGATCAATTCATTGTGTATAGTTCAATGTTTCTCAAAGTGTGTACCCTGAACAATCTTCAGATAGGATACTTATGAAAAATACAAGTTACCAAATTCCTATTTAACCTATAATACCAGAATCCATGTGGAATTCATGGGATAATATTTGGACCCTGGGATTATGTCTTTTGCTTGTTTTGAGAACCCCTGTTAGATTGCTTATAAAATATTTATAAAATATTCCTTTATAAAATATTCCTTCATAAAAGATTCCTTTTTTTGGTGGTACCAGGACTTGAACTCAGGGTTTCACAGGTACCAGGGAGGCAATCTGCTGCTTAAACTACATCTTCAGCTCGGGTTATTTATAAGATAGGGTCTTGCTTTTGCCCAGGCCAGCTTGGATCTTGATCCTCTGATTCACAGTTCCTGTTGTCTCACAGATGACAGACAGATGCCTCCACACCCAGCGTTTTCTCTTGAGATAATCTTGCAAATGTTTTTACTCACGCTGGCATAAAATCCCCATGATTTGGATTTTGGCCTCCTACATAGCTGGAATGATGGGCATGAACTATTGAGTTAGACTGTTGGTTGAGATGCGATCCCAAGAACATTTTTTCCATTACTATGAACCTCGGGATCTCTGTCTTCTGAGTACCTAGAATTAAAGGTATGAGAAATTGGGTCTGGTTATAAAATATTTCTAGATTAATTGATTTGATCATCATGGTATCTTCATGCAAAAGCCTAGTGAATTGCAGTATATAAACGAAAAAACCGAGAACAGAGAAATCCTATTACATGGTGGCTAAGTAGAAACTTTAACACAGAGGCTCTAGTCTCTAGTCTGAAGACAGCAGGGCAAAGTGAAACAACAAAGGGAAGGGTGATGGTTAAGTTAGGTCTGATATTATCCATAAGTTAGCTGCCACCGAAAAACCTGTTTAAATTTTCCATTCTTCATTTGCTTTGGGTTAGAGTCTTGACAAACCAACTCTGAGATGAGAATTCATGGGCAAGTGATTAAAGTGTCCCCAAAGGCAGCCAAGAAAGACTATGGGGAGCTCTAGAGTATGAATGACATTAATGCATCCTGACTCTGGTCCAGTAGCTGGGCTAGACTCTGCCCTTGTCTTTGACTATGCACCATTTCAGGAGAGACTTAAATTGAAGCATTTCTGGCTGGCTGTGCTTACAAGGAAAGTAGCTCCACTAAGCTCTTGGGCAGGCCTCCAAAGACACACAGGTGCAGACTGTTAGATACAAGGCAGCATAGAAGCTTAGGAAGTATGGATTGCTTTAAAATAAAGTTTGAAATAAAACATTGCAAATTCTAGCACCAGTAATATTGTTTACTAGCAATTACTTCTATTATATGAGTGATTTTCCTCTTTGAATACTTCAAAAATAATGCAAAAATTGTCTGTAATCTCTGTTCTGACTTCTTGTACCACTGATGATTGGATCAAAGGGAATAACAAATAATATATGATATTTTGAAAAAAAAAGTGTCCTTGTGCATGATTTTCATTTATTACTGAAGAAATGGGTGTTGGAAAACCTCTTTCATGAGACTGATATGCTAGGTTGTTTTTTCTTTTTGGAAGCAAGATAAATAAGAATCTTTGAACATAGCTGTTTTATGACCTGGTCAGAATATATCTTCTAAAGATATTTTATCTGGGAGTATGGACTAGTAGTAAAGTGCTCGCCTCATATACATGAAGCCCTGGGTTTGATTCTTCAATACCACATATATATAGAGAGAGAGAGAAAAAAAAAGCTGGAAGTGGCACTGTGGCTCAAGTGGTAGAGTGCTAGCCTTGAGCAAGAAGAAGCCAGGGACAGTGCTCAGGCCCTGAGTCCAAGCCCTAGGACTGGCAAAAAACTAAACAAATAAAGATATGTTATTGCTCACCAATATTTTACTTATGACTAAGATGTTTTAGCAACCTGAAGATTATTAAAATTTTATCCATTGCCAATGCCAATAGTCCATTTCTAGTGATTATCATTTAAATTTTGAATTGAGAAAATTTAATTTCTACCTTGCCATGTTAAAAGCCTAAAACTGCCACTCCATCTGCATGACAACTAAAAAACTGAACAAACTGACAAATCAGTAACTCACTATAGAGTCCATGTAAAAGGCAAACCAAGCCATCACACACTCAATGGATACAAGAAAGTTAAGTCTTCTCTTGCACCAGGGAAACTCCAAATTGCTATCAAGACTTGAGAAGAAATCACTCATGAACTGTTGCTCATGTTCTACCAAGGATTGTTCAGGGAACGCAATTCCAAGCTTGAAAAAAAAATCCAAGTAAGAACTTCTGAGTCTTTGCCAGCACATAGGAATAAATATAAACCACTGAATTCTGTAAGTAAAATATTTTGGATTTTAAATTTCCCTTAGTAATAATAAGTATTAACAATTCAGAATAGTCTGTACTGAAAATCCACAGGTATTCTGAAACATACACAAACACACACACACACACACACACACACACACACACACACACGATATCAAACTTCTGAGTTTTCCTAAACTTAATCCTTTTTCTATATTTGAAGCTAAGTGGATGTCATGTCAAGTCTTCCATCAATCTAGATAAGGGACTTGTAAGTCGTCATTGATTCTTCCTCTACCTCAGTGGGTATATTATAGACATTATGTCCTTATAATTTTCCATTTTTGACCGACTTCCTTGGTCGTGGACATGCCTTCTTTTGCCCTAGGGTAACTGCAGCTATTCTCTCTTAGTTGTCTTCTCCAGACTGTTTCTAGTGATGTTTCTCAAATACAAATCTAAGTTATCAAATGGTGAATTGAAAGCTTTCCTTGGCTTTCTAGTTACTTCATTCTAAAGTCTAAGTTATAAAGGCATATGTAAAGATAGACTCTTTGGTCCTTCACAATTCCTACTTTCCCATACTCTCACCATCTCCTTTATTTCCTCAACATTTTGCAGCTCTTGCATGTAAGATTCTCTTCCTAGAACCCCACTGTACAATCTTGCCTTTCTGTAGAAGATCTCAGTCATTTTTTTCTTAACTTAGCTCATTTATCATTCTTTTACCCTTAGCCATTTCCTACTGCATGCCACCTACCAGGACTTGAAATTCACCCCAATACAACAATGTTGAGGAGTAAAACCAATAAGACTTGATTGGCTTCTACCCTAGAAGATCCTAGAGAGTCGTAATCATTTCTGTGTCTCACAACCATCCAGTACAATGCTTGAAAATCCATAGTCATGTGTGACTGGGTAAACACAGCATACTGTGCATGAAAAGCACAAAGGCAAACACCTATAGTCTCTTTGTTATTTCTGTTCCTTCTGGTGGTAGAATGTTTTTGTAAAAAACCAACTTCAATAAAATAATGTTAGGCTTTCTAAATCATACAATTAATTTTGCCTCCAAAGCATGTATTTAGAATGGGATACAGCAGGGTAGAGGAGTTGAGATTTCCCTGTTATTTATTGAGCTTAGTGAATTATGTGATCCTATAGTTTCCTTTCATGGTAAATAAAGTTATTTCCAAAGAGAGCTCAGTGTTATCCCATCTAGACTACATAGGTAGGACAAGTAGGGCTTATTTGTGCAAATATTGGCTGTAAAATACACTTGTTGCCTACAGTTGATTCTTTTTTTTTCCTTTTACCTTGTATTTTTCAGTTTTGTTTTTTTAACATTTTGTAATAACATGAAGCTGTAACATTTTGTAATAACATGAAGTTTAATATGCAAACATATTATACTCCTAAACCAAAACAAAAAATCTTTATTCTATAAACTCCCTTCTGTTTTATGCTTTTAATTTTTTATCACTTCACGTTTTATTAAAAACTAAGTCTGGATGTTGGTGGCTCACCCCTATCATCTTAGTTACTCAGGAGGCTAAGAGTTGGAGGACTATGATTGGAGGCAGGAAGATCTGAAATATTCCATCTTCAATAAGCAATTGCCAGACTTCTTCTGGGCTGAGATTGTCCATTAATAAATAAATTTGAAGCAAATACAGCTCATCTCTAACAAATCTCTGTTTGAAAGATTATATTTCCAGGGGAAAAATGTGTGTGAAAAAAATGTCTGAAAAATAGAAATCTATAAAATAAGACTGATGTTGTTATCCAAGTCAAAGCCAGAGTGAGATTAATGTAGTAATACAGGAAAATGTCTTGAACTGCTCTTGAACTGAATAAAATTGAAGGCATTGTTGTTCACATGTTTAAGGTGTTTATAAATATTTTATGAAGACAAAGGTGAGATTACAGTAAAAATGGGGAAATGAATATAATACTGCATTACAAATATAGAGGAAGAATATTCAGAGATAATTGTTTCCAGTATCAGTAGCCCAAAGGCATACACATTCAAAGCAAAAGTATAGCTAATCATAATGCTAAAGAGCACACATTGCATCATACCTCACACAACTAAATGTAGCGTCAGAAATTGAGGTATAGAGATTTTTATTGAAGAAGTCCTCATTTGCATGTCTTAAAGGAGGCTGTAGACATTATTAAGGGTAGTAGCCATATTTAGCCCAACATTTAATAATGATAAACAGCAATTTTTAATACTATGTGATATATATATATTGGTTTTATATTCAGCTAATTTTTAAAAGCAACTTTGAGGCAAAGGTAATACCATTATCATTATTATTTCTAGTTTACAACTGAGGAATTTGATGCTCAAAGAGTTAGAGCAAATCTCAACTCACATACCATGCAGTGGTATCAAGCTTCTAATGTAAGCAGTGGGGTTCTAAGTGTTCATTCTTTAACTGCTACCTGATACTATAAATCAAAGAAGAGACCAAGAAATGAGGCAGAGGGAATCTGTACATGGAATTCTTATGATCTTTGAGCTGCCAGCTGAAAATCTGCAGACAAATTTAAGAGGAAATCTGAAGAATTTATGTAATTTTCTTTAAACACCTATGACATGTTACCTGTAAATTAGCTTTCAAAAATTTTAAGTGTATTTTATACAAAAACTCCCCATGTAAAACAACCTTCACTGGAGATTTTACTTGGCATAATATTTGAATACTTATAATACTATGTCACAATCTCTCCTTCAGATGTTGCAGGTTGAAAAGAACCCCAGTATTCTGCAAAACATAAATGAAAACTCCATGGAAATTGGACTTTCAGAGGAGACCTTTAAGTCAATCTAATCTAACAAAGCACTTACACTTAAATAACAAGAGTTGTTTAGAGCTTTTTCATATTTTGAACTAGTGTTAAATTATGTTTAGTTAATGTTTACCCTTTTTATAAATTTTGTAAATGATGTTTAATAATGTTTAGCCTTTAAAAAAAGGGGGTAAAGATAAAGACAGGTCTCTGAAGACATGAACTATGGTTTTTCTCATTTAGTTGGAATCACACATGTTAGGTGTTTAATATTTATTAGATTAAAAAATAAGGTATGTGATGTTTAAAAACAATGGGAATGCCAACAAATTCACAAAGGCAATGGTGGAAAAAGTTGCTTTCAATTTTCTTTTTCTTTTTTTAAAATTTAATTTATTTATTAATTGAACACAAATTTTTTGACAAGGTGTTGTGCAAAAAGGGTAGTTACATAAGGGCAGTGTGTACATTTCTTGTGATATCTTACACCCTGTTTTTCAATCCCTTCTCTAGGTCAGGTAGACATATATACGTTATACAATGTATCAAGAACTCTTTTTCATTTATTTGTTTATTTTAAAATTTTATGGTAAAGGTGATGTACAGAGTAACCAAGTCAGGTAATGATTACATTTATTTTTGAATGATGTCACCTGCTCTCGAATTTTCTCCTAGTTTTTTCCCCCCTCCCAACTTCCCTCACCCCCAAGTTATACAGTTAATTTCCAACATAGTGTCTAGTGAGCGTCACCATGCTTCTCATTCCTTTCTCCAAATCAGATAAACTTAAAAACATGACAAAGGATACAGAATTCACAAACAGCAACGAAAGAGAATAAACCAAAGAAAAAAGGAAAGAGAAAAAGAATGACAAGCAGTACAATAAAAAACTTGTTTCCCTTTCTTGAAGTTCATTTTGATAATAATCATTTTGTATGCTCATATGCACATAACTATTGAGCCTTTGTGATCCTCTTGTAAGAATATCCTCCTTTGTTCTCATTGTATGAATGTTAAAACTGCTGCTTAATCATGTCCAGGTGTAATTATTTGTCTTTTACTATCCATTAGGTTAACATGTAGATTTATAGGCACATTTTAATTATTGTAAATGAAAGAAACCATGCAGCCTATGTTCCTTTGGGTCTGGCTTATTTCACTTAGTATAAATGTTTCCAAGTCTCTTTCTATTTCATTATGAATGGACAATGTCATTCTTTCTGATGGAAGCATAGCATCCTCTGTGTGTGTGTGTGTGTGTGTGTGTGTGTGTGTGTGTGTGTGTGTGTGTGTGTGCATTGATCTATTCATCCATCTATTCATCCGTCTGGGTTGATTCCATAAAGACTTCTCCAAAGAAGAAATAATAGTGGCCAATAGACACATGAAGAGTGTTCAATATCTCTGTCCATAAAAGAAATGTAAATCAAAACAACATTGAGATTCCACCTCACACAACTAGAATGGTCATTATGAAGGGAACTAACAATAACAGATGCTGTTGGGGATGTGGTGGAGGTTCTTCAAAAGACTTCCCTATGACCCAGCAATCCCACTGCTGGGCATTTATCCAATGACCACAAACCAGGCTGCACTAAGGCCACCACTACAACCATGTTCACTGAAGCACTGTTCATCCTAGCTAAGATATGAAATCAACCCAGATGTCGCTTGGTAGATGAATGGATCAAGAAAGTGTTGTATATATACACAATGGAATTCTATGCTCTCCATTATCATGTGTGTGTAATGGGGTGATGTTAACACTGAACTTGGATGTAACAACAAAGATTAGAAAAGGTTCTGAATTTCATTTATATTTATTGTGCTATCCACGTCTTCCTCATTAACTTTATTTATTTGGATGATTTTTTTCCTTTTTGTCAGCTTTGCTAAGGCCTAGCAACTTTGTTTTCATAGAACCAACTTTTTTCTTGGTTGATTCTTTGTATAGTTCTTTAATCTCTATTTTATTTATTCTTTATCTAATCTTTGTTATTTCTTTCCATCTGCTACTTTTGGGTTTGGCTTGTTTTGTTTTTATTCTAGGAGTATGAAGTGTACCAATACAGTACTAATTTGAGATCCCTCCATTTTGTTGATACAGGTACTTACAGCTATAAACTTTCCTCTAATAACTGCCTTTGCTGTCTCCCAAAGGATCTCATATGTTGTCTCTTCATTTTCTTTAGAATCTAGGACCTTAGAGTTCCATCTTTTTAAATTTTAATTATATTTTTATTATCTTTAGGTAACTGTACCATTCAACAAATCAGTTTATAAGTACAATTAATTCTCCTCCATCCCTTCGAACTCTACCCCTCCTTTAAATTTTCTTAACTTTGTGGTATATGAATTGAGTTTTATGACTGCATTCTCACCCTTTTCCTCCCTTCATTTGTCTATCTTCCTCCTCTTGACTCCACCCCACACATTTATAGAACCCTCTTACCTCTCTGATGGCACATTGGTTATCCAACAATGTGTTGTCCAGTCACACAAGTTTGAGTATTTTCTACGGATTTTTGTTTGTTTTTTGCTTTAAGCTCTTTATTCCATTATGGTCTTACAGGGGGTTATTTAAAAAAAAAACTAAATTGAGTTATTATTTGAACAACTAATTTGCTCATTTCTTGAAAATGAGAGAGCTGGAACATGAGTTGTCAGGAGAGAGGGGCTGCGAGGTGGGGGCTGGGGTGGGCTAAAGAGAGAGGAAAAATGAGTAAATGCAATCATGTAATTTCAATGTATGCATGTGAAAATAGAACTATGTATGGGTTGGGTTGGGAGATATTGGGGAGCATGATGAAAGAGGGGACATGGATCAAGATGTACTATACTCACAAACTGACACTGAAACAGAAACTCCTTTATACAATGACTTAAGGATAATAAAAGTAAAAGAAAACAAACTGTACAGTAAGCACCAGCACAGAGCAGAAAGTAATAGCTACTTTCATTATCCCTAACATTGGCTTTTATTTCATAAAATCACAATATGCTGAGATGAAAATCTGTTATACAGTTTGATACATTTCCTTTGATGAGTGCCCAAATATTATTTTTCTATTTTAGTGTTTTATAACTTTTAAGATAAGTACAAAATTTCTATTGTATTTCTTTAGGAGGGTTTTACTGAAAAAAGAAAGCCAAATGTATTAAGGGAGAATTGATTTGACATGGGTTATCTCCTTTTGAGTTAAGAATATAGTTTTATCTTCACGCTCAGGGATATAATCATTTAGTAAATGCTCCAATAACTCCAGCTGAACCTAACAGGGGTGCTTCAAAGAAGAAATCTATTATTAGAGATTGGTTGTCTGGAACAGTAGCTGGACATTCACATTCAGAAGTATAGGTACCACAGAGGACGCTGAGCAAGTCTGTCTACCAGGGATTCCAAGAGTTCCATCCACCACCAAGTAAATAGTCACATGGCTAGCAAACAGGCAGCAAGGGCCTGCAACAGCAAAATGAGAGTTCATACTAAGGAGCCATCGGGACAGCTCGTCTTTCTCCAAGTGAACTCATTTCTCCAGCTAACAGAAGAGAGGAAGGAAATGTACAAATGAACTAACAAAGATTTCATCATGGAAATTTGTTTAAAATTTGGGTAGCACCAGGATAACATTTTTACCTTCTATTTTCACTATTTCTGATGAGTATAGAAACCTTCAACTTGAAACAGACAGAAAGAAGCCTTCCTCTTTCTGTTTTTGTATGAATACAACAGGTCTTATTTGAGTAAGAAGATTTTGGGCATCTCTCAGCTCCCAACAAAACAAGCTACAAGAAGTAACTCTTGTGGGTGGCCAGTAGAAGCAGTCTGGAGAAGTTTAAAACCAAATGTATTTGGGGTAGTTGGTTGTGACCATGAGATACCTTCCCAGGAACACCAGCAATCTAGCACAGCAAAAATTACTTAAACTGGACGTGCCAAATGAGCCTCATTTATGTAAGTGACTACATGCTACAGAGAAAGCTTTCCTTCCACGGTGCTTCCTCTCCTAGGCTCCAAGTTTTTCCCAGAAGCATCTTAGATGTGAACTCAGAAAACCATCAACCAGGCAGTTAGGTCATCTTGTAGTTCCATAGGTGGAAACTCTAGCTATCCTCAGTATTTTTATCTTTAGTATAATATTCACACTTCTAGGTAGAATTTGGGTGGTGCTTTCTAGAACTACCAAAATACATATCATGCCATGTACTCCAGTACTAGAAAGTATGGAATTTTGATGTTGTATTTTTATTTATAAGCATGCTCCTTTTATTTGCCCAAAAGACACATGTATAGAGGTAAAATGTAGTCCTCAGCATAAATTTTTGGCCCCCCCTGCTGCACTGTAAGATCATTAATGAGGACTTTGCTCCCCAAAGATAGGTGAACATGGTGTTAGTATGGAGGCAAGAGTAATCCTGGGAAATACAGGACAATACTAAAGAGTATATTGGCTTAAAGACTACTTATCAACTTTTCTAAAACGATCTTGGAACTCTGCTATACTGTGTGTGTGTGTGTGTGTGTGTGTGTGTGTGTGTGTGTGTGTGTGCTGGTCCTGCGGCTTGAATTCAGGGACTGAGTGCTGTCCCTAACCTTTTCATTTAAGACTACTGTTCTACCACTTGAATCATTCCCTTACTCCTGGATTTAGTGGTTAATTGGAATTAAGAATCTCAAGGACTTTTCCTGCCCACCCTTTCTTGAAACCACAATCCTTGGCTATCACCTTCCTGAATATCTAGAATTACAGGCATGAGCCATGGATGCTTGGTCCGTAAACACACCCTTCCTTCCTTTGCCCTGTCCTCCTCAGGGATAGACCTGCATCAGGCCTTATGGCTTTTCCAGTCTTGGGTTTCTCTCCTTTACATCAGTGTAATTTAAACAAACCAAAAGTATAACATGCATTTTAGGAAATGTTTCTTACTTCAGAAAATAACAAGAAAAACAGATACTATTCTATATATTTTCTAATTTCATTATAAATGTGCTATTTTATCTAATTGAGGGATATTTTTAAAGGGAATTATAAGTCAGTCTTCCTCTGGCTATAGATACAAGAATACTGACTAATATATTAACATATTGAATCAATGCATAAGAGTAAAAATAATCCAATTTAAAAAGAATTCAAAATTTCCATCTCAAAAATTATTATAATTAGGCTCATTAATAAATCAACATTTCTATCATCAAAATAACTGTTTAATTATAGCAATAATTCATAAATTTCTTTGGAAAATATCTCAGAATGTAGGAACAGAAATTTTTTCTTAGCTAGGTGAGAAGTATATACTAAAACATAATTATAAACATTACTCATGAAGTGAAACTTTAAAAGAATTTTCATGAAAGCAAGAGGAAATCATTACTGCTACTCTTTTGCCTAAGTATTTTATTACATGTGTCATAATTTCAATAAAGATAACAAAATCAAACATAATATTGGAAAATAAGAGACTTTAAAGTCAATACAAATATCTACCTAGAAGTTCCAAGAAAACAATAGCAAATTGTTACAACAATTGAAAGTGCTCAGTAAATTTTCGCTACAAGATCAGCTTCCAAAATGAATTACCTCTTATATACACAATCATTTTTAAAGGGTAGAAGAAAAGACAAGCACAATAGCAACCATCTAGTAGACAGTTGGTTACGAATCAATATTAAAAAAGAAAACAACCCAAATAAAAGGAGCATTTATTTTGAATACACATTTTGTCAAGTAAAAAAGATGACAAATAAGCATGGGAAGAAGTCACACACACACACACACACAACCAACCATTCAACATACTTATTATTACAGTATTTGAAAATCAAAATAAAGTGCTACTACATTTATATTACAGAGGTTTGATGGGAGGGATGGCAGCGGATAATACATTGCGTCTGTAATTTGCATCTACTGCTGATGAGAATGAAAGTGATGCTCTTGTTTTTGGAAAACAGTTTTTAATAAAATTTTAAAAATCCTTGGCAATTAGGAAAATTGAGGAGAGGATTTGGGGTGGGAAAAATGAAGGATAATGATGAAAGGGGTGATATTGATCAAGATACATTGTACCTATAAACTGATTTATTGAATGGTAATCCCTTTGCCCAACTACTTAAAGATAAATAATATTGTTTAAAATATCCTTACCATGTGACACAGTAGTGCAACTCTGATATATTTATCCAAGAGGAATAAAAATGTTTGTCCACAGAAACCAGTGACTAGATAAATAGTTGTAGCAGCTTTATTCATAATCACTCAAAGCTAGAATCAAACCAAATGCTTACCAGATGGTAAATGAATAAGTAAATTAAAGTATGTTCCATATATGGAAAATTACACAGAACCAAATGGGAGCAGATTACAGTTGCATAGAATATGATGTAGATAAAGGCATAGAGAATAAGGTAAGTGAAGAAATTCAGGGATAATATAACTCCATTTCTTTGATATTCTGTAAAAGTCAGAAATTGGGTCGGTAAGCAAAAACTTAATTCCAAAGGGTGCAAGAAAACTCTCTGGGGCCATCTTTGTCCAGGAAGTTATCACTAAAAGGTCACCAGCTACATGGTTAGCTAAGCAACAACAAATACTCATTCTCAGACTTGCAAATGCTACACAGTTCAAGATCAAGGTGGAAGCAGATTCAATGTTCCAGAGGGACCCGCCCCCCCCCCCCCAAACTGGTGAAGGGAGAAAGACATTTGGCAGGACCTTCTTATAAGGATGTTAATCTCATGAACAAGGATTACCTCCAGTAAACCTCCAGATCCAGGCCCCATCAAGTTCACGGTTAGCATTTCAAGGTCTGAATTTTGAGGCAGACACATACAGCAGACCTTAGAAGAGTCATGAAAATAGTCTCTCTTCAGAGGCAGTGGTTACAGGACTTTATCAGTCAAAAATAATTGACAAATAGTTGGATACAAATTGAGCAAAGAATACATAGTGTTATCTCAGAGACAGCAGTTAGACAAATAAGAATGAAAACAGACAGTTAATGTTTGGAAAACAAATGCCAAATGAAGTGAGCTATTATTCTGAAGCGTTCTATTGGCAAACTTATAACAATTGCAAATGATCGGAGGCTGTGAGGATGGGAAGCTTATTCCCCACAGGTGGGAATGTAAATCAGTGCAACTGCTCCGAGGGGATCTCATAAAGTTGAAAATAACCATATCTTATTCCATTCTCAATCCCATCTCACACAGGCACACTCTGAAACATGGGTGTTAAGAAATATGCGCCAGGACATCTATTAGCATTATTTATAATAGGGAAAAAAAGGAAAATGAAATACTTCTCATTAAAGGAAGGAAAAATTAAACTATAGTATAATATAAAGATTCCTAGATATAGATACACACATAAACAATGTTATAATGTTCAACATGTGAATAACTAAATCAGATTCACTACATCTAAATGCTTTGATTGAATGGAATACTTGAAAATGCAATGTTGAGTACACAAAGGCATTTTATATAATCCTGCACAAAATACTGTTACATTAACACACGGCAGAAAAATCAGTGTCTTTTCATGGATGTGTGTGAGTGTGTGCAAGTGTGTGTAGGAATACAAACTTTAGATAAACAATGTACTAATATTTAAAGATAATTTTCAATTGAGAGGAGAGGTAGAGAAAAATCTCCTTAACAGAGTTTATGTATATTAATTCTATTTGCTTAAGGGAAATAAACAAGTTAGTACACCAGAGTCTAATTATGACTAGTAGAAACCATGTGTGGTCATTTTTCCTGGTATTTTACACAGTCCCAGAGGATAGGCTTTTTCTTTACACTTTTATTGACATAGATTAATTGTAAAAAGAGGTCTCATTTTGAGATGATCTTTCTCTCTCTCTCTCTCTCTCTCTCTCTCTCTCTCTCTCTCTCTCTCTCTCACGTATAGTGTATTTCAATCAGGGTCACACCTTCTGTCACTGTCTTACCCTCCCACAATCAACCATTCAACAAGCTTCATTGTCCCATTTTTCATGGATGCGCATATAAAACACTTTGATCATATACATCCTCCACCATTCTCTCTCCTCTCACTAGAACCCACTGGGCAAGACCTATTTTCATTCCTGTAATTCTCTTTTTGTTTTTAAGTGTGTTACTTTTTCAAAGGAGTTTGACTGAGGTGTTTCACACATGCCTACACTGTACTTTAATCAGATAGACTCCCTCATTTGCTGTAACTCCCTTTCTCCATCCCTACTAACGGCTATTTTCCAACAGCTTTCAAAGAGTTTCCTTTGGCTAATTTGGTGGAAAGATCAAGTAATCACCATGAGAACCTGTAACTGGAGCTGGGTTTGGGACATAGAACAGTAAAATGTTAGGGCTCAGCTGATGATGGGATAATTATTTTATCCTAAAGCCCAAATTGAATGCCCGTTTGAGTTCCCTACTTTTTCAAGCCTGACCCATGACCCCTGTCCTCACCTTTGTGTAAGATGCTGGAATTCCCAAGAGGACAGTCAGCTCCTGGCTTAGCTCTCCTTCCTGAGTTGGGCTTCTGGTGACTTTATTGTTAGGTCCTTTCTAACACATTTTCCAGATCTGAGGAAATTACAAACAAATTATAGTTTAATAAATACTGAAGGTCCATGTACTGGGCATATTCATCAAATGGAATTATTTTACTCTTGGATTTTTACATCAAACACAAAACTCTGGAGACAGTCCTTAAGTCCTGGAATGACCTGTAGTAAAACGCTCACTACAGTGAAGAATATCCAAACCGGTGACTAATAAATACATGATCAGGAATTAGTATTGTATTCTCATTTTTGCAAATATAAGTAAAATGTTGTTAAACATTGTGCATGCTCAATATAATTTGTGATGACTATGCCAATGAATTTTTACTATGCCATGAATTTTTGGTACATTCATTTCTATATGTCAGAATAAATAGGAATTCCACAATATATTGTGCAGATAGAATAAATGCTTACATTTATGGATGGCTTTGGAAGTTATGGTTTGGGGGAGCAAAAATGCATGCATATTCTAATCCAGTTATAGTAGCACATGTATATAAACCCAGCACTTGAGAGGCTGAGGCAGAGACTTACATTCAAGGCCAGTCTTGGTTATATAAAAACACTTAATTTCAATAAAGTACATATATTCTGTAGTGCTGACTATATGTAGGTATTCTAGTGGTGTATTAATTTTATAGAAATTTGTGTTGATCATTTCAAAATTGATGGAATTCCTCCTCGATAGCAATTATATTTATCAAGTTTTGCAGTAGTAAACACACACATATTTTAAAATGCACCATTATATAAATAATGTTATCTTCTTTAAGGAGGTATAGGAATTAAGACAAATGAATTTGGCAGATATGTTAACAAAATGATTATTTTAATTTGTTGAGCTTATTTATTTTAAGCTTTTTCCCAACAACTGTTTTTGGTTTGGAAGTTGAAATATATGCTTATTAGACATCAATTTGAAAAATAAATCAGCACAAAGAAACATATCACTTATTTTCCTACCCTCTATTAAAGAAGGAACTGCTTCACAATATGCAAAAATAGTTTAAAAATACAGGTTCATGTTAATACAGGCTGTACAAAAGACAACTTTTCCCATCCATGTCCTATCTCGGACCTTGCATTTAGTTTTTGATTTTTCACATGGTCTGCTACAGTGGAGATGATAGTGAATTCATATGGCAAAGTTATATCAGGTGTCAACTCATAGTCAAATGCAAAGCAAGGGAAAGTAAAATTATAGCTCCTAAAAGATGTTCTTATAAACCTAGGAAGTTCAGAAGACAACTCCTTCAGTTAGCAACCCTACAAGCTTGCTGCCCATGGAGGATTTAACTAACTAAATTGTGGGCTTGCTCCTAAGAAGCATAGTATTTATAGTTCCCAATAGAAGTCCTGATGTGCTACATAGTAGAGTGATTATAGATTTAAACAATGTGCTGTATTTTATGTGTATGCAGGAAGGTGTGTGTGTGTGTGTGTGTGTGTGTGTGTGTGTGTGTGTGTGTGTGTGTATGCATGTGTGAGCTCACGTTCAGGGCTTAAACCCAGGGATAGGTAATCTCCTTTAGCTTTTTTCCCCCTCAAGGCTAGAGCTATACCATTTGAGTCATTGCTCTACTTTTTTCTTTGTTCTGATTAATTAGAGATAAGATATTTCAGACTTCTTTGCCCTGAGTTCAAGCCCTAAAACTGCCAAGAAAAAAAGTACTATTCTTGTAGTGAATAAATGTGTAGGTAAGTTACAATGATTAACAATGATTCCCAACTATCTATTAGATCTGAGCTGTTGAAGTTTCCCAAAAAGTGTGTCCACAGTAACTCTATACATCTGGCTTCACTTCTTTTTCTAATTTCTTTTTCTTTCTTTTAGGTGGTCATGGACTTGAACTCTCGGCCTGTGCGCTGTCTCTGAGCTCTTCAGCTCAAGGCTAGTATTCTAACACTTGAGCCACAGCAACACTTCCAGTTTTCTGGTGGTTGATTGGACATAAGAGTCTCACATACTTTCCTTGCCCGGCTTGGCTTGAACTGTGATCCTCAGGTCTCAGCCTCCTGAGTAGCTAGGATTACAGACTTGAGCCATCAGCACCCAGCCTCTATTTCTATGCTCAAGATTTCACTCACTATAATAATTTGTAGTATGGAATACCCATGTAATTTGTTTCTGAACAACAAAAAATTGGATATAAATTAAATATTTAAGTAAGACCTTGTCCATAGTCTTTTCTAACATATGGGTTTAACTATTCATTAAAACATTTAGATGCTTTTCCAAGTCCTTCCACATCCTTATGAATGGGGCAGTGCTGTTCCTTCTGATGGAGGCATAGAATCCCATTTTGTATATGTACCACATTTTCCTGATCCATTCATCTACTAAAGGGCATCTCAGTTGGTTCCATGTTTTAGCAATGACGAGTTGTACTGCGATGAACATAGTTGTTCTGGTGGCTTTAGTGTGGTCTTGCTTGTAGTCTTTTGGGTAGATGTCCAAAAGTGGGGCTGCTGGGTCATAGGGGAGCTCTATGTTTAGCCTTCTTAGGAACCTCCACACTGCTTTCCAGAGGGGTTGAACAAGTTTGCATTCCCACCAACAATGTAGTAGTGTTCCCTTTTGGCCACATCCTCTCCAGCATTTATTATGATCCAGACCCAAAGAAATATAAACCCTGTGGTGTCGCTCATAGGGAATAGTTAGTACATGATTAGGCTAGTCATGGTAGAAGATCAAAATACCCCAATAGCTATATCCATATGATCACATAAGATGATGCCAAGTGAAATGAACTCCACATTATGAAAACAAGAGTTATACCACTGTTGTAATTATTTTCAACATGCCATGTGAACTCATACTTTTTTCTTGTCTGTTTGTTTGTTCGATTGGTTTGTTTAGTTTGTTTCTCTTGTATTCCCTTCCTGTGGTTGTACCCCTGCTACCACTGCTACCACTGTATCTCATCTGAGTACCCCAGATACTGTTTATATGGGTATTAGAACTGGGGAAGGGAGAGGGAATACCAAAATCGAGAGACAAAGAACAAAAAGAAAAACCATTCAAAAAGCAACACTTAGAAAACTATTTGGTATAAACCAACTGCAAAACTCTTAGGGGGAGGAGGGAGGTGAGTGAAATGAGGGAGGAGGTAACAAGTAGAACAAGAAATGTACTCACTTTGGAGGAAGGTAATTTTTTTAGTTCTGCATATATTTTAGATATGAGGCCTTTGTCCGTTGAATGGCCGGTAAAGATCTTCTCCCAGTCTGTGGGCTTTCTGTTTATCTTGCAAGCTATGTCCTTTGCCTTGCAGAAGCTCTGCAGTTTGATGCAGTCCCATTTGTCCAACCTTTCTTTGATTTGTAGCTTTTCTGGGTCTTTGTTCAGGAAGTTCTGTCCTGCGCCAAGGAGCCCATCAAAGAATTAATAGCCCACTCATCAAGTAGGCTAAAGACCTACAAAGAGACTTCTCTGATGAGGAAATGAGAATGGCCAAGAGACATATGAAAAAGTGCTCTACATAACTGGCCATAAAGGAAATGCAAATCAAAACAACATTGAGATTCCATCTCACCCCAGCAAGAATGTCATATATCAAGAAAACTAACAATAACAGTTGTTGGAGGGGATGTGGCCAAAAGGGAACCCTACTTCATTGTTGGTGGGAATGTAAACTGGTTCAGCCACTCTGGCAAGCAGTATGGAGAGTCCTCAGAAGGCTAAATGTAGAACTCCCCTATGACCCAGCAACCCCACTTTTGGGTATTTATCCAAAAAACCACAAACAAAATCACAGTAAAGCCACCAGCACAACAATGTTCATTACAGCGCAATTTGTCATAGCGAGAATCTGGAACCAACCCAGATGCCCCTCCGTAGACGAATGGATCAGGAAAATGTGGTACATATACACAATGGAATTTTATGCCTCTATCAGAAAGGATGACATTGCCCCATTTGTAAGGAAATGGAAGGACTTGGAAAAAAATTATACTAAGTGAAGTGAGCCAGACCCAAAGAAACATGGACTCTATGGTCTCCCTTATTGGGAATAATTAGCACAGGTTTAGGCAAGTCACAGCAGAGGATCACAAGAGCCCAATAGCTATACCCTTATGATCACATTTATGGAAATGATTGTTATATCACAGTTGTAACTACTTTCAACATCCCATTTGTATCTGTAGTTTCTACTATTGATGATGTTTGTGTATCACCTTCTTGTGATTGTATCTACACTATCTCTGTAATCTTATCTGAGTGTATGGGAAACAGTGTGTACTGGTATTAGAATTAGGAAATTCAAAGGGAATACCAAAATTGAGAGACAAAGGGTAAAGTAAGAGAAACAACAACAAAAGCAATACTTGCAAAACTGTTTGGTGTAAGTGAACTGAACACCGCAGGGGGGGAAAGGGGGAGGGTGGAGGGGGGTATGAGGGACAAAGTAACAAACAGTACAAGAAATGTATCCAATGCCTAACGTATGAAAGTGTAACCTCTCTGTACATCAGTTTTATAATAAAAACTAAAAAAAAAAAGAAATGTACTCACTGCCTTTCATATGAATCTGTAACCCCTCTGTCCCACACCTTGACAATAAAGAAAAAAAAAACCAAATAGATGCTAAAGCAAGTGCAAGTATAAAAGTCCCGGAGAAAAGAAAGCAAAATGGAAATGACTCTAAACAAATGCCCTAGAAGGAGAATAGTATTGCCACTAATTCCTTTCCAAATTCCTAAGGTAATTTTAAGAAAGCAAAATTAAAAAAGTAGATCTACAGAATCAATGAAACAATATTTTAAAACACTAAGGATGAAGTTAAAATTTTGAATTCCCAAGTTTAATATCCAAAGTTTCTATAAATAAATTTTCCTCATGCTTCCAAGGAAGCAAAAGGACTTATATTCCACACCCTAGGGTTTCTTGCAAACCCTGCTTTCCAGAAGACTTACTGAGAACATTAGATCAAGCCATGATTTTTTATTCCCATCGATGCTCTGTAGGGAAAATAAAGCAAGTACTAACTAGTTTCCTGCCCATTTAATTATCCTATCCAAAATTTTGCAGAAGATATTACACAGGTCAATCAATTCCTGAATCTAGTAATGTTCTAACTATATTGTTTAAACTATATAAAACTTCAACTATCCATTTAACAACAGACTTAGAAGTGATTCATTTACTGACACGAGTATGAAAATAAATTGGAAGATTCTAATAACAGATATATATGTACTTGTTTCTCCTTTCTTTTAAAATAGTAAATTCACTCAAAATAGAAAGTACATAAGTTTGGGAGCCATAAAGATCACTTTATAATCTGTGCTATCTACCATACCAATTGAGTGGCTCTGGGAAAGGATATGGCTGACTGGCATTTACCTTCTTTTAAAATGGAAATCAGATGCTTATCTTCGACTCCTGGTTCTGAGAGTTGAGGTGCATCTATGTCACCAGGAGTCCAGGGTAGAATGCAAATCAAACATTGAGCCTCACTCTCGAAACTGACCTAGCAGAATCCAGCAATTTTCACCTCTAAGAAGTTCTCATATGGAGGTAACAAACAGTACAAGAAATGTATCCAATGACTAACGTATGAAATTGTAACCTCTCTGTACATCAGTTTAACAATAAATTTTTTTTTTAAAAAGGAATATCCCGGGGGTGATTGAGAACAGCTGTAGCCTGTTAATGTAATTATATTGGGGAATTGATAAACAAAAAATAAAAAGAAGGTCTCATATATTTCCTTGTCTGTTACTACCGACAGACCACCACTGTCTTTCAGGATAACTGATTTGAAGAAAAAGTCACTAAGTGTAACCATTGAATTAATAAAGGCACATTTGTCTATGCTATTTATTTTCTGCCTACAGACACCATAAAACTGCACAAAAATCAAGAAAATACTAAAAATTAGAATTTCCATAACAGCAAATCCTACCACAAGGTCTTAACCACAATAATGAGGTCTCTCAAATATGTTTCATATTAACTTGCATTTCTATCAATTCTAGTTCATCCTTCTATTCCTGACTGATAGGTTGCCTATTAATGCCTCTGCCCAGGAAGATCTTTCACAGGCTACAAAATAGTTAGTAATGAGTGTTTTTATATGTATGCCTATTCTTCCTCTGAGCTCTTGAGTAATTAGAGATATGAAGGCAAGACTTGAGATGTGTCTAGTACTGTTAGATAATAAACTCCAAGTCCACAGAGGTTACCCAAAAGAACTAGATACTAATGTTTGTCTTTTTTTGTATTCTATTTTCTGCATTCTATTCTGTATTCTATCTTCTCTGAGTTGAATGTGGCAAAAATGATCATTTACAGCTGTGCTCAAACTTCAAATACTTCTTAGTATTTTTTTCGTCAGTACTAGAGGCTGTACAGAGTGGCGTGAGCTGACAATTCAAGCTTGTGCTCTACCACTGGAGTCACAGGTCCCTTTTGGCTTACAGTCCTCCTGTTATGCCACTGGCAGAGATGACAGCTTTGCACAATCACATCCACCTTCTGGTCGAAATGGGGTCAGGTAAATATTTTGTGTAGGCTCAAACACTGCTCCTCTCAACCTCTGCTTCCTGGCTGACAATCACGAACAATCATGCCCAGCTCAAAACCTATTTTCAACATTGCAAAGGCCCCAGATCATGCAACCAAAGAACTCATTGAGAGTTCATGAACCAGTTTATTTGGTAATCATTTTATAATTATATTTTCTGGAGTATTTTCTTATAGAAATGGAACATTCACTAACATATATCTCTCTTGTTTATCACTGTGTTCTTTGGGGCTAACTCCATTCTGTACAATGTGTTTTCTTATCCATATTACAAGTTGGGGAGAGCAGAGAGGATGGGTATCTTTCTCAAAATGTGATGTGACTACATTTCCTTTTGGTTCAATAAAGTTGACAAAGAAAATATTATAGAGCTTTTTAGAAGTGGTGAACTCTCTGGCAACCTCTTAAGCAATATTTCTGCTTAGGGAAACAGAATCTAAATAGTTTGATTCTCTCACAAGGTCCTCTTAGAGGTTGAGGTGAGTTCCTTCAATTTATACCCCACAAGTGTCGAAACAACTGGAGGAAACTGGGAATGGCATTGACATTGATTCTGCCAGGAAACCATACTTGGAGATAACATTTCCAAGTTCTCATATCTGTTTTCCTGTATCTTGTTGCAGTCAAGGAGTAGTTAAGGGCCAAAATTTATTGTTGTCGTTGTCCAGTACTGTCTTAGAATGCTTTGGTTTGATTGCCTTCCAAGTTGTGGCTCATAATTTTGTTAGCGTAACTGAAGGTGAGTCATCATTTTTAGGAAAATTACATATCAAATGATGGTCAAAAGAATCAAGACAAGCAAAGAAAAAGGTTGTATTGGAAAATTCTCCGGGCTTCAGAAATAAGAGATGACTATTTGAGAGAGAGCAATATTTACTTGTGTAATTTGCAAACCTCCTGTGAACAATTGTTTAGCTGGGTACATTTTCTCCAAAGGAACCACTTTGAAAGGAAACACATACATTTTTAATGTTAGGTTATAAAATTCTTGTTAAAAATGGGTTGATCCTTTATAGCGCAAGAAGTCACTGTATTTATTTTGGCTGTACTAATAATTAGTGTATAAAGGCTCGCCTTTTGAATTTTCTAAATTCCTGGCCTAAATTGCCAAATAGTCTGAGAAATATTAAATGTAATTTATTGTGGACCTTTATATATTTAAATATCTCTCATTTCCCACAGGCTGTCTGAATCATGAAATAGCACCTCTTGTGGATATCACAGCTATAAAATGTTAGTTGGCTGGGTTATCACATTTTACTTAGCTGGCAGTGACAGCATATCAATACTTTACAGCATCCTGCTATGCTGTTAATAAAGGGTCCAACTCCTCATTTCGAAACTGCAATACTGTGTTGTAGAAAGAGAATTAGACAGGATTTTAGTCATTTTCTTTCTCTTTGATGCAGGTGATATTTAATTTTATGTGCCATACTGACTATGCCATAGAGTATTCAGATATTTGGCTAAACATTTTCCTTGTGTTCATGAGTGTGTCTCTGAGAAAGAACATATTTTTAAAGTAATTCATAGTTATTTCATGATTATCACGTAAGGCATATTCACCGTAAAACTTGTAAGAAAGTATATTGGAAATGACTATTTTAATTTTCTTAACCTTTCCCCCATTTTTGCATATATGGGTCTTTTTTCCTTTTGGCATTAAACACAATACTTTAATGAGCATTTTTGTCCATGAAAGTTTTGGATAATGGGGATTTTTTCCTCCACAATATTTTCTTGGATGACAAATTACTAAGCATAAAGGATAAGGACATTTCAGACTTGTGAGTCAGAATATTAAGTACCATCCCAATGGTTATGTATAAATGGTTATAGAATATATATGTATATACATATATGTACATATATATACATATATATATATATTGCTTTGATAAGCATCTGCTACACTTTGTTCTGAAGATATTCAAAGGTCTATGTTCTGGAGGTTTGGTCCTGACCTGAGACATGGATAGTATTCAGACATGAAAGGAATTCAGATCTTTCTTTGGCACCATGATCCCTTCAAAGGAAGAGGCCATTTTCTTAATAACCCTTTTTTGTTTTCTCCATTTTCACCCACCTTCCATGAGGCAAGAAATTGTTTCTGTTCTTGCTTACACCATGATGCTCGGCCAAACTAACCATGACCTTAAGTTTCCAAATTGGTAGCCAAGGTAAACCTTTCCTCTTTTTTAGTTTGATTGGCACAGAGTTTTTAAACCATAATAACACAAATCTTTTATATAGCATCTTGTAGTGTCTATCACAAAATAAACATATATTGGAAGATTTTAGGAATAATATGATAGAAGTATAGGTGTAGATCAGGAGTGAGACTTGAGCAAAACTTAGACAATCAAAAGCATGATGTCCTGAGTTCATACCCCATTACCAGCACAAAGAGAGAGAGAGAGAGAGACAGGGAGAGAGAGAGACAGACAGAGAGACAGAGGAGAGAAAGAGAGACAGAGGGGAGAGAGAGAGACACACACACAGAGAGAGAATGTGATTATTGAAAGTAAATAACATAAGAAAGTCTTGAGAGCATAGTTCAAGGAACTAGTTCTTACACAAACTGGGAAGGTATTTGTGAACCTGGTGTCACTGGTTATAAGCATGAAAAATAATGCCTGCTTTGGAAATTAAAACACTTGTTATTGGTTTTATCAGGCCTAACTAGTTCTCACCTGAACCCTCAGCACCTATGAGAGTATGTGGAATATTTTGTTTTGTTAGAATAAAGATATTTATTTCTCAAGTGGGAGGTAAACTAAGAATCAAGGAGAGTGATTCCAGATGTCAGTGCATAGAAACATGCTAGGCAGTTGAGAAAGCATATTGAATAAGTACAGGTATAAACCAAATTGATTTTGTAAACTGAGCCAACCTTAGTGATTGGACCTTTTTGTTACTGAAATGCCTCATGAACAGCATATGAATGAGAGGATGTAGTTTAAACGTTTTCTGATTTCAAGGCTTTATACAAATGTTACTCTGAAATTGTTTCAAACTATACTAAAGAGTAATTATAAACTTCAATACAAATAATTGCGTGGGTTGAATTATGAAAAGAGAATCAGAAAAGAAACAGTTAAGGATAGCAAAGAAGAAATCAATAAAAATCCTCCCAAGAATGAACTTTGACAGAACATTTTTTGTCACTTTTACTTATGCAGAACACTTCAGTTACAGGTGATTGTTTTTAATTAAAATTATATAAAATAATTCAATTTTAACTATATAAACTTGAGTTTTCTATAAACAGTAGGAATGTGTGAATTGTAAATTATTAAAAACAGTGCATCACTGGAAAGAATAAGTGCTCTTCTTTCCCCCTTTATTGTCAAATTGAAGAACAGAGGGGTTACAGTTTCATATGCAAGGCAGTGAGTACATTTCTTGTTCTACTTGTTACCTCTTCCCTTATTTTTCCCCTGCTTCCCCCTTCTCCCTTTCTCTCCCCCCTCCCCACCCATGAGTTGTACAGTTGGTTTACACCAAATGGTTTTTTAAGTATTGCTTTTGGAATCATTTGTCTTTTATCCTTTGTCTTTCGATTTTGATATTCACTTTCCCTTCTCTAGTTCTAATTCACACATATACAATATCCAGGGTACTCAGATGAGATACAGTGATAGCGGGGGTACAACCACAGAAAGGGAATATGAGAGAAACAAAGAAAAGACACGGTTCCACATGGCATGTTGAAAATAATTACAACAATGATACAACACTTGTGCTGTTTACTACTTTTTTAGTAGAAGAAACAAAATCTGAAGACAAACATCATTGGAGTTCTTGTTAGGATAAAACTCTTCTGTGAAATTACCTCCACGTTCCTGTAGCCTAAATACCATTCTCTTCTTTCAAATGGCTCGACTCTCCTATTTTATCTTCATTTTCCCTATAAATAAATATACATATGACCACGATTCAAACTCATAACTTTCACAGGAAAAGCATTAAAGCATGAGCAATGAGCACCAATAGGGTGTACAAACCTGTAATAAGCCTTTTCTGGGGCTTTAAGATAATCTGACTTTTTCATTATTTAGGCTAAGAGAATATTTAACTGACAGGTGAAGTTTAACTGGAAAAAAATTCTCCAAACTGACTTTCATCCTCAAATGTAAAAATGTTGATGTACTGTGGTACAATTGTACCATGATATATACTGAAACTAAAAAGGAATGTAAGTGATAGAAAATAAACATTCCCTTTAATATTTGATCCCTAAAGAAAGTAGCACAAAACTGTGAGAATAAAAACATTGAGCTGTAGGAGCATATAATAAATCTTATATTTGGCTCATTCTCATTTCTCCAATGTTAAAATTCTTCCATGGAATTAGCATCCATGTTTTCACAATTTCAAAAAGAAGTTCTAATCATAAAAGAAGACACCATCTCTATCTCTAGCTCAAAACTAGATTGTCGCTATAAAATTTTGTCTCTGACTCCTAAACTTTTATACCTTTAAGCAAATTATGCAAGGTATTTGCACATGAAACAAGAATGAAACCTAATTGTAATTAACTTTCAGCTGTTCTGTTGTAAAAGTCTTCTGGCAAACAGTTACAAATGTTCTGGCACATCAAAGAAAAAATTAGACATATGTTAGTCAAAGAAAACCGAATTAGAGGAATTTTAAGGAAAAATCCAAGTGACTGTTTTTCCTCTTGTTTTAAAGTAAGAATATGCAATTAAAACTTTTATTTACATAGTAGAGATTGAAAATTTATGCTTTGGCCTATGTTTACAGGTGTTGTGAGGTAAGGGAAATGGAAGCAAGGAAAACAAGAGAAAAGAAATGTTCAGGAAACCTAATGTATATTTTTAGCATTAGGGAAGAGCCCCTGTGTTCCACAGAAGTCAGAATGGAAATTGCATTGCCCTCTGCAGTTTATTAGCCGTCTCTCTCCTAGGGCAAAGCTCTCATTTTCATTTTCAAGGTGCAAGAATCTTTTCAAAATAGACATGTTTTCTTCCTTGCACCTGTGTATTTGGATGATCTAGATGTTTTCAGAAACATGATTTCTAAGTTAGAAAAATAATTTTTCCATTATATCTAGGAAAGTCCCTTGCCATCCAATTTCCCAGGATGAACTCAGGTCAGTTCCTGAACAATAAAAAACGGCTAATTTCTATAATTAAGTAAAAGTTGAAACCTCCTTGGTTAAGTCCCACTTGGAAAAGCATTACACTGCCTTTTAGGATCTCTAAAATCCATCCTAGGTTTTATATTTCATAACTCTTTTAAAATATCACCTCCATAAGATTTGAAGTTCGGTCAGTATCCGCCTTTCACAAGCTCTATCACAGTATAAATAATCTGTCTTTTCTTTCCTTAAGTGAAGAACCTGTAGAAAGTATCACATGACCTGCAAAGGGTCTTGTGACTCCAATTTAAATGAAGTACTTGCTTCAAAAGCCTTGTGAGATCTGGTAAACTGAAGAGACAGGTAGAGTTGACTATCTATTATGGTCTTTTCATTCAACCAGTATTTATAAAATAATTTCTATCTGCTAAACAAGGCAGGTAAAGGGGGGAGAATAGAGTCAAGAATCAAATGTGTATCCTACAAAATTAAGAAGAGTGAGGGAAGGGGTAAGTAGGGATGGGTTTTGTGAGACTGTTGAATGGGATGACATCAGTCAAGATATATTCATAACCTGTTTGTTAAATAACAATTCCTTTGCATAGCTACTTAAAGATAATAATAAAAAAGCTATTATTGCCCTTATGTGTGGAAGCTAGATTTAGCTTATAAACTTAGATGTAAACACATTGGGTGGTATGCAAGTCTATACATATATATTAAGTGAAATATGGTAGACTCAAGGGAGATCTCAAATAGTTTAATTTCTTACAAAGGCAAAATCAAAGGTCAACAAAAATAAAACACCAGGTAGCAGGTGCTCCAAAGGGGTAGGGTGGAGTTAAGGGGGAAGGGGTAGTCAAATGAAGAACAGAAAAGGGAGGTAAATGCAGTCAAGAATCTAGTGCACATCAAACAAAATCAAGACGAATGAAGGAACTGGTAGGGAGGGGAAGGACGAGTGAGAATGCTGAAAGGAGTGGCACTGATCAAGATATAGTGTATTCATAACCTGTTCTGTTAAATGGCAATTCCTCTGTAAAACTACTTAAAGATAATAATACAAAGAATAAGAAAACAACAGAAAATAAAAATAATAAAAACCCAATTATGAAACAATTCAATTTCTTTTAAAAGGTACATGGAATATGTTTTATTTTTTTCTGATTTAGGTGCAAAAATTTTAAACACAAAATAGCTATACATCTAAGCATGTCTTTGAAAATATACACATACCTTATGAATTTCCCTCAAAGCAGCAAATTTTTGGCATATACTCAAATCATGCAAATTTATATAACACTGCAAATTATATTTTGTACAACTGCATTCAAATAATACTACCTTGAGTCCCTTAAATAATTACTGTGTTCTGTATACCACTGTATACACACTGTGAGACTTGTTATGAAAGAATTTAGGCTAGGAATCAAATGGTTCTAATATCCTCTCTTCCTCTATTGAGTCAAATGATATTATTGAAAATTTTATCTCTCTGGAGTCTCAAAACTTTTAGTAAAACAAAAGATATGGAAAAGTTACACTAAAATTTACTTTTTTAGTAATGGCTAAAAGTTATATATTATGGTTAAATTGGCTTAAATGATTCTTTTGTAAGTTTCAAAGTTATTCTATTATTTTATCTTGAAGATTCTTGATTGATTTTAGCATAAATGTAATAACATTTTTGAGTTACCTTATTAGCATAAATCAAGTATACAAATAGGTTTTATTGTGATATTCACATTCCTGTAGATATAATACACTTCGATCAAATTTGCCTCCTCTATTACTTGAATAACTCAAATGACTTCTAAGAATAAAACACATTTCAACTAGAACTATAATAGAAAAACATTTTTTGTATCATTAAAGGAAAAATATAAAGAAGAACTAGGGCAGTGTTGGCTCACACTAGTTATTCAAGCTACTTGCAGGGAGGAGATTAGAAAGATCACAGTCAAGGCAAGCCAAGAATACAAAGTTCCTGAGATTCCATCTCAACTTTTAGCTCAGCTTGTTGGTGCATGCCTGCCATGCCAGACAGGCATAAAAGAATGCTTTATTTTTGGGGGGAAGCATTATCTTTGCTATTCTCAACAGTGGCTCTTGAAAAGTGTGTTTATCATTCAAGGCTGTTTACTATTTAAGTATTTGATACAAAATCATTTTGGATAGTCAATTTCTCTACTTAAAATGAATGCAAATGAGAAGTCTGTGAAGTGTTGTTTTCTCAGCACACACACAAGTTATCAAATGCAGTTACATCTAACAGAAAAATAGAAGAAATGATGCTGTCAACTCCACAGGGGCAAGTAGCCAAGGTTGGTCGGGTAGCTCAGTGTAGCACTGTTAAAAAACAAGATAAGCTGGGTGCTGGCAGTTCACGCTTGCAATCCTAGCTACTCCGGAGGTTGAGATCTGTTGATTGTGGTTCAAAGCCAGGGGAGCAGAAAAGACCCCATGAGACTCTTATAAATTACCCAAAAAAGCTCCAGGTAGTGCTATGGCTCAAGTGGTAGTGAGCTAGCCTTTGGCACAAAGAGGCTCAGAGACAGCGCCCAGGCCCTGAGTTCAAGCTCCAGGACTGACAAACACTCTCTCTCTCTCTCTCTCTCTCTCTCACACACATACACACACACACACACACACACACACACACACACACACTCAGCACAACACAAAACAACAAGAGAAGCCCAGCACTGGTAGCTCACATCTGTACTCCCAGCTACCCAGGAGACTGAGATCTGAGGATCTCAGTTTGAAGCCATCCTAGGCAGGAAAGTCTGTGAGACTCTTATCTCTAATAAACTACTCAGAAAAAAGCCAGAAGTGGTGCTTGGCTCAAATGGTAGAAAGAGCTCAGGAACAGCACCCAGACCCAGAATTCAAGCCCTCTTTCTTCCATTGATGTCCTGTGGTGGCATTTTGGCTATTAAACTTCCAACATTGGATCAATGGAAGGACAGTATATGAACCAAGAAAGTCCAAAGCTTCCTGGAGGCTTACACCATTCAGCAATATTTTGTATATAGTGACAACACTACAAAACATTTTGAAGAAGCAGGTATTTTTTTTTATTTGGGTATTTCATTTGTAACTATGACATGATGATCCTTCCTTTCTAATGGGTCTGCATATGCTATTGCAAGTTCTGATCACTACGAGGTGGACAGTCTCTGAGATCCCATGTAAATGGTGGCCCTCAGGTGCAATTCCCTTTGTCTTGCCAGGTACGGGGCCTGCTGGCCCCACTGTGTGTGCGTTAGGGGAAGTAAAGCTGACTGCTTTCCTCAGTGCTGCTGAGGTCACTACATTGCTGCAGTCACGGTAATTACAAAAAGGAGAATTATGCCTCCTTTCATAACCACTGGAACAGGGACAAAAATAATTAAGTGATTTTCAAAATACAAGTCAATACAGGATGCCAGGCTGCAGAACTACAGGCTTGTATGTTTATACTGTTTCTGTGGGTATGTTACTCATTCTAAATTACCATTGATCTTTCTCTGAAATCATCTCTTAAAGAATGTTTCAGTTCTCTTCTTTTGGCTGATACAGCTAGATCTTACTGAAGCATGGAACTAAATGTGAAGATATCCCCCTTCTCTACTTCTTCTCCTTGCCTATGGAGTTGAATAGGTCGTATTCATTGCTAGCAGAAATGATGAGAAGGAAGGCATGGCCTGTTCCACGCCACTTATCTCATATATTTTATCCTAGTACATGTAAAAACTAAAGCAGAACTTTGGTCCATCTTTCTTCTTTCTTTTAATACTTTTAACATTTCCACTAAAATAACATAGAATCAAAATATGAATCAGAAAAGGTCTTTTCATATCATTGTTTCTCAACCCAAATTGTACATTATAATCTAGTGTTGCTGAACAGAATCTTTGGAACACAAAAGATTTGTGTTTGAAGTACTACATTAGTAGTCAATTTTTTAGGACTTTGGACAAGCTATTATCTGAAAAATGATTATGTCATAATGACCATCTTACACAATTATTCAAAGGATCACAAGATTATATTAGCATAATTTTAGCACAGTTCTCAGCCCAGAATAATTGCTTATTTGATACTCAAAGTGTCTTGCGGCCAATTTTCTTGATTGGAAAACCATGCACTGTAGACTTTACTTAAATATTACCAGCGCAAATGATCATATATTAGGCCCAAAGAATTCTGTAACAAAGTTATTGAACTTTAATTCTAATGTAAGCCAGAAGCTGGGAGTTGGAATTTGAATGAGTTTCCACTGATTCAATACATGACAGATGCACCTAGAGATAAGTAAAAAGAAAATGATCATTTGATGTCTTAGTCAATATGAGCAATTGTTTTGCTTTCTATACATTTGTTTCATTTTTATTTATTACAAGTTAACTTGTTTTAATATATAGCTGGGACTGACCAGACTCTAAGTTCCAGAGAAAAGTGTTAGTAAATGCTGTCTTTATTTATTCTCTTTTTAGGTAATATGCAATAGTGCCTACTATCTTAAAAAAATATTTTTGCTTCTAAAGAATCAAAATAATATAGTCTTAATTCTAGGGAATGAAGTTTACAGTATTGCATGAAACTACAGTTTAGCTTGAACGGAAAAACCAGAAGCCTAATATTTAATTATGGCTGGGTAAATATCAATAAATACAGCTATCTGTGAATCACCCTAGCATGTTAAAATACTCTATTGTTTAAAATATACACAGACTATGAGACTTTCTGAGAGAGCATCCTGTCACTGCTACAAAACTCCCTTGAGCTGACGATGATGGTGGTTTGTCTCCCCCAGTGAGTGCATTTGCTGGAAAATTAATTCCAGTACAGATCTTTAATCATCAGCCAGTACACATATCTTCATTTATCATGTGGTTTTACTTCTACATTGATTTCTATGAGTTAACTCTAAGCTTCCATATCCACTTTTTCTAACCTCTCTTCTAAGCTCATTTTCACAAAGGTGTTGGTGTCTCATTATCTGTCTACACCTGTTTTGTTTTCTTAGTGACACCTGCAGCTTGTCAGAACAGCAGCAGTGCAATGTGCTTCCTAGTAATAAAACTCAGCATCCTACAAATGTAAGGACTGTACTTTATGGACTGGCAGAACTAGAAAGGAGCAAATGCCATCAGCTGCAAAAAGGGAATTCAAGTTTTCATAGGAGTCCTGTTATCCTCTCTGACTCTTACTTACATAAGTAACCTACTTAGTATGATCTACTGTCAGCCTCATTTCATGCTAGATACTTATCCTTCAAGCTTGTTTCTGTTCTCTATCAAATAGAGAGGTGGCAGATAGGTTCTATATGATGATCTGGTCCTAAAAAATATACTACCAAAAAAGCATAAAATATTCCCTTCTAACAGTTTGAGAAATCAGTGTGAATATAAAAAACAAGATGCTGTCAGTCTGGGACCTATTTTTGTTCTCAATCTGTGTCTCAGCAAAGACACACAAGAGAGAGAAGAAAAATGAGATGAAAAATTCAACCCCCAAATTAAGAAAAGTGAGGGATAGGTGGGGTGAGAGGGATAGGTGAGAATGTTGAAAGGCATGACATTAATCAAGAGACACTATATTCATAGATTGTTCTATTGAATAGCATCTCCTTTGTACTATTTAAAGAAAATCAAAATACATCTAAAAAAGAAAGAAAAATTAGATGAAAATCCTGAAGTTCCTTGTGCTTGACATCAGAATAATATAAAAATGATGTCAATACTCAATCCTCAAATATCTCATGGTATTTTGCTATGACAGAACTTCTATATAACTTCAACGGTCCCTGGTATCCTGAAGCTACTTCCAACTTTAAATAATTCTATTGAATTTATCCTGAATATATGTGTCTCTTGTGACTTAATTATTTGATGGCTGAAACTCTAAAAACATGGATCCAAAGTATCTGATCAGAAATTCTTTCACTGTACTTAAACTCTTATTGGTGCAAAATGTTGTCTTATACACTGGGTATCTCCAGTCTCTATTTTTGTTTATTCAGACAACTGTCCTTCCTAACACTCTAGAATGCTCACTGGAATAAATATATTAATTACATTTTATAATATAAGTTAATTTTCAACTGTTGACTGACAATCATATCTTCAAGAAAATAAATACATTAGGAGCTTAGATGATTAAAAAGGCTGATGATGATGTATTTTATGAATAGAATCATTTGTCATCAAGCACAGAACTTCTTTCTCTCTCTACTTTTTGGAAGTCCCGTACACATACACACACAGAGACATATACATAAATATGTAAACATATATATGAAAGAATTTTGCTCTCAAAATATAGAAAAAGCCAATAATGATCTGCATAACAGCCAGATAGTCTCATGTATCACCTACAGAGTTGTACTTTCATTTACAGCATTTGTGTTTAATCGATGGTCTAATTGGAGAGAAAGAACAGGTTGAGTTTCACATTCTTTGCTAAATTATCAGTTCTACTAGTTTAAGAAAAATTAGCATATGATTTAGAATTTTGAAGGAATAAATATCAAAATTCAGTCATATTCCTAAAGCTCTTTTCATTTTCCCTTATTAATCCTTCAGCAGAAACTAGTTACAACATTGTAAAGTTGCTTCTCTCTTTCATGTATCTATTTTGTTTCTCTTCAAGTACTTTGTTTCTACTATGTACTAAGCCTACTCTGTTACCTGGAAATACAATGATAAAATACAGGCATGCCTTCGTTTCTCATAAAGCACAGGACACTATTAAAGAAAAGTATATGGTACTTAAGAAGCTCACAAGAAAACTTAACTATGCATAGAAGTAAACTCTCACCGTATTGTTATTTGAGCAAACAGCCAATCTATGAACAGAAGTTAAATAGGCACAGATGCTGGTGAGGGAAGCTGAGCCAGGCAAAAGGATGGCATTGTCAGTACTCAGAGTAGAAAGAGATAAGATAGGCTTGGTTTATGTAATCAGATGGTAACTTGTACAGTCTAAAGAACATACCTGATTTGTTTCTAGTGAGTATATTTATATCATTCAAGATTCAACACGAGAAGTAAAGTTATTAAGAGAAATTAGCAATTGTGTGCTCATATATAAAGATAGATTAGATAGATAGATAGATAGATAGATAGATAGATAGATAGATAGATAGATAGATTCAATGAATATGGAATGGTCTATGTATAATTTGTTTATTGTGTTTGTTCTCCATTTCTCCCAGTTGGACTTTAAGCTCCACTAAGGAAGGATTTTGAATTTTAGTAAATTGCAATAAAAATATTTGTACTGTATTACTAAGAAGGCTACAACTCACTTATTTCCAAATTCTTAGTTACTTTAGAATTACAAATTACTTTAGAATTACTTTAGAATTCCAAGTCTTTCACATTGGACTAAGAAAAATTGAGTACATGAGTCTCTACATTTGAGAAGAAGAATCTTCATTTGTGTTTCATAGAAAAAAAACAACCCTGCACAAATAAATCTTCATTTCCCTAAGAGCAAAAGATGTAGTAGACGAATTCACGTAACAAAACAAATATTAATAGATATATTGTTCTGGTATCTGATTCACATAAACAATGTTTTCTCCTTACCGTAATACAAAATCTATAGAAAAGATATGGAATAAGGAAAGGACCATAATATAAATTCTCCACAGGAAATATCCCTAGGGGAAATGACACATGAACTTGAAGGGAAAATGTTAATTTGACAAATTGGAGTGAAAGGGGTCTTCCAGGTGGCTAGAAGGAAATCAGAAAACCTCAGAGATAATTAATTCTTAGGTATAGTGAATATTATTTATGTAAATTTGACTTAACCTGAGCAACTGTGGAGGCATACTAGAAAATAAGGAATACACAAAGCAGTGAAGTTACGGAAGATCCTAAAGAGGCATCGTGAGTTGGGTTTAGAGAGGAATGTATTCTGCTATAATATATTTAGTGTGTTTATTTCCTTATATCTAAAAGAAATGCAATAGTAGTATTTAATTAAAAAATTAGTGAAAGTGATATTGTCCAAAAAAACATATACTCTTTACCTGACTTATATAAATGTAACCCATCTGTTCAGGATATTTATAAAAACAATAATTTTTAATTAAAAAATGGTGAAGATCAATGGAGTTAATACTAAAGCACATTACAAGTGCTATACACAAATTTAATAATACTGATGCCATTACCTACTTAACACTGGACAACTTAAGCTCTTTTTGCTTTGGTTTCCTCATATATTAGGTGAGGCAATGGTAGCAACCAAGGTTATAGATATTTTTAAGGCTTAAATAGATAAGTAGGTTAAATTCTTTAAAATTACCAATCTCATACCAGGTGATTAATGAGGGATGGTTATTATCATTGGGTTTTTGTCAGGCTCTGTCATTCATTAGTATAGCCAGAAAATATGAGGAAGAAACATAACAACTAATCTACTCATGCCAAACTTCACATTACATTGTTCCACAATTTAAATATTTGAAGTATTCAATATTGCTATTGTATACAATTCTCCCCCAATATCATGATGCACACTTCTCCCAATAAATTATGTACATTGATTACTTGTTTGGTTTATGTCAGGATGAACGGGTGAGACACAATAAAAAGTGGGGCAGTTTTCCATAAAACAAAACAGATGGTTTTTCCTATATACTTATAAAAATGTAAAGGCATTTCTGGTTTAGGAAAAAGAAGCACTAGGAGGAATTATTTAGAATGTTCATATTATCCATCAACAAATCTTAATTGCATGTTTAGTTTGTTCAAGATACTAAATTATGCATTGTGAAATAAAGGAATTAAGCATAAAGCCTAATCCTAATTGTAAAACAACTATTAGTTTTCTAACACTGCATAACAAATTACCACAAACCTAGCTTAAGACAGCAAACAAATTAACATGTAGTGTTTGGAAGTAGAAAATTTGGAACCAGTGAAAGTCATTATTTGCTCAGGGAATCACAAGACTGGAATCAGGGCGTTGATATTGTGTGTTCCCATCCAGAGCCCAGGCTCCTTCTCTAGACCATTTAGGTTGGTCCTAGCGGAGTGGGCCTCCCACACCAGGAAAGTCTGTTCCTCAATGCCAGCAGAAGAGTCTCTCCTAAATCTGCCATGAAGGACTTTCCTATAACATTAGGCAATCCTTTTAGTACCATTTAATTCTATTAATGGTTCATATATATATATATATATGTGTATATATATATATATGTAAGATTGTTCAGGACAGGTATTTGAAAGGCAGCAGAAATGTTGCCTATCACAATGTAAATGAAAACGATTTGAAATGCATGAGAGTAAAATCTAAAAAACCTGAGGACCAAATCTGTATGGTAGGGTGGGGAGGTATTGGTGAGAAGTTCTAAAGCAGAGGAAGCCTCAGGGTCTGACCAGGTCAGATTCATAATGACAACAGATTCACCATGTCTCTTGTCTCCCTCAATCTTCCTTCCATCCTAGCTATTTTCAGATTCAACTCCTATTGAAAAGTCTCTATTTCCTTCCATCCCCAAACATAATCACATCATTTTTGGTTTCTAAATACTATTTTAAAGAATTGAAAACTTCCCACCCTGGATCCCCCATTTCCTCTTTTTCTGACTGCCACTATTTTGACCTTGGCCCAGTCAGTCTTAAATTACAAATCAGAAATAAGAGACTTTTGGAACTGCCATAAGCTACACAAAGCAATCTAGCTGGAACAAACTTACTGATGGTTCATTCAACTTTAAGTGAGCAGACCTTTCCAACAGCTAATTTTCATGAAGCCTTCCAACAATGTCCAGTAAATACACCATGGAAGTGCACACACATTCTAAGGAAGATGGTAAATCTGTGGAGTTTCCATTGTTGAGCCATCGCTCAGATATGTTTAAGGGTTTACAGCTTATTACATTATGGATCTTAATAAAAAGTTCTTCTGAAGACAAATTACATCCCTATAGCTGTGGAGATAGAACAATTCACATTGCTTTTTCCAGCATTGCTGTCAAGAAACTTGTCATAGTTTGTTGTTTATGAGTTGTCCTTATCTTTTCCACACCTTTCAAGAAGGAGAGTAGCAGACTATGCCAATCTTTTTGTGTGAACACCGAATGTAATTTCAGGCTACAAATAATTATATCAAGGAATGTGAAATGGGAATTCAACTATGACAATAAAAATAAGTATTGAAAGATATGAAAAATATCTTTTTTCTGTGACAGAGAAAATTTATTTGAGTAAGATCTACATTTAATTAAAGCAAAAGTAAGTATAAAAGAAGCTAAGGGTGTGCAATAAGTGCACTTTTATAACAAATGTTGGTGAATATTACTGACTTATATGAATGCAAAAACATCTACTAAGTTGTTTGGAGACTATGAAACAAAGCAGGGTTGGAGAAAATAATTTTAGCCAAATCTTGAAACTGGATGACATGAAATCTGAAGATAACAGAATCTTCTGGGTAAAGACACTTGTATGAGAAAGTACAAACTATGAATGAGATGCTGTCTCTGGTCCATTTCATTACTTTATAGGACCATTAACTTCTTCTATAAATAGTTGTTGAGCATCACTATGTGATGAGCCCTGTATAGAGAGTCCTTTTGTGTAGTTTCACTGCTTATTTACTCCTCACAAACAACTCATGAGGTTAGCACAACAGGTATGCCCACTCTAGGGACTAGAGTTAAAGGACTGAAAAGAAAAATTGCCCAGGATAACCTCTTCATGAACCAGAGAGCCTAGCTTGAACACATATTAAGTGGGATTAGCCAACTGACAATGAGAGAAGATACTAGAGAACCAGTACTGAAAATAATTGTCACTTCTGGGAAGAACAGTTCAATATTAATATGGAAGGGCCATGTTGAGAATATAGACAAATACTGCTACCCATGTATTAGTAAGAGGGCAGTGGGAATTTGATGTTGTGTTGGTGGTGGTGGTAGTGGTGGTAGTGGTAGTGGTATTAGAGATATTGATGGTGGTAATGGTAAGTAGAAGCAGCAGAAGTTGTAATCATGTTTGTCTTCTCAAAAATACATTTTTTTCTTTTGGATAATCTGCTATGCATTTATTAGTCCTGATAGAAGTTCCAATTCTAGTATTCATTGTCATGACTACGATTATTTCTGTGAAACAGTCTCTTAACCAGAACAGAGACAATCAGTGCAATCTGATTATTTTTCTGACTAGAACTAGCAAGAGTCTCCTTCTGGTTAGATCTCTGCACCCTGGAGAAAAGAGAATAGAGGAAAACTGAGGATGAGGATGATACAAACAGAGAGAAAACTAAGTGTCTATTTATGCTTCAGGTAGGTTTTATCTCTTCATTTTTATCGGATTAGTTGCAGTTGCAAATAAATATTAACTTAAGCTAACTCAAGGAATCTTTAAAAATAGTATTTGACTAAAAAACATAACTTCATAATAACATCTGATGAATGATGTGTTGTAATGGATACAAGGAATCAACTGAACTTTATTCTGTACTTAGGACACATATTACCTGTGCAAAAATCTTAATAACTCTTTAACTATGCTATCACACAACTCTCCTCATCAGTTATTTGTCTAAATTTTACTATTCTTTGATAAAATCCTATAAATTCTTCAAAGACTTATCTGAACCTGTGAAAGCCATCTACTTTTATTTTGTGCTTACATAAAAAGAGTCATATATATTTTTGAGCTCTTGATTCACAATGTGTCTTTACTCATCTATAGTCTAAATATGAAATGACAAAATAAACTCAGGTAATCACCATGACTATAGTCACTAGAAATATAAGCTACCATTATCATATATCCTCACTACATAATATGTGTATAATATATGTATGTATATATATATTAGTATATATTTATGTTATATGTATACTTTATATGTGCTAGAACATGTATATACATACAATTACAATATGCAGAATATATTATATGTATTAGTGCATAGCATGCACTAGTATGTGTAAATGCATTTTCAGATACTTTCAAATAGCATATAAAGAAAAACATCCCCAATCCAAAACTCTACTAACTATACTTGAATTTTATTTATATGTATTTGTTTAAAAGTTCTAAAAAAAATCTCTTTTGATTAAAGGAAATTTTCTATTTTTATTATATTCAGAAAGGCATAAGACTCAGGTTAAGTATTCAGGCTTGAGTACTAGCAACCCCTAGTTGTGTGATTGTTTTTTCCTTCTACATGTCTCAGTTTTCTTTTTTTTTTTTTTTTTTTGGCCAGTCCTGGGCCTTGGACTCAGGGCCTGAGCACTGTCCCTGGCTTCCTTTTGCTCAAGGCTAGCACTCTGCCACTTGAGCCACAGCGCCGCTTCTGGCCGTTTTCTGTATATGTGGTGCTGGGGAATCGAACCTAGGGCCTCATGTATCCGAGGCAGGCACTCTTGCCACTAGGCTATATCCCCAGCCCCTCAGTTTTCTTTTAATAAAAATTTCCTAACAGCCTATCTCTTCTCTATTTGAGCAGATTATGTAAAGATTTGGGAAGCAAATACCTGTGAAGCCTTTGAAGAATTTTTGGCACATAAAGGAATCATTAAGATCATGATGGTAACTGTCATGATTGTCATTATCCTCTGGGTTATTTAGAGGTTAGAGTCACTAACATGTAACTCTAAGAAGAAATGCTGCAGTGGTACCATAATTTGAACAAAACCCCTTGTTTCATATGCACAAAGTGATTGTGTAAAAACACATTCAAATTTTAAACAATGACTGAGAATTGAAAGCATGTTTTCCTTTGGAAATTAGTTCTTAGGATATGTGATTGTGTTCCATTACCAAATACAAACATTATGAACTGATTTATGCAAATGGTCCTGAGCTGTAAAAATAGTGTTTTCTTGTGACTGGGATTCCTGGAGAAAAAAATATTACTGATCGTCTGAATTTCTACTTCTCTGCAAAGAAACCAGCTAACTAGAAGGATTAATGACATAAGTGTAAATATTGAAAAATACAATTTCTAGAGGGAAGTATGAGTAAATTCCACACTAAGGTATATATGTGGATAGACACTTTTAGCCATAAAATTTAAGAAACAATAAGAAAAAATAAATATATTTTATAACATTATTTTACATAGTCGAAGAATTATTTTCAATGGTTAAAAATTGAATAAAGTTATCACTACCTGATAGTATAATATACTCAATAATGGTATTGTATACCAGAAAAAATGCTAATATCACTTATAGTTTTTAATTTGAGAGATAAGTAACCAAAACCTTACTAAGAAAACAAGATAATTTTGAGAGAGAAAAACAACAGCTCTCAAATATACAAGATTATGCAAATTCATTTAGAATTACATAATTTCAAGTTTAAGTCATTATCATTTTTGGTTGTAGAAATAATGGGGCTTCTTAAAGTGGAATCCTTAGTTTTTTCAGTCTAAATGACATTTGTAGACAGGTAGGCAAAATAAGTGGAACTCAGGGCATGAGGCCCTTCATTCAAACCCTGATTTCAGAAAAAATAAAATAAAAAGGAAAAGAAAAAAAGAACCAAGTGAGCCTTCCAATCTGAATTTGGCCATGAAAAAAAGCTACTAAGCTTCAAATGTTGTAATGTTTTAGGTTAGTTTCAGATGTTTATACTAACCACTAATCACTTTTTATGAACTGGCTCTAATTTAAAAAATTATTATATGTGTGTATTACATAGGATATAATTGTTCTTTATACACACACACGCTCATATGTGTTATATATATATATGTGTTATATATATATATATATATATATATATATATATATATATATATATATATCCAAACTCGAGTTTACTAAGTTCAATATCAGTTCAGAGGCTTCTTGGGAGGCAGAGAGAGGAGGATCAAGATGTGAGGGTAGCACAGACAAGAAGGTTAGTGAGATGGTCTCTGGTGGGGGAAAAAAACAGCAATAGTGGTTGGTGATATGCGCTTGTCCCAGGAAGAATTCAGTTCCTAAATGTTATTAACTGTTAATATTAAACTGCTGTGAAGACAGAAACACTATCTGAACATATCAAAACTTACTCATCTAGAAGCTATAAAAGGAAGTGAAGGTAAAAGCTGCCATCACCCTAACATTCTCAAGATGGAAGAGCACAATTGCAGATGATGACATTGGAGTGGCAGTCACATCCTGGAAGCACAAATGTTCCCCTCCACACCCAATTTCATCTCCATAAGGCTAAAGAAGTTCTGCATATAAAGTAGTCTAGACAGCACCTGCTCTCAGCCAGAAGCATGGCACTGTCAGGGGTATTCAATAGAAAGCGTGATTACACAGCATGCTGCACTATCTCACATTCAGACACTAGCACGGCTCCCTCACCAATCCCAGACTCTAACAAAGGCTGACCAGGTGCATCGCTACTCTTAAACCTGTAGACTCAGAAAAAGAGAATCACCACTTTTTCAGAAAAAAAAAAATGCTAACTTGGATAAATAGAATCTTCAGTCCTGCTGGTGAATTGTGAATGTATTTTTCAGTCTTGCTTTTTGATTTGTTTGCTGGTACTAGGGCTTGAACTTAGTCCCTGGGTGCTGTCCCTCCGCTTTTCTGCTCAAGGATGTTGAGCCACAGCTCTACTTCTAGCTTTTTGGTGATCGATTGGAAACCTGTGGACTTATTCTTCAATTGGCTTTAACTCACTATCCTCAGTTCTAAGCCACCTGAGCACTAGAATTATGGCATAAGACACTGGAGCCTGGCATTTTCCAGTATTTTTAGGTTAGTTTCTTAGCAATATCATTTTTGATCTCTGATGTGTTCATCACACTGACCTCACAAAATACAACAGGACATAACATATTCTGTGAAAAAAACAATTTTCTTTGTTTCCCACTAAAAATCAAATGCCCAAATCTGAATTATTCTATGATTTTACAACTGTAATTTCTTTTTTTATATATATTTTTAATTTTTATTATAAAACTGATGTACAGAGAGGTTACAGTTTCATACGTTAGGCATTGGATACATTTCTTGTACTTTTTGTTACCTTGTCCCTCATACCCCCCTCCCCCCTCCCCCTGTCCCTCCCTGAGGTGTTGAGTTCACTTACACCAAACAGTTTTGCAAGTATTGCTTTTGTTGTTGTATCTCGTATTTTACCCTTTGTCTCTCAATTTTGGTATTCCCTTTGAATTTCCTAATTCTAATACCAGTACACACTGTTTCCCATACACTCAGATAAGATTACAGAGATAGTGTAGATACAATCACAATAAGGTGATACACGAACATCATCAATAGTAGAAACTACAGATACACATGGGATGTTGAAAGTCAACTGTAATTTCTTATATGAAGTTCTAGAAAAAAAAGTATTGTAGTATTTAAAAGATTTTATTTAAAGTATGCTTCTGTGCAACACGAACAAAATTGCACTGGAGAATTATTTTGACCTAAATGAACAAGCATTTTAGTGAGTTGGATTGGGGAAAAGAGGATAATATTGCAAAAATCAAACGCGTTGCTTAAATATTTTGGATCGCAATATAGATAAAACATTTCCCCTCTGATGACAGTAATGATTGTTTTATTATGTAGACTCTAAGGATGTATTTATGAAGATAATGACCACCTTCTATTGAAAAGACTTTGTCTAAAGAAATCATCATGGCATATGAACAGGGTTCTGATTAAAATTGGTCTATTTAGCATGTCACTATCTCAATACCTTTTTTAAAAAATAGCAGATACATTTCTGGTAGATAACAGGAAGAATCTGTCCTAGCATCCAACGTGAATTTCCAAGTGGAGGATGACAGAGATTCCATTTCTTTACATTCCGACTCCCATCTGCTGTACACATAGACATAGACATCCCAACACACAACTTCAGAACCCAGGCCAAATTCCCACACTCCTTCAGAAGGGCCAGGAGCATAAAACAAAGTTCAAAAGGACTTCAATTTAAAATATATATGAAAAATGCCACTCATATTCCTCTCTTTCTGATGCTTACCAACTATGAAGAGATTAATATCAGGGAGATAAAATAGTTAAGGAGATAAAATTTAGGCAAGTGTCTATAGAATACTGCATATAGCCAAGCAAACTTTGTGGCACTGAATTTCACAATAAGAAAAATATGCTTTATCTTGTCAAGATCACTCAGAGTGTTTACACAGATGTAGCCCCAATATGCAGAAGCTAAAAGAGGTAAGACAGTGATCAGGAACAAAAAAGGATGGGACTGAATCGTCCCTATCATCAAAAGAAAGAAGAAAGTAGGTCTTATCCCACATACTTAGAAAGCTATCTGTTGAGACATGTGTCTGGAGAAGAGTTTGCTCAAAGAATGCATGTGGGCCTTTGCAACCTAACAAGGATGGATCTACAGGAATTAATTCTTGATCTCCTTTTCCATCCTCATCTCCTGCCAAGACCTGACTGAAAATTATGGATACAGCTTAGGTATCCGTAGGTTCTAAAAGGCCTGACACCCAAATGAAGGAGAATAAGGAAAACCAGAAGCAATCAATACAAGTAACCGACATTTTTCAGTTGGAGTAATAGAGGGAAACACACTCTTTGACACTACTATTTGCTAAAAGAAGAGGAGGAAGAACTGTAGCTGTTCACCCGTTATTTTTCCTACAGCACCTCCCTCCACTCAGAGGAAGTATGATGGGGAAGAGATCAAAGCATTATACCAATGAAACTTCCATTTTGCTGAAGAAAAAGAAGATAGAAGACAAAATGAGGGAGGAGGTAACACGTTGATAAGAAATGTACACACTGCCTTACTATGAAACTGTAACCCCTCTGTACATCACTTTGACAATAAAGAAATGAATTTAAAAAAAATAGTTTTTCCAAAACCACGGCTCCAATTATTGTTCTAACAATGATTTAACCAGGTAATCTTTGGTTGAAGTAAGGATGTGTTAGTTCCCTATTAAGGAAGGAAATCTCAAAAGATAGAGATAGATAGATAGATAGATAGATAGATAGATAGATAGATAGATAGATAGAAAGATAGATAGATAGATACAAAGATGCAAAGATACAGAGATAGATAGGCAGATAGATATACAAACACACACATGTACACACACACACCACTTTCTGATACCATGTCACCAATACTAACCAATAATCTTTTTGAACCCTCTTCAGGAACTAATGACAGGCACCAGATTAAATCAATCACAAGCCTTTCTTAACTCAATGCTAAATATATATATTTGCCATTAATTTCCCATTCTAATCTATTTCTATCAATGTTACACAGTATTTCCAACAATAGGCCTAAGGGGTGAAATTTCATCAAAGGCTTGGCTTCTAGATTGGACCTAGATTAGACCTTAGGTTCTAGCTTAGGTTATAGTATGGCCTATTACCAAGCAGGCTTAGCTGAAGTGAAGTAGTCAATTAAAGAGAAACTTTTCTGTGTGTATCTAGGCCTTGAAAACAGGGGAGAACATTTGCTGATCTCACATTTCAAAAATGCTTAGTTCTAAGTAATTATTGGGGTTTTGATGTTGTAATTTGCTGGAGCTACAAGGCCAGTGCTCACTGAGTATTCTTCTGTTTAAATCTGGGGGGCCAAGGAATGAAGCCTGGCTTTTCTAACTTTGTGTATGTATGCATGCTTTCTACAACCAAGACACTGTCTCTCCCACTCTCAGCTCAGGCTACAGTTGTTCAGAGGACCCCAAGAACCCCTAAATGTGACAGCATAAGAAGTTGGAGAGGAATACTTTTCAACTTCAACTTTTTAGAATGTTACACTTTAAGAGAAAGTGAAGTTGCTTTTTATTCAGGTTTAACTTCCTGATTTTTTTATTAATTTACTTTATTGTTATTATAAAGGTGATGTACAAAGGGATTACAATTACATATGTCAGGTAAGGTGCACATTTCCTTTCGTACAGTGTCTTCTGTTCCCCCACTCTCTCTCAGTCCCTCCTGAACTGTACAGTTCACTTTCATCAATGTCCACTGAGCTCCACTGCTGCACTTTTTCACTCTTTTTCCCTCACGTTCTGCACTCCCCCACACCTGCTTGAAGATATCGTGAATACAACATACATAAAGAAAGAAGACAGAACCATCCACAACTTAAAAGAGAAAGAGATCTCTTGTTTCCATAGCTTAGAATTTGTTTTGAGATACACACATACATACACAATATATAAATTTAAAGAGGCATGTAGGCATTGGGCTTTTGTGTTTCTCTCCTAAGAGTATTCTCTTTTTGTCTCACTAATTTTATATTATATGTTTGCTTTAACGTAACAGAAAATTTAATATTTGGACTTGAATTTCTATCTAGGAATTAGAGATATACAAGCTTTCCATATGTCTTGAAGCTACATGGTATAATCAAAGAATTGCTTGCATAGAAACAGCTGCAAAGTGCTATACTTAGGGATGTATGTTTTACTGTGTGATATTGACATTTATGGTGTGGCTTGGCCTATGTCCTCTAATATATTGGCAAATCTAGGCTCTTGTATTTTATAGTTAGAAGAAATGGAAAATAATCCTTTAACAAAGAGTAATGAATAATCAAGCCCTGGTGGCTTATGCCTATTATCCTAGCTACTCAGGAGAATGAGACCTGAGGGTTTTGACTCAAAGCCACCCCAGGGGGGAAAGTCTATGGGACTCATATCTCCAATTAACCACTAAAAATCCAGAAGTGGAGATGTGGCTCAAGCAGTAACTTGAAAAAAAGTAGAAAAGCTAGGGGAACTAAAATGCTCCATAATGGTGATGCAAAAAAAAAAATGAAAGAATAGCAAATGAAATAAAGTAGTATTAATACTCAAAAACATGAAACAATAGTAATTTATAATTGTATATTTACATTTCTCACATACTTATGAATCACTAAAAGTATTAAGATACTGTAAAGGGCAATTACTCTAAGGTAAGCAGAACAAAGTCTTTTTTCAGGTAAAAGGGTGGGGGGAGCTACCAAATACTGTTTCCAGGCATACTAAAATGGCCCATCTATCATACCATACTAGTTCTTAAGCTGGTGATACAATTAAACTGTGAACCACAGGAAGTGATGGGAAAGAAGGATTTGGCTCTCATGACACTAGATATCAAATTAACTGGTATAAGAGATTCAGCTACATTCCTATAGCTAATTTCTATAGTTAGACTCTGGACTAGAATAACTGTGTTGAGAGTCACAAATGCAGGAAATGGGCACCCAACTTTACTAGGATCATTTCCGTGGTGTCACCAGTCACTCATTCCTGAGAGCAGTGTAACAAGCCTAAAGAAGACAATCACATATATACTTCTCATTCACAAATATTTGGGGAGAAAAGGTCCAAACAATTTTACAAATACATGAAAAAATGTCTGCTGAGAGTTATTAGTTCTTTGATTCACATTTTTTTTTATAAAACTTTTCCCTCCAAGTCTAAAATATACTCAGTATATATTTATAGAATTGCATTGCTTTATCCTTAAATTAGCTGTAACTCACTTTAACTTTTCCACTAATGGGGATGGTCCTATTTAAACACTGACTAGGATTTTCTTTAAATCAACTCTAAATTTATAACATCACACAGTTTGGTCTCAGGCACTTTTTCTAAAAATCTCATTTGCATTTAGTATATTCTAAATATAAATTACAATAATTCAAATTTCTATAGTCTTAGCAAGTAATTTTGAACAAACTAAGGAATTATTGACCTCATTCAAACTTCCCTTTAATATTCTGGTCTTCATAGTTTTATAATTTCGAAGCTTGCAACTTTGTATGTATCAACTTTTGAATCCATAACTTGGACATTTTTTTCTCTATCTCATCCTTTCATTTTCAAAAGTCATTTTTATTCACAAATAAAATAGACTTCAAGTACCTTCTCAATTATGGCCTCCTGGAAATATAAATGTACTAATAAAGGTTGATCCATATAGAACATCTCAGTGTATAAATAATGGACAGGCGTGGGTACAAATTCATGCACTGCTTTAATGTGATTTAATGTTTGATATATCTATCCATTGTAAGACTTTACATTATTTTACTTTACCTTGAATGAATGTGTGGAAGCAGAATGATCATTGGAGACAAAAAATCATAACCCTTATAACAGTGTATTACAACGAACAATTCTGGACTGTGTATATCCTGTGGCACGAAAGAATAAGAAATGTATTCACTGCCTTACGTATTTAACTGTAACCCCTCTGTACATTACATTGACAAGAAAATTTAAAAAATTAAAAACTTAAAAAAAAAGAATAAGATAGGTCATATCTACATATACTTTATGCATTTGTGAAATACTAACTTTTTCTTATTTCTTCAAATTTCCAACCAGATTATAAAAAGCATCTATGGTGGCATTTCTAAAATTGTCACATATTTCTTAAAAAAAAAACAAAACCTGTCTCTAAGTAGACCTATACAATCCCAACTAAAGTTCAAGGGCCAACTGCTCATGGATGTTGTAATCCATAGGATCTTCCCTGGTTGAAAATGTGTATTGTCCTCCTACCAAAATTTAAGCTGGGTATAATATTCTTAAATCACAGCTTCCCTGAGAATTTTATTGCTATTCATTACCATCTGAATTTGAAAAGTTTAGAGAAAGTCGAACAACTCTGGATTTGGGTACTATAGGTTGGTTTGGGATAATGGTGGGTTTTTTTGGGGGGGTTGTTTGTTTTGTTTTGTTTTGTTTGCCAGTCCTGGGCCTTGACTCAGGGCCTGAGCACTGTCCCTGGCTTCTTTTTGCTCAAGGCTAGCACTCTGCCACTTGAGCCACAGCACCACTTCTGGCCGTTTTCTATGTATGTGGTGCTGGGGAATCGAACCCAGGGCTTCATGTGTACGAGGCAAGCATTCTTGCCACTAGGCCATATTCCCAGCCCCTGGGATAATGTTTTTTTCCTCATTCCATTTTATATAAGTGAAGACAAGTACTAAAATGCAATTTAAAGCTACTTTGTCAATCATAGAAATCTGTTTGTCCCACTTTTTACTCTGTATAAATTATTGGTTATATATTCACACTCCATTATAAGACTTGAAATAGTCAAAAGTACCAGATGAAAAGTAGGGTGAAGATTTGATTTGGAATATCTAAATAAAATTCAAAAGCAAGATGGGGTATTTATAGTCATTATTCATTTATAGACTTTGCAGAAACTTTTCTTTCCTCTTTATTTCAGTGCATATCTATCGTCTGTAGATTACTGGATATATTTTGCTAGTGTTGTGGTCAATATCTATCTCATTAATCTAAATAAGCATTTTGAATATGAATTACCTTCATCAATCCTTCAAACCTAATGATACACTCTACCTAAATACTTATTGCCTGTATTTTATTTAACATGCTCAATTTACTTGACAAGATGAAGAGTAAAAGACTGCTGTTTTCAGATATTTCTCCATGAGAACACACATTACATTACATTGCCTGCTCAAGAAATCTCTGCTTTGAAAACTTATCAGAATTAATTAAACACTAAAATACATATACTTGGCAATGTCCTCGAGTTTATGTAGAAATAACCTTATCATGATGCATATCAATGAAAATACAAACACCAAAACAAGAGGAAAAAAATTAAAATTATCCAAATCCAAAATTTCATAAGGGTAATGGAAGGTTTGATCTTTTATGTATAGATCTACATAGGTCCACTGCCTGGGTATTAAAGTACAAACCAGGTGGTGAGGACAGGTGACAGTTTGTGTGCTGAGAATGGTTGGAGAAACTCACATAAAAGAAAGACCATAAAAGAAAGACACATGAAAGAAAAAGTGCCAAGGAGGGTGGGTGCTACACCTTGTCAGCCTTGTCTATAAGCAGAGAGAAGACAAAAATGAAGATAATATTTCATCTACTAATAAGTTGCCCTGGGGTAGGCCAAGAGGATATTGTTGAATGCCAGGCTGGGCTAAATAGAATAAAACCCTGTCTCAACAAAACTGTGTGTGTGTGTGTGTGTGTGTGTGTGTGTGTGTGTGTGTGTCTGTCTGTCTCTCTCTCGTCTGTCTCTCTGCTTCTCTGTCTCTCTATCTGCACCAGGAGTGTATAGACGTATGTGTTTACCACACAGTTGTTTCCAGTGTATTATTTACAGATGTGAAATCCCAGCTCAACAGAGTATGAGGGAAGATGTAGAGAGGTTTGGAAATGTCTACTTTAGGATTTGCCAAGGAAGATCTCTTCTTAAACCCTCTCAGAATTTCACATGAGACTATGGAAAAGCTTCACCTAATAAATAGACCAGGATGCATAAAACAGTGACGCCCAATCTCTGACTGATTTGGGGATCTGTCTCTCCTCTTATAATCTGAGAGATGCAAAAAGTAAATATGCCTTACGTACACAAAATTTGCTCAAAGTTTTAATACAAATTCCCAGTGTTTAATAAAGCAAAATAATACAGATAAACCACAACCCACATAATAACACATGCAGATATTTGGGATTTTTTTTCTCTTTGAAGTGATACTCTGTATTTCCAAGAAATTTATACAATGGCATATCCTAACCAAATTTTATTGAAAGTTGATGGCCATTTTATTAAGTATATTGATAAATTTGAAATATTTTCATGCTTTCAAAACATAAATGTAGTGAATTATGTTGGTTGATTTTTAAGACTTAAAGCAGATAGAGATTTTTCTCAATTGATTCAGTTGGATGGTAATGTATATGTGTGAATTATATATGAATTTGAGGAAGTTTCTAGTAGTAGTTCTGTTACAGCATGACTTATTTGTATATATCCTCCTAGGTTTTAGTAGCAAGTCTAGAATCTATACCTTTTGAAAATTATTTTTGAATAATACTTGCTAGTTTCACTTCATAAATTCTCTGTTCTGTGTTCTCTGATTCTTTCTCTTTGGCCCAATTTATATACTAGATTGTCTACTATGTCCCAAAAGTTTCCTACTTTTTTCTGTTTCTTTTGCGTTTTCTGTTTCTATGCTTGAGACTAAATAGATCTTCATACATTCAAAACACTATGTGGTACTTCTGAGTCCACTTGGCTTCTGTCCAAGAACCTCACATTGTAGACATAAAGCACATTCAAAAGAAGATCTATTAGCTCTGGGTTACAAACATCTTTGGTCACTTAGTAGTTTTAGAGTAAAAAAAAAAATTTAAGAAACAAATATCCTCTCAATGATCATTAAGGTAACTAAGCTTAAAACATTCAAATTCATTTCACTGTGAGTTGCTATGAGTGACTCTATTCTAGTTACAAATCAACTAGTTTAGGAGCCAAAGTCAGGAGGCATGTGTCTGGTGAAAATTTTTCTGTATTTACTAAAGTAGTACTGAATTATGACTATAATTTAAAATCAAGATTCACTTAGTAGTTTTTGCTTTGGGTTGTAGCTATAAGATTGTGTTTATAGTTTGAGCAAACATACTTGACCTGAGTTCCACACAGAAAATTGTGAATTTATCATTCCACATCTCAACTGAGCTTTTTAGACAGACACACAAAATGGACCTTTGTCTTAAATAGCTATTCTATTATTTTCCAGCATTCTTTATTGCCAAGTATCTGAACTGGTCCAAAATTAGCACAGACAAAAAAAAAAAAATAAAGAGGGCTTGACTTTACCCTTCATTTAGCAAGTAGAGCACAGCAAATAGTCCAGAGACCTGAATAAATGTTTGCTAAAGGGTGTAGCACATATTTTTTATATAGAAACATAATTCATAGAAAATATCTTCCCTCCTGAGATGAAATAAGATTTCTTTCCCTCTATGGTCCATATCTATTTGTAATGGAGAGCTGTGTCTACATTTGTCATACCGTCAATCTCCCTCTCTGGCCACTACTCATTTCAACTTATAGAATGGATAAGGTTCACAAACTTAGTTTTAAAAGGATGGAAAGCATATAGACTTCCAAAGGATAAGTATTTAGCAAGAGAGACTCACACTCACTGGATAAAGTCTATTTCCCAGTAGGCTACCAGAGTCTGCTAACCAACCTCTTAGCATTGGGCAAATGGGGAAATGTTTCAACTGGACAGAACCATTCTCTCACTTCCTCCTGCTATTCTAGCATTCCAACTAACCTGAAATTCTTTGCTCTGGCTAAATAGATACCAAAACCCCAAACATACTTCTTTACTTATGAATAGCTGTGTTTAATAGCCATCGTTACTGCTTCTCAGGACCCCAGGCAATCCACTGGTCACTCTTACTCTCCTGATCCTGCATCTGAACTATGCAAGCAGCAGCTTTGACCTTAAATTTATCTTCATCCTCATCTCCCTCAGTCTCACAGAGAGGGGCTGAGGATCAGTGAGTGAATGGGTTTTATCTCTGAGCAAATAACTATTCCTATGGTTTTCTTAAGAACAAAACAGATACAGATGCAGTTGCTCAAATCTATAATCCTGGCTAGTTGGTTGATAGCGATCTGAGAATCACTGTTTGAGGCCAGCCTGGGCATAAAAGTTCTTGTAAGTTCCTGAACCTCCATGTTACTCAGTGGAGACTGAAGCTTGTTGCTGCAGTCACAGAGGAATCACCATAGCTGCACACAGTGGCATATGCCTATCATCTCCATTGACAGTGGGAAGCACAAATAGAAGAATCCCAGCCTAGGGAAACTAAGGGCGTAAAGCAAAGCCCTAGGTCTCAACTATTCAGGCAAAAAGGGCCTAAAGTGTTAAAATGTCTGCCCTGCAAAGCTCTAGGGCCTGGGCTCAATCTTCACTACCACCAAAAGGAATGACTAAAGGAACAAAAATGAGAAGAGCTCGGTTGTATTTATTCTCTCGAACCCTGTGTCATTTCATGTGTACACCTCCTCTCTACTATGATATCTACTAACATCTAACAACAGAAAGGGGCTTCTCTGGCCTTTAAGTGGTTTTATTTTCTGCGATTGTGAACAATCCACCTTCTAATGCTGATTAATTACCTCTTATAGGCTACTCTTCCAATTGAACATCAGAGTCCCACTCTCAAACAAGCAAAAGTAAATCCAGTTCATCTCTTGATTGTTTGGCTAGTAGTAGTAGTAGTAGTTGTAGTAGTAGTACTTACCCAATATCAACTTTAGTTTCAAGCACTACCCTTCAAGTATCCTCCAAAATGCAGCCTCGTCTCTACAATTCTTCGTTTCTCACACTGCAATGTCTTCACACCCATGCTAATTCAATTTTTCATCAATAATCTCATTATCCTTCTCTGATATACATTCTCAACTATGGTGAACCATATAATTATTCTAGACCTTTGAAAATTCAGCACTTTTGTTAAGTAAGAGAATGCCTTGAAGTTTAACCCTTAAATCATTTGTCTTATACATTATTGCCTGACTAAATTAATAGACAAATTAATGAATAACAAAAAAATTGACTCTTTCTGGCTAAGAAAAGCATCCCTGTGAATGGAGGAAATTCTTAATTACTACAGATGAATGAAGTTGGGCAAAGTTACAGAGATTCCATCTCAAAGCAAAACTGTAATTGAAAAGCAGAGTCTAGCTCAAGTGGTAGTGCACTTTATTTGCATGCAGGAAGCCAAGAACAATCTTCAGTAGCACAAAAAATTATTTAAAAATTATTTTATCTCTACTGTCATGTAATCCAACCTAGATTCCTACTATTATTTTGTTAGCAATTGGTTGTGCAATGAACTCCCAGAATATAACTGACATATAAAAAATTAAAACTAAACCATAAAACTTTGAAAGAAATGAAAGGAATTCATGCATACATATATGTTTATGTATGTGTAAATAAAAATAAAGATATATACATACAATGTATATATACACAAAAATATGCATTGTCAATATCTTATAGGAAACGAGTGGAAATAGTTATTTTTTCTGATGTTGCATTACATCCAGAATGGTAAGACATATTTTTCTTTATTTACTTTTCAAATCATCAATAAATAAATGTTTCTTAATATATAAAGAAATGCCTCCTGTATTGTTAATAGGTGGGAACTAATTTTGGAAATGAGAATGCTCCCTTAATTTTATACTGTGTATTCATCTTTTAGAAGAAAACTTACTGTAGCTCACATCAATGATAATTAGCATTTTCCCCACTGCTTAAAAAAAGGCATATAAAATAAACTCTTTTAAAAATATGCTTTGAAGATACTTTTGGTTTAGAATGCATTGTTTGAAGAATGAAAAAAATGAGAGAATCTATTTAGGGAAGCACAAACAGGAAAATTAAGTTGCTAATGAGTGAGGGGGTATTGATGAATGCTCTAGATAAAATCTACCTGTAGGTATTACTTATAATAAATTAAAATGTATACTTACACAAGTACTTGTACACTATGTTAATAGTAGCATTATTTTAATAGCTTAAACCTGGAAAATATTCAACCATCAAATAACTGGCCAATGGATAGACAAACTGTGGTATACCCATTCATACTCCTTCTATAGAATTGTATTCAGCAATTAAAATTACTACCACAATACGAACATCAAAATTATTCTCCTAAATGAAAAAGTCTATGTGCAAAGACTATACATGTATATATGCCATGAAAGTATATATATATATATATATATATATATATATATATATATATATATATATGCTCCCCTCTGTGAAATATTTAAAAAAAAAAAAACATGCTTACAAAGTGCAAGGCTGGTGGTTGCCTGAAGGTACAAGTGTTGGAGAAACTTATCTCTACGTAGAAGATCTTTGAGGTGATGGAAATGTTCTAAAACTGGATTGTTGTGATATCACTCAGCTATATAACTTGCAAAGACCTGTTGCATTGTGTATTCTCTGACTTATGATATGTAAATTCTATTTTACTCCTAAAAAGTGATAGAGTCTCTACTTTATTTTTTTTCCTATTTATTGTCAAAGTTATGTACAGAGAGGTTACCATTTCTTTTTTTTTTTTTTTTTTTTTTTTTTGGCCAGTCCTGGGGCTTGGACTCTGGGCCTGAGCACTGTCCCTGGCTTCTTTTTGCTCAAGACCAGCACTCTGCCACTTGAGCCACAATGCCACTTCTGGCCATTTTCTGTATATGTGGTGCTGGGGAATCGAACCCAGGGCCTCATGTATATGAGGCAGGCACTCTTGCCACTAGGCCATATCCCCAGCCCCGAGGTTACCATTTCATACGTTAGGCCTTGGGTACATTTCTTGTACTGTTTGTTACCCCTCCCTTATTCCCCCACTCCCTCCTCCCCCTTTCCCTCTCCCTCCATGAGTTACACCAAATGGTTTTGTAAGTATTGCTTTTGGAGTTGTCTTTTTATCCTTTGTCTCTCGATTTTGATATTCCCTTTCACTTCCCTAGTTCTAATACCAGTATATACAGTATATACAGTGTACTCAGATGAGATACAGTGCTAGTGCAGGTACAACCACAGGAAGTGGATACAAGAGGACCATCAATAATAGAAGCTACGGTTTCACATGGCATGTTGGAAGTAATTACAACGGTGATATAACACTCGTTTCCATGACATGGAGTTCATTTTACTTAGCATCATCTTATGTGTTCATAAGGGCATAGCTATTGGGCTCTTGTGATCCTCTGCTGTGACTTGCCTAAACCTGTGCTAATTATTCCCTATGAGGGAGACCATAGAGCCCATGTTTCTTTGGTCTGGCTCACTTCACTGAGTATAATTTTTTTTTTTTTAGAAAGAACTTTTCTGACCTTCTAGTCAGTATGTCCCTACAATGGTGTCGGGCTCACTCTCCACGTCCCCCTCTTTTTCCCCAGGGAGACGCCAAGCCCCAAATTGTGAGGGACAGTCGGCTCTGCTTCCCCCGCCAGCAGGAGAGGCGAAGCGTGTCCCTGTCAGGCTGAGCTGAGGTAGGATGCCGAGACCCCCGGTCCCAATCCCTCTCACGGTTAAGAGCAGATGCCACACACGAGGATCTCGGGGAGACGGTCCCGTGGACTACCAGCCTCAAAGGATTTTATTCAATGGAGGGGTTTATATAACAGTAATGGCAGGCAGGAAGAGGAGGGACTAACTGGGTATTAACGATTGGCTAGTGAACTGTCCATCACTGTGATGTCACGGAACTTCCTCTATGGACGGAGACCACAGCCCCCCAAGGCCGGTGTCTCTGGGGTCTCCGGTGCCATTACACACATGGCCAAGATGGAAGGTGGGGCTGGCTTGCTTCTCTTCCGGAAGAACCCGGAAGATGGGAGTGGCTAGCTTTCACACTGCCCCAGAGCGGGAGGAAAGGCAGCATCTTAGGACCGCCCTCTCCCCCTCAAAGCCAAGCTGAATCCCCAACACAATGGGACCACAGACAACACCTAGAGAAAAGCTTTATCCTGCTACCAAGAATAACCTCAGGCTGGAGTCTACACTTTTGCTTTTCTGAACCACTAAATGATGAAATGCCTGTGGTCTTAGTATATACCTTGATGAAAAGCAAAACAAACACATGCCTTGATGGAAAGACAAGATTAACAGAGCCTGTGGCTCACCCCTGTAATTCTAGCAATTCAGGAGGTTGAGATCTAAGGATCGAGGTTCAAAGCCAGCTGGGGCAGGAAACTCCAATTAACCACCAGAAAACTGAAAGTGGCACTGTGGCTCAAGTGGTAGAGCCCTAGCCTTGAGCCAAATCGCTCAGGGACAGCGCCCGGGCCCAGAGTTCAAGCCCCACCCACAACTAAAAACAAACAAAAACCCCCAGAAGATTAATAGAGCCTGAAAGAAAAAACATAGTAAGTAAAATTTTTTAAAAACACCAAACATATGCAGGAAAGAACAGGATCGAGCTGAGGAAGGCCAATCTGTTTGTTTTAGCTGAAACCTGTAGTAGTAGGAGCTCATTAAGTGAAAACAGTGGGAGAATTCTCATTTTGCTGTTTGTTTGGTTGGTTTTGTTGAGACAGATTTTTACTGTGTGGCCCAGGCTGGCCTTCAATTGTGACTCCTCCTGCCTGGGCCTCTGGAATGCTAAGATAAGAGGTGTGTGACCCCATACCCAAAAGAGAACAGTGGGATTCTTAATATTGCTGGAGCTCCACAGATAGAATCACTGTAATGATTATTATCATTTTTGTCATCAATCAGCAATTGTTTAGTGAAAATCATGTAAAATAATAGGGATAAAACTGAGAGTGTTTATGCTATCTGAACCATGAATGAATATTTAAAAAATGATAAAAATTATATAAAAGGACACAGTATCTCATATAATAATACCAGTGCTGGGATATTTATTTGTTTTGATTTGTGAGTTTTTTGGTGAGGGAGAGTCTTTTTGTTATGTAAATAAATTAATGAGAGAAACTCAAACTGTCTTTTCACCATTCTGCAACGTCTCTATTTCAGAAACCAGAGGATCAAAGGAAGCTGATCATAACCCTGAAAACTCTTTTCCTCAAATCTTAAACAGAATTCACCCCCACTATAAAGCTGAGGCTCTAGTTCTAATTGCTAACTTTACCAGCCTATTCTGCAGCCCTCCTCAGAAGCACTGCTAATCCTCCCTCTCTAGGAAGGAAGCAACATAGTAAGCGCTCCAAACAAACCTCAGAACACCCTGGCGGGGAAGCAATGATGATTATTTAATATCTATGAACAGCCACACTACGCTTTTGTGCCTCATGCTTCCCAGAAGACAAAAATGGCAGTGTGCATTTCTTTGGCTTCATAGTAACCAATCTTTATTGGGAAGGCTGTGTGATAACATCCTTGCCTTCCTATCTTGACGTCAGTGAAACCAGGGCAAGTCTGCCAGTACCTCAGTCCTCCCAATGTATACACAAAACACATGGCGCTCCAACTCTATCAATCACGTTGTGAGTTTACCCCTTTTTGGAAAATTAAGTAATTTTAAAGAAGCAAGTAATCACTATCCATAAAGCTAGGCTTTGACTACTAAATAGAATTGCAGAGATGCATTCAGGAATTAGAACTTGCTAAGGAAAGCCAAAAGTACCACAAGGAAAATAATTATAGCTCTAAGCAAAGCTTTAGAGAGTTTTGGAACACTTAGAATTTCTCACCTTAATTGGTTTCTACACAAATACACATACAGCCCATCTGCATGTCTGAATACCTGTTATTTGTGGTTTAGGCTAAAGCTTCCATTCCAGAGTTAACTCTAGATACATTAGAAACTTTTGTTCCACCGTGTTGGAATGTCACAACGTGACTCACTTCAGCTGAAAATAGAGAACAATATGAAAGCCTGTGAATGTGACATTCAGCTGGAAGGCCACTTGGGGTAATGATATCAGCATGCGAGGGTGGGGATAGGCCTTTCCACACACTTGGAACAGGATTTATTGAGTTTGGGTTTTTTAAGGAACTTCACCAAACTTTCCTCCCCAGCTCCTCTTCATCCATTTAATTTAGCTCTGAAAAATGAAAATTTGTAGAAGTATTTGTAAAGAGGCGTGTGTTCTACCTTCAATCATTCTTCTACACAGAAAGGTAACATAAGACTGGTAACTTCTTGATGTTCTTTTTTGGCTTTGGGTAAATAATGCTGTCTCTTATGTGTGAGAAAAGACAGGAGAGACATGAGTTATTTTTAATTGTACAGCAAATGGAATTATAATTCTGTTAGTACAAAATCTATCAATCATGTGTTCTTCTAATTAGTAAAATGCTAAAACACACACTAAAACCCCCAAAGTTATACTTTCTTATTTTTAAGTTTTATTTATTTATTTATTGTCAAAGTAATGTACAGAGGGGTTATAGTTTCATACATAAAGCAGTGAGTACATGAGCAGAAATGAACAAATATCTCATTTGTTTCCTGCAAGAAGTGAATTTCCAGTGTTGAACATTTAATCTAATGCAGAGCTATGTAAAGACAATTTATTTGATAGAGTTTCAAAAAATCTGCCCTTCATTAAAATGGCCTCAGGATACAAGAACTATTAAAGCACATTCGTAAAATCCAAGGAAAACAACAAGCTATGATAATTAAAATATATGAACTTTTGAAAGCATATTATAATTGTGTCTTAATTTATCTAACATTTAGAATGCTTAGTGGTTTTAATGTATGGATGGATGCTGATGAAAAGAACACTTGATGTAGTCAGTGGGAAAATGTCTCATTTGAGGGAAGCATAGGAGCATGACTCCAAATGAAGAGAAGGAAAATGACTGAGCACAGTCAATGTAACTGTATGGCTCACCACGCAGGCCTAGTGATCACTGGTGTTCAGCAACTAAAATGTCCTGATCCCTAGTCATGTGCTCTATGCTGGGGCAGAATCCCAAACTGTCACTCTTGTCTAAGCCTTGCCTAAGAGGCTCTGACAGGCAAGATTCTCCTTACTAATATTTCTATTCTTGCATAGATTCAACCAATGTACCAAACATCTATTAGTTCAAAGTTCTGACAAATAAAAATTAGGCACAATTCTCCACAAGGAGGACCTGCACTATGACTTTTTTTGTGGTAAGAGGGTTTATATTCACCCCCTAAACACTCCCTCCCTCCACAGAAAAAATATGTTTCACATTTAATTTGTTCATGTCACTATCACTAAAACTACTGGGTTCCTATGCTCCTGCCAAAGTAATTATATTGAATTGTGTAGCTCTATATAAGACCAGTATAAATAAATAAACTATAGTAAAGCTGATACCTGTACTTAGAAAAAAGCAAAGAGATACAAAATACAGCCAGAAACTCCTTATTTCCAAGAAGCCAAATGAAGTCACCATGGAAGCAGAAAACAGTACGTAAAATACACCCCCACACACTGTGAAGTTTGCTCACATGCCACACAGGTTTATGCTAACTGCTAATAAATATGAGTGAAAATTTTATAATATGAATGATAAAATGTTAAGAGAATAATCATAAAGAATATCTATGTGAGGGCTAGGAATATGGCCTAGTGGTAAAGTGCTTGCCTCCTGTACATGAAGCCCTGGGTTCGATTCCTCAGCACTACATACATGGAAAAAGCCACAAGTGGCCCTTGGCTCAAGAGGTAGAGTGCTAGCCTTGAGCAAAAAGAAGCCAGGGACAGTGCTCAGGCCCTGAGTTCAAATCCCAGGACTGGCAAAAAGACAAAACAAAACAAAGAATATTTATGTGAAAATAAAAATGTACATGAAGATGGAAAAAAGCAAAGTTAATTATGGAGTCACACTTCCTCAAATTGAAGAAAACAAACTTTCCTTTCTTTGTTCTCTCTTTTCACTATGTACATTGACATAAAGAAGATGTTGACCATGACCATGTTGACCATCTTTTCCCCAGCTCTATGGACAGCTTGTAGAATTGTGGCAACTGCTAACCTTGACTGCTCAAGAAATAAGCTTCTACATCATATTCTGATTCTATGTAAAATAAATGGGCAGTGTACAAAGCTCCCTTATCTTCTATTTGACATCAGTGGATGGTTGGGAAATGTAAATCTCAATTTCCGAACAGGAAGAACTTATTTGGGAGTAACTTTATGACACTCAAGTGTTCCACTTCCTGTCTGGAGTGCCTCCCAAAGTGTCATGGTAAATCTTGCTTGCTAGCCTGTGACACTACTTGGATGTGGTCAGAACAGTAGGAAGTGGAACCCAGGAGATGGACGTTATATCGCTGCATCACATCTATGAAGGTTGTATTCAGCCCCAGGTCCCTTCCTCTTTCTGACCTCCAGGAAGTGAGCCGTTTCCTTTTCCTCTGTGCCCCTACCATGGTGTTCTACCTAGCCACAGTCCACAGGCAATGGGTTCACACAACTGTGTATCACCATCTCTGAACCCAGTAGTCCAAATCAATTCTGCCTCCTTCAAAGTTGATTTTTCTCAGGTATTGTGTCATTGCAGCAAGAAAGCTGATTAGGACACTCAACTAAAGAAGTGAAAAAGTCATAATTATGAAATTTGGACGTCATAATCTATACCTAACTATCTAGAAAACATGTTGTCTAATTTTGTAGCCATTTCCATAAAAGTCCATTGAAAATCATTAGAGACATTGTATTAAAAGAAGACAGGCTGCATATAGATAATTCATTGCTTACTTCAGAAAAGCCATTAAAATTAGAATAAAGAAACTAAAAATCTGTGTCCCAATGGGAAAAAAGAGAACTAGCATCTAGATAACCATAGATAAGGTAGGTCATAACAATTTTGCATGATGGAGAATGAGAAGAAATAAAAAGTGACTATGGGGAAAAGTTAGAAGAGAATGTAGAATTCATTGTATATGCCATAAAATTAAGAAACCAAAGGGAAGGGATGACTCCAAGAGGAGAGGAGGAGGGATGATGAATTTGTTGAAAGGGGTGACACTGATCAAGATGTGTTGTATACATGAATTGCTTTGTAACATGGCACCTCCTTTGTATAACTACTTAAAGATAATAACAAATTTTAAAGAAAGAAGTTACTTTGGTGAAGTTTCACTGTCTGTAATTGCCCAAGGACAAGGAAATGACTTAGTCCATAGAAACTCACAGAAACTCAGAGTTTAAACTCCACAGACACAAAGAAGTGAAAGATGACACAAAAGTCTAAGAATTCTATAAGGAGATGGAATTTTATAAAATGAAAGAGAAAGTAAATGAAAAGAAAGATTCTCAGAGTTGAAATATTGGAGTGTCTTAAATGTTGTTAATTCTCATTCCTGATCAAGGTACCATTTGTAGAGTTTTTAAATATTTTTATTATCTTTATTGTTTTTAACTGCTTCTATAAAGTAGTTGCCATTCAACAAAACAGTTTATGGATACAGTACATCTTGACCAATGTCAACCCTTTCAACATTCTCACCTACCCCTACCCTTAATTTTAGGTTATAAATTGAATTTTGGTGACACAATCAAGATGAATTGTACACATAATCTGCTTTGTTAAACTGCAGAAAATTTAATACATTTGTAGTATTTAGAGACCTATATACATGTTTAAGTCTTTTTAAAATTAAAATAAAATTATAGGCAACTCATCCAATGTTTATTTTAAGGTTATTATTATTTCACTAAGCTTGTCTCAAGTACACAGTATTTTATTTATTTATTTTTAATTTTTGTCAAACTGATGTACAAAGAGGTTACAGTTTCATAAGTTAGGCACTGGATAGATTTCTTGTGCTGTTTGTTACCTCCTCCCTCATTCCCCACTCCCCGCTCCCCCTTTCCCTCTCTTCCCATGAGTTGTTCAATTGATTTACACCAAACAGTTGTGCAAGTATTGCTTTTGTAGTTGTTTGTCTTTTTATCCTGTGTGTCTTGATTTTGGTATTCCTTTTCACTTTCCTAGTTCTAATACTAGTATACACAGTTTCCAATGTACTCAGATAAGATACAGTGATAGTGCAGGTACAACCACAAGAAGGGGATACTAGAGGATCATCAACAATAGAAGCTATGGTTTCACAATGCATGTTGAAAGTAATTAAAACAGTGATATAACATTCATTTCCATAACATGGAGTTCATTTAACTTAGCATCATCTTATGTGTTCATAAGGGTATAGCTATTGGGCTCTTGTGATCCTCTGCTGTGACTAGCCTAAACCAGTGCTAATTATTCCCTATGAGGGATACCATAGAGTCCATGTTTCATTTCTTTGGGTCTGGCTCACTTCACTTAGCATAATTTTTCCAAGTCCTTCCATTTCCTTACGAACGAGGCAATGTCATTCTTTCTGATAGAGGCCTAAAATTCCATTGTGTATATGTACCACATTTTCGTGATCCATTCATCTACTGAGGGGCATCTGTGCTGGTTCCATATTTTAGCTATGACAAATTGTGCTGCGATGAACATTGTTGTGCTGGTGGCTTTAGTGTGTTCTTGTTTGTAATCTTTTGGGTAGATGTCCAAAAGTGGGGCTGCTGGGTCATAGGGTAGCTCTATAAGTAAACAGTATTTTAACAAAAAAAACTTGAAGCCTTTTGACTTGTCACAGTATCTTATATTCAGCAAATTATAAATTTCATAGTCCTTTAACAATGCAGCTGGTATAAAATATTTGAGTAAAGCTTTATATCGGTTCTACAAGTAATGCAGGTAAATCATTAATGAAAGCACTTTGAGGCTTGCCACAGCCTAAGAGGTGAGAAATAATTGGGCTACTTCTTACAAAGGAAGGCTCAATCTTCTTAGTTGGGTAGGCAAACCCATCTAAGATCTGTCAACTCTGCAGGTCATCCCTCACTACTAACCACAAAAGGTACAATTCCCAACCCTTCAGCTTTTTCCATCTTTCTTTGTCCTTACACTAAACTCTCCATTAAATTTCTTGCTAAATCTATGTATGCTTCAAGGATAATTAAAACCTGTTTTCCAAATTGTGAATGTTTTTAACCACTTTAATGTCTAGAAGCTCTCTTAGCATATATTGTCATAGAGCAGTACTTTAAACTGATCAAAGTCATCTTGTTTTGTACAACATAGATTCCTGAGCCCAGTCAATATATATATATTTTTTTTGGCCAGTCCTGGGCCTTGGACTCAGGGCCTGAGCACTGTCCCTGGCTTCTTCCTGCTCAAGGCTAGCACTCTGCCACTTGAGCCACAGCACTGCTTCTGGCCGTTTTCTGTATATGTGGTGCTGGGGAATCGAACCTAGGGCCTCGTGTATCCGAGGCAGGCACTCTTGCCACTAGGCTATATCCCCAGCCCCCCAGTCAATATCTTGATAAAGTTTATATTAAAAGAAGTAGACAGACAGATAGACAACCTGAAGCCTCTGATGGCAGTTAGGTTTAAAATCTGTTCAGTATTTATCATACACAGATTACTTATCATTGTTTTCAACCTAAAATCTTATCCCAGCTAAACTGTAAGTTCTTACTTCAGGAAAACTTCTTAATCTAGTATTTTAGCTACTGTGACTATTTCATTAAGCAAGTCATTCAGTGGTGCTTGCTTTAAATCAAAAGCTTTCATTTCATTGATGAACCCAGTTGCTGGACACAAATATAATCAGGTTCTCCAATTGGTATGGACTGAAAAATAACCTTAATTATCTATAGAATTCCTCTGGCACTTTTAATTCTGCTGTGGAAAGTAAGAAACCAAGTATTGCGTGTGGCTGGGCATTACAATCCTCACATTCTTCTTGATGTATTCAGTACATACAGGTTCCAAACAGCAGAGGCACGTTGTCATCTCCATGCTGTTGTTTCCAATCCTTTTATAAAAAGAAAGCTCCCACCATTTTGAAATCCTTTGCATTTTGGAAAATAAGAACAGAAGAGTTTATAAAAATGTAAATGTAATGGTAAATACATGAATGCTGAGCTGTTTTCTCCTCTTTGGGACTAATCAAAATCACCTCTTGCAGTGTTCTCGTGGGTTTAAATCTCAGTCCAAAATGAAATACACGTCATTCAACCTAAACTTTGTCTCAGTTTTCCATTTTAATAAGAAGAAATACTAGCACAAATACGATATCAATCTCAAGGTGTACATTTTTACCTGATAAGCAGCAGAATTGTTTTTAAAAACTGTTTTTATTGGCCTATTAAAAATAGCTTGTTTGGGGGCTGGGGATATGGCCTAGTGGCTAGAGAGCTTGCCTTGTATACATGAGGCCCTGGGTTCGATTCCCCAGCACCACATATACAGAAAACGGCCAGAAGTGGCGCTGTGGCTCAAGTGGCAGAGTGCTAGCCTTGAGCAAAAAGGAAGCCAGGGACAGTGCTCAGGCCCTGAGTCCAAGGCCCAGGACTGGCCAAAAAAAAAAAAAAAAAATAGCTTGTTTTAAGTAGCTAGGCAATGATATTTCAGACTTGCATCATGTTGATTCTCATTGTACCCTAAAGCCCTGTATTGCTTCATTTAATATGTTAACTCGTTCCTCAGACTCTAATTATGAGGCTTTAATACCTCTTGAATCCATAAACAGATCAATAGAGCAAAACCATGCCCATTTATGTAAATTATCTATAGCCTTCAAAATAAAAAAAACAACAGGATACAACCTCCTATACTATGTGATTTTTAATTTTCAATATATTTTGTTGTATTTTATATGAACCTGTTTCCTGTTCACATTTCTTTTATTTATACTGACTTGTGAGAAGAATTGTAATCACTGGCTTATACATTGTAGAAGTTTCAACTATAAGGTCCTATGTAGGTTTGATATACAAAACTGATGAGCCAGAAATTATATTTAACCAATAGCTCACCATATAATTAAGGAGTATAATGTGAGGTTTTTGCATCAGTGTCTAACATTATTTCACATGAAAACGACAGAGATTACATAGTCATATGTTAATATGCTCCCAGTAACTAACATAGAAAAAGTATTAATACTGGTAGAGTAAATAAAGAATTAAAGATTTCATTTCCCCCCAACACAATTATTATTATTCAAGGACACAATTAGAAGAAAGCAATCATTTAGTGCCAATAAGCATCATTCTGCTTTACACCATCAACATGTCATCAGAAAAAAAAAGAGGTAGACATAAAGAGTAATAGGTGATCATAAAAAGAATCACAGGTGGGGTGCGAATGTGGCTTGGTGGTAAAGTGCTTGCCTAGCACGCATGAAGCCCTGGGTTCTAGTTCTCAGTGCCACATAAACAGAAAAAGCCAGAAAGGATGCTGTGGCTTAAGTGGTACAGTGCTGGCCTTGAGCAAAAGAAGTTCAGAGACAGTGCCCAGTTCAAGCCCCAGGACTGGAAAAAAAAAATCACAGCTGTAATTACACTTGTAATCCTAGCTACTCAGGAGGTGGAGACAGAAGGATTCCAAGTCTGAGGTCAGTGTAAGCAAAATTAGTAAGGTTGTATCTCTTTAGAGAAAAATAAAACAGAAATACAAACAATAAAGCTTGGGGCACCTCTCATGTGGTGGAGTATTGCTTAACATACACCGGATTCATCTCCAACACCACTGAAAAGTTAAAAAAACAAAAAGGTATAACAAGCTAATCGAAACAAAGTCATTTAAATGAGAATATTGCGCCTAATATTTCTGTATTCAGAATTAGCAAGTTATTAATCTGCGAAACATAGTAGTTTACCTGGAGTTAGAACAATCTTAACAATAATGTACTGAGGGCAAGTTTTGTGCCAAGAACTATATTAAGATCATTATATAAAATTTTATTTGTTCTTTAAGTAGATTGTATTTTAAAGAATAGTATCATTATTTGTCCATAGAAAACTTATATTGCATAGCCACCTCATTCCCCTTAACTTTATTCTTTCCCATGAACTCAGAGGTGGTATAATATGGTAGACAAGGTAATTAGGGTTGTGATTGCCTAGTGTGTAGTTCTGACTTTATTATCTACTGATACTGTATTCTCAATATATTATCAAGTGCCAGGAGGCTACATTTCTTGGTTAATTACACTTTGTCTTGAACCTATTGCTTTAAGATTTATGAGACCCACAATTCAAGGATCTAAAAGATGAGAAACACCATAGCCTGTTTTTTATGATATAGATTCTCTATATCTTTGTATATTCAAGAAGAATCTATCATATTCTTGGGGGGGGGGGGTAGAGTTCAGAGCTTCCTAAAAGGTCTTTTTAAAGACACAAAAGAATTCTCTCTGTCCTTTGCACAGATAGTCAAGGTATCTGTGGTGACAAGCATCTGAAGGGATTAGTCATGACAACCTTGTCCACTGGGGTCAAGTGTCCAGCTAGTTCAGTTGTATACTTTATGATGGGGAATTTTAATGTGAAAGCTTTGGAGAGAATGAGGACTTGATGGCAATTGGTCCAAACTCAGATGTGTCCCTAGGAAAGGCAGGACACAGAAGCCATTAGCAATGAAGGGAAGCCTGTTGGTCACTCAGCATGTGGCTTCTTCAGGGAACTAAAGGCTTTAAAATCCCTTCAGATACAAAATATTCACAGATATTCACGCTCGTGTACAATAATGGAGTGTTGGCATAATTCCCTGTATACTTTTAAAACTCTCTCTAAATTGCTTATAATACCTAATAAAATGAAAATATTTTATAAGTGCTTGTTTGTGACAGATAGATGGGCCCAGAGTTCAAATCTCATCACTACCAACAAACAAATCAAAACAAAAACCTTTGGTAGCTAGGATGTACCTTCAGATCTCCAAGTAAACACACTGGGTGTTAATGCAAGCAGTTACGAAAGAATTCATTGAAGTATAATAGACTCTATGGAGAGTTCAAATAGTGTAACTTTTTAAAAAGACTAAGTCAAAACACTACAAAATAAGAACCAGGAAATAAGCACTTCTAAGCAGGGTGTGGAAAGACTGGGGGGGCGGGGAGCAGGGGATAAATGAAGGAGGAAGGGGAGAGAATGCAGGTAAGAATTCATTGTATATATAACCAAATTGACAAATATATGGGAATGGGTGGGTCAAAGGGGGTGAAAATATTAAAGTGATGGCACAGATCAAGATGCATTGTACACATAAACTGCTTTGTGAAATGGCAAAAATTCAATACATATCCCACGAAATCAAGAAAAGTGAGGGAAGGGGTAGGCTGGAATGGGTAGGTGAGAATGTTGAAAGAGTTGACATTGATCAAGGCACACTATATTCATAAACTGCTTAGCTGAATGGCAACTCCTTTGTATAACTACTTAGGTAATAAGAATATTAAAAAAAAAAAACCTGAAGCAGCCTAACAATTAGAATAATATATTTTTTATTGAAAGATCTGCTCCAGGAGATAGGTGAAAGTAGTCGATAACTACTACATGAAGGTTAACTGAGAAGAATGGAAGAAGGAATACAATGTATTTGTGACTATTAAAGGAGAAAGAGTTCGTATTGAAAGGAATAAATACATGGTCTTCTTGCTCAAGGCGAAGCAAGCCTTTCTCTGGGATTAGTTGCTATTAAGAAGCTAAAAAATCAGTAAAGAACTGCATTGAATGGTCAGTTGACTTCACTGGCCTCTTCCATTTACATAGTGCCAACTGACAAATAATGTACAGAACGTCACCAAAAACATTTAATTAAGCTGATAATGGCTATCCCTATTAACTTTGTTTATAATTATGCTTTATTTTCCTAATACAAACAAATTAGCTACAGTGGTATGCCAGACAGACTGTTTTCAATCTCCACAGGACTTCTAATTTGCAGTCTTTTTAGTTGCTGATTAATCAAAACGGTCCAGAAAACACACTTCCAATGCCATGCTTCTGTCTCTGTGGGTCTCTTCCGGCCCTTGAATGTCTGTTCATTTACTTTCCTCACACTGGAATGATTTTTTCTAAATATATTTAAGGGGATAATTTCACTTCCTAAAAATAAATGTACCATAGTGTCAAGCATGTGGTGAATCTCCAGGAAACTAGTATAAATTTGTATAGCTTCATGTATTATTAGAAAACTCTTATGTTTAAGGCAACAATATTCCTTAAGAGCATTAATTCAGTTGAAAGGCAAGGCACATTTTTAGAATTTGAAAATAGTCTTATCTCTGTCAACCATTTTAAGCTGATGGGCTGCTACTGACACCTAAACCTAATTAATGTGCATGTCATACAAATTAAGAACATTATTAAGGAACAATTGGATGTCTTTTTATCTATGTAGGAAACAGGGTGGGCTTGATGAATGTCGTGGTATTATTCGTCGTGTAGGCAGCAGCCATGTCTGCCTAAAGAAATGCCTCATCAAATATACACTGCCATGACAGACAGATGATAGCAAAAGAGGGAGAAAGAGACTTATAGCTCTCTCTCCAATCAGCTTTCACTTCCACCACATCTAGTATAGCGCTACTTTGTGGAAAATGGTATTGAATGACATGGACCCAGAAAGGAATCTATTGTTGTAAGACAATTTTGACAAAGGTCTCCAATCAATTTTTGCGGAGTCTCTTACCAGAAAGCAGCGTAGTAGGTTAGGCACATACTTAGAAGCACATGCACTCTAACCTGCAAAAGAACTGATTTTGTAACATAAATGAATCTACAAATGTTAATACAATAATGAGCATGGTATATGTCTGTACCAAGTGGCTTCTGTGTTTCCTCATCAAACTTGTTATATATTTGAAAAATAATCTTCCTAGTATCCATGTCCTTTCCAGAAAACACTCGTGTTTAGCTTTCTTGAGGCTTTTTAGATTTGGCATATCTTTATTTTGGGGTTTTTCTGTTTGTTTTTAGAAATCATTTGGAAGCAATGAATGTGTTTATGGAGATGAATGCTTTCCTGAGACAAACAATAGCAAATACAATCCCAATAGCAGGCAAGCCCTGGGAAGATGTCTAGCCCAGCTAACCCAGCCCCTAGACAGCACTGTGCTAACCAGTAATGAGAATTCCAACCTTTCTCTGCTCTATTCTGAGTCTGTCTCTTAGGTAACAGGGGTCTTTCTCTAAGTCACAAAGACCTATTGCTTTAGAGGTAACACTCGTTTCCCTATAATCCCTCAGAAATTGGAAGTTTTGCCAAGCTTATCACAGAATCACAAAGGTCAACTGGAGGGACCTCTAGAATCCTCATAATTACGATTTTTAATATTCTAACTTAACCTTACTTCTTCTAAAATGAAATGACCTTGTTCTAACCCCTTCGCTCTGTTCATTCAGATGGATTTCTGACCATTTAAATATTTCAGCTCAACTTGATTGAACTTGAATGATAAAAAGAACCAGTAAACCTGCAGAATCATTAAATGTCAACAAGGAAAAAAAAACTTCAAAGCAGGCAGAAGGAAGAGAATATCTAGCTGCTCTTTTTAGAATCCCGTGTTGTTTATTACCAGTCTATTCTCTGTGCCTTTGTTTAATGTACCAGGTAAATGACGAAATGGGTACTGCTTGAATGTATAGACTCCATGTCAAAGTTTTGAAATAAGTGACTGCTGTTCTTTTTGTAAATGTAGTGATATGTTTCCTAGTAAATGTTTTTAAATAGCTTGGGAGTCAAGTTTAAAAGCTTATTGCCTTTTCTATTACATCTTTATACTTCCAGGATTTTTTTGTGGTCCAAAGGAAGACTTTACTGTTAATCAAAATGAAAATGCAACACAGAAGCTCTATTCATCTCTATTTTACATGATAGGAAGCAAAAGTGGGACTGAGTGGAAAACGATGTTTACATTACAAAATATAACAATAAGACTGGGAATACAGCTTAGCGGTAGAGTGCTTGTCTTGTATGCATGAAGCCCTGGGTTCGATTCGTCAGCACCACATGAACAGAAAAAGGCAGAAGTGGCACCATGGTTCAAGTGGTAGATTCCTAGTCTTGAGCAAAAAGAAGCCAGGGACAGTGCTCAGGCCCTGAGTCCAAGCCCCAGGACTGGGAAAAACAAAATGAAAACCCAAAACTATATATAATACTAGGTGTTATAACATCAAAACTATAAAAGGAAAGCCTAGGATCTCTTTAGAGAAAAGGCCTAATATACCCTTCATTTCAAATCTTCAGTTTTCTAAAAATTTCTTCATCTTCTCACTTGTAATATTATATGACAGCAGCCATAATATTGAATGGCAATTGATTCTGTTAATTTACATATAAAATCCACGCATTAAATTCTTCTTGTCTTTTCACAATCTTATTTTTGAAGTATATGCTGTACTAGAGTTGGAGCTGAGAACCTTGTATTTGTTCAGTTTGCTTGCTTGATTGGCTGGTGTTCTACCACTTGAGCCATGCCTCCAGTCCATATTTTTTCTGGTTATTTTGTTGATTGAGACTCATAGACTTTTCTGCCTGGCTGGTTTTGAATCCTGATTCACCAGATATCAGCCTCCTTAATAGCTAGGATAAGTGTGATTTCCTGGAAACCAGCTGAACTCTTAGCTTTTGATAAAAAGTCCTTGCTTCAGTTCAAGGACTCATATAATTCAAAACAAAGACAGAATTGCTAAGTGTTCATTGAAAATTGACTTTTCTCAGTCTATCATTGTTACTAATAGTCTCAATAATTAAGCCTTGAGTTATTTGTGGTCATCATTTAGAAAAATATGGTTTTAATAATGATTGGTAATATAACTAAAGAACAAATCCCTTTCTGACAAAATGAAGAAGTAGGAAACTAGACTTTGGGATTGAAAGTAGACATGAAGAAGGGAAGTGTAAATAAATGTGATTCCTTGTGTTTCTCAGGGGGGCCTTTGTGCTGAGCACAGTATCGGAGGAACTGTTCAATTTGGGGATTGGTGTTCTGCCTTCTCACTGCTTCCAATGTGGCACAGCCTTTCCGTGATGTAAAAAGAATCCAGAAGTTTCCAAATGTCCCTGAGGGGCTGTGCAGGATCTTCTCTCACGATGAGGGACAAAAATGGCATTTGAGTCGAAAGACACAGAGAAGATGCGAAAGTTGAATTAAATAACTGATGCGTAGTCAGGCCTCAGAGGTCTAGTCATGCCTGTAGCAAGACACACAGGGCCACCATCACACCTTGCTTATCCCAGAAGATAATGCTAGACGTTACAGAAATCCAGGTCTTGCTGGTGTGAGGATCACTCAAGGAGAAGACCCCTCCTCCTTCAGCATGTTGTCTCTACAAGTTGGAGAAGAGACATTAAGGGAAAGAGAGACGGGGGAGAAACCTGAAAAGGTCATGGTTTACTACAAAGATATGAGTGGGACTAAAATAGATTGCCTAAACTCAGAAGAAATTTACCTCAAATTATCAAGTGTTTTCTTTCCTTCTGTCAGCTGTAGAGAACGGGTATTATGAAGAATATAGAAGTTACATTTTTTTCATATTATACTATCTAAATTACTGCCACTTTTCTAGAATTAGTTTTCATTAGTACTGGCTTACATTTATGAGTTTTTTTTTTTACCAGATGTACTAAAATAACTATGTCTTGCAGTGGGATCTAGTATACTAATCTGTAGAAAAACTTCCCCTCTCCTATTATCAGCAATTCCACTCTCCCTACATCATTCAACTATTTTTATAACCTTCCAATTTCCCCAACACCCCTACCACACACTTGGATATTTATAAGAGATTGCCAAATAGTTTCAATCTCCCTGCTTCTAAATTTTCCCCAAACACATTTTCTCTGAATTTAAGACCAATAAAACTCCAAGATTCTTTATATGCTGCATCTAAAATAATACTTCAACCCTTAAGTCTACTTCTTTATTGTTCTGCTTGAAATCCAATGCTTTTCTCTTTTCTTGAGTTTAAACTCAAGAACATTCAAACAGTATATTACCTGAGTTCCAGGCACTAAAATATGGCACACTCAAATTATGATTAATTTCAGGTGGGTTTTATAAATGTGGGTGGCATATAGGGGAATCATAGGAATGCTATAGGATAGTCATATTGTGTTGGTCTGACCAAGCTTAACACTGATTTCCTAGAATCACCTTCCCATAGTGTTCTGCATTTGACTTGATCAGGAGGGAAGTTTATTTTTAGATTGGAAATGTAGTAGTGGGGAACTATAATCTGAAGGTAAGTGTTTTGGAGTAAGAAAGGGCAGTTGCTGGAGGGAAATGGATTTTAGCATCCTCCTATCTAACTGCTGACACTTCCAACCAACATTGTCCAAAATTCACCATTAGGTAGACTTCTCCACTAGCCCTCCTTCATGGTCCCAATACAGCAGCTGAATGGGACTAGCTTCACAGATCCTCTGGTGATCTTCCACTTGCTATCTGAGCCAGTCAGTACTTCCCCAGGCTGACCTATGACTTTTCGGTACTCTTCAGCTCTTTGCTGACTATTATTTCCTAAAGTTGTGAAACCAGATTATCCTACAGGTTTTCAAAGTGGTATTGTTGTAATCAGTCCTTTTTCTCCAGAATTCATAGCAATACTGTTTCTCTCACATGGTAGATAAGACTATAAGCAACTGTAGGCCGAAAGAAGAGAAGAAAGAACCCTCCTTGATACTAGATAAAAAGACCCTGAAGTATAGTACAATACTATTACATGATAGTTCTGCTGGAAGAACAGCACAAAAATTAATTCCTGATTTTATTCTCCTCCCTCCATTCTAAGACTTCACACTGGTTGAAACAACCAAAATCTGGAAGCTCAGGAACCCTGAAGATAAACCATACATGTTGCCATTCAGCAAAGAAAACAGGAGTATGTTGGATCATCTCCTTTTTCTAGGAGAAAAATAAGAAACAAATGATCATCACTGTTTTCCTAACAGCTATGGCCCAGATTACATTGGAACCTTCCATCTCTAAGTAGAACAGACTTAAACTACCAGATGGAGATTTGCAGAAAGCAAATATACCACTCAAATATAATTTTTAAAGGCCATTTTTCTGAATGTACTGGAGAATGTGCAGAACACAACAACTCTGATGGAAAGGAAGTACACAATCTCTTGGAGTGGAGAAATGAATGCACGCCACAGTTATAATCTATTTCCCATTGTTTTTAACTTGAGATAGTATACTCCATGACAGGAGGGATTCACCCAGGGAAATCACAGTACTATTGGTTTTGAGATTCAAAGAATGAAGCAAGAAAGTATCAAACACTTCATATCTGAATTAGCACCAGATCTAATTCTCAACTAAGAGAATTTGTAGTTCAAATCCAGTCAAGGTAATTACCTACTGGAAAATTGAAGCAATCTTAAGCACCAAAAAACAACAGATGGTAGAGTTTTAACAATTTAACGTTCATAATTTCTTCATAAAATCAAAAATGTATCTAAAATATAAAAACCAATAAAATAGAATGTGCTCTTCAAAGAGAATGAATATGAAATCAGAAAAAGTATTCAGAATTCTGAATTCTGAATAATTATTATCAGTTAATTAAAACAAAACATTTTTCTGTGGATCAAAATAAAGAATTATAATACAATTCAAGGTAAAGAACAAGGAAATAAAACCTTAGAAGATTCTATAGGGGATTTACTTGAAGATATGAAATTATCTAACATATAAAGTTGAAATCAAAAGAATGAGGAGACAGAGAATAAGGAAAAATAATAGTTGAAATGGAATAATTGAAAAGTTTCTTAATTTGATGTAACAGAGTACATACAGGGGACCACTGAACTAGTTAATGGCTGATTTCTCATGAGAACTTATAGATAGTGAGGCTCTTTTTTTTTTTTTTTTTTTTCTAGGCTAGCACTCTGCCACTTGAGCCACAGTGCCACTTCTGGCCATTTTCTGGGGAATTGAACCCAGGGTTTCATGTATAGTAGGCAAGCACTCTTGCCACTAGGCCATGTCCCCAGCCCAGTGAGGCTCTTTTTAAGTAGGAAAAGGTTGTTTTTCAGTGTCCAACTGGAATTGTGGAAGATTTGAATCCTACATTGTCAGCATTATTTCTTTTAAGAAGGAAGGCAAATTTGGGACATTTTTAGATAAAAGAAAATTAAGAGGAGCTATTGCCAGTATGAGTTCACTATAAGAAATGCTAAAGGACATCAGCAGCTTGTATAGGAATTATTTGGAGTAAAAACAGATGCTCTGAAAAGTCTAAAAGGCAAGACTGAAATCTGACAACTAGAAAGAACAAGAAAATGTATCTCCCTACCCTCTCCAGAGGAAAACTTAACCCTAGGAACAACTTGATTTTTAGCTCAATACGATCATTAGGAGTTCACAAAGTATTTGAGAGCTAACAACATGATTTTAAAGTAAGAATGTATAACTTAAGAATGTACTGTCTTCATGGATTCTATCGTTTACTTTGTATGTTGAACTTTCAGGCAGACATATTTCTTTTTGTGAGCACTCCAAATGATACCCATATTTTAATGTAAAAAAAAACACATAGTCATTTGGGTTTGTTTATGTTGCTAAGCAACATAATTTGAGAGAACATATTAGCTTAACAGGTAATACTGCAACTATCTGTCATTGATTTGGGCTCAGTACTTTAAGTAAAACTGCTTTGTTGAGTGGCAACTCTTTGCACATTTGCTTAAAGATAATAAAAGCATTAAAAATTTAAAGTCTTGACGCATTCTTTTGGAGGTAAGTATGTTTATCACTCTCAGACACAATAGGATTCAGGCACATTGGCACAGAGTTAGTGCTGCGGTCATAAAGAAAACTGCCTTTTGCTCAGAAACTTCGTGGTCAATTCAATTGAACATATCTAGCAAATAATTCCTTAGTAAATCTCGTGTTGACAACAACAATAAGCCAATGTTTATGGATACAACATGGTAACATATAAACAATTAAATGCGATGCCTGTTGATGATAAATATGAAGCAGCATCGGCAGTTAAGGTGAAGATACTACATTCAGATCCTGTTTCTTCATAAACAAGGCAGACAAACTCTTGTAAGTTAATTTCTAAACTTAAACTACCTATTCCAACACATTGACATAAAAATACCTACCTCAGACAGCGACACTATACAGAGAATAAAACTATAACTACATATTTTTTAATTTAAAATAAAATCACAAGCCTATTCAGAAAATCTTTCCATGCATGTTGAGTACAAAAGAATAGTTTAATTACTGAATTATCACTGAGCCAAAATATAATGTTCACCAAATATGGAAGAAAAAAAGAAATATCACTCAGCATGTAGCCAAGCTGATGACTCTATTGTGTACTGATTCTTTAAGAAATGCCCTTATTACCTTACTTATGTAACTGTAACACCTCTGTACACCCTAACAATAAAATATAGATAATTTTAAGGAAGTATTTGCAAACCCAAGAAATTGTAAACCAAACTACAAACAGAATTTATTCCTGTGAAGAATAGTAATAAGAGACAATATAGAAAAAAAAGTAATCCTTCTGTATGGAACCTGAACAGCTCCATTTATTTTAGAGAGTTCATCCTAAATTCCATTGCCAGTTGGGGCTATTCTATGTTTGCTTTACTCAAAGGAAAAATAAGTCCATACATTTATAGCAAAAGGTAGCTTTGCAGCTTAGTGATTTGGGCTGTAAAAGTTGGGCTCCTAGCTGCACATGATACCACAAGCCTGTAACAGCACCACCAAGGAGTCTGAGAGAATTCAAAGCTACCCGGCAACATAGTGAGACACTGTTTAAAAAAAAAAAAGCTAGGCTCCCAGCTTGGAGGTAGGTGTACTGTGTTCTTTGATAATTATGCTATCTGAAGGTATAAAAATGTCTATCACTTAGCAGTTATTCAATAATTGATAAACATTATTGTGTTTTATACAGAGTTTTAACTATATTCTCTTACACAGTAAGCACATCTTATACTTGCTACCAATCTATGAACTGATATATAAAGTCTCTTAGTGTTTCTCCTGTTTTTTAGGTAGCAAGAGAATGTAAATATGTAAGCCCTAAACAGTAAATTTCACCAATTCAGAAAAAAAAACAACAGTCCTCCAAATCAATGTTTAACCATAACCACTAAAAATCTTTAGGTAACTAGAGCAATTTTAAATAGCCAAATTATGGAACTATAGGGCTTGAAAATCTCAGAAAACTCCCACTTTGGAAATTAAGTAACCCATAAATATTTCTCTTTGCAGTTTGGAGCTCTGACTCAGCCATTAGGTGGAACATATCAAATTAGGGACTCCAGAAATGCTTTGGCTGCAGGATGCATGTCTGTTCTTGTCACTGCAAGGATGTGCTGCACACAGAACTTTGATGTGGTCAGACATGTTGCTACCTGGATCTCCCTCCACATGTTGTAACATCATAAGGTTCAGTGGTCCAGTCTCAAAGTATTCAGGGGAAAGAAAATACATTGATGAAGTAAATGTAAGATGGCATTTGTATAGAGAGCCTCATTATTATCCACAGACAGAACGAGGACATCTTGAACTGTCAAGTCATCAGTATTTGAAAGATATTACTGTGCACGATGGGAAACTCAGTAAGTTGCATATTCTGTCTGAAAATTTGCTGGAGGCTTAAAACATGTCAGCTCCCATGAATCTGCAGACTACAAATTTCTCACAGTGATGGATTAAGTCAGGCACATTGTAGAAAATAATACTGACTGTCCGTCTATGGCTTAAAATATTTCAGTACATTATACTAAGAAGAGAAAACAGAAGGCTAAAATATATTTAAGTTATTAAAAGCATAAGGAGTAGTTAGCAAATTGACAATAATACAAAAAAATGGACATGGATCTTCAAGGTAAAGAACTAAAAAAATACAGTTACAAAACATGGTTGAATGCTCACACAGAAACCTTCAGCTAATAATGAGAGAATGCACATTTTTTTCCTAAACACATGTAAAATACATATAAAACTCACCCATGACAAGGCCCCAAAGAAAGTTTACAAAAATATAGCATAAATGCTAACTTTTTTCCACTGGAAACAAAGAAAACACATGAGAAAAATTAAAGCTAGCAAGATTCCCAAATATATGATGCCTTAAATTTTCAGTATTATATAATTTACAAATCAAAGAAGATATCATACTGAAAATAAAATTGGCCTTTTGCCAAAATTGGCTAAAGGAAGAGGCAAGATGCAATAAATAAAATTCAATATATATCAGGCTAGAAGATATTATCATCAACTATATCTAGTTCATGATGCAAATTAAAAGGATGATTTACTTAAAATTACAAATGTCAATACTCATTCAAAGATGAAATGACAAATTTAAATACATAGGAAGTTTTAAATACATTGAAGATAATTATACCTGTATGTGGCAAAGGTATTATTGGAGGTATTATACCTGTATAATAAATTATAAAGGTCACTAGGAATTCATACACATTAAGACCAAAGGAGGATACTCTTAGGAGAGAAACAGAAAGGCACAATGTCTATGTATATCTGATCATATAAAATAATATTTATCTAAATAAACTCCAAGAAATGGAAACAAGAGGTTTTTTTGCTTGGTTTGTTTTTTGCTGCTTTGGTTTTCTTTTCTTTCTGTCTTGTCTGTCTATGGGTCTTTGGGAGTGTAGGAGGAGGCACAGGAATGGAAAGACAAAGGATAAACAAACACAGCAATGGTACTCACTAGCTACTATGTTGAAAATGAACTATACAACTTGTGGTGGGATGGGAGGGAAAAACTAGAAGAGAGCAGAGGGAAGGGTACATTGTCCAAAAGGAAATGTACTCTTTGCCTGACCTGTGTAACTATAACTCCTCTGTTTTTATCGTTTTCAAACAAACAATAATTAATTAAATAAATATACTGAAGAAAAACACTGAAACTCCTAAAAGGTATAGGTGATGGTCAAATACTCAATATCAATATTAGACTTTCCAATTAACACTAAATAAATATTACTGTTTTCCTTAGCTCAAAAAAGTGGAATGAGGACAGGGAGCAGACTCCTGATTTTGTTACAATCATATTTTAAAGGTAATTGCTTTCAACAGAAAACTGTAATGTCAATTGTTTACTTGATGTCAAGTTTTATCCATAACTTGAAGGGTCTCTGTAAGGAATAATGGACATATCAGACTCAGAGACTCTAATAATGAACTTCCAGTAAATCTTTAGCAAAATGAAACATTACACTGTAGAAGTGAAAAGCCACATATCATGAAACTGGGTTACTATTAGCTGGCACATGCAATTTGATAACCAGAATAGCACCAGTTATTTTGACTGACTGAATGGGCTTTACAAGTTGACTGGGAACCACTTGAAGATGTTGCTCTTGCAGAAGAAAAAGCATCTCATGCTCTGAACAGCTAACTGACAAACGACTTGGGAAAAATCCAGCCCTCTTTTAGTCATCGAAGCCCCAAGATCATCAGCCTATCAGTCCCTCATTTTCTATGTTTATGTGTCAACACCAGTATATTAACCTATAACTACTGTTAAAGAAAAAAAGCACTTAGTAAAGTATTTGATATGGCTCTGACTAAATCAGATGGCAACAACACGTGGTTGAAAGAATGCCTCAATAACATGTTTCCTTAAAGTATCTCCAGAAATGTAGTTCCTAGAGGCTAGCAGCGTCAGGGTCATCTGGAGTGTATAAGATATACGAAGTCAAGGATCCCACCAAAGACCTACAGATTCCAAAGCTCTGGAGGGTGAGGTGGAACCTAACAATCTGGATATTATGTCCTCCAGGTGATTCCAATGCACACTCAAGTTTGAGAATCACTGGGCAAAAGGATAGCTACTAGTTAAAGCAAGTGCTACAATTGAAGGTATTTATGAACTATGGATGGTTAGGCAATATTGTTTGCTACAATATGCCTGAGTTTATTCATTATTCTAAGAGGTTTGTATACTGAAACTTCATATAAATTGGCTGGGTTGTTTTTTTTTCCAGCACATTGTACGGACAGGATGAAACTTGAGCTTCCCATCCTACTTAGCAGTTGTCCTGTAAGTACCGATGATAGACATTCCAGAATGTCCCTGCTCTTTCCTCCACCTTTCTCCTTCCAGATATTAAAAGAATTGAGACAGCCAGACCAACAGAATTCACCTTTAATTCTAGCTAAAGATGAGCCATCCCAAGTGACAGGAACTGAAGATAACAAGAGCCAAAAGCAGCTTGACCTTTGAGAAAGAAAGGAATGAGGAAGACCAGCATAAAATTCCAGAGACAGAGAAATTTAAGGTAAATTAAGGAGTTAAATGGGAATGCACTAAATACCAGTTACATCCAGAACCAAGAATTGAACAAATAGAGTATTTTGCTTACTTAATTGCTATTTGTAATCACTAATCATCAGTTCTGCTTCTGTAAGTCTGATTGTTTGTTTTGCCTAACTTGCCTGACCACCTGTGTGTTTTTTGCCTTTAAATAAACTCAGCCTTAGTGAAGCTGTTCTTCACCATTCGGATGGTGGGGAACAGACACTGAACAGCTAAGATAAAGACTCCTAGCCCAATTGACTGAGTGCTGGTGACTTTAACATGGGTTCGAGTCCCATTGGGGTGGCCAGTATACTAGATTGTGGATTCAAGTCCCAAGTGGGTGGTGGGATACTACAGAATAAATAATTCTAAGGTTCTCTACCAACAATTTAAGAAATATAAGCTATGCACACCAGTATTTTCTCAAGAGACATGACAATATACACATATTTGTTTCTAGTGCATAGATGAATTTCTTGCTAGCGTCAAATACTGCTGATTTTTAAAATGCAATTTAAGAGTTAAATAATCCAAATGACTCTTCAACTAGAGATTTGTGAGAGGAAGTTTAAATATTTCTAGCATCCATTGTCCATACTATTCTGCACCCTGATGCCCACTACCTCTTTACTTTCCAAGACTCTTTAGATAGGGACAAACAGACAAGGATGGACATAATTAGAAGCATAAAACGCAACACCACCAAGCTTTACTTCTGTATGTTTTGTACATAAATCTATGCTCCAAAGAAATCATACAGCATGTGTCACTGCTCAGGACCAGAGTGGTGTTTGGCCTAGGAACTGCTGAAGACTCACATAGAGAATAATGCATCACTGAAAGCCTTTGTATTGGGGATTGTGCTCCCTGCCCCTTGCAGGACAAGTTTCCCTGCTGCGTAAAGCTGCCCAAACTCAGGATCACCTCCAGGAATCCTCTTGCATTTGAAGGGAGAATGACCACCTTGCCAAATGCCACCCTCTTCTTCCCTTCTGGGTGGTCTGAAATCTCCACAAGAAAAGACCTTCCCAACTTAGAAATCTGCCCTTTATTCCTTCCCCTGTGTCCAGGATATGCGTTTTCCTGCTGAGGAAGCAATGTCTGTACGGTGGGATTACACAGTGCCAAGTACAAGTCCACAGCTGCGTTCCAAAGTCATCTGGAAATGGAGCTTGCCAGTGCTTTGTTCAGCTTAATCACAGAGTTTAGACATAATTCAAATTCACAGGGAAGTAATCAAATTTATGTCCCACTTCTTATCACTGCAAGTTCCTGCAATGCTGTCTTTCCACCACCAGTGTTTATTAGCCTTTGAGAACCCATAGTTGTTAGAAAACTATATTAAAGCTTAATGGAGACATGCCTCTGGCTTGGTAATCATGTTTCAGGAGGACAATGAGTAACATGTTTTACATATAGATGCAAAATTGGTTTTGTTGAAGCTTGTGGCTAAGGGTGGTAAGAATTGTGTGAAATGTTGAAATCCTAACCTCAATATCCTAGAAGGTGGCTATTTTTCAGAAATGGGGCCTCAAGGAGGCCATCTGTGTGAAATATGGTCATTGACATAAGACTTAACCCAGTCTGAAAGTTGTCCTTTGAAAGAAAAGATGAGGACAGACATACACATAGATCATGTGAGAACCAAGCTATCTACTCTGCTAGGGTGAAGAGTGACTATACTGATTTCAGACTCCCATCTTCCAGAACTGAGAAATGAAAATGCTGTTGTTTGGCTGTCTATTGCTGTTACAGTAGCTTTTTACAAATTAATCCCCTCATTGTTCCGTGAATACATCTTCTCATATTCTACAGATATCCTCAATTTCCTAGCATCCATTTTTGTCTAATAATAAGACTCTGATTTGGCAGTAAAATTGGACTTTCACTTCTTTTTTAGCAGTACAATTTTTTCTCTCATCTAGAAGAGATGTATTTCTGTCTCTTCTCACAAAATCCTTGTTTCTAGGATGATAAAGAGAGAAAAAGTTAATCTAAAATTTAAAAAAGGATAGGGAAAGACAGAACTTGTAAAAATGAGTTTCTTCCTATTTCTGAAGCAACAAGGAAGGAGCAGATGTATAACTGATTTGTTTTAATAAGTAGGAAGTAGAGGGATCAAACAAGTCAAGGTTATAATAAAAGATCCCAGCATGGGTGTAAGGAGAGGAAATGCTCTTTATAAAATCAATTATAGCAATAAATATGCCAAGTACATTCATTAAAACCAGGCCAGAACTAATTAAAATTAAACTGAGTGTTTGAGTATCCACAATAGGGAAGGTGCCATCAATATGCTACATTTTGAAAAGAAAAAAAATTCCCATAAAGGAAGACACTGCTCTGAAAGAAGACAGGAAGAACTTTCAGAAAAGAAAAGGTGAATGAAAGGGGCCTCTGGTAGTGCTTCTCACTGGCCTTCTGGTCATTTACCTGGGCCCAGGTACATTGGCCATAGACCTAGGCTAGGTATTGACAGTGGCAACAAGATGAGTCCTTTCATTGCTTCATGAATAAACAATTCGTAAATGTGGACTTCATCATCCACTTCTGATAGATTCATCACCTCAGCCAGCCCCCATGATAACTTGTAGAGTTTTGTGCCCATTAGGCCTAAGGAGAAGGTCAGGGCTAGAAGAAAGTTTTCCTAAGACTGAATTCCAGGAATGAAACAAAATGCTATTTGGGTAAATATCACTAATATATTAGTGCATTTACTAATTGGATACTGCTACTAGAGTTATTGTAATCTATTTATCTTCTTAGAAATTCCTCATTTCTAGATGAAAGAGAAGAAGACAGATATAAAAACAAAGTTAAAGAAAAAGAGAGTTAAGACAGAACATAAAATTGAGAGACAGAATGAACCAAAAGGAGGTAGAGCTTTTTAAGACAATAACCAAATGAGCAATCAATTGTCCAGGTTTACTAAGTAAGAAGGTCTTAATTTTCTTAAAACAAGATCTCTATCAGAGTAACTTTTATCCAACCAGATGCAATCTTTTTCTGAATATTCTTTTTTATTTTCCCCCCGCCCCCCCAGTCCTGGGGCTTGGACTCAGGGCCTGAGCACTGTCCCTGGCTTCTCTTTGCTCAAGGCTAGCACTCTGCCACTTGAGCCACAGCGCCACTTCTGGCCGTTTTCTATATATGTGGTGCTGGGGAATCGAACCCAGGGCTTCATGTATGTGAGGCAGACATTCTACCAGTAGGCCATATTCCCAGCCCTTGAATATTCTTATATAAGAAGAAATGCATATTCCAAGTTCAATAAAAAGCAAATGAGGTAAGTTACAATAAGGAGAAACAAAATTTTTCTTTCAATTCCTTTTTTCAAAATTAATTTTATTTTCCAGTCATTGCCTATTCACCAGAAATTGACTGAGATCTTCCTCTAATAATAAACACAGACACTTAGTAAATGGTTTACCTGGGCCACTAACCTGGCACTAAATCCATTACCTCTCTGATATAAACACTGTCCATCAGTCCAAGTCCTTGGATGGACTAACAGACAAGAGAGAAGTTATTTAACCATGCAAGCCTTGTTATGAAATATTGAAAGCCTCCATTTCATTCAATTGAAATGTAAAAATCTGAGGTGGTTATGAGGTGTTTGTTTTTTTTTATTCTGTGTTTTCTAAGAGAAAGATGGACAGAGCTAAAAGCAGTATATGACAACTTGAATTTGCCATGGATCTGAAAAAATAATTAAACCTATGTTTAACCAGTAAAAGATAGTGTAAACAGACTAACATGTTTCTAGCCACAGGCCTCTTCAAAGTATAGAAATCTTAAGCATTTTTAAAGCAACTAAGCTTTACAGTCATTCATGTAGATGTCTAAAAACTGTCTTTAAGCAGCTCATATGAACATGCCAATTTATTCATATGTTCAAACAGAGCACTAACTAGGCTCACCGTAGAAAGTAATACATACCTATTAAAACTCAGGAACATTGCAGTCAGATCAGCTGACTGTTCAACAAAGGAGGTTTTACTTCAGCTCTAGAAAAGTGTTCAGAGGCAGAAAACTTTTGAGGGAGAACTTGGGAGAGGGCAAGGCAGGGCAATCTAAGAGATCTAAGATGAAAAAATGGACGCATATGTCAAATATACTCAAATTCAGTAAAGATAATCCATACATAACCATTTATCTGCCTATTACTACTAAACCTCAAACACTTTGTGTGTGTGCGTGTGTGCGCGCGCGCATGTGCACTCAGCTACACCAGGAATGATCAAGCCTGAGAAACACAATAATTTCTGTTCTCTAAAAATCAATCTAGGGCTGGGAATATGGCCTAGTGGCAAGAGTGCTTGCCTCGTATACATGAGGCCCTGGGTTCGATTCCTCAGCACCACATATACAGAAAATGGCCAGAAGTGGCGCTGTGGCTCAAGTGGCAGAGTGCTAGCCTTGAGCAAAAAAGAAGCCAGGGACAGTGCTCAGGCCCTGAGTTCACAGCCCAGGACTGGCCAAAAAAAATAAAATAAAATAAAAAATAAAATAAAAATCAATCTAGCAATAATAAACATCATAAGTATATATTCTTTATAAATAATGTTACAGCACTTACTAAGATAATTTTGTTTACACAATTATCCACAAGTATCCTCCCTCTAACTAAAACAAGATAAAACTCTCTTGCATTTTATACATAAGGAAAATACAAATACTTGAGCACCTTTAGATTTTTGGTACATTCTGGAGGTCCTATAACCCTTTTCTTATAGGCCTAGGGATGAGCTTGGGGGTCCTAGAACCAACTAGAAAACTGTATTATAAGTGCAAAGAGTTGGTACTAAGATACTAATTGTGTATATTTCTATATCACTTTATCTCATGTATAAATTCATGGAACCATCACCACACTAATGATACAAAATTTAAAAGCTAGTCTTCATCGCCACAGCCTCTAAGGCCTACCAGCAATTTAATTATTCTCCATCTCTATAACATTGTTACATTGAGAATATTCAATAAATGGAATCATATGGCATGTGACCTTTTAAGAATATGTATTTTTAACATGAATACAATGTGGTTATTCCAGAAATTAAGTTCCTCACCCTCCTCAGATTCATTTGTATATCTTGCTGTAGGCTCTGTTTGCTGGTTACTTTTTGCCTAAGCTATTTTCATTAAGTGTGTGTGTGTGTGTGTGTGTGTGTGTGCTGGTACGGAATCTCTGAGATTTCTACTCTGTTAGCTTCAGATTGTCTGGTATTTTTGAAAGCTTTTCTATAATTCAGAAGGTAGGAGCAAGAGGAAATGTTGGAGAGGAAACACTGGAAAGGCTCAGTAGCACAGGATGTGGACCAGAAGAAAACTAAGTCTCAAAAACGACTAGCCAAGAGACCAGACAAAGAAAGTGCAGGAAAACACCAAGATTTCAGGTAATTACTCACTCCAGACAAACACCAGAGGGGAGAAATAGGGCTTCGCCTCTTTCTCCAACAATACAGGCTCACCAGAATTTAGCATTCCCGGTCCATTCCAGGCTGTACTGAGCTGCGCCCTCCCCCTCCTCCTCCCCCCCTTTACCTGCCAGAGCAGTGTCAGAGGAAGCAGGTGAGGAGCTAGCAGAGCTCAGGGAGGCGCAGAAAACCTCTAATTATGCCAGATATGTTATTCTGCAGGTTCTAAGGTCTATTGTTCTGGCTTCTCTTCAAATTACAGACTTTTCCAATGTTTAGAATTTTTTAATCTAATGTCCAGAGTATTTAGTTCTATTTAGCTAGAGGGATAGGAAATATAAACATACTCCATCATTCTGGCAGTAGGAGTCCCAAGCTTCCTTTTTTAATAATAATAAAAAAAATCTGGAAACAAACAAATCAAATAGATGAGATCCTTCTTTTATCAAGAGAAGAAATGAAAAAAAAAAGATGCAATCCTATCTTCTTGTATACAATGCATCAATATAAAAACTTAAATTTCTACTAAATGTGACATATTCCAAGAGAACTTCTTAAAATAAAATGTTATTTTAAAAATAATAATTATTATTAAAATATAGATTAAATATTTTTACTTTTCCAATTTCCATAGGGGACAGTATCTTCAAAGTTTCTGTTGGCTGTCCTAACAAATAAACAAAACCAAGCTAATGAGGGACTTGCATGATAAAGTTATTTCCTCTGAACATAAATAGGTGAGCTTTTAAGAGGGAGATCTAATGTTATGACCTCTAATTCTAACTACAGAAGAGGCTAAGATTTTAGGATTATGGTTCAAAGCCAGCCCAGGCAATTAACAAATAGAAAGGTGGACTGCAGGTGTAGCAGAAGGGTTAGAGACACAGCCAGGAAGGGTAAAAGCCATGCAAAAATCTCTACCATTTTGATGTTCCCCTTCCCTTTCCCAGTTCAGATAAACGTATATACTCTACCCAGGGTACCAAAATCAAATACAGTGACAAGAAAGATAAAAACATAGGGAAAAAAACACAAAAGGAAAGGCTTAATTTCACATAGTACATTGAAAATAACAATAACAACAACAATGATAAACCACTTATTTCCATAACTTGGAGCTCATTTCACTTAGCACCACCTTAAGTGATCACACGTGCATAGCTATTGAGCTATTGTGATCATCTGCTAGGACTATCCTAGACATACTAATGCAACAGCAATACTTATAAGACAATATGCTGTAACCAACTGTGCAAACCGGGGTTGGGTTGGGGAATGGGGGATGAGGAAAGGCGGGGGAAAAAGAGGGAGGAGGTAACAAGTTTACCACGAAACGAACTCACTGCCTTATGTGTGTAACTGTCACCCCTCTGATCATCACCTTGGCAATAATTTTTTTAAATAAAAAGATAGCAAAATCTTAGTAAAATAATATTTATAGATGTAATAAAGATTTTTACATCAAAGTTTATTAGTTAACACATCTTTTAAATAGTATTAAAAAAAAAAAGTCTAGGCCTTGATTGGAGCTCCAGTAGAGGCACAGGTACAGGTGCGTACACACACACACACACACACACACACACACACACACACACACTCACCTCTCAAAGACTCAGTGGAAAACAACATATAAACAAGCAATAAAGCATTCCTTTGATCTTTGATGAAGAGGTCAGAAAAGAAAAAAAGACTATGAAGCCAATGGAAATTGTAAGAGTGCAAACATTATTGTTAATGCTAATACAGTTTTTAAAAAGACTATTTAATTACTGCAAACTATACCAGAGGACAGTTAGTTGTAGTGGCGGCTTATGAATTCCTAGCTTTTCACTGACGGGGCAAAATTCCTTAGTTAATCAACCGATTGAGTCCTAAGAATATTCTTACATGCAACTTTAAAAACCAAAATTGTCAAGGTGGTATGTACTAAGTGGAGAGTGAAAAGGCAGGTGAAGAGAGAGGAAATGTCCCAATTTTGTCATTGCTCTTAATGGGAAAATTGTCAGGAAATTAAACATATTATGTAACTGAATATACTTACTTAAATACTTATGCAACAAGAAAAGTAAAAATCATTTACAATCTCCAAACTTAACAGAAGAAATAGATATAAACACTGTGTGTTATAGTAAGAGAAAATTCATAAGGCATTGTAAACAGAAAACAAATATGAATATAATGAACTAAGAACAATAATTTATGCCATATGAGGTATAATGAAATAAACAAATATTAAATTTTTAAAACCAGTTTGTATTGGGTCCAAAACATCTCTCCAGTTTAAAATTTGCTTTTGACTTATTTTTGTTGTATGTATTCCCATGTATAAACTTTAAATATATGTTGTTATAATGGACATTTCTAAAGTAATTTCCAATGCAATAATAGACAAAGGACAGATTTCTTCAAAATTACTGAAATTACTAAAACCCAGCACGAAAAAAGCTTTTGAGCATATCATAGAAATTAATTAATTACTTTTTTAATGAATTTAATTCTAAGATATTTGATCTTCCTCATTACTTATAGAAGGAAAACTAGCTTTTATAAGCTACAAATCAGATGTTATCTTTCACATTTCAGTTTGAAAAACAAAAACACAATTGACTGGGCATGGTGGAGCACAGCTGTAATCCCAGCTACTAGGATGTTAACAAATGACAACCAGCCCCATGGCTCACACCTGGAATCCTAACTACTCAGGACGCTGACATCTTAGAATCACTGTTCAAAGCCAGCCCAGGCAGGGAAGTCCATGAAAGACTCATCTTCAATAAACTAAGAAAAGACTGGAAGTGATGTTATGGCTCAAGTGGTAGAGTGCAAGACTTGAGCACAAAGAGGCTCAGAAACAGAGCCCAGACCCTGAGTTCAAATCCAAGACAGGCAAATAAATGAATAAAATGAGAATCCATTTCCAAGCCAGCCTAATGGAAGTGAGACTGAGATCTTACCTGAAAAACAAACTGAAGGCTATAGGTATAGTTCAAGTTCAAGAGAGAGAATTTGGACACATAGAAATGTGAAATGTATGGAGAAACAGGCACTGTCATATAAATTTATAGTAGAAGCATAAATTGATGGTAGACCTCAAAGACTATTATTCAATAACAGCTGTAAATTATTTGTAAATATAAAAATCAATATTTCATTTAGTTGTGAGGTGTGTGTGTGTGTGTGTGATGAGTACTTAGAATACGTATGCTTCATCTCTGAAAAACGTAAACACAATACTAATTTCTGAGGAGAGAGGAAGTGAAAAAGAAAGGCGCATTCAATTTATGACTTTCTGAATGAACCTTTTAAGCCTCACATGCATTTATGTCAAAATGAAAAAAGAAGAGAAAGGCAGAAAGAATCATCTCAAAGAGAAAGGAGAGAAGTAAAAAGTGTGAGAGGGGAAGAAACACAAGGAAGGACTCCAAGTGTAAAAGCAAATTTGGATGCTCTGGCATTTGATGTATAGATATTTAGAATTGTTATATCCTCCTGTAAGAGAGATCCCTTTATTAGTGTGTAATGTCTTTATCTCTTCTCACTAATTTTAATTTTATTTTATATTATGACTGCAACACTGGCCTGCTTATGGGGCCATTTGCTTGATAGATTTTATTCCAGCCTTTTACTTTCAGACTATGTTTGCTTTTGTGGTCATGGTGTGGCTCTTGAAGACAGCAGATAGATGGATCTTGCTTTTTGATCCAACTGGTCAATCTATGTCACTTAATTGAAGAATTAAGTCCATCAATATTAATTATTTTATTATTAATATTAGTATTTTTGTCAGACATAGGGCCTGAACTCAGGGCCTAGACACAGTCCTTGAGCTTTTGTATTCAAGGCTAGCATGCTATCATTTTTGATCCACAGCTCCACTTCTGGTTTTTGAGTGGTTAATTGCAGGTAAGAGTCTCGTGGGGATTTTTCTGCCTGGGCTGGTTTCAAACTGCAATTCTCGGATATCAGCTTCCTGTATAGGTAAGATTATAGGCAGGAGCTACTGGACCCGACTTATATCTGTGCTTTTAAACATTTTCTAAGTTTAAAACTTCCTGTGGCATTATTAAACAGTTCTCAATCTTAGAGGGAAAAAACTTCAAATTCAAATATTACATATAGATTTCATATATGTATCACACTTATTTTATATGTATGTGTGTGTTGTATGTATTCCCATGTATGAACTTTAATTTTGATATTTTCTTTTTAGTAATCTTTTAGTATGTATCATACATATACATATATATGAAACATATATTGCCAATAGTGTTATTAAAAACTGAGACTAATATGATTCTGGTCTTGCTAAAGTAGAAGAAATCTAAGAATTAATAAAAGGCAGCAACCAATAATTAATTTTCTGATTCTTCAACCTGAATTAAACGTGGACAGAATGTCCATATGGTTAGTCTTCTTTTAGCCCTTGAGTTATGCAGTACTACTGGGTCATGTACTGACCTGTCCAAGGATCAGTAGGTAAATCAGAAATTTCAGGGGAAAAAGTATGAAAAAGTTGCTTCTATTTGTAGAGGTTAGGTTATTTATGATATTCATATTTTTTCTATTTTTGTGTCACTTCTGGTACTTGGGACCTGGGTACTGTCCCTGAGCTTCTTTTGTTCAAGGCTAATGCTCAACCACTTGAGCCACAGCTATATTTCAGGCTCTTATCTTTATTAGTTTATTGCAGATAAGAATCTCACAGGCTTTCCTCCCTAAGCTGGCTTCGAACCTCAATCCTCAAACCTCAACCTCCTGAGTAGTTAGGATTATAGGTGTGAGTCACTGGCACCTAAGGTGCTAGAAGACCTACAGAGACTAGGTTGAACTTACACATATCTCTAACTTAATTTTATGTGAGTTGTATGTACGCATATATGTTAACTATTGACTGTTACCATCAAGTGACATGAAAACTACAAATTTTCTTGAAAGAGAAGCATTATTATTAACACAAATTCAGAGAAAATAATGTAAATTTTAATTCACTTAATTTTATGATGTGGTACATACCGTAATTGCCCACAGAGAACATCAAAAGATAGGTGTGTGTGTATTTAAAGAAAAATTAAGAAACAAAAAATGTGCCTAAACAGTAAGATGATGAATGTCAGAAACTCTGAATTCATTTATGTGAGCAATCCAGTTTCCCTTTTTCAATTTGGCACTGTCTGCATGAAACATTGTCAAGGAACATTTTAAAGTCATCACAGTTTACACATCATTTTAAGACAAAATGCCACAACCTTGCTAGAAAACAAATTGATCTTTTCTTAGAATGAACACAAACTAAAGTTTTCCAGTACCAAACTCATTAATTTTGTGACAAACATTAAAAAGACTAGAAATGGAGCATCATTCAAAGTTGTATCCTCTCTATAAAAAAGTGCAAATTTAAATCACTTTATTGACAAGAAGATAGTCTAACCTGAAGATATTAATGAATACAGGTGTGTAGAAAGCACCAGCTTACTTTATGAATGATCCTTCTAGATGTAACACAATGTTGGAGGAACTTAATCTGAATGAGCAATGACTGCCACTTTTTGGTGACGGGGATTTATCATCACATTGCACATATCCATTGACAAAGTATATGCAGCTATTCTCGGTGTGTGGGTGTATGTAGAAAGAGAGAAAGAGAAACATTTTTCTGTTGTCTTCTGAAAGTACTTACTCTAAAAAGTACATATAAGAAACCCCGTTTAAAAAACAAATTCTTTAAAAAAAAAAAAAAAAGCACTGTGATATATGCAGCAAAGCATGCACACCAAACCGAAGCTAGAGACAGACCTGGAGAGAAACCACTGTAAAGGCAAGGTGATGTCTAGATGCTAGTCCCTAAGTGCTAGTGCAAGGAGAATGGGAGAGCCACCCACCTACTTACTGACCTTGATTGGTTGTTGTTGTTGACACAGGACAATGTTATTCAGCTATAAAGAGGGATGGCATTCTGACACGCACCACAGACTAACCAGAAAGCATTCTACTGGATGAACAGGCGGGAAAGGCCCCAAGGATTGTCCAATGGCATTTATAAATTGTTTAGAACTGGTAGATCTACCGAGTTAGAAAGGTCAAAGGTGACAAGATAGGAGAAGCGTGGGCACAGTCGCCAGTGAAGATCAGGCTCCTTGAGGCCATCAAGACATCCTGGCCTTCCCAGAGGTTGAAGTTTCACCACATTGTCTACTGAGTAAATGTCACTGGCATAAGCCCTCCTCCATATGTATTTCAACACAATCTCACACCAGGTCTGACCTTGAAGGTTAATTAAAAAGCAGAATAAAAATTATGAATGACTCAAGTATCCACACTGTATCTCACTGTTTCTTACTGCATAAGCTAGAGCAAGTTGAACATTTTTATATTTACATAAAGATACCTTCTGTTCAGATCAAAGACAATTTTTGGAGTATTTTCTAGTAAGAGGCATTTAACTTATAGCATATCATCTAATTTTCATGAGAAACCATGCCTGGAGCATACTGTTCCCACTTACAAAAGAGCAATGAAGTTAGAAAAGTAATGACTGGGCTTTGGATCTGAAATGTGTTGAAGGCTTGGTCCACGGTGTATTAGTATTCAGAGCTAGGGCTTTTGGAAGATAACTGGGTTGTGAGAGCTCTGACCCCATCAGTAGGTTAATCTAATGATAGGTTTGTAATTTGATGTGTTTGGGAGGTGATGGAAACAGGAAATAGTACATAGTTGAAAGCACTAGGTGCATGAGGGTGTCTTGTCTTTAGGGCTATGTCTTTCCAATCCCCTTCCCTCCTTTTGTCTCACTGTCTGAAGTGAGCCCCTTTGTTCTACCATGTGCTTCCCATCAAGACCTTTAGCCTCACCAGGCCAGAAACTGCAGAGCTAGGGGACCACCGACTTAAACCTTAGAAATAATGAGCCCAAATAAATCCTTCCTGCTGTACGTTAGTGTTCTCAAGTATTTAGTCACACAATGAAAAGTGACTCAAAGACAATTGATCCAGGAAGTCAGGACATAGCTATGGTGCTACCTGACCCTGCAGTTTCATAAATAAACTCTGGAACTAGATGTTGAGAGGAATTTGGACCAGTTTGGAAAACTGGACTAGAGAAAGCTTGGGAAGCTCTCAGCAGACAGTAGGCAGTTCTAATGGGAGCTTAGGAGACCAGAGTGTGGATAAGAATGTGGACAGTAAGCAGACTGTGTTCATTAGCTTCTGACGAGAATAAGTACTCTATGGGTCATTCATGTTATATTCTGACAAAGAACTTGTCCATGCCAGAGACCATGTGAGATTGAATTTAAAGGTGATAGACTACCTAATTTAGTGGAAGAAATTTCAAGACAGCACAGTATTCAGTTTGCTTCATATAGATTGCCGTCTACTGTGAGCCAGATTTACAACTAGTATTGTCAACGAAATCAGAGTGAGAAGATGTGTTTTTAACTCACAGCTTGGCCAGAAAAAGCGTTTCCTTGAGAGTTGTTGGTCATTAAAGAAATGAGCATCATTAAAAAGAAATGAGGATCTGGAAGAGTGCTTGCCTCACATGCATGAAGCCCTGGGTTTGGTTCCTCAACACCACATATAGAGAAAAAGCCAGAAGTGGCCCTATGGTTCAAAAAGCCAGGGATAGTGCTGACAGTGCTCAGGCCCTGAGTTCAAGCACCAGGACTGGCCCAAAAAAGAAATGAAATAAGTCAGGCACAGCGAGACAACAGATGCATATTTTCCCTTATATATGGAAGCTCTATTTCACTTATAAACTTATAAGTCAATACATTGAGTGGGATGCAAATGTATACAAATGTATTAACAAATATGGTAAATTAAAGGGAGAACTCACATAGCATAATTTCTTAAAGAGTCAAAGTCAAAGTTCAACAAAATGAACACCAGGGGTGATATTAAGGGGAAAGGAGTGGATGAATGAAGAGAAGAAGAGGCGGTGAATGTAGTCAAGAATTCAATGTTATAACCGACGAAATTAAGAAGAGTATGGGAAGAGGTGGGCTGGAGAGGGGTGGCTGAGAATGTTCAAAGGAGTGAATTGGATCGAGATATATTGTACTCATGAACTGCTTTTGCTAAATGGCAACATCTTTGTACAAAGATAACAAAAACAAAAAGAAGAAGAGAGAGAGAGAGAGAAATGAAGGATGCCAACCTGCAAGGGTGAAGGTATAAAGTTTGAGCTCTTCTGAAAATGTTGCTTTGAGAAGAGAGCCTGATAGTGCCCTTGCCACACAGTGCTACCTCTAGCCTTGTTGCCAGGTATTGAACCACAGTCCAAGAGGGCCTGATGCCACTACCAGTGACAACATACCTTGAGGTCATCTACATGGGGCTGGTGTCATAGGCTGAATGCAAGTGTTACAAGTTCCACTGCAGCTTCCAACACGATTTCAAAAGAAGTCCTGGGAGGCCAGGGTATGTTTTGCAGAATCAAAATGCCTGTGTAATGTGCCTAAGAATACTTCTGGTATTTAAGCAGGAGGCCCAGGGAGAAACCCAGGAAATGAGAGATGCCAGAAACACAGGCTGGCTGTCAAGGAAAACTTCAAAAGATCAGTCATGAGAGCTGTATCTGGCAAGTCCATGGGAAGAAGGCTGCCCAAACCCTTTGGAACTCATGTCACACCACAATGTTCCCCAGATGCTGGACACAGCGAGACTGGAAGGAATATTTTTTGGTTTTTGTTGTTGTTGTTGTTTTTGCCAGTTCTGGGCCTTGGACTCAGGTCCTGAGCACTGTCCCTGGCTTCTTTTTGCTCAAGGCCAGCACTCTGCCACTTGAGCCACAGCGCCACTTCTGGCTTTTTCTATATATGTGGTGCTGAGGAATTGAACCCAAGGCTTCATGTATGTGTGGCAGACATTCTACCAGTAGGCCATATTCCCAACCCAAGAAATGGGTTGTTGTTTTTTTTGCTAACTTGCTGAGTATTTGGGGGTCTTGCTTTGGCCTGATTCTTCTTTGTTTCCTTTATTCCTTCTCTTTGGGATAAGAATAATTACTCTGAGCCAATGTATGTTGGAAGTATGTAACTTGATGTTTTATTTTTAACAAAGGCTCACAGCTATGTTTGCCTTGAATTTACCTCCCAGCTTTTCCTCCTATATATCCTTCCCTCAACTTCCACAACTGTAGGAGTGTATATCTTGGGTATCATCCTCTTCTTCACCTGCTTAACTTAATAATCTTAGTGTGTAGACACAGTGGCCTACTTTGTCTTTCAGAGAGGTTGAAATTTGTTGCCCATTGCAACAAAGTTGTCATTCAAATATGGCCCCATCCACTTGTCTCCACAGAGACAGAAAGGATTTGTACTCTACTGACTGGGAGAGAACATTCGGGATCCTTCAATCTGTCCTTATTCCTTCCCGTGGAAGAGATGATTTGATGGGTTAGAAAGTTTAAGGAAGGAACTCAGTTTAGATCCTCTAGATTTTTCTATTTGATTTTTCAAAATGATCACTGTGTGGGAAATTTATCTGAAAATTGGAGCTATTTAAGATGAGACTGTTATGTCTTTTACATATTGTCTTTTGTTGGTGGGCAGAAGAAGATGTTCTCCCTAAAAAATCATAATTTCCAAGATCGTTATCCAGATCTTAGCTTAGTCTATACCTACTGGATCACATTCTAATTTGTAACCATATAAAGTTGAGGAATATTTGAATGGCATGAAAATAAAGTATCATATTCATTTGCATGTATTCTGAGAGAGAACCAAAACTGATTTCAATAAATTGTTCCAAGAAGTCTATAGTTTTAATACTGATTATGACTTACAGCTCAGAAATACCCTCAGTAAAATCCTGTCTCCTCTCTTCCTGTATGCTTAGTTCTTTGTTCATTTACAGAAGTAAAAGCCCTTTTCCTTATGTGGAAAGTAGCTCATTTTTCCTATGGGAAAACATTTTCATGGGATTGTTTGACTAGTGTTTGCTTTGTAAATTTAACCCCTCTGTACATTACTCTGACAATGAAAAAAAATTAAAAAAAGAACCATCGTTTGTAATATCAATGAATTTTAAATGTAGGAAAATAGAAAGTGATGTGAGCAAGAGGAGTGCCCCCCACAGAAACTAGATCAAGTATCACAGTCTATAATCCTTTGGAGCAGATGTGTCCCAAAAATTTGCTTTTTCAAACTTTCAAACTTTTATGTCTTCCTCAGTTTCTGCAGCAGTTTTTGCAATCCAATCCATTAGTATTTCTATAGTATAACATCAGTATTAATACGTATTAGGACAGAGACTACAAAATGTACATCAGTATTGGTCTAGATTTTGCTACCCACTGAGTTGTACACAACTTGTTTTGAAGGATTTGGGAGGTGGAAATGTGATTAAAGGATTCTGAGCCTGAACCTAAGTGCCATCCCTGCCTTCCTTCAATCCTTCTATTTCCAAAGCCAAATAGTACACATCTTTTCAGTTTTTGTTTGTCTTCCTCTTTCCCTCATAGCTATTTCTTTGCAGTACAATCTGATAAACAAGAGCATCTAGAATACAATAAATTACAATGTACTGGAGTCTGGATGGAAGAGTACTTTTGGTTTCCCAGAGCAGTAGTGAATAATATCATAGTCAATTTTGCACAGCTTCAGGGATAACACATAATTTTCTTCTGCATCATGCCTCCTCCAACTTTATTATTAATCTCTGATATAAACTCCAGTAACTAAATACATACACACACCAAAAGAAACATCCAATCTTGTTCTTACAGCTCTTGAAAATAGATCTAATGATCCTTTTATCCTACAACAAAACAAGCTGTCCTAAAATGGAACTGGGTGTCTAAGGGTATAATGAGTTTCTTTGTATTAAAGGCATTTAGACAAAAGCTATCAAATATAGTAAGTGTGCTTATAATATGGAACAAATGAACCACAAATGAAGTTCACTTATTTCTGTGTGATTGCACATATCTTTTACACCACTACCACAGAGTTTGTAACTAAGACTTCTTCCCCACGATCAGATTTGTTATTAACATTTTAGAAACTAAAAATCGATTATCTCAGTTACTGTGTTGTCCAAGAGGATTGTTATGTTTATATGGTCACAGAACTGATTCTCACAAAAGACATAGCACACACATGTAATCCCAACTTCTTAGGAGACGCAGATCAAGAAGGTTACATTTCAAGGCCAATATGGGTTAAAAAAAAAAAAAAAAACGTTTAACAAGACCTCACCAAACAAAGAAGCCAGCTATTTGGGGAGTCACATCTATAATCTCTATTATGTAGGAAGTAGGATGATTGCAGTCTGAGTCTACTCCAGGCAAGAACTGTGACCTGTATCTGAACAATAACTGAAATTACAAGGGTATGACCCAGGTATTAAGAGTATCTGCCTAAGCAAGCACAAGGTTCAGAGCCCAAAGCTCAACACCATCAGAGGCAGAGACAGTGTGCGTGTGTGTATGTGTATGTGTGTGTGTGTGTGTATGTGTGTGTGAGAGAGAGAGTTTATAAGTACAGTTCATTTCATTTCAAGACAGTTAATGGGTATTCACTGCTTATCGGCTGCAATTTTCATGAAATGTTTCAAATCTGTTTGAGGGACATTTGTGAGTATATAACTAGAGAAAACTCTAAGGACAACATCAGCAGATGTGAAGGAGTATGGAAAATTCCATAGGAAGTAGTTCTCCCTGGATTCCAGCTCTTTTTTCAAGACTTGGTATTAGGAAAAAGTCTGACTGGATTTTTTTCTTATTTTGTTACATTTTATTGAGAATTAAATAGTATGATTGTAGAAATATTAGTAAACCCTAAATAAATGGTAGCAATGTAATCAACAAGTCATTGCTTTTCTAAGTATCCTATAAAGGGATAATACCTTAGGAAATAATGGATGGTAGATATATAGATAGATATCCATAGGCCTAATATCTATCTATCAGCATATCTAAATATGATATATATGGTAATATTTATGTGTGTGCACTATATATATGCATATACATGCTAAAATTGGATGAATATAATACATTGTGTCTATATACATGTATGCCTCTTCTTTCTTTCCCTATTGATATCCACATATGGAATTTTAGAAACAAAAACATGATTTGTTTTATTTTTATGCATCCAGTAAGTTCAGCCAGTTAAGTATGTTACATATTTCAGGCATTGCAAACACAAGTAAACAAGATTGTTGCTGAATTCAATGCATTCTCACTTAATCTGTGTGGAGGTCAACACTCAAGGTCAGAGCTAACCCATTGATTCACTAGATTCTTTGTTAATGCATTAATTTCCTACAGCACCTAAAAACAGATCATGGGGGGCTGGAAATATGGCCTAGTGGAAGAATGCTTCCCTTATATATGTGAAGCCCTGGGTTCGATTCCTCAGTCTCACATATATAGCAAAAGCCAGAAGTGGTTTTGTGGCTCAAGTGGTAGAGTGCTTTCCTTGAGCAAAAAGAAGCCAGGGACAGTGCTCAGGCCCTGAGTTCAAGGCCCAGGATTTGCAAAAAAAAAAAAAAAAAACCCAACCAAACAAACAGATAATGGATGACAGATGATTGATGATGGATAGATAATCTTAAAGATCCTTACTAAAGACTCATACTCTTGCTGGCAATGTATGTATCACCAAGGTAATTTTCCAGCACAATGACCACATCTGAAAATGACAATACCATGTTTTTATTTTTACTTCAAGACATTAGCTAGTCTATGTCCTTTAGTCAGTCCAATCCAATTGAACGGAGAGTAATAAAAAGTAGAGAAATAATCAGAAGCCTATCTTAGTAAATGAAATGCTTTTAGGGAAGTATAGCCTATAGAGATTGATAACAGAAGAAACTGGATTCCTCTATTGTTATTTAGCTTATATTTTCTTCTAGGCCACTCCAAAATAGAAACAATTTAAAATTGGAAAGCTTGACACCTCCATATAGAAAGTCATATTTTCAAAAAATTGGCTATCACATTTTCAGATTACTGAGGGAATTTTAACTTACTAAATTTTTCCTAAGTATAAATTGAGATGCACAATTAATTTTGTACTTCTTTGGCCTAAACACAACTCTGTCATCATCCAAAGGTATGATTAAAACTCAATCCCTAACCCCTAGAACATTGGCCATTAAATTATGGGTATTAAACAAGAGCAAACAGGCACAGGTCAAAAGAAACAAGCAAGTATGAAGGAAGCAAATATTTTTCCCCCCTCAGCATAGCAGAAATCTTGTGCTGTATGGTAGGATGACTGGGAGTGTCTTCTGTGAGATTTCATGGAGGGTGTGTTGTATAATTGGGGGGAAAAGCACTAGTCTTGCTTTGCTATGCTCTTTTGCAGAATAAGGACAAGGACTGGGGAGGCAAGTGCATATTTAAAGTTTCGTTCCCCAGAGTATATTTCCCTTTCATGTTATCAGTTCAATGGATTCTCTCTCAAAGATAAATTCCTTGGTATATAGAATACAGGCAAAAATAGCCAAATTTTAAGAGTCCTGTTTGAATGTGATGCTGCTTGCACTCAGGCATTTTGGCCTTTTAAATTATCTCCACAACTTCTGTAACCTTGTGTCCAAATCTGTACAGTGAACAATGAGGCATTGCATCAGGCTGAATTTCGGATCTTGCTTGCTGTGATATAGCATGGGGAAACCAGGGTTTACAATATAAGATTCATGAGTATAAGGTTTGCCTTTGCTATTAAGCTGTTCATGGAAAAGTCTTTTTTTTGCTTTTTTAGGGCTCAATTTTTCTTATACTCTAAAAGTAAAGAACCAGTAATAATCCTTACTGTAGTAATAATCCTTACTTATTATGAGTGCTGAACATGACAAAATATGTTCTTTTAATTTAAAAGTCGATTAGCTCATGTGCTACAGCTACAGTATTAGCTTTGAGCAAAAGAAGCTTAGGGACAATATCCACGCCCTGAGTTCAAGCCCCAGAACTGTCACAAAAAAAATTCATTAGCTTAGATGTGATTCCCAGTATTTAGAAGAGTAAGACAGAAAGAAGATAAGTTTAAGGTTAGTCTAGAATATATAGTGAGGGACTGGGAATGTGGCTTAGTGGTAAAGTGCTTGCCTAACATGCATAAAGCCCTAGGTTGGATTCCTCAGTTCCATGCAAACAAAAAAAGCCGGAAGTGGTACTGTGGCTCATGTGGTAGAGTGCTAGCCTTGAGCAAAATGAAGCCAAGAACAGTGCTCAAGCCCTGAGTTCAAACCCTAGGACTGGCAAAAAAAAAAAATTCTGTGTCAATGAAAAGAAAACACACAACAATAAGTGTTTTTTATTATTTATAAAGCAATATTTAGTAACTTATAAGTGCCCCCAAATCATATTAAGTACTAATAGTTCAGAAATAAAATAAAGACTTTGTTCTCACAAGTTGTTTTTGGAAATACTGATAATTAGCTATAAAAAGAGGATGTGATGATGATAATAAATTACTATAAAGGCCCCAATAAAGGGATAGACTAATTAAGAAAGTTGGCAGATTTATCAGCCAAAGGAAAAAAATAACATAAATACTAGGTTCTAAACAGCAATGAGAAATTTGCCTAGCAAATTAGCTGAGATAAAGGCAAGCCCAGTATGAACTAAGGTTAAACAGAGAAGCAGCAGATGCTAGAGAGTTCTTTGGAAAGTCCTTAGAATGAGGCTGTGCCTAATAGCCAAACATCTTACTGACCTGAAAAGAGTCAACACTGAAATTTGCAGCTATGGGGGGCCATGAAAATGGTGTTTTAGCTGGGGGGAGAGGGAGAGAGAATAATAATCCGAAAGATTAAAGATATAAAGACAAACGGAAGAAACAAGCTGTGAGATATATTATTTTCTCTTAATTTGAATAAGGGATGAACAGATACTAAGTGGAGAAGATGAGGTAGTGCAGAAGAGACAAAGGACTGAGTGGAAAGTTATTCCAAAGGAATAGAGACCACACTTCATAATTGATTGATAATAGAAAATGAGAGCAATAAGTGGCTCCCAGGAAACTGGGTACCATACAATACCATTAACCAAGACATGACCCCCAAGAAGAGGGATGTATTTTGGAAATGCATAGAGAACAAGCTCACTTTGGGTAACTTAAGTTTGACATACCAGCAGGATATCCAGATGGAAATGTCCAGAAGCTGGGGCACAGATGCAAAGTGAGCAATTTACCTTTCTTTTCCTCCCCTAGAAAATGAAGGGATGTTGCTTGCCACTTCTCTCCAAGGACTGTAGAAAGGATTAATGAGGCAGTGTTCACATTTATTCCACACCAAGGATCAATGAGAGCTTGGCAAACAATTAGGTTGAAGTCCCATTATGTTAAATTGAAAACAAAGCAACTTTGATATGAAAGTCATTGAGGGAGGAGAATACCAACTTGCAAGGCCACATTGTAGAATAAAATTGGACTTTAGACAGCAACAACAGGCACAGCCTTGAGGTGAGTAGGAATTAACCTGTTTCTAGCTGAAAGCAACAAAAAAGTAAAGCAGCCTTCCTATTGTCTGCCGGTTCTCTTTGTACTTGTTTTCTAAAACACCAGGACTCCACTCAAATGTAAATGCAGGAGTTGGTCAAATACAGCTTCTTCCATGCTTCCCAGTTGAGACTCATTTCACAAGGCCTCCCTCCATCAGCAACATTGCCGAAACAGGCTGAGTAAAAGCTCATATGGCACTAGTTGCTGGCAAGTGTGAGATGGAAGGGGACATTGTGGCTAAAGAGTCCCCAGGGCACCTATGCTTGAGACCACTACTGACATCTCAGCACACAGCTGAGGTGTTCCTTGTAAAAATGTGAGCTTGGGGATATAATTATGCCCCCCCCCCGCCATGAAATAGGAACCATCTCGAAGAGATGATTCAGAAATATGATTTCCTTTTTTTATACTTCAGTGGTGGTAGATAGACAAAATAGGGCGTGGAACTTAAGGAAGGAAATAGAAAACATGTGATCCTTGAAGAATCAAATGGATTTCATGTCAATTTTGTCATTTCTTGGGTTATCCTGGCTCTGGCCATTCTGAGCATAAGTGTCTTGGTTTGTACCGTAGTATCACAGAAGTGAATTTTTCTGCCACAAGTTTGACTTAGGGCAAGTTATTGAGACTGCTTTTGTTCTCTGTCCATGAAATGAGGACAAAATTGTTGTCTACCACAGGCTCTGTAACAGTTGGATGTGACAAAATTAGTTCATATCGTCAGCCTTGGGTCTGATACGTCGATCTTCAGCCTTGGGTCTGATGCTTTGTTATTGCTAAATAAATGACAGCTATTATACAGCTGCTGCTACTGCTGCTGCCACTGCCAATGGGATAGCTCACTGCAGAACTTCCACAAAGGTAAACTTAAACATAGAGTGAAGATATGACTATCATTGCAAGCAGTGCCTGTGTAGTAGAGGTTAGACTTTATGTGAGAGGTTATTTCCCAAAGTAACTAAATCACCAGAAGAAACAAAAAGGATTGTGTTGAAGGAAAAAAGGATTGTCTTGTCTGTGTTACCTTGATTTTAGATGAGGAAGCCTAACTGGCTGTATAGACCAAAATGACTATAATAAAATAATAACTAAAGTTCTTTTAAAACTCCTTACGATGCAGTTAGCTCCTCAGTCTGCACCTCAGCTTCCCTGATGCTGTGTGAGGATTCTGTGACAGGCCTGGTGACATTCTTCTCCCGTGGCCTTATCCTGGGGAAACTTCTAAATAGGTTATACAAGGCTGTCTGAGATGCCTTCAGTCACTGAAAACAATCATTACAGAAGATAACAAAAACAAATGCCTCTTATCAGCCAGTCCAATAGTATCAGTAACAAGTAGAACCTTCAGTGAATGTCAGAAGACCTTAATCTGTAATATATTTTTCTTGAAAAAAAATATAGATGACTTCTCTCCCAGCATTTCATGCTCCACACATGGTGTGTTATAGTCACTTAAACTTATATTTCTTAAAGCAAGGTCAGGAAGTCATCAAGAAGCAGCATAGCTTCTTTTCTTCCTTCCTGAGCTGACAGGCTGTTTGGAACTACAATGAACATAAATCCAATGCCTACCTACTTACTAGGAGCAAAGTCAGAGGAGAAAAGTGGTCCCAAGCTTATAGCCTCCTATTGTTCCAATTACTTCCTGCTGCTTCTTAGCACTGCAGTAGTTCTGCATCCTATGCCTACCTCCAGAGAGCCTCACACAAGCCCCATTGCCCCCTCCACCCTCCGTCACCCAGGGTTACTCAGCTCACAACTACTACCAACGTATGCATCCCCAGGAAATAAAAATGGACTGCAATGTCTTTTTCAGGGGTATCTACTAAGGTTCCTAAAAAGACAAGAGGAGGGGGGTGGGATCAATTGTAATGATGTAGGTTTCGCCATACTTTTCTTTCATTAATTAGAATGGGAGGAACGAGGCCACAGTCATTTCCATGGTACCTCTTCCTGCAAGCACTCCAAGGACAGAAGGTCAAGCACAATGGCAGCTAGAAAAGGAAAAAGTACCACACATTGGAATGAGCCCTTCTCATAACCTCTTGAATCCGCATGGGGACCATCATTTGTTACATTGCTCTTAATAGGACTTTTAATAGAACTGTCAAAAGGCAAGTTGAAAACATCATCAAGTATAATTTAACCCAAATTAGCTGAGTTGCCTAATGGAAGATATTGAATAATGAGTCGTCATGTAACTTACAGTAGAAGGTACTAAGACCTACTTTGTAACAGACTCAGAATCATATCATCCTTAGAATATTGTCTTTGTTATATAGCTTGTGAAAATTTTCTGCCACATAGGATGCTAATGGCCTCAGTTAACATGGTGTTTTATTGACTAGATGAATGAAACAATATACTGGGAATGTTCACCTTAATTCCCATTGTTATTGCCAATGCTTAATACTAATGATGCTATCTTCTCTTGTCATTTGATAGTGTTGTTAAAGTTAGAACAGAATCAGAGCTGTGGGGACCTTGATCGTTGATCAGTTAAACTGCAAATTGGTACAATAGCACATTGTTTTGTTCCCAAAGACCATCAAGGTTAGGAATTATTTATTAAAATATAACTATATAACTGTGGCTGGCTGATTTCATGAAAAGTTAACTGTTAAATTCTAGAGATCATAGAAGAAGTGGGAAAATAATTTTTTTTCAAACCAGCCTCAGCAAAAATGCATCTGACCCTATCCAAAATATAAAGAAAAAAAAAGGGGGCAAGGGCAAGTTTCATGTAGTAGAAGACTTATCTAGTGATCCCAGGCCTTGAGTTCAAACCCCAGTACTATGATTTTTTTTCTGTTAAAATTTTAAAAAACTGTTAAAAATTGTTCAGCTTCCTCACAGTCTCTTATATATAATCTGGCAGTGACCAAAATATTGTTACATGGCACATGACTATATTTTTAGAGAGCCAAGTTTCACTATAGAAACATTTGTTAATTTGATGCTGTATACATATCCCCAAGAAAAATCATATCAACTACCTTACCCGATACATTAAGCAACAGGGCTTAGCTGAATTGAATCATACTTTTCTGTTAAGTCAAACTGATTTAAACAAAGATGTCTAACATGTTTATTTTTTGTGCTAATTTAAGGATATCCTTGTTCTAAAATATAATTATTTCATACAAAGCCTTCAGGTCATTGGAAATAAACTCTAGAAGTAAAATAATCAGGACTTGACAATGTAAAAAATGGTCTAAACCAGGTCTTTACAATAAGAGGAAAATGAGCTGAAATCAAATTATATTCTACATTCACCCTGAAAGTTGATGTAAATGTGGGAGTTTTCCAGTTCACACACCCTAATTTTATTAAACTCTAATTTACTCTATACAATGCAAAACTTGTATACCACATGGAAGGAAAGACTATAATTATTTAATTTTAAAACTAATAAATAAAACATGATTGACAACAAAATATCTACTTTCAGACTGTCTTGATCCAGAATTTACTGTCAGCAACTAAAACAGTTTAATCATTGCCTGCTACTCTTCAAATTTGATTGTTAGACCTTCATTAATAAGGAACAAAGCTCCTATTATTCATGTTTGAATATGTATTAATTATTCCAGCAATAAGTGACAAATGAGGTGATGAGAAAGGTGAAAAAATATTTAGAAGTCTTCATTCAGTTGTGAGTAAATATTATTAGTGTCTGCTATGTAGCATGTGATTTCATCTTCAGTCATAGCTTGGCCCTATCAAATCTTTGATGTTTAATACTACCATAGCTACATACTCAAACTTTTTCTTTACAGGGCTACGGCTCAAACCCAGGGCCACACACATGCTTTCCTGAGCTGTACCTCAAGCTGGTTGTGGAAACACTTTTAACAGCTATAGGTCCAAATCATTTTAGTGTAGCCAGGTGCTGGTGGCTCACCTCTACAATCCTTCTCAAAAGCTGCTATCTGATGATTGTGGTTTGACGCCACCTTAGAAAGACAAATCAGTAAGGCTCTTTTTTCTAATTTCCAAGAGAAAAGCTGGAAGCGGAGCTAAAGTTCAAGTGGTCGCCTTGAGACACATAAACAAACCAAGTAACCGTGAGGGGCTCTGAATTCAAGCCCCAATATTGGCATCCGTGTGAACACACACAGACACACACAATCATTTCAGTGTAGTTCCCTCACAATGTTGGAGAAGTATTTAAACAATGAAAGAACACGTCAGGATGTTATGGGCTAACTGATTAACAGGTCATGTTATTACTGTTCCAGCATTCCACTGTTCCAGTGGACTAATTTTTAGGAATTGTGCCAGCACCTAGCAAAGTAAAAATTTCTGATATGTGTATATCCGTAAATGTTTACAGAAAGCTTCTGGAAGGCTTTTCTATTTAATTGACTCTGTAATGCAAAACTTGGCTAGCAAAGCACTAAATTATTCATGTTCCATAATACTGCTCACTGACCTATCAAAACTCATACCCTAGATCAATTTCAGTGAGTATTTTCTTAATTTTAAATGTTAAAAAGATTATCAATCCTTAAGTGTGACTTGTACTAATAAGATGTTATCATGTGCAAAACTACTTCTATTAATTAAACTCAGGAATAAAGCTTTTCTAATAGTAGGGAAAAGTGACCTAAAAGTCAAACAATATCCTTCATAAACCAGGGAAAACACCGGCATGGTTAGCGTGGCTTCAGCTCTTCAAAGCCCAGGAAACATATTGATGTATCATTGTATTTGGCCTAATTAGACCCTCCCCCCATATACACACAGGTAAATAATACCAAAGCTAAGCAAAACAGTAGTGCTCTCATTCTTTCTTTTCCTGTGCACCTGTGTCCCCCTCACCACTCTTGAATCCTTTAGTTCCTCTCCTTTTATCCTGGTAGTAGTTGTGACCACAAAGCTGATTCTAGCCAACAGAATAAGTGTTCATGGAAACCATTGTGCAATATCAAAACATCATAGAGACATCCCACCTGCCAGGCACCCGTGACTCACGCCTGTAATCCTAACTACTCAGGAAGCTGACATCTGAAGATCACAGTTCAAAGCCAGCCAAGGCAGAAAAGTCTCCATGAGACTCTTATCTCCAATCAAAAACCAGAAGTGCTGCTGTGGCTCAAGTGGTAGAGCACTAGCCTTGTGCACAAAGAGGCTCTGGGACTGCAGCCAGGACCTGAGTTCAAACCCCACAAATGACCCTTCTGCTTTGCTTTGCCTTCTTATGGTGAATTTAAATAGAGAAGACTCTATCACAACAATGGAGTCCCTAGAAAGTACATATTAACAACAGCAGGCCTCCATCAGCCAGGCCATTATGACAACATGTGACCAACACCTAATACTATCAGCAAGAAATAAACTTATTTTGGCTTAAGTTGCTATACATAGTGGGGTCTATTTGTTACAGCAGTTGGCTTGACTGAACTCATACAATGGCCAGCATGTAGAAGATCTTAGCCATGACCTCTTACATCAGGTACTCTAGCTTCCATCCTCAGAAGGCAAATTCTAAAGACAAAAACAGGTCTGGTTACTTGAGCTGTGTTTTCCCTGGAGCTCTAAAATTGAGCAACCTAACAAATTTAATCTGGATTTTCTCATTGTCAAGTATGTGTGCTTCCTGCAAATCTCCCCACCAACATTTCCATCTTTTCCTATCTAACCACAGACCAGTGTTTTGTTTGTTTGTTTTTGTTTTTGTTTTTCGGGCAAAAGAGAGAACTTTATCCGGCTGAACTGCTGGCTGGCTGCTAAATCCAGGGCACATGTAGCAGGCTACCAGTGTTCTTAACTCCTACTTCAATGTAAGCCCTTCTGTTTTTCTTCTACAGGATTTACAGATATACTTTATTACATTTAGTGCATAATTTCCATTATTATCATCAATGTTTACTGATATAACCTGAAATGTATCTCATTTAACACTTCTATGCACAAGTTTGCAGAATGGAATGTTATGTGATCCACCTTTCATTAGTTTTGAGCTTATCAAAAGAAAACAGAGCTATTTCCTGCTATCTCTAAGTACATCCCTGAGATACACAGTGTAATGAGCAAAGATATAAAGCCTGCATGACAAGATGGAGAGGGGGAGGAAGCAGGAGAGAGAAAAGTGGTAGAAATCTGAGAATCCAAATGGTTCAGATGATAAGCCAGCTCAACTAAGCTTAACTGAACTAAAATGCATGGGGTATCTTTATATCTTATGCTGAAAACTTTATTAAAGAGCAGAGAGTAGAAAGAAGACTTTGCCTTCTAAGGCTTCTGGCTCAGAGACACAGCTACATACAGAAAAAATAGCTGTGAATGTTTATATGTTCAGGTGGCAAAATATGTAATGCCAACAATACGAATGGGTCAAGGACAGAGGCTCCTTGTGGCATGAATCCAACAAAAGATAGTTCAAAGAAGCAATAGGAGCCAAGCCTGCTGGCACACACCTGTAATAACAGCTACAAGGACTTGGAAAGAGGAAGAAGACGGCCTACCTCAAAAAGGAAAGTGAAGTATGGTTGCACATCCTGATAATTACAGCTCCATTTGAGACAAGGGGATTGCAGTCCAAGGCCAGCCCTGGACAATCAAAAAGCCCAGGAGCCTATCTGAAAAGGGTATGTGGTACAAGTGGTAGAGTACTTGCCTAGCAAACACAAGACTCTGAGTTCAAACCCCAGCACTGCCTCCACAAAGAAGGAGAAGAAGCAGCACCAATTGAGAAGGAATTAAAATTAAACAGACCTGATTTATCTTTTCTTATACCTTAAGTGGTTTATTTTTGTTTCCACCTAGCTGAACACTATGCAAAGTTATATCAGTTTCCAGAAAGTAGAAGTCTCACATTGTTGACATATATATTGAGTTGGAAAAGAACTTCAAAAGCCTTGCCTCTCCCTGGTTCTTCTCATAATGAGTTTTCCTTTGGGCAAAAGGTATAAAACAGCACATCACTTAAATATCTGAAACCTAATGAAATGCCATGTTCTTAAAAGGTCAAGGATGCCAGAATGCAACATAACTATTGTGTTAAACTCACATTTAAAAAAATCAGTAAAAAAAAAAAGTTTTGGAGGAAAATTGCAATTGAATGCTAGCTAGACTAATATTACTGAGCACTGAAACATTTGAAAAAATGTTATGAAAAATGACATTCTGATCCCCACACCCAGAAGTTTATTAACATATTTCTTGGCTGCAGGATCTTCATTTCTGAGACTTTCTCCTGGGGGTTTCAAAGTCTGAGTTTGCACAGCATTTTAAGTCAACAACAATCTAAGAAACAAGTAAAAGGACCCAGGTAGAATGACAGGAATGACACTCTTGAGGTCACAACGTTCATTCACTTGGGCTTTATCAAAATGTTTGACTGACTAGAATGGATTTCACTTAACCAGCTCCTCATTCCTCTACGGTCTTTCCAGAAATTTCCCACGGGGGGGAAAAAAGTGACATTCGGACCACAGTTCGTGAAATATGAGCTGTCAAACTCAAATCTTGGAAGTTGACCATTTAAATTATTCACTATGAAAGTGGTATCAAAAAGTCAAGAACAGCAATTATTTGTGAAAATTGCAGATTTTTAAGTCAATTTACATCATATTTTGGTCATTATTATTTGTGTTGTCATAGGTTTTATTGGCAGTTCTAGGATTTGATTTCCAGGCCTCATGAATACTGAGTAGATACTACCACTGGACTAGACCTCCAGCCCTTCTTTTTCCTTCTTTCTTTCTCCCTCTCTTTCTTTTTTGTTTTTCCTTCTTCCTTCTTTATTTCCTTCCTTCCTTCCTTTTCTTTCCTTCCTTCCTTCCCTCCCTCCCTCCCTCTTTCTCTCTCTCTCTTTCTTTCTTTCTTCCTTGTTTCTTCCTTTCTTCCTTGTTTCTTCCTCTCTCCTTCCCTCTCTCCCTCCCTCTCTTCCTTCCTTCCTTTCTTTTTTTTTTTTTTTTTTTTGTTTTTTTACTGTTTCTGAGACAGCATCACCTTAGTTCCTGCCCAGGCACTTACCTGGACATTGATTCTCATACTTGTTGCTTTCCATAGTAGCCAGGATGACAGATGTCTGTGACCATGCTGAGATTCTTCAGTTGAGATGGAGTCTTGTGGATTTTTCTGTCTACACTGGCCTGGAACTGGGATGGTTCTTAATCTCATCCCTCACTCCAGAGATAAGATAACAGACATATACCACTATACCCAGCTATCAGTTGAAAGGGGCCTAGGAAATTTTTCTGCTTGGGCTGGCCTCGAATGGCAGTCCACCCAATCTCAGTATGCTAAGTAGCTAGGATTACAGAAATGAGACACTTTTTCCTGCATACTAATTTTAGGATATTAAAAGAGATTTGTTTCTTCATTCAAAATTAAATAATATAGTGTTATGTCTCATCTCTACCAGTAGCCTGAAATGTCTCCACTTACCCTTCTCCCTGCTACCAGTATGCTCATTCTTACAAACTACCTCTAATGCAACCGTCAAGTGAAAACATTGCCGATTTGGTGATGTTTTCCTAGCCCCCAAGACAAATGATGCCTTTTCCTTATCCAAGATTTTACACATTCCTTCTCCTTGTAATATTGCCTTATATATGAACATGTTTAATAGGCTTCCTTGAAGGAAATGACTTTCTATATACCTTTGTTTTACAGTACCTGGTAAATGGCCAATACAGGACAGAACTTCAATAAATATGTTGAAGGAAATTAATAAATGAATGGAAATAAATTCTTAAATTTTCTTCTTGGAGAAAATCTACATCGTTTTTTTAAACAAATATATTTTAGTGCTTAATAGCTGCCAGACTATAGGCAGATAGAGAAGCCTTTTGTTTTGGGTTGTTTTTTTTAAACTCACATTTCAATTGTTTCTTATGTTTAAGTATTAGCAAAGTTCTCCTTGTCCAGCAGAATCTAGGCAGCACTGTGGGGGCAGCTTCATGGTCAGTTTGCCATCCTTCCATGCATTGTATAAGAAAACAGTTAGTAAATTAATTTAGATTAAATGTTACTTTCTGCATCTTCTCCATCACCTCAGTCCCCAGGAGTGATGCATGGAAGGCCAGGCCAGGCCTACATGCAGTGAAGATGCATTGCAAGAGCGGGACTCCGGGGAAAACTACAGTTAAATGCTACATAGACTGAGCCTTCAAAACAACACTATGACCAATGACTTTCTGACACAATATGATCCCTACCTACAGGGCTTATTAACGTAGTTTTTGTCTTTAGGGTCTGAAATTCTCATGACACAACTATAGTCCCTCCAAATCTACACATGATATTAAAAAATCTTCCCATCCATTCCTCTGAAGAGAAGCATTATCTTCACTATCCTGGAAGTAAACCAATCACTTTGAGGAAAAGAGAGATGCGTCCTGATGTTGGGAACAAAAGCAAATTTGACCCAAAGAGAGTCACATTCTCCATCCCTCCACGGTCATCTAAAAGATGGGTTCTTGCCTGGTAGTGCCTAGATATGCACAAATGTGAGACTTACAGAGAACGACTTCCCCAAAATTATTACAGAGTGGTAGATGTTGATATCTTAAAAATAAGATGGCTATAAGTCTATTTTAGTGTATCTTATATAATCAAAATAGTACCACAATACTTACTACAACAAACTTAAAATTATATGAATTAATAATATTCATTTTCAACCATGTTAAAAATTATAGAAACAAGTGATCTTAACAGAGATTTCAATTATGTTCCTCCTTGAATTCAAATTTGTGTTCTACTTTCAACATGTGACTTCCAGCGAGGCCTTGGTGTCTACAGTGCCCCTTGACCTCTGAAGAGGCTAGAGTCTAAAACAGTCATGTTGGCAGTCAACCTGATCCATGTAGCTGCCTCCAATGAAAACCCTGGAAGCAAAGGCCAGGGTGAGCTTCCCTGTTTAGCACAACTCTCTGCATGGTCTAACTCCTCATTGCTGGGAAAATTCATATTATCCATATGATTTCACTGGAACATAACAATCATAAACTTCTCTTTGGTGCATCCGGATCTTCGCTCACTGTGGCTTTTACTGCTTATTTAACCAACAATCTTTAACTATAACAAATCACGACTATAGTGAGCCCCACATACAACAGCTTTTCTGAGTTATACAAGACCTGATAAGCAAATCATGGAATGATACTTGAAAAATTAACTATAATGTATAAAGTTTAGAAAGACTTAGGCTTTAGAAATATTGAATGAATAGGGCTTAGACATACCTGTAATCCCATTATTCTGAAAATGAGGCAGCAGGATGCTGAGTTTGAGGCCAGCCTCTGCTATCTGAAGAAGAAGATAAAGGGGGAGGAAGGTAACAAATAATTGTTAATTGTATCTGTTACTCCTTTAATGAAAGGCACTATCTATGATTACTGGAAGTAAACAAAACTACATTTTAAAATGTTCTTGTAAAATGAAAAGTTGTACTCTGGCTTCCTCTAATTTTATAAATAAATATTAAAATATTCATGTCAAATTTTAATACTGCTATGAAAGATGAAAGAAGAGTAGAGAAAACTATTCTTGAGAATTACATAGAATAGTAACAAGGGGTGACATTGGTCAAGATTCACTGTATTCATATACAATAGTATATGCAACTCCTTTGTACAAGCACCTAAAGATAAAAATAAAAATTAAAAAACAGTTTTAATTGTTTTTTTTTGGCCAGTCCTGGGCCTTGGACTCAGGGCCTGAGCACTGTCCCTGGCTTCTTCCCGCTTAAGGCTAGCACTCTGCCACTTGAGCCACAGCGCCACTTCTGGCCGTTTTCTGTATATGTGGTGCCGGGGAATCGAACCTAGGGCCTCGTGTATCCGAGGCAGGCACTCTTGCCACTAGGCTATATCCCCAGCCCCTTAATTGTTTTTCTTTTTTAACAGATCTAGAGTATTATATTGATGTCAAAGAGAAAGAAAGCAATCTCAATTCAAAGAAGATATACCAGGTGCCAATGGCTCATGCCTATAACCCTAGCTACTTAGAGACAAAATTTTTTTTTTTTTTGGGCCAGTCCTGGGCCTTGGACTCAGGGCCTGAGCACTGTCCCTGGCTTCTTCCCGCTCAAGGCTAGCACTCTGCCACTTGAGCCACAGCGCCGCTTCTGGCCGTTTTCTGTATATGTGGTGCTGGGGAATCGAACCTAGGGCCTCATGTATCCGAGGCAGGCACTCTTGCCACTAGGCTATATCCCCAGCCCCTAGAGACAAAATTTGAAGGCAACCCTGGCAGGACATTCCATAAGACTGTTATCTCCAATTAGCTACTTCACCCCCAAAAAACAGAGCCAGAAGTGGAGCTGTGGCTCAAGTGGTACAGCACCAGCCTTAAGCAGAAAAACTCAGGGACAGCACCCACACCCCACATTACTGACACTGAAAAAGAACAAGAAAAAGAATGAAAAAGAATGAAGAAGGAATAAGAGGGAAGAGGAGGGGGGAGAGGAGGAGGAGGAGGGGGAGGAGGAGGAAAAAGGAAGAAGGAGGAAGAAGAAATCACTATCACCAATTAATTTTTTAATTCAGAACATTCTAGACAGAATTTTGTCTACTATACATAAGCACTTTTTCTTCTATTCTGGAAATTGAACTGAAAGTCTCACTCATGCTAGACAAATATTCTACCATTGAGCTATACTCCTAGTTCATTTGTTTCTTTATGAAACAGGGTCTTACTACTCCTCTGCCTTTCTAGCCTTAAATTTACAATCCTTCTGCAGATACTTTCCATGGCATGCACAATCCTGTTCAGCAGGTGTTTTACAAAGCACGAACTAACTGCTATGACTAACAGCAAGAAGATAAGATGGTAACGGTCACTAGGGAGTAGAGAACTTACATGAGTTGTGGTAATAGCAATTACTGTTTAGTACAATATTTACAATCAAGTCCATGATGAACTCACAACAGGTCAATGCATTTAAATCACAGAAGGAATGGAAGAATAAATAAATACTTAAGAAATAAATGAGGTCAGGTATGATGGCTCATGCTCATAACCCTAGCTATTCATGAGATAAGAGACTGACTAGTGGTTCACCACTAGTCTAGACAAAAACATTTGGAAACCTACATCTCAAACAATATAAGCTGGACATGGCAGTACATGCCTGTCATTTCAGCTATGCAGGAAGCACAAAGAGGAAGATGGAGATCCAGGGGAACCAAGGCCGACATTCAAGAATCTATTCGTTAAAAAACTAAAACAAAAGGCCAAGGGGTATGGTAACTTAAGTGGTAGAGTACTTTTTTAGCAAGCACAAAGACCTGAATTCTGGGTGTGGGGGGGATGGGGGAAGGGGGAGGGTTGGAGGGGGGAGGACTGAGGACAGGGAGGGAAGGAGAGGGGGAGGAAGAGGGAGGAAGGAAGCAAGGAAGCAAGGAAGCAAGGAAGGAAAAGAGAGACCTAGGTAACTGGGTGCCAATGGCTCACACCAATAATCTTAACTACTCAGAAAGATAAGATCTGTTGTCAGAGACAGCTCAAGCAGACAAATCTATAAAACACTTGTCAATTAAATAGCAAAAGTCTGAACTGGAGCTGTGGCTCAAGTGGCAGAAGACCAGCTGTTCAGTGGGAAAAGCCAAGTGAGAATGAGAGGCTCGGAGTTCAAGTCTTAGTGCAAGAACAGACAGCACAAAATTACTTGATACCTGACATAAAAAGAGACTTCTTTACATGTGTTACTGTAATACATATGCATTTACATTAGCCAACACTTTTCTGCAGAAACTTAATGATGTTTCTCCTATGGATCTCAGTAGTCACTCACAAAACTATAACACAGTCACTGAATCTGGTACCTGTTCTTCAGGGCACCGGTCATTTGCAGGTAAATCTCTTGCTGTGGAATGGCCAGCAATACAAGCACAGTGAAGACCAGATCCAGAGAGCACAGCTCTACTTTCTTGATGGAGGTGGGAGAGGAACCCTGAACTGGAGGATAATACCATTCACTACTGCATAGGTTTTATTAGCCTACTGTAGAGTTACTGAAAGCCTTCCTAGGACTCCCAATTCCTCTAACACAAAGTAGCTCCATTCCAGCCAGGTCTTCTTACAACCACCACAAAACAAACAGGACGATGCTAGAGGCAAGGAAGAACCTAGACCGCCTTGAGTTCCCTGAGTCAGCTTGTGCCTCCTGTGTATTTCAGACAGGACACAGGAACCTTCAACTCCCAACTGCCAGCAGGCACGGATAAGGAAAGCTCTAAGAAAAGCCAGTTTACAACCACTGTTTACCACAAATTATTGTTTTTATTCTAGAGGAGACACGTGTGTTCCAGTTTAAAGAGATGCTGCGCAGAAGACAACAACAAGAATGAGGAAGTCAGCTCTCCATCTGCCACTGAAAAAGCAATCTGTCTAGAGCAGTGATTCCAAACCTTTGCTTTCATCACCAGCTCCCAGATGGCCTGTTGGGACAGATTGCTGGAATGTTCCTCCAAAGTTGCAATACATTAGGGATGGAGCCTGTGAATTTACATTTTTATAAAGTTAATATAAATGTGATAACAAAGGCAATGCCAAGGACCCTAGCCTGTGGAACATTCTGAGAATCATTGGTCTAAACCAAGAGACACGCAGCCTAAGTGTAATGTTGATATGTTGCCATGGGCAGTATAATTTAACCCAAAACCAGAGAGATAAATGTGTGGGTAGTGAAGAACTGCATCCTGTTGTACTAGGATCCTCGGAATAGATAATATGGTTTACCTAGAAGGAAAAGAATATTTCCATTGTCTATGACATTGATTAGAGATAGGTTTGGGAATAGGAAATGGGTTTAGGAATGGCAAGCAGAGTAGAAAGCCTGATAGGTCAGCACAATTTCTGCTCCTTGGATGCCTTGTGGGTGGTGGAATGCAGGAAGTATGGAGATAAACTCAGAAAGTCAGGAAAGTTATTCAGCTTTGGCTATCTCAGTAAAATAGTGTGAGTAAGAGACTTTATATCGTCTGGAGTTAACTGATCCTTAGGAAGGGAAGGAAGCCATCAATTTTTGTATCTATGGAGTGAGAAAATAACCATTACTGACCCTGTCTCAGCACAGGAATTACCGTGACCTTAGCTTAAAGGGGAACAGAAACATGAGGACACTAAAAATCAAATTGGATTCTCCACACTCAAAGTATCACAGTAACCTCTGCAAGAATGTGGGTCATCCTAGCTTCACGACACCAGTAATTTCATACATACTGATTCTCTAGCCAGAAGTCACACCATGTGGCACCCTAGTAAGACCTAGAAGTGTGCTGCCCCCCCCCCAAAAAAGTTTGCAACCATGTGAGAGGCTGACATCTCACAAAGTAAGAGTAAGCGAAAACCCCAAGAGGGAGATTCAAACTTTCCTGATAGATAAGGAAGTTGGGTATTGATGTGATTACTTGGAAAATTAAGGAGGTGTAACCAAATTGGTCTTCTGAGTTAGTGGAGCATTTCATACCAATTACCTGGTTTGTATTCTATTCCCTGTGGTTGGTTGGCTCATTGGTTAAATCATGACCTCAAGAAAAACTGGAGAGATTTAATTTTGCATTTGGAGAAGCTAGTTTGCCCATTACCACATGCTCTGGATCCTTCCTTAATCTGAGTTGTATAAAAGGAGAGTGATAATCCAAACTAGGAACATAAAGACATCATGGTTGAGGTATGGGCATTCATTACTAGAACACAGCTCAAAAGTGTGCCTGATGATGGGAGCTGCTGGCTCACGCCTGTAATCCTAGTTACTCAAGAGGCTGAGATCTGAGGATCACAGTTCAAAGCCAGTGCAGGCAAGAAAGTCTGTGATATTCATGTCTCCAATTAACCACTAGAAAACTGGAAGTGGTGCTGTGGTTCAAGTGGTAGAGCGTTAGCCCAGAGCCGAAAAGCTCAGGAACAATGCAAAGCACTGAGTTCAAGGCCCTACAAGCAAAACAACAAGAAAACCAAAGTGCCTAATGCTGGGGGTGAGGGGGGAAGGGAGCTTGCTTCAACTCAGTATTCTACTTATAGGGCTATTGTAAAACAGCAGAAATTCAAGTTTACTGAGAAACATCATTTTTACTCTTCCTTGACATTTAATTAGCAAACTGATTATGTAACAGACATGATACTATACTGTGTGTCACTCTATTCTCCATTCAATTTTTATTACAACCATATGACATAAATATTACCCTCTAATTACATATGTAGAAACTTTGCAATCTAATGTGATTGCAGTTTAGTAATTTCTCTAAAAAAGGTTCTGAGTCAGTAGGATCATACCATCAAAACAACTTTTCTCTATTTAGTGTAGATTCCATTGAGTCCAATCAGCACAAAGACATGATTAAGCCAAGGTCGGGCTTTTATCAAACTGAATTTCAACCATGTAATTATAAATTAACATTAGACCTGATGAGTCCCTCTGGGACTTTTTGGAGTACTTTCCTAAACATGTTTGCATGTGAAATTTACATAGATAATGTTTTAAAATTATAGATTGTCTAGTTTCACCATACTTCATTAAAACTCTCCAAGGATTTCTGACATTTAATCATATTTGTAAACCACTCATTTATTCTGTTCTTTGTACCAAATAAACAACACAAAAAACAGGATGCAAAAGATGTGACAGATTTTGGTCATACAGGTGGGTTGAATTTTCTACTTGCTTCAAATAACATTGATACATCATCACAAAGCATTCTTGTAAAAATTTTATGGAGAATAATATAGACAAGTTGGTTCAATGAATTTTTATCAACCAAATAAGCTCATCAACATCACACAGATCAATAAAAAAAACAGCATATGCTACACAAACTCAGAAGGCACGTTTATATGGTACACCCCATTCAGTACTCAAATCTACTTCATTGTAGATTAAACACCATCTGACTTACAATAGTATAGATAGCCTGGTTTTTCCTCAATATATCACTCAGAACATTGCTCTGATCTACCTTTTCTCATTGTGGGTTACTCAATCTCATTGCATTGTAGAATTATACAATTTACCAATTCCGTACTATATTTATCAACATTTGTTTTATTTATTTTATATTTGTTTATTTTATGTGCAAAGGGCATTTGGTTTCTTCTCATTCAAGGTAACGCCATATAGAGCTATGGATATTTTCGTGCATGTCTTTTTGTGAAAATCTGCATCTCTTTTTGGTGTATATGCACATGGGACTATAACTGCAGGATGATGGGAATGCAAGTGCTAGTTTTAAGAAACAGAGCTCATGGTACAAGGTACCCAGCAGACAATATAGAACAATTTACATCAATACTTAATACTTTCTGTCCTTTTTGAAAACAAATTTGCTTATGTAGGGAAAGCTCATTCGAATTCTAAGTTTCACTTCCCTAATGACTGGTAAAATTGATGGATTTGTTATATCTATCTATCTATCTATCCATCTATCTATATCTATACCTATCTATCTATATCTATTAGCATTTGGATATATTCTTGTGTGAAGTCCTCATTACCCTCTTTGTATTATTGTATTATGTTGTCTATATGGTACTCATTGGCTTTAGAAGCTCTTTACCAATTCTGAAAATGATTTTCTTTTTTTTGCCAGTCCTGGGGCTTGGACTCAGGGCCTGAGCACTGTCCCTGGCTTCTTTTTGCTCAAGGCTAGCACTCTACCACTTGAGCCACAGCACCACTTTTCTGGCCTTTTCTATATATGTAGTACTAAGGAATCAAACCCAGGGCTTCATGCAAGGCAAGCACTTAACCACTAAGCACCCTGAAAATGATAATTGTTTGTTGGATTCATAGTTTGAAGGCAGATTTCTTGTGACTCTCCTGATGGCATCATTTGCTATATATCATATATTTGCTATATTTGCTATATATCATAGTTTATAATTTCAGTATAGTCAAAAATCTTGATCTTTTTTAATGAAACAAAGAAAATTATAACATTTTTATATTTTGTATCCATGAAGAAATATTTATCCCAAGATGAATGAAAATTCCCCTACATTACATTCTCAGAGCTTTATTGCTTTAGTCACAATTAGATTCCTAAGCCATGGACGTTTGGGATACATTTTTTGTGGTGTGAGAGTCAATATTTATTATCCAGTTATATTCAATGGACTTGATATGATTTATTTTTGTTGTTTTTTTTTTTTTTTTTTTTTTTTTTTTTTTGGCCAGTCCTGGGCCTTGGACTCAGGGCCTGAGCACTGTCCCTGGCTTCTTCCCGCTCAAGGCTAGCACTCTGCCACTTGAGCCACAGCGCCGCTTCTGGCCGTTTTCTGTATATGTGGTGCTGGGGAATCGAACCTAGGGCCTCGTGTATCCGAGGCAGGCACTCTTGCCACTAGGCTATATCCCCAGCCCCTGATATGATTTATTGAAAATACCATCCATATCCCACTGAACCGATGTAAAACCTTCATGGTAAAAAAGCAAACCACTAAGATTACCAGCTATAATTTCCTTTATGGTATATGCTAACTAGATCTATAAAATATCTCATTGCACCACCAAGATTACTGTCTGACGAGATAACTTTGTGGCTAGCTAAAATGAGACTGAAAACTATATAGAATAATACGATACTGTCACTACCCACGGGAGTTTGCACAGACGTATGACTAGATGTCGTATGACAGCCTGGATGGGATCCTAGGGAAGAAAGAAGGTAACAGTAATAACTGATAAATGTGAATCAAGTGTTGAGTTTAATAGTAATGCACCATAATGTGTTCACTAGATATGACATTATATCATGGTAATGTAGTATACAAGAAAGAGGGGAAACTGGGTACCGAGTATAAAAAATGCTTTGTGCTTTTCTACTCTGCTACTTTTCTATACATCTACATACCTTTGTATAAATCTCTTTTGAAATGTAAAAGTTCATCTAAATAAAAATGGATATATCAACATCATAGCATAAATGCTTTAAAAAACAGAAGGAATCTCTTCAGGGAAAGAAAAAGTGTGAACTCGAGGTCAATGCTGACCGACAAGTGACAAAGGCCAGACAACAAAAGGATAAAAAATGAGAACCTGTAGAACTTCTTAGAAATAGCAAAAACAAAACCACCTCAGAAATGAAAGCTAAATAAATAATGACTCTACTGATGAAAGCACAGTGTGCAAGAGAAGAATAAGGAAAGTGAACAAAAATAAACAAGAGGATTTTAAAGAAAGGGAGAAATCATAAAGGCAATCCAACATGTGAAAGCTGAGGTATTTGAAAAATATAAAACAGAACAAAAGCTTTAGAAGTATAACTCAAGATAATGATCAATCCAGGAAAAAAAGAAAAATAAACAAAGGACTGTTAAAAGAATACTAAGTGTATAGATTGATCCAAAATAGTTAAAAGAAAGAAACACACTATTAAAAAATACTGGCTCTCCTTTAGGCATCTAGGATGAAACAACAAAATCAACTCACTTATTAAAAAAAAAAAACAACTAAGATAATTTTAACCGGAGTTTCTTCACAGCTGCAGATAACAGAAAGATGAGAAAATATTTTGGTGCTACACAAGTGAAAAATCATTTTTTAAAAGCATAAACTCAGCACTTTCCAGCCAGGCAAGTTGTAGAGAGCCACTTAGAAAAGATTTAGGCAAAACACTGACCTCTCCAGAAAACAGAGAATATACTCACAATTCTTTCTAGAGAAAAACCATTAAAGAGCAACAAAAAAAAATGAGTAGAATAACATTGCTAAGAAGGCTATTTATAAAAAAAAGACAGCATATATGTATTGGTCTTTCTAAGTGGAATGCTCGCAGTTTACTTCAATATGTGTATTGCCTACAGATTATTGGTAATATCAGTAAATTTTTTTCTGTTCCTAAAGTCCTGAGTTTTTTCATGACTTGCTAATTTTGTAGAAGGTTTTCTGCACCAGTAGGCATTTTATATATTACCTATATATTAATCTATTCCATATATTCTTAGATTAAGTCCTACTTTGTCATGTTTTTGTTATTATATGATGCTCTTTTTAGCATGTATTCCATTTTTAAAGGTTTTGCCTTCTATGATCATAGTTAAATGTTCCTAAAATTTTCCTTTCTTCAACTGTACTTATGAAATTTATTATACTGGAGTTATGCTAACATTATAAAATATGTTGAAGTATTTTTTAATCTTCTATTTTTAAGAATATGATTAAATATTAGCATTATTCTCACAGAATTCCAACATTTGAATTTTTTTCATTTCATTTGTTTTTCTTTTTCTGAGATCCTCCAAAGTCATTCAACAAATTATGTTCCAAATATAATATGAGGGATAAGCTTTCAGAAAATTGTCTGACTCTGATGCAACTTGAATGTAAATTTCAATTACTGTTTCATTTTTAAATATTATAAATATATGATTATTCAAACTCAGATTTTATCAGTGATATGTACCATGATCTTTCATGTTTACTGTTTGTATTGCCATAAAGCCTTTTTCCTTATTTTCTCACTGTATATGAATCTATAAGACATGTGCCCTTTTATATTCCTAACATACAGCTTTCTATTTTTAATGAATAGCTTTTTGTAACTCACTAAAGTACAGAAATATAATAGATGAATTGCGAGCTTCTAGAAAAAATAGTGGAAAAACATTCATAAAAGGAAGAAAATAGTACTCAAAGTGAACAAGGAAAAACTTTAAAGTAGGATACAAAATTTAGCCTGAAATGATGAGACAAGGTATGAAGGAGGGTGCCAGTGGCTCATGCCCAAAATCCTACATATTCAGGAGGCTAAGATCTGAAGATCTCTGTTCAAAGCTAGCCAGGGCAAAAAAATCCAAGAGATGCATATCTCCAATTAACCACCAAAAAAGGTGAGACTGGAGTTGTGGTTCAAGTGGTGGAGCACTAGCCTTGAGCACAAAAGTTCAGGGACAGCGCCAGGCCCTGAGTTCAAGCCCCAGGTCTAACAAGAGAGAGAGAGAGAGAGAGAGAGAGAGAGAGAGAGAGAGAGAGAGAGAGAGAGAGAGAGAGAGAGAGAGAGAGACTGAGTATGTAAAGAGTAAGGAACAACACCAGACCCTGAGTTCAAACCTCAGATCTGACATTAAGAAGGTAGGTGGAAAAAGAGAGAGATGGGGATGGGGTAGGGTGGGGTATGAATAAAGCTCAGAAAATGAAACATTCAGTTGTGTCTAAATGAACACAATAAGAATTAAACACTGTGAAGAGGACAGGAAGATGGCAGTTAAGAGGTACCTAGGATGTTCCTCAGTATCCTGGAAACTAAAATAAATGACAGGTGCATGGTTGCAAGGAGAGATGTTAACATTTCCCTAGCCTCGGGTCCTCAACTCCTCCCACTAGCCACCAGATCCACCCATACCTAATGAGCCACTCCTACTCACTACCTACCTACTTCCCCTTTACCCCCAGAGAGAGAAGCTGCCACCTGGATAAGGTGCAGATGCCATGTAGCTCCCTCTCCCGTGGGAACTATGGCCCCACTAATAAACCTCCTTATGAACCTTCTTCTCCTGCCTGTGATTATCTCCACATGGTCCTCTGGGATGGCCAGGACCTATGCTTTCAAGAGATACTCCTGAAACTTTCACAGCAATCAATATTGATCATGCTTATCACCCCCAAAGTTACCTCTCTGCATTCTTTATCTGATATTGGCCCAGGCCTCTGGGCCCAAGGAAACAGTTGTATGTATGTATGTATGTATGTATGTATGTATGTATGTATGTATGTATTGCCCATGCTGGCCTTGAACTGTAATTCTGATCTCCCTAGAAGCAGAGATTATGGGCATATGAACCTCTATACCCAGCCTGTTCTTGTTATACTTCAGATAATCACACTTTTGCCCACAGGCACATGAAATTGTTTTCCTCCTAACCTACATATCCCAAGTATCTGGGATTATAGGCATGAGTCACCATACCCACCTCTTGCTTGTGGCTGGTGTTGTATCACTTGAGTCGTTTCTCCACCCCAAATTATCTTAAAGTTTTTATTTTGGAGTAATTTTAGATTTATCAAAGTTGCAGAGATGAGGTAAAGAGTGCCTACACTCTCTGAAATAGTGTTTCTCATTATTATTATTATTGTTAATCATTGATTATTATCAAGGTATACTTAGCAAAACAAAGAAAATAAACTAAGCTCCCAATTTGTCTCACAAATTTTTTGAAACAGATCTTGCTATAAAGCCCAGGTTGGCTTCAAATTTGAGGAATCAACGCAGTTCTTGGCAGAATGCTTAGGAATGCACTGGAGTCAAATAATAATCCTAAATCTCTTAGGTGCAGATGCTGCTGGAACAGGGTGATATCTGCTCCAGTAAGCCAGATTATAGGTCTAGAATAGCACTTTACATGTAAGACTATCAATCAAACCACATGCATCTTTTATTTAAATAAAAAGGAAAGCAAAATGCCACTCTGATTCTTTGCAGTGCTGAATAATCATAAACCAATTTGATTTACACAAACATGCCAAACATCTTTATAAGTTAAGATATAGGTCTGAAAAAAGTTGGTAAACAAGACTAGTAACATAGCAACTATTAATTAGCCAGTCATAAGAATATCTGGGTAACGTGACATAGAATGAAAATTTCTCCTGATTCCAGGTTATGGCTAACCCTGAGGAAGTGAATGTCCATGGTCCAACGTGAATTAATAGCACATCTCTAGTAATAAGCCAAGACAATGTCATATAATTGCAGCAAATCTATATATAATGACAGGAAAACAAATGAATCCTGCATTTATTAACTAAGAATGGTTCTGGTAAAATGGGAGGGATTGGTGTCAAGATGCAATGGATTGAAAAATTGCAAATAAATTAAACTAATTAGGGTAGAACATCCTTGAAGAATATTTTGAGGCAGGAATGAGTGTTTATAAGAGCTACAATTAGAAACTATGAAAAAATTATATTAAGTGAAGTAAACCAGACCCAAAGAAGCATAAGCTACATGGTTTCCCTGATTTGTAGTAATTAGAATGTGCCTACAAATCTGCAGGTAAACACAATAGATAAGAAAAGAACACTTGGATATGATAGATTAAGCAGGACTTGAAATATTCACATGGTGAGAATAAAGAAGGAGAGTCTTAGGAGAGGGTCACAAAGGCTCAATAGCTATGTGCATGTGATCTTATAACATGACGATTATCGAAATGAACTCCAAGAAATGGAAACAAGACATTTTTGGTTATTTTACTTTTATTTTCCCCCTTTCACCATTTTTGATTTCTGTACTTTCTGTACTTTGTATCTGTTTGGGGAAGGATAAGGGGTGCATGGAAATGGTAGGACAAAGGGTGAACTAATCCAGCAGTGATACTCTCTAGACACTATGTTAGAAATTAACTACACACTTATAGAGGTGGGAGCAGGGGCGGGGAGAAAAAAACCTGGAGGAAAAGAGGGAAGAGTTGACACACAAAGAAATGTACTCCTTACCTGGTTTATGTAACTGTAATCTCTCTGTAATCCGCATAATCCCTTTAAAAATAAATTTAAAAACAAAGAAACTCTGACAAAGAAATCAAGAAAAAACAATGGGATGCTGAGCCAGGATGGAGACATGGAAGACAATGAGGTAAATCAAGGTCACTGGAATGAGGCTCAAAGAACTCCCAGTGACTTACTGAAAGTAAGCAAAGAAATGGTTGGGTCCATTTACAAAAGAAGTTCTATAAATAGCAAAAGAATGCAGAGGAAGGCTGAATTCCTACTTTCAAGTTCCATACTTTCCTTATTGGTAATGCCATGTCTTCATCCTAATTATTATTATTATTTATTTTATTTATTTGGCCAGTCCTGGGCCTTCAACTCAGGGCCTGAGCACTGTCCCTGGCTTCTTTTTGTTCAAGGCTAGCACTCTGCCACTTGAGCCACAGTGCCACTTCTGGCCGTTTTCTATACATGTGGTGCTAAGGAATCGAACCCAGGGCTCCATGTATACAAGTCAAGCACTCTTGTCATTAGGCCATATTCCCAGCCCCTCTTTGTCCTAATTATTACAGTGGGCTGTACAACTACTTTAGCCAAAACATTCCATATTATCTTTTGCAATGAGCTATTGAGGAATGTAAAATAATTGCAGCTACCAATCTTCTATATGACTAACCATTTTTAAAACACATTAAGTCCTATCTTACCAATCAGGTTTTAGCATTTTTACGCATATAAAAACATAAGGCACGTGAAATTCCTCTAATCAGAAAGTGTTAGAAGATGGAATCTCATGCAAATGCTAATCAAAACTATTCTTTCACATGGCAGACATTTTCAGAGTTAATCTTATTTGTTCATAACTTATAACAAAATAACCAAGTAGAATTTCCAAAAAAGATTTTACTTTTTTTAAATTTCTAGAAGTCTATAATTATCCCTCGGTCCTCTGAGGCTTATAATTTGATAGCATGCCACTCTTAATAAATAGCCCAATTCTGCAATACTAATATAATCCTATCACATATTATTAGATTATCATTAACACTTAAACCCAATGATTACTCTTGGCCTCTGTTAAGACATACTGTCATCTCTTGTAAAAGAGATTAAAGGAAACAGAGAATGTGTCCTTCCTGTGGGAAGGTGACTATGTACTCCACAAATAGCTCTTAGCCACGACATCCCTATTTTGATCTAAACTTCTATCTTAAGCAACAAACACAATAATAATACAAAAAATAAAAATAATGCCAGGACATAACATGCCCAGGCACAAACTATACAGAGAAAGAAATCACTACAATGATGTCTTTGTTCAGAGGACTGAAATACCACACCAGGTTTCTCCACCACATTCGTTCCTTCTTTGAAACTGAGGAGTGTAAGAGATGACCAAGTTTGCCCAAATATTGAACATGATGCTAAAATATGTCACAAGAAAAGAACACCTGGGAATGATTTGACAATTCTGTTCTAGTCCGTTCTGGGTCTGAGTTTGATATTCCAGCAGTAGGGTTTTCATGGCTGCTCATATGTCTTATTGATGACTTCCAAGTCTTTAACATAGAATTCCCTCCACCATGCCATCTCAAGGCCAAGAGGATTAGAAGGAAATGGCATGGAGACAAGCAAATAAGCTCATTTACATCAGTGGGAGTCAGTTAATGAGGCGAAGTCACTGGGCCATGAAGCCAGGCTGAGGAGCACAACTTGCAGACACCCCCCCCCCCCCACTTCGCTTTTCATTACTCTTTCTCTGTGATGTGACAGCTCCTCTAAAAACTAGGTCTTCAACAACAGAGAACAAAAGCCTTGTAAATTACTGTTTAGTCACTTCGATATTTAGTTAAATAGTAATTTCCTCAAGTGGCTAAAATCAGACAGGATGCTATAATATTCATGATTCTTGACTGAGTAGGTTATATTTATTTGGTTCAAAAGGTCAGAGTCTTCAGTCTCCAAAGCAAACTGAAGTTTTATTTTTTTTAACATTCTCCATTAGAATACATAGGTTTAAAAAAAGTGTTTTTGCAAGACCCTACAAACAGAAATGAAATCCTTTTCTTTTTATTCTGAATAATTACTTATTTATTGTCAAAGTGATGTACAGAGAGGTTACAGTTTCATACGTCAGTGGGTAAATTTATTGTACAATTTGTTACCTCCTCCCTTTCTTCCTCCCTCCCCCTTCCTCTTTCCCTCTCCCCCCATGATTTGTTCAGTTGCTTTACACCAAATGGTTTTGTAAGTATTGCTTTTGGAGTTGTTTGTCTTTTTATCCTTTGCCGCTTGATTTTGGTATTCCCTTTCACTTCCCTAGTTCTAATACCAGTATATACTGTTTCCAGTATACTCAGATAAGGTACAGTGATAGTGCAGGTACAACCACAGGATGGGGATACAAGAGGATCATCAACAATAGAAGCTACGGTTTCACATGGCATGTTGAAAGTAATTACAAGAGTAATATAACACTTGTTTCCATAACATGGAATTCATTTCAATTAGCATCTTATGTGTTCATAAGGGCATAGCTATTGGGCTTTTATGATCCTCTGCTGTGACTAACCTAAACCTGTACTAATTATTCCCTATGAGGGAAACCATAGAGTCCGTGTTTCTTTGGGTCTGGCTCACTTCACTTAGTATAATTTTTTTCCAAGTCATTCCATTTCCTTACGAATGGGGCAATGTCATTCTTTCTGATAGAGGCCTAAAATCCCATTGTGTATATGTACTACATTTTCGTGATCCATTCATCTACTGAGGGGCATCTGGTTTGGTTCCATATTTTAGCAATGACAAATTGTGCTGTGATGAACATTGTTGTGCTGGTGGCTTTAGTGTGTTCTTGTTTGTAATCTTTTGGGTAGATGCCCAAAAGTGGGGCTGCTGGTTCGTAGGGGAGCTCTATGTTTAGCCTTCTGGGGAATCTCCATACTGCTTTCCAGAGTAGCTGAACAAGTTTACATTCCCACCAACAATGTAGTAGGGTTCCCTTTTGGCCACATCCCTTCCAGTATTTGTTATTGTTAGAATAAAATCCTTTTCAAATGAATGCTTTCCAAAGACTTCTGGACAAATTAGGAACTCTTCTAGTACAAGCTAATGAAGCCTCTGTGCTTTAACTGGGACAAAAATCTAATTTTAAATCTTAATTATAATTATAGTGGTTTCCACTGTGAAAAGGTGTTCATCCCCCAAACAGAAGTATATAATAGAAGATAGGAAGAAAAAGAATATAAAAACCCTAAAACTCTGAGGCAGACCCTAAAGGAAGATTCTCTTATCCAAAGCTAGCTAACATTTTCACTATTATCTTTAAAAAGAAAGGAAGTAAATGTTCATTACAAAGACATACTTTATATTTTTAGTTGTGATATATAAAATTAGAAATATGTAGAAAATTCTGCCAAGTTCGAAAATCTACAACATACCCAGTCATTTGCAGCAGATCTTTTGTTGTTCTCAGGAAGGCCTTCCAGACAAATCTGGTAGTTAGTTGGCCTACAAGAAGAGTTAGCAAAACTTACTCCACTTTACCAAAGAGGGCCCTAACATGTATTCTTAAGTACGAGTTCTGCAACACCTGATTTTCTTCATTCTACAAAATGCATTGCTTCAAGGAAAATACAAAGAAAAACCAACTCAGTAATTTGTGCTGGGTAAGGATGAGGTTACTAAGACATATGAAAAAATACCAAATGAACAATAGATCAAATATCTTGAGATTCTCCCAGAAGTCACTTCTCAAACGATTGTGCCAACATTTCTATCCTATTGCAACATTACCAGAGAGAAGGATTAACATATTACATTGGTATTCCCAAGATATTCCAAATATAGTGGGTGCTTTAGATTATGCTTTCAGGATGAATTAATGAGTTCAGTGGATAGCAACTCATTTTCAGTGTATGTGACCTGGAAAGACTTCAAGGAAAGAAAGCAATTCAGCAGACCTGAAAGAACAAATGAATTGTGGTAGAAAGAAATAGTGCAGAAAAGTACTTCAAGGGAAATGCACATTGTTTGGAAAATGTAGCTGCATGTTTTGCTGTGCTGTGAATTATAAATTATGTCCCCCCAAATTCATTTGCTGAAGACCTCACCCTCAATTCTGCAGAGTATAATTGTATTTGGAGACAGTCTTTGAGGAAATAATTAAACTGTAATGAGGGGGGCCCCTAATCCAATGACAGATGTTCTTCTAAGAAAAGATAATTTAGACTCAAACAAGGAGACAATACTGTGAATACACAGAGACAAGTCAAGAATAATCCAAGGAGAGAGGCCTAGGCTTGGTGTTCCCCTCTGGCCTCAGAAAGAACCAAACCCACTCAGACCTTAATCTTAGACATCCCACTCTAGGACTATAAGAAAATATATCTGAGTTTAACTCCCAAATTCTTATTATAGCCCTACGGAGTCAGCATGCTGACTTCAAACTGTGCAGCACATTGGCCTTGATTCAGCCAATTTTCCCAGGTGAGTGGCAAAGACTATCCAGTTTTAGTATTAGATTAACTGACCAGAAGAAGGCAGAAAGTCTCCCAGTGTTGGATGCAGGGCCAATATGTGCAAATCATTGGCTCTGGAGATAACTATTCTCCTGATCTGTCTCACACTGTAATGTTATTCTGGCCATTGAGCTTCTCTTAACCAAAGAAAGGAAAAAATATTTCTCTAAAAAGGTAATGACCTCTACTGGGAACTGTGCAGAATTACAGACATCTCAGCAACTCTCAAACCCTACAGGAGGGGAGGGAAGGGGAGAGGAAGGGAAAGAAGAGGAAGAGAGGGAGGAACAAGGAAAGGGAGAAAAATAGAACCAAGATAGATGTTAAAATCACCCAATGACTGTTTCGGGGACTCTAGTTTCTAGAATTTCCCATGAAAATGCTAATTCTTCTAACCCTGCTTCAGTTTTTGATCACCTTGCTGTTCTGGAATGTGGGAGTTTGATAGATAGATAGATAGATAGATAGATAGATAGATAGATAGATAGACAGACACACATATATAACGTTTTATTATCAGTAAGTAGTTTTACAAAGGAGTTCCAATTCAACATGTTAGTTTATGGGTGCAATGTATCTTGGTGAATACCAACGCTTTCATCATTTTCCCTGTAGTCTTGATTGGTAGTTTGGATTTTTAACTCTTCTGAAGAACTATAATTTACCAACCAAAAATTAACTCAGACTGGTTTTAGCAGCCACTCACTGCTAATTTGCAGTTCAAATACACAGCATGTGTTTTTAAAACTGGTTTTACAGTTTGTCTTCACAATCTATTCTATAGCATGGTACTGAGAATCAGCTATTTCTATCATCAAGAAAGACAGTTTTTCTTGTAAATACAGTAACTCTAAACTCAGACTATATTAATTTGTACACTATTCTTGTATATTTCCAGTAGTGCTCTGATAAATGTTTAACTACCAGCCCACAAAAAGAAAAGAATTATAACTGTCATTTCTAAGTTCTCCAATCATGACCAATTTCAAGGTACCATAGCTAGGATGGAGAAAATGTACAAAATTCTCCCACAGGAGTACAAGGAAGCTCTAGTGCAACTTATTCCCCAAATACTCCCAAGCATACCAGTTCTCCAGACTGCTCCCTGAGTTTATTTCAGTACAGCTGCATTCAAAATATATGTGTTATACAATTGTGAAATTGGGCAATCTAAGCACTTACCCATAGGAAACTACCATGTTTGAGAGGAAGTGCTAGTGTGATTGATGCTTTTATTAAACAGTAAGCAGGTTAGTCATTAAAAATTTAATTCCAGTTTCTTACTTATTGCTAAACACATAGGAACACAGAGATAAAATAGCTGCTGACTCTAAGAGCTCACTCTAATTACCATACCCTTTCCATATTTGCTTGTAGGAACAATCTCCTGTCATGTAGTGAAGGCTAAGCTGATATTGAATGCCTATGTGTTAGCAGTTCAATGCCTTTCATTCTGGGCCACTCCAGTTTCTGAAAGTTCCTGCTCCATATTCAGTCTCTCCATTTCATACCAGAAAAAAACTTTCCTATATTTTATTAATATCATAAAGACTATGATACAATTTACAAATTAATTCACTAGTTTTACATCATGAATGCTGCAATAAAATGTCAATATAGCCAGTGGAATGTATCTTCCTAAAAAGATGTGAAAGGACCAACCCTCCAAACCTGTGGGGAGAACCTAATTTAATCAGAAGATCTTTGCAGATGACAAGTTAAAATGAAGTCATTAAAGCGAGCCTTTATACAATATGATTCTGTCCTTATATAAGCAGAAAATTTGGACCCAGAGACAAAACAGGCCAAGAGAGGAAATGGAAGCAAAAAGGGAAGAATCTTGCCATCTAAATCAAATCTTTCTGTCACAAACTTAAAAGGCAACCAACTCTATCAACATCTTGATTTCAAACTCCTGAGCTTCCAGAACCATGAAGTCATACATTTCTACTCTGTAAGCCAACTTGCTTGTAATGCTTTGTTACAGCAGCCTGGCTTCTTAACATAAGGAAAGTTGTCTGGCATCCAGGACTCAGGCCTGTAATCCTGGCTATTCAGGAGACTGTGATCTGAGGAGAAAGGTTAGAAGTCAGCCCAGACAAGAAAGCCCCTGGGGCTGGGGTTATGGCCTAGTGGCAAGAGTGCCTGCCTCATATACATGAGGCCCTGGGTTCGATTCCCCAGCACCACATATACAGAAAATGGTCAGAAGTGGAGCTGTGGCTCAAGTGGCAGAGTGCTAGCCTTGAGCAAAAAGAAGCCAGGGACAGTGCTCAGGCCCTGAGTCCAAGCCCCAGGACTGGCCAAAAAAAAAAAAAATTAGGCCAGGTGCTAATAATCTTAGATACTCAGGAGGCTGAGATCTAAGGAGTACAGGAAAATCCATGAGACTCATCTCTAACTGACCATCAAAAAGCTGATGGCCAAATGTTAGAGTGCCAGCCTAGAGCAAAAGAAGCTCAGGGTTAGTGCGTACGCTTTGAATACAAGTCTCAATATTGGCACACACACAAGAAAAGAAAAAATAAAATAATAAAAATAAAACAACAACAAAAAAGAGGGAGATGGAGGGCAAAGGAGAGTGATGGAGGGTGAAGTTGTTAGGGAACGTTGTATACTTACCTGGAAATGTCATAAGGAAATTCTCTTGTATAACTAATGTATGCTAATAAAAGTCTTCATAAAAACATGGTTGACATGCTAATGCATCTCAGTAACTAATAAAGGGGATTTATTTGCTACTGAAGCTATCTCACCTTAACCCACTCCTCTCATGGTAGAATTTCTGAAATTGAAAACAAGTTGTTATAGAAGATCTGGAGAATGAAGTCCATGGTCAGAACAAATTCTACCTACTTCAATGATAATCCTGTGACTAAGTTTCTAAACTCAAAGGCATAGGAACAGAAATACAACTGCTCAAAACGTGCCCAAACTCTCATTTATTGAAACATAACATTCAGTGCCTGAAAGTAGATGGAAGACATATTTTATAAGGCAGAAGTGAAGCCTAGAGATACTTCTCCAACATTTTTAAGATAGTCGGGTTTGAACCCTACCACTGAGCCCCAGCTCCATAGTTTTTGCATGGTTTATTTTCACAGAAGGGCCTCATTTTTTGCTCAGGCCTGTGCTTAGGCCACGATTTGTCTACGTTTCACTTTCCACCTTAACTGGGATGACAGGTGCATATCACCACATCCGCGTCCTTCCTTTGAGATGCCTCAGGTTTTTGTCTCAGTTGGCCTAAGCTGAGATCCTCCACTCTCATCCTCCCACACAGTTGGGATGAATGTGTGTACCACTACACCCAGCTGTTGGTTAAGAAGGGATTTTATATGTATGTGCAGACTGGCTTGGAACAGTATCCTCCTGTGGTCAGTCTCCCAACGAGCTAGGATTAAAGGTGTGAGCCCTTGGCACGTGTATTTTCATTCCAGTTCCAACTACCATGAGTACAGTTTGATCACGTGTCCTACTCTATTGAAGAGCTATGTCCAATAACTAGGACCCATGGTTAAATTTATATTTCAGGTGAACAACTTTCCAAATTCTGTTTCAGATACCATGTTTGGGCCATAGATTTATATAAAAATTCTTGAGGAATTTGGCCAGGTAGCCAACTTTGGAGCTGCTAAAGGTAAAGATTCTGTCCAAACACTATGGCTTTTGGTTGCTTCTAACGCCACTCATACTTGGCCATGTGTGATGGTTATTCCTGGCTCTGAGGAAGGGGGTTTCTGGCCCCTGAACCTGCTCAATGCCCACATTCACATTCAGCCTTACGCTGTACAAGTTGTTCTTCTGGCTCCCAGGCAAGTTTGAAGCACACTGTATTTTGGAGCAAGCAGAGGAGTAGAGCTTGAAATACCTTTAAAAATCTTCTTAAAAAATTCTTTTTTAAATCCTCATTGATTTCTGTCCTTAAATATGTGAAATACCTTCAGTTTGCAGCCTCACAAACAGCCGCTTACCCATCATCAAGGTCAAGCTGGTGTATGTAGGGTGAGTTGTAATAAGCATCAGTTTCATTTATTTTCCATTATTGTTATAACTCCTGGGGTGGGAGGTAGGGGGGAGACTTGATTCAAAAGGCAAATGAAACAAAACAAAACAAAACAAATGTAATCACACAATGGCCTCCTGAATCACAGCTGGTTATGGAGTTGAATAGTTCAAACTGGGACACAGTTTCCAGGGAATGTGGAGACAAGAGAAGAACACAGGACAGACTGTGAATAAGCTTGTGCCGGTGAGAACCATAACAGGGATTGAAATCTAGAAGCTGTGTAACTAGACGGAAATTTCATCCGACTGGGCCTTCATCCTGAGCTCTCACTCTCACACCAGAGATGGCATTCAACACCAAAAGCGGGACTGCAACTTTACCAGCATGCTTGTGCTGGCGCATTCCCTTTGAAATAGCTCTTACAGCTGCATTCTCTTTCCCGACCCTGCTCTACTTCCTCTAAGGGACATCTTCATCGGCATTCACCCGGATGACTCTAGCAGCAGCACCTGCTTTCTTTGCCTCTGGACTCTGTAACACACATGCCTTCTGGTAGTATCTTCCCTTTCAGTTGTCACTCTTAAAATCTCCTGCCCATAAGCAACCCAAGGAAGATTTGAAATAATATACCATAAAATCTTATGCAGCAAGCCATCTCTCCTTGGACACAGTTTAATTTGCAAGGGGAGAAAAGGGTGATGGGCCATTTCGGAACTTTTGTTTGTGGTTGTAGAGCTGATGTTTAACCCTTGTAGTTCTAGCACTGAGATAGGAAGCCAGCTGGGCTCGGTGTCTGAATTGCTCAGAAACTCCATTCTTAACCAAGATTGTCTTCTCTTTTTTCAAAATGAAATAGATACAGTAAATCTTTTCTGCAGATGTTTTTAATGTATCTTTGGGTTTCCTTGATACTGAAATAGTTTCATAATGAATAAATCACCTTCTGATTCAAGAGACATACTGAACAAATTGCCATGTGATGTAAGCCGCAGGCATCTTAGGGTTTAAGACAAGAATTTGCCCAATCCCACTGTATTCTAACAGAATAAGCCTGACTTTCCCAGCCCTCCAGTACTAGCTCCTCAGGAAGTGAGAATTCAGAAGCCTCACTACAATAGACAAATTCAAGCCACCAGCACTTCCTTTTCCAGACGCCTGAAAAACCCACGGGGTACACACACCTCCCATTTGTCTCAGACCAAAAGGAAACCTCCAAGACATCTGCTACAGGGAAGAAAGTCTTCCTTGTGCTTAGAAAGCTACTGGTCAGACAAGAACTGAAATTTCCTAGCCACCTTCAAGGTCACCAAGGCCATTTCAAAGGTACAAACCCTTAAGAACGTTCAGGCAGGAAGATGGAAAGTGAGAGAATGCACCCTTCACTGACTTTTTCCATTTCCCACCCACAGTTAGCCTCATGTACAAAAGCATACACACTCTAGCCCTGTCGTCCCATTGACTGGGACCCTAGAGCCCAATCAATCTGGCATCTTTGGAATACAAAGTATACAGCGTTGCTCTAGAGATCAGCACCTTCTTCCTTCAGATAATTCTTTGATTCTGCAAGATTTTGTCCCCAATTTAAAACCCTTTCTGAGCCCTTTGATTTGTCTGTTATCATTAAGCTATTTATGTCATAGTTATGTCTGAAACGTTCATCCGTCCAAGGAGGTCTGAGAAAATTCTCTCTTAGCCCTGCCTGTTATCTACCTGAGTCTTAGCTAGTGTGTTCTTTCCCATGATCCTCTCCTAGTAGTGTAAGGCTCTTAACCTGTGGGAAGAGATGGAGTCTATAGAAGCCCTTGCTGCCTAGGAGCTAGCTGGCTCTATTTCTTCCCCCCCCCCCCCCCCCGGCCACCAAGTAGAAATCAACATGGAAGCCCAACATTCTGAGACACTTTCAGGAGATGCCATCGCGTCTGTGATCCCCAGACAGCCCCTTGTGATCCTCACCTGGATCTGCACATCCATTTTCACGCTGAGCCTCTCTAATAAAACTTGCTTCTGTTGTCAATTTCCCCTTTCCGTGTGTTTTCCCCCCTTGGATAATGACTTCCTCACTCAAATTAATTTTCACAAATATCTTAATGTATAAAAGCTGCAAACATAAGGCCATCACTCACTGCAGATGATAACCCAACAGCGATGCTGTGGTGAGAATTGGTGTCCTGGCCTTCACTAGGCCATTACCAAAAGCCTCCAAAGCCGTTAATTGCCTTTGGCAGATTAAATACAAGACCTTTATCTTGAAATCAACAAATCAAGACAATCTGAGTTATTCCAGCTAAAAATCCAGATACATATTGCAACTAATAAAGCTAAATTCATGCATTCTTGAGAAGGGAAATTTCAATCAATCTCCACGTGTTTTGGAAAAATTCATGAATAAATAAATAAATATGCTAATGCAAACAGCTCCCACCTCAGAAATGAGTTTCTGGAAGAAAGTCTTTCCTCACACTAGCCTGCATTTAAAAGCAACTCTCCTACCTGACAGTAACCTGGGAGAATTAGTGAAAAGGAATGACCTTTACTTATTCTGTAATCTGTACATATAATTGATGATAGTCTCCAAAAATACAGTAAAATTCTCATTTGGTACTATGATGTTTTCAAGGTAATTTGGGTCATAATGATTTGTCTGAAAACATGTACGAGCAAGCTTATATCATGTTAAATATAATCATTTGTTCACATTCTCAGGATCTAAAGAAATGGAATAGGCTCTCCAGAAATCAATACATAGCCTAATGGATTATTCATCGGAATGTTCTTGACTGTGTGGCTAGATCCACTGTTGTAAACACAGCTTTCAGCAAAGCTGTGTTAGAGTGGAAGAAGAATCTATCCAACCCACCTCCTAACCAGAGGAAATCCCAAGTGTTACAGAGAAAGCTATAGTTTCAGTGAACAAGAAATTAGAGTCCATAATAGTTTTAAGATAACCAAGTTTTGCATTTCAGTAGAAGGATGGCTTTAAAACATGAGCCCTGGTTAGGAGCCAGTGGCTCATGCCTATAATCCTAGCTACTCAAGAGGCTGAGAAGTCTGTGAGACCCTTCCTTCCTTCCTTCCTTCCTTCCTTCCTTCCTTCCTTCCTTCCTTCCTTCCTTCCTTCCTTCCTGTCAGTTATGGGGCTTGGACTCTGGGTCTGGGTGTTCCTGAGCTCTTCAGCTCAAGGCTAGAACTCTACTACTTTGAACAACAGCACCACTTCCATGTTTTTTTGGTTTTATGGGTTTTTTTTCCTGGTGGTTAATTGGAGATAAGAGTCTCATGGACTTTCCTGCCTGGGCTGGCTTTGAACCATGATCCTCAGATCTCAGCTTCCTGAATAGCTAGGATTACAGGTATGAGCCATAGGTGCCCAGCTTGTGAGATTCTTATTTCATATATATATATATATGCTGGATTTGGAGCTGTGGCTCAAGTAGTAGAGCCTTGAGCAAAAGAAACTCAGAGACAGCACCCAGTCATTGAGTTCAAGAACCAGAACCAGCACAGCCTCCATCCCCCTCCAAGCCAGCTTTGACTCTTTTTTCTATTCTAAGTATACCATTCATAAGCCATAGAATGTGTGAGAAATCGAGGCGACTTGGCGGCATGGGGAACAATGGAAGTATTTGTAACAGGCTGAGATGCATAGTTGGGTGTGGATTCTTTGGGATGCAATGTGTCCTGGCTAGGAAAACAAGGAAAACAGAGTTTTCTTCAACAAGTGATTCTACTTGCCTTTTCACATGCCTCAGAACCTCCCCACGCAGAACAGAGAAGAAGGTTTTACAACTCCATGCACTGATAAAAGATCAAACATACTCACCTCACTTAAACAATGTGACAGTAGGATCACCAAGACCCGCAGGACTGACAAAGTCTGAGTCTTGGTGATGCCTCACCCAGGGTGTCATCGGTCACACCACAGGAGTAGGACCCAAAGTATTCAGTGGGTACCACAGAGAAGTTTCAAGAATAAAATATATTACATGTTCATATAGCCCATGTAACAATTTGGGGCTTACAGGAAGTTTTGCAAAAGAATGTGTAGTGGGACAAGGAAAAAGGAGAGACCAATAGAATAGAAAGACAGAATGGATTAAGCTGGAAAAGAAACCAGTTTTCTACCTTACTTCCATATTTAGTGAACTAACCCTAATGTCAATATTCCAGTTACTCAAGGACACGCAATGTTATATTTATGTAATCTTCATTGACTTGGATAGGAGATGTTGATTTTTATAGGCCTACATTTTAGGTCAAAATTTTTAAATCCTAAAATCCAGATTTGTTCATTGTAAATAAGAGACTCACATATTCAACTATCATTTAATCATTGCCAACTTGCATGAGTCTATTTGAAATATATGTGTGTATATATGCATGTTATATAAGCTATATAAATTGATTATTTTCAGTACTTAGTGGACAGAGAGTAAATGTCTCAGAGCATTGAAATGTACAGAAAGAAGAGTCCATGCCTCCTTTAACAAGAGCTGTATAACAAATAAAACTGTAGCATCAATCAGAAAAGAAACTGGTAGAATTATGTGGGTAGGGTGTTGTGCTATGATTTACAATATCCAAATCCTGTTCCCAATAATGGAAGGCATAATCTAATTACTGTTTGTTAACCCTGACGTTCTACCAAAATCTGGCTGAGCAAAATTTCTTGTCTTTTTTGTTTGTTAAAAAAAAAATAAGCCAGACTCTGATATCATTTACAACTATGCCGTGAGATAGAGAAAGTTGAATCTTTTTCCCAGACTACACCTTATTACCAGGAATCTGAAGTCCAAATGTCAGCTATTACAGACTTGCTCCTCCACTTGGAATGTTTACAACAAAATGAGCACAAAAATCCCACAGCTACTCCACAACTCTTAGTGCTATTCTCATCCTGCCTCCATCATTACTAACTTGGCTTGTTGTAATTGTCTTATTCCCTCAAACTTGCAGACTCAATGAAATCTGAATAAACTCTACTACCACAAACAAAATATGTTTAAACAAGGAAAGCCAACTCCTCCATTCTTACTGTGCCTATAAAACCCATTACGTTAAGTGAAGTAAATGAGACTCAGAGGGGAAAAAATGGTGCATGTTTCCTCTCATATGTGTAAGTTAGATCTAAAATAGAAACATACATGATAGAATATCCAGGGTTTTATGCACATATGCACAAACAAACTGACTAAAAGATGGTGTGCTTAGGAAAGAAGTCCAATTGTGTAAGTCCTCTGAACAAATAGCAAATTGCTTACTGAATGAATACCAGGAGGCAGAACATGTTCGAGTGGGATGACTCATGAATGGAGGGAAAAGGGGCAAGCAAATGCAGTCAATGTATTCAATGTACATTATGGCAAAATCAAACTATATAATTTGAGGGTAGGGCTAGGATAGGAGGGAGGGAAATGGGGGTGATTAATGGAGGGCATGATATTGATCAAGATGCCCTGTGCTCATAAGCTGACTTTTGGAATTGAAACCTCTTTGAATAACTACTTAATAATTAAAAATAATGTTCAGTGCTGGGGATATGGCCTAGTGGCAAGAGAGAGCTTGCCTCTTATACATGAGGCCCTGGGTTCGATTCCCCAGCACCACATATACAGAAAACGGCCAGAAGTGGCGCTGTGGCTCAAGTGGCAGAGTGCTAGCCTTGAGCAAAAGGAAGCCAGGGACAGTGCTCAGGCCCTGAGTCCAAGGCCCAGGACTGGCCAATAATAATAATAATAATAATAATGTTCAAATGCACATATGATCTATCTAAAATAAAATAATTACCCTCACCTCTCCATAATAGTTCTATCTATTTCCTCATGGATTTTCACATTGGGGTTCAACAGAATCGCTAGGGTTCTAAGGTTCATCATCTAGAAGGGAGCATTTGCTTCCAAGTGTAATCAGTTATCATTCTCAGAGTAATACAAACTAGAACTGATTCTAGGACCAATACAAATACTATTAAATTTAATGTGACTTTTATATAACAAAGAGGAAATACATACCCTAAGATCTCAATCTCCTAGTCTTATTATGATTCATGCTGCCAATTTTTATATCCTTTACCATGTAGCATTGATTACAAGCCTCCATATACACTCTGCTTTACTTATTGTGTTGGCTTATTTAACATTCGTGTTTATGAAAACAAAAATCATGCTTTGCTATTATTAATCAAAAGGATCCAAAAATTAAATTTACTTATTCTTATAGGTATATGCCAGTGAATCTTTAAATGGCCTCTATTGTTCATCAGAATTCTCACAAAAAACATCTATTATTCATTCATTCAACTCTAATAAGCCATGGTGGATGCATACAGTCATAATACTCAATGTATAGATGTGAAAATAAAGCCAGATAACTGGAGGGGATGGGTAGGGTTGGCAGAAAATGGGATAGAACGACAGAGGGGGTGACAATGATCAAGATGCACTGTATGGTTGAATTGAAAAAACTCCTTTATACAACTACATAGAGATTTCTTGTTTTTGGTGCCCAACTCAGGCACTATCCTTGAGCTCTTTAGCCCAAGGCTAGTACTCTACCACTTGAGCCACAGCTCCACTTTTGGCTTTTATTTATGTATTTATATTTGGTGGTTAATTGGAAATAAAAGTTTCAAAGATTTTCCTGTCTGATTTGGCTTCAAACCTTGATCCTTAGATCTCAGCCTGCTGAGTAAGAACCACACACCCCTAGCAAGATAATAATTTAAAATACTAATAAACTAGAATGACCAGACATAGAATTTATGTACATAAATACAAAATACATGGTCTCTACTTTCATGTAAAAATAAATTCTAGTGAGGAAGAACTAAAATATTTATATCTCTAAAGAAATGATCAAGGATGCTACAGTGAAAATTAATAATGCAAGATAAAAGAAGATCACCATTAAGAAGAGGGTATAAGTAGATAGAGCAGACAAAAATTCTGTTCCCTGAGGAGGCTTATAAATTAGCACTCAAAAGACAAGAAAAAAGTATCATTTCCCAGTTCTAGAGGAAGAACATCTCAAGCAGAGGTAGTTGCTAGTCAGCTCTGCCTCCAAACATGGTGGACCTTAGCTATTGCCTTGAGGAAGGAAGGCTCCATGGCTAGATATGGTCTCTATATAGGATCAATACTTTGCTGAGCTTCTCAAAGCACATTCCATTGACACACACCACACTTTGAAACAAGCACATTCTCACACTTTCTGAGACTGCCCCACACTGTAGCAGTGTTGTGTCCACCAAGACATTCCCCTATAGGGTGAAGTAGTTATCAGTTGTGACCATGTAAAATAGTCACAATGGCTCTGCTTTCTGATATGCAGCAGGAGTGCATGGCTAGTATGGGGATTTTTAAGCCATGCTCTGCAAAAAGTAAACCTACTTCATATGAGCCCGAGAGAGGAGAGTTCTCCCTCATAGGACCATCTTTACTTGTTCAGTATTTTGGGATTCCATTCAAGATGACATTCAATGAAAGGATTGTGAGTAAAGGATGATATAGAAGCTATGCTTTCCCGATCCCATGTTCCTAGACCTTTAACAAACCCAGTTCTTCTAATCATAGTGAAGAGGTGTTAACATACTATGATGAGTTCCTCTAGGTCACCTTTGTATTCACTAAGCCTGAATCTTTTCTTTCCTGTTCACCAACTCATATTCCATTCTAACTGCAGGCTGTGCATCCATACCTTTTGGTTCAGCCTATAATCCAACATCTTGTTTTAAACTTGATGATCCAACTTCTTCCTACTTTAGGGGAAAAAAAAACCCAACAATTAAAATACACATATTATTATTGTATAAAAGTTCAGTGCTGAAACAAATGTTTCCACTTATTGATTCAAAGTAAACAATGTATCGCTTTTATGGGGAAAAATGAAATAAGTCATTTTTAAAAATCAATTAGGGGGCTGGGGATATAGCCTAGTGGCAAGAGTGCCTGCCTCGGATACACGAGGCCCTAGGTTCGATTCCCCAGCACCACATATACAGAAAACGGCCAGAAGCAGCGCTGTGGCTCAGGTGGCAGAGTGCTAGCCTTGAGCGGGAAGAAGCCAGGGACAGTGCTCAGGCCCTGAGTCCAAGGCCCAGGACTGGCCAAAAAAAAAAAAAAAAAAAATCAATTAGGGCTGGGAATGTGACTTAGTGGTAGAGTACTTGCCTAGCATGCATGAGGCCCTGGGTTTGATTCCTCAGTATCACATAAACAGAAAACAATTCAATCAATTAGGCAACTTTCCAAAATAAGTGTGAAAAAAACATTTAAGATAATACAAAATAACCAAAATCCATAATGTTATTTCTTTTTAGGGGCCTTCTTTCTAATGGATATTTTTCGCATTTATGAAAAAAGAAAGAGACCCTAGAAGTTAAGAAAAAGAAGCCTCTGAGAAAAAAATGAGAGAGAGAGAGAGAGAGAGGAAAGACAATTCATCTCAAGACAAATAGTTGAAAGAAGAAAGAAAACATCGCGAGTGAAAAATACAGAACGAGCAGGTTGATTGTAGATAAACTTATAAAACTAAAGGTCATCTTTCAAGCCTCCAAAACACTGCTAAGTCTGAAATTATTCATCCTGTTTCTCTACATGCATTGTCACATGGCAATTTCCTAACAGTAAGATCATTTTGATGAAGACATACCGAATTCTTGAGAAAAGTCTCTCAATGGTCTCATTGCATTCCAAGACGAGCTGAATAGAGAGCCCTGTGGATTTGTAGGGCAAGACTACTGCTTCTGGACTTCCCTTTCACGCTTAGTTACTGTTCAACACTAGACTACAAAGGAATAAAGGAACTGTTTTCAGCTGTTCCAGATGATCATCCATCCCCGAAAAGATATTCATTGTGCTTTTGACATGGAGCTGTGCACTTAGTGTCTTGCCCACTTTTATTTACCTGTTCTAATGAGTTCATTTTCACCATGCAGTTTCAATCAGGAGCGTGAAATTCAAATCTATCAACTACATTGTGGCTTACAATACAGTGCAAGGAAAAAGTAGAATTAAACTCATCAAGTCACCACTGCTTAAAAAAAATCAGTAAAAACCTCAAATACATAAGTCAATTCAAACAATACATGCCATAAAATAAAGAAATTGTTACTTAACCTTAAAATAAAACCATTGGAATACTATAATACTGAAATTATTTCTTTGAATTATGAAAATATGGACATTCATAGTTTACTGGGCTATTGGCACATTGGCAGTCAATCTGCTCTGAAATTTGTCTAAATCCAAAATAATCACTGGGTTCCCTTAGCCTCCTAGTGGAGAAGACAGATTTATAAATGTATAATATAAGAATATGATTCCTTGCGTTTCTTCAGAAAGAGAAAATATTTCATAATAAATCACAAATGCTCAATTGAAAAAGCATCAGTTTGCTATTGTTTTTTGGAGCGTTTTAGACTTAAACAATTGAAAATATTAGAACTTAAAAATTACTGATCTCTGTTTACTCTTAAAATTGAAACCCAGGCCTCCCCAAGGCTCCAAAAATGTCCGTAGCCATGGTCTAGAAACAGCTTAGAGGACAATCATGATCAGTCTCCGGGCTCCTCCATCACACCTTTGCCAAAATCTACAGGGACTTCAGTTTTGCAGCGCAGAAAACAAAACACAGCTAAGAGGCAACTTGCACTTTCTAGATACGCATCCTGCGTGGCGTGCTCCTATGCCAAGCTGAGTCTGATATGGATAGGATGGGGGAGCGTTTGGAGGCATAAACATCTCTCACCCCAGACTCTACTCTGCAGGATGCCTGTGGCATCCTCCAGCCTAACATTTTTAGCGCAATAAGGCCATATTTTCTGTGCCAAAAATAAAACGAACTCCCATTATTTACTCATTCTATAAATAATGGCTCTAATTAGAATTCCATCTGTATTCATTCTCTTGTAAAATTACCTATAAATGAGCACACTTGTTTTGAGTGTTTTTGTTGCTGTAATTGTTCTTGTTCTAATCACAGTCTTATAGATGAGCAGAAGGCATTTAAAATATTCAGAAGACAAAAGCAAAAGAAACCTTGTCCTTAAGAATTATTAAAAGACAAATCATTCACGGTGTACAAATAAGCGGAGATTTTGAAGTAAACATATACTTTTCACTATCATATCGATACGTATTTTCCTTGCAAAGTCATACATGGTAACCTTGAAGAACTTAAGAGTTTTGTTTTTTTTCAGTTCTTGATTCCTTTACAGCTTGGGGGAGAGGGGATTGGGAGGGGAAAAACTGGGAGAAAATGAGGAAGGGAGTAACACTCTTCAAAAAGAAATATACTCATTACCAGGCTTATGTAACTGTAACCCCTCTATACATCAACTTTGCAATTAGAAAACTAGATTCACTAAACAATTCCATTAAGCACAGTATACTTCTCAAAGCACATTATACTTCCAGTATAATTTATTTCACGAACATGTTACCATTTAACCAGGACAGGTATGGACAATGCTCTGTACCTTTTCCATTATAATCATTTAAAGGCAATATTCTAAACCACACTTTCTCTATCTCCAAGGAAAATAGAAGGATTCAGTGAACCTTCCTGGCTTTATCCTTGTCAATTTAATCTATATACTATAACTTTTTCAGCTACTTTAAATCATTTCTGATCAGCAATATTAGTCTACCCAATTAACAAGCTAAATTTTATAAATATCCAGAAGTTTTCTTTTGAGAACAAAATTTGTTACTTTACTCAGGAAGAAACTGCCTTCGTGTCTGTGTTCATGCTGCTCCTTGGGACACACATCTGCAGAGCCTCCTCTGTGGCTTTGAGCTTTTGAGCCAGTTTCTTGCTCCCAAATCCACCCTGAATCCCACATACACTACAACTCTAGAGCTTAGGGAATTCCAGCATGCCCTGTTCCTCCTAGTACACACACACACACACACACACACACACACACACACACACACACACACATCAGGCAATAATCCAATGCGACTAAAGAAAGGACAGAAAACACCCTGAGGGAACAAGCTCTAGAAAGTAAACCTTACTTGGCATTTGGGGAAAGAGATTTGCAGACAACGTTTAGAATATATGGTAAACTCCATGAAAGGGACCACCTGGCCTTCAACTTTCATTGGGAGGAATATGATCCTGTGGATTCCATTTCACAATTTTATCTACCATTTGTCCTTATCAGTAGCCATTTGGCCATAGAAAGTTCCAAATGAGCAGAAAATTGATAATATCCTAGTAAATGTCTTATTAATTTGGAGGCTCCTTAGTAATAGAACTGATTTATCTGCCTGCAAATCTATGGCTCATTTTTTAATCTGATGGTTTTTTCTTCTCTATGACCTACAAGGCTTACTTTTCTATCAAATTGTCCTGCTTTATGAAATGTCAACTTCCAAGACATATCCTCCAGGGGCTGGGAATATGGCCTAGTGACAAGAGTGCTTGCCTCCTATACATGAAGCCCTAGGTTCAATTCCCCAGCACCATGTATACAAAAAACAGCCAGAAGGGGCGCTGTGGCTCAAGTGGCAGAGTGCTAGCCTTGAGCAAAAAGAAAAAAAGAAGAAGCCAAGACATATGCTCCACAGTTGAAACCTATCTTAATTTTGTGGTCAAGTTCCTGGGTAGGCCTTCCTCTGGGATGCAGGGGCCTCAGGGATGGGCAGAACATGAGGCATCACTGGCAGCTCAGCTGCCTGCCCAATGCCTCTTCTTATCTGCAGGAACATGGCGACTTCTGATATTATCCTGAATCTCAGCTCTGAGCAATATGTTAGCACTCTGGGAATTGACAACCGACTCAATGGTGGTGAATGGATGAAAATGAACTTAAGAAGAACGAGTGCTGAAGGAAATAGAAATCAGTAAAAGGGGGTGGGGGTATGGGAAACTTTTGGGGTTCGCCAGAGATACATAACTAATATGGATGAGCTATAATAGATACAGCCAGCCATCCAGACAGACAGACAGACAGACAGACAGGAGAGGAGAGGGATGGTCTTATGGGATTTAGCATGCCATAACTATTAAAGCTGAGAATCCCACAATATACTATTTATCTGCAAGCTGTAAGATCAGGAAAACCAGTTGGGTAATTGTGTCCATGTCCACAAGATCTGAAGACCTCAGACCTCACTGACAAAAGTTCCAGAGTTCCATGGTCTGAGAAATCAGAAGCTTCAGTATCTGAGAGCAGAAGAACGGTGCCTTGGCTTAAGAGAAAGAATTTACCCCCTGCTCTGCTTGGTTTTCTATCTTCCACTGACTGAATGGTGGCCTCCCACCATTTGTGAGGGAAGAACTTCTTTATTCAGTCTGCTGATAATATCTCTTTCACATACACAGGTAGAAATTATAGTCTTCCAGCAATCTAAGCATCACTTAGCCCAGTTGACCTGACTAGTAGTTATCACAAAGGTTTGGGGCAAAGAATACCTTACAATTAAAAAGGACATATTACTGTCTTGAATAATTTTTGAAGTTATTGGAGGGAAGCTATTTCAATGTAAGCAACACATGACACATGTTTTAGAAAAGGAATGCAAGAACTGAATTTGAATCTGCCTGAGTATTGACACTGTTGTTCTTTCTTATACAACTTTACCTCTAGCTCTGACTACCTGTTCAAAACATAAAGTGGCATGTTTTTTTATTATTTTTAAACCACTATTTGGAAAGCTTATTCTGCGTCAGATTCATATTACCTATTTTGTTACTTATTTTCATTCAACAAGCATTTCTGGAGAGCATGATACATGTAAAGAATACACTAGTTAAGCCTATCACTGACCCTTGAGAAGTTTTTTTTTTTTGGAAGGATGAATATTTTCTGAGCTTCATCAAAGTCTTCTGCATAGAGGTTTAGACATCTTCCTTTCCTCCCATCCATCCTGCCTGAGACTTCACCATTTTTCTACATTGACCCTGTGATCTCTTAGTATTCTTAACTACCATTTAACCCACATTTGTGATTGGTTCTTTGGTAAATCTTTTAATGTGTAACAGGTTATTCTGAGATAATTTATTTCTCATTTTCATACACTAGCAAACTCACTTGAATTTCTGATTTCTTGTTTGCACATCTGCCTTGGGAACAGTGGAAGGAAGCACTACAATTTTCAAGTGCTGTTCTTGACTAATTTGTATACTATCTCCATAGAAAAGCTCAGGTGCTGGATTTGTGTGTCTCTAATTCTCCTCTCTCCTAGGAAGAAAACTTCTTTATAATGAATACCTACTTAATAATTGGAATCACTCTGCAAATTTATTATAATTACCTATTTTTTTCTATCTGAATGTCAGTTTTTAAAACGTGATGTACATGAGGGTGAGAAACTATGTCAATCAGGGAAGGGAGAAAAGAGTTTTTGTCCACATTGAAATATATAAATTCACTGACAGATATTACTAATAATTTTATCTGTGTTTTCAAAAAACACAGTGTAACAAAACATTCATATAATAATGAAGAGCTTGTTTTAGCTGGAAATCGCTTCCTGTGATTTTTTTTTTAAAGAATATCATAGCTTACTTAACACAGACCCTTAGCTTGGTGTCCAACATTTCATTTATTATAAAGTATGACCTCGAAGTCCCCTCTTATCTGCTATTTCACTTTCTACAGTTTCAGAATAGTTCATATGCTTTAAGCTGCACATTTTCCTGGGTAATATAATGAACCCTTTCACATCTCTTTCTTTTCCACCCAGAATATGAATCATCTCCTTCTCTAGTGTATCCACACTGTACACACTACCCACCCTTTTTCCATGTCACCATTTCAGTTATTAGATTGACTATTATGGTATCAAATTAATTGTATTCAAATAACTCACATAACATTAGCCATAAAATAGAAGAGTCATAATGCTTGCAATTTTATTAAAGTATATCACCATGCCAAAGACAGTGACATTCTAGCTTCTTGAGAGATTGTAGTTCCAGGCCAACCTAGGCATAAAATTTCATACAACTCAATGTCAACCAATGGCTGGGCTCACTGGTATGTGTCTGTCATCCCAGCAATGGCTGAGGGCAGGGGTATATATCTGTCATCCCCCAGAAACATGGAGAAGCACAAAGAAGAGGATCACAGTCTAGGCTGGCCTGGGCATAAGGTGAGAATATACCTCCAAAATAACCAGTGCAAGAACTAGCAACGTGGAACTAGAGATGTTGCCCAAGTCGTAGAGCACCTTCCTTGCTAGGACTCTGAATTCAATCCTTAGAACCACAAAAAAAAAAAATGAGTATGGTCCTGATGGCTCCATTTTATTACTATTTTTGATGTTAATCCCCAACTAAGTGTGGATAAGGAGAAACACAGATTCCAAACTAATCAGTTTCTTGAACCCACTAGGGGCATTGGAATATATCCCAGCTAGATAAGGTTGAACTAAAAATTTGATTATTTCAATCTATGTAAATAGGAATTTTATACAAGTTGAATTATGCTATAAGGATTTACTGGTATATAATCATTCCCAACCTACAAAATACCCACATCTTATGATTCAACCTATTAAATAAACATCAATGCTCATTAAGCATTTGTACTGTACCATTTCCTAGGCTAAACACTTTTCATGCACTACTGCATTTAATTCTCACAAGAATCCCAAAATGTGGATACAATCTTCATTCCTGTAGTGATATGAAAATTGATCTAGAGAATACATTAATTTCATAGAAATGTGGATGCTAAGGACATGGGTAAGAACTGAAGAGGAAATAAACCTAGTATTGGACACTGGTGGAAAGGTGGTCCTTGTTATGAAGTTACAGAAAACATGGCTGAAGGTAAGATGGATAAACTATGAGGGTTGAACTGACAATCTCATATAGGAAAGTTGAAGCACTAACCCTTAGTACCTGTAGATATGAATATTCTTTATAGATGTAAGATGAGATCATATTCTTTATAGACATAAGATGAGGTCATATATTGTATAAGTGTGGGCCTAAAATCCAATATGATCGATGCCTTTATAAAGACAGGGAAAGCACAGGTACACAACACACAGAGAAGACTTATGGAAGGACTACTAGAGATGCCAGAAGCTAGAAGAGAGATGTGAACTTCATCTTTCTCAGAAGCTACCAGGGCCACAGTCCTTACTGTTACTTTGAATTCAGAATTCTGGATTCAGAACAATGAGACAGTGCATTGTGTTTGAGGTAAATTTTTGTTATAGATTTGGAGGGATTTTTTTTATGTTTTTCATATATATGATACAATGTTGAGGATGAAATGAAGGATGTCACACATGTTAGATCAATGCTCAACTGATGAACTATATCATCAGACTATTTATAATGACTTCTTCAGGCAGACCAAGGAAACTAATTCCTAGAGGTAAGTATAAGTTCAACCTCTGAGTAAGTGATAAAGACAGGATCTAACTCAAATAGATATATTTCAAAACCAATGCAGTAACTTGTAGTGAGGGTCTTTTTTCCTTCCTCCATTTCTTCCTTCCTTCCTTCCTTCTTCCATTTCTTCCTTCCTTCCTTTTTCTCTTTATCTCTCCCTTTCTCTCTCTCTTTCTTTCTTTCTCTCCTTTCTTTCTTTCTTTCTTTCTCTCCTTCTTTCTCTCTCTCACTTTCTTTTCTTGTCCCTTTGCTTTCCTTTTTGTTCTTTCTATTTTCTTTTGAGAGTACTGGGATTTGAACTTTGTACTCACCATTTCCACCACACCTCCAATTTCCCAATTCCCTCACTCCCTTCAATTTGTTTTATCCTTTCCTTTTTAAAATTTTGTTCTGAAGCTCAGGCGCTCAAGTAGTAGAACATTAGCCTTAAGCAGAAAAGTAAGAGTCAGCATCTAGGCCCCTAGTCCAAACCCTACCACTGGCACATACCTGTGTATGTGCACACATGCACACACGCATGCACACACACATGCACACACACATGCACACACATGCACACACATGCACACACACATGCACACACAGCCTTTTCCTACTCTTTCTCCTTTCACTGTTTTCTTTTGTTCTGTATGTCCTTCTCAGATCCCAGTAAGAAGCTGTAGAAATTCGAATCTGTAGAGGAAAAATGATAGCTTACTAATCACTTAAAAATAAATGCAATTTTTTCCACTGCTCTTGGCTCAGTTCTCCAAGAGCAACTATGTTTTAATTGTGCAACAAACCGCTCTATTTCCGGGAAAGGTTGGTATATGTAACATTTACTTGTCCTATAGAGAAGTACAAAAGCAGACCAAGAAGCTGTGTAGTGTTTCTTGCTTCTCTGCTATGTGCTAGGTGGCTAGCTCTAACGGGTGTGAGCTTTATACCTTTCTAAGGCACTGGTTCCATGGACTCCATTGTTATTTGAGACCCATTAACCCCAACAAAATCAAGAAGAATTCTTTAAACTTCCATTGTTAGAGGGGAAAAAAGAGAGAAGCAATTAAGAAACAATAATAAAGCAACATTTTGGGCCGACCTATGCATGCTTTGAAAAATACTTAAATTTAAACCTAAATAGATGTATAGCAAACTAATGTGCAGCTGGTGAGTCTACTGTCTTCTGTTGCCAATACCTTTTCACAAGTGTATTGACAAAAGTCTAGCTGTTTGGTAGTTTTAAGGCAAATAACCAAAGAGCCGCTAGTTCTTCTTTCTCTGCAGTCACTGTGGTTGTGGTGATCATACGTATTCAAATGCTGTCCCCCTTCAATTCTCCGTCAATTCATGGCAGCCTGCTCTATTCCTTAAAGCAGGACTAATACACACGCTTCACAAATTGCAACCTCTGCCTACAATTTATTCAAATATCAAACTTCAAAGACGGCTTTTCTTAATCTGCAAAAGCACAGGTTCATAGAAATCTGTGAATGCAGCGGTTTTCCAACCTCCCATCACTGTGTGGTCAGTGCTGGTCAACACTCACTCCCAGAAATAGTTCCTCCACTCTTAGAAGACTTTTAGAAACTGCCATGACTCTTTATAAAGCCTAAGCCCCGTGCTGAAAGCTACTGGAAAAACAATTATCCTGGATTCTGAAGTCATTTCGTATTTTCAATTGTAAATTTTTCTAAATCTTCATTTTCAGTGACTGGAACAAGAGAAGAAATGTATATTAATTTTCCTCCTGACACTTTGCTATTTGTCTTTGCTTGAGTTCCAAAAGGAGGCAGAGCCTGAAAGTAGAGCTTGTAAGCAGACAATTGGGACTAGAGGTTAGGGAAGGAAGGACTGTCAATCCAAAGACATACTCAGGTTAGACATAGTTACAAGCCATGAAGATTCTTTCTCCCGGGATATCCTCTGAGGAGCCATAGAGAATGGGCTTCAGAGTTCTCCAGCCAAGGATTCTAAGACTAAAGGTGTGTTTCTGTGAGCTCCTTCTTAATTTACCAAGGGTTTAATCTTTGAAGTGGAAAATATTCCAAGGATAACAATATGTAAGTCTTTAAAGTAACCATAGCAATTTGGCTGGTACTGATCAAGATGGTAAAAAACATGGTATGGAGCAAATATTCCCCACTATTATCTCTGTTCCAGGTACTGTAAAAGCCTTTACTCCAGTCTTCACTTTTGTAATGATTAACTTAATGTATCAACATGACTAGGTCACTAGTTCCTCCAATATTTATTCAAACACTATTTTCAGTGTGTCTGTGAGTGATATGAATATTTGACACATGAGACTAAGAAAAGCAGACTAATCTCCCAGTATGAGTGGACCCTGTCCTATCAATTGAATACTGGGCAGAAGAAAAAGTCTGAAAAAGAGACAATTTCTTCTAAGTGATTGATTCTTGTGTCTTGATACTGCTGGTTTCTAGGATGGAAATTACACCATTGTCTCTCATAATTGTCAGGATTTCAAACTCCAACTGTAACTATTCATTCTCTTTCTTGGATCTCCTGCTTATTAACACTAACTGAAGATGTTGACTTTTTTTTTGGCCAGTCCTGGGGCTTGAACTCAGGGCCTGAGCACTGTCCCTGGCTTCTTTTTTTGCTCAAGGCTAGCACTCTGCCACTTGAGCCACAGCGCCACTTCTGGCCGTTTTCTGTATATGTGGTGCTGGGGAATCGAACCCAGGGCCTCATGTATAAGAGACAAGCTCTCTCTTGCCACTAGGCCATATCCCCAGCCCAGCACTTTTTAACTTTCATCATAATCACATTATGAGAAAGAGAGAGAGAGAGAGAGAGAGAGAGAGAGAGAGAGAGAGAGAGAGAGAGAGAGTGTGTGTGTTATTGGTTCTAATGAAGTAGAGATGCTGAAAATTGGCCACATGGTGGATGATAGGGTATCAGTTTTAACCGCCACCATCTTATCTTCATGGTGGAGGCAGGGAAGTCCAACCTTCCAAGTGATGAGTGTGCCTGAATCTCAAAAGTCAGGAGCAGGGACTTGGACAATAGGTTACTGGATCTGCCAGTCTTGGCTCAGAAACGCTCAAGCTCCCTGTGAACCTGTTCCCAACCTGATTCTATTTAGGCCTGCACCAGCTCAGGTGCCATTTCACCATGCCACATGTCTCCAAGCTCATGTCCTGTTTCCTGTCTCCTGGTTCTTCTCCAGTCACCATGGTATCCCACTTCAGCTCTCCACTGGAGCTGATCTGGTATGTTGGTATTGCATTTCTGCTTTTTCTTTCCTCTCCTGCTTTCATGGCTCAGTTTTCTGACAGTGTTAAGTGTCTTCATGGAGCTTCAGTCTTTGTGACAGAGTCCATCTGCATTCACTGGCCTTTTAATAAAGATTTCCAATTCAACCTCTCAAAATGTGGCTTTCTCTGGAAGACCCTAACAGTCTTTTTTTTAACCCTATGATATTGGTAATGTAATCCTCATTTCAAATGAAAGAAAGCGGAGGCATAGAAATATTAAGCAACTCAAATGCCACAAGTAAGCAGGTTGCAGAGCTGTTTTATGACTTAATATTACCTGTGATATAAAGTAAAAAATCATTTCCCTACACTTATTTCCCACAATATTATCATGTGTTGTTAATAGGGGTAGAGTGAAAAATATTTTCTCAAACACATTTTATGTGTTATATTAAACAAAATTAACAGTTCTCCTTATTGTAAAATAGCCTGGTCTTTAATGTTTATAAAGTTACTCCAGGAGAGTGGTATTTTATGTCTTATTTCTCAAACTGTTTAATTATCTAAAACTCTTTAGTAAAATAACCTATTAAGGTCTTATAATACTAGAATTATTTAGACCAAAAAATGAAAAGCATTTAATAATTGTTCTTGAATAGTATATATTGAATAGCACTGTTTAGAAGGGAAAAAGAAATCCAACAAACTGGGGAAGAGGAAATTACTGAGCTTTATTAATCAAAAACCAAATCTGTTGAGATGACTAATTCACAGAAGTCTTTGAGAAACATAAGAAAGACAAAAGTTATCCACTAGAGTAGGATGAACAAATATGAAGTTCATCTAAACACAGTGGAGAATCCTTCTGCAATTATACTCTACAAACACTGCTGCTAGGCAACCCAGCTCAGGACCATCCATCCACATAATACTATGCATACTGTAATAAGAAAAAAACACTAGGGGAAAGAACAAACAATAAATAAGTACAGGACAATACATTCCAAGGCCTGCATTGAAGGAAGATACAGAAAGAAAGATGTTTGAGACATGGTTTATTTAGAAATGGCGCAACCCCAAGGCAATTTTCTCACACATCTATCAGATCATGATCTGCTTTAGGCAGTACAGATCTGGTTAGTTTTCCCATTGTATAGTATAACAATAGTCAATACAAATAGACAGAATATTTATAAATCCTCACTATAGCTCACTGGGAACCACTGGGAAAAACTCCCAGGTGGGAGATGCTACAGCTTTTCTTTCAGAAGATTCATAAGCATCTCTGGATGGGATTTGTGTACAACTCTATGACGTTTACTTTCCTGGCACCTTTCTGGCATCATAATTGATCACCCTAGACAAGGAGTTAAGAAACATAGACCTTAACAGAATAAACTAAAGTACATCCAGAAGGGGAATGAAAGTAGGTCTGGATAGACAACAAATTCCATCTTTGAAAGAAAAAATGTTAGAAATTAGAATTCTTTTGCTCAGAAAACAAGTCATGGTCTTCTCAATTAACATAATTTGACTACAGGAAGCCCTGTAATTATGACTTGATATTTTATGAATTATAAAGTATGCTGAGCATGACACTTAATATTCAGAGAAGAAACAAGACATGATGGATTGTTGGAGAGATATAAATCATAGAAATAAGAAAAATTAGGAAGTTATTAAGATCAACTATCCACGGTGTGCCTTCATTAGCAAGGAATTCTACAGGCATACATTCTGGGCATGCTCAAAAGGCCTGCAGTTTCACACAGTTTCTCTCCTAGCATTCACCATGGCCAGTGAGAGAATCCCACAGTGCTTGACTGGGTAAGCATGACAGATGAAACTGCTCAGATGACTCCTGTGGAACTCACCAAATCCCATATTTCAGGCACCACTGTGCTGGGTTTATCATATGGTTTATTAAAAATTCTCTCCTCTCTAGTCATCATAAAAAAGTAAGAGAAGGGGAAAATAGAGACATAGAGACTTTCTAGTTTTAACTATATTTTTATTATCTTTAATTATTTTTACAAAGGAGTTGCCATTCACCAAAGCAGTTTATGACTAACATGAATCTTCATAGATGTCGCCTATTGTGGGGAGAATTCCAGTGGCATCCATTCTAACTAGAGATTCCTACATAGAACTGATAGAGACAGAAAAACATTCTTTATGGGAGCTATACAACACAGCTGCCATAAACACTGATATGGTACATGAATATAAAAGGGAGACTACCTACAGGGATCAGTGGGAGGGGAGAAAAGGAAATGAGGGGATACTGGGAGGCAAAAGGGATTAAATGATGTTTTGTAAATATAGATCTCTGAGTTTAGCATAATAAAACTGGCTAAATTCAGTTTGAAATAACAAAAAAGACAGAGGGGATGAATGTGAACATGGTGGAGGAGGCAAATTTGCTCAAAATACACTCTGAACACTATGGAAATATTACAAACACTACAAGAAAATCCTCCAATACTACAGGTTCAAAAATATTTTTAAATAAAATGGAGTCTCAACTACTCTATATTTTAAGGAACTCCAGAAGGGAAAAGTAAAAGGACTCCAGGCACAAAGAAATGATAAACAGAGGAAGATGCTAATTGCCTTGGTTTGATTGGCACATGTTGTATGTATGTGTTGTCATCACATTGTACCCAACCAATAGTGTAATTATTTCAATTAATCATTAATAAAAAAAATCACACTGAGGCCAGCCAGATCCAAGGAAACATAGATTCTATTGTTTCCTTCATTGATAATAATTAATATATGTCTAGAATACTCCTAGCAGATGATCACAATAGCTCTATAACTATGTACATTTGATCACATAATATGATGCTAAGTGAAATGAACTCCAAGATATGGAAACAAGCGGTTTATCATTGTTATTTTTAACATACTATGTGAAATTATTTCTTTTTTCTTCTGTTTATCTTCCCTATGGTTTAGCCCCTCTTGTCACTGTATTTGATTTTGGTACCCTAGGTATTATTGTACAAATGTTTGTCTGAATTAGGGAAGGGAAGGGGAAGGTGAGACAAAAGACAAACCAATGCAACAGCAATACTTACAAGAAAATATGTTGTAAACTAACTGTATAACTTGGGGGAATTGGTAAGGAGGTCAAAAAATGAGGGAGTAGGTAACAAGTTTGACAAGAATGTACTCACTACCTTAAGTATGTAACTAACACCTCTGTACATCACCTTGACAATATGTATTTTAATTACCAGAGCAGAGAACTCATAAAATGTCTATATTATGGGGGGAAAGAAGTGCTATATATCATCCCAAATAAAGTGAGGAAGGGGGTGGGGGTGGGAGGAAAGGAAGAAGGAAGGGACAGAGATAAACAGAGATACGCAGCAGAGAGAGGGAATCTCAAGCTCCAGTCACAGAGAGGGAAGGAAGAAAGCAAGATAACTGAACTTCCAGCACTTTTCTCCAGATTCCATTTGACAGCCTACATTCCCAAGGCAGTATACATTTCTTTCAGGTCTGTGACCTCATTTTGAGGCTTCTCAGAGGCATCTTCTTAATATAGGCACTTTAAAATATAATTTCCAAAGTATCCCAGGTCGCAGGTAAGCAGAAATGTTTTCATTAGCAGAGCTCTGGCTGGAAGGGGATTGTAATTTAGCCATCTGACCATGTTATCAGAATGCTCTGCCTCTGACCTAGGATGCTTATAACAAAAAGAGAACTCTAATCCAAGGTCAAAGCTATTTTTTTTAATGTTGAATGCTCTAATGTTAGTGTACCAATGGGAAAAGAAATGTATTCCACTGCTCACACCACTATCTGCATGCAAATGGACATAGAAATTTCTGACAGCTCAAGTTTACCTCCCTTTTGTCAGAGTGCATAAGAAGTTTTCAGACTATCCCAAGACTATGGATTAATTTAGCAAAGCTGGAAGTAACCAAAAATATTTTGAACTGTACCACATGAATCCCTATGCACAATACCATTTGCCAAACCTGAAACATCTGAAATCCCTCTCAGTGTTCAAGGGCAGGACATTTTCTCCACAGATTCACGTTAGTATAAATGTTAACTGGAAAGAACAACACATACACTAGTTTTCATTCTTCTCTAATAGATAGTTCAATAACACTATTGCAGTTTTCTTAAGAGATTTTTTGCCAGCTTCAGTGGCTCACATCTATAATCTAAATACCTGACACCTGGAGGATTACAGTTCAAAGATAACCCAAGAAGAAAATCCCAAAGACTCCATTTCCAATTAAAGAGCAACAATCCAAACTAAACGTGTGGCACAAGTGGTAGAGAGCACCCCTGTGAGCAAAAGAAAACTAAAGGAGAGCATAAGACATTTGAGTTTAAGCCTGGAACTATTAAAATACAACAATAATAATACAAATGAAAGATTTTATGCTTGTAATATGCTCACAAGCATCATGGATCTTCAAAAGGATGATACAGCACACAGGATTTTTCAGGTATATTTTTACAAAAATATTTTCTATTCCCATCATCAAGTTGCATTTATTAAAATCTGGAAGACTGTTGTGTATATTTTAAAGTCCCAATATAGCCTGGGATGTGATAAGTCACGAGATAAACTCTAACAAGAAACAAGTCACCAAGATTGGCTCCGTTCAATACATACAAAAATAAAGGAGAGAAAGCCAGCCCCTCATGGGTGACATGTTATAGAGTAAGGTAAGAGACAGAGGATGAGAGAATGAGATATGGGGAGTGTGGAAAAGACCTTGATAAGGACACAGGAGGTGGATGATAATTTTAAATATCCCCAAATTAATGTTTCTACTGTACAATTTTGCAACTGTCATCATTCTTTCAAGAGACAAAGCTTTGTATCAACAAATAGTTTTCATGGCCTTACTAGTTCAGTGTTCTTCATTCTTCTTCTTATTGTTATAACAAACAATGAGAGGTCCTGTGTGGTCCTGGCTAGCCCAGACCTCATGATCCTCTTTCCTCTGCCTCCCAAGTGCTGAAATGATGGGCATGTGCCATGAAACTCAGCCTAGATCAATGTTCTCAATCAACAAAACAAGCAGTCTATCCAGGCTGGTGTACCAAGGACCCAATAATAAGCCAGGTACCAGTGCCTCCCACCTGAAATCCTAGCTATTTAGAATACTGAGACTTAGAGGATTACAATTTGAAGCCAGCTCAGACCAAAAAAAAAGGCTGTGACACTTCATTTCCAATTCACTAGAAAAATGTCAGACTGTGGCTCAAGCGGCACAGTGCCAGATATGAGAAAGAAAGTTACATGAGAATGGGAAGACCTGAGTCCTGAGTTCAAACTGTTGCACTGATATACATACATACATGACACAAACACACAAAAATCACACTAATACAATGCATAGATAGATAGATAGATAGATAGATAGATAGATAGATAGATAGATAGATAGATAGATAGATTTTTTTGTGGGGCACACCTGCCCGGATGCCTTGCATCATTATGAGGTGGTTCTAGCTGGCCCCGCCTCTTTTCCCAGCCTTGGACCGTGTGTGAGCCAAGATGGCCGCTGGTGGTGAACCCAGAGGCCATCCTCGTAGATGGAGGCCGCCCCTTAGGGAGGTCCCTCGGAGCTCCACCATGATGGACAGTTCAGGCGTCCAATCACAGTCCCTACGTGGGTGCACGTACCCCTCCAATTCCGCCACCCTCCGACCCATGTAAAAGAACAGCTCATTGCTGCCATTAAACGAGTCTTAGCGCCGACTGGCTCCCAGGCTGTCTGTGTGTCCTCCATCGAGAGGGGGGCTGGGTGGGAGTCTGTCAGCCCTCTTTTCCTCTTCTTGGCCCGTCCAAGTGGGGCGTGTTTTCCTGTCTCTCCTGTAGGACAGGAGAGCCCGGGAGGCTAAAAACCCCTGAAATTTTGGTGCCCAATGTGGGGCTGGAAGCACGACGAGGTGAAACTGTCAGCGGGCCAGACCAATCGGGTTCCGAGGTGAGGGTACCCCCAAAAGATGGGGCAGGCACAAACTCAGCATGACGACCAAGTGCTCAAAGCACTGAGCTTCATGCTACAAAATGTAGGTTTAGAGGTCTCGGACTCCCAGACCAGGAGGGTCTGGGAAGGGTCGAAACACGCCACGATCTGGCCGGCGGCTGCCGGCCTTTTCAGCCTGGCTGCTTGGGAGGGGGACAGCCCTCCCGCTGCCCAGGAGGAGAGGGGCACAAAGCCTCATTCCGATGGGCTCTTACACCTGCCTTGGTCTCATCCCCCGGATCCCAGGCCAAGCATCTTGGCCCCGGGACACTCGGCGGATGAGCCCTGTGGGGGGCAGCAGCTCCACTGGAGGCTTCTCACCATCTTTTGCAGACCCACCCTGGGGAAAGGGCTCTCACTCCTCCCGCTTCTGAGGCCTGGGAAGCATTGCTGAAAAATGTCTTGGATGGGGGGGGAGACAGCCCCCTGGCTGCCCAGGAGGAAAAGGGCTTATTTACTTAACATCTGTTATTGGCTAATCTGCTTTGAAAGAGACAAAAAATGGCTTTCGGTCTTGTTGATGTTTGCTAAGTTGGAGATTTGGTTAAATTCTGCTTGTTTGGCTAAATCCTAAACATTGGTTGGAGGTGGAGCCCACCCATCACCCTGGTGATGGGCATGCCAAATTCCTCAAGGCTGGGCAGGGACTTGAAGGTGTCTTGCTGTGATCCCGCTAAGGCTCTGACCAGCTCCACCGCCATTAAGCTGTGCCACGTGTCTGTTCTGCTCATGTCCTGTCTACCATCTCCTGGACCTTCTCTGATGGTAGCATCCCACGTCAGCTCCCCATTGGAGCTGAACTGGTTTCTCAAAACGTGTCTTCTCCATTTTCTCGCCGGATAATCTGTGAACATTTTTGGTTGCTGGAAAAGTTTTTTGTTTTCTAACTGTCCACATGGTTCTAAAATATGGGCAAAATAATATCATTTTGCCACTGGAATTCCAGAAGACTTACATGGCCAATTCAGAAAAAGAAAATTTTTTTCTAAGCGCGCCCAAAGCTTGTACACAACTGTCTGTATGTGTGTCTGTCTGTCTGTCTGTATGTCTGTGGGTAAAACATGTAAAAACTAGCATCATGGTTTAAAAGTCACTTGCCTTTTTAGCTATTTTAACTTGCTTAAGCTTTATGTTAAACGGATTCTTGCAGCCTGTAGGTGGAGTCACAGTAAACAGCCGGTAGGCAATTCTGACTCTTATCACCAGACTCCAAGCCAAAAGAAAAAAACCCAGGTTTTAAACCCAAACTGATCATGTTTGGGTGCAAGCAAATGTGTCTAATAAAAACTCAAAAGGATTCAAATATGCAGCATGTGGTATACAATGATGTAAAATCCGTGTGTTGTTTTTTATGTCTATCTATGCTAAAAGTCAAATGTACATCTGATCCTGACAAATCTTTGAAATAAACTAAGATTTTGCTTCTCCATTTTTCTGTCCTGTGCTCTCATAAACTCTTTAGGATTAATATTTTGCTCCATAGGATACTTCCTGGTTTCACTGATTCCTTATTCTCTCTCTCATTCATGGAAAACTGCTCAGGGAATCTAGGAGTCCTGTGAAGATTTTGACAGGCCCAGAGTGCTCCTGCTCTGGCTCTGCCCCACGCCCTCCCAAGATTAGAGTTGGGTTCATAACAGTCCTATCACTCCAAGGTTAAAAACATCCGAATTATGTTTAGTGGCCACAGGGTTGCCTTGGGGTAGCATTGGTCTTCCCTCTCCATGTTTCAGAAACTGTCATGGCTGCTGCAGAGAGCAGACTTGGTTGGCCTTTGGTCTGTGTGGATTTTGTGACTAGGAAGATGGTTAAAGGCCCAAGCCTTCTAAAATCTGTTTAAAGTTGTCACCCTGCTTAAACCAGGAGGGCGCCAGCCTACAAAAGCCAGAGTACTCAGAGTAAGCAACCAGGGAATACTGGGAGATTTGAAATGTCTTTAACCAGTCTTGTGTAGAAATTTGCAGGCAACCTAGCAGGAGGTGTGATAATCTATCCAGGGGACTCTGAGATGCCACTACAGCCCCACCAGATCCAACCCATCTCTCCTGCCTGCCTCCATCACACATGAATAATGAAACCTGCTGATCCAGGATGGAAGAGACAGCCACTGCTGAAGCTGAGACTTTTACATTGTCTTAACCTTTTGCCCTCTTGATTATTAATTCATTTGTACTATCTTCCACCTGCCAGTAAGGTTAAATGATGATTTGATTTGATCGCACATGGATATTATTCAGTCTGCTGTTCTCTAAGTGTGAACTTAGTATTTCTTGGTCAATTCTCAACAAGTTACAGGTAAGCCCTATTCCTAGTGTTCTCCTTGTTGCTTTAATTGGAAATAAAAAGGGCTTTTATGGCTAAAACTCCTCAGATTGAAGTTCGAAGCCAACCCTGGGAAGAAGAAAAAAAAAAAAACTCCCTCTAAAACTCCATCTCCCAACTAACCAGCAAAGAGCCAGACTGGAAGCTTGGCTCAAGAGAACCAGCGAAATGCTGAAAGTGGCACCGTGGCTCAAATGGTAGAGTGCTAGTCTCAAGCAGAAGTGTTCAGAGACAGTGCCCAGGCCCTGAGTTCAAACCCCGTGAATGCCAATGGGGGCAAGCCATCCCAGAAACAAGCACCTAGACCCCTGGGACTCAGCCAGTCCAGGGAACAAGGATCATGGAGAGGAGTAAGAGGAGAATGATGTCACATCCTAAATGGAGTCAATTTAAACTTGCCCTTTCAAAATTAATCAGAGCTGGGAGATCAAGGGGAATAGTTGTTTATCCACCTAGAGGAATAGTTGTTTACCCACCTCATGTCCATACCTGTCCATTTTCCATCTGGACAGAAACTTGCAATCTTGCCTTTATTACTTGCTATTTGTATATATATCTATATAGCCTCTGACTGGTTACTCCCAACTAGTCTACTATCCCTAAACACTTCCTTCCTGTCCCCAGTCCAGTTATTCCTCCTTCTTTGTAATGGGCCACAATTGGGTTTATGTTCCAAATGGAACTTTTCTGGCATATGCCAAGGGTGTATTCTCCCATGTTGTTCATGTTAACTGGTCCTATGAACTTGTCAGCATTTTGCCTGACCTTTTCAAAAGTCTCTTTTAACAGAATAACATCCCTCACCGAGGTCGCCACCTGGGAACTTGCAGTTCAAGGCCATCCTCTTACTACACTGCTGTGGCCCAGTGCAGACCTGGACCCTGAAGACCCCAGCTCCAGGGACTCCTTGATGTGCCCAAGCTGCAGGAGGTAGCCAGGAGAGACCATGACACCCATTGGCCCTGATAACCATTTTCATGGAAATGATGAGGATTTTTACCACCAAACTGGATGGTACCAGGGAAAATGACAAATCAGGTACCCCTGAACACTTCGCCCCTTTTCAGCAGGAAGTAGTTCCAGAAGAGACAACCTCCGCCCATACTTCCAGCCTGGTACCCCTCCTCTATTAATAAAAAACCAAAGGGGGAGATGTGGGGCACACCTGCCCGGATGCCTTGCATCATTACAAGGTGGTTCTAGCTGTCCCCGCCTCTTTTCCCAGCCTTGGACTGCGTGTGAGCCAAGATGGCCACTGGTGGTGAACCCAGAGACCATCCTCATAGTTGTAGGCCGTCCCTTAGGGAGGTCCCTTGGAGCTCCACCATGACAGACAGCTCAGGCGTCCAATCACAGCCCCTACGTAGGTGCACTTACCCCTCCCCTTCCGCCACCATCTGACCCATGTAAAAGAACAGCTCATTGCCGCCATTAAATGAGTCTTAGCGCTGACTTTGCTCCCGGGCTGTCTGTGTGTCCTCCGACGAAAGGGGGGCTGGGTGGCAGTTCGTCGGCCTTTTCCTCTTCCTGGCCCACCCGGATGGGGTGTGTTTTCCCGTCTCTCCGGCAGGACAGCAGAGCCCGGGAGGCTAAAAACCCCCGACAATTTTTGAAGAATATTAATTCAGCCTTTTTTAGAGAAGAAACTGAGAGAGAGAGAGAGAGAGAGTATTGTTGGGCTGGGAATCAGGCTTCCTCACTATCTTGGCCAAAACCCTAGGAATGCCATTACTGTATCTGTATCAGTGTCCTCTGTCCTGTATTTCCCCTCAATTCTAATCCCACTAAAATCTTTTCTAATAAAAAGAATTACTGAATGAATATAAATGAATATATATTAGAACTGCAGATCTTGCTAAGGCTTAAAATGTCACCCATCACTGGAGAATGGCTCTCCCATTATTTACACACACATCCAGAAACAGACGAGCTTTCCTAACACTCCGTAATGACAAGGGGGTGATTTTTCTCCTCTAAAGGAAACCAACTTTGAATCCTCCTCATTTTGCATCATTGTTCTTTAGGGAACCAAATAATCTCATTCTTCTTGTATGAGTGGTTGATCTTTCTTATTATTTACCAGAATTTCCATGTCTTTTTGTAACATCTAATTAACAGCCGGAGCTATGTCTATTAATGAATTGGCTCTTTGGGGCTTTAGAATTCTAAATCTGAATTATATCCGTGCATGTGAATACAGTGCTTCCCTATGTTAGTAAAATATAGTAATAATCTTTTAAAGAAATTAGCTTTCCATGAAACAAATATGCCAATGAACTGTAAAAGAGAAAATCTTTCTTGGGAGGAAAACTGAATGAGATTTCTAGAGTGATTTTAAACTTAGCCTTGTTTCCATGTGTTGACTTAAACAATTTGACAAATAACAGATAATATCAAGTAATGCCATTTTCCAGTCCATAAAAAAACTGCAAAGGAATAAAAATATTCTTTCACATTGGGGTTATAATATAAATCAACATTAATACTAGAAGCCTTAATTTCTTAGCCTGGAATAATCCTAGTTCTGTAAAATAAATTAACTAACAAACCTAAACAAAAATGAAAAGGCATCATTGTCTACATACCCAATACAATAATCAGAGCAGCTGTTCACAGTAAAGAAAGACTCTAGATGATTTCACATAGCTTAACTCTGCTACTGACTAGCTGTGGAAGACTGCACAAATTAAATAAGAAAACTAAGCCTCTGTTGCCTGCTAGGAAAGCTAAGAACAATATTTTCTTCACAGACTTTCTTCATCAGGTGCAATGATATGTGATGTGATATGATGTGTGTGTGTGTGTGTGTGTGTGTGTGTGTGTGTGTGTGTGTGCTTGAATTCTATGAAGCATCATTCATATGTTACTTATGGTGAGGCCTATTTTTCAAGTCCACCATGCTTCTTTGTCCCCAGAAATCTTACTGAACTTGGTCTGCAACTATTTCCAAGTCCAAACTCCTCACCCACTTACTCCTAACTACCAACCTTCTTTGTACAATACTGCCTCTGCTTTGCCCTTCTATGGGTTTCACAGAATTGTCAGCCCTTTCTGTCATTTCTTCAGGGAATCCACAAGCCGTCAGTGCTTGCGAAATGAGTAATTGCACTGACGATTTCAGGACATTGCTGGAGAGGGAATTTGTCACAAGTCCACTGGCTCTGACACCTCCATAACTGGGTTCCTATGTGACCTTCCCTGCAGAGAGCAGACCCCACGCAAGGGCTGCCCAGGCTCCTATTCTACATGCTTTCCTCATGGAGAGTGGTCTCAGGTTCCTGTAAATACAACTGTCACCCATTTGTTCCATGCTTATAACAATGACAAGAATGAGGATAAGGAATGAAATTAATGATAGCAAGATTGACCTATGGTCATACTCCTATAAATTACTGAAAACAGGCTCTTTTGACTTGTGTCCTCGGGGGGGGGGGGGGGGGGAAAGTGGGTCCATTTGTAGCACAGACTAAAAGGTGGAAGAAATGCAGTACACCCAAGAAAAATCCACTGCTCTTCTTTCTGTTAGGCTTACCCTACTCTCTGAAGAAGAGGAAGAGCAGAAGACAGATTACTCCTCATGAGTGCCCTTGGCCTACGTCATTTATCATCACAAGTCCCCAGTTCCCTGCATCCCATCTTCAAAAGATGGTCTTGGCTTAATAGTTACCCAGCATGTGAGACTTGGAGGCCTCTAGGCAACTTCTCCTGCTTTGGTTGAACAAATGTTATCTTGGGAATGAGGTTTTCATGGATAATAAAACATGCATAAAATTGGCTATCCTTCCCCAAAATTGAGATAAAATATGTTTGGTGCTCTTGGGATTCTGAACTACTACATTCAATTGTACTTGTGGCGAATATGAAAGGATCAGAGACTTATATAATTGGATAAAAAGAGATATCTGCATACAAAGAAATGCATTTGTTCTCCATACCTTGGCTTTTTAAGAGCCATTTATTTTCTAACATTGGACTTGCTCTGTGGACACAGTACCACTGAGCCACGCCTCCAACCTTTTTTTTTTACACTGGTTATTTTAGGACAGGGTCTCACTTCTCCGTCAGGCATGTGCCTGCCTGAGCAATGATCCACCTCCTTTTATGCTGTCATCTCTAGGACTGCCACCGAATGCGGGTTCTCCCTGAGAAGACAATCCTATGGCCTCTTCTACCAGGTGGCCTGGTACTGCAATCTTCTCAAGCTGGCTCCCTCACATAGTTTCAGATAACAGAGGCACACCCCTGTTCCCAGCTATGGGTTGAGCAAAGGTCTCACTCCCTTCTCTGTCCAGGCTTGCCTCACAATGTGGGCCCCATTGATTTGCCTTGACAAATAGCTAGGACTGCAGACACAAGCCAGAGATACTTTGCTATGATATCAGTTTTTAAAAGTGATCATCTTTACGAAGCACATTTACGAAGAGTAGAACAAGTTGAGTTTTTTGATTGCCCTGGCAGGGGTCCTTAGGTGTAACAACAATAAGAAATCTCGCGTAGCTAGTCTAAACAGAAAGGTATTTAGGAAGAGACATAAGAGTATCTCCAGAACCATCTAAAGGTTGACTTTGAGACTAAACTTCTGGAGAGGACTCCCAGAGTCATTGTAGGACCAGCCTGCGAAAGAAGCTACCTCCCCTGACATAATCGGAAAATAGTCAAGATGGGACTATGCCAGTACCACTGCCAGGGTTGCCATGGTTACCATGGTCATCTTCCTACCTCGATGGTTGCTGCAGAAATGGAAACAGGACCACACCCCTGTCCCAGGTAACTCAGGCCAGAAGGAAGCTTTTCCCAGATGTATCTGATAAGTAGTATTTAAGTCGCTTATTCTTCCTCCAAAATAAAAAGGCATTGTTTTTTGGTTTCCTCTTGGAGACAGCAAAACTTACAATAGATAGAATTATTACAATAAGGACTGACTAAAAAAAAACATTTTCTGCACCCTTATATGGCAGAATCCTTTTATAATGTTTAATTTTCAAATGAGGATAAAAGAACCTATCATATGGTGCCATGCTATGAATTAAGTAAAAGACAAATGTAAAGATCTTATTACAATTGGAATACAGTGAGTCCAGAGTTCACTGAATAATATGAAAGTTCATGATGCAATAAGCTTTTCTTCAGGGCTGGGAATATGCCTTAGTGGTTCAGTGCTTGCCTTGCATGCAGGAAGCCCTGGGTTCGATTCCTCAGCACCACATAAACAGAAAAAGCCGGAAGTTGTGCTGTGACTCAAGTGGTAGATTGCTAGCCTTGAGCAAAAAGAAGCCAGGGACAGTGCTTAGGCCCTGAGTACAAGCCCAAGGAATGGCATATACATATATATACATATACACACATATATGTATACGTATACATATATGTGTGTATATGTATATATCTATAGATATGCATATATATATGCTTTCCTTCCATTTCTTACACATAGAACCTTATGGCAAAACTAGAAGAGACCCCTGGAATGGATGATTGTAGGCATCTGTATTCCCCTCCCTCTTGCTAAGCTCATGGAGCTGATCACTGATCTATCATGAATGCTCTGAATGGCTGGGAGGCACCACAAAGGCTGTAGCAAAGGGAACAGAGGGGAAAGTCATGTAAAGATAGTCTACTTGAGACTAGTCTGATTTTCAGTTGAGGGAAAAAGTCAGCCCAGGCCCATTCCACAAGAAGAGGTCTGGGGTTATGACACTCTAACCTCTGATATGCCCATTCACCCCAAGTTATGCATTTCGTAAAACCAGAGGAGAAGATTGTAGGCTCTCTGACATAATCTATAAACACCACAGTTTGGGACAGAATGGTTTAAGGAGAGTGATGAGGGACTGACAAGGATAAAAAGAAAGTTATTCAATAACTTTCCTTCAGGTAATTTATTCTAGCCTATATATACAAGTGTTAATTAACATTGGGACAAAAACAGAAGCTTTCCGATTATTGCCAAGGCTTTTTTCTGTGTGTGTGTGTGTGTGTGTGTGTGTGTGTGTGTGTGTTTGTGTGTGTGTGTGTGTGTGTGTGTTCCCTTGTATTCATGTGAGTAAACATATGGACTTTTACCCTAAGGAGCTGGCCTCTTAGTAAATTCATCTGGCATTTGGAGACTAGTTCAAAATGCCTAATTTAGTCCTTCAGTTCTATAACTACCACTGTGACCAGACCCCATCCAAGTTTGTCAGTCTCTTAAGTTCCAGATTGGACCAACCTAACCAGACATATTACAGCTTAAGCCAGACAATCTCTAGGACTCTTCCAGTGTAGTATTCCAATGTGACTCTAAAGATTGTTTCCTGCCTTTTATTGTTTAAAACATAAAGCTACCTTCTAGATTTATAGGAGACCAAATTAGCTTACCTTTCTGACCCATGACATTATAGAAAATGTCAACCTGCCTTCAATCTGGTGTTGTTTTGGGAAGTCCTGAACCCATAATTATCTCAGTGTCATATCCAAACCTCCTGTGTTATTTGGTGAACACCAAGAAGAATTTTTTAATGAGTGAGCCATTCACTATTATCTAAAATGCCACAAATTTCTCAGTAATTACCATTAGCTAAAGTATTTCTCTCCTTTTTGTATAAATTACCAGCAAGAAAGTATAAGTGGACACCACAGATTTGGGTTGCAACAACTCTTTATATGTTAAATCGTATAAAATGACCATATTTCTAGACATGTGGTAAGAAAATATTTTTGCTATAATATGAATATAGAACTCTTTGCGAAATACTTCAATCTCCCACTCGAGTTTCTCATTGCATAGTTGGGAATCTTACTTTCCAAAGGGATAACTAGATGTTCACTTACCTCCATATGAAAAATTCAAATCACACCTAAAGTAATCAACTTGGAAACAAACACTTCCTCATTTTCACATTCAATTCATGTTCGTGATTGACTCGCTACTGTGTGCCAAGAATGGTTCTGCTTGCTGAACAAACCCAGTGATAAGTAACACAAATAATTATCCTGAAACACTGACCTGTGTCAAGCAAGTCTGTCATCAAAAGAACTGCAAGTGTGTCATTTGTAAATATGAGCAGGGCTGGTAAATATTCATGACTTTCAAAATAATATCTTTATATGGCTTTTCACTAAGAAGAACCAGCTTCCAGATCAAAGTCACTATCAGGTCACACACAGAAAGAACCAGTAGCATAAATAATTATGTCCACAAACTCATGGTGTATACCACACCCTTGTTTATAAAAGCCCTCTGATATTAAAGGAAGTAACACTATGCCATTCCAACATCCACTGTTCTGGAATATTTGGAACTAAAGATACTTATAAAAACAATGGTGTAATATTATTCTTACCTATTCTTTTCTTAAAAATGGGAGATTAAAAAAAAAAACCCTCAAATGAACAATACCAAGTGCCACACCTATTTTACCACTGTTTATCAAAGAAGCAAAGTCTCTTCCCCATTAGGGTCCTGTCAGGAATAAGGTCAGTACCCATATTGTTGGTTTCCTGGCCTCATGCTCTTTCTACTATATTTCTTGTGATGAGCCTTCAGTTTCAGACTAAATTCACAGTTCCCACCACTTCCAGGCAAAGCACTTAAAATAAATGAGCAATTATTTTACTTAAATCAAAATAATCTGTGTTAGAAATCAGAAGCAATTAAGAATTACATACCATGTATTCTTCTGAGATACTCTTGTTCCAACCATTATTGGCTCAACTAATGAAGTAATGATGCCTTTGGGCTACAATCTCCCAGGTGGCAGCTTGTTTTAAGAATTCTTTTTTGATGGAAACAGCTTCAATTTAAAGGTCTCAAACTGTGTACAAAGGCACAAGTTAAAAAATATATACCACAGAAATGATGATGAGCCATCAAGCTAGTTCAAATAACTACAATCAGTGAGTAGCCTAATGAAAATATCCCTGAAAATTAATAACTACAGCCACAGCTGTTCTATTTCATTCAGGAGGTTGTTTCTACCTACTAAAGTTTTTCACCCCAATTCTACCATCAAAGTGCTAATCCCAGTTCACACTGTCTCATATCTAAACTGCAATGTTGTCTTATTTTTGCCTTATAGATTTTCCTCCACCTGTCTATCCTAAATATAAAATAAAATCTGAGAATGAGAGGTGGTTTTAGTAGATGAACTAGCTTTGAGTAGGAGAAAACTAAATGCAAGGATACGTTAAAAAAAAAGGCTTTATATGTTTTCTTCTTGAAATGAATAGCATTTGAAGGGATATAATCTACCCATTTTGGTAAAGAAACAAGAGTTCAAAGAGGTTAAAGGTTATACAGCTAGAAAGTGATGTAACTACTCCTCTTCCCTTAAAAAAATCAATTGATGTATATCTATTATCAAAATATAACCTATGTCTAAACTATATACCATTCCTATGGTTGTGCTGCCATACACATTGTTATGGTTTAAATCTTATGTGTGCCCCAAAGGCCCACATGCTAAAGGCTGTAGTGTTATTAAGAGATAGTTGGACCTTTACGAAATGTGAACTAAGGGGAGGAAGTTAGGTCATTGGAAGAGGGCCCATGAAGTGCGAGCTGGTCCTCTTGCCTCATCTTCTCTCTCTTTGCTTCTTAGCTGCCATGAGGTGAATAGACTTTCTATTCTATGTATTTCTGCTAGGAAATACTATGCCACCCCAGGTTCAAAGCAACTGGCCCACATGACCATATATCGAACTTCTAAAACTATGACCCACAGTGAACCTGTTCTCCTTTTAAGCTTATTTTATCATGCCAACTGAAAGCCAACACACACGTTTTACTAGCCCCAAGTGGCCAAAGAGGTTCTCTGGGAATCCACAAAAAAAGCTGATCTCTTTAATAAAGTGATATTTAGGATTATAACTTTTCTTTGCCTTGTCCATAACTGCTTCCTCTGCCCAGAACTGAACTTCCAGGCTTACAAAATTCAGCTTTGGTCATATTTTTCATCACATACTGGTAGCCTTCTTCATGTCTCAGATGCCTTTCAACACCCTTTCCCTCCTGTGCCAGCTCTACAAGAATATTTCTATCATTGCATATATCACATGATGATTCAAGTTACTATTACCTCCACCCCAAAGATGACCAGCTTCTCAATATACTATATGGGACTGTAACTTATTTATTCATCATTGTTTAGTATTACCCCAACTTTTATTATTCTACAACTCCAGCTTGATGCACTCAGAACTGGAGGAAAGAGAAGATGCCATGTTAATCAAGTTTGGGGCTTTAGTAAGGTGGTAGACTGTGAATTCTGCTGCGTTGGAGATGCCATGACTTTGTGACTAAGAGAAGGGTTTACTCAAGAAAGAAGAGAACACCCACGGATGGTGATGGGAGCTCCCAGGTAGTGGCTGAGAAGGTATAAAGGAGACAGGGACAGAAACATAATTTTGCATTTAAGTCACAGCAGCCTTGTTCAAGAAATGGCTACTTCACAGCCCCAGTGAATGACTTTCCATGCTCAAACTATGAAGATCTCCCTAATCATTTCTTAGAATTCATACACCATAAAAATTAGCCTACTTTTCTGCTATCAGAATCATCATCTTTAGAAATTGTGGAGGTGGGAGGAACCTTGGGAAATTCTGAACACCGTAGCTTATAGTTAGGATGAATTTGCGAAGCACAGTATATGACAATAAGCAGCTTTACACATATTATATATACATATCATAATACATGATTGTGTATTTTTTTTGCCAGTCCTGGGGCTTGAACTCAGGGCCTGAGCACTGTCCCTGGCTTCCTTTTTGCTCAAGGCTAACACTCTGCCAACTTGAGCCACAGTGCCACTTCTGGCCTTTTCTATACATGCGATGCTGAGGAATCGAACCTATGGCTTCTCGTATACAAGGCAAGCACTCTTGCCACTAGGCCATATTCCCAGCCCCATGGTTGTGTATTTTATCATACCATACTTATCATATGTGTACCATTATTTAACTTCACATTTTATCCATGTGGAACCCAGAGAAAAGAGATCAATTGCTTGCCCAAGTTTCCACAAAAAGTCGATAGAGGATTCAACTCAATTGGTCTCAATAACCCACACTTTCAACCAGTGCCTAAGATACATCGATGCAGAAATGGCTTCAAGGAGGAAGGCACACAGGTCCCTATCGCAATGGAGCACGGTTGAGTTCCAAGAAGCTGGAATTTAGGAATAGCAAGTAGTGGTGACATAAATGTGCGTGCGTGCGCGCACACACACACACACACACACACACACACCACATCACATCACATGCATACATCACATCACATTACATCACAATTTCCTTCTCTCTCTCTCTATATATATACATATATATATATATCACAATTTTCCTTGATGTTCTTTATAAGTCAGATAGCTCTACCACATCATAGGGTTTGCCCCATCTGAAAAAGCCTCAGATTTCACCTCATAAAGACTTTTATCTCGATCGGTCACTTCACCATTACTGAACAGTTTATTAAGATTTAGCCCACACAAGTTTGTAAAGCCACTAGTTGTAGCCAGATTCCTTCTTGTGTCCTACTGGGTAACAAGCAACTGGAGCTTTCTTTCCCTTAGGCAATGCTATTTTGTCAGGCAATACTAAGTCCCCCTGGCTTAGTAAACAAAATAGAAATGCATTATTTATATTGGTCTTCATTAATAATTAATAAAATTACAGGTGCGTGATATTGCCAAGCTCCCTAGCTCACATCAGTGAAGCTGGCACACAACTGCCTTCTCTCAAAACATCACAATTAAATTATTATTGTCGAATGTATGTTTTTAATTAATTTGTGTGACCTCATGTGGAAACTAGGAAATAATGAGCTAAATTACCAAACAGACAAACATGCTATGGTTTGTGAACTTTTAGTTCTCATGGTGTTATAATTATATCCAACTGATTTTAAGCTTCCTCTAGACCTCTAAAGAAATGATTGTTATTGAACTATTCTAAAGTTCCAGGAAATCGTGGGCAGAAAAGTGCCTTATAGCAATGTAGGACTTGCCTTTCCAAGCCAATACTTTGTTTGCTCTCTTTGCCTACTTCCCCCACTATGATTTTTCTAACACTTTTATTTAAATCCTTGCCTTCTTCATTCAGATATTAACAAAAGATAGTTAATGAACACAGATTATACTTTAGTAGTAATATCATCATATTTATAATGATTCCTCACAGACGATTAAATGCTTCGAAAACTTTTATTTTCATTGTAATATGCTAACCTCTACAAAAATACAGCAGTTGAGATCTAACCTCTAGTTTCAAAGGTACAAAATATGTAGCACAAGATCAAGCAATGAGTTATAAAGTGGGAAGCATGTATTCTTCCCTTCCATTGGGCTGGGAATATGGCCTAGTGGCAAGAGTGCTTGCCTCCTATACATGAAGCCCTGGGTTTGATTCCTCAGCACCACATATATAGAAAATGGCCAGAAGTGTCGTTGTGGCTCAAGTGGCAGAGTGCTAGCCTTGAGCAAAAAGAAGCCAGGGATAGTGATCAGACCCTGAGTCCAAGGCCCAGGACTGGCAAAAAAAAAAAATAATAATAAAATAAAAAATAATAATAATAATAATTCTCTTCCCTTCCATTAACTTCCTGGAAAGCAAAATCCTTAGATTCCCAATATCAAGCTAAGTCTTTGATGACTGAAGGAAGAATCCTGTGAAAAACATCATTTCTACTCTATCTTACTGCTGGTAGCCTTGGGTAAGAGCCTGTCTTTGTTTCTGTCCTAACAGAGCTACAATTCTCTTTGTTTGTCAGTTGTAGGTAGGGCTTGAACTCAGGTCCTGGATGCAGCCCTGTGCTATGTTGCTCATGGCTGGTGCTCTATCACTTTGAGCCGCTGCTTGTTTTTAGGTGGCTCATTAGAGATAAGAGCCTCTTGTATCCCCTTTCTGGGGTTGTCCCTGCCCTATCACTGTATCTCATCTGAGTACCCTGGATACTGTATATACTGGTATTAGTACTAGGGAAGTGAAAGGGAATATCAAAATCAAGAGACAAAGGATAAAAAGACAAACGACTTCAAAAGCGATACTTGCAAAACCATTTGGTGTAAACCAACTGAACAGCTCATGGGGGGAGAGGGAAAAGGGGAGGGGGGAGGAGGAAATGAGAGAGAAGGTAACAAATAGTACAAATAGAAATGTATCCATGGCTTTATGTATGAAACCATAACCCCTCTGTACATCACTTTAACAATAAATAAGTAATTATTTTTTAACAGAGCCTCAATTGCTTTCCTGCCTGGGCAGACTTTGAACTTCGATCCTCAGATATTGGCCTTCTGAATATCTAGGATTACAGGTAAGAGCCACCAGTGCCCAGCTCAGTGTTACAATTCTAATGGAAACAGCCTTTACCATGGAAGCAAGCAAAAACAAAACTGGACATATTAGATAAGTACTATGAGGGAACTGCTAGGGATGAAATGGAGTCTGCAGAAAAAGGAATACATCAGGTTGGGAGATCAGAATGCTGATCTAAGAAGGAAACATTTAGAGTGTGATCTTCAAACCAGGAGCCTGTGGCTCATGCTTGTGATCCTAACTACTCAAGTCACCATTGAAGGCCAGCTAGGCCAGCAAAGTGCTCAAGAGTATATCTCCAGAGAACCAGTAAAATGCAGAGGAGTGAGACATGGCTCAAGTGGCAGAGCACCAGCCATGACCATGAGACAAAAGCCTAGTGGAAGGGTGAGGTCCTGAGTTTAAGACTTGGAACTGGCACAAAATAAATAAAATGCGATCCTACAGATGAGGAGTCACCCAGGGGCAGAAGCAGGGAAGGGGCATCCAAGGCAGAGAAGACAATAATTGTGAAGGCCCTAGTGTGAACATAAGCTTACAGGGACAACAGTGAAGAGAACATCAGGCAAGTGAAGTGTCAAAGACAGAGATGAGGATATTCAGATTGACAATTGAGTTGATTGGAGGTTTATCTAGAGACATTGCTTTCTCTGTGATTCTCTTGTAGTATGATCTTAGTTCTTTCTATCTTCCAGACATTCTTCAAACTGTCTAATTTTCCAATGAACTTACAGATTATTTTCATATTTGGAGGAAAGTGGACATACCAAAATTTTTCTGATATTTCAAAGAATGGTAGTTACATGGGGAGATTAGGACTTCAACTAAGGTACAGGAAACATGCTCAAATAAGTACATTTGAGTTTACTCATCCTTTCTTATCTTTTCGTTATCTTATCCTTTCTTTTTGTAACTACCTTTGTTCTCTGTAATCCAGAGAACAAGAGTATTCAGCCACAAAAAAATAAAAGGAATGGAAAAGCTAGAGAACCCACATGAAGATGACTACTGACAAAACAAGCAGCTGGTGGATCCATTCCTGAGACCACTTGAAAAGAAGAGAGACTGAAGAGGGAAATAGTCATTCCTTATCTGCCAAGGATCCACCTTCTAGGTCTTGAACTCTTGAATTGTAGACCCAGAGAGACTTTCCACAATGTGACCCCAACCCCTACCAATCCCATCCTGTGGCCACATCATCAGGGCAATTCCGGGGCAGGAAAGTAGAGTCTGATGGCAAGTACTGGAAGATTGCTTCTGTGTGATGCTCCTAATATCCAGCATAGAACTGACCTTGCCAACTCTGTGAATACCTTGGTATCAACTGGGACTTAAAAAGTCTGAGGAAGGATCGAAAGTTTAAATTTTAATATCTAAAATCTTAAATTTTCAAACAGTTCCAAGTCATATGGCAATATGGCCAATTACCATACGTAATTTATACAGCATCAGTTTAAAAACTCATCCTTTAAAACACCGCTCTGTCGGCATCCTACGCTACCTATTCCTCTGTGTATGGGGGGCGGGGGGAGTGTATACATGCACGTATGGTTTCTTTCCATTTCCACAACAGCCCGATGCTTTCTGCATGCCAGAGACAAGGTCCACAGCAGACCAGCACTTGTTTCACAAGAGCTATCTTTTTATAAGATTTGTAAAATGGAACTATAAGTGCTAATGTCCTTTTCAATTTCTCCAAATGTGATCGAGACAAAATCATTTTAAGAAAATGTTTTTGTCATAAAAAAATTATTACTATAGCAAGTGTTGATCGTGTTAGTAACAGGCTGGTGATGTTGGCAGACCGCAGTTCTTGGCATCAGAATCCCTAACACTATGCAATATGATTGGCTGATGGCACTAGAATCCCTTACATTAATCAGTGTAATTGGCTGAAAGATCAGGGCTAAACTAAAGCCTTTATCTTCAATTTACTGCTGTCAGTAGTCTACCAAAAGAAGTAGTTATCACATAAACTAGGGATGTGTTAAAGGCCAAGTTAAACACTACTAGTACTTGACAAAAAAGGGTAGGAAAAATATCATGGTAATTATTTTAACTCAAGTTTATGCACCAAAATATCCTTTACATAATTAAACAATAAAATGGACCCACTCCTACATATACCATGTAAGAAAATACCAATTTTGAATTTGCATTATAGAAATTTGGGCATAGTAAATTTGTAAGGTTTAATGTCCCACAGTCTTTTAAGAAGAACATATTTTGTGATCCAGAGATTTCTCTGGAACTAAAATATGAAAAGAGCATTATTCCTTATTTACTAATAAAGGGATACTGTATTTTATTAGAAATTTAGATTCCCATTGAGAATACTTTAAAAAAAAAAACAACATTGGTTGAAGCTCTGCTAATTCTTCAAGGAACCACAGATATAATCTTTGCCTCCTTGCCTTTAGCCTAATTCCATCATCCCAAGGGAAAAATAGTTAAATTCTTCAATGACAAGAGACAAGACATAACTGATGACGGCTGTCTGTGCTATAAAAGTATTAATTCAGTATGTCAGCATGTTCTCTGTAAATCCAGTCATGATCACTGAAAGATGCAAAAGAGGACTGGATATAAATTCTACTTCTAAGCCTTAGAGTATATGAAAAAAAAAAACAGACCTCTTCACTCCAATGTCGGTGACAGTGCCTTGACAATTATTCATTTGCAAAATGAATTAGGCATGATGATCTTAATTTTTGTATGACCTAATGATGTAACTTGACATGTAAAATAAAAAGGAAAGCTCATTATTCCCACATCCTGTTCATCTGTCAGGAAATGTTGATTCACACTACTAAGAGTAGAGTCTTCTTGGAGAGGGTTGGTATATTTTCACTGTCCAGGCACGGAAGAGATATTAGCTCACATATTTTACTCCAATCAAATAGAAATATGCTTTGAATAAAACATTCCAATCATAAAGTAAAGATCCATTGCATTAATATCTACTTCTACACTACATGCTGCCTTACCATTCTAATTACTGTGACAGATTATTTACCATAATGACCATAATTATTCCCTTCCCTGTCTCCATACTCATTTGTAATGTAACCTCCCAGCTGGGCTGAACTTATGACTTAATTTGATCAGGACAAGCCAGCCACAGTGATATTGTGCCAATTTCAATTCCAAGCCAAAAGAGACCTTATATGCTTCCTATATTTGCTAAAAATACTATAGCACAATATTACAGACTGGGTGTCTTAAGGAGCAGAATTGTGTTTTCTCATGGTTCTAGAGGTTAGAAATCCAAGATCAGGGTCTCTCTTTGAAGCTCTTTCTTCGTGGCTTTGAGATGGCTACGTTCTTGCTATATTTCCTTTAGGTATAGAGCTCCCAGCATCTTCCCATCAAAATTTCCCCTATCTTCTAAGGACGTCAGTATGGTTGGAATAAGACTACCCTAATATCCCCATTTTAATTACTTTGTCAAAGATCCTATCTCCAAATACACTTACCTTCTGAGGTCCAGGAATTAGTGCTTCAAAATAGAAACGAGGAGAGGATACAATCCAACCCTTAACATTTCCTTTGTTCTCTTGTGACCTAGTTGCCTTCATTTGAACAAATCCAGGCTGATATCTTAGAGGGACTACATCTGACCATGAAATATAAGAGAATCCATCCATGAACAGAAAAATTATCCAGCTTAACCTATATGTCTGCATAATTGGAGTCAAATAAAATTACTATAGTTTCCAGCCTCTAAGGCTGGAGGTGATTCATTATACCACAATAGCTAATTGAGACGCTAACGACAATAAAATGCACTGAGAACTCATCTTACTCATAGCTATGTCAGAATCCTTTGGTTACAGCCATTAGTGAGCACCTCTGGCTAACCCTCAGGGGAATTCATTAGAAAGATACCATGCTAACAGACTAAGTGGAAAACTTGGAAATAGAAGTGAAAGTAGTAGAAGTGAAAGTGAACTTTGGAGAGCAAAAAACATTCTATATTTTAGCCAGAGTGCTCTACTGCCAGTGGAAATTAAGACCAAAGAATCCATTTAGAACATGTACCATCCACCAAGATTCATAGATCCAGGAGCTATATCATTGGCTAAGTCTGAAATTGAAAGTTCAGGGGAAGTTTCAAGTCCAAACCTAAAGGTATGAGTTTGCTTAGCTTTAAGAGAAAAAATATAAAACACAGCAGTGACTACAGTAACATTATAAAGGCCTTGATCACCCTAACCACCCTTGCCATGTCTCAGTCAGTACAAAAGATGCTAAGCAAAATGAACTCCAAGTTATAGAAACAAGTGATATATCATTGTTGTAATTATTTTCAACATGGCATGTGAAACGGTGCCCTTTTATACCCTCTTGTATTCCCTGCCTGTGGTTTTACCCGTGCTATCACTGTATCTGATCTTAGTACCCTGGATACTGTATATACATGTATTGGAACTAGGGAAGGGGCAGGGAACATCAAAATGGAGAGACAAGGGATAAAAAGACAAACCATTCCAAAAGCAATACTTACAAAACCATTTGGTATAAACCAACTGTACAACTCATGGAGGGGTGGGGGAAGGAAAGGGGCAGAGGAAGGCAGGGGAAACATGAGGGAGGAGGTAACAAGTTGGATAAGAAATGTACTCGCTGCCTTACATATGAACCTGTAACCACTCTGTACTTCACTTTGACAATAAAGAAGAAAAAAAGATACATTTATTCATGAGGTACAAGTATCTACAGGAATGTAAATCACACATGCCATAGAAAACCACAGGACCCCGGGTCCTCAACTTAAAAACCCTGCTGGTTGCCCATTATTGAGGATAGAAAGAGAGGTAGCTGCTTAACTACCTCTTTTATGCAGCTACAAATAAAAAATTACCCTTTATGTAATAAATCATCCAGACAACCAAGGAGAGGGTGAAAGAACATACGTAATCAGTGATCTTTAAATAGAAAAACCTAGAAAGACCCTCATTATTTTGCAATGGATAAAGTCTTTAAGTTGGGATTGTAAAAAGCTTACTAATAGTCTATTATTTATCACTATTATTTTTATTAACATGCACAATTGTATTAACTGATATGTTTCACTGTGACATTTCATACAGGCATATAGCACGCCCTTGATCATGTGTACTGTCCCTTTTCCCTCTCTTGCCTGACCTCTCCCCTCCCTTTCAAGCTCCCTTCTCCTTCCCTGATCACCCTTCTTCTACTTCCAAGCAACCTTCTTATTATTCTTTCAAAGTTTCCATATATAAAGAAAATATGCAATACTTGTCTCACTGTGTCAATCTTTCCTCAATTAATGGATGCTAAGCAACATTACAATCTGACTGTTAACCTGTTCTTTCCACAATCTTTTTTCCCAACTTGGCTGGAGTAGGGAATGGCTTTCTATTACTCATAGCTCTTTCCTAAATGAACATAAAATAATTTTCAAGAACCTGGGTTATTTCGGGGTTATTTTAAGAAGAGGAAAATGGTAGAAGGAGGGCTGGAGCTAAAAGAACTAGCAGCAAGAAGGAACCCAGCAGTGAGGACAAAAAGACAGAGCAGTGGGTTTAGACAAGGATCCTATGACTGGGTCACATGGTTTACAAGGCAGGTACCTCATCAAGGAGAATGTGTACTGATGGCCACAAGCTCCAAGCAGCAGCTCTCTTTCAGGAGATTCCAGCTTAGAGCAGATCAAGTTCAGCGTAGCCCCAGAGCTGTAATTAACTTCCAGGAAGAGAGAGAAGAAAGGAAATGCCATGATTTGGTGGTTATTATTGGCCATCTCGAACCAGGGAGAGGTTGCTGGAGGAAGGGATGTTTTCTGGCAATGGTTGGAGGAGGTTTCTGCTATCAGGCGGGATGCAGGCTGACAGAGATTAAATGCAGTTACATTTCTACACATCAGTTGGTGGCTTTGAAGGCATATGACTATCAGCACATTTTTCCCCTGAGAGAAAGTATATAAATTTAACCTGATTTTTCAAGAGGCTTCTGAGCCAAATAAGGTTAAGAATCCCTTGGTTTAATGGAGATAATGTAAAGGCAAAAAAGAGCTAAAGTGGGGAACTCACTTCAGCTCCCAGCTCTCTGTTCAATTTATGTGGCTACTTGGATATTCTCCATGATTCCACTCCCTCTCCTCCCATCCTTTCTATGTTTGCAAATCTAGACATTTCAGTTGAAGTTGGCATTATTTGCTTTAGAAGTTCTTATGTTACCACATAAAGTGCATCCCTGTCCATTGTCAAGGATATTTAAGAAGGAAGTAGCATCCCAGAAAGGGAAATGTGATCAGGAAAGCATTTGAGGTTCTGTGTTTTAGCCTAACTTTGCCAAGAATTCAGCTGTGTGGTCCTGTGGATCTCTCTGGCTGACATTTCCTCAGGTGTGAAAATAGTTGGTTAGATGACTACAAGCCAGCCACAGGGTAGGAGCTGAGCTGGAGCTGAGCTGGGTAAAGGGGAGAAGAACTATGTTAAGGCAGATGTGTTAATTATATTTTCTACATGGTTCACCATTGTACTTGCACACCAATGCCTTTAATATCATTATGGCATGACTGTAATAGCTCTCTTGTCATCATGCATTTTCAAATGTGTTGAAAATGCACAGATTTTGGAAGAAGTTATATCATGAACTAATATGAAGACTAGGCTTGACCTCTTTTCCCACAAATAATTTTCACTGACATTGACAGATAATATAGAGTAACATACTTAGAGAAGAAAGGAGTTTAAAATAATTCATTTGTACATTTTCCAAACAATTTAAAGTTAACATTAGCATATATTAGTTGTACAAGGAGGATTTAATTGTGACATTCCCATACATACATATGATCTACTCCCACTAACCTCACCTCCTCCATCACCCTCACTATTTCCCCTTCTTTAGACAATTTCAGAAATTTTCATTGTTCTATTTTCATATATGCCTACACAGTACTTTGACCATAGTCATCATCATTCATTGACTTGCTTTCCTTCCCACATCCTGCAGCTACCTGCCCCTCAATAGAGCCTGTTGTAATTCTATGTCATTCTTTTCCTTTTAAAAAAATGGTACCACCTGATTTCATGGAACTTTTCATGTACATATGGTATAATCAGATTAAATCTCGAAAATAGCGATCTTGCTAAACTTGGGCTTTTGTGGCTAGCTTTCCACCCACTGTCCCTGGTTTTCTCTATATTTATAGGGTAGTAAAGAAACACTAATATTTTTAGCTTGGACCACTTGTAAACATAAAAAAACTATTATCTAAAATCAGTAGCTTTCAAAACATTATTTGTGCAAACATTTCTCCAAATGAAACCTTACCTGGATGCTAACATATGAGAGGCCAAAACTGAGCTGACCTGTTTGCACATGAAGGGGAGAAGCAATAGATCTATCTCTTCAGCCTCCTCCTTACTCTCTTCCACAGATACAGAGGCCTCTGTATCCCTATGTGCCACAGAATACCCTAAAAATTCCCAGTGTTTTAGATCTGTAGCTATCGATTATGGACTGCTACCATTGTTTTACTCTACTTATATTGTTGATTATTTCTATGTGCAAACACTATTTTAGATGCTGAAGAACTAGCCTCTGAGAAAATAAAAGAAATAAAATGTTTTCATTCTAACAGCTTACAGTGGTAATGATACACACTAAACAAACATAACTGGAAACGGGGAAGAAAGAGAGACAGTGATACCTGCGCCTGGTCAGGACAAGAGATAGAACAGATGGTGACAGAAAGCCTCTTGGAGGAGGCATTGTTTACATCAACCTTCTGAAGAAAGTGAGCAAAGACATGGTTACCTGAAAGAGTAAGTACAAGACAGAAAGCACAGCAAATTCAAAGACCTTGAGCCAAATGCCACATTACTGCATCACACTGAGCAAGTGAGAGGAGAGTCAGCAAGGATGGGCCCAATCTTTCGACAGTGCAGGTTAAGGCTCTGAAATAGCTAATATTCCACAGCTTTTCACCTACTCAACAACGGTTTTATATGGTTCAGGTTGTGATTTTCAAGGAAGTGTTTAGAATGGTGTAAATGGACTACCGATAGTGGTTAGGACAAAGAACACTTAACAAAGACTACCTTCACAAAACCTAGCCTCATCTTAACCCATCTAAAATCCTATCTCTGTCTTTCCACAATCAATCAAACTATCTGATGTGGCTTCAACATTCCAGAGACCAAAAATTCAGTCTAAGAGGCCCAAGTCCTCTTCGAATGTGGTCATGCCATACACATTCTGCCTTGCTGTTCATGTGTTTGTAAGGAGGAAATACTTGTCTTCCTAGTTGCATCAAGATTTATGATATGACTCAAGAGGATGAATTTAGTCATATCTAGTCACATTTGGTTAGAATTCTTCTGCATTAAACTAACTACTGAGCCTGTTAGAGGTGCACAAACAATGGCATAATTCAGACTGCCATAACAAAATGTCACAGAACAAAATGTGGCGAAACAACTAACATTTGTTTTCTTACAGTTCTCGGGGTTAGGAGCCCCAGGTCAGGGTGGCAATGTGTTGAGTTCTGGTGAGGAACTGCTTTCCAGCTTGCACATGACCTTCTTCCAACTGTGATCTACATGGACTTTCCTCAGTGCAGGCTCCCAGAAAGAGAATGTGAGAGCACGGACCCTGCTATCTCTGCTTAGTGGGGCATAAATTCTTTCACGAAAACCCCACCCTCGTGTCCTCATCTAAACTATCTCCCAAAGGCTTCATCTCCGAGTATCATCACAATGTGGATTAAAATTTCAACAGACAAATTTTGGGTGGGGGCATAATTTAATACAAGAATGATACAAATGCAAAGAAGACAAAAGAGCTTGAGCTTTTTTATTGTATTTTGGGGTTTCCTTCAAATCTCATTGGAGAACTCCTAGCCCTGATCAATGGGAATATTAATGTGTAGGCCAAAAAAAGGCTCTTTTAGTGTCTCTAACCCAAAGCCTGTTTTGAAATCAAGCAGCCTCCTCTGCCTCTCTCCACAGCCCTCTCCCAGTGGAGTGTGCCATTCCAGAGGCAACGAGAAAAGAGCAAACCAGAGAAAATAATGCTAAGAGAAAATAGCAAGAAATTCCCTGTTACTGGAGTCCTCGTCATAAGTATGACTCATCCGATTACTCATATTATAGCTACAGGGGGGAAATGTAATAGTTTACAGTGGTACACAGAATACTAAGGAAGGACAAACCCAGGATGGGTCTGAGGGTCTGGGGAACAACATGGCAGGTGGGGGATCTTTGGAGGATAGAACCAAAATTGCGCTGCTCTAACAATTGTTGACTCCCCAAAACACTCTTTTCCTCTCTTTGTTACAGACGTACTTAATAATATTTCCCAGTCATGGAGTTGCCAGTCACTGAAGCTTTGCCTCTTAGAGATAGAGCAAATGAAGCCTTGGTCTGAAGTCTCATTCCCTGGAAAGTTCATGGTCTTGCTGAGTCAAAACCAAGCCAACTGTTAGACTGAAGCCTGGTATTTCTCCAGTGAACAAGAAACTATAATCACATTTTTTTAAGAAAGGAGGAATAGATGTTGGACAGATAAAAGGTGTCAGATATACATGAACAGCAGGAATCCAAGTCTCTACAACTCTGCTCAGTTACTCACCGAAAACATCACCTACCCTGACTCAATTAATGACCTTGCCTATAATTTTGATTCATTCTTTAAAAAGGTATGCAAGAAGACTAATAATGGATCACATTTTCTTCTCTTTTCTGAAAGTCCCAGTAAAATGTCAATCACAAACGCTCTGACTGAGTTTTCCAAATCATGACATTGTTTCTCTACTTGACTGGAGCAATTCTATGCACAACTAAAGACATGACTCCCTCCCATTTCTACAAATTCACATGAAATGGTTAAATGATTTGAACCAAGTATGAAGGTAATTCAGAAAGTACCTCCAATTTTCTGATATTTGCCCAAATGCCTGAAATTTTAATAATACAAAACTTCATATTTATCAATTTAATTTTTCCTAAAGTAAATTTCTCTTCTGTTGACCCACAGAAAATGAAAATCCTAAAATATACATGAAAGCACATATCATTCCCTAAGTTCCCTACTTCTTATTCTCTCAGTTCCATTCACAAACATATGGTTAGGTACCTAACTAGAATCTGACATTGACCTTCATTGGCCCTGTAAAGACAGAGGCATCTTCCACCAGAGATGAAAAGTCCTTTCAGCTCCTCTAGAGTTCTAAATCTTCCATGACCAACTTCTAAATTAAAGATTAGACTGAAAAACAGCTTGACATGTCATCTATTCTGCGCCAGCAAAACTTAGCCAACTCCAAGCAAATCACTAGAACTAACCCGCAGGTAAAGGTTGAAAAAAAATTACAACCCAAGGATTGACTAACATGTAAAATTACTTCTCAAACAAAATCACATATTATGACTTAGTTCCTCAATAGAGTTTAGTCATAACCCATAACAAACAAAATATGGTGTTATCTATAGGAACGTAGTAGTATAAAAGGTATGGGTGAAAGTTTTATGTTTGCCATTCATATCATTGTACAACCTGCAGCCCAGTATATGCCAAGCTTAAATTCAGTCAGGACTTCCCAGTTTACATAAATAAGTGAGTCAACATACAATACATAATTATATATATGCACATATGTATGCATATACACACTTATATATCCATACATATACAAATAGATATATGTATACATAAGTTATGTATAGTTTTCAGTGTCTCCCTAAGATACGCCCAATATTTTCTTTGTTCTTTTGGCTTCAGCAGTATATCATTATAGATGATCATCAAAGAACCTTTTACAATAATTCCCAAGTCCTTTCTCACCTGAGTGCTACCTTCTAAAACTATCAGTGGCCTTACAGATGTTAAAGATTTCTAAAATTGAGGAGAGAAATATATACTGGTAGTAGAGTCATCTTGGAACTGAAACATTATTTGCCAAGTTAACTTGCATGAATCTCAACAGATAAATAAAGGCAAAAAACATTGAAAAAGAATAGAAATGGAGAACAGCCTTGGCTTTCTGATTTTGAGTGCTTGCATAGGGGTTGAAATTTTTGTTTATGTCTTGGCTATTGTGGATATTACTACAGTGATCCTGGGAACCTGAAATTAAAGGAAAAAGCAAAGATTATTTGTTGAATTATGAAACACGGATCACCTGGAAACAACTAATTCCATGGTGCAGAAAACTTTTAAATTTCATTCATTCAGTTGATGAATAAAAAGTTATAGAATTGAGGAAGACAATAGGATATGGCCACTGTGAAATGGCTAGATTAAATTAATTCACATACATATTATCTTCCATATTCACTATTGCCTTAAAGTCTACTCTCTGCAATTTGTACTATGTTACATGGTAATTAACTAGAGCTATCATCTCCTGTAATATTCCTAAAGGAATCTGTTCCTCTTGTATAGCTAAAACTTTATATCCTGTGATTGATCCTCTCTCAATCCAGACATGGCCTTACCTACATGTAGCCCTGGGAAACACCATTATCCTCTCTGCTTCTGTTAAATTTGTATTTTTCAGATTCCAAATATAACGGAGATATTTGCCTTTCTAAAGCTGGCTTAATTTAGTTGACATGATATTGTCCAATTTCATTCATGCTATTTCAAATGATTATATACCCTTCTTTTTGAAGGTTGGGTGGGGCTAGAAGTCTGCTTATACTTAAGACATTATCTTGGTTGGCATTTTGTCCAGATAAATCAGAGGAGACCAACAAGTCAGCTAAACATCTATGAGGAATGAGAATTTGGAGGATCTATGCATGATCTCAACTCACATGAGATCACCACAAATCTTACCTACATCATATGGGACATTGTAGATTTTTGCAGTAAGCAACTCCCCAGAACACAAAATATATGTAATGGGGAGGATTATTATTATTAACTTCTAGTAGTTCTACAAATTCAACATGTAAGATTATGATTATAATGGATCAGGATCAAGGTCACCCTCTTCATTATTTTTATTCATCTCTCCTAACTCCATCAACCCCTCAATTTTCCTAGTTCCATTTTCACATATACATACTGAATATTATTATTTCATTCTTCTATCTTTCCTGGATTTAAAAATATCATGTTGTGTTCTGCAAACACAGGGCCCAGGAAAAATACAATGCTATCAGTGACCAAGTGTCACAAGGCAGACACACAGAAGTAGAGTGTCAACCAGTAAGCCAATGCCAGCACTTGATGACTCCATCAGCACCATGTCTGGGCCTCAGCATACCAATCCTAGAATCACCTGGTATCAAGGGATCTGACTCACATAGAAGTAAAAATTTCTTTGAATGTGCATTCATTGGGGTTTTCTAGAGAAACAGAACCAATAGAATATATGTAATTATAGGAATAGAATTCTTAAGCTGACTTAAATAATCAGAGACCAGGTAGTCTCATAACAAACACCTGTAGGCTGGTGCCTGAGAAACCAGTAGCTTCCCAGTCCTAGAAGTTGGCCTCAGAATGAGAGAGAAGAGAAAAATTAAGCATGTCCAGTCTTGGGCCAAAGACCTGAAATGCCCTGGTCAGCCATTGGTGAAAGCTTATATTCAGAGGCTGAAGAAGTCTGGTATATCCACTCAAGAGAGGGTAGAACAATGTGAAAAAGTAGGCTTCCCCTTTCTGATTTTTCCATTCCATCTAAGCTGGCTCTTAACCTGTTGAATGGGGCTTCCCACCCTGGGGGAAGATCTTTGCTACTCACGTCACTGATCTACACACAAATTTTCCCTGGAAACACCCTCAAGGAGGCAAGAAGTATGCTTCACCTATGTTCTAGAAATCTCTGAATCCATTCCAATTGACAGCTAAAATTCACCATCACACAGAAATGGGGATATAGCTTAATGATGGAGCACCTGACTCTCAAGAACTGGACTCTGCTTTAGATACTTGGCATTGTGAAAGAAGGAGAAGGGAGGGAGTAAGGGAGAGACTCTATATTATCATCGTTACTCTTATAAGAAAGATTACTAACAGAAGAGGGGCAAAAAAGGATTTAAAATTTTAGAGCATAAAAAGTATGCTTTCAATTATGGGCAACTACGGGCAATAATATATGTAAGAGTGAATTATATGCTAGAAAGCAAAACTTGTAGAGAAATGAAAGTAACCAGAAGTGGTATAATGACTACAAGAGAAAACAAATGTTTCTGGAGGGTAAGACCCCTAACTTGGGCCAGGATGAAGAGTAACATTTGCTTGAATAGAGGCAGACCTAAACAGTGGTGAGATCAAACATGCATCTGCTAGGGGCCTGTATGTCTGTGTCAGAGCTGCTTTAACAAAATCCCACAGGCTGAGTAGCCTAAACAACTGAAATTTATTTTCACATAGTTCCTGAGGCTACAAGTGGAAGATCCAGGGCCGCCATGTTGGCCTCTGGCACGGCTCCTCTTCAGGCTGGCAGGCAGCACAGCTCCACTGAGACCTTACAGGGCGTCTCCCTGTGCGTGTGCACTCCTAATGTCTCCTTCTCAGTCCTGCAGAACTTAGAGTTTAGTATATGACCTCCTTCTATCTCGATTGCACCTTTAAATTCCCTGTCTCCGAAGACAGTCCTATTAGGGATTATAGATTTGAATGTGAATTTGTGGAAACTGCCATGAAGAACGCAGCAAACTCTCTGAGGAACAAAGTGGTAAGGAGGAGGCCAGGGTGGGGATGGCAAGGAAATGATGTTGGTGGGGAATGAGTCTGAAGGACATACTGACCACATCTGGGCTTTGAGGGCAGCCTCACTTCCCATATCCAGTTCTGAAATGCTTGAGTTCGGATCCCCGAGAGACCACCAGTGACCAAGACCAATGCAAGCAGCACAAAGGGCGTTTATTTTGGCTAGCTTGGGGTCCTCTGGGCACTCAGCACGCTGGTGACACTAAAAGGCCCTGAGCCTCGGGCTTCCAGCTGTTTTATACATTCTTTGGGGAAGGCAGGGACTTAACACACATCACAGTATATTTTAACAAATCAACACACACCGCGGGAAAATTATAAAATAATTCTAAAGCATGTTTGGGGCATTTGGTGGCAGGAAGGAATCTGGAAAGGGTCATTGGTCAGATCAAGGGACTGACGCATTTAAAATTGATTGGTTAAGCCATAGGGGTGTAGCAAGGGGGATAGTGCACAGCTGCAGGATTTTAGATACTGGAAACCACACCTGGGTGGGGGAGTTCTGGAGTAACTCCAAATCTTGTTTTTCTTCTCTGCCGGTCACTCTTATGGGTGCTTATGGTTTTTCGGAGAACTATCTGTCCCAGGGCATTTTATGGTCTTTACTGGAAAGTGAGGGGGGGGGGCGGGGTAGGACTTACCGTAAGGTCAGTCAGGTACAGAATGGGGTCTTAGTACAATATGGAGTTACTCTGGTCCTTCACTCTGGCTCTTCATTTTCACATGCCCAAGTGGTTGGATGTGACTTAAGTTCCCAGGCTCCTGGGCTTACTCTTGTTTAATGAGTAAAGGGGGAAAGAAAAACTTTACTTTTGAAAACTCAAGGACCACATCCCAAAACATTTTCATCCTTTCCACATTGGAAAAGCCTGAGGCCACCTGCACATGTGATTAATTCTGAATGTGCTTTGAAGCTACAGAAGAAACGATATAAGCGGAAGGTTTTCTCCACTTTGAAATGTCTCCGGAGGGAAGATGAATGTACACTGAAGACTGTGGTTTGACCTAGATACATCAGATGCTTGGATTTGTCTTAGTGAACAAGCCATTTACTATTTTGACTGGGCGGGGGGGGGGGGTTTGGGGGGGACTGTCTGTTCAAAGAGGGAGGTGGGGGGAGCACAGTGTGTTTTATGACTTGTTAGTCTCACTTGGGGAAAATGGTTTTCAAGTGAGTTGGTTATTCTCAAGTATGATTTTGGAAACATCAAAAAATATCTTTAAATATATACGGTGAAGAGCCTACCTGTAGTAGTTGAAGGAAGGGGATAGGATGCTACAAAGTATTTCTGAAGTCCCCAAAATTAGCACGTGTGTATTGCTTTCTTTTTCATTATTTTTAATTTTTTTTGTTCCTACCATGAGGCCCTTTGACACTCGGGAGACATGAAACCAATGTCTTTAACCTTTGACTATGTCTAAGGCATTGGGGTCCTTCCTAGTATCTTCTATGTAGTGATTAGAGATGTTTACAAATATCCCCCAGTATAAAAATCACCCCCACAACAAAGAATTACCCAGCTCCAAATTTTCAATGTTCCAATAGACCAGAGGAAAAGATTTGAAAAAGAAACACTGGTGCAGAAAACTCGCCACCTGGGGCAGTATTTTTGCAAGAAATTCTGGTTCCTCAGAAGTTTTATGTATACACAGTTCTATCTGACACCAAGTCAGAAAAAGTAGAGTTTTATGAGACAGAGCTCAATAAAGCTGGTTTGGAGAATGAAGCAAGAAGACCAAATCTAGAGTTCCTCATTAATTGGAGACAGCTGGCGACACACAGTCTGATCTACCTGAGTCAGGAGGTGCCAAAGAGCAGGCCATCACCACATTTAAGTATTACTTCAACACTGCTAACTCTTGAGACGTAGAATTCAAGAACACTCCACTCTGTGGAAACTTGGCAGGAGTCTGAGCATTAACTCCAAGGACTATACCCCATAAATGTCAAAAGCCCTTTTTGCATAATAATTACACATCAGTAGACATATCCAATTGCCACTGCAAGCCAATTGCTATGGTTCTCGCAATTCTCAATATGTGATCCATTTTACTCTATTTCCCATCTCTTTTTTTCACTCTTTCTGCTCCAGCAAAGCTATTCCTTCAACATGCCAAGCAAGTATCAAGCACACCAGACTAAGATTTATCACAACCATATCCTCAGTTATATTCTTCACACAGAAAGCCCTTACTTCCTTTCAGATCTCTGTTCATAGCATAATCACACTGACCACATCTTATTCTACCTCCTAACTCCTAACTCCACTATTCCCTGGGCTCTTATCCTGATTTGATTTCTTATAGCACTTTCCACAACCTGCCATTTTTCATATGCATTTCCTGGCTGTACCACTTCCCTCCTTCTCCTCCTGGATTAGGGGCTCTCTAGGGGCAGTTGCAGTGTCTATTTATTCAGTGCCTACAATAGTACCTAGGACACCAGAGATATTCAATAAAAGTATGTTAAGAAAATGTTTTAAATACCTTCTTGTTTTCTTTGCTCTCTCCTCATTTTTCTTCTCATTAGCTTTTTCTGAATTTCTGAAACCTGATCTTTCCATTATCTATCCTGTCCATTCTTTCTTTGGCTAGTATTAAACCAGTCACTTTGTTAACACTTATAGCTAAAAAGTTCAATAAATTTAATTTTCAGTAAGCAAGTATTGAGACACTGTCATGATGACAGGTCTTGGCACCACAGAAAACATACAACAATGAGCAGGAGGAAGTGTAGATTCACCAAGTGAGAGAAAAATGAGGAAGATATAGTATTCACACCAAGATATCAACATAAAGATGCATGAGTCTGCACTGTGCTAACTGTTCCAGGCAGCCACAAAGGGGCAAGTGATTCTGGCTATGGAGATGATGAAAGGCTTCCCAGAGGATGATGACTAACTAGTGCTCAAAAAGAAACTAGAGACACAAGAATATGTTAAAAAGGAAGACAAGAAAGACCAGAAATGGTGAGAAAATAAATGAGAGATGGATTAAATGAAACAATTTTGTGAAGGGTAGAGATGAATGAAATGAGTTAACTAGCCTGTAGCTCCATGAATGAAAGATATTAGGATAAACCCATAGTTCCAAGTCTTTGTGACAAATGATGCGATTAACAAAAGTCAGAAAGGGGCACCTCTGGCATGTGGAATGGTAAGTGTGTTTTCTGCCGTCCCATGTTTGGGAAGGGTGCTAGAGTGAACCCTGGCCCTGGCTGTATAACTTCATGGCTTTGTTCTGTGGCCCTCCTGGAAATGCTGAAAGTCACATAGTATCACTGGTAAAACAGTTGATTGTGTGACTTTCCAATATGACTTCTTATCAGTATGAAGGTCCCCACTCAAGTTTTCCCAATTGATTGTTTTACAAGTTTATACTATTTTATTGTATAAACTAATGATGTATTTATTGAGGTACACACCTGATCTTTCTTGTTTGTTTGTTTTAGTGACTTTTCAGGAAGGGTCTCCTATGTTTGAACAGGTGGGACTTTGAACAGGAGCGTACACTAAATAGTTTAGTGACTGAGATGGCATTTCATTCCCTTTTAGTCCAGGCACTATTTAAATTAATTCAACTACCAGAATAGGTACCATTTAAATATCACTTATGTGTTTTCTCTTCTCCCATGGCTCCCTCCTCAGTTGTTGAGATTATAATCTTGAGCTACTGGTCATAATTGTACTTAATTTATACATTTAAATTTGGAATAATTCAAGAAAATTAGCCGATTTTAAGTGCTCAGGTTTTTAAAGCCTTGAAAAAATAATTACTTTATGAATAGTTATTGAATTCTGATGTCTTCAAAGTCCTTCTGTTATGCTTTATCACAAATAGCATATCCTTAACATTTATCACTTTATTATGAATTTTTTCGGGTTTTTTTCTTATTAATTGTCAAAGTGATGTACAGAGTGGTTACAGTTTCATATGTTAGGCATTGGATACATTTCTTATACTGTTTGTTACCTCCTCCCTCAGTCCCCCCTCCCCTATTCATCTTTCCCTCCCCCCGATTAGTGTTTAGCTGGTTTACACCAAACAAGTTTTGCAAGTATTGTTTTTGTAGTTGTTTGTCTTTTTATCCTGTGTCTCTCAAATTTGGTATTCCCTTTCACTTTTCTAGTTCTAACACCACTATATATAGTTTCCAGTGTACTCAGACAATATACAGTGATAGTGCAGGTACAACCACAGGAAGGGGATACAAGAGGATCATCAACAATAGAAGCTAGGGTTTCACATGGCATGTTGAAAGTAATTACAACAGTGATATATCACTTGTTTCCATAACATGGAGTTCCTTTCACTTAGCATTATCTTATGCATTCATAGAGGCATAGCTATTGGGCTCTTGTGATCCTCTGCTTTGACTAGCCTAAACCTGGGCTAATTATACCCTATGAGGGAGACCATAGAGTAAGATCTTTACTAATGCTATTAAGTCAGAGCCTATGAAATGGCAATTTTGTAAGTCAAAAAAGTGATTAAATATAAACAGTTCCTGGGTCAGAGCATTGGTAACAAGCACACCATGTGGAAACAGAGACGAGTTTAACTCTAGTTCCAAATTTATCAATTATGTGGCTATGCCCACTAAACCTCCTTGTCCTCAGCCAGGAGATCATAATGAGTGTTGTACAGACGTGAAGCTCAGCTGGAACATGCACACAATACCAATCACATCTTTTTTCCTATCTCACAGGAATGCCCTGTTCGAATTTTGAGTTTACCTTTGTCTTTTCTCTTCATCTTTCAGAATCACTGCTTTCCTGCACTTTTCTCCTTCTTCTTCAACAGCCTCTCTCCACTGTCCATATTTCAAAGGTTGACTTGATTCTCTCCAGAACTCCTGGCCACAATACTCCTTTCCGTCCTTTTCATAAATTCTGTAAAGTATACACTTTAAAACCCTCTGCTCTGCTTCCTCAGCATCTATGCTATTCACAATTCTTTAAAGAAGAGTAACAGCCCTTGAAATTCTGCTGCAATGGCCATTTCAACTTTTACCAATGACCTGTAAATGCACACACTTAGTGGCCCTTCCTCTATTTATAGGATCTGTGATTGTTTTGAGTTTTTTGAAACTGGCAACAACCTTACTAGGTCATAAAATCACTCCAATGCTTCTTCTAGAATTAAAATCAACTTTGGTGGCTATGATTGCTAGTTTGGATTATCAACATTATTGGATTAAGAAAAGCCAGGGAGATTAGCAAAACATATCTCCAGTCATGTCTGTAATGGCATTTTCAGAAAGGAAGAGATCATGAAGGTTCCTATCTAATGAGTGACTTAATCACATGGTAGCTTCACAATATAATAATGGTATTAATAACAGGGGTGAGCCTCATTGGAGAAAATGGGTCACTAGAGCCTGTCTTTGAGGACTATATTTTGCCCTGCCTTCTTCCTATAACCTCTTGTTTCTCTGTTACCTGCCCCACCATGATATAAACTGCTCTTTGCCGTGATGGACATTTGAAATCATGACCCAAGATAAATAATTCCTCATTTAAGTCTTTTAGGCATTTTGTTCGCAGCAATGCAAAAGTCTAACACAGACTCTTCCATGACTACATGGGAGCAATCGCCAATTCACAATGCTGTCTCTCCTCTTTCTATTCCAACTTTTCCTATTGAAATATGTGAATAACTCCATATGGTTTAACTAAAATTTATCAGAAAATGAAAAGCATGTATGGCTAACTTTTTTCAGCCCAATTCAGTCAGTGAGTAGAACATCGAAATGACTAATGCAGTGGCAAAGGAGATTTTTCACACCAGCTGAACTGGAGTCCTTGGAAGCTATGTTAAAGGAATCGGTACATTCTTTTCCAAGTAGGCAGAGTTACTCTATCTGTGACAGAATCCATGGCTAAGAATCTCTGGACATAGGCTAGACCATGACACATTGCAATGGTCTATAAAGGGAAAAAGTAAACAAAAGATAAAAAGGAAGACCTACAAGGAAAATGTAATTAATTGGCCTCTCCTTCTGCAGCCTTATCAGTACCAAGCAAGAGGTCCTAGGCTATTATGGAGCGCACACTGAAAAATAGATTCCTAGGGCCTTGTGCGAGCCTCAAAGTGACTACTACCTTTTCTTTTTAAACTGATCCCTATTAAATCATCCTTTCTGAGTCATAAGATATGGTTTGCCCAAAACGTATTTTCCATGAAATCCTTAAACTAAATTATCTTGTTATTAGACAAATCTCTTAGCTAGAATTGAAAATAGAATTTATCTCTACATATGTCTAAAATTTTCATCAGAGGAAAACTACCTGATTCTTTGGAATTACTTACATTGAACTCAGGGCCTCCTTTTTCCTAGGCAGGTACACAATCACTGAAGCCCCCTCTCCCAGCTCTATATTTAAGGAATTACATTATTCCTTAAAATCTCAATTAAACCAAGTTGTTTTTAAATTTTTCTTTATTGTTAAAGTGATGTACAGAGGAGTTACAGTTTCATACATAACGCAGTGGGTACATTTCTTACCATCATTTCTGTTTAACTATGTTTCTTTCCAAAACCAGTTTTGACTTGGATAAAATATTAAATGTATGTTTTGGAAGTCTACACTATTTGTAAAACACACACACACACACACACACACACAGTGTTTTCATTAAAAATACTCAGGAGGATATTTTTAACAAGTAAGTGTTATTACTACAAGTTAGAATAGATAGAAGGGGGCATTGAATTTTAAATTTGTGGAATGTTTTAATTTGAAGATCATGTATTCAGATATACTTTTGGTGATAATGATTGTAAATGTAACATTTCTGTGTATTTTTTAAAAAGAAAACTCTATTCTATGTTCTTCCTACCTTTCCTAATATAGTAACAAAAATATCTTTTCTCCAATCTTCAAAAAAAATTGAATAATACTATATTCTTTCATCTCTTGAAAGAAAATGAAATAGGAGCCAATATAAAAAGAAGCTAAAATCACCTTCCCAAGAATGACTGAAGGCTACGGAGAAAATGTACAAAGAAGACAGAACAAGCATTTAAATGAATATAAATGGATCTGGCCAGCCTGCGAGAAAAGAGCAAACCAGTCTATGAAGGAAGCAGTAAGGAAGTAAATACATAGCAATCAAACAAAACACCTCTGCTAGGCCCTTGGTATTTCCCTGTGTTTCCTGTCATGGTCTTGGTATACTACCAGCCTTCTTTATTCCATTCACATGAATTTCCTCTGATCATAAGATCTGTTCTACTTGTCCTAGAAGGTAAATGACATGGTTACATACTGGCTTCGTCCACCAAGGGGTAAGGAATAGATAGGAGACCAAGGAATACATTAAGCCATGAGGCTAGAGGCCTAGATTTCAGTTCAAGGTCTATTTTTTATTGTCTGTAAGAGCCAAAAAAAAAAAAAAACTATGGCTACTATAACTAATATGGTAATACAAGTGAAGTAATTCCACTAACTGGTGAGGAAGACAAGAGATCTCCACAAAGATGTTAAAACCAACACAAAATCTAATGCATGATAAGCTTTCTGTAAAGGTTTGTTGCGTGAACAAGTAAATGGATGAATGAATTATTTGATATATGATGCAAGTGGTATTAAAGAGGAGCTGGAAGAGTTGTTCTAAAATATGCTCAACAAAATCCTAAACCTGCAACAAATATTGAGTTTATAAATATCCACTAAGTAAAAGAATAAATCACCAAATCAGGAGCAGCTACATGATTTGTGAGACTTGATGTAAAGTAACAATTATGGAAGAATAAGAAAAAAATGCTATAAAAGGTACTTAAATACAGACAGTACCATCTAAACTTATGGCTTGACTTACAGTTTTTTGGATTTTATTATGGTGTGACTGCATATTCATATAGCCATTCTGTTTTCACCTTCTACAGAGTATTCAGTAAGTCATACCATATATTGAATACTTTATTATAATAGTCCTTATGTCGGGTGATTTTTTTTGTCAGATGATTTTTCTAGAATATAAAAAGAAGTGTTCACGTTTCAGGTAGGCAAAGCTAAGCTATGAGGTTGGAGAAGTTATATTTACTAAAATTACTAAGTATTTTTCTTGTAGCCTCTACTCTGTATATCAACTTGCTATGGTGCTTTATTTGTTATTTAGTGAAAATAAGAATTTTATATTTAAGCTCAGTTTTACCATTTATCTTTATATTTAGTGATGTTTATATTTGGTAATGTGAGCTTCAGATGCAAATACATGAACAATTGATACTTTACACACAGACACATTACCCCCCCCCCTTTTATTTTTAATAAACTAATGGGACCATTGCACAAAAGTAACCCAATAATTCATTCTTTTCTTTCCAGTTCTTGATTGTGTACATTTTACAACACTCTACTTTTGCCTTACTGATATGTAAGGAAAGGCTGAAAGGAAAGGAAAGTACGTATCTTCCCCTTTTCTAATTTCAGGATAAAAGATTGGTTAATGCCACAAAGTGATATAAAAATGAAAAGATATGACAGGGTTCCTTAGTTTCTAATGCTTCTCAGAATAACACTGCCTTCTTTCTAGCATCTAAGACATTTCTTCCAGGCAGCAAGGCCTCGCAGACCACCAGCACTCCCATTTGCTCCCACTGTATACAAACCATGCTCACTGACCTCACATGCATCCTGGGTGTTCAAGAATTCTCTGTCCAGTCAGGCACTGATGGCTCACAACTGTAATCCTGGCTACTCAAGAGGCTGAGATCTGAGGATTGTGGTTTGAAGGCAGCAGGGGAGAAATGACTCTTATCTCCAATTAATTTATTATCTCCAATCTCAAACACGGAAGTGGTGCTGTGGCTCAAAGTGGTATAGAGTGCTAGCCTTGTGCAAAAAAAAAAACCTGGGGACAGCACTCAGCCCTGAGTTCAAGCCCTACAACTGACACACACACACACACACACACACACACACACACACACACACACACACACACACACACACACACAGAATTCTCGTCCATGTTATCCATGTTTGTGGAGCAACAATGAACTATATCGACACATTTTTTAACCTGCCTCTTTCTTGCTCATGAACAGGATTCAATTACAAAACCCATGTTGTCAGAACAGTGAGTGAATGAAGGTCAGGGGCCAGAGAATAGACTGGTATAAAGATGTTAAACACATAGCCAAAGTGAAATCAGGTGAGATGCCCCAAAACTGAGGAGTGGATAAAGAACACACACACAAACTCTCACACACACATACACACACCATAGAGTATTTTACTCAGCCATAAAGAAAAATGAAATGATATCATGTGCAGGAAAATGGGTGATCTGTTGATCATCTTGCTGAATGAGATAAATGAAACTCAAAGGCCAAATATTGCATATTCTCACTTGTGTGTAGAATACAGACCTAGAAAGATGATGGCAATGCTTGTGATGGCAATGGGATGGGAATGTACAAAGGTGACGTGGTAGGAGGAGATCAGTGGGAAAGGGAAGAGGAGGAGGAAAAGTGAGAGGTAAAGAAGCTGGAAAGGTATTATATATAAGTGAGTGTGTGTACACATGAATATCAATATAGCAAAAGGAAACAACCAAATGTTGCTTGAAAAGTATGGAGCAGCTGAGAATATGGTGAAGGAGATAAAATTGTTCAAAGTGTACTTATATTACAAATGTGTATCAACCAAAAATTTTAATTAAAATGGTGTTAAATCAAGCTCAGAACCTTATAGTGTATTATATTTGAACTAAAATTATTGAATGAGCAAATGAATAAAAAATACAGAGGAGCAACAGGAAAATAACCAAATAATAAAATTCTAAAGAGCCTTGAGACAGAAACAGAGGTAGATTACAGCAAGTATAGCGCCCTTTTGAACGTAGAGCACCATGCACTGAGCAGGTTGCTGGCTCAAGAAGCTGACTCTTTATCTAACAAATTGTATGAATATGCCATTGTGTTACTGATATAATAATATAACTGATATTTATTAAAGGTTTACTATGGCCGGGAACAAGTCTAAGTGCTTCTTGTCATTAAGTCCTTTGAACTACCACCTTGAAGGAAAGAAAGTGATATTATGACTAATTTGAAGGGGAAAGAGTGGAGCACAGGACATAGCATTGAGAACAAAGGAGCCTGGATTAGAACTCAAGCTGTCTGGGCTGCATAACTGATACCATTAACCACCACATTATACAGCATTCAGAATTCACTAAGTGCTTAACCTGTCTTAACCTAAATGATTTGCATAAATTATTTCATGACATCCTCAAGACCTACCTCAAAAGTAAAGTGCTATTTTCTTGAAAACTGTGGTACATAGAAGTTATTCATCTACTGCCAAAAATCAAACAATAGTATTAGGCATAGAATTCAAATTTAGGTTAGTCTAACATCATTGTTTACATGCTAAAACATCATACTAAGTCTTTTCCAAGGAAAATCTTTCTAAAAGATAATGGCCTAATAAGAAAGAACTTACCTCGGTCATGGGTTGAAATCACCACAACACCAGTCCAATGTAATAACAAGTAACAGAGCCTCACCTGATAAATTCCAGCTAAAGTCTCTTCTCTCTCATATAAAAACAAAATGAATGTATGTCAAAAATTATTTAGATCATTAATTGACAATGTAAATGGAGCTCCTTCTTGAATGTAGAAAGAAATAATCAGACATTTTTAAAAAATGTTGCTGTCAGCTGAGAAGATGGCTTAGTGGTAGAGTGCTTGCCTAGTATGCATGAAGACTTGGGTTCGATTCCTCAGTACCATGTAAACAGAAAAAGCAGGAAGTGGTTGCTGTGGCTCAAGTGGCAGAGTGCTAGCCTTGAGTGAAAAGAAGCCAGGCACAGTTCCCAGGCCCTGAGTTCAAGCCCCAGGACTGGCAAAAAAAAAATTCTGATGTCAATTATAAATAGTATAATGGAGATAGAGCAAGTAGAGCAATATAGAAGAAGGGAAAGAGTCACTGAAAAGGAGTTGACACTACTGGTTAGTCCATTTTATGTTTTATAAAACCTATGGGACAAAAAAATAAAATAAAATAAAACCTATGGGACAGCATGAGCAAAAGTGACCAAATATCCATGGATTCTGTAAAAGAATCCCTTCAAGGGAAATTTGTCATGAGTCACTTCAAAAGGTTGAGAGAATCACTTCCCAGCATGAGGGTATTAGGAAACCTGATTATAAATTCAATTGAAATGAACCCAAGGGACATTTGTAATGCATCAAATCCCTAAAAATAAGAATTTTATGTGTGTTTTAGATGAGTAGAGGAATCAAATTTATTTTGAGAATATCACCTAGATGCAAAGACTTGCTAGAAAATGTTTTTATACTGTTGCTTAGCAGTCAAGAACAAAACTCTTTTGTTTAACATTTGGAAATGATACCTACGTATTAGCAGTCTACTATACTAGAGGTCTAATATAGAAGACTATCTAGTCTTGATGGGCCTTGAAAGACACAGACCTCTGAGGAATCAGGTTAAGGTGTGGTGTCTCTGGCAGGGCTAGTAAAAGGTTGGTATGCTACATACCACACTAAACGTTGGTATTTTCAAACACAGATCTTATATTTTAAACTAGTAGCTCTCAAATTTGAGCTCAGATCAGAATTTTCCACATAGATTTCTATACACTGTAAGCAGATTTCCTAATCCAGTGACTCTAAGGATGGGCCCTGAGAATTGACATTTCCAACCTGCTTCTGCATGAAAATGAAACAGTTTGCAAAAACACACGGATCTAAATTACATATAAAAACAAAATAAACCAGCAAAAAATACTTCCTTGAGTGAGTGGAGGATAAATAAATTTATGGCAATTTTTAAATCCTAGGGAAGACAAAATTCCTACTATCTTTTGACCAAATGCAATCTTAATAAATTCAGTATTAGTTGAAGAAAAGAAACTTTTGCTCTTCAAAGTCTCTCTTATATTTTCCAGACACAGCACTTATTTTATAATTTGTTCCTTTCTTTTTTTCATCTTAAGGCTTTTGTCATAAAAGAGTTTTCCTTTCACGGCGTAGTCCTTCAGTTGACTTCCTAACACTTCCTTAAACCTTTCCTGCTGATTCTTGGAATACCTCCCTTCCAGCCACCATGCTGTTCCAACTGGCATCTATAAAGTCACTTCTCCTGGATTCCCTGTATTGTGTGGTTATCCCAGTTGATTTTAACTTCCTGAATATCAGACTAACTAAAAAGTGAATGCTCTAAATTAAAATCAGACAGGTGGGGAATCCTAGCCAGGGAATATGTGCCAGTGTTCTTGTAGGGTCAATGTCTTCCCAACAATATGAGAGGATCACTTATGTGATTGGCTTTGCTGATGACCAAAGGCCATCAGAATAAGAAGTCTTCTTCAGCCCTCTATTCCAAGTACCAGTGGATACAGTTAGATAGTACTATAGTACTTAGGATATCAGTATTGAAAATAAACGATGATACATTATAGCTGTTACTATCATAAGGAAGAGAGGAGTTAGCAAAAGAACAGATGCAGGTGGGAAGGTAATTTTGTAAGACAAATGTGAAAACACAGGAAATTAGAAGCTTATACAACCAAATATTAAAGGACGTGTCTGTCACCTGAGTCAGAACGCATCTGAATGTAGTGCCTTGTGCTAAAGAAGCAGATTATCAGAGGAAGAAAATTGGAGAACTAACTCCACATAATACAGCACACACACCACACACACACACACACACACACACACACACACACACTTCATCAGTATTGTTTTTAATTTGAAATAAATTCAAGTGCTAGGAAAAAATTCTACCATTTAAAACTGAAAGAGTTGGAAAAAGTCATATTAAGTGAAGCAAGCCAGAACTAAAGAAACACAGATTCCATGGTTTCCTTCATTTGTAGTCATGTAGTATATGTCTAGGATAGTCCTAGCAGAGAATCACAACAGCTCAATAGCTATGTGCATATGGTCATATAAGATGATGCTAAATGAAATGAACTCCAAGATTTGGAAACAGTTTTTCTTTGTTGCTGTTGCTTTAAATGTACTGGGTGAAGTTATTTCTTTTTGCTTTTATTCTTTTACCTCTACTTTATCCCCTGTTGTCACTGTATTTGATTTTGATACCGTGGGTATTGTATATACATTTATCTGAATTAGGGAAGAAAAGGGGAACATCAAAATGGTATGTGAGAAAGTGGACAATAAGTGAACCAATGCAACAGTGATACTCACAAGACAACATGTTGGAAATGAACTGTACAACTTGAGGGGGGGTGCTATTGAAAGGGAGGGAAAGTGGGAGAAAAATGAGGGAGGGTTAAGAAGTTTGACAAGAAATGTACTCACTATCTTATATATTATGTAACTTAACCCCTCTGTACATCACCTTAACAATAAAATTGAATTTTAAAAAACTGATTTCTCAAGCCAGGCACGGGTAGTTTATGCCTACAATTCTAGCTGCTCAGGAAGCTGATATTTGAAGATCATGATTCAAAGCCAGCCCAGGCAAACAAATCCAAGTTAACCAGTTAACCAGTAAAAAGACAAAAGTCCTGCTGAAGTTCACAGATAGAGCACCTACCTTGAGAAAACAAAAGCCATGGAAGACTGCAAGGCCCTGAATTTAAGCCTCATAACCAGCACATGCATCCACACAAAATAAGAAAAACGGAGACTTCTCAAATATTCTATCTCCAGATCATAGTCTTTTCCTCAAATAAACAAACAAAAGTGTTTTTAGTAATGTTTTCTGTGACAGTTTTATGTGTCAACTTAGACACAATCCCCAGTTGATCAAATACTGTAGATGTTTTTGCAGATACATTGTTGAGGTAATTAAAGCAAACTTTAAGTAAAACAGACTAATTTCAACATGCTGGGAAATCCCAGTTCAATCAGTTGATATGCCTTAAAACCAAGTTGATACTTCCCTGAAGAAGAAAGTCTGCCTGTAGACTGAAGTACCGGCTGGAAACAGAATTTCAGCTTCAGTGGTTGCTTGCCCTGTGGATTTTAGATGTGCACAGTCTCTTCCACCATCACATAAGCCAATTTCTTACAGCAAATTGTGTCTCCCAGTGGCTTTGTTTCTTAACTTGGGTTGTGACTGGTGCATTTTTGTCTCATGGTTACTCATTATATCACATATCCGCCTATTACTTATGCCAATGGGCCAGTTTCTTAGACATTCTCAACAATTCTATACCATCTAATAAACGAATGTGCCCTGACCTCACACTCATTAATAATTAATGCAGAACTGTTTATGACAGTAGTCACAACTCAATTTCCTAATTAAACCGATAACAGGGGTTTTTTTTTAATACAGGAAAAACATTGGCCACTACTCATTAAGCAAAAAAACTATCTTTAAAATGTATGCAATTCCTGACATATGTACTCCAGAGCAAAGAAAGAAGCTCTGTAAAAATGGAACTAATTGCCAGTAAATTACGTAGACAAGATCTCTTGCAGATCCCCAACCACTACAAAATCGGAGTAACAATGAATGTAACTAACTGGAACACAAGGTGTCAGGCACTGTCCAAGGAACTTTATTAGTAATAATTCAACTCCCAACCAAGCAGAAACTACAATTAAGCCCGTTTTACGGAGACAAGAATGATGAAGCAATTTGCTCCCAAACACTATGACAAATCAATGGATAATACAAAATTCAAACCCAGTTTGACTCTAGAATGTGAAGTCTCAGTCTTGTATTACCTCATAAACCATGGGTCCAAGAATTTACAGTGGTATAGCAGTGACCTTTGGAATCTACCACTAGAATCATTAAATGTAATGCCAGCCTGAAGAGGAGTCTTCTTAGACAATTCCACCTGTAGTCGGAGATGTGTAAGAGTGGTCTCCCTGCCTAAGGCAGGGGTGTATCTGATTCTAGATATGCCAGCTACTAGTATCTTGGGCTACTAGGTAACTCCAAGCTAGTGGAATAAGTAGGGAAATGAAACCTCCACGAGTCATTCTACCCCACCTAAATATCGCTTAAACATATTTCCCTTCTTCTGTTTCTATTATGAGGAGCCCAGTCCACACCACACTCCTGCGTATACCATTAAAAGCACAAGTTTAAGTGCACTATTTGTATACATAATTTTGTCAATGGTTTTGTTTAGATAGATAGATAGATAGATAGATAGATAGATAGATAGATAGATAGATAGATCGGTTTTAGACTATTTTCAGTATCAGGTCCTCATAGCTCCTAGATTCCTCTATATGCGCGTGACAGTCTTAATGTTATCTTCTTTTCAAATTCTTTAATTCACAAAAACACAGAAATTGCTAGGAATTATTATCACTGTTAGCAGTTAAATATATTTTATATATAATTATTCAATATATAAGTTTTCTGAGAGTCTAGAAACAGGACAGTTTTTCAAAAACTACAAACAGTTTAACTACAAAGAAAACCAAAGGAAGGGCAATACTAAAATCTAGAGTTCTGGTTCAGTAGCTGCTCCAACATTATTGTAAAATTCAGTAGAATATGAACAAATATCAAAGGATAAAAATGAGGGTTGGAGGCATGGCTCAGTTGGGAGAGAGCTCCCCAATGAACAAAAGTAGTAGGTACAGAGTTCGCATCTCAGACCTAAAAAAACAAAGATAAAAATGTTTGTCTAAAAGAATAAAAGTAATGGGCTTAATAATATAAATGTAGACTTAATGCTAGTTTAAATAAGTCATGATGTGAGGAAGAATATGGAAAATATTTCAAAGTATGATCAGGAGAGAACCCTGTTGCTAAATGCAACCCCAGAGGCCTGGGTGCAAATTCTAGCCCTACCAATTACTAGCTTTAACTGCAAAACACAGCACTTAATGGAGCCCATTATATCTACAGGGCTACTGCAAGTCCTGAATAATATATGCACAGATCATTCCCTGCTAGCTACAATAGAGTATGCACTCAAACTGTTATAAAATGCTGTTCTTTTAGTGCAGAGAAAGAAATTTGAGTTCAAATAACCAAATCATAATGTCAGGTAAAAATAGCCAACTGTAGGTGAGACTTTCAGATTTAAGGAGTAAATTGCAAAGAAAACAAAAACAAATGGAAAATGGAAATATTCTACAGTCAGAAGATAAGATAAAATGTTACATACATAATGTATGTAACTAAACTGTCAGAAAAACAATGATAAATGATGAATGATTATAGTAGATTTCCATTCCTCTCTCTAATTCTTGACAAAGAAATTTATATAATAGAATTATTAAGAGGTATTTGTCAAACTTTGTATCTAATAATAAAGGCAGGTATGTTGCTAAATAAATGTATTCCTTTAGATGAAATATCATAGTGGAGGCTACAAATAAACTGATAATATTTTGCCCAGAAATATTTAGAAACCATTGAGTAACCCCAAGTATGGAGCTGAACTGGGAGGCCCTTTGCCAGTGGACTCAACAAAACATACAAGTGCCTGGCTTCACCTTACAAATTCTTTAGATAAAGAAACTTAACAAAAGGATCCTTTTGTTCTGTGCTGGTTCTCAGATAGAAGCCTGCCTCCTCCAAGGAATTATCCCTGGATCAGATGAAAGTTGGACTTTGAAGAGGAATGACATGCTTATCAACCAAAAGGGTGACATTTCATACACCAAGGCTTCCCTTTCATCTTTAAGCAATCAAGTTAGTACATCTCAGACACTTGTTGGGAGATTACCCAGCAACCATCAGCATTTTATTTGTCAAGAAATCTCAAATAAATATAATGGCTTATCAAGAGATACCTGATTAATAAAAATCAAATGCTTTGATGTCCCACACTGAGAGAGAGAGAGAGAGAGAGAGAGAGAGAGAGAGAGGATGACCAATATAAAAATCCTTATGATAGTAATGTAACTGAGATGATTTCTTCTCTCATGTCAAATTAATTAGATCTTGCATATAAGCTCAAGTATAGTTCAAAGGAGATGAATTGTATCAGAATCACTGTGAAGATGACTGGATTTATAGAGAGTCAACATACCATATTGAAGACATCTTATTGAGTCTGTTCCCTTTGCCTCATTCTCCCTCATGTGCCCTCTTGTTTCACCTCTCTTTGTCTGTGGTGTAATTTCCTTGGCTTATAATTCTCAACTCTTTTTGACCAGTCTTATCCTTATTCTGGCTGTTCTCATGAATCCAAACATTACCCTTGGTTATGTCTCATATAACCAAAACGACTGTCTCGAATCTTTCTTAGTAAAATTCATAGAAAGTAGAATGATGCTAAGTACAGAGCTATGATGAATTGAATTTAACTTTTAAGATTTTCCAAAAGCTGTATTTAAAACATGTTATGACATTCTCTACATTTGCAACTCTTTCCAAGTTCTTTCAGATCTATGATTTTCGAAGGAGGTTTTGTTGTTAGTGGATTTCTGCTGTGATCATCCTTTAAGGTTTCAGGTTTTTCCAATGAAACATTAATAGGACAAGGAATCAACATGATTTTTACTTGAGGTTAAAGGACATTAGAATATTTGAAGTTAATATAGTTTTGGCATTTAGCTTCTATATAAATTAAGGTTTTTGAATTTTTTGGCAATTAGAATCTCCACATAGATCTCATACTATACTACTTATGTAGAATTTAATCCCCAACACTGGAAAACAAAATCATTATATAAGAATATGATGCTATAACCCAGAAACCCCACTACTGGGCATTTACCTGAAGGATCACAAACAAGGCCATACTAAGGCTACCAGAACAACAATGTTCACTGCAGCATTATTTACCATAGCTAAAATATGGAACCAATCCAGATGCCCCTTGGTGTATACACACACACACACACACACACACACACACACACACACACACACACACTGGAATTCTATGCTTCTATCAGAAAGAATGACATCACCCTATTCATAAGGAAATGGAAAGACTTGGAAAACAATCATATTAAGTGAAGTGAGCCAGACCCAAAGAAACATAGACTCTTTGTTTTCCCCTTTTTTTTTTCAAAATTTATTATCAAACTGATGTACAGAGAGGTTACAGTTTCATACGTTAGGCATTGGATACATTTCTTTTACTGTTTGTTACCTTGTCCCTCATACCCCCCTCCCTCCCACCCTCCCCCCCGAGGTGTTCAGTTCACTTACACCAAACAGTTTTGCAAGTATTGCTTTTGTAGTTGTTTCTCTTTTTTTACCCTGTGTCTCTCAAATTTGATATTCCCTTTGAATTTCCTACTTCCAATACCAGTAAACACGGTTTCCAATATACTCAGATAAGATTACAGAGATAGTGTAGGTACAACCATAGGAAGGTGATACAAGAACATCATCAATAATAGAAGCTACAGATACACATAGGACGTTGAAAGTAGTTACAACTGTGATATAACACTTGTTTCCATAACATGGAGTTCATTTCACTTAGCATCATCTTATGTGTTCATAAGGGTATAGCTATTGGGCCTTGTGATGCTCTGCTATGACTTGCAATAATTAATATATGTCTAGGATAGTCCTAGCAGAAGATCAGAATAGCTCAATAGCTATGTACATAGCATCATATAAGATGATGCTAAGTGAAATGAACTCCAAGCTATGGAAACAAGTGATTTTTTCATTGTTGTTATTTTTAAGGTACTATGAGAAATTATTTCTTTTTTCTTGTGTTTATCTTCTCTATGGTTTATCCCCTTTTGTCACTATATTTGATTTTGGTACCCTGGATATTGTATATATGTTTATCTGAATTAGGAAAGGGAAGGGGAACCTTAAAATGAGAAGACAAAGAGTAAAAGGTGAACCAATGTAACAGTGATACTTAAAAGACAGTATGTTGAAAATTAACTGTACAACTTGGGACAGGGGGAACTGGGGAGGAGGGAGGGTGGGAGAAAAATGAGGAAGGATGTAACAAGTTTGACATGAAATGTACTCACTACCTTATGTATGTCACTGTAATCCCTCTGTAAGTCACCTTGACAATAAAATTAAATTTAAAAAAAATTTAAAACATTATAATGAACATGTATATTATATTGCATTAGGCAAACACAACTCCAATGGCTGTTAGACTGGAGAGACTTTTAAATCAAGTAAGCAATTATTATAAATGAATAAAAATAAAATCAGTTTAAACAATGTAACTCATTTCAAGATAGTCATGAGGTAAAACTAAAGAAATTATGACAAGTATGTTTAGTCTGACTAAAATAATAATTGCTTACTTAAACAAAAACTTATAGACCATCTTTATATATAGAGAGAGAGAGAGAGAGAGAAAGAGACAGAGAGAGAGAGCAATTTCAAACACTGGTTATTCTGTTCCGTTGTCTTCATTGTTAGTTACCTGCAGGGCATCACAAAGTGTGCAGGCAATGACAAAAGTTTAGAAAATAAGAGCATGTTCAGTCTTGCACGAGCACAAAGCTTGTGAAATTTCCCGACACATCTCTAGCTCCAGGAACTCTGGGACAGCATAAGAAGGACTCTAGCATCATTTTTCTCTACACATTCCAACAAATAACTTCCTCCCCTGTATCTAGCATTAAACACTGTCTCTGAAGAGAAACTGGACTATGTTTCTCTGCTTAATAAAACCAGGTATTAAGAAAGTGCATGAGTCACATAAAAAGCTTGGCTCCTTGTATCATCATTACATGAGATTACTTGCTAAGTCCTTCAAAAATAAGGTCTGAGAATACACCCTGAAATTTACTGAAACATGTTTTATAATTTAAACATGGTCACTTCTTATGAGAATCCCATGAACTAAGAAGAATAATGTATGTATTTATTGTTCAAGTTGATAGAAACAGCGCTCAAAAGATAATCATTAGGTCGATGGTTGTATTTTCTGAATTTTCTACATTCTTATTGCTTGATGTATCAAATTATCTCATTATAATATTTGATTTGTTGATTCCTACTTATATTTTAATCCAATTTTTGCTTTATGTATCTTGATACTTGAGATTTTGAAACTTGCTATTTTATCTCTAAGCTACATATTATCAACATCATCCTAAAAAACTGAGATTTCATTAACATATAATAACTTCATTTCTGAAAACATTTTCTACAGCAAAGTCCATTTTTTCTAGTTAATATCCTGTGTCAACACTTTTTTGCTTTATTTTTCTAGAAATCTGTTGTCATCCTTTTACTTTTCATAATTTGGGTTACTTATAAAAAGCACAAGATAATGTCATGGGTAATCAGCAAACTGTGAACTCTTTTTCTAAATCCAGTCTAAAAATAATTGGCTATTAATTAGGGAATGTGCCACAAATACATTTATGTGATAAGTAATATATTTTCAATTGTATTATCTTGTGCTTTGGCTTTGCCTATTTTAAATTTTTCTCATGATTTTCCCTCCTCCTTTCTTGCTTCTTTAGGAGTGGATTATATTTGTAGTTGTTTTCCCTTCAGTTCTACTTTTTCCCAATTGTAAATTGGACAAATAGACATCACTTTAGTATACATTCTTACTTTACCAAATGAAGTAAATATCTTTTCCATCTTCTCAAAGGAAACATAGGGATTTAGCATGTTTCTACTCTTACCACTCTCCTCCTGAGTTCTGAGTTGTGGTCCACCAACATAGTTCTATCTTCTTTTCTGAATGACTCCCATTTTTATTAGAAATTGTTCTTTTCCATATTAACATCAGTCAGTTGTAGATGGAGTTTAACTTACTTATTTTTTTGCCAGTCCTGGGGCTTGAACTCAGGGCCTGAGCACTGTCCTTGGCTTCTTTTTTTGCTCAAGGCTAGCACTCTACGTCTTGAGCCACAGCACCACTTCCAGCTTTTTCTGTATATGTGGTGCTGAGGAATCGAACCCAGGGCTTCATGCATGCTAGGCAAGCACTCTACCCCTAAGCCACATTCCCAGCTGTTGGCATTTCATTTTGACATGCTCATATATGCACACAAGGTACCTTGATCAGATTCACCTCCTTCATCACTCTTCATCATCCACCTCCCCACTTCCTAAACCAGTCTCAACAGCATACAGAACAACCTTTAATCTTAACCTAATATTTTAGGCATCATTACTGGGGTTCTAAAGTTAGCTCTTTCCCCCTTTAGCATGTCCTAGCCTTTTGTTTCTTTTCTTTTTTCTTTTTTTTTTTGGCCAGTCCCAGGCCTTGGACTCAGGGCCTGAGCACTGTCCCTGGCTTCTTTTTGCTCAAGGCCAGCACTCTGCCACTTGAGCCACAGTGCCACTTCTGGCCGTTTTCTGTATATGTGGTGCTGGGGAATCGAACCCAGGGTCTCATGTATACGAGGCAAGCTCTCTTGCTAGCCATTTGTTTCTCTGTGCTATATATTCCAGGCAATTCTCCAGAGATACCGTCTAGTTTACCAACTGGTTTTCCTTCTTTAATTCTGTCTCATCATCTGCTTAATTTGTATAAGTTTCTAATTTCAGTTATCATATGCTTTTCTTTCCAAAACTTTATCTCCATTTCCTTTTTAAATCTCCTTGATTATGTTCAGTAAATATTTCATTCTTCAGCATATGGGAATGTCTTCTTTTATTTCCTTAGACTGTGTTATGACACAATTCATATGGACATTGTCCAAAATGTCTATTCTTTGAAAGTTTGGTCTTGTTTGCCATTATTTCTCTCATTTCTTGTTTATAGTGGCTTTTCATACATTTTGTGAGTTTCATACTTGTGTGTTCATATTCTTCAAAAATGTGTCTGCATGAATTCTCTAGAGCCTTATTTTAAAGTGTTTCCCTCCAGAGAAATTTGTGTTTCCTTCTGCCAGGTACTTAAGAGATACCGCCAATCGAGGGGCACATTAAACTTCTTATACTTAGTTCTGTTTTGTTACCCAGCTCCCTGGGGCTGAGAGATTGAAATTAGCATCTTTCTCCCCACTCTCCCCAGCAGCAACTTCCCATTCAGATGTCTATCTCACTGAAGGCTGGCCCACTGTAGCAAATGGCCACAGCTAGAGGACAACTTCAACACATATCCGCCTGTCTGTAGTCATCCTTTCTCCCTGTTGGTCTACTATAATTCCCTTTACTTTTTAAGGTTTGCCTCTTTAAAAATACCTCCCAAATAGCAATTTGAACATTCTTTGACAGATTATATTCTCCAGATAATACAGCCATCTTATAAAACCAAAGGCAAAGCAGTCAAGTTTTCTTGGAACGTCAGCCTGGTTCCAAACTATTCCACTAAAATAGAACACATACCAATGATCTCAGGCATTTTGTTAGGTTTTTTGTTTGTTTGTTTTTTGCCAGTCCTGGGGCTTGAACTCAGGGCCTGAGCACTGTCCCTGGCTTCTTTTTGCTCAAGGCTAGTACTCTACCACTTGAGCCACAGCACCAATTCTGACTTTTTCTATATATGTGGTGCTGAGGAATCAAACCCAGGGCTTCATGTATGCAAGGCAAGCACTTTACCACTAGGCCACATTCCCAGCCCCATTTTGCCAGCTTTAATATAAAAATTCTAACACTCTAATCTCTGTTTTCCTAAGGATAACTCAATGAGATCTGAGAATCCATGGACATGATTTTATTGATTTAGCTATGAAAAGCAATTACTAAACACATTCCTTTTTCTTTTTTTTTTTTTTTTGTATGTGATCCTGGGGTTTGAACTCAGGGTATTGTGCTTGGTAGGCAAGCAAGCACTCTAGCTCTGTAGCCATATACTCATCCTTTTTACTTCAGTTCTTTTTCAACTAGGCTCACATGCTTTTTGCTGCGCTGGTAGTAGGCCTCCTGTATAGACAGGATTATAGAGACCCAGCTTACGTACCTCAAATTCAAGCAGGTTATACAGGGCAATTTCCCTGGTTACAAGACTGGATGACTGGAATAGCAGGTTTCTGAGGTTGTTACATGCAGCCCAAGGAGGGGAGATGGTAAATCTGAAGACTGAGACCAGTCTTGGGTCATTTCCTCCATAAGTCCTTGCTCTGATCAGGCTTTTCTGTTTTTTCCAGACAAACTTGAATTGGTTAGCTTGTGAAATAAAGGACCTTCAGAAATGTTATAAATCTAACACCTAGGTGACTAATAAAAATGGTAGTAGAAGTTCTGAAAAAATATATTTTAAGTACAAATGTGATGATGAATGTTGCTTCTAAAAAAGAGAAAAGAAGGGCTTTTATTAATGCTGATGCGAAGGATAAGGCTCAGAAAAATCTTCACACTTCCACCATTGCTTCTGAGTTATGAGCTACACCCGCCACTGCACAATTCTCTTTCTTCAAATTGTCACCGATCCATTGTATTTCCTACTGCACCCATGAGATAGCATCTCCTAGAGGATTTGTCTTGGACAAAGGAAAAATAAGCTGGTGACTGAAAGGGGTTATATTTAATCAAAGTCGAAGGTTTCCACTTTAAGACAATGAGTTCAATAGAGGGGGGAAAAAAAGAGTCCAAGTTTCTGTTGGACACCCTAGGAATTTAGCAAACTGCCACTCTTGTTCTCATAAATTTTGTTTGCTAAGTATCCCTGGCCTAGTTCCCAATGACAACTTTGAGGGTTGCCTTGGGAGAAATGACAAAATTGAGCAGGGACTATGAGCTTACGTCGTGAGCCCTGTAACAACACAGCAGGAAAGCTCTCCTCTTCGACTCTCTCCTCCAGTGTCTCTGTTCCTCTCTTCCCCGGTTCCACATGCTCATTTTCAATCAGGGCCTCAAATGTCCAAAAAGCCATACGGGATCAAACCTTGTATCAAGATATTGGAATCTGTCAGCTGATCAGACAAAGGATTCAAGCAATAAAGTAAAGAGGAAAACCTGTGTATGACCTCTACTTTCTCCAAATTGTTTGTGAATTCATAAAATCTAGCTCTCGGCCAAGGTAAAAGCCTCTTAATTTTGTCTTGACACTACTTCTGTAATAAGGTGAAGGAAATTATTATCCTTAGTTCTAGTTCTGGCTCTACTCTTGAATTTTTCAGTTACATCTACAAAAACAAACAAACAAACAAACAAGTCTTTCTCTTGAGTAATATGAATTGTTTCACCCAGAAAAATTTAATGGTAGTCTTCCTCACTGTGGGAACTGACATAAAGTACAACATGGGTACAGGGAACCCGAAACCTTAATGTATCCCACATCATGGCGCCCATACCTGGACAATATACCAAATATAGTGCGACATAATACAGTGTGTTTAAGACCAGAGACAGCTCAAGCTAATCATTAAATTACAAATGCTAAGTGACATATTTATTTGGCTATTCCATCGAAATAACAGTGCAAGGCCTTGAATACAAAAGCATTGTTAGGTCAATGCTTGTTGACCTACTGGCTCAAAAGGACTAGTATTCTGAAAGCCTAATGCCCACTGGTGACTCTAAGAATTCTTTTCAGGCATTCTGTTCTTTCTACCCCTAAGGTTGCAGAGAATGAGATGGTAGGGATTTAGGAAGGGAAGACAAGGAAAGGCATCTGGAATCTCCTCTGTTCGTAATTTCTTAAAGTTTATTTTCCCCACTGCAGCGTTCCCTGTAGATCCCAGCTGTGAACCTAACATCATTCATTTGGAAAGGACTCCAGCTTTGGAAATGAATTAAAATTTCTCAACTGCTCCTTTACTGCACCCTGCTAGGTAACAACAACCCACAGAGACTTGCATTTATTACTGTTGAGCTTCTGCATTGCTTTTCTACAGCCCATTATTCCACTAGACATTTGAGAGTGGGAAGCACAGCTTGGATACAGACTCTGCAGCACCTTAACTGGCTGTAAAGACATACTGATTGATTGACTGAGTGGAAGAGAAATAGAAAAGCAAGAAGATGTCTTCAGCTTTCTAAATCAACTTTTCAATTGTAAAATGTTTGTTTATAGCATAAATTAAATGTACAAAGGAGTTTCATTGTGCTATTTACCACACACATAATGTATTTTAATCAAATTTACCCCATCTGTTCTCTCCTCTCCCTCCACTCCCCCGCACCCCACCCCCTCTGGGTGCTGGTCACAGGGCTTGAATTCAGAGCCTGGAGGCTGTTTCTGGATTTCCTTTTGCTCAAAGCTAGTGCTCTACCAGTTAACCTGTTAAGGCACAGCTACACTGTTAGGGATTCAGTTTTGGCCTTAATGGGGGAAGGGCGCCAAGAGCGAGAAGCTGCTCTTCCCCCAGCCCTGGGACAGTGCAACAGCAAGTCCCTCCCACCTTCCGGCCTCAACCGGAAGAGAAGACCCCGCCCCTGGGGGAGGCAAGCACCTGCGTGCCACACCATGATTGGGGTTGTCCAGCCCACAAAGGAAGTCCCATGACATCACTTGAGGGGCAGCCCAGTCAGCCAATCAGTTAGTCACCCCAAGTCCTTCCCCTTCCACCTTTGTCATCATAATAAATTCCTCCAGCCCGCCCTCTGGAGGCTGAGACCCATTCAACCATCACAGCATCTCCCTGGTGTCTTCTTCCGCTGCTGCTCCTGACATATGAGGGGATGGGGTGGGGGGGGAGGCATCAGCAACCTTTCCTCAATTTAGCATAATCCCATGAGAGTACGCCTGTGCCTTCTGCCGGCAGAAGGCAAGGCCGAGTGCTCTTTCATAGATTTTGGGGTTCAGGCATTTTCCCTGCCAGAGAGGGGAGCAAGGGATCCTTGAGGTCCCGACACTACACTTTCAGCTTTTTGTTTTGTTTGGTCGTTTACTAGAGTTTCAGGATTTTTCTGCCCAGTTTTTGGTGAGTTTTGTTATGTTGTTTTATTATGTATTTCTACAATATTCACTGAATTACCTTTCTTTTTTCTTTCTCTACAGCTATCTTCCCCCCACCAACCACCCAGCTTCTCCTTTACAATCATGTTGTTATTGTGGACATTGTTTCCTCTTATGTGCGAAGTTTTTTTTATGTGGGTGCAATTCCAACTCTTGCTCTTACTTGCTGAACTATTGGATTCCTATTCAAGAAGTTGTTGCCAATGCTTACACCTTCCAGTTTTCCCTGCACTTTGTGAAGTAGTTTCTGTTTCCGGTCAAATTTTTACAGGACAAGAGGCAGAAATCTAGTTTCAGCCTTCTACACTTAGATACTCAGTTTGCCCAAAATTGTTTGTTGAAGAACTTGTCTCTTTTCTAATGTATGCTTTATGGTTCCTTTTATGGCACTCTTGCTGCCATACCTTTGTCTTGCTATGCATAATACTCCATTTCACTAACTGTTTTTCTGCTAAAACTTTTCTGCTGGCTGGCACAGTAGTGGACTACTGTGAGATTCTCTCTCCCTTTCCTGGAATCTGCACCAGGCCTTCCGAATTGCCCTTCTCATTTTCCTGTTTCCATTACCCTACGGCACTTGTGCAGCAGACTAAAAGAACTTTCTCCCCTAAGTCTTTGGCTACACCCGTTAGTGACCTTCATATTGTAAATACCCAAATATCCTTGCCAATATTTATCATGGAGACAAATTGTAAGGAAATGAAGATTTGGTCTTAGATGAATCGTATGCTTCTTTTGAGTCTCGAAAAATCAAAGCAGTCATGTACACTGAGATGTGCATATGAGTACAATAGCATGCTGCATAAAATATCACTTTATTTTTCTTTGTAAGGTTGTATCTGACTCTAAGTCTTAGTTGCTATAATAAGATCTTTGGTCACTGCCTTTGTTTATTTGTTTGTTTGTTTTTGAGAGGAAGGGTGCTGGGGGTAGGTAAACCAACTTGGAAAACTCTCTAAAAAGCCCCCCAAAATGAGGAGAGAGTTTGACCTCTAGTCTCCTGTGTCTAACATATGCATTTCAACTTCCATAAATTCAGTAGCTTAAAATAACATAAATTTATCATTTTACACTTCTGGAGGTCATAAATGTGAAAAGTATTAAATTTTCCCAGGGTAATAACCAGGATTCAGTCAGTTCTGCATTCTTTCTGGGGCTGTACCGAAGAATCCATTTCCCTATCTTAGGAGGAAACAAAGGCTGCTCCCATTCCTTAGCTCCTAACCACTGGCCACACCACTCAGCCCTCGCTTCCATCCATCCCTCTACCCCTCCTCTGTGTCTCCTGCCCCCCCTCTTTCCCTTATTTCTTCTGATTAGATCGGGCCTGCCAACCCTATCCAAAATATCTCTTTCTCACTGTCTTCAACCAAATCACATCTGCAAAGTCCCTTTACAAGTCCCTATACAAGATGTCTACAACCTTCTAGTATTGAATGGAAGTTTCTTTAAGTTTTTTTGTTTGCACTCTTTCTTAAGATTTCCATTCTGTGGATCAGGAAAATGTACATATACACAATGGAATTTTAGGCCTCTATCAGAAAGAATGACATTGCCCCGTTCGTAACGAAATGGAAGGACTTGGAAAAAATTATACTAAGTGAAGTGAGCCAGACCTAAAGAAACATGGACTCTATGGTTTCCCTCATAGGGAATAATTAGCACAGGTTTAGGCTAGTCACAGCGGAGGATCACAAGAGCCCAATGGCTATGCCCCTATGAACACATAAAATGATGCTAAGTGAAATGAACTCTGTGTTATGGAAATGAGTTATATATCACTGTTGTAATTATTTTCAACATACCATGTGAAACTGTAGCTTTTTTTTTGTTGATGGTCCTCTTGTATCCCCTTCCTGTGGTTGTCCCTGCGCTATCACTGTATCTCATCTGAGTACCCTGGATACTGTATAAGCTGGTATTAGAACTAGGGAAGGAAAAGGGAATATCAAAATCGAGAGACAAAGAATAAAAAAAAAAAAGACTCCAAAAGCAAGACTTACAAACCCTTTGGTGTAAACCAACTGAACAACTCATGGGGGAGAGGGAAAGGGGGAGGGGGAGAGGGAGGGGGAAGTAAGAGAGGAGGTAACAAATTGTACAAGAAATGTACCCACTGCCTTACGTATGAAACTGTAACCCCTCTGTACATCACTTTGACAATAAATAAGTAATTATTCAGGAATAAAAAAGCTAAAAAAAAAAAAGATTTCCATTCTGTTTCTGTCTTACATTGTGTCAGTGCTTATTACCCCAAGCAGAAAGCTTCCCATAGCAGCGTGATTATGACAACCTCAAAATGTTCTGTAGGCTGGAATTCCTGCTATTGACATGAATCAGAGAAAACAGTATTGACACTACTTTTCAATCGACCAAGTCTATTTTCAGCTTTCCTTTTGGTCTCTACATCTCTTTCCAGCTTTGTGACACTATTGTCTTCTCTTATTTGAACCTTTAATCATTTTTAACAACGCTTGAAATCTTGTAATATGGAGAGTTAATACCATTAACTTCTTCAGTTGGTTCTGATAATATTGCTACCTTAGTAAATTCATCTTTCCATTATCCCAAAGAAAACTGTATGTTGCTTGAGGGAAAGCACCATGACATACATTTGTTTGATGTTTGTTTGCTTTGTGTTTGTAAAACTATAGTAATTCTCTGTTTCCATAACTTTACTATAAAAATTTGATGAGGGAAATGGTAATGAGGAAGAGAGGAAGGGAGGAGATAGTTGTATGATTAGTTATGCCTATGCTTATATAAAGGTTTTGAATAGCGTAAGGCTTTTAAATGAGGTTGGGAATAGCAGTGTTTTTTAAAATGTACTCATTACCTTACTTTTGTAACTGTAATCCCCTTGTTCATCACATACACACACATATGTGTGTGTGTGTGTGTGTGTGTGTGTGTGTGTGTGTGTGTGTGGCTTTTATCCTGTGTTCCAGGCTTCTTCCTTTATAGAAAACATTCCATTTCTATCAAAATGCAAATTACCATGAAGGGACAAGTAACCTGTGTTAGTCACAAGTCAAGAGAGGTTCCCACAGCAATAGTCCCTAGTACTTATCTATATGAATCAATTTCACTTAATTAACCACACTATTTTTTCCAAACTACATTTAATTAGCTACCCCAAAGATTTTTCAAACAATAAATTTAGTTTTAAGCCATTAATGGAGTAGTTTCTTGCTTCTTGTAAAATTTTTGTTGGAAATATCTTTAAAAGCTGAGTCACAATGAAGCTTAATTCCAAAACTATTATGGAATATATATTCTACACATGTCAAGTATATTAAATTCAACTTATTCGGTTTCTTCTAAATTATCTTGGGATGAAAACTATGATGTAATAGTTTGGTCTTTGACTTATCTAATCTATTTTCTCAGCATAACAACTGAAAAGGAACATAGAGAACTTACATAATGTTCAAAGAAGAGTTAAAAAAGAAAAAGAAGCCAAACAAAATTTCTAAGGAAGTAAACATTATTCAAACCAGCAATGACATAGCAAAGGTAACTCAAAAAGCCTTTCAGGACAAAGGTGGTTCAACCAATAAATGACATATTTTTTTCCTTTCCAGAAAGGATAAAATAATAAGAAACAGAGTTGAGTTTTATAGTCAATCTATAAATTAAAAATTGTATTGAAGTTCTCCAACAATACACATCGATGCATAGCTAGAATATTTAAGACATTAACTTTTGTGATTATAGAAGCTTTACAAATCCAAAATAAATAGATCAAACCAACAACCTAGAGATCCAGGTTAAGCCTTCCTATGGTATAGGAAGATGAAACAAGACATAAAATGACCTATGGTCTTCCTTGTGGCAAATTATGCCATGTGCTTTTTTTCCCTGTCATGTTTATTTTTTAGTAGTCTACCATCTTTAAAAAAATAATAAACAAAATACTTGGTATATTGCCTTGAGCCTAAACCTGGAAACTCAGGAAGACTGTTAAGTAGAACTTACCCTTTGGGAAATCTCAGTCTTTCCACTCACTGTCTTCAAATGATTAGTGAGTTTTACCCTTGTTATACTACTTAATCTAAATTGATTATAAATGTTAAGCACATCTAAGCAATACCTTCCTTGCAACTTCTGGATGAATGTTTGAGCAAACAACTGGCCATGATAATTAAGACCAAGTTGGCACAGAAATCAAGTGAAATTTCCTGGAAAAGGAAATCACCCCAAATTCCTGACTTATCTTTGGTTGACTGGTTTAGAAACAATCCCTTTGGAAAACAAGAAATGTTAATGGTGGTATTAGTAGTAACAATATTGGTAAAAATGTATATATTTAGGGGCCAGTATTGAGCACAAAATTCAGAGCCTTGAACTCTGGTTCACCTTTTCCACTCACAGCTGGTACTCTTACCACTTGAGCCTTACCTTCAGTTCACACACACACACACACACACACACACACACACATCATTATAACCATCGTGAGGGAACTGAGCTTTGCTATTTAAATGTCTTGTATCTGAGAATTAATCCTAAGAAAAATAAAACAAGTGTGCAAATATATTTGTGTCCTAGGGTATTGGTCATTCATGTATAATGGATAGAAAATAAATATTTACAAATACGAAGCTAGTTTTGTCAAAATAATAAGACATGGTGTTAAAATGTCTCTGTAGGAATGGGATGAGGAAGATTGCTTTCATCTGCCTTCTCTTTCTATCTGCATTAAGGCCAAGTAAAATGAGATTTACACAAGACAAAAATGTCAGATGGTGGCTGGGAGTATGGCCTAGTGACAAGAGTGCTTGCCTCATATACATGAAGCCCTGGGTTCAATTCCCCAGCACCACATATATAGAAAATTGCCAGAAGTGGCGCTGTGGCTCAAGTGGCAGAGTGCTAGCCTTGAGCAAAGAGAAGCCAGGGACAATAATCAGGCCCTGAGTTCAAGGCCCAGGACTGGCAAAAAAAAAAAAAGTCAGACATTCACATCAAACCATTTCCAGTCCCCAGTTTCAATGATCCCTTCAAGGACCCATCTGCTTAAAGGAGCAACAAAACATTGTCAAGACTTCATCTTTTCTCAGAGTCTAGAATAGTGCCACCCAAAAATATACTTTGAAAAAGTTTAATGTCACTACTGAACATGCAACAATAAAAGCAGCAATGGAACCCCTAACAGATTGAGAGACGTATATGTCACGTTTTGAATATATTTAGAGTATTGTTTAAGAGCCAGCTCATATCTATTTTTTAAAAATGGATTGTTTTTAAATTTTCAGGAATTTTATAAGCCAGTTGCTCTCAAATTGGTAGCTCTTAATAGAACGCAATGGGACTATTTAAACCACCGAGTCAATAATGGTGAAAAATTAGGGATCAGTTTTCAAGGGGTTATAGTTAAATATTTACTAGCATACCACAGATACCTACTGAAATATTAAGAGTGGTTTGTCTCTGGTGGAAACTGTAAGGAGGTAGAAAGAAAACCAGAAGAGCATGATGTCCAAAAGTCCAAGAGAAGAAAAGGTTTTTGCCTGAGTTAACTGGGTCAAGTGATATTGAAACATGTGCTTTAGTGTACTCATTTCTGTTGCGTGTCATTGTTGGCATGTTTTTAGCTTCGTAGTTATATTTAGACAGCTCTAGCATAGATTCACCAGTTGCATCTAGTAAATAAGCATCTTCTGACAGATTTATAGGAGCTACTTACACATCTTCAATGAGTCATTTTTCAGATACATTATTAGAAATATTTTATTCTGTTCTGTGGATTATCCTTTACTATCTTAATAATATTTTGTTGAAATAAAATGTTTAAATAATTAAAATATCTGAATAATTAGTCATTTATCTTAAAATCCGTGAATTTTTATTTGCTTCAGAAATCCTTGTCATAAAGATATTTTCCCATGTTTCTCAAAGATCTACTTGGGCTTCAATTCAGGGCCGTGCGCCTTTTCACTCATGGCTGACATCGCCATTTGAGCTCCATGCCTCTAGACCAGCAGTTTTCAGGATAATGGAAGATTTAAAAAAAAAATCTATCAGGCCTTTCTGCCCAGGCTGGCACTGAACCATGATCCTCAGATCTCAATCTTCTGAGTAACCAGAATTACATGTATGAGTTACTGGTACCTACCTCAATTGTCTCTCTAATAAAGAAGAGGCTGGGGGAAATATGAGAGACAGTACAGTAAGAGGTAAACATTGGAATGAAGTAGCCATAGCTAAAAGGTTCTGAAAAATACCAGTACCCAGAAGTTAGAATTAGCAAGGAACAATTTCTCAAGCACAGTTTCCAAAGGAAGTATAGTCCAACTGACACATTGTTGTCCAAATTCTCGTCTCCAGAATTATGAAGCAATGAACTTCTATTGGTTAAGCCTTGAGTTACTTGGCAATTGTCATGGCAACTATAGGTAACTAACATGGCTGGGAAACTGAGGTTTAGTGAAATAATGTGTCCAAAATTTCATTAAAAGGTTTTCCAAGTCAGTGGCTCAGGACTGTCATCTTAGCTACTCAGAAGGCTGAGATCTGAAGATTCGGGTTGGCAGGAAAGTCCATGAGACTCTTATCTCCAATTAACTGCCAAAACACTGGAAACGGAGTTGTGGCTAAAAGTGATGAGTGCTAGCCTTAATCACAAAAGCTCAGGAACAGTGCACAGGGCCTGAGTTCAAGCCCCAGGACTGGAAAAAAAACACTCCAGCAACTCTTTTCTTCTTCAAGTAGAAGTCCTGGAGTAATGATCATGAGAAAGAGTTGCTTGCAATAGTCCTCAGCTCCTCTCACCTAGCCAGGGTGTCTTTCTGCCTCCTGAAGCCTCCCTTTCCCCACACAAAAAAACAAAAATCATCATGAAAATACTCTTGCAAATCAATTTCTAGTGAACTCATTAACAATCTGATAATTAACAAAGAACAATGCCTTACATTTGCATTAACTCTCAAAATGATCTCTAAAATAATTTTCAAAATCCTCTAGGAACATAATATTCCACATAAAAGAAAGTAGAAGACTGGAGATGGGAACATTCTCGAAGGAACTCAGACTACTTTGGAGTCTCTCCTCAATATTTTATTTCATGTGTTCAAATATATATTAGATAACACTCATTTATACATCAATATATGCTAGATATCATGTGTTTATATAACAATATATTAGATATCACACATTTATATCTCCACTGTATGCTATGTATATCCAACTGTTGTTAGCACATATTTATTTATCCAATATGTTAGATATCATATTTACACATATAATAAATGTTAGATATCACTTGTTTATTATCCAATATATGCTCTATCACCCCATCTATGCCTTTCAATATTGTGAAATGACCATGTTCTTCAAAAACCATTGCTGACATATTCAATATAAAGAATCATTTCTGAGAAAAAAAATTCTCATCTGAAAATCACGTTTTTGTTTTTGTTAACATGGAAATGATATGAGGTGTCTCTAGAGAGTAAGAGTTTCAGTTTTGTGAAACATTCAGTAAGCCAGACATGGTTAGGTATTTTAGAATGTGGAGGGAAGGGTTTTATTTTACATCATTGTCATAGTCATAACATTCCGTTCACACCAGCTATTTTACATCAATAAGAACACAATGTTGGTGGGTACATCACAACCTTATGTACCACATGCTCTAACATTTTGATTTGGTTAGTTTAACTCCCTGAGCCTGGTCTCAAGGCCTGGGCACTGTCCCTGAGCTTCTTTTGCTCAAGTCTAGTGCTATATCGCTTGAGCTATAGCCCCACTTCTTTGCTTATATATCTTATTTTATATTTGCTATAGGAGTAAAACGGCTTAATGGCAAAGATACAAGGTCTTTTGTAGAAAATTAGTTTTTCAAAATAAAATACTAAGAATTTTTCTGGTTTCTTTGTATTATCAGAGATAGAAAAATTCTATTAAGAAGTTGTCTACTGGGCTGGGGATATGGCCTAGTGGCAAGGGTGCTTGCCTCCTATACATGAAGCCCTGGGTTCAATTCCCCAGCACCACATATACAGAAAACGGCCAGAAGCAGCGCTGTGGCTCAAGTGGCAGAGTGCTAGCCTTGAGCAAAAAGAAGCCAGGGACAGTGCCCAGGCCCTGAGTCCAAGCCCCAGGACTGGCCAAAAAAAAAAAAAAAAAAAAAAAGAAGTTGTCTACTGTTAAAGCAACATGTGGCTTTGTATGCAAAACTCAGAAAGACTAGCTGTCAATTTTAACATTATAATATGCAAAACAAAAGAATTATTGTAAAGGAATTACTCCAGGAAAGGATAAAAGATCAAAGGGTTAATTAAAATTCATTTTATAAAATGATACCTTTCACAGATACTAACTTCTGAGTAATTTAGCATCCTGTTGAGATCACAATTATTTCCAGGACAGGAGAAACAGAATAATTTTATATAAAAAAGTATGATTACACTATAATACTTTGAAAGATTTTAATGTAATGTATTTTTATATAAGATAAATATTTTTTGTCAATAAAAATCATTTTCAAACTTCATTTTTCTTACAAATATTTGATTTATTTGTGGATAATTTTATATTCAATGATAAAACACTTTTTGTCAATGGTCCATCAATATAAGATAAATATTTTTTATCTGTTTAGCTATCATACCACTCAGTCTCTAAGTAATTTTTAAAACTGTATTTTAAGAGCATTTCTACATGATCCAATAGACTTCATTCCATTACTTTTAAACAGCTGTAACTTTCCAGAGATTCCCATCATTCATTGGGCTAATTTTACTGTGTGAAGTCCCTTCAAACTTGAACCTGAAGTGAAAGCCATTTTTGCAAAACATCCTTTGTGTTACTGTCAGACATCAACAACAATAGACACTAGTTAAAAATCAACAGCTAAGGAAGTTAGAAAGCAAAGATAGGAATACTTAAGTCATGGATGCTGAAATACATTTCTAAAATCAGAGATGCAAGCTTAATTGAGTGTTTCTTTTGTGCAGCATTCCATTCTCCTACAAAAAGAGATACTATCAATCGTATGATGCATCTAAGAATCCAAGAACCAAGACATATGTATTTATAGCCTGGATGGGCCTTCACTTCCTTCATAATCACCATCATCATTATCATCATAATCACCATTACTTCTTTCATTCATTGGACAACTACTGTGTAACATATTGCCTTCACCTGCATGATCTAAATCACTGTCCTGTCTTAGCTTCATCTGGCTATCTTAAGTGCTTTCAAAATTATAAATGTACAGACCCACTAGACCAATTGTTTCAAAATCTTTGAGCATATGATCAGACGTCTACATATTTTAAGTCTCCCCAAGGTAATCCAAAGGACAATGAGTCAAGCACTCTTGCCACTAGGCCATATTCCCAGCCTCCTGAAGGACAATGAATATTTCAAGTCACTGAAAAGTCAGCCCTCCCAAAAACCTCAAGAAAGTCATTCTTAGGATCCCTGTCTACTATTTAAACTCAGGTCTGCTCTATGCTAGACATTGCCTTTTACAACTATTTTTCTATGCTATTATCAAATACTTGGAATAAAAATTACCCTGAAAATGTCACAACCTTGTTAGTCGAGAGAGATAATACTGCACAGATGAAAAGGAACCATAATAAAAGAGGTCACTTTATTAATATATTTTAAGAAAGAAATAATAGCCATAGAATGAATAGGTCTAAGATTAATTCATCTGAAGGCCAGATAATAACATTAATAATTACTGAGACTTCAAATACTCAGGCTTAGACTTCAATGTACATTCATAATTATACGTGACATTCATTATAATTAGGGTCAAGATTTTTAGTCCTATTTATCATATAAAAGCTGTTGGCTGCAGGTAGCTAATTGCTATAGTGAAACCAAAGAACTAAATTATGCTGAGGTGCCACGCTCTGTAACTCAAGGTATTCCTAGACTAGGCATCTCTTTGGTTGCTGTACTATACCATTAGACCCTAGGCTAAAAAGAGTAAATTCCCTGTTATTAGACTTTCTGCTCACTAATGATACCTTGATAGCCTGTATCTCTCTCATGGCTCCATCAAGTCCTTTTTGTCTAAAGTATCTTCTGAAAAACACACACACAAAATAAATCACTATATCCTGGTTTCCCCTTTTTCCCAATGTGACACATGCTGAGCCATTCATAGCTTGTGACTGAGCCTTCAAGGATCACTTCTGTCAGCATTCTACTAGAAAATAGGGAATTTCATATTCTGATTAGTTTCCGAGTACTGTGGTCTTAGAAACACGCAGGACCTTGCAGGAGACCCCTTCCCACCTCCATTTTGTGAAATGTATGATCGCATTCAGTAGGGTTTTATTGCTAAGTTGCCCACAAAGGCAACCATGTTTGGTTACACACACAAAAGTAGATTCTTTGTCCTAAGTAGCCACTGCTCCATTCCTTTTTTGATCAGCATTTTTCATTTGTGTAGAATTGTGGAAATTCGTAGTATTGTTTCAAGAAGTAGTTTGTAAAGAAGCCAAATTAGTGAGCTGAGTCCTTCACATGCCTTAAACTTTTCATATTATTATTAAAGGAAACTATCTACATATAAAACACCAACTCAAGAGAATAATATGATTGGATACAAATGCAAATGAGCCTATATGGGATTGGTGAGTGAAGACATGACCACAGGGGTATCATGGAAGTTAAGCTGGTTTATACATAATTTGTTAGCCCATTTCCTTAGTGATGTACTGCTTTTAGAGAATCTAAAACGAGTTTGTCCGTGTATCCAGGGTTCATTGCTTCCTAACATCATTCTCTCGTGTAAATAAATCCCCAAAAGACTGCTCTGTCCTCCAGTGAGAAAAAATATTGGACCCCAATACGGATGCAAATTAAAAGGACTCTTTCAAAACTGTATTTAAGAGCCAAACAACAATCACAAAATTGTGCAATGTGCACAGAAGCAAAAGCAGGGGAACTATTTGGGTGACTGTAAAGTCCATGTCATGGAGCAATGACAACTTTCAGAATCCAAATGCAAATCAATGGAGATATCTGCCCAACAGGCAAAAGTCCACTGGCTCACTGGTTTAGGGCTGCTGTGAGCTTCTTTTAAAGAAGTATTCCCATGAAATTCTTCATACAGGAAAACAATCTTAAATTAGATTTTGAACAATTATAAAGTAACTTCGTAGTTGTGGCAATTAAAATGTTTACATGATATGTGAGTTGAGTCAAAAAGAATTCAAAGCAAAATTTTATCTTGCTGCAAGTGAACTCTTTCCAGGTAATTTCAGACTAATCTGATAATGGTTGCTAATTATGCTATGAAGAGATTTAGTGAATTAATTGTAGTTATCTTGGAACAACACTTCTAGAAGACTGGGATGGAAGGGAAGCCTTGTTTAAAATTGCTTACTTTAGCAGTGGTTCAGAGGGCAAAACAGTAAAAATAATTTGCAAGTCACGAAAGAGAAATACACATTATTAGAATAGAAGCAAATTCTTTAATACTGCCTATAAATGCGATTTGCATGCAATATTAGATTATAACCAAATCACATGTTTTATTCAAATAAATGTATTTGAGATGTACTACTAAAAATCATTGCCCACATATAGGTATCATATTAAAACATTCCACAGTTTATGTAAATTTTTATAATTTGGTACTTGACCAAATGTTTTTATTATTCCTTCATGTATGGCTTCAATCTTTTAAAAGGTTTCAAATTTCCTCTTTTTTTGCTAACTAAGCTTTCACCTTACTTCGTCTAGTAAAATGTTTTTAAAAAAATAATCACTAGAAGATGATGAGCCTGCCAGGTAATATTGCCAGGATAGATACCCACAATGCCAGGGAGCTTCTAGTTGTGTGGAGGAGCAGTTGATATACAACAAATTACTTAATTCTGCTGCTTTTTCCAAGAGTGTTGTATTTGCCTTGTGACTTTACCCTTAGAATGTGAAGCCTTCCCTTGATGGATCCTTCTACTCACTTTAACAGTAATCATCTAAGACAGCAGTATATATGATCAGGTTGCCTTTCCTAAATATAGAAAATTGATATTTATTGTAGAGATAAGAATATATGTGGGTACAACATGTATATAGAGAAAAATAATATCACAAAAGAAGATTCAAGGCCAGCTTTTCTCTTCCCGGGATCTGGGATTCTTTCACTTGGAAGCTAATTGTTTCTTTCATTTTCCCCCTTTCTTTCTTTTCTCATTTCCACCCTCTTTATAGGCTAAGCACAGCTTTCCTAGATATTCAAGTGCTCTGTCATTGACCTCAAATTACCATTTGCCAACCCAGTCTCCCAATATGGCGTCTTGTAGGCAATAGGATTGTTCTAGGTATTAGTAATACATAAAAGGATGAAATATACTCTGTAGTTTCCAAAGCCCATATTCTGAGTAGAATAGGTTCAGGTTAAGCAAAAATACAGGTAGTATTCAAATATATTCTGTTACTTAGCCAACATTTACTGGATACTGAAAGCACTACTAGAATTCTGTGCTCAAAAGATGGCAGTGGGCAGAAGAGGACTGATAGCAATATGAGACAGACAATAAGAGCCTGATTTGGGCTTGGGCTCTTACTGATGTCAGTTCTTGGGGAGGGGAGGGCTTGGCCACTGGGGACAATAAGAGTGTCTTTAGTCACTGATAGTGAGAGCTTGGACTCTAAATGAAGAGATCACCTGGTTCAAATCCCAGATGGGTTACCCAAGCAAAATAACTCCTTCAGGAAGGAGTTATATTGGTAACCGAGGAGTTATTTTGCTTGCACTAGACTGAGTAGCATATAAGTGTGTGTGCGTATGTGTGTATGTGTATGTATGTTTATGTGTGTGTGTAACAGTACTTTGCCTTATACCAAGAGAATCTCATATAAATGTTTGTGGGCATTAATATTATTCATTGATGACCATGCCAAAAGCTTCTAAAGAAACATGTAATCTTGTAGCAACACTCTTGGTCTTGAAGAATTCACAATGGGGAATTTTCACATACTTCTCTTGATTGATCATAAAGCAAAATATAACCCAAAACTAAACAAGACCATTAAAAATGTTTAAAGATCGTGTACATATATAGACTATGCTATGCAACACTTGGAGAAGAAACATTCTTTACTTCTCCAAACACACATGGAACATTGTCCAAAATATCCTATATAGTTGCCATATAAGAATTAAGTTAAAAACACTTAATAACGAAAAGATGTCACAAAGAAAACTTAAGACTACTTTATGAAGAAAATCAAAGTAATAGATGTATAACGAATGATCATGTAAATGCCATGTATTGAATTATGAGGGATACAACTGAAGATGCCCTCCTCAGAGGGGACCTTCACAGCTCACATCCAAGAGAAATGAAGTCTCATCCAGGCACCGTGGCTCAAGTCTGTTCTACTAGTTTCTTGGGAGGTGGAGACTGGGGGATTCCAATTCACGGCTAGCCCGGGCATAAGATTTCTTAAGGCCTCATCTGAACCAATGAGTTGAGTGTGATGGCGTGTGTCTGTTCAAGCACAAGGCCAGGCGGCAGTGGCCGATGCCGGTTATTCCCAGCAATGGAGGACGCACAAGTAGGAGGCAGCCCTCCTTGGCCTGGACAAGAACAGAGACTCTATCTTGAAAATAACCAGGTCATCCATGGGCTGGAGGCATGGCTGAACAGCAGGAGACCCTAAATTCAATCTTTTGTTCTTTATTGTCCAAGTGAAGTACAGAGGGGTTACAGTTTCCTACGTAAGGCAGTGAGTACATTTCTTATCCAACTTGTTACCTCCTCTCTCATTTTCCTCCCACCTTCCCCCCTGAATTCAGCCTTCAGTATAATAAACCTCTTAAAATATATGAACAGGACTTCCAGGAAGGAGTGGAAAGAGTATCCAGAGAAGGGTGGTTACTGTTAGCTACTCAGGGAGGCTGAGATCTGTGCAGTGTGGCTCAAATCTAGCCTGTGCAGGAAAAGTCCATGAGACTCTGATCTCCAATTAACCATCAAAAAGCCAGAAGTCCAGCTGTGGCCCAAGTGGAAGGGCATCAGCCTTAAGCAAAAAGAAATCCAAAACAAAAAAACAGCCCAGGGATAGTGCACAAGTGCTAAATTCACACCCAGGACCACCATCAGAAAAGAAAGGAAAAAGTGGGGTTGAATTTAGAGAAGTATGTCCCCCAAACAATAATTATTAAAGTGAGGAGAATTGTCAACAAATCAACTAAAGCAGGACTCTGGAAATACCAACTCATTCGGGAGACAAAAACTTCGATGATAGAGGACAAATCATTGTTTTCCAGGAAAATTAGAGGATGTGGTAGCCACAAAAGAGTTTACTTTGTTTGTATATCATGGTTGTGATGGTGATTATGGAATAACACACTGCTTTTTAATGCTATAAAAAGTTTAAATGCTCCTATTTAACTAAATGAAATTAGAAATGGACTTGGAAACATCTTTCTTAATCGTGTATAGGAAAGAGTGATCTGTTTTAAAATGCACATTTGATCACAGCACAACACTGCTCTCAATATCCACTGCAAGGGCCTTAACTACAACCCAGCCTGCAGCATCTTATGGCCTTGCCTATGCCCAGCTCTCTGTCCTCAGTCCCTCTGTCCTCTCCTTCCACTCCAGCTACACTGACTTCCTGGCTGATCTTCAAAGTGTGGTCCTCCTTTGAGGCCCTTCCATTTCCTCTGTCCTTTGTCTAGAATTTCCTGCCTTCAGATCCCACTGTGATCCCCTTTTTGGTCAGTTCTCTACAAATGTCCCCTCTTTACAGCCTACTCATGGACTACTCTAAGGCAGCAAGCGCCTTATAGCTCTCCCCTCCTCTCTTGTCTCTCGTCTCCCTCTCCCATTACTTCTCTCTATATATATCTCCCCCTCTCATTTTCTCCTTCTTCCCTTCTACTCTGCAAAGGTACATATTTGGGATTTGTTTTGTACACAGGTTTTTGCAGAATGATTTCTGGGGAAAGAAGACATCCAAATCATTGTCAGGTCAATGTACAGAATGTAATTCCTTTCGTTGTGTCATTTGAAGAATTACAGCTAGCATTCATTGTCTCTTTATTCCTTGCCAGCCCTTCACTTGGTCCTTCTCCCTTAGGAATTAGAAGATCACTATCTACCCAGCCTGATCCTGAGGTCCTGAGACCCAATTTCCTTCTTCACTACTAAAAACAATTTAAAAAATCCAGCAGCCACAGGAGGAAGAGGAAGAGGAGGAGGAGGAGGAGGAGGAGGAGGAGGAGGAGGAGGAGGAGGAGGAGGAGGAGGAGGAGGAGGAGGAGGAGGAGGAGGAGGAGGAGGAGGAGGAGGAGGAGGAGGAGGAGGAGGAGGAGGAGGAGGAGGTTAAGTATATGGCATAATATGCTGGGAGTTATTCACTGAGTGTTGTTCTATAAGCCAGTCGTTAATTGTGGAGGAGGCTTATTCACCAAAAATTCTTTTTTTTCTTTTTTTGTGCAATATTGGCAAATTTATAAAGAGACACCATTTTAGCGCAACAAATAAAAGTCACATCTTCAATTTCTGTGCTTTAGGGGTAGGAAATGCTTAGCTATTCATTTTAAGCAGATTTCACAGAATTCAAGAGAGCCCATTTTAGAAAATCACTGCAGTCTCTCATCCCATCGTATCTTCAAAATTAAATTACTTATGTTTCATTTTATTCTGAAAATAGCTTGTCATAAGACAATTCTTTGGATCCAGGTACCTACATCTTGCCTCAAGAGAGAATGAGCCGTATTTCTTAAATCTGAAGCGCTTCAATCCATACCTTGTTCCCCCCCCCCTCAAAAATTATACATGAATGTTAAACTTTGAAATGTCATCCTTTCATTGCCAAATAGCCAATCTTTCCCCAGGAAATTGCTAGTCTGGGCTCACTGATTGTATCTCTGAAATTGCACCATATTCCAAATATGAATTTTTAGCAATTGTAACTTGGCCAGAATAAAATAGAAAAAGCCTCAAAGCCAGGCACTTTACAAATAGGAGATGTTTCATACTTTAAGAGAAAGAACGTCTGTCATTCATGCTTGAAATATACAATGCTACAAAGTTGGTTCCTAATTTTAATTTTTTTCAACACATTGTAAGTTTTTAAAAAGAAATGATGGTTCATTGTAAACAAGAACCTAAAATAACCTATTCATACTTACAAAGTTTCTCAATAATAGGCAACATTTACATCTAAGTCCTTCTTTATACAACTGCCTCAAATAAATTTTTTTTATTTCATCCATAGCATAGTGTTACAATTTGTGGTTAAAATTACATGTACACATCTCAACTATGTTATTGGGGATGACAATGTACCACCACAGTAAAAGTCCCCTAAATACTTAGAAGAAATAATAGTGAGAATGCTTGATTAGCAAATGACTTCTTGAATTTAACACCAAAAGCACTAATGATAAGTAAAAGCACACAAATGAAATTAGGTTAAATTTTTGAACATCAAAGGACTCGGAGTGAAAGGCAATCTGTGGATTAAAAGAAAAGACTGACAAATCCATTTGATAACAGGTTAATGCATCATCATTCTTTAGCTTAACCACAGAATTAAAACGCTGATTTAAAAATAGGTAATGAACACAGCTAGATACTTTTTCTGAAGATGATATAAAAAAAATGTCAAACAAGCACACGAAAAATGATTGTCACCAACCATTAGAGAATGCAAACCAAACATACTGAGGTGTCACCTCATTGGCATAGCTACTCTTCAGAAAAACAGAAAATAACAAATGGTGAGGATGTGGAAAAAGTAGGACCCTTGCTTAAGATTGTACAATGAGGCAACTGCTAAAGGAAACAGCATAGAAATGCCTCAAAAATTAAAAATGGAATTGTCATATGATCTAGTATCCCATTCTTGGTATATTAAAAGGAATTTTTTAAAGAATTGAAGGATTTTAAGTAGATATTACTATATTAAATAGAATTACTATATCATAATCAGCATGAACCAAGAGGTAGAAGAGACAAGGTGTCCATCAAAGAATAGGCAAACAAAATAGGGTATAAGCATGAAATGGGGGCTGGGAATGTGGCCTAGTGGTAGAGTGCTTGTCTAGCATGCATGAAGCCCTGGGTTTGATTCCTCAGCACTACATATACAGAAAAAGCTGGAAGTAGCGCTGTGGCTCAAGTGGTAACTTTGAGCAAAAAAGAAGAAGAAGAAGAAGAAGAAGAAGAAGAAGAAGAAGAAGAAGAAGAAGAAGAAGAAGAAGAAGAAGAAGAAGAAGAAGAAGCATGAAATGGAATATCACTCAGCCTTAAAAAGAATGAGAACTCTTCACATGGAATCAAACAGAAGAACTTTGAGGACATTATTGAGACATAAAGATGTTAAATCTTGCTCATTGGATAGCATAATGGAAAATTAGCCCGTGAGCAGTACAGACAGAGCTCAGATGTGTTAGGGAAAGCATTGAAGAAAGGAGAGGACAGCTCACATCCGTTAGCTGGATATTTGGGAATTCACTAAGCATTTCTGTTCCTGTGTTCAGTGATTGAAGCATCTGAAGCACTGAGTTTAGTTTCAGCTCCAAAAGACAAATAAAGTACAGCACAAGTTTAAATGATTCGATGAGATATCTTTATCGCTTGGCTTTTAAAAAAGATATTTTCATAAGACATTAATGATTTGATGAGTTATTGGAACAACATGCTTAAGGACATAGATATTAAGGTGAATTTTACTGTAGAAATAATAATAAAATGCCTGTAAACAAAAGATTCATCATATTTATCTAGATCATTTTCTATATGGCTGATTTTTTTTTCCTTTTTGGTCAGTTGTGGGTCTTGAACTCAGGGCTTGGGCACTGTCACTGGACTTTTCCACTTAAGACTAGCGCTCTACCACTTTAAGCCATGGCTCCACTTCTAGGTTTCTGGAAGTTAATTCGAGATAAAGGTCTCATAGACTTTCCTGTCTGGGATGGCTTTGAACAACGATCCTCAGATCTCAGCCTCCTGGCTAGCTATGATTACAGACATGAGCCACCAGCACTCAGGGCTGGTTTTGCTAGGGACTTTTTTCTGCTCAAATTTACTGTGGCCACCAAAATCTAGGCCAGTGGTTACCAAACTTGAGCAGGTATCAGAATCATATAGAGGGTTTGTTAAAATAACAGGTTCCTACTGCATTTTTTTTCTCGTTCAGTAGGTTTGTGAGAAACCTCAAAAACTTGTATTTTTACCATGTTCTCAGGCAATATTGATGATACTCTACCAGTTGGTAGAGAAGGAAAACTTGAGACCTCTATACATAGAAATTTCTATTTATCTTTAACAAGCTCACTAAATGTCATGTGGAAACATTTTAAATAAAACATGTTTCTCACTTAAAAAATAAGGTTGTGCATTAAGAAGGGCATGGCGGCTCAAGCCTTCAATTCAAGCTAATCAAGAGGCTCAGATCTGGAAGACTGCTGTTTGCAGCCAGCCTGGGAAGTTCACTAGACTCCATTTGCAAGATATCCATCCAAACAAAACACCCACAAAAATCTGGGTTAGGGCATGGCTGAAGTGGTAGAGCCTCAGCCCGGCACATATAAGGCTGTGAGCTCAGACACCAACACCATAAAACAAATCTTAGCTACAGTAATAAGTCTAAGAAAATAAAGGAATAAAAGTAGGGAAGAAAGAAGTCAAATTATCCCCATTAGTAGATATGATCCTAAAAAAGACTTTAAAGACGTCACTAGAATGCTCTTAGATCTGATATTTACTTTCAGCAAAGTAACAGGACATAACATGAACAGATTTTTTTGTAAAGTAGCTTTTCTGTATGCTAACCACAAACTAATGGAAAATAAGTCTGGACAGCAATTCCACTCACAATACCCCAAAACAAAAACATAAGAACAAGCATAAATGTTAAGTAAGGTAAGCAAAGCTCAGAGAGACAAACAATACATGTTTTCTCTCATGTTCAGAAGCTAGACTTAAAATACTGGGACATGATAAATTTTACAAGACTCTAGCATTCACACAAAATGAGACCAAAGGAGAATACTCTTTGGGGAGGAATACACAGGCACAAGGCCACTGATCAAATAAAATAAAACTTATCAAAACAAAAAAAAACATGCCTTTATTTTTAAGGTCATATTGATGGTATAAGTAGTCTCTCTTGTTTGGTGTGAAATGAAGACCTCAAAAAAAATAATAATAAAGCCCTGATACCTAAATAAGATCCAAGAGTAACACTAATTAACACCAATTCTTCGCGAGAATGTCAATAGACATTCATACTAAATCAAGCACAAAAAGGAAACAAAGTTTTATGTGCAATCCTTTCTTTTCACTTATCCTGATAGAATTAAAATGATCTGAGAATGCACACATCCCAGATGAACATGTTTCTGGGCTTGACTTCCCAGCCCCTTCCTGCGGTAACAAGGTTAGCAGATAAGCAGCTCAAGCTGCTAGATGCCTTCTGAGGTTGACTGACAATCTTCTTACCTGCACTTCCAAGACTGAGGAGTACTTCCTCACAACATACTCTGTTCACTCTGTTGTTGTTGCTGTTGTTTCTGTTAGGAATAATCTGAAATCAGAAACTAGTGTTTTAGCCATTAGTAATGAGTCTAATAGTACATGAGGGGTTAGGATCAGATTCCCAAATGAACAGCATCTTTATCCATGTTTCTTGGGGTGACAGGGTAGCATTAAGCCCGAGAGGAAATCCTTCTGCAACAGATACAACTGATCTCTTGTTATAATTGTGCCAAAAAGTTCTAGAAAGAAGTAGAAATATCTTCTTAAAGTACATATTGATGGATGTGGCTGTTTTGTGATAATCAGAAGGAAACTTAAAATGTGCCAGACAATCTTCTGAAGTCATTCCACCCAGCAATATTACATGAATTGCCAAAATCTTTACTTGTTTGACTATGGTTTCCTCATAAGTCACAAATTTTCTAAGAAAAGAAGCATTTTCAAATGCCAAATCCCCGCTTTCTCTCTTGATCTAGAAGGCATTTTCTCTAGTATAAAAGACAAATGTGATAAAAGTGTGTCATTTCTAAAGTTTCATTTAATAAAAAAAACAATTTCACTCAGGTTTTTAGAAAATAAAACTAATGAATTATCAACTTTGACACTGACAATTTGATTAAGTTATCCAGTTCCTCAGTCAATAATTTTAAGAGGACCTATGTTTCTCTCCAAAGAACCTTTAATACTTTAATGACTAAATTTTATGGAGAAATTTTTGCTCCATTTGATTTAAGAAAATACTTAGGTATTAACTGATTTTCACTATCAATCCTCTCAGAGAAAAGTAAAAGCTAGTTATTATATTTTTTCCTGATCTAAACCAAATTTCTGTAAAATCACCTTCTTTGACTACCTCTCACTTCTCACCCCCACTTGAATGTTGAATTCACTAACAGATTCATTGACTCAACAATATCACCGAACAAAACCATGATATTGATACAGATATTGATAATTTAAGGGTGAAAAGTAAGATATACACAATTTCTATTTTCATCATATCTTAATGTATTAATAATTAATCAAAGTACAACCAAACTAATATAAAATCACAACTATAGCCACTACTAAAAGTGAAAAATGCACAGCCACATGAAGGAACACAGCAAGGAGAACTGATTTGAGCTCAAGGTTAAAAAAGTAATATGGAAATGTAAGTAATTATGATTCATCCCAGATTACGCAGAAAGAGAATGGAACTCATCTCACAATAGAAAAAAATGTCAAAGAATTTATGGATGTTTTAGTTCACAGTGATAGAGGAAAACATGAAGGGTAAAGAAGGGAACATGCTAAGAGAATCACATGACAGGTGAGATCCTGGAACAACCAAGGAATAGAGAAGTTAGTGTGGATTCAGGGAAGATGTGCACGGAGACACTGGAGCAATGTAAGGAGCGTCAAGATTCATGACTACAAGAATAAGTATTGTTAAAATGTCCATACTACAAAAAACCCTGCATATTTCATGCAAACTCTATACTATTCTTTACATCAATAGAAAACAGAGTCTGCAATACATATGGAGCCACTAAAGACCCACAATAGCCAGAATCATTTTGAGCTAGAACAAAGTTGAAAACATCAAATTTGCTGATAATAAAATATGTCCTAAATTTTGTTGTTTTATTGTAAAGGTGAGTACATTTTTTTTGTTGAACAGTGTTACCCCTTCATCATTTTCTCCCACTTTCCCATCCCCCAACTCTTCCCCCCCCCCACCCCAGTTGTAAAGTTCATTTCCAACAATGTCTTGTGAGTATCACTGTTGCACTGGTTCATCCTTTGGTCCTTTGGCTCACCATTTTGCCATTCCCCTTCCCTTTCACAAATAAGATAAATGTACATACAAGACACAGGCTACCAAAATCAAAAGCAGTGATAACAGGGGATAAACCAGAAGAAAAGAAAATACTTCACACAGTACATTTTGAAGAGTACCAGAGTTGAATTTCATTATCACAGTGCTTCTCCTAGATATTATGCTTTTATTTAGGTAGCTCAATGGAAAATTAACTTTTATCCCCAGTAGTTCATGCTGCTAGCTCAGATTGTATTTGCTATGAATACACTAAAGCCTCCAAGTCTTAATAAATAAAATAAAATATAACCTATATGTATAATAATCAAAAAGTATAACACTTGCATAAATACAATGAAATAGAACAGAGCCCAAAGATAAATCTATACAACTTATTTTGTAAGTATTCTTAGACAAGAGAACCAAGCACACACAATGGCAAAAGGAAAGTCTATCCAAAAAAACTACTTCAAGGAAATGCCTCCATTTTCTTCTATATGCATAATAATGAAATTGGGCTATTACCTCAAACTATACCCAAGATGAACTTAAAATGCCCTTACAACTTAAGTATAAGATCTTAAACCATTTAAATGCTAGGAGAAAATGCTTCCCGACATTGATCTTGGCAATGATAACTTGGATATGACACAAAAGCAGAGGTAACTAAAATAAAAATAGACTAATAGAATTGCATCAAATTGAAAAGCCTCTGCACAGCAAAGGAAGCAACCCACAGAGTAAATCATGATCCACAGAATGGAAGAGAATGGCTTCAAAATATACATCTGAGAACAGGTTGTATTTAAGATATAGAAAAGAATAATAGAGGGGAAAAATCCAACTTTTAAAATGTGCGAAGGATCTATAGACACTTCTTAAAATGAAATATTCAAGTAATCAATGGGTATATAAAAGGGGGGAGGTTATCCTCACTAAACACCAGGGAAATGAAAATCAAAACCATAATGAAGTCAGGCGTGGTGGTACATGCCTAAAATCCTACAATTTAGAAGCTAAATCAGGAAGATTGGGTGTTAAAGATCAGCCTGGGCCTCATAGTGAGAATCTGTTTCAAAATGAAGAAAGAAACAAGAACTCCACAATGAATATCACTCCTACTTATTAGAACAGCTGTTGCAAAGAATATGAAAGATAATAAGTAACAGTGAGGATGTAGAAAAATGAGAATCCTGTAGATTATTGGAATATAAATGAGCACAGCCACTACAGAAAACATAACAGAGTTTCCTCAAAAAAATAAGAAGAGAACTACCATATGATCCAACAATTCCACTTCTGAGAATAGATGTAAAGGTAATAAAATGAGAATCTCAAAGTGATAACTATATTCCTATGCTCACTGTATCATCATCCACAATAATAAGATAGGGAAACAACCTAAGAGTCCATCAATGGATGAATGGATAATGTGTGTACATACACACAAACAAGTTGAACCCTGAAATCTATACCTCATAGAATATTATTTAAAAGGAAAACACCACTTATAACAACAAGAAAAAAGCTGGAGAATATTATGGTAAGTGAAATTAGGCAGACACCAAAATACAGGCACTATGTGATCTCATAGGTGTGTAGAATCTAAAATAGTTCAAGTTAACAAAGCAGAGAATGGAATGATAAATGTTCTAGTGGCACCCGAACAAAAGGGAAAAAAAGAAATGATGTTGTTCAAAGGTACAATATTTCAGGCAAGCTGTGGGTTTTGGAGATCTAAGGAACAGCAAGATGACTATAGTTAACAATAGTACTACATGCTTGAAATTTACTAAGAGGATGGATCTTGAGTATTCTGACGAGTGGGAAGGAAGGAAGGAAGGAAGGAAGGAAGGAAGGAAGGAAGGAAGGAAGGAAGGAAGGAAGGAGAAAGGGAAGGGAAGGGAAGGAAAAAGAAAGAGAAATAAAAAAGGAAATCTGCTACAATCAATATAAAAAAAAGCTAGAGTGGCTACATTAATATCAAACAAAGTAGAATACACTGAAGTATTCTGGAACAAATACCAATATATATTTCATGTCCAGGAGGTAAAGAACAGTATATACTTACAAATGGCTTTACACAGAAAGATGTGAGAACAATCTCCATTGATTCTTCATCCCCCTAGGGAGAGTGGGGGGTTGGGGTGAGCTTTTCCACTACTTGAAGAATCTGAGAGGGAAATCCTGAGAATCTGTTTATCAGAATATTTAAAGTGATCATATCTAAACTATCATGTTAAATAACATTACTAAGAGAAATTTATTTGACCATGAAATTTAAAAATTGGGGCACATGTACACTGCTATTTCTCAAATCCAAGCTGCAGTAATTAGAATTTCAAGCTGCATTTTGTCTATCTAATGCACCCCACAGATCTGACACTGGAATGCCTGCAAGATAGACTGCTATTCTCTGAAGACTAGTACAAAGAACAAAGATGATGATTCTGCAGTAGCAAAATGTATGAATTAAACAGACATTTTCAGGACCTTTCAACCCAGTTCTGAACTCTATGTCATTTGAACTAAAAAGGTCTGCCAAAAAATAAATAAATAAACAACCAAAATCTTAAAGAAGTACCAGAGCTTCAAAGATTAGCAATATGTTTATATTTTTAATGACATGTCAAGGACTCAAGTAAAACTGAGCTAGCTAAAGGAAGTTTTAAAAAATAACAATAACTGTTCTTTCTGAGGGAGATAATGTTTCCACAAGGCTAATAAGCAGGTGTAGGAATCAGTGTGACTATTAATGGGGACCTGAAGTGCCTTCTATAAGAGAGGAAAGCAAGTGAGCTCACTATTTAAAACGAGGACCGGAGCTAACCAATGTCCCTCTGAACTGAAGCTGAAATAACCTAAGTTGACACTGCTGCCTGAGGAGGTCACACATGCAAAAGACAGAAACACACAAGATCCGTTTCTCAACTCGGACCCAAGTCCTCTAGCGGCTCAGTAATACTCATTATCACACAAAGTTTAATGTAAGACCTGACAGTAACTTAAAAATTGCTAGCAAGGAAAGACTGAGTCCTGACAAAGATGGGGCAAAAAATCAACGCTTTAAGCCGCAAGCTAAAATTTCAATGTATTTTTTTAAATCAATAATTGGAAAAACTAATTTGATACAAGAAATTAAAACATAAAGTGAGAAATCCAAACTTCATATTGAATAGGAATCAACAGCGTTTTTATTTGGTTATCATGGGGGATGGAATGGTGAAAGATGACACTGTTCAAAAAGAAATGTATTATGTTTAGGCTAGTCATAGCAGAAGATCACAATAGCCCAATAGCTATGCCCTTATGAACACATAAGATGATGCTAAGTGGAATGAACTCCACATTATGGAAACAAGTGTTATATCATTGTTGTAATTATTTTCAACATGCCATGTGAAACCGTGCCCTTTTTTACCCTCTCATATTCCCTTCCTGTGGTTGTACTCCTGCTATCACTGCATCTCATCTTAGTACCTTGGAAACTGTATACACGTGTATTAGAACTAGGGAAGGGAAAGGGAATACCAAACTTGAGAGACAAAGGATAAAAAGACAAACCATTCCAAAAGCAATACTTACAAAACCATTTGGTGTAAACCAACTGAACTCAAACTCATGGGGGGAGAGGGAAAGGGGGAGGGCAGAGGCAGGGTGTGGGAAATGAGGGAGGAAATAACAAGTTGGCTCAGAAATGTACTCATTGTCTTACATAAGAAACTGTAACCCCTCTGTACTTCACTTTGACAATAAAGGGAGGAAAAAAGAAGAAATGTATGCAATACCTGACTTACATAAATGCAGGTTGATCGAAACATAAGAATATTTGTGTCAGCATTGTTTGCGGAAGGGGAAGAGTTGAAAGAAGATCAGGTCCATTAACTTAGAGAAAAGTACTCAAATGTGATATTAGAGTTTGAGCGTGAACTATTCCCCTGTAGGCTCATGTGCTGAACCCATGATCCTCAGCTGGTAGCAGTATTCTGGAAGTTCGTGGAAACTTTAGGAGGTGTGAGGACTACGTGGAGGAAATAGCGAGCTGGGTGTGTGTACCTGGAGGTTTCACCGGGTTCCCACTCACCTTCTTGTACTCTACTTCCTGTTTGTCATGAGGTAAAGAATCTCACCTGCCACATACTGCTATGGCTATCTTGCTCTTTTGCAAGTACATGTGGCCAAGTAGCCATGGACCAAACCCTCTGAAATCATGAGCCAAAGTAAGTCTTTCCTCCTTCAAATTGACCTCTAAGATATTTCGGTCACAGCTGCACTTAGGTAGATGTGGTATGTGTGGATGGCGTATGCAGAAGCCAGAAGTAACATATAACAACATGGATAAAGGAAAGCAAGAGTGCACATTGAAATGTTATGAAATCTATATCATTATAGATATTATATCATCACACAAACAACACCCAATTGGTTTAAGGCACACACAAGTATCTAAATAAATGAAATATGCTGGAGGTTTTGGACAAGAATGCATGCATTGGAGGATCGGCTGAAGGATATAATTAATCATTAAAAAAAATCAATGAGAGTGGGGTTGGAAGAAATAGAAAAATTATGGTACTTGTGACATTAATCAAGATGCATTGTGCTCATAAACTGATATGTTGAATTGAAACCCCTTTGTACAACTACTTAGAGATCATTTTTTTAATGAATCAAAAAAGTAATAAAACTTTAGAAGATGTTTGCATGACTGGCAATAATGTACTATGACCTAAGGATTGTAATCAGCTAGTCTCACTCACATGAGGCACTTGAAATAAAAAAGAATATAAGTTAGCCAATTATAGTTTACCACTACAGATTCTCTTCTTCCCTTCTGTAAAATCTCAACAGAACAAATGAGAGCCACAGTTTTCTGTTTTGTTTGTTTGGAGACAGCGTCAGGCTGCAGCCCTGGCTGGTCTCCAAACCACCATGTTGCCTCGGCTGGCTGTGCCCTAGCAGTCTTCCTGCCTTGACCTTTTGGATTCTGGGACTCCGGGGTGAGCCTGGACACACAGCTAAACAAACTTTTGGCAACACTTTCACTTGGAAAAAAAATTCTGATTCAACAACTGAACATAGAATGCAATGAAGAAAAAATCGTTTTCTTGAATGTGTGGGACAAGTTGCTTCCGTGTTTTCATATTAATGGGAACATATCACTCAAAAAAGACTAAAGGCATTAACTCCAAATGGCTATAAATCCTATTAAAGTTTAAAAACTGAAGTTTCAGTGTAACAAAAGATAAAATAGGAAGTTTCTCATTATGGAAGGTATTACCTATTGCTTTTTTTAATTATGGGTTTTGGGGGTTTTTTTTTTGGTAAATGTAAGGGAACTAGCCACAATTACTTTCCACTAAGCTTCTCTCTTGAAAAAACTGATACTCATTTTGTGAGTCTTGAAAAAATATTTGTTCCTCTTGCAAAGAATGGCATCCCTGAGCAGCTGAGTGCTTTTCATTGTGAAACTCTTTTATGATGATCATGCTCAAAATGATACACTTTGCACAACCAAATCCAATAGCCTATATCACCAATAATTAAAACCCTCCAGAGAGAAAGAAACTCAGTGTGTTGCTAAAATGTGACAAGTCTTTCAGAATTTGTTTGCAAATAATCTCATGAATCACTGAAGCACCTCAATGAGGAAGTATCTTCTTTGCTGGTGCCCACTAAAAGCAGAAGTAATGGCTGAATTTTCCAAACTAACAATGAAGTTCATCACTGAGAACTGAAAAAAAAATATTTTGACAGAGAATAATCTATTGACAATCATTACAAACAATAAGCTTCTGAACTAAATGAACACATGTGATTGCTTCCGCCACTTGGTCTTAATTGAATGACTAGAAGAGTGGCTCAGAGGGCAGAGGACCTGCGAAGGACCAGGAAGCCCTGAGTTCCCACCCCATTTCCACACACACAAAATGTTTAGTTGAAGTTGATTTAATAATACCTTAATATGGGCTGGGAATATGGCCTAGTGGCAAGAGTGCTTGACTTGTATACTTGTAGCCCTGGGTTCGATTCCCCAGCACCACATATCTAGAAAATGGCCAGAAGTGGCGCTGTGGCTCAAGTGGCAGAGTGCTAGCCTTGAGCAAAGAGAAGCCAGGGACAGTGCTCAGGCCCTGAGTCCAAGGTCTAGGACTGGCAAAAAAAAAAAAAAACCTTAATATTTATAACAAATGTAATAGAAAAATTTTACAAAGATTTAAAGGAGTTGCTCATTAGAATGAAGCTAGTTGACAGAATGTTTGAATAAATTAATTCTACAGTATGATCAAAACCAATGAGTCATTAAGCCTATGGGTTCTAACTTACATAATAACTACTTCCAGCATTATTAGAATCTTTTTTTGTCTTATTTATTGTCAAAGTGATGTACAGAGAGGTTACAGTTTCATACGTTAAGCATCGGATACATTTCTTGTCTGTTTGTTACCTCCTTCCTCACTCCCCCCTCTTCCCTCCCCCTTACCCTCCCCCCCATGAGTTGTTCAGTTGGTTTACACCAAACAGTTTTGCAAGTATTGCTTTTGTAGTCATTTGTCTTTTAATCCTGTGTCTCTCGATTTTGATATTCACTTTCACTTTCCTAGTTCCAATACCAGTATATACAGTATCCAATGTACTCAGATAAGATACAGTGATAGTGCAGGTACAACCACAGGAAGGAGATACAAGAGGGTCATCAATAATAGAAGCTACGGTTTCACATGGCATGTCATTACTGAAATCCTTTTCCAACAAAAGATGCTCAGGTCAATTTAATTACTCTAATTCAAAGCCCTATGTATAATCTTCTCTATCCCCTCACATCAAATTAGGACTCTATCATATTTTTTTTTATTTCAGTCCCCTATTTCGTATTTTTCTTTTAAAAAATACATGCATATTACTTCCTATGTAAAAGTTTCAACCACTGTTTGATTAACAGAAAATGAACATTATTTTGGTATCATGTAGTTTGATCTTCATAATCTTAGCATACCCATGGATATAGATGTCATACAGCAAGAGAGATATTATATACATATATATACAACTGGATGTGGCAAATCTACCCTGTACCTTGGATGTGTTGTTCAATTCTCAGAAAAATGTATTTATATCTATTATGCTATAGATTTTAATGATTCATTCTGTAAGTAAATAAAATATATTTCTTTTGCCATTTGTTAGGTAAGCAAATAAACAAGGAAAAAATTCATTCATTCAGCAAACACTGATGTCCACAGTGGAATAAAGGGGATATAATAATCTCTAGGAAGAAAAGTATGGGTAAAACACAGTCCACATTGTCTATGGGCTTATGGTATAGAAAGCAGAAACAGATCATCATACAATTAAAGAATACTTACCATTTGAGTCTTCATATGATGTTTCAAATGCAGCACCAAGTAGTCTACACATGGCCCTCCTTGAAATTTCACAACCATCCTGCAAAGGTAAATTGAAGTTTGGAGAGTTGAGCAACTAACTCTAAGTCTTGGAACTCCATATCATACTTGAACCCTTGCTGCAGGACTCCAAAGCTTGCTTTTCAGATGAACAACTGGGGCGATGTTGAATAGTATATACTCTGGTGGAAAAATAGACCACAGTGGGTCTGTAGACCACACTTAAAGGCAGGATCCTTTGTTCTATTTGGGGTGTTATGGCAATGGGGAAGCAGAGGAAGAAGGGGAGGCTTTACAGAAAAAGAGGTTTCATCTGTGTGGTACACAGACTTCTAAAACCACCCTCTGCTTGCTACACTCTAATCCCTAGGACCTCTAAGATAGGATGAACTAGCACTGCCATGATTAGATAACATTAAAAGGCTCAGCTGCCCATCAGAGAGGTAGAGTATCTTGAGAATCATGATCTAATACAAGTACTGAAAAGCAGATATGTTTTTCTCTGGCTGGATGTAGAAAAGCAGGTCCAAGGTATACTATGCATGGGAAGGAAGAAGTGAGTGGCTCTTGGAGTAAAGATGGAGGCAGTCACATGACAAAGAATGTAGGGACCGCTCTCCATTACGGACAGCCAAGCTAACAGAAAAGAGGACTTCAGGGCTGGGAATATGGCCTAGTGGCAAGAGTGCTTGCCTCAATTGATTCCCCAGCACCACATATACAGAAAACGGCCAGAAGCGGCGCTGTGGCTCAAGTGGCAGAGTGCTAGCCTTGAGCAAAAAGAAGCCAGGGACAGTGCTCAGGCCCTGAGTTCAAGGCCCAGGACTGGCCAAAAAAAAAAAAGAAGAAGACTTCAGCCCTCTAACTGCAAGAAGCAGGACTCCTCCTGTGGAGACCGCCTGGACTCCTTGGTGACTCCTGGACTCCTTCTGATACCCTGAGCATTGGACTCAGCTATAGCCACCCTGACTTCTAACTTGTTCAACTGTGAGAATAAGTGGGTTTATTTTTAATCCATTAAGTTTCTGGTCATTTGTCATGCTTAGATAGCAGAGGAACATATCTAGGAAGTAACTCTTCTTTTATACAGTCCTGAAAATCATTGAGTATTCCTGAGATTAGCTGAATATGGACAGGGCATATTGGAGGCAAAGCATCTGCATCTCTTGGGAAAGCATCCCACTCAATGCTGGCCAGATGCCAGAATCTGAATCTCTGCTTGAAGACTTCATTAGAAACCCAGGAAGGTTGCTTTGCCTGCACGTGGAGGATTCAAGGGGCCGGGGAAGGGCTCTCAACCAATGGTGATTGTAGAAGTGCCTCATCTCCTTCACATTAGCTGAGAGGACCCATGATAGGCTCCTTCACCCTTAAGGTCCAGTTGCCCATCATGGCAACTGCCTTATCACACAACCCTTACTAGCTCTTTTCTCTTCTTTGTTTCACCTTCTTATTCCCCTATCAAGCCCTCCAAATGAATTACTTAAGTGAAAAACTTTGGGGGAGCAACTTCTGGAACAACTCAAACTAAAGCAGAAGTCAGAGACCTGAATGGAAGAGTTGAGGTGTCTCTCAAAGTAAAGACCATGTGTTAAGCCCATCAGTGTAGCAGGAGTACCTATCAAGTTATTAACAGATCCTTGGGTCTTATGTCCAGCTAAAAATCTCCATTTTCCATCTCCTTTAAAGAGAAAGGGATTTGTGAAATAAATGCAAAAGTTCTTATGGAGCCTCTGAGAATGTCCTTCATGGCCAGGAACTCCTATCCTCTATCACTTATGAGCCAAAGGCAGGAGAAGCAGGCATTCAAAGCAGCCTAGACTATTTGAGGACACTTAGTCTTAAAATAAAATTCAATAAATAAGGGAGGAAGAAAGGAAAAGAAAGAAAGAAAGAAAGAGGAAGAAGGAAGGGAGGGAAGGAGGGAGGGAGAGGGAGAGGGAGAGAAATTTCTTTATGTTCACCTATCATCCTCTTTTCATAATCTTTGAAATCAATTGTGATGGCTGAGGCTCTTGTATCCACTTTGACCATAAGGGAATGACTGGAAGAACTACAGAGAATCAATTCTAGTAGCAATTGCCTACTTCAAATTTAAAGCATTTTATGTAGTTGTACAAAGAAGTTGTCATTTAACAAAGCAGTTTATGAACACAATGAATCTTGATGGTGTCACCCCTTTTAACATTCTCACCCATCCCTTCCAACCCACCCCTTCCCCCACTTTTCTTTATTTTGTAGGCTTCACATTGAATTCTTGCCTCCATTCTCCCCACCTTCTCCTCAGATATTTTCCCTTGAGGGTAATAAAATCTTTCAAGCTGATGAAATCAGTCCTCTGTGTCTCTATCTGTATCCCTGTCTGTCTGTCTGTCTTTCTCACTCTCTCTCTCATACTAGCAGCAGAATGTAAAATATAATTGATCAAGTGACAGATCTGGAAAAGGACCTCATATCACAATTTGTTGCCCACTTCTCTGACACAACAAGGAAATACAGTAACCCCTACTTGCCCTTCAGCTAGAGAACAAACACCATGAGATCTCAAGATAGGTTTAGAAATAGGAGCAATGTTACCTAGGAATCCCAGGACACAGTGAAGAAATGTCAGCGATGCCCTCTAGATTTTAATTATGAAACTGACATACCAACTTTATATTGCCATTTCACATCTACTTATAAGGAGTCTGTTGTGTTTTCAAATTTGTTTCTAGGGTGTTAATGAGACACTAAGGGACAGTGTTTGGTGGCTTCTACATTGCTTGATAATGCCAACAATGCAAATGTCATTTCAACATCCTTGGAAAACCTTTATCTTACCAAGTTTTAAGATCTCTAATTATACTTAAAAGAAGCTCAGAACAAAAAAAAATACTATTTTTATTACAGTTCTAAAAAATATAAACATAGTTCATTATTTTCTAATGGATAGAAAGATTTTCTACCCCAGCATTTTACCACAACCATGAGAAAAGTTGTTAAAAGACATAAAACTTAGTACAACTTATACATAATAGACAGATGGACAGACAAACTGATATGTAAGAGTTTTCTCTATGGTTTATTGGTATTGCACAAAATGCTGCTATTTCACTAAAATGCTCAAGTAATCAGTTTAGTGTTTTAGTACCATCAAGTTAAATTAAGTGGGTGCAAGTCTTGGATTGTTATATTCCATGGTGTATTTGTGTTTCTGTTACTTCAGAGAGATTTAATATTAAAAGGAAGAAGGAAAGAATGAGCAGAGGGGCCCTGTACTACCCAAAGCAGGCATCTGAAGCTCCTTAATATTAAAAGATGTTTATCAAATATATTGCCAGTAGGTTTAGAAGCATACCCATGTAAATACGCTATCTGTTGATCTAAAAACATTTCTCATGTGTATGAGATCATTTGTATAAATGACACTTGGAATGGCATAAACACATTGCCTCTCTGCCTCCCATATTTATTCAATTTAAAAATTCCAACAAGCCTTAGTCTTTCAACCTTGCAGCATTAATATTGATACAGAAAGACATGATGATATTTCTGCTTTACGCTTCAAACCTAAGGAGTTCTTTCAGAGTTGAATGGACTTTCTTTATCTTGTTAGTCTTGAGACTTCAGATGGAATCACTTAGTAATACCAGGAACAACCTAAACTTAAGAGCTTTTAGAGACTCAGGCAAAGTCCACTATTACATAGTGCTGTTCTTTCCCAAGCACAGAGAAATGGCAGCCAAATTAAAGAGAAAGAGTAAAGTCAACGGCTGTCAAGAAGAGAACTGAGAGAGGAGGTAACAAACAGTACAAGAAATGTACCCAAGGCCTAATGTATGAAACTGTAACCTCTCTGTACATCACTTTGACAATAAATAAGAAAAAAAGCAAAAAAAAAAAGAAGAAGAAGAAGAAGAAGAAGAAGAAGAAGAAGAAGAAGAAGAAGAAGAAGAAGAAGAAAACTGAGAAGTGAAATCAAGTCTAAATTAAATTAGGTTCAATTTCTCCCAAGAATTTTTCTTCATCATGTGTTTGATTCTACAATAAGAATTTTCGAAATCCATTAACAACATTTCCTGGTGAAGTAGAAACTACCATATTTCATTGTTCGATGCACCCTACTTTCAGAGAAAGAGTGAGAAAGTGGGAGAAAAACATAACTGAGAAGAAATATGTTACTTGTCAGGCTTTGTCTTCCTTCACTGTGCTCAATCTCAGGCACTGACGCATCCAGACTGCTGTCAGCTGCTTGTCACTTTGGGTAGCTGTTCAGAATCCCACTTCCTTTCCCCGTGTCTGGAGTGGCCATTGAGCTGTGTGCCCTTTCCTCCTACTTCGAATAACTGCTCGCTCCAAATATGCCCTCCCTTTCTCCCTCAGCACAGTTGACAGACCCATTGTCCACCTTCCTTCCTCTTATCTGCTTCCACGCATGTCCGGAGTGGAATGGGGTAACCTTACAAATGTACCCATAACCAGGAACTTGTTAGAAATGCAGATTCTTACAACACCCATTCCAAACCAACTGAGTGAATCCCAAACTCTGGCTGCAGCAAGCCTTCGAGGGACTGTGATGCAGGCTCACCTTTGAAAACCCACTCATCTAAATCATTTCAGTTTCCCAGAGCTATGCCATCACAGGAGAAATTCTGTCTGCGAAATTAAACAGACTGCTGGTATAAAGTGGCTATGGTAGCTAATGCTGACTGAAGCACTGCTGTACCAATGCTGGCTGCTGTCGCAAGCCTTTGGTAAGTCTTAAGCTCATTCAGTTCCACATGAAGTAACTACCATTGTTATTATCATTTACACTTTGAACAATGGAGGAAAGAGATTAAGTCCAAGGATATACACAGGAGAAACAGAGAAATTGGACTTGAGAACCAGGTACCTTTCTGGAGTGAATTCTCCAAAAATGAGGTAAATTTCAGTAATCCAAACTTTGTTCAGTCAGAATTAATATTTTGGATTATGATCTCCAGTATCTAGGGCTGGAAATGTGGCCTGGTGGCAAGAGTGCTTGCCTTGTATACATGAAGCCCTGGTTTCAATTCCCCAGCACCACATATACAGAAAATAGCCAGAAGTGGCGCTGTGGATCAAGTGGCAGAGTGCTAGCCTTGAGCAAAAAAGAAGCCAGGGAAAGTGCTCAGGCCCTGAGTCCAACTCCAGTACTGGCAAGGAGAATAAAAAAAAAAAAAAAGATGACCTCCAGTATCTAAAAAATATGAAGTATTATTTTGCTTATGAATTTTCAGTATTTTACTTACAAGTATGGATTGCCATCTAAAAATCAATTACTTTTTGTGAACCCAGGATCCAAAAATTAGATATCCTTTCTTTGGGATATCCAGGTTTCTCTGGTCCTGGAAGAATTATCTGCTATTCACCTTGAATCAAACACACCTAGTCCAAAGAGGTCATGATAGAAATGACAATCTGCAAGGAAGAGTTCAGGAAAAATACCTGAAGCTACTAGTGACTTGTGTTAAGAGACCTACTGGGGTATCCTGGTCATGAGGGAGCTTGCAGAGCATAAAATCTGGAAGTCATTTCAGTTAACATTTTACAAGAATTTGGAAGCTAACGCAGATGATATCAGAAGCAACGTGATAGCCAGGGTCCCTATTTCTGCATAAGCACAGTGATGCAGGAGCACCAAGCAAGAGCACAGCAAAGATGGGCACAGCAGCCCGGAGAATGGCAGCTTTGCTGAGTAGGTACAACTATGCCCTGTGGCAAGCAGCAGTACCTAAGGGAAGTGGACTGAACAATCTATGGGCTTATTTGGCAGCTTAATAAACCAGAGATATTTGAATGGTCAGCACCACAGAGAGTTCCAAGGATGCAAAACACCTGGCAGGTACTATACTTGAGCCCACTGACAAAACTGATTCTCAGGAATGAACCAATAGGGTTAACTCCCTGAGAATTTCTATGGGGAGGGAGAAGGAAGAGACTTGACAGATGCAAAAACAAAAATATTCCTCCATCTGTTTTGAAAACGAGGTAGAAAAAAATCACTCATAAATGAGAGATACTGATAGAGATTGATAGATAGTAAATTTTTATCCAGCTTGCTATAGGTAGATGCATAAATTTGTACATTGTAATCTGTATATCAGTTTGTAAAATTAGGATCTTGCCTGTAATGAACTCTTATTTTGAGCTTTGAAAAAAAATCACGCAGGGAATTGCAAGTTGTATACTCATATCTAACAATCAGATTACTTCTGTAAAAGTTATTCCATAACCTCCTTAACAGGATTCTATCTTAAATTATTTCAAATAATAATTGCAAAAATAATTAAGCCTTTTTGACTTTCAGATTAATGATTGGTGATTGATTTTTTTTTTTAATTTACTGCCAGTCCTGGCGCTTGGACTCAGGGCCTGAGCACTGTCCCTGGCTTCTTTTTGCTCAAGGCTAGCACTCTGCCCCTTGAGCCACAGCGCCACTTCTGGCCTTTTCTATATATGTGGTGCTGGGGAATCGAACCCAGGGCTTCGTGTATACGTGGCAAGCACTCTTGCCACTAGACCACATTCCCAGCCCTGATTGGTGATTTTTGTGACATGCAAATTATGGCATTACCCTTTCATTTACCTACTTTTCAACATATATATGTACATATAAATTATATGTATTCAAATAATAGAATGATATACTTATAGGATGTTTTAGCTATAGATATATAGCTTTTAAAGCTGTTTTTCTTTTTCTTAGAAGAGAAAATAAAAACTGAGATGTTTTACAATGACCCACTAGGTGAATTACTCTGTTTCATAGGTTGCAATATCTCCTTTTCTCCTGAAAAGATACATATATAAAACAATGAATGAATATTAATTCACAATACTTGACACAGAAAACATTCCAAAATATTCTAGGACCTTTAAAAATGTATTTCACAACTACACCAAAAAAATCAATGCAAACAAATGCAAAGAAAAGTCCAATGGTTCAAAATATGTAGTATCACATTATTTGGTGTCAAAGGGCCATGGAAATTGATTTCAGCATGAAAATGTTCCTTTCATATCCTACAACCCAGCAAGAAACTTTCAAATTCATTTCAAAAATTATACTTTTCCATGTCATTTCCAATTATTGAGAAAGAATTCTAAAGGACATTGCTTAAATAAGACTTCAAATCATATAGAAGCTTCTCTTCTAGGGGGTGGGATGGAGTCTGAAATGTTTTTGTTAACTATGTAGGTCTGTAACTTAAAGATGGAGGGATTTCAGCTTCTAGTTCCCAGGTGCATTTCCTCAATGAGTGCAAATTAGTCCTTTGAAGCACTAGAGCTGGACCTAACCATCCCATCCTTGGTGATACATAATCTGTTCCTTTTCTTTTTCATAATTGGTCAGATTCATCTACTTTGAAAGTCTGCTGAGGCTCTTTTGGAAAGAACAGAGAGAGGCATACTAATTGACTCATTATTTTAAGATGGTATAGATGAGAATGAGAAGCATTTTTACCTAAGAAGGTGGTTTAATGTAGAAACCAGCATTTTATCAGTAACTCTTTCCAGTATCCCTATCATCTTGGAGCCCTTTACATTGGTATAATGGATAGCCAGGTATGGTGCTAACAGGTGTATGTGCCTTTATCTATGGAGACAGAGGCAGCCCCCTTTGCCCTCCTATCCAGCTTCAGTTGTTTCCTTGTTTAACTCTCTCGTGGATTAGTCCTACTATCATTTTCTATACACAGATGCTTAGGGTTGAATGATTATTTGCCTGTGTCTCTTTTTAAAGACACAGGCTTTCTACATTGCATGAGTCATTCAGTCTCTGACCTTGTGAAATATTTCAGTCAAATTCAGCCTATATACACATACAATAGCCTATAATTTTTTATCGTACATTCTAATTTTTCTCCACTTTTTTTTTAATCAGTCATCCTAATCTTCATATGAGGGTATTTAGCACTAACAATCATTGCACTGTTTGGACATGAAGGAGCTAGTGTTTCAATTCACCCCAGAAGTGCATACAAAGCCAAACATCAGGACAAATAGAAAAATGCAACAACCACAAATAGCCAAATGAAAACTGGTAGAGCTGTTGAATTTTCTCTTGGCACACAGCCCTGTTCACATGTCTGGAAGCTATTAGACAGAAAACAAGATCTCTCTAACCACTAAGACTTTACTGAGTTGTTACTACATGATAGTTATACCATAATTTTACAAGTATTATTTCTTAATACTCACCACAGTCCTAAAAAGCAGGCATTTCTATTATTGATATTTTACAGAATTGGAAACTTGAGATATGAAAAAGACATTAGCCTTCCTCAATCACTAGAGAACACGTTTGATTTGAACCTAGGTGTCTAAATCTAGTTCCCAGGCTCTAAATTTCAGAGCAGTACATCACAAGGGGTTTTATTTTTATGAAAATAATTACTGTTTTTTCTTCATTACAAAATGAAATCAATGATTGGTTTTGTCTTTATACTCCATCCTATGTGACGTGTGGCCAAGATATCATCAGAACTTTAGGCCTCTTTGGGAGAAGTGGGTATGTGACCCAAGCTGACTAATTACAACATTCTACCCTCAGATCATATAGTTGTAGTATTATAAAATTGCACACTAAATATAGTCATACAAAGCATCTAATTTGGAAAATTCAATATCAGCGGAAAAAACCTACCTATCAAATTTTCTGTACCAACTCATGGAAAATAAGCAAAAATAACTTTAAACAAAATATAAATCTTGATATATTCACATTAAGATGAGAGTATATTCATAGTGTTAGAAATCATGAATGGATGGATTAAATGATTATATGTTTCCTTTTGCTAGAAAAAAGAGTAAACAATAAAAGTATGAAGGCTGAATAAGTAAGCAGCAAAAAAAAAACCCTTTTAACTATAATGTAAAAAAAAAATTTTGTAAAAAGTTCAGTGCTTTATATTCACACAAAAATCACGAGAGAAAGACCATTTTGAGAAATGGTCTTGCCTTATATAAGGCAATGATTGAAAATTAATAAAAAAAATGTATATCAACATCTACCTGTCCCTCTGATCTAAGATACTGTCTTAAGCAAGTGAACTTGTATACCTGCGCACATTCTGCCTCTTACAGCATAAGGGTAGACAATTCCCTCAAACTAAATTCACAACAAGTAAGAAGCAATCATTTCAGTCTCTAAAACACTCTCCACATGGGAATAGCTGACTTTTGCTTAAAAGCCAGTGACCTGGAAGTCACTGTGTGTGTTCAAGAGAGCTCATCTTCTGATTCTTCTAAGGAACCCTTCTAAAATGTATTTCTCTACAACATCCACCTGTCCTTGTTCTGCCCTTGGTAGCATCAATCAGTTAGGCTCCTGGGTAGGAAAAAAAAAAATGGTTCTGTGGAGAGAAGTGGAAACAGAGCCTGATGATGAAAATTCCCTCCAGACAGAGTGGATTATCCACTCTGTGCAATGAGGGAGACTGGCCCTCGTCCTCACAGGCAGCCTCTGGGTTACTTCCCTGAGGCTTCTCCCCTGAGGGCCTCTCCATCCCATGGGACTTGGACAGACATGTCTCTAGAATCTTCCTTCACCACTCCCCTGCCAAAGTGGGCTTGTGACCCAAGCTGGATAGTTAAAACATCCTGTGGCCTGCAATGAGACTTCTTTTGGATGTAGCTGCTGGGAGGGAAGAAGAAAAGCTCTACCATTCTGACATTGTGTGAGGAGGGTGATATACTGAGCAACATATTAGAAACTTGAGCTTGAATTCCATTAGCTGTGCCTTCAGCTAGCTATGCCAACCTTTTGGGCTTTCTGGCTAAATAAACCAATAAATTTCTTTTTTTAAAGTTAAAGTTACTACAATCAACTATAGCCAAAATGCTGTTAGTGAATATACCCAAAAGGAATAAACTTCCTTTTTAACAAATGTTCCCTGGCACTGACTCCAACTAGAAGAGACAGAACAATGGGAGTATTCATGGGCAGAGTTAGCAAATAGAGAAATTAGAAGTCGACCAATTGTCACAAGACAAAATTGGAAAGTTAAGAGAGGAAGAACCCCAACCCAGGACCTGAAATTATGCAGACTACCTGGAATGGTAAGAGAGGCCATTTCCAGGAGCAACCCTGAATTGGCGATCCAAAATCCCCTTAGGAAAATGGAGGGTTTGTTGGAAACAAGATATCTATAGCTCTGATAATCAGGTAGGAGAAGGGGAAAAAAATCACACAATTACTAGGAAGTGGGCTGTCATCAAGGTTTGTCAGCATTAGAGGAGACAGAGTGACAATCTCAGCCTGCTTGATGGTTTTCCTGAGAACAGGCTCTGCTGTCACCATCAGACTCTTTAGAGCAAGCAAAGACGACCCCCTGCTGCCGGCTTATCTCCTCAAGAGGGTTTGTCCCTGGCTAATGCCACAGTGTTAATTAAAATGTCTGTGAACATTCCTAGACAAGTTTTCAGGACAAAAGTCATGTTCCACTTGCTAGTTCCAGAAAGCTGCACTGTATTTTAAGTAAGGATAAACGTGATCCATGGGCAACAATTACACTTCAAATAGAGATCATTAAAACTATGAAGTTTCCCTCAAATGCAGCATCTCACCTAGCACTATTGGCTTTGCCGAACCTTTATGTTCTCTCCTTGTGGTTCTGCATATTTTTCTATGCATGTCTTTCATCAATACAGCTAGTATGCTACTAAATATATGCTGGGAATGAATTGCTTTCTATCTCTTAGGCACTTCCATTTCCCTTCTCACTTTCTGTGCTGAAAAGTCACTTCTACAAGTATTCTCCATGAAAGGTAGCAAGGAATTAAAGTGACATTTCACTAGCAGGGAAACAGCATCTCCTCTTGTTGAAATAGCTTAAGTTCTTTGGAAGTATGACATAAGTGCTGTCATCTACAGCAAATTGTGAGACTGTAGAAAATAGTGGTCCCAAGTGTGGCAAATATATGACATCTCCAGACTGACTGATCTGCCACTGAACACTTCAGTATGTTTTCAAATGGAGAAAATGCTTGGGCAAGGCTGGATGCAATGTAAATACAATATGGTTTTGTGTATAATAAGGAGTCTCAGGCATTTGAGAGGATTTCCAGAGCCCTCAGCAGAATCTCTACTTTCTTACAGATTCTGTGCTAAGGAAATGGTTTGGGTACCATCTTTTAAAAACAACTTGAGGCATAATTATGTTCCAGTTCATAAATGAATGTATAGGATTATTAATTATATAACATGGCCTAGTTCCAGGTGCCAAGCAAGCATTAGAAATACTGGAATGAACTGTCCAGAGACGGCCTTTCTCTTCAGGATATATCCTAATGTACGTTCAGACATGAAAAAATCGCTTAAGGATGCTTAAATTTATTCTTAGGGAAAGGGATCCGGAAGGCTTGTTTGAAGACATATAGTTGAACTAAATCTTGACAAACACATAATTAACGAGGCGAAGGAAGTGGTCAAGAAAGGATATTCCAGGCAGAGTGGAGAAATGTTTGCATAAGAGCTGTGAGGGGCTCAGGGTGCATTGGTCATTCAGGAAATGAGAGAAATTAGCATAACTAAGCCATAAGAGTAGGAAACAGAGGGTAAGAGATTCAGAATACGGGTCTAGAATTTGTTGTATTGTCCAAAGGTAAAGACCAATAGAAGCTAGATAGCAGATAGACAGATAGATAGGTTTATTACTAGGAAAACTGGCTTATGCTGAGAATCTCATGATATGTTATTTGCCACCTGAAAAACCAAGGGAATATGTAGCATGGTACAAGTCCAAAGGCCAAAGAAAATCAGGGAAGCCAATAAACCATTTAGGACATAGCTAGTGGCCTAGGAACCTGGAGGTACGGGGAAGACACTGGTATGAGTACCTTGCCCTAAGGGCTAGAGAACCAGGAATTCTGATGTACAAGAGTAGGAGATGGGTGTCTCAGCAAATGAAGAAAGAGAAAAGTTAGTCTTTTATCCTCTCTTTTGTTCTATTCAAGTCTTCATCCAAGTTCCTCAGCTACATCCGGTGAAGGAAATCTTCCCTACCAAGTCTACTGGTTTAAATGCAACTCTCTTCCAGACACACTCAGAAATAATACTTTACCTTCACTCAGTCACGGTGATCCCTAAAATCAGCCAGCATTCCAGATCATGTTAAAGATTTTTTCCCTGGTCCAAACTGAAATTTTCCAGGTCTATTCTACTGGCAGACTCCTTCTCAATGAATGGGAATTTTATCTCTTTGGTTGACTGACATCATCTATAATTCTCATTCTTTCAGATACAACATGGTTATCAGCAAAACTTAATCAAGTCTGCCACATCAAAATTCATGTCATTGGGCCACTTCCTATTATTTCTTTACTAAACTCTTCTAATCCAAAATACCCTGTCCTCTCTCCTAGATTTGCAATAGCCATACAAGTTGTTTTCCTATTTTGATCACCTCTAACACTGAGTTAGGTCATATCACTGCTCTCTACTTAAATCTTCACTGCCTTTCCATATTACTCCGTGAATAATAGCCAGTGAATATTAAAGTGAAATATTCCAGTGAAATATTCAAGTGAAAATTAAAGTGCCTCTAATGGCTCATAAGTCCAGACTGCAGTTTTATGTGTTGTTAAACATCTGGCTTAATTTCCCATCACTCACATCATTATTAATTTTATATGCCTGCTTCTCTTCAAGAGTGCACTTGGTTCTCCCTCCTCCCTCTGCCCACATGATCTTTCTCCAGATACCAACAAGGCACAACTCTCACCTATTTCAAGTCTCTAATGTATTCTCGGTAAGGATTTTCCTCACTCTTCTTTCGAAATTACAACCTACCCATCTCAATTCCTTTACCTTTTATTTCTACTTTTAATATGTCAAAATGAGTGATTCTACTTGATAACTGTTTCATACACACACACACACACACACACACACACACACACACACACACACACACGCTCCCTATGGACTGGGATTACTGTCAGATAGTCATTGTCCTATCCCTGGATCTTGCATTCGTGCTTGAGATGTAATAAGCCCAAGTAATGGCTGAATAAAGAACTTCATTCTAAAAACATTCCTAAGTCACTGAAATCTATAAATATAAATAATCATAATCCAGTAGGAAATGTTCAATGTCCTCTGGCTGCTATGCAAAGACTGCTGATATCTCTCTCTGTCTCACTCTCTCTCTCTCTCTCTCTTTCTCTGCGTGTGTGTGTGTGTGTGTGTGTGTGTGTGTGTGTGTGTGTGTGTGTGTGTGTGTGTCCTCAGGGGGAAGAGTTACACTGAGTTCAGTAAACTTAAGAAGTGAACCTTACTATCCTTAGGAATAACTCAGCACCATAGCTACCCCCTAAGTAGCCTCTACCCTCCATTCAGTGATCCGCACTATCCAGTATTTATGTCCTTGGTCAGTCTCCCTCCCACACTAGGTGGAATCAGTCGTGCTGGACTGGGTGAGCATGGGTGAGCCTGACAGAGTGATGCTGTATGACTTGCCAGATCCAATTTTAAAAGGTCTTCATGTTTTTGGAACACCAGCGCTTAAAATCCTAAGCCAGGATTCTGCTCCTCCAAGCTAGCCATGCAAGCGAGATCACACCAAAGGTCACACAGAGGGGCCTGAGGTCATCTAAAGGGAGAGATGCTGCACCAGACTCACTGTTCTCCTGTCTGCTCATTGGGTTCATCCCAACCTGGGCCAAAGAACCTGGGAAGGCTGTGTCTTGTCTGATGCCTGACCCTCCAGGCCCAAACAAACATGGCGGAAGCCCACTATAGTTAGAGTAGTGTGCAGAGTGGCCCCAGATACACAGACACTCAATGAAGAGAATGCTGCACTGCATGAGTTCACCAGGCAAGCTTAGGTTCAGGGTTCATTAGCTGGAAGGACAGAAAATCTCAAGGTGCCTTTTGCATCTCATTTAACTTTATGAACAAAAAAATGCAGCTGCTTCTAGGTAGCTCTTAATCTAAACTGTCAAAGATTTACTGGCCTGACTTTTCTGCACAGAGATTTTTTTATTAAAACTAAGCCTTATAGGAAAATTTCAATATGCCTTATTAACCCAGAGAGCAGTGGATTACCATGACACCTGACTCTACCACCCTCCTCCCAGACATTTAGAGCAATTTCTCCCATGAGCGCATACACTGGGTATGGTATAGTCTCTCAAGAACAATGAGTACATTGTTTATTCTAAAGTTCATCAAAGAACTAATTGGAACTGTTATTTCCAGAATATTTTGTGCCTGCATTTTTTGTTCTTTTCTATGCAATGGAAAAACTAAATTATGGTATCAGAGGTCTTAAACTGCTATGCTTTTTGGTGGTACTAGGCTTTGAACTCAGGTCCCTGTGCCTGATAAGAAGGTGTTTTACCAATTAAGTCATGCCTCCAATCCATTTTTGCTTTATTGTATTTTATATAGGGCCTTTTTTTGCCAAAGTTAACCTCAAACCACAGTCCTCCTGATCTCAGGTCTCTGTGTATCCAGGATGACAGACATGAATCATTATGCCCAACTACAAAGACCTTAAGTTTTCAATGAAAATATTAGCCAAATAAAGTCTCCTATTAAATTATAAATGGGGTTTTGAAAAATAGATCATTTAAAGAAAATGACCCCAAACTAGTGAATGTTCATTAAAATGTTAAGACAGAAAGAAATCAGATTTCTTTAAGGAAATGCCCAGTTCTTCCTTAAAATCCAAGCATGTTCCTTCTAGTAGAATTCACAAAGACAGCATTTTGAATTTGTTTCACATCTTCAGTAAAACTCACCTTCAATAAGCTCCTGCTAGCTTGTTGCCTGCAACACAAGGTTTTGGACCTATAAAATAAGAAATGTGCCAAAATAACTCAAAAGCCTAAACTTGTTCTATTCCTAATCCTCCCTCCAAAGGCATGTTGATATTAATATATGGCTAGTCCTTATCTTACTTCAAAAAAACACCCATCAAAATGGAGAGGCAATGGGCTGGGGATATGGCCTAGTGGCAAGAGCGCTTGCCTCCTATGAGGCCCTGGGTTCAATTCCCCAGCACCATGTATACAGAAAATGGCCAGAAGTGGCGCTGTGGCTCAAGTGGCAGAGTGCTAGCCTTGAGCAAAAAGAAGCCAGGGACAGTGCTCAGGCCCTGAGTCCAAGCCCCAGGACTGGCAAAAAAAAAAAAAAAAAAAAAAATGGAGAGGCAAAGGGCAAAAGGTGAAACAATGCAACAGCAATACTTACAAAACTATGTGCTGTAAACCAACTGTACAACTGGGGGAGAGGGAATTGGGGAGGGAAGAAGATGGGAGAAAAATGAGGAAGAAGGTAACAAGTTTAATAAGAAATGTACTCACTGCCTTACATATGAAACTGTAACCCCTCTTTATATCACTTTGAGAATCAATAAATCATTTTTTAAATTTTTGTATGTTTGTTTTGTCTTTTCTTTTTTTATTTGGTTTTGGTTTTTTTTTTGTTTTTTTTTTGGTACTGGGGATCGAACCCAGGACATTACACTTGCTAGGCAAGCACTTTGCCACTCAGCTATGTCCCAGCCCTCAATTTTTTTTAAAAAGAAAAAACTCTGCTCTCCAAAGACAACCTCAGGCCTTTAACTGCACACAGGTGCTTGAGATATTGGTAAAAGCCCATGACAGAGATAGGGTAAGAGGCAGATGCCAACACTAAAAAGGCATGTCCAGAACAAAGGTCGATGATTCTTCCCTTGCTTACATCTCTATTATTACTTCTTCCTAAACTTAAAAAAAAAAAAAAAAAAGCATCATCATCTGGGACAACTGGTTTCCCATCTCGCTGCTCACTCTTCAGAGTGGCCTTTATTTTCTTTTGGTTAAATAAACTCTTTGTACCTTCCAAAAAAGAAATCACCACTATTCCTGTTTTGCCTTCTAAAACCTACATTCGTACACACACACATATACAACTTTCTCTTTGGCTATGGAATTAGTTTCAGTTCCCCAAATGCGCTCTACTGTTCCAGATCTCCATAACTTTATTCACATCCCTCTTCCTGCCAACCACATGCTTTCTATCTTTTAGGGGAAATTTTTAAATCACCTCTTCTGTGACACTCAACCTTGCTCATCCCTCTGTAGGGATTCCACTCCTTCTCTTGGTGGAGTTCTCAGGAAATCCCAGGGACCGTGTCCTTGTTCTTTCTGTCTCTGCCCTTACTTGGCTGAGAGCAAATAGCCTTGTCTATTTATTTTTCTGGCAGAACCTCGAAGACACATGACGGGCCTCACAAATGGAGGAAATGGAAGGAAGAGTGATAGCCACTTTGGAGAGGGTTTCAGAACTTCCCCTTCGAGTGACAGTGATATTGGTCCTATCCTTATGAGAGGCAAGTTATTTTCCATTTCTTGCCATCAACATCACTTTTAAAATGAAGCCAATCTGAAGGCATGGATACCTTCAAATCACAACATGACAATTACTAACCAAAAATTTGATTAACAAGTAAATAAAACCACATTATGAAAGCTTCTGGGCCACAAAAATACCCAGTGTGTTTTACTAAAAGTGCTCACAAAATTGCAGGAGACATAACCCACAAAAGAACTATAACTATGACACATAATTTTACTCTTAGATATTCTATGAACATAGCCAAGTACATAGTAATTCATAGAGGAAGTGTTCTTGTTATTAATTCTTTTCAACAGACTTGTAACCCCAATGTCCCTCTGTGAATCAGGAGAGAAAGGGTCAGGTGCATATTTAGTTAGGAGAAATAGACAGCAAAGTTATTTACCTCTATCTCCAGGAGTAAAATTAAGGTTAAAAAATAGCTCAAAAGGGATTGCTAATACTTGCTTAGGATTTTTCACCCATTTTAGTCTACTATTCCAGATCCGCAAGGATATTTAAAAAATGAACATTTCTAGATTAGCATTGGAGTGGAAAAAATGCTATGAAATATTTAATTCCATCAAAATTCACAAAGTAATATTATGATCACTTGTCAATTCATATGTGAAATGCTGAATGTGACAGCCACCATATAAGAATTAATAATAGTGCATGTTAAAATAGACCTGATAATTCACTAAAGGGCCTTTTACATTGAGGGGCAGCTAATACTGAAGACATGAACAAGGCAAAGAAAATAAGTAAAACTTTGTTTCAATTATTGCAGACTTTTTTCATTTTGAAATGGGTCTAAAGACCTTTGTATCCTATAAAGGCTATATTAAGTAGAGATTTAACATAAATACTAGCTGTGATTATGGAACAGATTTTCTAATACACTAAATTCCATTTGAGTTTGGTAAAACAAGTTACTAGCTTCTTTTCTTTTATTTGATTTCATTAGTATTAATTAATTGTACAAAAGAGTTTCACTGCATTATTCCTTTACATGTCCTTTAGTCAGGTTCACCTTCTATTGTACTGTATTAGTTTCTCTGCCTCTTCCCTCCCCTTTTACATTGTGGCACCATGAGTAGACAAACAAACAAAGTAAAAAAAGAATAATATTCACTCTTTGTGTATGTGTATGTATGAGAGTGCCTGTCTGTCTGTCTGTGGTGTGTGTGTGTGTGTGTGTGTGTGTGTGTGTGTGTGCCTTGGGATTTGAATTCTGGGTTTGGGCACTGTCACTGAGCTTCTGTGCTCAAGGACAGTGCTCTAGCACTTGAGCCATAGCTCCATTTCCAGATTTTTTTAAGATGTTAATTGGATATGAGTCTCACTGACTTCCCTGCCCTGGATGACTTCAAACCACTATCCTCAGATCTCAGCTTCCTGATAGCTAGGGTTAGAGGTGTGAGCCACGGGCAAAGACTATGTTCACTCTCTTTAAAGCTTGTTGTCTCTTAAGCTTCTCAAATAGAAAATAGAAAGAATACTTCTAAAAGAAAGATTCTACTGAAAGAATTAACCACCACCCAGATTCCTCACTTTAGGAATTAGCAGTATCCTTCATCGCTATTTCAATTTTGTTGTTGTTGCTTTTCTAGAGCAAATACTAGACCTCAGACCTCCTATTAGTCTATCCTTAAATATGTTAGGATGGGTCCCTACCAGATAGAATCACTTAAAAATAACCACACTACCATTTTCATAATCAACACAATATATGCTTATTCCTAATGCCATTTAATTTCTAATCCCCTCTCAGTTTTGTCTATTTCAAAAATATCTTTTGGCACAGTCTGTTTGAATTAAAATTTGAATAAAGCTCATCTCATATCTCTAATAATCCAAAAACCTCTGTAGCATCTTTCCCTCTCTCTTTCTTACATGTCATTTATTTGCAAAAGAATCCCGATCTAACTACTAGTACTGTCGTGGTGTGGTTTAAGGTTATGCTGCGACTTCTCTAGATGGAGATTCAGATCATTCAACAATAATGATCCAGAAATGGTGCGGGGAGTCCTATCCAGAACATAACATCCATCTGTCCTTCTTTTAGTGATATTACCATAGATCCATGGTTCAGGGGAGGGTGGCCTAGGTCTCCTTGAGCAAACACCTGTTCAGGTTTCAGCTGCATTACTGTTTCAACGGTTAATGTTTCAACTTTGCACCATCTGTATTGCCTAGATCCATTGTTTCATGGAGCCAGTGTTGAAATAGGATTAGTTGAATCTTCCATACCTTCTAATTTTATTTTTTTAGCTTGTTTGTGCTGAATCATTTTTTTAAGCTATGCATCAATATTAAATATTTTATTACATCACAAAAAATAGGATTAAGGGCTGGGGATATGGCCTAGTGGCAAGAGTGCCTCGGATACACAAGGCCCTAGGTTCGATTCCCCAGCACCACATATACAGAAAACCGCCAGCAGCGGTGCTGTGGCTCAAGCGGCAGAGTGCTAGCCTTGAGCGAGAAGAAGCCAGGGACAGTGCTCAGGCCCTGAGTCCAAGGCCCAGGACTGGCAAAAAAAAAAAAAAAGGATTAAAATATCCTAGAAGCCAACAGAAAATACAAAATGTTTTTAACAAAAATGTTAAGATATGGCTATTGCAGTTTGTTGATTGGTTGGTTAAAAAAAAAAAAAGACTATGCCAAAAAAAAAACAACAAAAAAAACTACTGTAACTGTTGTGGGAATATCACCAGACAATGTAAGCACCTTACAAGCCTAGGATTCACTTGATAGCATTTCTTTAGCCACTATCCTTCCTATTTTGAATAGCTTTGTATTTGGAAATTTGCTCATTTAATAAAACTTGTGATCCCTCAAACCAAAAAAAAAAAAAAATCTTGTATTTTCAGAGACTCTGCTTTACTTTATTATTATTACTCAGAGGGTTCAAACCAATTACATAGCAATAGAACTTCTGAATTCAAACCTTAAACTACAGTGAAAAACGTGAATAAAATTTGATGGGTGCCAGTAGCTCATGCCTGTTATGCTAGCTACTCAGAAGACTAAAATCTGAGGATCACAGTTTGAACTCAGGAAGAAAGTCTGTGAGACTTTCCCAATAAGTGATCACCAATTAACCACCAAAAAGTCAAAAGTTAAGCTGTGGCTCAAGTGTTAGAGTATCAGCCTTAAGCAAGAAGCACTGGGTCAGCCCTCATGCCCTGAGTTCAATCCTCATGACCCAGAAAATAACAGAAAATTCCAACTCTTTTATAGGAGTACTCCAGATAATGTTCTTTCTTAAAAGGTTTTGAAGTTAATTTTCTTCAAGTATTTTCAAATGTCTCCTCTCCTTTACTCCCTAGTATAGTCTTATTTATTTATCTACTTAGCCAGTAGTGGGGATTGAACTCGGAGCCTTGTGTTCTTTCATAGCTTTTTCATCATGTCTGGTGTTCTACAACTTAAACAAGGTTTGCAATCTGGCTTTTTTTCTGATTAGGTAGGGATAGGTTCTCTCAGGGTTTTATGCCTGGACTGGCTCCTCACTGAATCATTTTTTAAAACTTTACATTTGAGGCATTTTGCCATACAAAGTTGGTATTCATAAATTAATATGAACTTAGAATTTGTCATACTTTCATTTCACTTTTTAGTTTGACTTTCTAGTAAATCTTTATTGATTTTGGCTGCTACGTAAGGAGACACTCCTTTGTCTGGGTGGTTTAAGAGCATAATTCATCAATGAGCATATCCTATCTTTCTTTTATTGGCAGAATGGCTTACACCTAGTATTAATGCTGCTTCCCATTTTGTCATTTGGGGTTCAAATCCACCTCTGTAATAGCCACCACTGAAGGTAGGTTTTGGTAGGCTCTGAAAAACTTGTTTTACTTGAGGCTCCATACCTTTATGGCTTGTAAAACAGCAACGCTTACAAATCCTGCAACAGCAATGGTCAGCCCAACTGCTGCTACCACTGCACTGGCCATAGCTCAACGTGACACCCCTACCCTCTATCGGGAGTGTAACGCATCCCACACCAAGGCCAAGGCCTTCACCACAGACACAGTCCGGAAACCCGAGTTCTCAGTTCCCTTCTATGTTTATTTTCTGATATCCTTCTCCTTAAAAACAAAACAACAGCAGCCGCAAAAATTTAAACTTCTCTTCACCATCTCTAAGAAAACAGAGGTACAGCCCCTAACTCGGGGAGTTGGCCTGGCCCTCATATCTGGACTTCAAAATTCTCTAGATGGACATTATCTCACAGACCATCAAGTCATGCTGTGGGGAATCTGCAGATGAAATATGATGCCACTTTATAATGTTGCCCAATCTTAAGGCAAATGCAATGTCGCTGTAGTCTTTTGTCATTTAATCATTTGTGGTCTTAAAAATATATCAAACATCATACTTTTCTGGATCATTGAGTGGCTGATGCTTGTAATAATTACAGCATGAGCCTTTTTATAGCCTACATTATAAACTTTACAAAATAAATTCAGTAATAAAATTATCCTCCGTTTCTGATAGCATTCACTTCTGAGCAAAACCCTTTTCCTTTGAATACTTCATTGACATAACATAGTCACATCCCAAATCCTGTACATTCTTGTTTTACATCTTGTTCTTCAGACATCCAGAAGTTCCACATGGCATGTATCTCTCCTTTGTTGAAATAGGAAATACTCCCAACTTTCTGAGTTCAAGTGTGTTCTTGGTGGTTCATGACCATCAAGTAGTGTTAAGGAGAGATAGTTGATGCTCATAGAATACAGACTACACAGGACTTAATTCTTATCACTCCAGAAGAATGAGCGTATGCTCTGACAAAGAATACCAACATGGCAAACTCTGTCTTTTTGAAATAAAATCATGAATTCACAGAGATTTTTATCATTTCAAGTTATGGCAGTATATTTGATGCTCAAATATTCCTATCTTTGGAAAGTAGAAACCTATTAAAATTAACCCCTGTAGGCTAAACATAGAGCTCCCCCACAACCAAGCAGCCCCACTTTGAAGAATCTACCCAAAAGATTACATGCAATACCACACAAAAGCTACCAGCACAACAATGTTCATTGCAGCACAATTTGTCATTTCTAAAATATAGAACCAACCCAGATGCCCCTCAGTAGACGAATGGATCAGGAAAATGTTGTACATATACACAATGGAATTTTATGCCTCTATCAGAAAGAATGACATTGCCCCATTTGTAAGGAAATGGAAGGATTTGGAAAAAATACTAAGTGAGAGAGACCCAAGGAAACATGGACTCTATGGTTTTCCTCATAGGGAATAATCAGTACAGGTTCAGGCTAGTCATAGCAGAAGATCAAAATAGCCCAATACCTATGCCCCTATAAACACATAAGATGATTCTAAGTGAAATGAACTCTAAGTTATGGAAACAAGTGTTATACCATAGTTGTAATTATTTTCAACATGCCATGTGAATCTGTACCTTTTTTTGTTTCTCTCATATTCCCTTCCTATGGTTGGATCCCTGCTATCACTGTATCTCATCTGAGTACCCTGTATACTGTATATACAGGCATTAGAACTAGGGAAGGGAAAGGGAATATCAAAATGGAGAGACGAAGGATAAAAAGATAAACAATTCCAAAAGAAATTCTTACAAAACCATGTGATGTAAACCAACTGTACAACTCAAGGGTGGGGAGGGGGAGGAAAGGGGAAGGGAGAGCATGAGGGGAAAATGAGGGAGGAGGTAACAAGTTGAACAAAGAAATGTACTCACTGCCTTACATATGAAACTGTAACCCCTCTGTATTTCACTTTGACCATAAGGGGAAAAAAATTAACCCCTGTGTCCTACCTAGTAGCATGACCAAAGAAGTCATTGATTGTTCATTGTTTCAGGCCCCAGTAGATGTTCCTAACTTATTCTTCTGAGATAATAAGTGCATTTATTATCTTAAATGTGTAAATAGAGAAGGAAGGGAGAAAAAGGGATGAAAGGGAAAGAGACAGAGAAAAAAGAGAGCAAGGAAGAAGTGGATGAGTGTGCACAAACAGATTTACTATATGGAGTTAGCTCAAACACTAGGGAGAATGACAAGTTTCTAGATCTACAGATGGCAAGAGACCCAGGTGGATGGTAAAGTTCCAGTCCAAGTTTCAATGTTAGCCTTTACTCTGTTCAGAACGTCAGGAGAGTGGATAAGATCCACACAGACTGGGGTGGGGCTCCTGCTTTACTCCACTAATTCAAATGTCCATCTTATCCAGAAACATGCACATAATCATACCCAGAACTAATGTTCAACTGAGTATTTATCTGTACACCCTCTGGTCAGTCAAATTAACACGAAAGTGACTACCATATGGAATCAATTTTTCACCGTAATATTCTCTTCAAGGAAAAAAGTAAGACTGGCAGTATCTGTACATGAGCTTTGTCCTACACTGAGGCATGATCAGACTGTGTAAGACAAAATACATTGTTTCTATTGCTATACCTGCATAGCAAGAGGCAAACAAAAAGTCCAGGAAAATCTGTAGAAGTGACTAAAGGAATTTTTTAATGGATCCAAAAATAAAATATTAAGGCACTTACCTGGGAAAGAGTAAAAAAAAATCATTTCATTATTTCTCTCAAATAATTTTTTCCCAAAATCTGGATAGTCAGCACCATGTTATAAAACACTCAGAAAAAATAAGAACGCAAGTATTATTTGGCTACCAAGAGAGAATGTCAGAATCAACCTGCTTTAAGTACCTCAAGGGGTCCATTTGAGTCTGAAGATGCAGTGAGTATAGAAGAGTCAAGATGGAGTAAGTACAGAAGATTCAGTTTATCTATATACAAAAGCCACATGTCCTCTTTTAAGTACCTAGGGAAGTGTAATTCTCTATTATTTCATTTAAATAGATCCTCTTTTACCTGAAACTGTGGAAAGTAGATAAGATTCTCTCTGATGCAATCCACAAGCTGCAAGCTGATTTATGGCTGACTTTACATAGTGGGGAGGAGGCAGTAGATATGGCACCCAGCCCCCTAACAGTATCTACTATAATGGCAAAAGTGAGCTAGATAGCTCAATGGAGTCAACAAGAGTCCTTCTCCTTACACACACATTGCTCCTCATCCTTCACACAATTGCCATAGCCACTCACACTCCCCTGGGTGAGACAAGGAGGGAGAACTCGGCTCAGTCATTGTGGATACTGCCCGGCACTCCACAGATGGAGAATAAACAAAGTCAAACCAGGCAGATGCAATGCAAACACAGGAACACTGCTTTCTTATAGGAGATAACTCTGGAGTTTTTAGCCATCCCAAAAGAGAAAGTTATTAACAGAACACTTAGAATAATTCTTCCTTTCCAATTTAGTACTTGGGAATGGGTATTGGAGGACTAGAAGGGAAAAAAAGCCCTGACAAGAATAACTATCCAAGAGGAGGGTTTCCAAAGGAAGGTCAGCTCAAGGATCGCAATGTAACAGCTTGTGCCAGCCCAGAGGGCAGGATGAGTGAGTTTCACACACACACACACACACACACACACACACACACACACACACACACACACACAGGCAGAGGAAATAACTCCAGCAGCCTTAATAACACTACAAATATTTTTCTCTTCTCCCTTTGAAGCCCAGGAGCTACTTTCTATTTTTATAACTTTCTTTTACTTTATGATTGACAAGAAAGGACAGCAAGATAAAAGCCAATTGATTCTTTCATAAACTGTTTGCACAGACCCAGATTCGATGGAAAAATACCTGGTCAATTTCTCTCCCACAGTAAGTTGTTGCTTCCTTTCTACATGTATAGAGAGATGTAACAAAAAGAAAACAAATTAGGTTCAAGTGCATTCTCTCAACACATAGCCAAAATGGTACCAATTAGAGCTGTTTCTCAGTAGGACCATCAATCAATGCAGTGAAGCTTCCACAAATCCTTTGGGTGAGGTGGATATATTCAGACACTGATTCAACCAAACTTGGATCCAATACTTCTTGTGCCCTATATCCCAGCTGTTATTCTTTAGAAAATGTAGAACAAAGGGCAAGCCCTAGACAATCTTTTCAATTTTTTATGTACCTGTCTATAGAGACATGAATAATGACCCATAAAGTGAAATGACCATCTCCTAGTCCCTGAAACCTATCACAGTGACTTTATATGGAAATTATTAATGTTACTTTACATATTAAGAGTTGTGCTGACATTAATTATGTTTAGGAGCTTTCTGGGTTGTACGAGTGGGCTCTCTATGCAGTGTAATTTCCTATAACTTTACAAGGTAGAAATCTTCGAAGGGGTTTGAGAAAAGACACAAAAAGAGACCCACAAAGAAGAGATGGTGAGGGGTTGACAAGGGCAAAGACTGAAGTGATGCAGCCACAAGCCAAAGAATATCAAGGCATGCTAGAAGCTATCAAAACATAGAAGAGAGAAAAACAATCAGATACTTACTACATTTTCATTTGTCTTGCTGACCTATTGTAGAGTCCTCTGAGAACTCTTTAATTCTACTCCCTCTTGGGCTTAACAGCACATAATTCCCTGTCCTTGAATATATGATACTAAAACTTACATTCTTTTCATGATCTCCTTTAGCTAGTGCGAGGCCTGAATTTCTCGTCTCTGTGGCCAGAAAGACTTAATCAAATTGTTGAAATGACATTTTAGGCTCAAAGTTGAACATTAATCAAATAGCAATGAGAATAAGGCTAAGGATATGAGTGCAAAAACAATTTCATTGCTAGCATCCCCTTTGCCTGCTTCCAAATCTTATCTGAAGAGTTCAAAGTGAGCTCTCTATAGGGTCTCTCTACTTACCAATGGGGAGAAAAACTTGGATGTCTTTCCCTCCCAGGAAAAGGAATAAAGCTTCAGAGAGATACAGTCTGTCTCTAACTATCCAACAACACTGCACACAAAAAGGTATAAAACTTTAATCACTAAATACAAAGTAGCATGAAAATTGCACTGGCCTAGAAAATAGATGATTTGAATCTGTTCTGGGCCTGCCTTTATTCAATTCAACAGCTCCAGCAGGGGACTTGGCTTTTCTGAGATTTTCTCTTCTGTAACAGAAGGAGATTGGACCAGTTAGCCCCAACTCTCGCTTCCATAGCTAATAATCTATGATTTTTTTGTGCACCTGTTTCTTTTTTCCTGGTTCTATTTTCAAAGCCGCTCTTTCTCTCACGTTCCTAGGAGAGCTATGGCTTTGGGATACAGCTGGCTAAGTTGTGCTTACAATGCGCTTCTGTCACACAGGAACACACACTGCTCCTCCAGCAGAGAAATGTGTGATGGTTGATTTGCACCTTGCTGCTTGGATTCATGCAATGGCAAGTGGGAGTTTTATTGGGTTCACGGCACTGAAGAATAGCAAGCATTGAATTCATTTTATCTCAGAGGTGTTTTTGTTTGCTTATTTCATTTGATGGAAAAACACATTTACTCAGGTGCTCAGTTAGAGAATTGTGGCTCCACAGAACTAAATTGTGTACAATGAAATTCCAACTGTAAACCACACATTTAAACTGGGTAACCCAACTTATTAGACAAAGTTTTAGCTATGCAGTAAAATGCAGGTTTTCAATGTTATTCTATATTTAGATTCAACAATTTATAAGTATCTGACCTTATCATGACTGCAAAGAAATTTAAAGCCTCTCCCGGTGATTTTCTGGATACCAAGATCTGACTCAGCAAATAGCCTAGGTGTTTTCATTGTCACTGATTCTCTTTTGGAATTCTCCATGGTCCCTAGGAAAGGAAAGGGTGTGGACCAGGAGAAATTGCTAGAAGCAAGTGACTCCCAGGACACTCTCAAACTTACCCTTAGCCCTGTGAACAACCACTGGCCTTAACAAAATAGCTCCTTCAAACAACTAGATAGAATCGCGTGTCAAGCTGACTGATGGTGAGTAATCTGTGCCAATGGATCTCAAACTGGTGTGACCCTCAGGCCAGCAGCAGAAACATCAGCTGAAATCTACAAGAAAATGAAATTTCTGGTTCCACAGTACATGGGACATGAATCAGAAACTTTGAGAGCAGAACCAATCAATTGTATTTTAACAAACCATCCAGATGCCTTTTAAACATGTTGAGGGTTGAGAAGCATGAGTCCTATAGTAAAATGACCTGTAGAAAAGAAAAGCGGCTCACTGTTCGCCATGGGTTGATAGCCCTCTGCTAGTAGAAAGCAGCAGCTCTTCCTTAGCAGTGCAGGTCCATAAGAAAACTGGATGTTTCAGTGCTGTTGCTGTATATTTCACGTATGTTCTGCAGGTAGCTGGGAAGTTTTCCTACCATTAGTTCAACTACTTGCTGAGCCCCTACTATGCGACAAGTTTTATGCAAGGCACCACGGATGCAACGGTAGAAAAGACAGATACTGTTCCTCCCTTCTTATAGCTTATATTCCAATGGGAAAGATGTCATATCTAAATGTATGTATTTTTGTGTGTATAGATATGTATGTATATGATTCTGGGATGTACAATAAAGAGGAAAACACTGTAGTAAAATTATTAAATTCCTGGCTATCCCAAGATTCATCTGGTCTGGGTTGTTTGGAAAAGCTTCCCTCCACAAAGGAAATCAAGCAAAATGTTTATTACAGGAAGACTAGTCCGGGCAGAGGATACAGATGAGGAGAGATGTTCATGGAGGGTACCTCAGAAGCATGAAGGCTAGAGAAGTTAACAGAGACTCTCAGGAAGACCTGAATAAAAACCTTTAGTTTGTTCTAAGCACAACAGAAACACGGAAATGTTTTGAGCAGAAAAGTACCATAATTAGATTTTCATTTTTTTAAGATCATTCCGTGAGAGGGGTGATATTGATCGATATGTATTGTGCTCACAAACAGATATGCTGAATTGGAACCTCAGTATAACTATTTAAGGAGAAATTCTTTGAGTATCCTTACAATAGTCTCCTTAGGCATTCTCAATTTTCTCATATAAGAAAGAAAAATATGAAAAAAAGAAAAATATGAAAGGTCATTCTGCGTAATAGAGGATGTATTGGAGCACAGCTGAGAACAAGAGCAGGGAAATAACCTGGAAAGATATTGCAGGATCAAAAAGAGGAAGTTAAGGTGAGTATCTGCACACACCTGTAATCCCAGAATTTGGGAAATTGAAGCAAGAGAATTTTGAGTTCAATGACAGATGATCAATGGAGATGTGATTATGGTCTTAGCACAAGTGACAGAGATAAGTGGGGGTATTTTGGAGGCAAATCAATGTAAGTTGGGAATTTATTGTCATGAAGAATAGATTCTTTTTTTCATGTCTGTACTACAGCTTGATCTTAGATCTCATGCACTCTCCTTTTGCTTTTTCACTTTTTACCACTTGAGCCACAGCTGCACTTCTAGCGTGTTGGTAGTTAGAGATAAGTGTCTCAGGAACTTTCCTTTCTGGGATGACTTTGAACCACCATCCTCAGATGTCAGCATCCTATGTAGCTAGGATTACAGACATGATCTACCAGCACCCAGCTCAGATTTTTAAATATAAGTCTCAAGTTTTAAGTGTAGAAAACTGAATCAGCTGTGGCTTCATTTAATAGAGAAGCAAATTCAAAGGAAAACTAAAAAAAAAAGTGCATGACACTTACTAGATGCTAAACAAATCTTTCTTGAATATATAAATGGGTGGATTTTATTTTCTCTGAGCTGAATTGAAGAAAGGCTTGCTTCTTTCATGTTCATTATAGTAATTAAATTCTACCATAAACATATATTGATTAAATGGATAGTAGGATATGGTCCTATGGAACGAATACATGCAGAAACAAAGGGTATATGGAAAAGAGATTTTTACGTTGCTTATAAGTTAAAGATCTTGAGATAGAGTTCAATGCAATTTGAGTAGACCCTCTGAAATCCCAAGAGTCTTTATTTATAAAAGGGTTATAAAGTGCCAGGCACTAGTTATGCAGGGTAGGCAAAGAGGTGGTTAAAGGCCAGCCCTAGTGAAAACAATATAAATTGTTGGACCAATAATAAATCATTGGTCCCATCTCAACCAATACCTGAGTATGGTGAATCACATCTATCATCCCAGCTCGACTGGAGGCTGAGATAGGAAAGGATTATGGTCACTAGGCAAAAAAGAAAAAAGTTCACAAGACTCCAAGTCAACAGAAAAAGGCTCAGTGTGGGTGTGTGTGCCTGATAGGCCAGCTATGTAAGTATATAAGGGCTGGTTCCAGGGAACCAAGTGGACTCTATCTCAAAATTAACTAGAGCATAAAGAGCTAGAGATGTGGCTCTATCAATAGAGTATCTTCCTAGCAAGTGTAAAAGCCTTGGGTTTCAATTCCTATAAAACACACATGCACACACAGACAGACAGAGGGACAAACACACACACACACACACGGAGTCAGAGGCAGAAGGGAAGAAAATGAGATAACTGCAGCAGAATTTGGATTTTCTTTGAAAATGGAGCAACTGAGGGAAGGGACACAAGCCAAGGAATACAGGTGCATACTAGACTCTTCAACAGGCAAGTTAATAGATTCTCCTCCAGAACTTCCAGAAGGAGCCAACCCTGCTGATTTCTTCATTAACCTAATGAAACTGATGTCAGATTTCTGACTTCCAAAACTTCAGTATGCATTCCTCCTCAAATGGCAGCTTCATATCTTTTTCAGGGTAGCCATAGGCTTATTCAAAAAATTCCCCAACTCCTTTGCAGCCAGCATTTATCAGTGCCACTCCCATGAAAGCTCCATGGGGTATCCGTGAAGCCTTCTTAAAGGGAGCTGATGTAGTTGAGAGGAGATCCGTGAGTGGGATGACTAAGAAAACCCAATGACCCTCAAGTGACCTTGAGTATGGAGCCATATGCAAAGGATCACAGCCCCTGAACCCACAACACTGACATGGCTACCCTGTCAGCCCTCAATGGCCCACCTCTGTTACACAGGGGAGAAATAAGCCTCCATCTTTTTACATACTATTTTCATTTTAGGCTTTCCAATGTATGGAACCAAACCTCCTCCTGACTAAAACATGAAACAGGTTTCTTTGAGAAACTGATTTTTTAAAAATTGGACCATTTAGACTTACTTACACAAGCAAAATTTTGCTTTCAATTTCAGAAATATAGAAAACTTCTCAGCGTCCATGTAAAGTCTGAAACATAATCTTCCCAAAGTTGCAGAAAATTCAGATTCAAAACCTTTGCCTCACTCACAAATAGAATGTCCAATCAACATATCTTACAACCAAATCAAATACTTGTATGCATGGAAATAACTGCATGGAATAACTCAAGAAAACAGTTGTTAGGAGTCATGATCTGTGTGCAAAAGCTAACAGTCAGGACCAGCAACTGTTACAGTTCCTAACTCTTGAGTGTCAAAACCATTGACCTTTCCATTAATTAGTGTTACAACTTTCAAGCCACAGTATCAAGACCATGAGCAGTGTCCAGGCATTCTTCCATCAACTAGAGTCTATTGTCTCTCACCCACGCCTTCTGCAGTCTTGGCTCTGTACTTTCTCTTAAATTCTCTATAGGTCTACTATCCTTTATCATCTCTGTCACTTTTGCTTCCTGCTGCTTCTACCCCTGGCAACTCTTTGGAACTCAGGGTGGCTATTGCCACTGCTACCACCTCTTCGCTGAGCTGCCCCTCCTCTTTGTGTCACCAAGATAAAGAACAAAGAAAGTCTGAGAAACTATCACAACCAAAAGTTGAATGCAAACGTGACAATGGATCACCTGGTGTGTCTTTGCTAGGATTCCAGAATAGGAAAGAAGATCAGGGGTAAACTTAGGAAATTTAAATGAAGTATGGGCTTCATTTTACAATAATATTTCAACTGTGTTTCATGAAATTGTGACTTTGCTGAGGCAAGGTGTTAGTAACAGAAAATTGGGTACAGGGTATATGAATTCTTCATTATCTTTGAATGTTTATATTTACAAAACTATTATAAAATTATTGGTTTATTCAGAAATGAAAATCTGTTAATTCAAGTTATTTTTAAAGCAAACAAATGTATAGAACTACTTTTTCTTCTTTGACAATGACTACCATTGCAGCTACCAAATACCCGAAAGCTAATCTCTTGCCTTTCCCAGCCACGTTTTGCTCTCACTCCCTAGCACATCACTGTATGTTAGGATTTTTTTTCTCCTTAGATCTTAACTTTTGTCCATTCTCCTTTGTTATTAAAATCTACACAATATGCTCTGGTTTGATTCCATTTGTAAAAAGCTGATAGCATGTACAACTCTACAATGTCTTCATTTCTTTCTTTCTATATTACCTTTCAGCTACTTTTCATAGCCATGTGTTCCTCTATTTCATTTTCTGATTGATTTTTCTAGCTTGTACCTCCTCCAATAACCAGAATGGCTCTAAACTCTCCTTTGACACCGTGAAGAGATGTGGTCCTTTATTTCCTCAAATTGCCGTGAATAGAAAGGTCAGTTCTCAATAATAAACACAGCTTGTGTAATGAAGGATTTCCTCTACTGGGAAAAGCAGCTGATAAAATCATCTTTTGATGAGGATGGTGTGAAAGGAAGAATTGGCATTTGTCTTTTCTTAATCATTAAATCCTTGACATTTAGGGTATTACTTTAACCTCCTGGGACTTAGTCTGAGATTATTCTCAATTACTGGCTAACTTTAGAAAAGAATAACCATAAATTCATATTAGAAATTGTCAATGTCAAGTCACATTTCAGGATTTTTCTCCTTACATTGTACTTTCATAAGGAGAAATATTCACACATATCATCTGTAAACATGCATGAGAGTTAGCAAAGGTGTGTTAATAGCAGCTGATAATACAGTATGAGATAGGATGGATTGAATCCTTATTGTTCTTCAAAACCTGCCTATTAGCCTAAGATAATATCACCTCCTAAAAAAATCACCATTAAAGTCTTTCCTTAAGATTAAATGATTTTCCTAACCTGGGATCTTGTCCATCCTGGGGACCTTGGGCTGTGTTTAATGTTACGGTTTGGTGTTCGTCACACAAATATCCAAAATGCAAATGCATCAAGTGTCTTCCCTAGTAATTGTTGTCATTTAGATTCAGTGCATGGATGTTCAAGTGAAACAGAAAACCTAATTAGAAAAAATATCCTGAGTTATATCTGTTTAGTAGACAAAAATCTTATAAAATTCGGGGTTCAGGAAAGAAAACTGTAAGATATTGTTAGAGATGAAAAGTTTGTGAAACATTATGTTAGTCTTCAATGACAGAGTTTGGTTTTCAGAAAGCTCCTAGCAAAGTGTATAAGATTTTATAACCCAAAATATCTTATTAAGTTCACAGGGTTAAAATAAGGAACATGAAATCCACAATTACTACAGAATTCCTCAATAGAAAATTTGAAAAATTTAGAATATTACTTTGTTGAGACTTTATCCAGCTTTTGACACTAGATAAAATTTTATTCTAATGATTATTATTCTAATAAAAGTTATTCTAAGTTTTAATTTACTATGATTCATATTCCTGGGGTGGGCAGTTTCTTACTCTGCAACGAAGTAGAATTACGCTTGTTTGTCTTCCTGGACTCCCTTCTTCATTCCCTTAAGTACCTGTCAACATGAACATGAGGCACACTTTTTAGGTCCAACAAGGATCTCATACTGCAAAGTGTAGTGAAGAAGAAAATGATCATCTCAGATGGAAATTTCTTTTTCTATAACGCATCAGAGAAAGTATGTAGCATTTCCCAGAATCAACAAATATTTATTGACCAGACAATCCTAGCTAGTTGGGAGACTGAGATGGTTGAGATTGCAGTTTGAGGCCAGAAGAAATCAAGACCGTGCATCAAAAATAAGCAGCAAAAATCAGAGCTGGAAATATGATTCAGTAGTAAGAGTGCCCGCTTAGAAGCACAAATCCCTGAGTTCAAACTCCAGTGATAGATAGATAGATAGATACATACATACATACATACATACATACATACATACATACATACATTTGAACACATACAGAACTGCCAGAGGTTTACTTCAGAATACTCATTGTATATCACCAGAGAGAGGCTGGGAGTAGTTACACTGTGAAGAAAATCTATTTTATTTTTTCTACTGAAATGTTTTTTCACTTGACTTTGGAATACTGTGCTCCACATACTTATTAATATTTCACAGAAACACTATGTATTTTCTTCATTGTTGCAAATCTATATCATCGAAAGGTAATGCACACTAAAAGCTTGTAATACAAAGGTCCTCTCTGACTAGCCTGAAGTAGGGATCCAGGCTTCATTCCATGCTGTCATTCCCAGTACCTCCCAAGTTCTAGGCACATAGCAGGAACTCAATTAAGTGTGCTGTGTTGAAGGGAGAGAACACTGTAGCCATTTCTGATGACCCATTTTGTGTCAAGCACTGAGCTGTGGAACTTATACTTATTTTCTTAAATACTTGTAAGACATCCGTAAGATAAATATGATTATCCTCACTTTATGGAAGAAAAAATCGATTCAACAACATTAAATAATTTTTCCAAAGTTCACATAACTAAAGAGTATTGAAGTCAGGATATTTCTATTTCATATATTAAAAGTCTTTAATATTTCATTTGAAAAATGTTTCTCCTGCTTTTAAAAAGGTTTAAAAGCCAGAATTTATATAAGAAACAAGTCAAAAAGAAAAAAAATGCTAACATATTATTACAGTGGTTTTTGATCCACAAAGGGACACTTTTAGCTTTATTAAAAATTGAAGTCATCATGTAATATAACATTTTTGTGGCCATTCCAACAATCTGAAACATAAATGTTCAAATCTGCCTTTCACTCCTTAGAATTGCTTTAGGGTTTATCAGAAATATAGATGTAGTAATATGTGTAGATCAATTCTGAAGGTAAAGTAAAATGAAGAAATGTTTGTGGCCTATTATATGGTGTTCGCCATTGGCTATGGAGTCCAAAAAAAGCATTTAATCAAGCACCTAGAAATGGTTTTATGACATTTAGAATCAAGTTTCACAGTCACAGCAACCAAGATATTCCTTCTTATTTGAAAACTTAGAATTGCTCACAAGTGAAGGAAAACAAGTTTTATATTAACAAGACAGCTCACTACATAGCTAAAGACCCCATGATCACAAATGTTGGTATTTTGACTTATTATGCTTAGGAGTTTAGGAGAAATCCTCAATGACACACTCTCTCTATATATATATATATGTGTGTGTGTGTGTGTGTGTGTACCTATACATGTATGTATGTATGAATATGTACACATATACACATGTATATATGTATATATGTGTTTATACACATATGTATATACACATATATGTGTGTATATGCATATATACATGTATATATGTATGTATATACATGTATATACGTGCATATATATATACAGAGAGAGAGAGCGTGTGTATGCGCACGCGCACGTGTGTGTGTGTGTACACGCCAGTACTAGGGCTCAAACTCAGAACTCAGGGCTTTGTGTTCTCTCTTGGCTTTTTCACTGAAGACAAGCACTTTATCACATCAGCTGTACCTCAATTTCCAGCTTTTCTTTTTCTGGTTAATTAGCAATAAGAGTCTCAGGAGCTTTTCTGCCTAGGTTGATTTCAAATCACAAGCCTCAGATCTCAGCCTCCTGAGATCCAACTCAATGGATGGAAAAGCCCCCAAACAAGAAGTTGATTTTCAACACTGCTTGACTGCAAAATGGCCATCCAGGTGAAAGATTTCCAGAGCTAAGCAAACTCCTAGTGCAAAACTCAAGGCCATCTTCTAAAACCTTAATAGGACTTCTCAAGAGATGGAAGAGGCATCCCAAGTCTGTGAAGTGAGAGGGTTGTCTCCATGGCCCCCTTTTTTATCCCTCTTCTTCCTTCCATATCACTCCACCATCTCCCATTCCAAAATTCTTCACTTTTCACAATCCTTCCCCCAGTATTAGCCAGTTCATTCCCCTCTCAGTTCTCAGCACGCATCTGCCTACAGCTCTCATCGTTTAGAGACATCCCTGTGTTAGGTGGCCAGCTAGACAGTACTAATCCATGCTGAGATGCCTGGCCAACAAAGAATTTTGCTCAAAAATAACATGTTGTCATCATAACAAAGGCTTGAATGTTTTCATTCAAAATAGTAATAATAGCATTCATTTCAAAGGGTAGGATACACTTTGTATTCCTTACACCGTGAACTCTTAGCACACAGAAATGGCCTTACTACTATCTTTTTTCAGTACTTATTCTACATATTTGATGCACAGTGTGTTCTTGTATTGTATTCAGCAAAACATAAATGTCCTTGAATAGCTATTTCATACAAAAAAGTTCTCTGGTTAAGTGGAAAAACAATGCAACTTTCTATAGCAATATCTACTTGGAAATTCTTTGCATGCATTTGTGTTTTTAAGGCTGTGCAAGGCTAGCATCTGCTGTTATTAGCCAGTATGAGTACAACAGATAGTTAAATGGCTATGAAGACAGCAGACAGTCTCTACCAGACATCTTATTTATTTACTAGTTATTCCTTGCATGTCAGTCTTTTGAAAGTACAGATATTGTTTGATTATTAAGAGCCTGGTGGACTGTCTGCTGCCTTCATAGCCATTCAACTATGCTGGCAGGGATGTGGCCAAAGGAGAATGCTACTACAATGTTAGTGGGAGTGCAAACTTGTTCAACCACTCTGGAAAGCAGTATGGAGATTGCTCAGAAGGCTAAATATAGAGCTTCCCTATGAACCAGCAGCCCACCTCTGCATTTACCTGAAGGATCACAAACCAGACCATACTAAAGCTACCAGAACAACCATGATCATTGCAGCATTATTTGCCATAGATCAAATATGGAATCAAGCCAGATGCCCTTCAGTAGATGAATGGATCAAGAAATTGTGGTGTATATACACAATGGAATTTCTATGCTTCTATTAGAAAGAATGACCTTGTCCCATTCATAAGGAAATGGAAAGACTTCGAAAAAACTATATTAAATGAAATGAGCCAGACCCAAAGAAACACAGACTCTATAGTTTCCCTCATTGGAAATAATTAGTATATGTCTGGGATAGTCCTAGCAGATGATCACAATAGCTCAATAGCTATGTACATATGAATACATAAGATGATGCTAAGTGAAATGAGCTCCAAGATATGGAAGCAAGCGGTTTATCATTGCTGTTATTTTTAATGTACTATGTGAAATTATTTCTTCTTTGGTTATTTATCTTTCCTCTTGTTATATCCTGTTGTCACTGTATTTGACTTTGGTACCCTGGATATTGTATATATGTTTGTCTGAATTAAGGAAGGGAAGGGGAACATCAAAATGATGAGACACAAGGCAAAAGCTGAACCATATGATGTAAACTAACTGTACAACTTGGGGGTGAGAGAATTGTGGAGGAGGGAAGGTGGGAGAAAAATGAGGGGGGGTAACAACTTTGACAAGAATTGTACTCACCACTTTACATATGTAACTGTAATCCCTCTGTATATCACCTTGACAATTAAAAAATACTGTGATTCCTAAGACTAAGTGTACATGGTGATGACAGAGCATTAGCTTCACATGTGTGAGGCCATCCACTCTCCAGCATTCAAAAAAAAGTCGTAGATTTTGACTTGAACAACTCAAGGCAAAATCTATCCATGTACTGCAATACAAACTGTTTCCAAAATGTGTTTGACCATAGGACCTATCCTTCTGCTGTGCTTAACTACCCATGAAATGAAGGGTCTGTGAAGCCCACCATGGGATTCTGCCTGAGAGATTGAAATAGATTTTCCTTCTTCCCCTCTGAAAATATGAACCTACTCCTCTTACCTAGGTAATACTCAAGTGATCCTGTCTTTGTGAATTCTAAATTTCTTGTGACGGCTATGTAATAATAAAACTAATGGGCCATTGCTGAGGAGTCAATAAGTCAAAAGTCTGATAGTATTTTAATGTGACTATTTTCACAATAGCTACAATTTCTAGTCTTTCTGGATAGATTAACACATTGCCAAATAGTAATAAAGGCATCATTCATTAATTTGTTGCTGTGTTACATACACTATCATAAAAGCTTCATGAGGGACTGGGGATATGGCCTAGTGGCAAGAGTGCCTGCCTCGTATACATGAGGCCCTGGGTTCGATTCCCCAGCACCACATATACAGAAAATGGCCAGAAGTGGCACTGTGGCTCAAGTGGCAGAGTGCTAGCCTTGAGCAAAAAGAAGCCAGGGACAGTGCTCAGGCCCTGAGTCCAAGCCCCAGGACTGGCCAAAAGAAAAAAAAAGCTTCATGAAAATCAGACTATTTAATCAAGTACGTATTAATTTTACAGAGGTGAAGGCAGCCTCAAGATATATATGGAGGAAAGAACAAATGCCAGTGATTAATCCTTGATTCTCCTACCCCTTAAAAATGCCTTTACATTCCTTTCTGGGCCCTAGGTTTCAAAATGGGCTTTACAATCAAATAGTGAAAGGTGAAAGATTTATTCAATATGAAGAGAAAACGGAGTATTTTATAATCAAATAGTAAATGTGTCAGAAAAAAAAGCAAAACAACAATTTCACCCAGTCTATCAAAAGTTCATAATAGTTTAATTCTCATTTTCCTCCAAGGTAGCCTGTTGAAAAATAACAAAACATCTCTAAAGAAACTGAGAACATCCAATGATTAAATTTAATTTACTTAATCTCATCAAGGAGGTGTGATTTTTTTTGTCACTGGTAGTAGCTACACATCCTCTACCCTGTGTAAATGTTATGTAAGGTTTTTTTTAATTGTGATATGAAAAAGAATGTAGAGATAGAATGAGAGAATAACTGTTTGAGACAGTGTCCAGAGATTGCACACCCAAGAAATTCCCAGAAGTTGATCTGAACCTGAACTTGAGTCTTCCAAATACCAAAGTAAGCTGTTCCTTTAACAGCTGTGTTCCCTCTGGTCCCCTGTCAAAGGGGACCCCCAGGAACAAGATGCCCTCCCTCAGTGCCACAGTCTTCTAACAGTTAATCATGGTTCCTTACCTCCTCCCCACTTAGAGCATCCTACATGTCAGTTACTTAAAAAGTTCCATGACCCCCAACTTTGTCCACAGTGTGAGAGTGAGGATGCCATCCCCCATGACTGAGAAGACTCCCTGTTTCCTCATAGTTGTGGGGAGGGAGTTTTGTACTCAATGAACAGGAGCCTGGCCAACACAATCAGCCTCCAAATCTATATTAAAAGTTATATCAGCATCTCTTGCAGTTCCTCTTCAGGCAAGCAAAAGGAGATAAAAGGAATGAGAACATTTGTTTTTGTTTTCTGGTTGTACTATGAGTTTTTTTATTTGTTCTAGAGGGGAAATTAGGGGTCCTGTTTTGTTTGGGTGTTTGTATTTTTAAGCAACTAGAGCAACTAAGGCTGAGCAGAGCTAAAAGTTGCAAAGTTTGTTGAGTGTCTTAACTTCAGAGCATGCCTGGTGCTTTGAGTAGAATTTGTGCTAGGTTAATCTAATTAAATCAATATTTACTTCGTGATTACTCTGTGCTAGACACAGTGGTGATTGTGGTCCCAGACACAGACCCTCTCTCCCCATCTCTTACTCTCTTACTCTCTCCCTTCCTCCATCCCTCCATCTCTAATAATGTCTAACCTTTCTGATTTATGTTTAACCCATTCTCTTTTGAAATTTAATTCTTTTTCTTTCAAGTACTCAAGCCATTTAACATGAACTTTGTATATTCAATGAGATATTCTCTATCCCTCCATCCAAATGGAGCCATGAAAAAGAAGGATAGTCTGAACCTACACAATGCCACATGAGCCCCCTGGAGGCTTTTGATTCAAAGAGATCTGAGTTTTGACAAGTAGTGTTGGAATTCAAATCGCCTCTCTGTCTAGGGAAACTCATCAGAAGCCTTGCGCTGCCCTATGGGGGATTTGTCCCCTAAGGACTAACAAAGTGGTATCAGAAGGATTCATCTGGTCCTGTGGCATCTGAGCTGATGGGAGTTGCACAAGGGACTTGCACTGAGACAGAAAAAAAAAAAAAGAAAAGAAACCAGGATGGAGGCATTATAAGGTGCATACCCATTATACCTATGGGCAGGAACAAAGCCTGGACAATTTCATGCAGCACCCAGCTATGTGGGCTTCCTACAAGCTGGCCATACAACTCAGGTTTACCCAGCAATTTGCTTGCTGAGCCTTTATATTACAGGAAGTCACGACCTATTTTGAATATGCATTGTCCAGATGTACAAATCTATTCTTATCTATTAACCAAGGGCATGAACTAAAGCAGTCTTTCTGAAAATCTTAATTTTAATTAAAATTGGAATTATACCTGCACAGGTCTCTGGTGCATTTCTTTAAACTGTATGTGTGATCTTTTCTATTACATGCTAATCTAAGGTCTTAGAAAAGCCTGGTGAGGCTTTGATAGGTCTCAAGTGCTTTGATTTATTACATTTTGTTTTGAATTTTGTTTCCTAGGCCTTAGATGCTCAAGTGTTTGTCTTAGCTATTACAAAAGTTGTTTAAATATCATACAATATCTATTCAAAATTAAACTGTGATAAATGCTGTACTAAAGTTTCAATAGACACAAAATCTACCAAAATATACTAATATAATCAAGTTTTATTATGCCTTTTGATTTGTAACTGACATACAATAATTATATGTTGCTAAAGTCCTAATCGAGGGGCATCCCTCTGCAATGTAAAGATGAATATGACATGGGACCAAAATAATAGTGATTTCATCATCTTCATAGCCTCTGGTAAATGGATGTTTGCTTCACCCTGAGCACAAGGCTTTGTACTTGCTGTACTAGCTCACTTGTTTTTCCCATTAAACTGTGAAGCAGCTACTATTTCCCCAACTCACAGAAGAGAAAAACAAAAGCTTGTGGAGGCTAAGCAAATTGTTCAACTCGAATAAGGAACAGAAAGTCACAGTCTGTCTCATTCTAACACACATGGTAACTGACAGAGATAGACAATAGATAGATAGATAGATAGATAGATAGATAGATAGATAGATAGATAGATAGATAGATAGATAGACAACAACTGACAGAGAGAGGAAGGGGGAGAGAAAGAATGAGAGAGAGAGAGAATACATATCGATAGCACTTAGGGTGATTAAAGCAGCTAATCTTTCTACCATTTGAAACTTAGAATTCAGATAGAGATCCTCTCAAAATGTCCCTCCTAGAACAAGGCTCAAATTCCAGGCCCAATTAAACCAAACCAATAACTATTGTGGCCCTTGGACTTACCATTTTGGTCCTTGTAAATGTTTATTTCACTTTGGTAGTACTAACCTAACAGGTGTGCTAATCAACCACTGCTACTTTATTATTGGCATGTTTTCTAGTCACTATTTCACATGTTCTCAAAAATAATATTTTTTCAGGTTTCAATACTAGAGAAAACATATGCACCGCCAAACAGGAAAGTCATATATCATGTGGACAGTGTGAGCCTTATAAATGATCATGGTTTCTATTTTGATTTGACAGCTAGAAAGCTTAAGATTATGTCCAATCGCTTGAAGATGTTGAGTTCAGACACACTTGGGTTCAAATCCTTGCTGACTTCATAACCTTAGTTCGATTAAGTGAGCAAGTTGTCTAATCTTCTATTTTCTCACCTTCAAATGGTGACTAACCATAAACGGCTACCTATGGGATTATTGAACATGTGGGTACTAGGTAATGGGGGTAGTTCTCCCCCATTTTCTTCTATTCATTCTAAATTCAAATTTAAAATGTCTTCCTTAGGGAAATAAAATGCAAGTGGTATGCCCACAACCAATAAAACCTTCTTTTGTGGTTTCTAACACAACCTCACAAACCTGTCCAGGCTGTCTTCCTCCAAATTTAAGGCCAAGTAAGTTCCTTCCCTCCTACTTTTATGAAGAGTTGCCATGAGGGGGAATGAGAGAGAAACAGGGCTCATTATTAGATAACTTCAAAATCCTCTTAAAACTCTAAGAATAATTGAAAAATGTCAGGCTTTTTGACTATTTCAAAGAGACACAGAGAAATGGGATTTGAATTTAAAGCGAGCATCATTAACAAGATTGAAATATTTGAGAATGTCATGGCTGATTTCTGAGGATTAGATTTAGAAAAACAAACACTCTTTCCAGTGAAGCACAGACTGAATTTATGAGTAGGAGATAACTCTTTAAAAGATAAATCTCTTCCAAGTAATGACAATATAAAATGTTTGCATTTAATTTAGTGCTTATGAAAAACACTGTATACTTAATGGACAAGACTCAAGTTTACAGGTCAGCAAATTGTTGATTAATATAATCAACTAAAGCTTTGTCCTTAAATCACCGCAAACCCATCTGGGTTCTGGGTATGTTCCATCTGTATGCAGGACAAAGAGAATTGCATTAGCATCAGGTCCACACAAAAAGCAGCTTTGCATTTAGAAACAGAATGAAAGTATCCCTGAATGCACAATTATCCAAATAGGCTTAGGGCCTTCTAATGACAGCAAGATAGTCAGTCCCTGGGAACCTGGGCTCCAAGTTCATCAACACCACTGGCCAGAGGTACCCTGCACTGAAAGACAAAAAACTCACATTCAGGGAGCCAAATTGAAGACTGTCAACATCTCCCCACTCTACACTCTCAAATAGAAGCTTGTTCTCTAGGATTAAAACCAGCATGGCCATTTTCGTTTTGCAACTTCATGGTTATGAGTAAATGGGAGTGACTACATCATCTACACCACAGCTGTGAGGCAGCTACAGCACTAAGAATGAGGGCAAATCACAGGGCTGGCCAGGCTCCTCCCTCCTCAGTAGCAAGTTTGTCTGCCCTAAACCAATAAGCTTCTGTGTGAGAATTGGCACATGTGTTTCCATCTCTTGCATAGTAGTTAAGAACAGGGACAGTGGAATCTCTGTGGGAGCCTGGGCAAGCCAAGTCACTCTCCTCTCATACCCCAATCTCTTTATCTGTAGAGAAGGGCTACAAGAGAAATTACTTCAGAAAACTATTGTGAGGACTATGTCAGCAAGATTTATTTTCTCTGCTTTAGGCTGCCACAGCCAAATATTATAAGCTAAGTGGCTTAAACAACAAGAATGTATTTCCACATAGCTCTGGTGACTGAAATTCCAAGATTAAGATTCCAACAAGATTTTTGTTTCTTCCTGCCTGGAGAAACGACCTGTATCCTCACATTATGATGAGTGCTATTTCTATCATTTTCTCTCTCTCTTTCTCAACCCTTTTATCTCTCCTTTCCTTTCTCTGTCTGTTCCTCTCCTGTAAAGCGATTAATACCATCATGAAGGCTCCATTATCATTATCTCACCTAACTCTAAATTTCAACATCCTCATATCCAAATATATTTCCATTTAGATTGTGGTTTCAATATATGAAGAGATGGTAGGGACACAATTCAGTCCATAGCAATGTAGATAAAGGGTTTACAGAGCAGTGTCTAGCAAAGCACTAACAAAATAATGCTTACTGATAACATTGTGCCAGGTACTTCAATGATTATCTCTAAGAATCACAGCAGGATAGACGGAACTCAGAATTATCTGTCTTTCTTAAAGTTATGTGTCTTGTTTGGGTGGCAAAGTTGTCTTAAACTCTAGTTTGGACTCTGAAACCAATATGCTTTCTAGTTTACTACACTACAAATTTAAACTTCTTAAGTCAGGCTACATGGTTTCACTATCATTTATACTTATTGAAATATCCATATTTAGAATTGTATTCTCTTTGTACAACTACTTAATAATAGTGATAATGTAACTATATGTAATGTTTGGCAAGAGCAAAGTATCTAATGTTACAAATATACAAGGAAGTTATGGCTTTAAAAAAGGTCAATTTTCCACCATGTGATATGTTGAACTACAGAGAAGCAGTGAGGCTCTGGTCCTTATCACTCCATTCATCCTGGAGGCCAAGCAGCACAAAGAAGTCCAAATTCCAACTATCTGTACAGAGGATTCCAGTCATGTCATACCCACACCACAAGGCTCCAGTTCAGAACACTGTGAGAAGTCCCCTTCTCATGAGTTACTGGCCAGACTCTCCCAACTACACAATGTCTAAGACAGGATTTGGCCTGGTCCAGGCATGAAAGAAACCCAGAAATTTGGGGGAAATGCAATAAAGGCCAATATAAGATATCACCTAACAGTCAAATACTGAAATTAAATTGAGGACACAGCTATCAAATAGGGGAGATAGGTCTAATTTGTTTTGAACTGATTCTTCTTGATTATTAACTAAAGTCATAATTATCTTTTTCACTCATAGCCAAGCTACCAATTGAGCAAGAGGAAGAAACCAATTGTTACCTGGGTATATAGAATGAAGAAAAAGACTAGAGTTTGGGGAGAAGCTTTTTTTCTTGTGCTCAAAGGTTACCATGAGGAATTCCTTAAACTCGGATTCACAAATACTTCAGAAGAGAATTATGAAATCAAAGGTTTTTTACAGATCAAGTGTCTCAATATCAACCACCAATAAAAATAAAACCCAAAAAGAATAGAAAAATATGAATCAAAATAACAGGTAGTGGAAAACTGTGGCTGTTCCTTAGGAAAATTATTCTTACAGTAATAATTTGAAGTTATTTAGAATACTAACAGAGGTCCCTTATTTTCCTGATTTATCATGTGTTTGATATTCTTGCAAGTCTTTCTTTTACATGAACAACCTTAATCATTGGGCTTGATCTAATTCAAGATATACAATAAGAGGAAAGGAAAGTAATATCTAATATTTATACTAAAAAAATACCTGCAACATTGAAATATCTACTCTAGAAAACGTGTTTTAAGCTTACTGTGAACACAACTCAATTTAATTATTAAATTTTTGACATGGGTAAATTTTCTTTAAAATTATCAGTAGGAAATCAACATGTAAACAGCTAATAGGAGATGAAAATGCAAAGAAAGTAAATATTTCTGAGGAGAACTGAATTCATTTCTATTGTCTGTCTCTTGATTTATCTCACAGGACCAAATTTTCCCTCTATTCCTTCAGTAGGCTGTCTTAAAAAAAATTTAAATGCCTGGAACCAGTGACTCATGCCTGTAATCCTAGATACTCAAGAGGCTGAGATCTGAAGATCATGGTTGGAAGCCAGCTTGGGCAGGAAAGCCCATGAGACTCTTATCTCAAATAAACTACTCAGAAAAAGCTGGAAGTGCCACTGCGGCTCAAGTGGTAGAGCAGTAGCCTTGAGCAAAGACAGCCTCAAGGATAGAGTCCAGGCCCTGAGTTCAAGCTCCAACACTGGTCAAAAAAAAAAAAAAGAAAGAAAGGAAGAAAGAAAGAAAGGAAGAAAGAAAGAAAGAAAGAAAGAAAGAAAGAAAGAAAGAAAGAAAGAAAGAAAGAAAGAGAGAGAGAGAGAAGGAGAGAAGGAAGGAAGGAAGGAAGGAAGGAAGGAAGGAAGGAAGGAAGGAAGGAAGGAAGGAATCCTGTAGCTTTGTAAATTGCATAAAACTACAACTCAAAGAATAAGAAAATAAACTATCAAATACAAATGCAAAGCACTATCTAATTTCTTCATCCTCCAAAGCCCCTTGGTGATGATAGGACTGAGGATAAGTTGCCATGATATGTTTGCTGACATATGAATCTTTTCAAGTCCTATAAGACTTACAAGGTGTCTCTAATTTGCAGGAAATATTTGTATTATTCAAAAATTGACTGCTTTACTCATTTTATAATAATTATAAGGATGTTTCCTTCATGTATTTTAACTGTATTTCCTATCATTTAATTTAGGGTTATCTCAGAAAAATAGTCTATGAAGCTTCAAATAACAGAGTATCATTTTTCCTCCTGTAAATAATTCACCTGTTTTCTCCCATATGTTCTGGCTCAACAAACAATTGTGGGCAATACCTTCAAGTTACAATTTATGCTACCTTTTGCCTCTGGAACATAGCACTTGACAAACTAAACCCATAACTAGGACTATTTGAGAGAGCATAATTTCAACAAGTAAATCATAATTCTTTAGCTGTGGTATCACCACTTCCTACCCATCATCAGACTCAGTCTAATGGCTTCAGAATCTATCGCCAAATGTTCTCTCTTGATGAGCGTAAAATCAATGATCCTCAAGTTAGAATTTGATACAAGTTTCCTCTTCTCTGGTATTATTCCAACATTTTGTCTCTGTGTGCAAACAAAAGGCTTCCTGAGGCCAATGTACAGAGCTCTTAGGCCTCTGCTTTCACTATTCCTCCTTAGGCTTCTCTGGCAAGCAATAGGCTTCCAGAATTCCTTCTCAATCCAGCTCTTAGGTACACACATTGCACTTCCACACTTTTTAAAGTCTTGTCTATGTGTATACTGGTTTTTTAAAAAGCTTATGCTTGTATTCCTCTACTCCCTCAGTTGGGAATCCACAGACTGAAAATGGATTCAATCAGATAATGCCACCATTCCCAGTCATTTAATGAGTTGGTAAAAATAAGTACCTTAGCACACATGTATATACTCTTGGCAGGCAGAATTAAGAACGAATAATTCTACAATAAGTAGTTTTAAATTAATCGTTAAACAAGTGCCTACACATTGATGACTTATTCATGCAGCCCTGTGTAGAATTCACAACGTCTTTACTGAAAGATAAAATGGATGTATTATACTAGAGCTTTCGTAGGCATAAGTTTAAATGAGGTTGCTAGAGTTGGGAGACTTTCTGTGCTTTGGGGGCTTTACTAATACATATAAATATCCACACACCGCCTTTATGGAGTCACTCTTGCAGTTACCATTTTACAGTTCATTTAGAATTCTCAACTGGGTCAAGATGCTTGACTCAAACCACAGTCACCCAAAGACTTGGCAGGAACATAATTTACTTCTACTGAGCCATCTGCTCAAAAGTTACAACCCTTCCTTAGGCCTTACAAATTCTGAGGTAGTAATAAGAAGAAAAAGAGTCTGATTCTAGTCAAGACCATTCCTCTCAACTTCTAAATTTTTTTCTGCTGATTTCCCCCTACATGCAACCAATATAAGCAGGGACTTCCAATATAAAGGTGATTCAACATCATGTTCTATTCTGTGGGGCATGGGCCTGCAGCTTTAAGAGGCGGTTCTAGCCAGCCCGCCTATATTCCCAGCCCTGGGGCTGTTAGCCCCACCTGCCTTCCAGGTCCGGAGCCGGAAAGGCGGCTCTAACCAGCCCCACCTCCCAGCCTCAGGACCACATGCAGCCAAGATGGCCGCTGGTGGTGAACCCAGAGGCTGTCCGGATTAGATTTATGCTGCCCTTCACCCTTGACGGACAGCTCAGGCATCCAATCAGTGCCTAGCTAGGTGCTCTACACCCCTCCCCTTCCTGCCGCCATTTTGCCTTTATAAATGTGGTTCCCCCTTATTAAAACAGGACACTGCGTGAGACATCCCTTGGATCGTCTGAGTGTCCTTTATTAACGTAAGAAGGGCTGGGAACGGGCGGTTTGTGACTCTACCTCCTCTTGGCTCGCTCTGTGGGGTACGCTCCCCGCCTCTCCCGCTGGCCAGGAGAGCGCTGGGGGCGAAGGACCCCTACCCTATTCAAGTTCATTAGTAGACTCATTCACCTCCACTCATTCTTCCTCACCTGAAAGGTTAACCATAGAATATCAGTTGTACCAGAGAACAAAAAAAAGAAAGGCAAACCCCCCACAATTCCTTATGCTATTTCATCACTTACTCTCATTGGGCCTTTTGTCCAACTTTTAGGGACATCTAAATCAGAATGCATTAAACATTGCATCCACCAACACAAGCATGTCCATTGCAGCACTATTTACCATAGCCAAGATAGGCAGTCGGCTTTAGGGGCTTCTCGGTGGGTGAACAGATCAAGTAATGGTGGTATATGCACACAATGGAATTCTACTCACCCATCAGAAAGAATGACATTGTACCATTCATAAGGAAATGGAAAGACTTGGGAAAAAATTATGTTAACCAAAGTAAGCCAGAGAAACATAGGTTGCATGGTTTACTCATTTGTGGTAGCTAGAATGTGCTTACAAATCTATGAATAAACACGCTGGGTGGTAAACAAGGGGTTACAAATGAATTAACTGAAGTGTAACAGACATTATGGAGAGTGCAAGTAGTATAATTCTCTAGGAAGACTACGTCAAAGTCCAACAAAATAAGTACCAGGAAATGGGTACTTGCAAGCAGCAGGGTGGGGCCCAAAGGAGAATCACCTACAGATCTGGCTTAAATGCAGATCCTTGAGCTGGGAGTATGGCTCAAGTGGTACAGCACTTGCCTATCGAGCCCCAAGACCCTGAATTCCAAACCCCAGCATCACCACAAAGGTAAAATGAAATGTAAAATAAAATACAGATCCCCGTGTCTCACTGTAAATCTACTACTGCATCAGAAATGAAAGAGAGGTGGTTCAGAATCAGTATTGTAGACAAGCTCGTCATCCCATTCATAGCACATGGACTTTTAGAGCTTTTGTCCTATGTACTGGTTTCAGGAAGCAGAGAAAACAAAAAAAGTAGTCCAAATCTTATTGCTGACAATTCAGAGCCCAAATAATTGGATTTCCCAGGCATCACTGACACTATCTAGCAAATCCTGTATCTGCCTTAAAAACATTATTAAAGAGAACAGCATAGCTGCAGACAGTAAATCAAAGCTAGTCTCCACTGTGCAATGTCACACTTTCTTCCATAAGTAGAGTCAAGGTTTATGAGCCTTATTTTGCTTATGTAAAAGATCAATTAAAATGAATTTAGAACATTTTGTCTTACCGTCAGTGGTTGAATAGTCAAAAGATTACTCTTCTAAAAATTGCTTATACAAGTAGCTGAATGGTTTTTATAAATGCACAACACATTTCCAATATGTTAAATGTTTGAACTATATTGAACAAATACTAATTGTCATCCTGAACTAGCAGCCATACTTGTTCCCATAATCATTTTTTAAACTATTTTTAAAAGAATGCAGCAACATGAACCGACATATGTTGGACAAACTGTTATGCAAATTTTGATATTTCCTCAAGAGTACAAATGGAAATGTGTCTTAGTGTTGCACTAATCAATTCACAGGTGATGTTATTCAGAAGTCTGGTAATCAGGTTATGACACATTGAAAATGATAATTTAAAATAGGGCTGATTGTAGAAGTCATATAGAAAGCTTATTTTATAAAAGAAAGAAAGAAAGCTAGGACAACAACTGAAAGACAACTTCTGATTACTTCCCTTTCTCTTTTTTTGCATCAATAGATGAATCGAATAAAACCAAGTCTATTGACTCATACTTAATTTAAGAACAATGGGCTTTCAGATTTAAAGACAAAAATAAGTCAAGGCATATTTTCAAAAGTAAAAGAGATCTACTATCTCTAGGCAAATCCACTATCTCTATCCACAGACAGACAGACAGACAGACATACACATACAGTTAGCTACATCCCTCAACAATGCCCCTTATTTGCCCTAGTCCCCTAATTATTGTTATTTTATCACTTTATATCTAGAGTCTATATATAACCAAAACAATATTTTTTAATGTGGAGGAGGAAAGAGTTGGTTCTAAGTGTACTGTACGTATATATGGAATTTTCACATGAAAGTTCTTTGTATTATTATTGAATCCAAAATAAATAACATACAAGATAAGATACAATAAAAACAAAGGACTTAAAAAGAAAAGAAAAACATTTTGTTATCTAAGGCTATCCAGCTATGTAGTGGCCAAAATTGATATTTTTGTTACTACTGCCATAATCTTCACCTTGCTGGTTTAGTATCTCTACTAATGCATAAGTGGACTGCATTCTAACCACCTGTAAGACTACTTATGAAGGAAAAATGAGTCTCCTTTTCTCTCTAACTGGTTTTCCTTTGAACAGAGGAAGGCTATTGATGGTTTGTATACTAATTCTGCAATTGAATGTCTGGCTGAAATCTTAATAATTTTAATCTTATTATTTTGCTTCGGTTTTTAAAGAAAACAGTTGTATCATTGAAAAGATAGTTTTCTTTCCCCTATTCAGATTTCTTATTGATGTCAAGAACTTTGTCAAATAAGAATCGAAGTTATTCTTTGCTATGTTTGAAATGCTTTTATTTTTAACTAAACTCAATTAAGTTGTACTTTAACTATTTATATCATATAGAAAAGCATTCTAATATATTTGAAATCATGAGTGACATTTATCTCGTCTTTTACAAAATGGACTTACACATACTGTTTTTAATATTAAGTTACCCTCAGATTCTTAAGTATTGTCTGATTAGAAATGTGAAGGCTTTAAAAATTTTTTGAACTAGTATACATTTTTAATATGAGCGGGGCTAGGAATATGGCCTAGTGGTAAAGTGCTCGCCTTGCATACATGAAGCCCCAGGTTCAATTCCTCAGCATCACATACATAGAAAAAGCCGCAAGTGGCACTGTGGCTCAAGTGGCAGAGTGCTAGCCTAGAGCAAAAAGAAGCCAGGGACAGTGCTCAGGCCCGAGTCCAAGGCCCTGGGCTGACAACAAAAACAAAACAAACAAAAAAATAATATGGGCAAGCTTCTTTATGATATTTCCATACATACACACAGCACACCTTAAATTCACCAAACACACACACACACACACACACACACCATAAGCCTATTCCTCCCCTCTCCTACCCTTTTGTCAACAAGTGAGTGCATTATTAGATATCCACCCCACCAACAGTATGTGAGGGGCCCTTTTTGCCATATCATCTCCAGCATTTATTGTCATTTTTCCTTAATAGTTGCCATTCTGCCTGAAATGAGATTGAATCTTAGAGAGGTTTTGATTTACTTATCCTTTATAGCTAAAGATATTGAACATTTCTTTACCTGTTAGTCATTTATCTGTGAACTGTCTGTTCTTTTGTCCACTTATTAATTGAATTGCTTGCTCTCTTTTATTTAATTTTTTTTTTATTTTTTATCGGTCATGAGATTTGAATTCTGGGCCTAGGAGCTGTCCCTGAGCTCTCTTGCTCAAGGCTAGCACTCTACTACTTGAGCCACAGTGCCACTTGCTGTTTTCTGGTGGTTAATTAAAGATAGGAATCTCACTGACTTTCCTGTTTAGGCTGGCTTTGACCCATGATCCTCAGATTTCAGCCTCCTGAGTAGCTAGGATTATAGGTGTGAGCTATCAATACGTGGCACTGTTTAATTTTTTAACTCTGTGCATTCTAAATATTAATTTTTTATCTGTTGAGCAGTCATCAAAGATTGTCTTCCATTCTGTGGGTTGTCTCTCTAGTAATGGTTTGTTTCAATGTGCAGAAACTATAATTTGAGGCATCTCATTGACTCATTTTTTTCATTACTCTTATTTCCTGAGGATTTGGAAGCTTCTTCAGAAAATAATTACCTGAGCCTATACCTTCCTGTTTTCCCTATGTGTTTCTATAGTGGTTTCAAAGTTTCAGGTCTTACATTAAGATCTTTAATACATTTGGAGTTGATATTTTTTACTTGTATATGATGGTCCTGGGCTTTGAACTCAGGACCTGGCCGCTGCCCTTAGGCTTTTTGCTCAAAACTAATACTATTTCCAGGTTTTTGGTGGTTAATTGGAGATCATTGTTGAATGGACTTTGCTGCCCAGTCTTACTTCAAACTACGCTCCTCAGATCTCAGCCATTTAATTTTTCAGATCTCTAAGCAGCTAGAATTATAGGTCTCAGCCACCAGTGGCAGCCTGGAGTTAATTTTTGTGCAGAGTGAGATGTGGTGACTCGGATCTCTTCTTGCTCTTTCTTTTACTTTCTGATTATCAGGCAAACAGTTTTTCTCCATCATGCACTCCTACCACATGCAGTATTGATTTGACATGGACACAAATCAATGGGAAAACCAGATCTTGGACTTGTACCTCCAGAATTATGAGTCCAAATAGGCTTTTTCCTCTCTATAAGTTAATTGCCTCAAGTATTTGTTTATGACAGAAAGTTGATTTACATACAAACTAAAATAAGGCAGTATCTAAACAAAATGAGATGAATACACACACACACTGTAGACTACTACTCAACCTGTTAAAAGGATGAAATTATGAGAGATGCTACTACACAGATGAACCTTGAAGACATTGTGTGAAGTGACAGAAGTCAGACACAAAAGGACAAATGGGTGGTTCTAGTCCCATAATGAAGTAACAGAGAGTATTCAAACTCATGGAGGAAGAAAGCAGATGGTGTTTCCAGGAGCTGGGGAATTGACAAATGAAGACTGTCCCTTGTGGATTGCTTATATCACAACATCATGGGCTGGGTTTGTTTTTCCTTTAAAGGTGAAACAGGGGCTGGGAATATGGCCTAGTGGCAGAGTGCTTGCCTTGTATACATGAAGCCCTGGGTTCGATTCCTCAGCACCACATATATAGAAAAGGCCAGAAGTGGCACTGTGGCTCAAGCTGGCAGAGTGCTAGCCTTGAGCAAAAAGAAGCCAGGGACAGTGCTCAGGCCCTGAGTCCAAGGCCCAGGACTGGCAAAAAAGAAATTAAGATTTTTACACATGTAAACAAACACAAGCCATATCCATACCATAACAGGAATTACATAACAAACAGCTGGAAGTAGAGCCATGGCTCAAATGATGGAACACTAGCCTTGAACAAAAAAAAAACACAGAAACAGAAATAGTGCCCAGGCTCTGAGTTCAAGTCTTTTTTTAAAAAAAGGAAATTGTTATTTATAACAACATAAATGAAAATGGAGCACAGTATGGTAAGTGAAAAAAGGCAGGCATAGAAAGAAAGACACTATATATCTCACTTTTCAGATGCATCAGGTGAAAAATCAAGTGAAAAATATAGTCAGTGACCTCAGAGAGACATAAATTCTACAGGATGAAAGACAAATGTGAACTACAAGCCAATGTATTATACATAGATAACAACGTCTGTGACTTTGTCAGTCAACAGAATTTCAGAGAACACTGAAATTGTCCTCATCCAGGGTACTTATACATATGATCTTGAAACAAGTGGTGTTTGGAGCAGAACTTTAAAAGGTAGGCAGCATTTACTTACCAAAAACAAAAAACAAAAGAATGGAGTCAGGAATAGCAAGGAAAGTAAGGCAACTATATGATGCATGCAAAAGATTACTAATGAAAACAAACATACCAGGAAAAAAAATTATTCTCCTGGGGCAAAGAATGTTTTTGTGAGAAATCATTTGCCCAGGATTGGAGATTAAATTGAACTTAAAAAAAAATCCATTGTTATGTTTGGAAAAGTGTAATTGGGCTCATCAAACAATTATGCAATAATGATCAGCATTATAAATCATACAAAATTAAAACAAATGCCTCTGTGTGAATACTTGGAGATTCAACTGAAAACAATCTGGTGATTCTCATTCAGGTGTTCTCTGAAGGACACCACATAATTATTATCTTTCTCATGAGGAGCAGAGGGCATTCACAGACTACGTTTGTAACCTATTAGTCTCACGATGGGTAGGCCTAAGTCTGTGCCTTTGCCAAGGACAGTAATGGAGATTTAAGTCTGCTAAGAAAGCTAATTTTAATTAGCAATCTACCTGCTTGGATTTTATATTTCTATAAAATTATCTCTCAGTGACACTCAGTATCACAATAAGTTCATCATTTCTACCTAAAGAGAAGTGCTAAAAGGGATATGGGCAGTCCTCCATGCCCGAACATAGTTGCTCATCATCTTCCTTAATCAATGTAGGATCTAGTACTGCCCTGCAACCCCCTAGCCTTCAAGCAGTAGAGGAAAAAGGAGCAACACAGACAAAAACTGAATCTCTAGTTACTTATCAGAGTGTAAAGATGGAGACCTTTAGGGAACACTGAAATCTCTATTTGAAGAACTGAAGTAGATCTTTTGTATAATGAGAAGATTTTTTTTTGTTTTATACACCTAAAAAGAGTCATCTTTCCAGGCATAGTTCATACCTCAGCACTTCCAGTCTTGGTCATTGAGGAATGCCAGTGTTTCTGGAAAGGAGAATTCACCCTCTATGATAAAAAAAAATACCTTGCAAACACAAAGTCTTAGAAATGCCAGGTCATTCTTCATGGAAGAACACTGCAAAGCTTGTAGTAGACCAGAGTTTAGAGTACGCAGAAATGCCAGGTATTTCATCACAAGACATCTTTCCCTTACAGTATAGATCTTTCTCCAGCAGCTTTCCAAGTGACAGCCAATTGACCTGCACTTTACAAATTATTATTGCTTGTAATATAATTAAAATCTACCATGGAGAATACAAGGAACAGGTATAGGGCTTGCAACTCAGTTGTACTTGTATTTAATTTCTTTAAACAATAGAGGTTAAGCAAACATGATTGCTAAAAGAACCCCCAGTAGCAGTGTGCCCATTGGGGTTGCAAAATAAAGGTCAGTGCTATTAAACAAGAGCTCAATGTAAACTGTAGATATGCCCAGTAATAATCAGATTATAACTACGCTTTTGCTTTCTTAAATTCCATCAAGAAATGTAATTCTGTTAGGAGTTTAAAATAATTCTCAGCTGGAACAGTCATAAAAATGTTCTTGAAATGAAAGAAGCTTGCAGCAGAATGGGTTTTAAATGATTCTAAGAAAAAAGTGAAGGATGAATGAATGAATACATAAAGCATGGACCTAGTTTCTGACCAATCTTTCCTATTAAAAGTATATCTAGTATATATTATATAATATAATTATTATGTCTAATATATCAATTGCCTGTATATAATATATACTATATACATATATGTATTGTTATATACAATACTATATATTATATATACTATATATCATAATATGTAGTGTATAGTTTATATATTATATATTACACATATAATATATAAAACACATTATATATTATATACAATATAGTACATAATGTAACTGCTCCATGATGCATTCTTAGCATGGTTTTGCATTGAAGGAAACAATAGTCTTCACATCAACAAATAATCAAAAATTAATTTGTACTTTGTTGAAGTAACCTAATAAGTATTCCATTTATTACATACATTTATTAAAAATTATTAAATTAAATATTATTAAATATTACAATATTAAGCTCCTCTTCTTTTTCAGTTTTTCTCATACAACTTGGATTTCCTATTTCTTTTATTCATTTGTACAAATTCATCCAGCTATCCCCCAAGCCCAATTCCCAGCCTCTAACTCAGCCCAAGCCCCAATAGAATTAATCTTTTTTTTTTTTTTTTTTTTGGCCAGTCCTGGGCCTTAGACTCAGGGCCTGAGCACTGTCCCTGGCTTCTTCCCGCTCAAGGCTAGCACTCTGCCACTTGAGCCACAGCGCCGCTTCTGGCCATTTTCTGTATATGTGGTGCTGGGGAATCGAACCTAGGGCCTCGTGTATCCGAGGCAGGCACTCTTGCCACTAGGCTATATCCCCAGCCCAGAATTAATCTTTTTGCTTTTTCCTATCTGCTCTATTGTCTTTGGCTATAAACCCATTCAATGTTTGTCTTCTCTCAGTAGCAATTTCTTTCCATTATGTATCTAGCTAAGTTTTCAGCTGTTTTTCGTTAAACAGTCTCAATCCAGTAGTGAATGTGTCAGCATAACAGAGGTTCTCTCACTATAAGAGAGCAAGAAAGATAGCAGCTAATAGCCATTTTCATTAGTCCTTAGCTAGCATGCCTCTCATGCCAAGAACAAATTAACATTACTGCATCTTAAAAGTATGGCTTAGAAAGTAGTACTGTGGATGGATCTCATAGGATAGCTGCAAGGATGAACCCAAGTGAAGCGTGGGCACAAGGTTGAATTCTAGATAATGAAGGCTATTGTGCTTTTTATTGTTGTGTCTAACTTAGCACTGTCCAACTAAAATATCCTATATGTGTGCTGCACTATGTGATAGCCACTAGACACAGGTAGCTATGTGTACTCTAAATTGAAACAGTTCCATATGGCTACTGACTATCATAAGGAATGGAACATACAACCTTTAATCTTGTTGGCCCAGATTGGTATGAACAAATATCGTTATTACCAACCAAAGCAATTAAAATATTATAAATGAAGTGAACAAAATACTTCCTAAATAGAGGTTTTATTTTAAGATAATAAAGGGAAGGAAGGAAAGAAAGAGAGAAAGAAAGAAGGAAAGAAAAAGAAAGAAAGAAAGAAAGAAAGAAAGAAAGAAAGAAAGAAAGAAAGAAAGAAAGAAAGAAAGAAAGAAAGAAAGAAAAGAAAAGAAAGAGTGAGTATTAGGAATTAGCCTTTAGCCTTTAGGAGTATTAAGATTAAAAATAAAGCAGCACACTCTCCTGTCTGTAAGCCATAGACTTAGGACAGCCAGTGGTATACATCAGTCCACATCTGCAGGACTGAGAACCAGGGGAGCTGATGATGCAAATCCAGGTCCAAGGGCCAGAGATGAAACAAGTGAGATGTCTTAGTGCAAAATAGACAGCAGGAAGAAAGGTGGAAGCATTCTCCTTCCTCCATATGTTAGTTATGTCAGGCCCTCAACAGACTCCGTGGAGCTTACCCTTATTGGAGAAGAAAATAAGCTACACTCACAGATTCAAATGCTAATCGCACCTGGAAACCTCCTCATGGACACACCCAGGTACACTGATAATCTGGGTATACCACAGCCACCCAGCTTGACACATAAAGCCAACTATCACTGAGAACAAGCTTCCAAGCTACTTAAATAGAGGTGGAGGCAGTCGTGATGTTTTCTAGTTCAGCTGTCAAGGCCTCTGTCAGAGATGAATCATCACCCCAACTGGATCACAATCATTATCACTACACTGTCTCCCTCACATATTCTCATCCAGTCTTCGGAGTAAATTTTTCCTCTAGTAACCTTACAAATAGACTAGCATTACACAGATGTTCAATGTATCATGCCACATATTTTAGCAATTCGTTGGGCTGTGTGTGGTGACACACACCTGTGATTTCATTACTCAAGAGACAGAGGCAGGAGAATCACTTGTTTGAGGCCAACCTAGCCTTTGGGCTATATAGAGAAATTTGCAGGATAATCTGGCATACATAACAAGATCTTTATCTTAGAAAAAATTCCACTGGAAAAGCTTGTATAAAGAAACAATTTCGTAAGAAACCCTCGGTATTAAATATCTACTCTTCTGAAGGGGCTGGGGATATGGCCTAGTGGCTAGAGTGTTTGCCTCGTATACATGAGGCCCTAGGTTCGATTCCCCAGCACCACATATACAGAAAATGGCCAGAAGTGGTGCTGTGGCTCAAGTGGCAGAGTGCTAGCCTTGAGCAAGAAGAAGCCAGGGACAGTGCTCAGGCCTTGAGTCCAAGCCCCAGGACTGGCCAAAAATAAATAAATAAATAAATAAATAAATATCTACTCTTCTGAAAAGTACTTTCCTTCTATTCATATTTACTGACTCTTTTTATCCTTTGTCTCTCAATTTTGGTATTCCCTCTCCCTTCCCCAGTTCCAATACACATATATACACTATCCAGGGTACTAAAATCAGTTACAATGACATCAGGAGTAAAACCATGGGAAAGAAATACAAAAGAAAAAGGACTTAATTTCACATGATATGTTGAAAATAACAACAACAATGATATACCACTTGTTTCCATAACTTGGAGTTCATTTTGCTTAGCATCATCTTATGTGTTCATATGGGCATAGCTATTGAGATACTGTGATCTTCTGCTAGGACTGTCCTAGACGTGTACTAATTATTCCCAGTGAAAGTAACCATAGGGTCTATGTTTCTTTGGGTCTGGCTCACTTCACTTAGTATGATTTTTTCCAAGTCTTTCCATTTCCTTATGAATTGGGGCAGATTCATTCCTGCTGATAGAGGAATAGAATTCCACTGTGTATATGTACCACATTTTCTTGATCCACTCATCTGCTGAGGGGCATCTGGGTTGGTTCCATAGTTTAGCAATGACAAATTGTGCTGCAATTACAACACAGTTGTGCTGTGGCTTTAGTGTGATCTTGCTTATAATCTTTTGGGTAGATGCCCAAAAGTGGGGCTGCTAGGTCATAGGGGAGCTCTATGTTTAGTCTTGTGAGGAACTTCCATACTGCTTTCCAGAGTGGTTAAAAGAGTTTACATTCCCACCAACAATGTAGCAGGGTTCCCTTTTGGCCACATCTCCTCCAGCTTTTGTTATTATTAGTTTTCTTGATAGTGGACATTTTTACTGGGGTGAGGTAGAATCTCAGTGTTGTTTTGATTTGCATTTCTCTTATGGCCAGTGATGTAGAGCACTTCTTCATGTGTCTCTTAGCCATTCTCATTTTCTCTTCTGAGAAGTCTCTTTTTACAAAACTATATGGTGTAAACCAACTGTACAACTAATGCAGGGAAGAGGGATGTGGGGAGGGGGAGGCAGTGGTAAAATGAGGGAGGAGGTAATAAGTTGGATAAGAAATGTACTCACTGCCTTACTGTATGAAACTGTGTGAAACTGTACATTACTTTGACCATAAAGAAATTAAAAAGAGAAAGAAGAAAAAAGTTCAATAAAATCATCACAGACTGAATAAAACAAAAAACCATGTTTGATGTATATTGCATATTAGCTTACAGTTAAAAGAAATAGCACAAGGACAGCCATCTATACTATTTTTCTCTGTTGATACAGTAGTAGAATTCACGAAATGAAAAAAAAGCACTGACTCAGCTATCATAGAACTTCTGTTCCCATCATGAAAGTTCCTGCCTACATCACATTACCTATCAGTCTACAATGCCTATTATGTATCTATGACAGTGAATTTTGAAAAGAGTTTATTAAGGAAGCATGCCAAATCAAGGTGATAGGTAAAGCTTACTTGAGAGAGCGTAGGAAGGATGATAATAGATAGCTCAAACTACTTAGGAAGGCATTCTGAGAGGAAAAAGAGAATAAATAACCTATGAAGCTGGATTAAGAAGATTACACAAGGGGACACAATAGTTTGCTCCAAGTTCTGGAACTCCCTTGCTACTTTTCCTTGCCCGTGCTGTAGAAGCCACACAAGTCTCATCTTCCAACACCAGTCCTGTGCCTCCTGCCCCCTCCACCCCTCCCCAAGACTTGCCAGAATGCGCAGCCCCCTGCAGAGGCTGCCCAGGAGGCTGACAGAAGATGCAGTGGCTGCTGCACTGAAGCCTGAGACCCAGTTCTAACCTGCGGTGGCCTCAACCAAGTGGAAAGATGTGCTCTTCCCCTATTTGGAAAAACATTCTGTCGCGTCTGCCCTGGGACTGTTCCCCTGTGAACTTAATTTACAGACGTTTCTCCAGAACAGCCTTTCCACTATCACCCCCTACCTGGTTTTGCTGTGACCCAGGAAAACAATATGAATGATGCTCTCTTTGGAGTTGCCCAATTACTGTGATGCTTGATCCACACTCCAGTTTGTCTGCTCTACCCCTTCCAGATGAACATTTGTCCAAAAGGGTGACTGGTGGCTTCGTATTGCCAGCATCAAATCTGGCATGCCCCCCTAAATATCTAAATCCCAGGGTGAACACAGTTCAGTCCTTCACACTCATCTGGGACTCCTGTTATCTTGGCAGTTTAAGAAAGGTGGTGAAGGGGATATGGCCTAGTGGCAAGAGTGCTTGCTTCGTATATATGAAGCCTTGGGTTCGATTCCCCAGCACCATGTATATAGAAAATGGCCAGAAGTGGCGCTGTGGCTCTAGTGGCAGAGTGCTAGCCTTGAGCAAAAAGAAGCCAAGGACAGAGTTCAGGCCCTGAGTTCAAGGCCCAGGAATGGCAAAAAAAAAAAAAAAAAAAGAAGAAGAAAGGCAGTGAAAATATAACTCTGATCTGTTTGGGGGTTACTTCTTGGAAACAGTGTACCGCTTACCAGTAAAATGGACAAGTCATCAGAGCCCAGATTCCATCACTGAATTCCCTAAAGCCAAAAGCAGCAAACTGGGATTCCTACTGTTGCACACACTGACATGCTTTTCTGTAAGAACATTATATAAACTATATAGTTGGGCCTGAAAATAAAAGAAAAAAAACTATAATCTCCAAGTCTACCAGAAATAAGAAATGAACTGAAGCAGAAAAAAGTTAAAATTTATATTGATGGCAAAAAGACTCCAGGCCAAAAACTTGGGCCTCCTGTGCAAAACCAGGAGCCAATAAAAACTTCCCCACCAGGGAAAAAGAGATAGAAGAAAGTAATATGTGGTCCAGGGAAACAAACTTAAAGCACTTCTACTCTAGTTTGTGCCAGACTAGAGTCAGCTCTGGAATTATCAGCACTTAAAGTTTGCCCTCCATAAATTAAGGGTCACACTAGGTCAAGTCAGTGTCAAGTGCTCATTGAGAATTCCCTTAAGAATTCTTCCAAACAACAGCAAATGGTGTATGCTAAATGCTGAAGCGTATCTAAACTTCTAGAACATACTAAGAGAAGTTTTATATATAGTTGTTTCTTGGAGGGGTCATTGACAAAGAAGGGGCACAATGAAATCTGCCAAAAACTGGTAAGTAAAAGGAGAAAAGAGTAATAATACCAATAAATTTGATCAGAGTATACTATATGCAAGTTGTAAATGCCAGAGTGAAACTTCTCTGTCATTGATTTATGGTAATACAGAATTTTAAGTAATATTTTTTAAAATCTTTTGTGATTGATTAAGCAATAACAATTTCTGTCATTTGCAACTTCTTGGTGTCAAAAGCAAGTGGCTATAGGCAGTCTCAGGAATAGGAGTGTGGAACTGGGTATTTTGTATATTAAGTTATACATAGTAAAATTGAAGCTATATTAACTAGGAAAACTGTACCCTGATTTACCCAAATGTCCACAAACATGGTTATACTGAAGTTACCAGCACAACCACGTCCATCGCAGCATTATTTACCATAGCAAATATATGGAACCAATCCGGATGCCCCTCAGTGGATGAATGGATCAAGAAGATGTGGTACATATACACAATGAAATTCTATGCCTCTATCAAAAAGAATGACATTGCTCCATTCACAAGGAAATGAAAAGGCCAGGGAAAAAATATATTAAGTGAAGTAAGCCAAACCCAAAGAAAAGTAGGTTGCATGTTTCCCCTCATATGTGTGAACTAGAATATGTCCATGATATCCTCAATAGAGAATCTCAACAACCCAATTGCTTAATACACAGGTTTATATATAATGAAGTGTCCCAACATGAACTCCAAGATATGTAAACAAGAGGTTCTTATTATGTACTATACATATTTTTATTTAGTATTTTTAGACTTATTTTTTATTTCATCTCTCTGATTTTTCTGTACCCTGCATCTTGTATAAAGGATTATTCAGCCAGGGGAAGGGAAAAGGAATCACAAAAACAGCAGGTCAAAGGATGAACTAATGCAACAATGATACTCAACAACAGGTTGGATATCAACCTTACAACTGGGGGGGGGAGGGGAATAGAGAGGAGCAGGAGAAAATGAAGGATGGAGTAAAATTGTCTAAAAACAAATATAGGGCTGGGAATATGGCCTAGTGGCAAGAGTGCTTGCCTCCTACACATGAAGCTCTCGGTTCGATTCCCCAGCACAACATATATGGAAAATGGCCAGAAGGGGTGCTGTGGCTCAGGTGGCAGAGTGCTAGCCTTGAGCAAAAAGAAGCCAGGGACAGTGCTCAGGCCCTGAGTCCAAGGCCCAGGACTGGCCAAAAAAAAAAAATATATATATATATATATATATATATATATATAATCATTACCTTAATTATGTAACTGTAACTCTCCTACTCATCGTCTTTTTATTAAAGACAAAAATTTAATTTAAAAAAAGAAAGAAAACTGTAGCTTGTGTGGTACAGGCTAAGGGTCAGGTTGAATTATGCTCTGAGATCTCCTGAAGTGTCCACTGAAGACCAGAAAGCACATCGGTGCCAAGATCTCTTTTAATCCTCACTATAGCCAGCTGAGGTAGCTATTACCATCTCCTTGTTTAAAGAGGATGTGAAGCTTAGAGAGGAAAAACCTGCTGGGACCCAATTCTAAAACTGGCTCTGAATGATCATTGTGACTTGCATATTTTTCATGAACATTTGTTCATATACATCTCCTTATCCGCAGAAACAACATTCAATTCAACTCATGATGATGGTAATTTCCAGAAAAGAGTTGAAACGGATTGTGTAATGTAAAGGAAATGCCAACTCCTTTCTTATTTATTTTCTTCTTTTAAACTAACACATCAATTCTAGTAACAACAATAATAATATTTGGGCCTTTCATATGCACATTTACTATACTTTGATTATATTCACTCTTATGTTCTCATCTCTCTCCTCCTAGTCCTCTTCCTCTTCTCAAGTAATTCTCATTCTACTTTTGTGTTTTATTTATTTTCTCTGGATTTTACTATATGAGAAAATCTAGTTCTTTGCGTGTCTGGTTATTTATTTCTAATCAATCTACTTGTCTGAAAATGATATCATCTTCTTCTTTATGGCTAATAACACTCGTGTGTGTGTCACATTTACTTTATCCATTTTTCTAGGCTGATTCTTTAGTTTGGCTATTGTGAATAGTGCCACAATAAAGTTGAGTGTGCAAATATCTCTATCATATGCTGACTGATTTCCTTGAATTTATACCTAGGATCAGTATAGCTGGTTTAATTATAATTCGATTTCCAGTTTCTTTGAGAAACTTCCATACCAATTCCCATAGTGACTGTGCTAATTGTCATTCCTTCCAATAGTGTATAAGTGTACACACACAGATACTTGAGCATGTACACACACACACACTCCTTCACCAGCTTTTTTCCTGGTATTTGTTTTATGATAGCCATTAAGACTGAGGTAAGATAGAATATCAATGTAGATTTGATTTGCAATTCTGCAGTGGCTAAAGACGTTGACCATTTTTTTTTCAGGTATGTATTGGCCACATGTACCACTTTTGTGAACTGTTTTGTTCATTTGTTCACTTATTTATTGTATCAGTTGGGAATATCAGCTCTTAATCATGCCACTATGTGGCTCAAGATACATCACTACTCATTCAATGACATGGTTCTTCAGCTTGAAATGCCTCATTAAAGAATACATAGGAGGGCTGGGAATGTGGTCTAGTGGTAGAGTGCTTGCCTCATATACATGAAGCCCTGGGCTTGAGTCCTCAGTAACACACATATAGAAAAAGCCAGATGTGGTCCTGTGACTCAAGTGGTAGAGTGCTAGCTTTGAGCAAAAAGAAGCCAGGGACAGTGCTCAGGCCCTGAGTTCAAGCCCCTAGACTGGCAAACACACACACACACACACACACACACACACACACACTACATAGGAGGAGCTGAGAACATAGGTTAGTGATAGAGTGCTTGCCTAGCATGATTGAAGCCCTGGGTTCACTTCCTCAGTACCACATAAACAGAAAAAGCTGGAAGTGGGGCTGTGGTTCAAGTGGCAGAGTGCTAGCCTTGAGCACAGAGGGGCTCAGGAACAAGGGGGAGGGGGAGGGGAGGGGGAGGGGGAGGGGAGGAGGAAGGGGAGGAAGGGGAGGGGAGGGGGAAGAGGACGGGGAGGAGGAGGAGGAGGAGGAGGAGGAGGAGGGGGGGTGGGGGGAGGAGGAGGAGGAGGAGGAGGGGGAGGGGGAGGGGGTGGGGAGGAGGGGGAGGGGAGGGGGAGGGGGAGGAGGGGGAGGAGGAGGAGGAGGAGGAGGAGGAGGAGGAGGAGGAGGAGGAGGAGGAGGAGGAGGATTGAAGCCAACCTCAGACTCTGTTAGTTACCATGCTTTAAGACAAGTAATGAAAATGAGTGTTCTAGATTAACAACAAAGTTGATCACAGATGATCAGGAATCTCGGCCAACAGCCAAGGACAGGAAACCATCTCTGCTTCAATCTTTATTTTTCTGCAATATGTCTCTGCTCCTCTTTCCAGAGTTATTTAGTTGTCATATTCTTGGTCCAGCAAGTTATACAACTTCTACAAGTTCTCAGTTACACACGCACTTACACAAAAAGTAGAGACTGTCTGATTGGCCCTGCTTGAGTAAGGTGCTCACTCCTTGTCCAATCAGAGCCCTGTACAAAATGATGGCTGATGTAGCTTCTTTAATGAGGAGCAAGTTATGAGATTCATGATGTGCTGAGGACACTTCTCTACTGTAAAGACTCATTTGTTTGCACATTTTTGCCTCTGCCTCTATGAACATTATCAGGTTTCCTTTGGATTCAAAGCTGAAAAAGCAGTAATGAGTTTAGCCTAATCCTAAATACTCTTCACTTTATTCTCACTGTGTAGATTGAATACCACTTTCTCAATCATGTAGACTGGATATATTCTCAGGTAGATATCTGCTCTCATACTTGCTTTCTCTCACTAGATCATGTATTTCTTTTAAAAAAAATGGGTTTGTCTTGTCTTTGTTCTTCCTAGCATTTGGCACAGAACCAATGTTTAAGAGAATGACTCCATGAAGTAGAAAGGTGATAAGGACAACTTCCTTCATAGCTTTCCCTAAAAGCAGGCTTTGAGAGGAACAACCATTTGAAGTAAGAAACTCCTGAATTGAGAATCCATTCATGCCTAATTTTTTGAAAAATTTTACTCATTTCTTTTATCGTCAAAGTGATGTACAGAGGGGTTACAGTTTCACACATAGGGCAGTGTGTACATTTCTTATCCAACTGGTTACCTCTTCCCTTGTTTTTCCCCCACTTTCCTCCCTCTTGACTTTCCTCCTCCCTCCATGAGTTTTGTGGTTGGTTTGTACCATATAGTTTTATAAGTATTGCTGTTGCATTGGTTTGTCTTTTTATCCTTTGTCTCTCAATTTTGATATTCCCTCTCCCTTCCCTAGTTCCAATACAATATCCAGGATACCAAAATGAGTTACACTGACATCAGGTGTAATACCACAGGAAAGAAAGACAAAAGAAAAAGAGCATAATTTCACATGGTATGTTGAAAATAACAATGATAAACCACTTGTTTCCAAAACTTGGAATTCATTTCACTGAGTATCATTGAATGTGTTCATATGGACATAGCTATTGAGCTATTGTGATCTTCTGCTAGGAGTATCTTAGACATGTGCTAATTATTCCCGATGAGAGAAACCACACAGTCTATGTCTCTTTGGGTCTGGCTCATTTAGTATGATTTTTTCCAAGTCCTTCCATTTCCTTACAACTGGAGTAATGTCATTCTTTCTGATAGCATCATGCCCAATTTCAATAACATCCATTTATCCAGAAAGCTGGGGAAGGTTTTCATTCATATATTCAACTTCCCATTCAGCATTGAATATGAAGTTGAGTCACAATAAAGCTGAATCAGAATAATACATTGTACTAACAAATTGTTAAAAAAAAAAACATTTTTAATCTTTCTTCAATTTCCAAAGAGACTTTCCAAAGAGAGGTAACAAACAGTACAAGAAATGTATCCAATGCCTACCGTATGAAACTGTAACCTCTGTGTACATCACTTTGACAATAAATAAGAAAATTAAAAAAAGAAATGTACCCAAGGCCTAACGTATGAAACTGTAACCTCTCTGTACATCACTTTGACAATAAATAAGTATAAAAATAAATGAATAAATAAATAAATAAATAAAAAGATTCCCGAGAGACTTTGTTAGGCATCAAGGTTGCATATTGGGAACATGATGTACATAATTAAATCCTATAGAAATGAAACAAGTATTTATAGATCTTGTGGGTTTTTTGTATAAAGGGGCATTGACTACTCTATTCTATTTCTAGATTTGACTTCATTGTCAGAGAGGCAAGCGACTCACAACAGAAGGTGACTCATCACAAAAGCTATCAGTCTACTTGCTGCGACTGTAACAAACACCTGAGATAAGAAACTTCCCAAGACAAAATGTTAGGGCTGTGAATGTAGCCCTTGCCTAGAGCACCTGAAGCCCTGGTCTCCCTCCCCAGTGCTATAATGTAAGAGGGCAGAGGGAGAAGGTTTGTTTTGCTCGCTGTGCATGCTTTATCAGCCCCATTGCTTTTAGGCCGGCAGTGACCTAGCAAGTCACAGCGGGGCACCTGGTGGGGCCAAGTTGTTCAACTCATATTCAGACATGTGAGAGAGGAAGAAGAAAGTGCTGGGGTCCTATTATCCAAGGACACCCCCCAGTGACCTGAAAATCCTCTCTCTCTTTGAGTTTCCATCCTGAATTAACTTTCCAGTTTAACCTAATAGTGTTAAATTGTAGAACAAACTCCACACATAGGTCTTTGGTAGAATATGTAAGATCCAAATTGTCAGGAGAATGATGGAAGGGGTGACAATGATTTGAGATGCACTGTGCTCCAAAACTGATGTGTTGAATTGAAATGTCTTTGTACAACTACTTAAAGATAATTGTTCAAGAAAAAGGATAAGTGAAGTATAATAGATTGTATGGGGAGTTCAAAAGGTATAATTCCTTAAAAAGACTAAGTCAAAGCCTAAAAGAATAAGTACCAAGAAATAGGTTCTTGCAAGAGGGGAGGGAGAAGCCAAGGGGAGAGCGGTAGATGAAGGGAAGAAGGGGGAAATGCAGGCAAAAATTTATTATATATGCCACAGAATTGAGAAATAAAAGTGAAGGGAGAATACAAGGGGGGTGAATATGTTGAAATGATGACACAGATCAAGCAGTATTGTATGCATAAAGTGCTTTGCTAAATGGCAAAAATTCAATCGATAACATAAAAATTAAGAAAAGTGAGGGATGGGGTGGATTGGGAGGGGTGAGTGACAATGTTGACAGGGGAGAAATTGACCAAGGTGCACTGCATTCATAAACTGCTTTTTTGTCAAGGCAACTCCTTTGTTCAACTACTTAAAGATAATAAGTCTTCCAAAAAAGAAAAACTGCTGGGTGAACAAAAAGAAAAATAAATAAAGCAAATGTTTCTGTTACTTTATGAAAGTATTTCTTTTATGTATTATAAGCTACAGTAGATGAACTAGTCAATAGAAAATAGTTACTTTTTCTCTTCATCACATGAGACATTAGCAAAATATTGCATTCCTTTGAATTTTTTAAAAAAGAAAGAAAGATCCACATTGTCCCAAGTTTCCAGCCCACAAGTCCATTATCCCCCACCTTTTCTACCAATCATACCCCGGGCCCAACCATACCTTCCTTTGTTCTCTCAGAACATTGTATGTGTTGCCTCTTCTGACACTCTCCCCTTTCCAGAGCTCTTTGGGTGTATGTTCCATTGAACACAAGAAACAATAATTATTTGACATTGACAATTCTTGAAGCTCTCAAGAAATAGTCAAGAAAACCATTCCAACAGCAGTTTCTCACATTGCTGATGAACGGAGTCAGCAATTACTTAACTCGGAACACTGAATACCAATATTGCTCTTCAAAGGTTTAAGCTACAGGGAAGGGAAGGGGAACATCAAAATGGAGAGACAACGGGTAAAAGGCGAATCAATGCAACAGTAATACTTACGAGACAAGATGCTGTAAGTCAACTGTATAACTTGGGGGGCATGGGGAACTGGGGACGAGGGAAGGTGGGAGAAAAATGGGAAGGAGGTAACAAGTTTGAAAAGAAATGTACTCACTGCCTATGTATGAAACTGTAACCCCTCTATATGTCACTTTGGCAATAAATAAAATTTTTAAAGGTTTAAGCTATTTAATGTTTTAAGACTTTTATAAATAAGTTTAAAAAATAATGGTTTTGTATTAAGGGGAATGAAGATGAAACAAATATACCGAAATAGGTAGAAATCGAAACAGAGAGTTAAACTAACTCTGATAACAGTAGAAAACTGTCTCAAAAAGAAAATCCCAAGACAGCATCACACAACTGTTTCTGGCCTTTCCACAGCTCATGTTGGCCTGCAAAAATTAGAATTATTTCTTCACTCCATGCCTTCTCTAGCACTGGTTTCCCCTACATATTCACAGTTCACCAGGGGAGAGGAAGTATTAAGCAATCCCAAGTCAAAACCATCAGGGTTTTCAGTATCTATACCCTCGTCATCTTGAAATTGAGAAACCATGGAAATAAAATTATTAAGCACAAAGGTCTCAGAACCAGATGGGCTCATCTTCCATCCTTCCCTTTCTCTTCCTTTCCTTCCATTAGTATAACTAGGACCTGAGGCCTAGGAAGATACTCATTCCCTTTCGAGTCTTTTGAAAGAATATAGAAATTAATATCCCCTACTCTGCAATAGCAGAGCTGTTTCTCTTATTGATTAAGAGTTAAACAGATGCGTCATAAGCTGGTTGTTTATATACAAAGCTCCTGCCAACACAGCCATCTTGAGGGAATCTATGGGATTATATCCTCCTTAGAGGACCGCACTCAGCAGGTCTGATGCAGACTAAGGCAGCCTTGCCACAATCCCAAGACCTGTCTTTGCACAAGCACTCATTTCTCTCTCCACTCACCATGACTGCTCCCTGTGGGCCATGCCTGTTGTGATGCAGAGGACATCTGTAGAAATTGAGACACAGCAGAGCAAGTCTCTGCACCATTTGCTCATGTTTAGGTGAGTGTGGACATTGCTCATAGGTGAGTCAGCCTCGGTGAGGAGCTTGCCACTTAATCATCCAGGCATCATTTGTACTTCCCAATGACACACCAGTTCCTTCAGGAAGCCATGGAAATGCCCCGACTATCAATGATGCCCCTAGGGTCTCAAAGTTTGATAGAAAGACCAGTTACTTTTCTGAGTAACTTGTAGAGCCCGAGAGAGTTGAAGGCAGTCAGAACAAGTGTGTCTGGCACCCACTTAGGCCTTTTATTTCATTATGATGAGAACATTTTATTCTGAGGTCCAATTTTGGACTAATAGGTCTAGAAGTCTGTTGAATTTATTTTGATAAGCTATGGGAGGTGAAACTTTCACTTTGCTTTTTTCTGACAAATTTACCATTTTTACTGAAGTCAGAATTATTTTAAAGTCTGCTGTACAACAAAATTGTATCATTTGAGTCCCTCCTCCCTTGCCCTGGTAGCAGACATTTACTGGTTTTGAGGCTTTCCCAAAATCACATAAAGAATTGTTTTTTGTAGTCAGGCAAAATATAGTTTCTTTTTTACTTAATAATCCATTCATTTTTAGAGACATTAGTTCTCAGTTTTATGACCTCTGCGGATCTTTTCAATTACTGACAATCTACACAGTCCTTGGATCCACACATTTGATAAGTTACCTGGTATTCATCCATTTTCACTTAATATACAATGAGGTTCACAGCACTAATGTACTGACGGGCCGTTTGCTCTCTTATTTAGCTCTTTTAGATCCCCTGTCATATTTTCCAAAACTGCATTTACAAATTCACTTCAATAAGCACATGCCAGGAAGGAGATGAGAAAGGAAACACACACACACACACACACACACACACACACACACACACACACACACAAAAGAGCTTTAGGGAAAAGAAAACCTACAAAGATGGGAAAGTCAACATTCTAGATGATAACATTGTAAAAAAAAAAAATTCCCAAAATTTAACTTAGTAGCATAAAGGAACAAAATGTGAGTGTGTGAGTGTGTGTGTGTGTGTGTGTGTGTGTGATAATCCTTCACAATAACTATGACTCGGGAATTGCTGCTCTGTTTACCTGCGTACCTTCTGGTTCAGATACCTAACGGCACTGCACTCAGATGCTGGATAAAGCCATAGTCATTAGAAACATTCCTAGAAATGGAGGCTCTTCTCCCAAAGACTGTCACGTGGCTAAGAAGTCGGCCCTGGCTGTGGGGAAAGCTTCAGTTTTTCTACATGGGACTTCATTGGGATTCTTGAGAATCCTCAAAGTAAGGTAGCTGACTTCTCTGGCAATGAACAGTCCAAGAGACTGAGTCAGACACTGCAATTCAGTTGGTGATAGAGTCTCAGAAATCGTACCGCCATCGCTACGACACTTGTACTGCCCTGAGTCTACATAGAATGCTGCAGAAAGGCATCAGTACCCAGACATAAATGTCACTGAGAACAATCTTTTGGATGGGTGCCATACTAACACAGATAGGGTACAAAAGCACAAAAAGGAAACCGGAGTAATTTCCACTGCAGGTTATCAAGCTCATTCCATCTTTACTCTCCTAAGTTGTCTCTTTCTGAAGGTTTTTAAATTAATGTTGCTGTGGATTGACTGTGTTCTCCAAAAATTGAACTTAAACTTCAATCCCACAGTAGTGAGAAGTGAGACTGTTATGTTGTAAAGTCTTGGACAGGCTGTTACTGCAGGACTGCATCAGTAATAAAGGGAGACTTGGCCTTCTCCTCTCACACTCTCCTGCCATGTAGCGCCTTTCACCACGTGACCACATAGCAAGAGGCCCTCAGTAGATGTGACGTTCCAGTCCTAGACAGTTCCATTCCTAGACATGGCAGCTTCCAAAGCAACCAACTGCTATTAATTACAACTTTTCCGGGTTGTGATACTGTTACAGCAGTGAAATCTAGACTAAAGCATGTTTCATCCAGTCTAAGACCCACTATATTTAACTTTGGCTAGAAATTAGGAATTCAGTCAACCTTACCCTTGCCTCCTTCTTCTCAGTAGCTATCCTACCTACTGATCTCCTATCACCACTCCCAAGAGCCACTGTAAAGCTTTCTCCGTCCATTACCCCTTTCTCTCCTGCATCTTCCATGCCTCTGTTTATTGACTTCTATCACTTTTGTCTACAAATAGGTTCTTGTTGCTTTATGCTGACACTAGAGCCTTCTAACACACAATGCTGACCCTTCCCTGATTAGTAACAGTCCTTAGTTCTCCCTTGTGAGAAAAATAGTCAAGCAGCCTCAGTCTGTAATCTGTCATAACTTACTGTCTCTTCTGACTTTTCAGAGTTTCACACATTAGCCCACTGGAGCAGTTACTCTTCTCTTGCCTTTTGTACATGAAAACACCATGGAAATCCCAGCTACACTGGCATAAACTTCAAAAGAGAGAATGTTTTCTTACATCTAGAAGTGACTAGTTCAGAGCTCTGTATAGCTCAGTGCTATAAATGTCCAAAAATCTTTGCACTTACCAGCTCCACTCTCAGTGTCTCTTTGTGAATCTAGGTATTTGTTGCCCTGTATCTATTAAAAATAAAAATATAAATTAGGTTTCTGGTTCTATGCCAAGGCAATGAACATATCTTTTTATTTCTTAAAACCCTTTAATTCTTCAGAACTGTGAGAAAATAACTTCCATTGCAGTGGTTTATTACCTCAGCTCTGGCAAACTGATACAACGAGTAGTGCTATTTTTGTTAATAAAACAAGTAGAAATTTATCAACATAATCCAACAAAAATTTATTATCTATCTTAAATACTTGTGAGTGAGGCACGGAATCGGTAACTAAATCACGGACAGCCTGCTATAAATCTCTGTCAGATAACTCAGGCACAGAGATGATTACGGAACCATCACATCCGCCAGAAGCTCCACACGGCTCCCATGTCACAATGGGGTAGGTACTAGGTGTTGGGGAGCTACCTTGAGGGGGTGACAATGTGAGGCTTCTAGACTGGGAAAACAGGAAGAGATGACATAAGACAACAATAAGTCACAGCCCAGGGACAAAAAGGTCACTTCCTTCTAATTCTTCACACATTGTAATTATTTTCCAGTATGAGTAATCCAAAATGGTAGGTCAACTCTTAATTGACTTTTTAGGATCAGTAGCTCAGAGACAGCTTCACTAAATGAAAAAATAGCCACAGTGAGTAGATTCATGGAAGCCTCTCTTTTGTATCCCATTTATGCTGCCGGGCTGGTGGGTGATGATAGACACTTCTCTTTAAACTAGGTGTTATCCACAGCCACAAAGTCAAGCAACTGCCAAGAGCCTTGGGGAGAGGGGGACAAATTAGCCACTTTGTAACACTTGTATTTGGATGATTTTGTTTATACTCTCAAACTATGTGCTCCATGTTAGATGATGCATAATGTCACTTTCAAGCAAATATTAATCCAGCCCATTAGGCCAGTTAGTAAATTCAGTGGGTGCACATATAGAAAAATAGCACTAGTACTCTACCCTAAGTCCCCAAAAGACTGAGTCACCGGCAGAGGAGTGGCCCAGCCCCGTCTAGACAGGGATTCATGAGGCTCTGAAACTTCCTCACAGTCAGCAGTCAGCAAGCATGCCTCGCACACACTTGGCACCTCGAGTCGCAGGCACCGATTCTAACCACAAGCACTGAACACCTGCGCCACAGGACCTAATTTCCAAATTCAATCACAAGTTGACGGTCACCTTGCCCTTGCAAAAGCCGAAGGCCGACTGCATTTGAAAGAAATTCTTTGGAAACACTTTCAATATTTAAATTCTAAGCCTTGAAGTCATTTCAAGTTATTATTTTTTTTAATTTTCCTAACCACTTTACTAATTTCTTTGAAGAAGGGATCTAGTATTTAGCTTTGGTGCAAAAAAAACATTGCAATTTGGAATAAATGTGTCTCCCACAAAACTATAGTTTAAATACCTTGTCCTTTGCAGTGTCAGCTTAGAAGGACCTTCGATCCACAACAAATTTCACTTGTCACTTTGTGCAAAATAATAAGAAAAAAATATCATTGTCTTTTTTCACTAGTCCTTCTTCTATCTTTTTTCATTAATACCTCCTCTTCACTTTTTTTGTGCTGGTACTGGGGCTCGAACTCAGAGCCTCACACTTTCACTTTGCTCAAGGCTGGCTGTCCAATGCTTGAGCCACAGCGCTACTTTTTTTTTTTAAACTGGTTAATTGGAAATGAGTCTCATGCACTTTTCTGCCCTGACTGCTTTTGAATCACAATCCTTAGATCTCAGCCTCCTGAGTAGCTAGGATTACAGGAGTGAGCCACTAGCACCTCGCTTTAGGCTCTGTGGTTAAAAATACGTGTTTGGTATTGAGTTTCCATACAATTAACGATGAAAAAAAAAAAGATACACCTAGATACCAGCTTGTTCCAAATCTTAAAAGGTTTCTGAAAGTTAGTTACCAGTTTTGAATTTAGAAAAAAATAAAAATTTGCCTGTTGTATTCCCAGAACCCAGAATCCAGATCCACAGTAGACCAACAATTACTTGTACAGCAAACAAATTCATAAACAGCTTCATAGTTTTCCCATTATAGCACAAGGGTGCCACACAGAGTCATTTTCCGATCTGTTATTCACTCATTTCTCTCAGAATATATATTAAGTATTCACTATGCACTAGTCATGCTGTTGAACGCTGGGAATATAGAAATAATGGGCATGAAAAAGATGAAGCAAAAGGTGAATTCATGTCTGGCACACTATTTCACAACAAGCAAAAATAATCTTTATATAACTAAAAGGATTCACTTGGCTAATAGTGGTTTTATTTTCCTCAAACTCCGTATAAAATATAAATATAAATGGTATGTCCTCTTCAATCCTTATAAAACCTTCATTGATAGAAATAAACATTTCCCCTCAAAAATTATTTTAAAGGCAATGTAGATTTGTCTCTGTGTGGTTTTATTTTATTTATCTTGTCCTAACAAGGCATCTCATTTAAATTCTCTAAGTTCCTATGGCAGTATTCCTATTATTTCTTACTTAGATCCAGTAATGCATTTTTTTCTTTGCTGTTTTGAGGCTTTTCAGGCCAAGTTAATCATGGCACATTTCCAAAATGTAAAAGAATTAGAGGACAAAGTTGATTGTTGTATTCTTGCCTCTGACTGCACTTGTGTTCCTCTTAAGAGCTCCAGGATCCACTGATTAACAATGACAATGCCATCTGGCCTTCCCATCGCACCCTGGAGAAAGCTTCCCTTGGCATAAAAATCAGGGATGTCTACAATTTAGAATGAGTCAAAGGCTGCCACCAAGTTTGAAGGAGATATTGTCTGACTACCAGATTAGGCTGGTGCCTTGATCAAAAAATTCAGCTCTGCTCCCTTGATTTAGATAACCTTCCCCTTCTACCGCTCAGTAATTCTGATTCTCAAGGGCTGTTTTGTTTTTCTTCCATCAGCAACTATTGTGTGTATGTTGGTAAAGCTGCATTGGGGCTTAGATGTCATTATGTGTTCATTCAAATTGCTATTCATCAAGGAACTGCCAAAATGGAGACAAGAATGTAGCTGGGATATAAGGTCTGGGCAAGTGGATGGAGCCAAGCTGAGCTGGCTACCAGGCCCCTTCTCATGAGGCAGCAAGGACCAGGAAAATGAAGAAAGAATCATGAGGATGGCCAATGGAGAGGGAATGATGGCAGCTCCCTGAGTATCCTAATGTCATTAGCATGATATCCTCATTGAAACAGTGAGCACAACAAGCACGCTTGTCTTCTCCAAGCCAATGATTGCCAACTAATGTTTCCAGGGTACTTAATCTAGGAAATCCAAACAACAATATACATCGAGTCATTAGTCCAAGTCTCCAGATTGAGGATCAAGATAAACGATTACTACACCATGGCCTCAGGGTCTGTGTCCTTATAAACTCTTCCTTCACAGAGGTCAGCCCAGACTAAAGGCTGTTGTTAAAAAGACAAATGAAAAGTGTGATTTCTGCAAGAAAGTTCATTTGATGAATGCAAGCTGAAAAAACATTGCTACAAGCATTGATACAGCTGATCGCTGGATCATTGGATCTTGATTCTTAAATGGAAACATTGGCAAACATAGCATAGGAAGGAATGAAATCTGTGTCCATTTGCCTTTCAAGCATGCTTGCTATGCATCTCAAGCCAAACATTCCCTTGAATTATATAACAAATTGCATTCATTTAAAATATCCACTTATAGGTCACTTGCATTTCTTTATGACAGTAAGTTTCTTCATGATGAGTGGTTTTGGCTGACTGCTTTTATAAAGTTTAGCTTCTTTGTGTGTGTATATGCTGGTCCTGAGGCTTGAACTTTGAGCCTAGGTGCTGTTCCTGAGCTCTTTTAGTTCACTTTTGCTCAAGGCTAGCACTCTAACACATGAGCCACTGCTCTACTTTTTAATTGGTTAACTGGAGATAGGGCTGGCTTCAAACTGTGATCCTCAGATCTCAGCCTCTTAAGTACCTAGGGTTATAGGCACCCAGCTCAAGTTAGCATTTTAATCTGAACTAATCCTTTTTCTTACACTGAAACAGTCTGGACAAGTCTGAGAAGAGTCACTTGTTCAAAATCAAACACTAGAACTATTATATTTATTATCTGTTTTCATCCCCAAACTGAAAATAATAGATGACTGTTTTCTTCTTGGCACCTTTTCTCCCCAAAAGGCTTGACAACACAGTTGCATCCCTGAAAGCTAGAACAGATAAGAGCCAGAGATGGCCCCAATTTAATTAATTAAAGAAACACACACACGTGCTTAAGTTTGGGCCTACGTCTTTAGTCACTTTTCAAGTCCTCCCCCAAAGGGAGAGCCAGTCACAATGGCTACCAAAACATTTACCAAAATGTGCTTTCCTTTGGTCTTCAGTTAGGAGAGAATTTGTGCTAAACCTGGTTGTACAGAAACCCTGTGAATACAGCAGCAGTCTGCAAACTTCCCCATCTGCCAGGCTGGCCAGCCTCGGCCTGCTCTATGGCCCCTGACAGGCTTCCTCCATGCTTTCCCATACACCAGCCATTGCCCTGTTGACAATCGAGCCCCCTTTGCATTACCCTGATCCACGCTCCCAGCCCAGGCACTGGGGGGCAAGCCTTGCTTTTGCAAAGGCTTGCAGGCCTTGCTCCTTCCTTTCTTCAGCGACATCGTCTCTCACAGGCCCTGTCTCAGCCACAGGGGACCCTTGCTCTTCTCAACAACTGACTCTCCCAGTGCCTCACACTGGCTGTGCTCACTGCGTGCAAACTTTTCCACGAGATTATCTTGCCACCTTCCTCCGCTTCCCCGTGTCCTTGTTTAAATGTCATCTTCGCTGCATGGCCTCCTCTGGCACGGTACCAGGCGACTCTCCACACCCATCTTGTGCCCACCTCCCAGTCTGCCTGAGCAGAAAGTACCACCTTCTGATAAATAGTTTTTATGATTCTCTATATTATCCTTTTTACTCCCAAATTACTCCAAGTAGCTTTGTTTCACTCAGCACTGTGTGCTTGGAGTCTAAAACAGTGACTGGCACTATCAATATAACAATTTAATATGTGTACAAGTGTGCAAAACTATGCCAACATATCTCCAAGAGGATCCAGAGGCCATCTTAGTCTTCCCTGGTTGTTGTATCCAGTGTTACATCCATTTCCCAATTTCCTCCTCTCTCTATTTTCCCTTTTATACTTCTTTCTCTAGCTGGGAATATAGCCTCACTCAACCCTTACCATTCTGTCAACTAAATTCATGAATCTCAGTATCTTTAAATTTCCTTCATAGTATTGGTTTTTTTTTTCTTCTTTCAATTTTACAACGGCCTCTTGTTTGTTTTCTCTTTCAGGGGAGTAGAGTGCTAGGATCAAGCCCAGGCTTTGGGCGTGATGGGCAAGTGTTCAACCACTCAGGTATAACCCTAGCTCTTTAGCCATCCAAAGATCCTATTCCATCTCTCCCCATCTTTGTGAATATATGAAATAAAATACTATGGACATTTTTGCACTGCTTCTTAGCAGGATGACAGCTTATTTGCATGAAAATAAACTTCAAGTTTGATTGACATGTTAGAACTAGCCCAATTTGGGATTTTTAAAGGATTTAAAAAAAACAACGAAGTGGCTCATGAGGGCAGGTTCTATAAAACACCTATATTAGTATGCACAGATGGCCACTTTGTATTTTAATTCTCAGAATTGAATCCAAAACCAAATGCACCTCAGAGTCAGTAACAACAATAATACTACCTAATATGTATTAATCACTTACTATATGTCAGAAAATAGCCCAACGGAATTGCCAAGTTTATTTAATCCTCACACTCTAAAGAAGAGGTAATATTATTAGCCTTATTTTATAGCTGAAATAAAGTGAGGCACAGGAAAGTTAGGTCACTTTCTCAAGGTCACACCAATGTTATGTGGGAAGAACTAGTTTCAAACTTTGCTGGTAAGGCTGGCCTCACAGACCACTGGGAATGAGAGCAAAGCCCCTGTCTGTACATATGTGGGGGCCATCACATTTGTAAAACATCACTCCCCTGTAAGGACATCAAATCGTGAGGCTCATTGTGGCCCATTCCTTAATAACCCAAACAGAAAAATACATTACAGAGGTGATGTTCAGTGAAAAAAATTAAGTTGTCGGACAAGTAAGCATATGATGACCCACTGGAGGAACAAGAGAAGAATCTGCAAAAAAAATAATAATAATAAATGGGTCTGTACTCAGGATAGACAAACACGAGATACAGAGCTAAGTTTTTAAAGATATAATCTGTCAAAATACAGGTATTCCCTAGAACAGTACTCAAAGGAGTATTTATTTGCCAACATGCCCTTCTGTGATATTTGAATTTACCTCCAGCTTAAATGTTATCTTGTTAATTATACTAATATCTCATAAGGACACAAAGGCTAAGGTGATAATCCAATAACTTCATCATAAAAGCACCATGCGAGCAATTCCCAGTGTACCCAGGAGAAATTCCCCCAAAATGATTAGCTTTAAACTCTTCACTCGCTTATCTTGCTAGATCTGTGAGTGCTATTAGCAAAACAAACCTCAGCAGCTACAAAATATCTTCATTAATTATATTAATTCCAGCAGGCTTTCTATATACCCAGAGATTAGCTATTTTAGCATCAGTTCTGGCATGATTTTGTGCAGAGACCACAAATTACATGGAATAGATCAACCACAGCTCACAGCTGCTCTTTTATTAGCCAATCATGTCCTGAGTGGGAATATTATGGTAGGCCCTGCTTACCAAAAAAATGGAGCATCTGAGATTAGTTCTTCACAAACACATGTACTGTGACTGATGTGGTAGCCAACTCTGGAGTCTAACTGTGAATCCATAAATGAGGAAGCCCACGTCAGGATAATTAGCTATGGCAACAACTTTCTAAGGACCAAAATATATAGATTTTGATGTCTCGGCATCTGTTCATAGAGATTGATTCCATACATCAAATTTTCATCTATTGAAACACAAAACAGACACTGAATTCATGCAAAACGTGAGCGAAATCAATATTCCACCTTACCACAAAACCTGCCATTATTTCTTCCAGTGGTCATTCAACACCAAGGTTGTGCAAAGATGCGCCATGACTAAGATGAGAGGGCATCCCGGTACACCGTCAGACGCTGAAAACGTGGACGTGAAAAATGCATGGAACGCAGCCGATCTGCTGATGAGCATAGCTCAGCCACACTCTACCCCAGTCCAGTGCCCACTCCCCATCACGGCGGACAGAAAGCTACCGCGCACAGCCACTGCCTGAGCCTCAGGAAACACCGCGTTACCTACTGCTAGCCCGAGGAAGAGGTCAAAGTTCAGAAAGTACAGCTTCTACCAATCGCACAACATTTTCACAGCAACATGTAGTTAGGAAACCATAAGTCAAAGCACAGTAAGCCAAGGACCATCAAACTGCCCAAGGCATATGTTCTCACATGACATCATCCATTACCCCTGGACAGTGAGTTCGGTACCTTGCCAGTGTTCCAGGGCCTAATTCTCCACCAGTCCCAGAAAGTACCTGGCATTCAGTGCCTCTGCTTTGCCTGAATAGCTGGTGTTATTGTAATTGCATAGAGTATTATTCATTCCAATTAGTTCTGTTTGCTTGCCTTATTCTGTTGCTTCTGCTCTGAAGCAGTAGAAATAATCTTTTCTCAGGTGAGCATACTAGGGATTAAGGTGATTAGACAGGTAACATTTGGGGCATCAAATAAGCATGACGTGGAATGTAAGTCCCCCAACTGAGTAGCCATGGGGTATGGGCAATATAATCATTCTAAAACCACTTTCTACTCTTTGAGGTGGGATTGATGGGCAGTCCTACGTGCAGTTTAAGGAGATAATAGAGGATGCATGTCCAATAGTTAGTAAATAACATGACAATAATACTCAATGAATGATAGTTTTCTAATTTCAGAGTTTCCAAACATTCTTCTTAGCGTGCTTTCTCCACTGAGATCATATAGCTTCAAACCATTGCATGGATACAGTATTAGAATTTCCTGGTCACAGCACATATCAACTTGAATGTGATTTTATTAGAGAAGGTCTGGATTTTACAATAAGGAAAGATCTCAGAATGATACTACTTTTGTAGGGGGAGGGCATATAACACAGACACAGTAATTTTGTACCAGGATTGCTTAAAAGTATAAAACTCTAAATTGAAGTAACAGAAAATAAGTATGCAATCGCATCTGGGGAAATTCAATTAGTTTTCAATTTTCTGTACTTGCGGAGACAGAAAACTGAATAAACAAAAACCCATAGATCACACAAACAAAAAAGAAATGTCTTTTAAAACAGCAGTGCCCTCTTCTGAAGCCTTCTGTCAGGGAACTTTACAAATGTTAATGATTTCAGTTTCAGCTTCAGCTTCAGCTTCCCCTTGAGAAGACTGGCGAATTCAAGGAAACAAAGGAAGAGTAACACAGACATTAAACACTGCACAACTAGGTACTAGACCAGTGCTGGAGGACTCAATGGTGACCCTACTTAGAAGACAGTGCCCCCCCCCCAATACACACACCCTTCTAGGTGGTTCTGCAAGAAGGAGCCACACCAAAACAGCCTGCACTAAAGCAGTATGGACACGCACAGCTCAGCTCCCAGCCCTGCTAAGCCTTCAGGAAAAGAATCATTGGCACCAAGGCACACAGTGCTATCAACCCCACAAAGGATGCTCGCCGTGCCCGGCTCCCTTGCGTCTCATCTTCCCGTACCGCAAAAGCACAGCCCATGCCACAATCAGCAGTCATGGGGGAAACCCACGAATACATGCATCTTATGTAGCTTGAAAGAAAGAAAAGTCATATTGGTACAGTGAAAGAATTGCTAGGCTAAAGTACATGTTAACCTCGATATGAGTGTTAGACGATCAAAAACAGGTCTAGGATGAAACTGTAACCTCTCTGTACATCAGTTTGATAATAAAAATTTGAAAAGAAAAAAAAAACAGGTCTAGGTTAGGCAGTGGTACCTCAATCCTAGCTACTGGAGAAACAAAGATCTTAGGATCACAAGTTGAAGTCAGCCTGGGCAAATAAATCTTTGAGATACTTATCCCCAACTAACCAATAAAAAGCCGTAAGTGGAGACATAGTTCAAGGGGTAAAGCACTAGACTTGAGCAGAAAAAGCAAAGCAAGAAGGCAAGATCCTGAATTCAAAGCCCCAGTGCTGGCACAAAAAAAGGTCTAGATTTTACAACAAATATAAAAATCTCAGAATGATACCACTTTTTCAAGGGGCATAGGACAGTGACCTAGTCACTTAGTACCAGGATTGCTTACAACTGTAAAGCTTTAATGTAATATTGCATCTGGGAGAAATCAATTCGTTTTCAGCTTTCTATACTTGTTGGAACAAAAAATAAAATCCACAGATCACATAAACAAAAGATTTCCTTCTTGCTAGGGACCACATTGAGCCCCTCTTCTTGCCCATACTCCAGTACTTAGATGTTCAAGGTTTGGTGTCTTTACTCCTCTTCCCTTGGTTCCCTTAAACCCGGCTGGCCCTTCCCGGGGCAAGCTGAAGCTGAAGGAGGAAGATGAAACTGAAATTATTAATATTTGCAAGTTCCTGGGCAGGAACCTTTAGAAGAATGCAGCAGTGTTGTTTGCTTACCAGCTCTTAAAAGGGAGAGACTTCCCTTTAAATCCAGATCTCTACTTGTCTTAGAGATATGAGATTTAAGAACTTGAAGCCAGCAGGATATCGGCTCCTTAGTGGTGTGTACACGCTTCACTTTGCCACAATCCCCACCACTCTGTCCTGACACCCAGCCCAGCACACTCATTTACACTAATTGAGTGGTACTAGGAGATACTTGAGTGTCCAGAGCCTATGAAAAGGTTATTTAGAAACATTTGTTCATATATGACAAGCAAATGTTGATCTCAACCAACATACCTATTAAGCAGAGCTTAATAGCAGACACAAAACCATATAATGAAGGAAAAACAAAACCCTAGACAGGCTGCTAAATGAAGTGAATTTTCCTTCCTAACACACTACTTGAGAAATTATGCATGTTTCTTAAATTATGCAAGTTTCTTATCTTTGATATGCTTCAGTGTACTCAAATAAAAAGTACCAGTGGCATATGTTATAGACCATAATTTGTGTTAAAGTTCTTCACACCAGGCACCAGTGACTCAGTACTATAATCCTAGCTACTCAGGAGACTGAGATCTGAAGATCATGGTTCAAAACTAGACAAGACAGAAAAATTGGAGAGTCTCATATCTCCAATTAAACAGCAAAAAAAAAAAGAAAGAAAAAACAGAACAGGCTATGTGGATCAAATGGTAGAGTACCAGCCTTAAGCCAAGAGACACACGAGACCCTAAGGTCCTGAGGTGATTTCCCAGTACTAGCACAAAAAAAAAAAAAAATTCTTCATACAGTAAAATAAGGTAATGCTTCATAGTTGGATTACTCTAATAAGGTATGTACTTATAAGGTTGTACTTTAGGTTCACAAACATATTCTAATTCATTAGCCCACTGATGAAGTCATAGCATTTCCTCCACACTTTACACATTTGAAATGCATACCCTTAAGTTTAAAATGCAGCTTAAAATTCTTTGCTGCTAAAAGAAAGAAAAATAATAAAGGAAAATACAAACAGGAATATGCCTGTGTTGCTCATTGTTCTTAGGATTAATAGCATTGGGGTGAGAGCTGCAGGTTCCCAGAGGGCTAATGGTATATCTGGGGATGTGGCTGAGGCTCAGAATAAGGCAAGGACCATCTCTGGAGCAATGTCTAGATCTGATCGCATCCATGAGACTTCTACACCCCAGATTTCAAACCAAGTTTCCAAAAGGGACCTGAACCTATTAAATCTCTTCTTTCTAGAATCACAGGCAGGATCCGGGACATGAGATGACACTGACTGAGCACCTCACATCACAATCAAGCCTGGGCCATAATAGCATTGGCAGTCGCAAGGGGCTAGCCTGAATAGAGACCACAAGTTCGGAAACAGACAAAATTGCTCTCAATTCTCCCTCATCAAGCCACCAGTCCGAGTCTAAACAAAAGGAATTGTTTTGATAAATCATGCATTAAGCATCTCAATCTGGGTACCTGCTCCACAGAGAGCTCCTGTAGAAGTGCCACATGCCAAGAAGCTAAACAACCAGAGAATACTAATCCCAGCAAATGGCAGGGCCTGAGACCTACGGTGCGTCCTGCAACGTTCCTCCAGCAACTCATAAATGGAAAGGGGATCCTCTGAAAATGTGAACTAGGGCTGGGAATGTGGCCTTGTGGCAGAGTGCTAGCCTCATATGCATGAAGCCCTGAGTTCAATTCCTCAGCACATATATAGAAAAAGCCAGAGGTGGCGCTGTGGCTAAAGTGACAGAGTGCTAGCCTTGAGCAAAAAGAAGTCAGGGACAGTGCTCAGGCCCTGAGTTCAAGCCCCAGGATTGGCAAATGAGAGAGAGAGAGAGAGAAAGAGAGAGAGAGAGAGAAAAAATGTGAACTAGTAAAAATTGTATTAGTGAAGTAAGTCAGGTTCAGAGAAACACAGGATGCATGTTTTCCTTTGTATGTGGATGCTAGATTTAACTTTCAAACTTATAAGTAAATACATTGGGTGGTACACAGGAAGCTGGTACTTGAAAGGGTGGGTATGGTCAAAGGGAGAAGGGTAGACAAATGAAGAAAAGAATGGGGGAGAATGCAGTCAGTGACGCAATATATATATACACATATATTTCTCCTGCACAATTAAGAAGAGTGAGAGAAGAATGGGTAGGGGAGGAATGGGTGACAATATTGAAACGGATGACACTGATCAAGATGCATTGTACTGACAAGCTGCTTTGTTAACTGGCAACTCCTTTGTAATTAACTTAAAAATAATAAAATCCTAAATAAATTGTGAAACAGTAAATGTCAACAGGGAATATTATTTCACCTTTCTTAAAGCATTTATATCAGGGGTATAGTGACTAATTCAAGTATGAATCTTCTAATACTAAAGCCCAATACATTAACTAAATCATTAACCTCACAAAAGATAAGAAAAGACCAATGTACTTCACTTATCTGCAATCTTAGTTTACTTGGGCCTTGAAGACATTAGGGTAATTTGCCCTCCACAATTGGACAAAATGATACATCTGTTCAAAATATAAGAGATAAACGCAACCAACCATGACATAATCGGGTCCTAGATGCTGTAAAGGCAGATTGATAATGCAAGGCTGGTGAGGTACCATTCCTGATAACTATACTGCCCTTAACATCCAGGCTTGGAATGGGAGTTTCTGCAGCTCTTCTAGTCTTGCACTCCCACCACTCTACCTGTAGGGGGCAGCCTCGTCAACTTTACCACACTGTTGGTGCAACTCAGCTCAACAGCCTAAGTGTCTAGTTTCTGCATTCGCTGACTCCACAAATAATTTAAACTCTTCGTGCTGGTTTTCTTACCTGTAAAGGAAGAGATAGTTCTTATGGGATGTCTTCGAAGATTAAATGAAAGAGCATATATAGATAAAGATTAGGGCATGATAATTATGTAAAACGTACACCCGCCTACCAGAGTATAGGGAGCAGAACAGATGTTTGCTGGCCAGAGTGAGTCTGAGGATGAAGGGAGGCCACACGCGGAGTCTGCAGTTACCCTTGGCCTCTGGAGGCCAGGCCAGCATTTCTCACGGCCTTGAATAAGCCCTAATTATAAAGAAGCCTGAAAGTATTCGTGGGGGAGAGGTCTGGAGTGTGGGCTGTTGAACGACAATTCTGTGCCTTTTCGATTTATTCTGGAGAAAAATGTGTCCTTGTTTTAATGTACAAAATAATATTGTCTCTTCCTAAATGTATGAGTAATAGGGATTTATGAAGAGATGTGCCATGATGATATTATGACTTTGCCCAGATCCCTGGTACCTTCCCCACAGACTCAAGGACAAATGTCTGCCCCCGCGGGACCCTCATTCTATGAGCACAATTGAGAGTGCGGGTCCTACCTAGGATACCACCGCATTTCATTATTAATGTTAAAAAAACCAAACTGAGGTGCCGCAAAACTGATTTTCTACAAATCTCAGTGGAGTGTACTCTGTCTAAGGCAGTTCCAACTCACTGAGCTCAGCCTGCTCCTCTTCTCTGGTCATAAACAGTATGCACAGAAAGCAATACACATTTATGCAAAGTTCTGAAATCGTCTTAATGGAATCACATGTCATGAGCATCTAAAGGAAAAGCATCTATTAGTGCCAGAACATTAAGAGCAGTGCCTGCTACCTACCAAATAAATAAGTAAACAAATAAATAGTAAAGGGAATGAATCACAGATGGCTTCATCCATACAAAGAACTCTTTCTTAGCAAAAACAAAAGGAATGCAGCCAGGTAATGGTGATTCACACCTGTAATCCTAACTATTCACGAGGCTCAGATCTGAGGATTAGGGTTCAAAGTCAGCCCGGGCAGGAAAGTCTGTGAGACTCTTATCTACAATTAACCACCAGAAATCCAGAAGTGGCACTGTGGCTCAAAGTAGTAGAGTGCTAGCCTTAAGCAAAAGAGCTCAGGGACAGCACCCAGGCCCCTAGTTCAAGCCCCACCACACACACACACACACACACACACACACACACACGAATGCAGATTCTAAATAATTCATAACTCTAAGCAGAATTTTCTAACTATAAATATTGTATAGTTATAGGGAAATTAAATGTTCTTAGTATTTAATGTGCAGAATGGCAACATTACAGTGCACATTTTCAAAATATTTTGCTCATGGAGTAACTTTTGTTTTGTAGTGCCTTTGTGTTTGTGCAGAGACCAAACCCAAGGCTCAGACCATGCTAAGAAAGCACCCTGTCACTTAGCTATACCCCCAGTGTCAGTGGGGCCCAATTTATCTTTTAAAAGTGCAAATAAGCACTCATAGTAAAGGCTAAATACTTGATGCTTTTGTAAATAAAATATTAAAGTGATTCTTAAGTGGCAGATAAAATAATCTCATGAAATCCAGACCTTATATTGTGTTCATAAACTGCTTTGTTAAGTGGCAATTCCTTTGTACACCTACTTAAGGATAGTCATTTTTTAAAATGTATTCTCAAGTGGTGAACAGATGTTTACCTCTAGGGGGAGCTCTGCACTTTCTCTCTAACCATCTTCTCTGGCCACTGTCCTGGTCTTCATTGGTGAGAGGCCTAGGGCCTCTCCACTTAGAGAAGATGATCCATCCTGCCCTTTTCCACTCCATGGAAAGATTGGAAACATCGAAAAGCACTTCAGGAGACAAAGAGGCTCTGGAAAAACCACTGGGAAAGTCTCTGGTCTAAGAGCCCTATTCAAACCAAGAGGAGATTTTTCTTTTTTCTCTCTTGGAGGGTATATCACTAGTAAAGTCTTTCAGGAAGAACCTCTCAGCAGACTCCTAGTGGCAGTGACACCTAACTGTGGATTCTCTGGGCCCCAGCCATCTCCTGCTCTTTATGATGAGTAACTGAAACTTCAACTCCAGTAGCTGAGGCTATAGTGGTACTGGTGAAATATTTATCAGCATTTCCAAGGCATACTTCAATGGACATCAGTTTTACTGTAAGCTAACAAATTTTAGGTAAGTAAAGGGTTCCTAGGACAAAGAAGTTCAGGAAACACTGAATTAAACTAAGTTTAAAAGTACCCTTCTCTGTAGCGATTCTCCTAAGCTCCCCAAAAGGAGGAGCAGGTAGGAAATGTTCCTCAGACTTATTCAAGTACAACTTTGTGAGTGTGAGTGTGTGTGTGTGTGTGTGTGTGTGTGTGTGTGTGTGTGTGTGTGTGCTGATCCTGGGGCTTGAACTCATGACCTAGGTGTTGTTCCTGGGCTTTCTTGATCAAGGTTAGCACTCTATCATTTCAGCCACAGCACCACTTCTGGCTTTGAAGTGATTAATTGCACATAAGAGTCTCTTAGACTTTCCTGCCAGCGCTGGCTTGGAGCCACAATCTAAAGATTTCAGCCTCCTGAATAGCTAGGAATACAGGCATGAGCCACTGGTGTCGGCCACAAATTTTTTTTTACTATTTTTTTCATTGTCAAAGTGATGTACAGAGAAATTACAGTTTCATACATTAGGCATTGGGTACATTTCTTGTACTGTTTGTTACCTCGTCCCTCATTCCCCCCCTCCTCCCCCTTTCCCTTTCCCCCCATGAGGTGTTCAGTTGGTTTACACCAAACAGTTCTATAAGCATTGCTTTTGTAGTCATTTGTCTTTTTTTTAACCCAGTGTCTCTTGATTTTGGTATTCCCTTTCACTTTCCTAGTTCTAATACCAGTATACACAGTTTCCAATGTACTCACATAAGATACAGTGATAGTGCAGGTACAACCACAGGAAAGGGATATAAGAGGATCATCAACAATAGAAGCTACGGTTTCACATGGCATGTTGAAAATAATTACAACAGTGATATAACAGTCGTTTCCATAACATGGAGTTCATTTCACTTAGCATCATCTTATGTGTTCATAGGGGTATAGCTATTGGGCTTTTGTGATCCTCTGCTGTAACTTGCCTAAACCTGTGCTAATTATTCCCTAGGAGGGAGACCATAGAGTCCATGTTTCTTTGAGTCTGGCTCACTTCACTTAGTATAATTTTTTCCAAGTCCTTCCATTTCCTTATAAATGGGGCAATGTCATTCTTTCTGATAGAGGCATAAAATTCCATTGCGTATATGTACCACATTTTCCTGATCCATTCGTCTACTGAGGGGCATCTGGGTTGGCTCCATATTTTAGCTATGACAAATTGTGCTGCGATGGACATTGTTGTGCTGGTGGCTTTAGTGTGTTCTTGTTTGTGGTCTTTTGGGTAGATGCCCAAAGGTGGGGCTGCTGGGTCACAGGGGAGCTCTATGTTTAGCCTTCTGAGAAATCTCCATACCGCTTGCCAGAGTGGCTGAACCAATTTACATTTCCACCAAAAATGAAGTAGGGTTCCCTTTTGGCCACATCCCCTCCAACATTTATTATTGTTAGTTTTCTTGATGTAGGACATTCTTACTGGGGTGAGATGGAATCTCAATGTTGTTTTGATTTGCGTTTCTTTTATCGGCCACAATTTTTTTAAGAGTTCCTCTTGAGACTGCTGTAAGAATGTTCTCCCAAAATTGTTTCTCAAGATTTCTGAGACTGTAGATAAGCAAATCACAGATTTCGAATTTATATTTAAAAAACTCTCAGCCTAGTATATTTCAAACCCACAGGAGTTTTAGTCATTCTAATGTACAAGCTTTTTGAGTGGGGCTTGGAAGCAGTTAACTGGCAAACACCTCCTTGCCATCGCCTAATATTTCCTACGTTAGGGAACTTCATTAAGCCAACAATATAAAAAAAAGTTCTTGGCTTATACACAAAAATAATTACTTACATGACAAAATTACTTTCCTTGTAAAACTCCTCAGTTCATAGATCCTGCCAAAAAGACATATGCATGGCCAACGGGCATAGCAAGATGCACTACAATACTAATCATCAAGAAAATGACACACCGTTTCATCTTGACTACCACAAGGATGTGGAGCAAAGGGAAACTGCACCGTGTTGATGAGAAGGTCAATTAGCACAGGATGAAAGCATTTCAAACATCTAGAAGTAGAACTATCGTATGATGTGTCAGTCCTTCTAGTGGTTACATGGCCAAAGGGAATTAAATCAGTATGCCAAAGAGATATGCCCATTCCCATTTTTATTGCAGCATTACTCACAATAGCTAAAATGTGGAATCAACCTAGGTGAACATCAACAGTTGGATAGATTTAGAAAAACATGCCATATATAATGTAATGAAATTTTGCCGTGAAAACCAAGGGAATTCTGTCAATTACAATAGCAAGGAACCGCAGGACATGGTGTTAAAGGAAATGTTCCAAGTACAAAAAAGAAAATATCACACAATCTTACTCATTATGTCCAAGCTAAAACAATCTGATTTTGAGGACATGAAGTACAATGGTGTTTACCAGAAAATGGAACAATTAGGGGTTGCTATTGGTCAAAAAGTTCAAGCTTATCTATAAGGGAGGATCTCTTCTTTAGCATGGCGATTTTAGGTGATGTCTATATATTGTCGCCTTGAAAATGCTGAGTGGATGTTAAATATTCTTACCACAAAAGTCTTGACTATGGATGGGCACCAGTGGTTCATACTTGCAATCCTAACTACTCAGGAGGCTGAGATCTGAGGATCTTGGTTCAAAGCTAGCCCAGGCAGAAAAGTCCCTGTAAGACTCTCATTTCCAATTAACCACTTAAAACCTGGAAGTAGAACTGTGGCTCAAAGTGGTAGAACCCTAGCCTTGAGCAAAAGAGCTCAGGGGCAGCGCCCAGGCCCTGAGTTCAAGCCCCACAATCAACCAAATACACACACACACACACACACACACACACACACACACACAGTCATATATGTGTATGACTATATGAGGTGATATATGTCTTACTCAGCTAATTTCAATATTCTATTATAGCTACATGCTTTAGGACACCAGGCCACACAGAATATATCTGCCAAGTTAAATAAATGAATTTTTAAAAATAAAGTCAACCACACAAATAAGTTCCCTCTGCATGTTTAAAAAACAATTCTATTTTAAAAGTAAAACTTGAGTTTACTTACAACTTCTCAAGAAAGCCCTGGGCTTAGAATTAAACACAATTACCTGTAGCATGCACAGTCATCATTGCTTTGAACAAACACAGACAGGAGCCACATCAATTTCAGGTACAGTTTTTCTTTTTTTCAATATAACACCAAGTATTTGTTTTACCATCATAAATAAAAATCTGCTTCTACCAATCCTACATCTCTCTGTTGTTACCCCATGAAGGTAAGTATAATCTGCATAAAAATTACTTGCAAGTCCTGCCATTTTATTACCTGAATAAGAACTTTGAAGGCCATGTCATTGCTACCAACGAGCATCTTCACAGCAGGTGAATGGAGAAGGCGGGGCAGGGACGTGGGTTGCTGTAGGTTAGCTTGATGGGACCACCACAGCCTTTTCCCAGCCACAGTTCTTAAGCATCTGCCCTTAGATTGGCAGGTGGCAGCCCCAGCCAGCATTCCACTGTTGAAATAGCATACGTGAGACGTAGCTTAAGGAAATGTTAGAGTATGAAAGTTACTCAGAACTTTAGGTATAAGACTGCGGATTCCAACATGGGGTCATACACAGCAGAGAATATGTTTTGAAATGATACAATTTCTATTTTTATTTCAAATATTAAAAAAATTCCACTTTCTTAATATTCACATGTAATATTAAGAATGACAATATATGTCTACAATTTGAAGGAGAAAAGAATATATTCCCATTTTTTCAGAGAGATAGTTTCAAAACCTTGTGCTGATAGATGGCACAATTTAAAAGTTGGGAGAGCAATGGTACAGAGAAAATTATGCCTGTGAAAGCATATGTCAGGTTAATTAGAAGATAATCTAGACAGATGTGAGCCTGCAGTCCAAAAATGGTCTCCCATTGTCAAATAAATGCCATCATGAAACAAAACTTCTTTCTGAAATGGTCCCAAGCTACTATTATGAGAATTCAACTTCACATTCTGCTAAAACTGTCACTTGGGCACAAATAACCAGCTTTGAAACTTCAGTAGCAAATAAAGATAGAAAAACAAAACTAAAATCCAACCTTGGAAATTATTAGGCTCAATTGTTTCCGGGATGTTTGGCTAAGATCTAATATAAAATGATTAGGATCAAGATATGGGTTCTCTGCTCAAAAATACCAGCAACATGTAATATTTTGGCAGTATTTTTATCTCCAAATATTAATCAATGGCACTGTAACCATACTGACCTTTGAAATTTTAATAAGCCACCTATGCTGGGGACCAGTAGCTCAGGCCTGTAATACTAGGTACTCAGGAGGATGTAAGGATTGAGGTTCGAAGCTAGCCGGGACAGGAAGTCCGGAGCAGGAAGTCCGTGAGATTCTTATCATCAATTAACCACTCAAAATCGGAAGTGGGGGGAATGTGGTTCAAAGTGGTAGGGCGCTAGCTTTGTGCAAAAGAGCTCAGGGATAGTGTCCAGGCCCTGAGTTCAAGCCAAAAAAAAAAGCCACCAAAATATATTTCTTGTTTTAAGTGGGAATCACGTTTATAACAGGATTCATAATTAAAGGATGTTTACAAGAAAGATTTTCTAAGATTTTCAAGTGTAGCCTCAAGAATTATTTTTCATTAAAATATTTTTTGGATTTCATATATCTATATACACACATATGTATGTGTGTATATGAAAGTTGTTGATATATGTGTGTGTATATATGTATGTATATGTATATATATATTATGTTTACTTTGTGACAGTCCCTTAAGATAGGCAAGAGTGATGGTGTTATTCTCATATTTGAAACCGTTTCCAAGGAGCTAGACGCCAAGCAGCGTTAAAAGTAGAATCAACACATTAACTCAGTTACTAACTACAATGAAGAATCTTGTTTCTTTTTCTCTCTCTCTTTACAGAGATTTTATATAAAACAGTCACTTCTGTCGTGTGTTTGGATGTAGTTTATTTTCCCGGGGTTCTTGTGTTGGAAGCTTATTGCCCAGTGTGGTAACCTGAGAAGTGATGGAGCCCATAAGCGATGGAGTCTAATGAGAGGTAACTGGAAGTTTGGACCTTGGAATGGACAAACCCAGTTTTCATGGAGCCCTAATTATTTCCTTCAAGAGCGCATCATGGAAAAGCAAGCCTGACCCCTGTGTCACTGTCGGCTTTCCTGTCCCGCCGTGCATTGAATCTGCTTCCCATGGTGGGAACCTCAGCAGAAGCTGGGAACACCCAATCTTTCAGCCTTCAAATTATAAACTAAATAAACTTCCTTTCTTCATATATTACTTACTCTCCAGTACTATACTGTAACAATGGAAAGCAGACTAACGCAGTCACATACAGCATAATAACATTAAAAAAAAAAAACACTAGGAGATAAGTAACTGTTTTTAGAGAAAGTGAAAATTGCTATTAAACAAAATGTTAACCAGAAAATAGCCTTTCTAATAACCACTTTCATAGACAACAGTCTTTACATGCACCCAGAAGTTAATTGCATACTTAGTGGAACCTGAAGTTTTTGTCAGAATTAACAAATACTCTTTGTAATACTATGAAAGTTTTCAACCTCACCTTACTGTGAGGTCAAACGCAGTGCCAGGCACCACCATGCAATCCTCTGAGGGGAGTAATCACCTCTTGGATGGGCAGTGGCATCTGAAAGGTGGGCATAGTTTCAGGTAAAAGCAATGGCCCATGGAGAAACTTAGAGCACTTTATTAACCTGGCTATTAAACATAGCCAGAGATCATAAAACTTAATGGTCCATCTAGTGATTTATTTTAACATCAGCTAAAGGTTTTAAAGAAGCCAAAACATGACCAAATGGTATCAACTACTCTGTCACTCACGCACATTTAAAGCCTCATCATGAATTTAACCAATTAGCTAGCTCCCCCGTCCCGACCCCCAGCCCCACCCCCCCCCACCCCCCCGCCCCTCAGCATGGACTGAAAGTCTTCCTCCGGACAGATTCAAAGGCTTCCTGATGTACCAGGAATCTCTCTGGGCTGAATGGATGCATTGTTTCCAGAGCATTATGTCCGAAATACTAAAACTCAAAGGGAACCGTTAATGTTGTTCAGACAAAAACTCAGCCAAATGAGCAGACATAGATGACATCCCAGAAACCATGACAGTCATTTTTACTAGTGGAGAGAAGGGATACAAGAAAAATAAAAGAGCATTAATAGGAAATAGCTGTCTATGACAGAAGCCAAGGGTCAGGGGTCTAACTCCCCCTACTACTAACCAGAAGAGATTCCTATGCAGGGCTACCTGGCCATTCTCATGGAAACTGCCAGCTAAGGAGATATTTCCTATTGAACTACGGCTGCCTGAAAATCAATAAGTCATCCAATGCAAATATATACATTCTTTAAAAAAAAAAAAAAAGAACAGCCAGAGTGTTAGAGGACTGTGTAATTTTTCTGAGACTCACTGGATCAATGTGTGGCTGAATTGATGACTTTTAATTGTACCTCTGCATTCTTTCAGATATGCACAGACTTCTGGAAAACAACCTAATGGGTAATAAATGATCAAAAGAATCCTAAAACAGAAGATAAATAGCTCAAAGGACCACAAGTTGAGAGAAGTATCTAGTAAAATCACCGTCAGTCCTATCGTTTGTTCCTGTCACTGATGCTGTGTCTGAAGATAGCAATTACTGACTGGATGAGGCAGAATGGCCACTCAAAAAATTTGATTTATTAATAAACATAGGAAAGAATGATACAAATACAAAGGGTAAATAAAAGAATAAACAAAAGTCTAGATTGTGCTAAGCCCCAAACCTGCTTTATTGGAAAGCATTTCTTTCCTCAAAACTCAAGAGATGCTAAGGTTGCTTCAAACAATTCTAATTAAATTTGCAACTTGGTCATTTTGCATGAAACCTTAATTCATCTCTTTTGAAGTTTTGTTATGCCTGTATCCCATTTTCACCTTTGCTTTGATTGTCCCCTGCCTTTCAATTTTGGTAGTTTTGTTACCCCTCTGATTGTAACAGTAAATGCATGCTTTGACACACGCAAAAAAGAAAGAAATCAGAAAAAAGGAAAGCTAGAAATTATAAAAGTCATAGCTCAAAAATTAACTACTGCTATTTCAGTGACTCCTTTCTAGACCTTTTCCTTTTCATATATTCAAACTGAGCTCACACTATGTATACAATATTTAACATTTCTGTTATTTTGTTTTATTTTTCAAAAACATTGTGTCCCCTGGTTCTCAACACAACAGGTTAAAACACTTCAACAACCGTCTGAGAAGCTTTTGTTTTGTTTATAGGTATATTCTTTGAATCCAGCAAGTTATCTGCCCAAATTTACTATACACTGTTTATACTAGTTAAAAACTAGAACTAGACACTAGGCATAAAAGTGTACACTTATCATCTCAGCGACTTAGGAAGCGCAGATAGGAAGATCTTGACTGGAGATGGCCTTCGAGAAAGCATAGACTATCTTAAACTAAAAATGGACTGGGAGTGTGGCTCACATGATAGAGAACTTGTCTATCAAGTGCCAAGCAGGCCCTGTGTTCAATCCGTAGAACCACCAAAGGAAAAAGAAAAAAAAAATACAGATCTACAAGCTGGAAAGATTTGAGGGAATTCTTGATTAAAGTCGTCTTGCTATTTGCTCAAAATTCCTTCAAGCTTCTTTATAATCAAAACTGTGACATTCATCCAGGTTAGCAGTAGAATGCAAGCGTGAACCTGATTTTTGTAGATTAGAGGAAGAGATTCTAGCAAGAAAAAGGTCTCTTGATGGAAAGGAGTCAAAGGGAGAGGTGTAGGTGAAAAAGAGAAGGTGGGGAGAATGCAGGCAAGAATACAATGACCTGGTTCGTGATCCATGCGCATTGCAGCATTATTTACCATAGCTAAAATATGGAACCAACCCAGGTGCCCCTCAGTAGATGAATGGATCAAGAAAATGTGGGGGCTGGGGATATAGCCTAGTGGCAAGAGTGCCTGCCTCGGATACACGAGGCCCTAGGTTCGATTCCCCAGCACCACATATACAGAAAACGGCCAGAAGCGGCGCTGTGGCTCAAGTGGCAGAGTGCTAGCCTTGAGCGGGAAGAAGCCAGGGACAGTGCTCAGGCCCTGAGTCCAAGGCCCAGGACTGGCAAAAAAAAAAAAAAAATGTGGCATATATATATATATATATATATACACATACATACATACATACAGAATAGAACATTATGCTTCCATCAGAAAGAATGACACCGCCCCATTCATAAGGAAATGGGACAACTTGGAAAATATCATATTAATTGAAGTGAGCCAATCCCAAAGAAACATAAGTTCCATTATTTTCCTCATTTTTAGTAATTAATATATGTCTAGGATAGTCCTAGCAGAGGATCACAATAGCTCAGTAACTACATACATATGATCACATAAGATGCTAAGCAAAAATCCTTCAAGATATGGAAACGAGAGGTTTTTGCATTGTTGTTGTTATTTTTAACATCCTATGTAAAATTACTTCTTTTTTCTCTCCTTTTTCTTTCCTGTGGTTTATCCCCTGTTGTCACTGTATTTGATTTTGGCACCCTGGGTATTGTATATATGTTTATCTGAATTAGGGAAGGGAAGGGGAACATCAAAATGGTGAGACAAAGGATAAAGGGTGAACCAATGCAACAGTGATACACACAAGACAATATGATGGAAGTTAACTGTACAACTAGTGGGGGGCTGGAGGGAGGGAAGATGGAAGAAAAACAAGGGAGGGGGTAACAAGTTTGACAAGAAATGTTCTCACTTCGTTATATATGTCATTGTAACACCTCTGTACGTCACCTTGACAATAAAATTAAATTTAAAAAAGAATACAACGAATACCCCACAAAATTAAGACCAGTGAAGGAAAGGTTGGCTCGGGAGGGAGGAGCAAGACATTGTGATGGGGTCAGATTGAACAAGATGCATTGTATTCACAAGCTGACTGGTTAAATGGCAACTTCTTTCTACAATTACTTAAAACATTTTTTTAAAGAAAGAAAAGATCTCTGGAGACAATACTCTTCTAATACGCTAATTAGCACTCTGTCTCCAGCAAAGTGGATAAATTCATTTAATTCTGACCCTAAAGAGACTCAATAAAGTATTAAAACAGAAGAAGATCCTCTGTGAAGCCAATGAATCCAAATCTTCAGGCCCTTCACTTGCAGGTCGCCCTTTCTAAGGCTACTGGAGTGCCCAAACAATGTCACCTGAGCAGATGATCTTGTAAAATTCACACACATAAGATCTTTTAACTGCGGCCAGGTGCCCAGTGCCTCACGCCTGCAATCCTAGCTATTGAGGAGGCTGAGATCTGAGGAGTGAGATTCAAGGCCAGCCCAGGCAGAAAAGCTCCTGTGGGACTCTTATCTCCAATTAACCACTCAAAAACTGAAAGTGAGCTCTGGCTCAAAGAGGTATAGACCGAGCCTTGAGCAATAGACAGTGCCCAGGCCTTGAGTTCAAACCTACAACCAACAACAACAACAAAACTGAACTGCAATGGGTTGATTAAGACCTCTTTTTCTTTCCTCTGCAACATCTTTGGGGAGCCAAACAGAAAATACATCCAAAATCCTCACATACATCCTAAGTCTTACAATAACAGAAGTTCTTTTTTCTTTTTTTCTTTTTTTTTTTGTCAGTCCTGGGCCTTGAACTCAGGACCTGAGCACTGTCCCTGGCTTCTTTTTGCTCAAGGCTAGCACTCTACCACTTGAGCCACAGCGCCACTTCTGGCCACTTTTTATATATGTGGTGCTGAGGAATCGAACCCAGGGCTTCATGTATACAAGGCAAGCACTCTTGCCACTAGGCCATATTCCCAGCCCCTGTTTCACCTTTTAAAATAGAACCTGAGCATTCGTCCTGAGCACTCCTGAGTTGTAATGGGTTCGTATGAACCACTGCTGGGCTTTCATTCCAGCAAAGTGATTTGTAGAGTTTTGTAACTGGAAGCCATCCCCATTTCACCTGCCAGAGTTACAACATGGATGCAGGAAACACATCTTCAACCTGCTTTCCTTAGGAAAAGACACCATCACTGCCATGTGCTCTGCTGCATGTGATTTATTGTTATTCCTGACATGGGAAGGGGGGGACACAGGAAAGATCATGAAAATAATGTCTCTCAAGGACTCCTGTGCTGTAGGCAGCAGACAAGGCATGTGGCATCACTTTTCAGTGTACTGTCTTCTGCTGTGCAAACATTTTGTCATTCTGGTACACAGTTGTCCCTGGCCAACATTCCCTGCTTTTGCTTTCTAGAAATCTCTAGAAATTCCCTATGTCCTCTGCAGTGGACACTTAGTTAAAACAAAAGGTACAAAAGGCCTTCCAGAGAATAAAGTTCCAGGAAAAAAAAAATGCCTTGAGTTTTCTCAGGAGCTAACTCCTGTCAGCCCACAATATTTCCTCTGGCTTCTAGGCTGAAATACATCTAGGTTTAAATTGTCTCTGTAGATGCAACCTAAGAGAAAAATCAAACTGGCTTACAGAAATAGATCACACGCAAGCCTGAGGCCTGGATCTTGTTGGTGAAAGGCAGTCTGGAGAGTTTATCTTTGAAGCGAATGTGCTGAGGTATCTAAGGTGGCTGTGACTTGTTACCTACACCTGAGGAGCAGGAAGACATTGAGCCTGCATCTCTACGACAACCAAGAGAGGCACAGAGAACATAAAATTCCCTGCAAAGGTGGCAGGCAAGTGTCTTGTATCTGGGTACAAGTGGAGACACTAGCAGGTGGGAAAGTTTGGGAGATGGGAGAGCCCATGAATCCACCTGAGAATATTCTGCATATCTATTCCGTAGTCTTCACAACACAGGTGAATTTTTGTACACTGTGCAATAAAGGAATGTTGTGTTCACAAACTGTGCTGCTGGCACTGTGCTACCAGACACAGAATCATGATGCCTGGAACATATTTAGGGATTTTAAGGAACATTCTTCATTTTTAAGAAAAAAAAGACAGACCGAGGAAGAAGAGCTATGGAGTTGAAGAAGGAGCATTATCACCAAACTGGAAATGCTAGGGACTTCACATGAAGCTCGTGAAGTTCATGTCCAGAGGAATGTCAAGGACCAGTTGGAGACAAAACAGATCCAAGGAAAAAAACTGGCCAAAGCATTGAGTAAACACAAGAGTTAGAGGGCTAATCTTTTAGACAAAATATGGGAAGAATAAAGGATACTAGAGGGTAAAGAACAAAATTCATTTCAAAGAAGGATGAAGACAATCAAAACAGATTGTTAGCAACTATGAAAACTGAACAAAAATACATTGAAATTGTCTTGGAAGGGGGAAGAGACACTAACAAAGATAGTGAAATTGGTTAAATAGTAAACATGTATAGAAATGTAACAATAAAACCCCTCCTTGTACAACTACTGGAAATAAGATAGAGACAAAGACAGTGAGAGATAAAAGAGAGAAAAGGAAAGAAGGAACGAAGGGAGGGAGGAAGGGAGGGAGGGGGGAGGGAGGGAAGAAAGGTGGGCGAATGCAGCCACATTTTCAATGTATGCATATGGAAGTAGGAAAATTGAGGATATGGGTGATGTTGGAGCAGAGTGGGGAGAATGATGGAGGGAGGGATATTGTTCAGTATGCATAGTGCTCATAAACACACATGTTGAATTGAAACCCCTTTGTACAACTACTTAAATATATTTTTTGCAATAATGAAAGAAGGTACTGTCAACAAAAACAAAAAAGTAGAGCAAAACAGGTTAGTCCTAGAATATATGTTTGTATGTGCGTATGTATGTATGTATGTATGTATGTATGTATATGGATAGACAGAGAGACAGAGAGAACGAGGGATTTTTTTTGTTCTGGTGTTTGAACTCAGGCCTTCACACTTGTTAGATGGGTGTTTTACCAATTGAGCTACTCAGCCAGCCCCAGGATATATTTTTAAAACATTGAATGTTTGAAATAGCTGAAGACACCATGGAAATTTCTGGACACTAATGAAAAATACCTGGACACACAGATATCAAGGGATTGATTTTTAGTTGTTATCAATAAAGGTGTTCAGAGTATGTGAAAATAGGCATTATATAACTGAGGGTAAAAGACAGCACGTGCACAATTAGACTCCAGGTACAGTACAAGATAATGGGTTTTAGTACTGTCATGATTTGGAGACATGCTATAGGACAGGTAAAAGGAAAAAAAAATAAGTTTCGCCTTCTAAGAAGTCATTCTTTGATTGGATGTTCAGTGTTAAAAGAAAGGAGAGGCCTCACCAAGAACTGGCACACAAGTTTGTCATTGCTCAGCTTCAGCTGCAACACTGGAAACCAAAGTGTCTTACCATCTTATCAGAAACAAGAGACCACAATGTCCCTTTTGCATCCCAAATGTATATTTAAAAAAAAAAAAAACAGGTTCACCCAGGCCCTAAGTGCAAGCCCCACAGCCAACAAAATTTTTAAAATAACAGGTTTGATAAGGCTGTGTTCAGAACACACATAGGTGTTCCAAATCTCTATATGGGCTTTGTGTTCTGTAAATGCAAACTATGTAAGGTGGCCTTTTACTCAATTATTTCAACAAATATGCACTGAACACTTGTTATAAGGCAGCCATTAACCCACGGTCTTAGTAAGGTGCCTAGCCCAGACCTGTTAGGTTTCTCATAGAAACTGGGAAGTGAGATACAGATGGTACTTCTAGAATGTTCCACACAATGGGCAAGGGAAGTCAGGTACATGAATGTAGTTCAAATCTTTCTAACATGCAAGGGTCACTGTTGGTATAAATGTCTACAGCAGAGTGATAGACAGACCCAAGCCATGGCTACCCAATCACATAAAGTAAGGAAAAGAAATTCTGAAACATTTGGAAGAGCAGTGACCCCTCCCTATTGCCACAGGGGACATATTTGAGAGATGAAATATCAGAAGGGGAAAGAAAGAAGAGCCCTGGAAGGAAGGACCTCCAAAACACCAGACACGGTACCCTACTGTGTTAACCACAGTGCCACTGGACCAGGTAACCAGAAACCTGGGCTACAAACCCAAGCCAATACCCACTGATGGAGTGTTGCCCAAGCTTATCGAACAAGGGAAGAGACGTGAAACTAGTTCCTGGGTTTACCATCTTTGTATTTAACTTTTCTGAACATACTAAAAGTGAGAAAACAACATTCTTATCTCAGAAGACCTTGTGTTCTCACCATTCACATTATTTATTTTACCTTCCTCTGACTCATTTATGTTAGATAACTGTTATTTCTTTTATTAGTAGTTTGTGGCTTGTGGCCTAAAGATACTTCCAACTTGAGTCTTTGGTATGATGGAACAAATTTCCAGTTGGTCAACCTTTTGACCTTTTTCCAGTTGGACAGCCTACTTTGTTCAAAGTAGCGCAAGCCACCAACGTACAGCCCCATTTTTAGCAGCAGTAAAATGTCTGGCCACCAAGATCAATGGTACTAACAAATTCCATTAACAGTATTGCCTATTAAATTATAAAATTCATTCTGGAGTCAACTCCTAAGAGACAGATTTAGTAAGATAATTGCTAAAATGTGCATCATCAATACCTGCCTCCTCCTAGCTACATGTGTAGGGGTGGGGAGATTTGTCATGAAACAGGGTGAAGCCATCCTAAATGGTCAATACCCCTGAAAATGTGGCAGGTATTCTGATAGTTGATGGCAATAGGAAACTAGAAATCAGACAAGTTCCTTCATGGTTCCAACACACACACACACACACACACACACACACACACACACACACACACACACACCCCACTGCTTGATGACACAATAGCAATATCTGTGAGAACATTCAATAACAGCAAGAGACACTCTATACTTTCTGGGAGATCCAGTGTCCACACATTACAAAATCAGGCTTTCAGTACTTTGACAAAGTACTAAGTATTTTGGGTAATAACCAAAAAGGCTTTATTAAAAATAAATGCTATCAGAGTAATCTGATCTTCATTTAACACAGCATGACCTCCAGTCTTCCTAAAGAGACAAAGAATGTCAATTCCCAGGGAAGCTATATCCACACAACTCCACAGATCTGTGAGTCAGGCACCTACATGTCTACTGAAAAAGTTTGTAGATACAGAAAATGGCTCAAAATACTCAAGAAAAAGCATAACACAAATGTTGAACTATGACCCAACATTGTTCTGAAATTTTGAGTTCATTCCATATGGCATTTTCTTACTCTCAAGTCAATATTGTAAATAATATTTATCAAGCAATTATAAAAGAGAGAGAAAAAGATCTGATCACCTGCTGAAGATGAGCAATGATGAATAAACAAAATTCCTCCCACAGGATCCAAATCACAAAGCAAGATAGCTTCTATTGCATAGTTAAGCTCACTGAGAAAAATAGCCAGTCTTTGCGTTTAAAAAAAGAAAAAAAAAAACAATACTAGTCTCCAATCCTTCCTCTATTGAGCATCAGTTCCCACTTGCAGCAACTTGCTTCTGAAGATTTCAAAACACTACACACGCAGGCGTGATCTCCACCATACTGGGCAGTCAAGGGAAAGGGGCCTCTGAGAATTTGGGCAAAGTGACCTCCTGAGCCAGTGGTACTGATAAAGCTCCTAAATCCCAGTTTCCATCCTACTGTTTCAGCTTCTGCACTTAGGGAAAACACATACATTGTTTCCAAATTCCTTTCAATTGCATGCCCTCAAGAATTCGTTCACTTCAAATGAAAAGCCTGGTGTCCTCAATTAAAAATACAAGCATATACAAACATGCTAGAATAATAGATGGACTGGGAGAATCACTATTTTGCATACATGCCTCACTACAATACTTCCTGTGAAATGAATATTCAGAAAATACTTTTAACATTAATTAATCCAGTTAATTATTCATAAAAATCCATTTCTTTAATATGCAAGTATATAATCAAATTGACTGAAATCCATAAATCATATCCTTATTTAGAATGGGAAAATTTTAAGCTTCTTTTCTCTAAGAATATTTTCATACGTTAAAAGCTTTTCTTTTATCTCAAATAGGCGTGTCCAAACAGAAGAGCTTGCTACTTAACTTCACACATTAATGCCATAGAATGTGGATCCTGAAACTAAGAAGAATTGAGCTGTAAACTAATATCATCCTCTTTCAATGACTGAAGAGAAAATCTTGTCATTGAAATCAAGACTAAAAGATGATTACATATTTAAAGTATGAATGGAAAAGTAAGAGATATGAGCCCCAAATTCATTAGATACTAGAAATTACTTATTTGAAATGAAATAACCCAAATACCACCAGAACATATCGAGAAGAATAAAGAGAAAAGTTGAAGGGAACGGGCTACATCTTGAGTAAATCAAAAAAGCACTTTCACCCCTGTATCAAATAAACTGGAGAAATGACCTTTGAGTAAACTAAATTTTGATCCCTGGCCCTCTGCTCTGTAATACTTTTCTATATATATTATATAGAACGGTATATATATTATATATATGTGTGTATATATATTCAAACTGACTTACAGAGAGGTTACACTTTCATACATTAGGCACTGGACACATTTCTTGTACTGTTTGTTACCTCGTCCCTCATTCCCCCTCCCCCCTCTTTCCCTCCCCCCTCCCCCATGAGTTGTTCAGTTGTTCAGTTCATTTTCACCAAACAGTTTGTAAGTATTGCTTTTGTAGTTGTCTTTTTTTTACCCTGTGTCTCTTAAAATGATAATCTGTCTGCTATTCTAAAGACTGAAATATTAAAGTTTTGTAAATTCCTTTTTTTTTTTTTTTTTGGCCAATCCTGGGCTTGGGACTCAGAGCCTGAATACTGTCCCTAGCCTCTTTTTGCTCAAGGCTAGCACTCTGACACTTGAGCCACAGCACCACTTCTGGCCATTTTCTACATATATGGTACCGGGGAATCGAACCTAGGGCTTCATGTATACGAGGCAAGCACTCTTGCCACTAGGCCATATTCCCAGCCCTGTAAATTCCTTATTTGAATAACCTATTGGGAGTAATTTTACTCATGCACTGACATAACGAATTGAAACTCCTTTGTACCACTACTTAAAGATAATTTAAAAACATTATTTACAGTATATTTATATGTCATATATTACATATTATATATTGTGTATACTATATAATGTATACTATGTATGCTATATAAATACTACATATAGTTATGCACAGTATATAGTATTTATATACAATATAAATACAAGTTATATTTTATATATAGTGCATAACATACTGCATACTATACTATATACTATACTATGCTATATTACATATAGAATATTGTATATAGTATATTATATACCATATAGTATATATTATTATATATAATATATTATAGCATATACAGTATATTATATATTATATAGTACATATAATATATTTGGGGGTTGACAATGTGGCTTAGCAGTAGAGTGCTTGCCTAGTATGTATGAAGCCCTGCATTCAATTCCTAGGCACCAAATTAATAGAAAAAGCCAGAAGTGGCGCTGTGGCTCAAGTGGCAGAGTGCTAGCCTTAAGCAAAAAGAAACCAGGGACAGTACTCAGGCCCTGCATCTAAGACCCAGGACTGGCAAAAGAAAAGGTAATATATAATATATATGGTATATTAGTACTATAGTATATAGTATATATTATTTATAGTATATTACTATTATATACTATATAATAGCATACTATATAGTACATTAATATTATATACTATATAATATTTGAGATATACTATATAATGTATAACATACTATATGATAGCACATATAGTATATTATATGTTTCATATATTGTATGTTATACATTGTGTATATTATATATCAATATACATTACATATTACTTGTGTTATATAAAATATACATTTTGTATTACGTAGTATATTACATGCAAAGCATTATATAATACACATCAACTATTAAGTATTTTTCCCATCTATGCATGAGGATGAACATATGAAAGTACTTTAAACTCACTTTGTTTGTGGTCCCAAAATGATCAGAGCCAACTATTCTTCATTGTCCACATGTTTGTAGACTACCATGCATGTCTATGCTCCACAGACAGGCTCACCCTGAGACATGGGAAGGGTCGACTGAGGCAATTAGAAGGAAGGTTTCTCTAGAAGTACTGTAGGAGTCCCACTCTCCTCCATGCTCCATGGGTGATGGTAGAAGGCTTTGTCTTCCCCCAAGCTGGGAGTGAATCTCTTCTTGGACTGCACTTGGTGGGTGTGAGGTAGAATCCTTGAGGCCAGGGAAACTGAGGACTTGGGTCTCACTCACATCTGAGAAGTGGCTGTGGTTGAAGATTTCTGCCATGGAGATAATGACAAGACTGCCATTGTTAGAAACTAGTTAAATTCCCACCAATGATGACTAAAAATGCAAATTTTATGTGATCAGTTATGGAGAAACAGGTACAAGGGAGAATCAGAGAGAATGCCAGGATGGTCCTGGAAAATGAGGGTCTCCTACACAGAAAGGAGCTGAGAGGAGCAGTCAAAAGACCCAGGAAAGGAACTCTCAGCAAACCCTGTGCAACCAGTCAGAGCAAATGCATTCACTCAAGTCAAAGGAATGGTGAGAGACTCACTCAGAAATGATAGGAAAAGTCTCACAAAAAAAATATATATTGCCAAGAAACATAGTTAACTGATCACCCAATGAGACCAGGATGTGCCAATAAGAGTTCACAGCCTTCTCAGTCAAGAAAGGCATTTTCTGCTCCTTTGCCTTCCTCCCATCTCCAACCACAAACACCAGTCATCTTCTTAGTAAGCTGAGGGCGGAGATCATATGCCCATGGAGAGGACCACAGGAGAATTAGCCAATCTCACTTTCCCTGTTGCCAAACTGGATCAGATGTGCTGCACTGAACTGACATCGTTCACACTGGTCTTTTCTGCGTGTTCAGTGGCCTGAAGACTTTATTAGTATGAATAAGCACGCCCACTATGGACTCTCTCTAAAAATTTCATTCAAGGAACAAAGAAAATTGCCCTCACAAAATGTTGACAAAGGGGCTATTATGAGACAAAAACGTTGATTTCATATTTTTACCTTAAGAGTTCATCTTTCAATGTCGTATTTACTTCTCGATACATAGATATGTTTGTACCATTGCAGGTCTTATTTTTCTCCCTGAATTTTTTTTCTTCAATCATTTCCTTGATTTACTTAAAGTTAATGCATGCCCATGATATTGTGGGCACTCTACAAAGTACTACTGGCATGTAGGAGTAAGTTAAGCCTTTGTCTTAAGTGAGGAGGTGGCATCTTACCAAATTGGGAACCAATACAAATAGTCCATTGTCTGTCTGAACAGGTCCTGTCTCCAGGGAGATGATAAAAATAGATAAAACCATGGAAATAGCATGCAGTCTAGATTGTTAGGTACACCAGCCAGCCTCCAGGCAATCAGACAAGAGCTTCTGTCCCCAGTGAAGTCATTATTCCCTCAGGCCCAAGTAGGAGAGCTTGTGCTAACACACAGATATACACTCTCTTCCTTGCAGTGACACAACAAAAGCCAGGAGAGCAACAAGTGGTCACAAGTCAGTGGCCCTGCTAAGTATGTCAAGGAAAAGCCAGCCTTTCAAATGGAAAGACAAGTACCACATGGTCTCAGTCCTATGGGAAATACAGAAAAAATGATCACCCAGAAGTAGAGAGTCGAATTGTGGTTATCTGAGGCTGGAGAGCAGCTGGAAGGGAGAGGTGGGAGAGACTGTTCTTCATACACTAAGAGAGAATTAGGCAGGAGCATGAAGTTCTGGTGCCCAGCAGGATGACTGTAGATGATGACAATGTACTACCCCATTCAAAAAGCTAGAAGAAAACTCTAGAATTTCCACCAAAGTAATGGTAAATATCTGAGGAGCTAGATGGGTTTAACCCAATTTAAACATTATACAAAGGAAACATATTGAAATACCACATGGTAGCTTATAAATATGTGCAACTTTTGGTTTCATTGCGGTTTTTAAAAAATTAAATTTTAAAGAATAATCAATAAACTCCCCCGTGACTCAGCCACATCCTGATTTGGGGCATCTACCCAAAAGATTACAAGCAGGACCACACTAAAGCCACCAGCACAACTATGTTCATCACAGCACAATTTGCCATAGCTGCAATATGGAACCAACCCAGATGCCCCTCAGTAGATGAATGGAACATGAAAACATTTTACATATACACAATGGAATTCTATATCTCTATCAGAAAGAAAACACTGCCCCCTTCATGAGGAAATGGAAAGACTTGAAAAAAAATCATACTAAATGACGTGAGCCAGACCAAAGAAACATAGACTGTATGGTTTCCCTCATTGGGAATAATTAATACACGTCTAGGATAGTACTAGCAGAAGATCACAATAGCTCAATAGCTATGTCCATATGAACACATAAGATGATGCTAAGCAAAATGAACTCCAAGTTATGGAAATAGGTGGTTTATTTTTGGTGTTATGTTTAATGTACCATGTGACATTATGCCTTTCTCTTTTGTATTTCATTTTTTTATTTTTTTTCTTCTTTTGTCTTTTTTCCCCCATGGCTTTACCCCTGATGTCACTGTAACTGATTTTGGTACCATGGGTAATGTATATACATTTATCAGAAGTAGGGAAGGGAAAGGGAGCATCAAAATGGAAAGAGAAGGGGTAAAAGGCTAGCCAATGCAACAGCAATAATTACAAAACTATATGCTGTAAACCAACTGTACAACTTGGGGGGGGAGTTGCAGAGGGGGAAGATGGGAGAAAAATAAGAGAGGAGGTAACAAGTTTGATAAGAAATGTATTCACTGTCTTTTGTATGAAACTGTAACCCCTCTGTACATCACTTTAACAATAAATAAATCAATTTTTAAAAGAATAATAAATAAAAATAGAACTACCTTCTGCCTCAAATTAACCTCTTAATACACAACTCAAAATTCTTTCCCTTCATGACTTCCCTTTTCATCTAAGCCATAAACTCATCCAGTCCTTCTCCAAGACACTTTTCCAGGATGAATCTAACTATAATATTTGCAGCACCATATCTTAATTACTTTTGGCTGCCTTTGAAGTAACTTTCTCCCCTCAATTATAAATCCTGCTCTTGTTTTTGTCATGCTAAGTGGTTTCTAGGATTCTTGCTAGACAGACACTCCACAGCAATACACACACATGTGCACACACAGAGAGAGAGAGAGAGAGAGAGAGAGAGAGAGAGAGAGAGAGAGAGAATAAAAACCTACCAAATACTGTTCTAATACTAGGGGTAGAGAATGAGAACATAGTAGAGGAAGTGAATTTGTTCAAAGTATACCATATACATGTATGAAGATACCATAATGAAATGAAACCCCCTATTTAACAAGGGTATGTTAACTCAAAATCAAAATAAGAGCTCAAATATAAATTTGTTTCTATAGAATAGGAGGTACATTTCTGGGTCAATAGGCTTGAGGTCATTCAGGTGTGTTCTCTGCTGGACACAGACACACAGTACAGCCTTCAATATCTCTCTAGTTTGGCTTTAAAGAAATGTAAACCATGAAACCTGCCTTCTCTCTTTTTCCACGTATAAGAAAGAGTCCTTCAATCCACTGCTTAAGCATTTTCTATTTCTACTAATTAGCCATCATGCTTCCTCTCTCAGAGGAGAGAGAAATATAACAGCAGTTCTTTCTCATCAGTGCTATCTGTACTTGAACCTTAGAACATTCCCCTATTTAACACCTAAAAAACACATTGTTCTAATATTTTTGCACAGTACTTTCTAGGTATAGTTGACACCTAATTAGGCAAGCTAAAAGAGTAACAGGAATACAAATAATCTTGAAAGATATTTTTGTCTGATTTAGTTAGTGCTGTGCAATCTTTGTTTTGATACAATATCAGCCAATTTATTTTACTAACCCTACTTTCCTTAAGATGATGTTAACATAAGCTTGCAGACCAGAGGGAAAAATCTGGGAGACAATGAGGGAAGGGGTGACACTGTTCAAAAGGAAATGTGTTCATTACCTGACTTGTGTAACTGTGACCTCTGTATATCACCTTTGCAGTAAAACAAAAGAAAAAAGTTATTCAATGAATAAGTGCACTTTTGGGGCTAAAAAAATAAAATAAAGACATGGGACATTTCTTGCTCACTGGCTATTGTGGAACAATTGGTACCAGTTATAAATGGACTAATTGACAATTCTTGTGGCTGTTGCTTTATCCTACGAATAACAAGTAAAGTAGTTAATGACAGGAGAAAAAAAAAGACAAGGACTGTATCCCTTGACACTTTGTCCATTGCATTTTCTGTGAAAAAAATCTGTTTCAGCAGGTTTTGTATTTTGTAAAATAGATGGATAGATAGATATTTCCAGTTTGAATTTTAAGACTCCAAATTGCTCATTGGGAGGTAGAAGAGAAAACTGTTATTCCTCTCTCCTCTCCCTTATGAGATAAACCTACAAATTAAACTGAAAAAGACAAGGTAATCCAAAAAACCATACAAATTGGATGTCTAGTATTAATTTTATATGCAGAGATTTCATTGAGAGTAAAGCTTCACAGCAGTTAAACTTAGAATATTATAGACCCATTCAACAAAGAGTAACAAACATAAGAAGTGTAATTGAACAAAAGAAAGGGGGAGCTGGGTCTCTAGGGCCAATGATTGGTAGGAAAGTGCGAGGAAATACATGGAGGAAATGAATGCAGCTTGTTCCTTTAGTACAGTTTATTTATTCAGACTCATCTCATTGCCAGTTCTCTTTCTCCAATGGTAAAGGTTGCTCTCCTAATCCTAGTGAAGGTGAGAGAATAATTTTATGTCCTTCTTTAGACAACAACAAGGGAGTAAGGGCAAAAGGGTCTTGTATCTCTTCTCAATTACCTTCTGCTGAAAGCAATCATACCAAAGCAGTATATTTGGGGGTGGAATATCCTGATCCCCTTCAGAGGAAAGATGGGGAAGAAGAAATTTTTTCAAATTGTTAGCAAATGACTCATTGCCCTCTGTGTTTACTATGATCAGGGCACTGTATTACATACCCAGTGGTGATCATTATTAGGAAGGCCTCTGATTCGCACACTTACAGTCAAAATTTAAACAGGCAAAGTGTTTCCACCTTGAACCACATACAAGCCTGGCAATTTATTCCTTTCTGGTATATTCATATAAAACTCTGTAAATTTATTGCCAACAGAAACCGCACTTAAAGAGCCATTGATGAATCATGGGAAGAAAAGGAATTTCTATTTAGGGATAATTCTGCTTCAGTATGGAATCTGTTTTTCTCAGAGTAGCTTTCATTGCATCTGGAGCCGTTTACTTGGTTCCTGTAAGTTTGTTAGCTCTTGGTATTTATACATCACCTGAAGTCATCATCTCAGTTTCTGATATTAAAATCTGTTGCTATGGAAACAATTACGGTGTGTCAGGAGACCAAAAGATAATGACTTCATAGGTAGCCTAAGTAGCAACAACTGACAAAAATCTCAGTAACAAATATACTATTTTCATACTGAAGGTGCTAGGAAAATGTGCTGGGAAAAGAAGAGATGGGAATGAGTGAAAATAAAGTGTCACTTGAATGTGTCTGTGGTTTCTTAAGGAAAACGTATTAATCTTAGTTGGAGAAATGAAAGTTGTTAGAAGATCGTGATCTCCCCAGAAGGCTTCAGAAATTGCAAAAGCAAGGTACAGTTTCACAGACTTGACCTATATTGTTTGGGCCTCTTGGTCTGTACCAGCAAGGCAGCTACTGGTCTTTCTGTGAATCTATGAATGGGAAGAGGAGACAAGGCAAGCACAAGGAGCGAGCGGTCTGATGAAAATGGCAGCAAATAGAATGTCAGATGGAATTTTCCTGTGGGTGATAGGCAAGACCTCAAAGAGATAAAGCAAAGGTATTTTGCATGTCCCATATTTTTAAAGAGAGCTACCAAGAAACCACAAGCCCCTGACACTTAGTAAAAAGAGCTTCTATCACTGCCCCTCCACTCTTGCCAGACTATCAGTACTTCTCACACCTAGCTACACAGTAGAATGAGTTGGAGAGCTTTTCAAAAAGTATCCATGCCTGAGCTCAACCAAACTAGTCACAACTTCTGAGATGGAGGCCAGACATTCTTTGAAGGTTCTTCCTAGTTTACTCTATATGCAGCCAACATGGAAACCCACTGGTCCACAAAAACAGATGACTAAGAGTATTTGTTGGCCAATGCTGGCTCGTGGTAAGCCATCTAGCTTCTCTCTCCCTTCCTGATTGCAGCTCAAGGAATCCTGAGTTGACAATACTCTTGTCTATGCCTGTCAAAAAACTCACTTACATGCTGCACTTCCATCCCAGCCACACAACAATCCTAGACAGGCAGGGGAAGACCGCAGCTGCAACAGAGGAGACACTGGCTCTTTTCCAAGGTCTCCATTATTCATTCCACCCAGGAGATGCTAAAAGTCAGAAAAGAAAGGGAAAACAAACAGACTCTGGCTACTCATCACTCTACAAATGCCTCAAGGTGAAGCTGGCTGGAGGGTCAAGGAGATCAGCAGTAAATTGGACTGAGGGTGAAGTTTCCACACACAGAAAATGAGACTGGACTTTTCAATATCTGAAAAAGACCACAGATTTATACAACCTGTCCAAGATGTTGTTAAAGGATGCAAAAAGAGGGGCTGGGAATATGGCCTAGTGGCAAGAGTGCTTGCCTTGTATACATGTAAGCCCTGGGTTCAATTCCCCAGCACCACATATATAGAAAATGGCCAGAAGTGGCGCTGTGGCTCAAGTGGCATAGTGCTAGCCCTGAGCAAAAAGAAGCCAGGGACAGTGCTCAGGCCCTGAGTCCAAGGCCCAGGAATGGCAAAAAAAAAAAAAAGGATGCAAAAAGAAAATGCAAATCAAAAGAGCATGTTTAAAGGAATGGTAGAAGGCAAAACTATCTCATATTGTAGTCTTACTGAGTTAAGACATTCAAGAAAATCCTTGAAGTTGGAGAGATAGTTCTCACATTAATTCATAGTATCAGAATTTAAAGACACAAAAAACGAACCTCTCATGGTTGCTCTTTCAGTGATTGCATCATAGGATAGAGATGGGAGGATTCAAAAATGAAAAAAGGGAAATAGTTATAAGCAGAGCAAGCTAATGTTCACAATGAGTGGTGATAATTGTGTTAATTTGTTTTGTCTCAGCAGTAGGGCTTACTTGGGCTCTTGATTGGCTTTTGCATTCAAGGTATTACTCTACCACTTGAGGCACACCACCACCCACATTTTGGTGTTTAATTAGAATTGAAGGTCAGATTTGTCTGCCCAGGCTGGCTTTAAACTGCAACATATTGCCTCCTGGGTAGCTAGAATTACAGTTGTAAGCCACTGGCACCTGGCCTTGTGTTAATTAATTTGATTGTGATGATTGTTACACAGTGTAAACACATATCAAATCATCTCATTGTTTGAATATATTCAAACTTTATTTGTTGAATTTGTAGTTTAAAATAAAAAGAACAGCATTTCAACTGGAAGCATGGCTAACATGGTAGAGCCCCAGCCATGAGGGAAAAAGCCCCGTGACAATGTGATGCCCTGAGTTCCAACCTCAACACACACACACACACACACACACACACACACACACACACACACCACAGAAGAAATTCAAAGAAGGAAACTGATCTCCTTTATATTATAGATCTAACCAAAATGATGCATTGTTCCATATTTGTTCAGATAGGGCAGGCGTTAGTAGCTATAGTAATCCCCTTGGGATTACTGTATACCTTTTTTTCTTTGAAATCCATTCATCAGAAGCTGCACCTGGCAGCCATCAAGCCTGGCCTACTCAACTTAGGAGAGTGACCAAAGACATGAGCTGAAGCACAACTTCTGAAACTTGAAGGTTTCAGAATCCATCAGAATAACACACTCTTTGTCTGTGGGTTGTTGGACCTCCTGTTCTTCACCCTCGCTTTTCTGTCCTCAGAAGTGATATCTTTCTTACCCATCTTCTGGTCATGCTTTGCCTATGGATGAGAGATAAAGAAAAGCAAAATGATGAAAACCTATGCCTAACCACTACTGAGCTCCTTAGATAAACCTAGCTGTAGTAGCTGACTGGGCTGCCCTGCAGAAGTCCCTTTTGGCAGGTATGAATTGACAGTTTTATTGATAATGCAAAAATCATATTACTTTGCACGATGCAGCAGACAATAAAAGAGGAAAATGAAAATCTCTTTCTGTACACAATTTTAAAGATCCCTGGGTGTTCACTAAGGAATCTCATAAGTTATTTGTATCCTTACAATAAACTAACATACTATTCATTTCCTAATCACAAATAGATAATATCTCAAATGGGTGGACATCATGTCTAGTAAGCAAATATCTTCCCTATATGAATATGCTCAAAATATTTCAAGCACACTATGCAAAATGGACCAGTGAAGCTTGTTGAACTGGTTTGAAATGAGAAGAGAAAGAAGGAGAATGAGGAGGATGAATTCATTTTAAGGAATTCATTTTAATCGTCTATGTGCCTAATGGTTCAAAGTCTTTACAATATGCCTTAAAAGGCTAAAGCAGGCCAGAAAGCGCCTAGCCTTGGCCTTCCATTTGGAATTGTGAGTGTTGTTTTTTCCTCAGCCCACAGCTGGCAAATTGCAGACTCTCAATATTTGAATCAGACATGAACAACTTGAGACATAATGAAACTTCAACTAAGCAAGTTCTCTGAACTCAGTTTTCTCACAAATTAGGCATGTCCTCGGAATCCACTCCTGATATATAAAGTTAATGCTGAGTTGCCTTAGACTGTCAAGACTGCATGTGAAGGTTCTGGCGATAATGAATGCATGGATTGTGGTTTTAGGTGTGACTTCTGGTTATTTTAAGCTATTTTTCTCTTCTCCTTGGCACGATAACCAAAGAACTTGGAGTGTATTTCTATTTTGTTACTCAGTGCTGCTAGCTATTCATTTCATGCGTAAAAATTTTCCACTGCCTAATAAAAGCATCCAACCAAAAAAAAAAAAAACAAACCAAAAAAGATCAGGTAGTAGAGGTATTCATCAGTACATACAGGGTAGAAGCCAGCTACCAAGCTTCGGTTTTCATTAATCAAAAATTATTGCCGGAGCCGGGCACCAATGGCTCAGGCCTGTAATCCTACCTACTCAGGAGGCTGAGATCTAAGGATCATGGTTCAAAACCAGCCTGGGCAGGAAAGTCCATGAAACTCTTATCTCCAATTAACCACCAGAAAACCAGAAGTGATGCTGTGGCTCAATAGGCAGAGTGCTAGCCTTGAATAGAAGAGCTCAAGGACAGCACCCAGGCCCCACGACCACCACCAACAACAACAAAAAAAATTATTTAGATTTTCCAATTTCCTATAAAGTTGACATCTAATTTGTCTGTTGAATGATGTGCAGTCATAAACCCTTAAACAATCTATTCAGGAATCTTGATGATAAGGTTAAAGCATTACAAGTTCCCAGTGAGATGCAGCAATAGAAAAGAAACCATAACAACAGAATGTTGGCATCAGTGGGACCTATTGGGATGACTTCAGAATTCCCATAAAAGCTAAGATCCTAAAATATGACTCCAATGGTCTGAAATGTGACATTTGAACTATTCCTTTGAACTAAGCACAATCTTTGAAATTAGATAGGATTGGTAGCTGCACCACTGAGGAAAATATATTCCCCCAATCTTCATCCCAACGGACTTCTTAGGATGTCACAAGTAGCCTCACCCCATACTCTCATTCATCCTTCCCAAAGGAAGGGTTTAGAAGAAGGGACTGGCTAGCCATAGTCGCCCATACTCCTCTGCTTTCAGGTCAATAACAAATCATCAAAATGTTAGAAACAAGATAAGTACCAGTGGCTCACACCTGTAATCCTAGCTACTCAGGAGGCTGAGATCTGGACTGGGGTTCAAAGCCTGCCTGGGCAGGAAAGCCCATGAGACTCTTTTCTCCAATTAACCACCAGAAAACTGGAAGTGGAGCTGTGGCTCAAAGTGGTAGAGCCTTGAGCTGAAGAGCTCGGGACAGTGCCCAGGCCCAATGTTCAAGCCCCACAACTGAAAAAAAAAATCCAGAAGTGGAGCTGTGGTTCAAGTGGTAGAACACTAGCCTTGAGCACAAAAGCTCAGGGACAACACCCAGACTCTGAGTTCAAACCCCAGGACCTATGCACACACACACACACACACACACACACACACACACACACACGCACCAGAAATAGACCTACTGTAAGCCCTAACTAAAAATTTTTACTTTAAGTATTTTAATACATGCAGTAAAGTGCAACTAGTCCACATTGCAATGAATTTGTATCAAGTAAACAGTATACATTAATAACACCATTGGATCACATGAGTAAAAGTGATCAGCATCCCAGAAGAATCCAGCGTGTCCTCTCTGTCGGCCTTTCAAAGGTGGCTTTCAACACCAGGGATCCATTTTGTCTATTTTGGAAATGTATATAAATGAAATCTGAGATTGATGAACTCCTTTTGTGACTGGATACTTTTGCTCTGCACTATGTGAGGGGTGTGGTTGCTTATGGTTTTAGTTTATTCCATCTTAAGTTGTGTAATATTTCATTATATGAATTATACCATGACTTATCCATCAGAAAGTTGGGGGAAGTGTAAGATATTTCAAGTAGGGGCTTTCACAAATTATGCTACTGTAAGTGTGCTTGTACTTTTTTTGGTGTACCTAGGTGCAACTTTTTGTTCACTATATATAAGTAATTGCATTTGACCACTTATAAAGATGAATCAATGGAGTTCCCTACTAGGCGACAGTTAACTTGTTTAGCGTCTGTCTATTTGAAGATATACTGCAGCATCTTCCGTTCCTATTGATTAGCTCCAGAGTGGAATGAGGAAACATTACTGCCCACAGAGAACTTGATCATAACTGCGCTCAGCTGGAGGAAAAATGACACAGCCAGCCCAGTGGGCTCATTTAGTTACAATGGGATTTTGTGAAAGGGAACAGAACCTGTTATGAATAGAAATTGGTTGTGTGATGAGGCTCTTTGGTGGAAAGGACAAGAGTTCTCTAGGAGAAAATGCGAACTTGAAAGCTTGGGTGCAACCTGCTATTTGTCCAGCTGAACAAAGAGCCTGGAGACTGGTAAGAGGTACCAATAGCTTGTGTACGGCAGAAATGCTGGCCATACACTAGTTTGGCTTGATGGGTTGTGTAGTTTTACTGCCTAAATTTGAATGTCGTCAAGTCTCGGGAAGGGGTCACCACCTCAATCAGTGCCCAGCAAAGCACCTCTCTCTCTTAGAGCTGCGTGGTAAGGGCAAGAGGGGTTCCAACTCTCGTTTTAAGACATTTCACACTAGAGGTCGCTACAATGCATCATAACACAAAAAATCTAAAAAGAGAGATAACAATAAAGGTCTTCCCTCTACTAAATATTCTCCCATGGAATATTCAACTGCATAATGGCTTCATTTTCTTCTGGTCCTGGGGCTGGAAGTCAGAGCCTTGGCATTCTCCTAAGCTTCTTTTGCTCATAATGCTATACCCCTTGATCAATAGCTCCACTTCCAGCTTTTTTTTTTTTTTGGTTAATTTATTGGAAATAAGAGTCTCATGGGTGGCTGGGAATATGGCCTAGTGGCAAGAGTGCTTGCCTCCCATACGTGAAGCCCTGGGTTCAATTCCCCAGTAGCACATATACAGAAAATGGCCAGAAGTGACGCTGTGGTTCAAGAGGCAGAGTGCTAGCCTTGAGCATAAGGAAGCCAAGGACAGTGCTCAGGCCCCAAGTCCAAGCCCCAGGACTGGCAATTTTAAAAAAAATGGGCTGGGGATATGGCCTAGTGGCAAGAGTGCTTGCCTCCTATACATGAAGCCCTGGGTTCAATTCCCCACCACCACATATACAGAAAATGGCCAGAAGTGGCGCTGTGGCTCAAGTGGCAGAGTGCTAGCCTTGAGCAAAAGGAAGCCAGGGACAGTGCTCAGGCCTTGAGCCCAAGCCCCAGGAATGGCAAAAAAAAAAAAAAAAAAAAAGAGTCTCATGGACTTTCCTGCCTGGGCTGGCTTTTAGTAACATTTTAGGCATGAGCCACTGGCTAATGTTGCCTCCTGTTTCTTTGTTTGTTTGTTTGTTTGTTTTGCCAGTCCTGGAGCTTTAACTCAGGGCCTGGGCACTGTCTCTGAGCTTCTTTGTGCTCAAGGCTAGCACTCTACCACTTGGGCCACAGCACCACTTCCAGCTTTTTCTGAGTAGTTTATTAGAGATAAGAGTCTCATGGACTTTTCTACCCAGACTGGCTTTGAACAGTGATCCTCAGATCTCAGCCTCCTGAGTAGCTAGGATTACAGGTGGTAAGCCACAAGTATGCAGCTTGTTGCCTCCATTTTAAAAGAGTAACTACTGATGATCTGATTGTCACAGAACTTTGGCAGGATTTGCCTTCTTCTGAATAAATCCTATTGCGAACATTAAACTTAATACTGTATCTGGCCATGAACTTTTTTGAGTAGTATTCTATACAAATAACTTAAATGAAAATATTTATGAGTTTGAAGTTTTATAAAAATGATGATCAATATTATAAAAAGAATTTCCACTTAGATAAGATAACACACACAGTACTAAGGTTCACAAGCTAAGAAACAGTCTTGATTCCTATATCAATTACAAAAGATACTTTAATTCTGGATTATTTTTATTTTTTAAAGATCTACTCTAAAATAATCAGTACCAAACAACTCTTAGATTATTGGCAACAAATAAGAAACATTTTCTTTCCTTAGGACTCTTCACTAAGTTACCATATTAAAGCAGCTCACTTCACAGAGAGTCCCATATGTGTCCTACAAAAATTCTCTGCAAGCCAGGCACTGGTGGCTCATGCCTATAATCCTATGTACTCAGAAGGCTGAGATCTGAGGATCATAGTTGGAAGCCAGCCCAGGTAAGAAAATCCATGAGACTCTTATTTCCAATAAACTACTCAGAAAAAGCTGGAAGTGGCACTGCTGCTCAAATGGTAGAATGCTAGCCTTGAGCAGAAAGAGGCTCAAAGCCAGCACCTGGCCCTGAGTTCGAGCCCCAGGACTGGCCAAAAATAAAAATTTAAAAAAAAGGTCTGCTGCATATGGGTCTGTGGACAAGTAAATTTTGGAAACCCTGTCCTTGGAGATGCATAATGTGAGATAATACTTAAAGCATCTGAGAGGTTCTTTAGTAAATTAATGTTAACCTAACACTTGCTAAACCTGTTTGATCTGGAAATCACCTTACATATGTGGTAATTTGGGAAATGGCATTTAAAAAGAACATTCACTGAAAAGTCCACAACAGAAGCCATTTCGAGGACATCCTAGAATGCAAAAGCTTTGGCTCTGGGTGAGTCAGAGTTTTGGATTACTTAATTACGATACATTCGTGCCGGCAGCTGGGGTGAACACACGGAAAGACATTGTGGCATCCCCACTATTGTTTCTTCGTGGAAACATTATTCAGAACAGAGGAGTTCTACTCTACCGAGAATGATGAGCATTTTCAAATGCAAAAGACTGAACCAAGTTTGGGCTGGGAATGTGGTTTAGCCGTAGGGTGCTTGCCTAGCATGCATGAAGCCCTGAGTTCGATTCCTCAGCACCACATAAAGAGAAAAAGCCAGTAGTGATGCTGTGGCTCAAGTGGTACAGTGCTAGCTTTGAGCAAAAAGAAGCCAGGGACAGTGTGGAGGCCCCGAGTGCAAGCCCCAAGACTGGCCAAAAAAAAGAAAAGAAAAAAATGAACCAAGTTTAACATTAAAAGAAAAAAGAGGCATAGAATTCCATTGTGTATATGTACCACATTTTCTTGATCCACTCATCTACTGAGGGGCATCTGGTTTGGTTCCATATTTTAGCAGTGGAAAATTATGCTTCAATCAACATAGTTGCCCCATTAGTAAAGAAATGAAAGGACTTGGGAAAAAATCATACTAAATGAAGTAGCCAGACCCAAAGAAACATAGACTCTATGGTTTCTCTCATTGGAAATAATTAGTACACATCTAGGATAATCCTAGCAGAAGATCACAATAGCTCAATAGCTATGTACATATGAACACATAAGATGATGCTAAGCGAAATGAACTCCAAGTTATAGAAACAAGTGCTTTATCATTAGTGTTGTTATTTTCAATACAGCATGTGAAATTATGACTTTCCCTTTGGTCTTTCTTCCCCATGATTTTACCCCTGATGTCACTGTAACTTATTTTGGTACCCTGGGTATTGCATGTACATTTATTGGAACTGGGGAAGGGAAGGAGAACATCAAAATGGAGAGACAAAAAATAAAAGATGAATCAATGCAGCAGCAATACTTACAAAAGTATATGCTGTAAACCAACTCTACAACTCATGGGGATGGGCGGAGGGAAATGGGAAGAGGGGAGGTGGAAAAAATGAGGGAGGAGGTAACAAGTTGGATAGGAAAATTACTCATTGCCTTATGTATGAAACTGTAACCCATCTGTACATCACTTTGACAATAAACAAATCAACTAATTTTTTTAAAAAAAAGTCCACATCAGGAACTCTAGGTGTCTTGATACAGACTTATGATACAGCCAAATGCATAAAAATGTAAATAGTTGGCAGTTATTTTCTTTTCTTCATTTATAAATAAGAAAGACACTTTTTATTCTATAAATTTCAGCTTCCAGGTCTGTAAAATATAGAATAAATTTACCTGCATGAGAGCCAATGCATTAGAGAGAATCTATATTATATCTGTTTAAATATACCATAATGTTAGCCATCATTACCATATTTGCACAACTTACATTCTTCCTTCATAAGAACTAATTTCCAAGAACAAGGATCCACCCTATGGAGTGTGTCCCTTTTTGCCACTCCCACTGGGGCCATAGACCTTATGTCTTCTACACAATGAGAAGAAATCTAGATCATTCTTAGAAAGAATTACTTTCCCACCAGCAAAGCCCTCCTTGCCTGCTACATGGGCAAAACTTGATGCAATGATAGTAGCTTCCTCAGGGGTCAGGATAACTCCACTGGTTCACCTCCATTATGGCCTGACACTTTGCAATGGCTGCTTTATAATTAGGGTTGTTATTGAGGGTTGGTAGTGGAAGAAGGTGTCCTTTCATTTGATGGACTATAAAGCCCTTGCGCAACACAAGCATAGTGCCCATGTTTTCATCATTATTAACTGCTTTGGATTCTATCTTTGCAGATCATTATTTAAATGCAGTTATGTTATGGATGAGATATAGTAAGGCATTATCAGTGAAGTATGCCTTTATTATACTAAACTTATCAACCCTGTGGGCAGGTTGGACCATAATGGAATGATAGGATGTGTTTTGATGGAAACAAGTCAGCAACAGTATAGACAAGTTATCATAGAGGAAGATAATGCAGTGAAATATCTGAGGATCAAAATACAAGACTCTGGGGAGAATTTTTAAACCATTTTGAAACTATATCCTTGTGATGCATATCCTTTCCACTAAATCAGTCCTCAACAATAAGACTCTCTAAATTCTATTTTTTTCTTTTGTTCTCTTGCCCCCACTTCTAGAGTAGGATACCATTTCCTACTAAATCTATGATCATACAAGCCAGGAAGTCAAGGTATGCCCAGAAGGCTTAACAACTTAAATATATCATCTGATTCAAGAAAGACTATAACTTACCAAAAAAATGTTCTTATGTTTCTTAAAATAATGTGCAAGCCCACCAGAGATTTAGGACCAAGAAGAAAGTCACTTCTCTTTCTCAGAAATACTGCTTTAAAAGCTGCTCACTCTTATCTATAAATAATGATTGAGGATGTGGGCAAAACCTCATTGGGCTTAAAAGTTTCTTGTCAAATCCAGGCACTGGTGGCTCACGCCTGGCTGTATCCTAGCTACTCAAGAGGCTGAGATCGGATGACAGTAGTTCAAAGCTAGCCTGGGAAGGAAAAATCCATAAGACTCTGAATTCCAATTAATCACCAAAAAGCCAAAAGTGGAGTTGTGGCTCAAATGGTAGAGCATTAACCTTGAGCAAAAGAAGCTCAGGAACATCATCTGGGCTCTGGGGTGAAGCCTCACTCGCATGCAGGTAGGAGATGGCAGGAAAAGCGGCAGTTGGGAGAGACAAAGAGGCCTGCACACATAGCCACGTCTGTGTCAGAGCAATGTAACTGGAATTCCTGCTTGCTAAAGTACACTTTACCTCCACATAGATATAAAGGATGCAGAATAGATAGACAGTAGGAGGAGATAGAACCTCCACATAGATATAAAGGATATAGAATATATAGATAATCGGAGGAAATGAAACCCCATCACACATTATAGCAAAATCTCATCCAAGAGTTAAACATAGGAAATTTATATCAGTGAAACCACAGCAAAGAGGAAGCAAGCAGAAAATAGTAAGCTCAGGCAGAGGAAAATGTGTAGAATTCCCTGACAGGCCGAATATAAATGATGAATCTCGTGTATCCTCTTGGAAGTCAAGAGACAAGCCAGAATGACAACAAATCTTTCTGAGCCCTCTTGCACATGGATTTGTCTGGATTAGAAACACAGTAGGAATGTGCATTATTTCATGGAATAGTCAACTTTAAGGAACAGCTCAGAACCTCCAAAAGACCAGCAGGGTGTCGAATCTTTTTCCTTTCTACTGTGTAGATTTATTACAGACAGATTCCCAAAGCACAAAAGATTCATGTTCCTAAGGCCTCCCATCAACTTGTTCTTGCATTTGGTTTGATAAATCACTTTAATATACACTAAAGAATTGAAAAATAGGAAAGCAATGTATGACAATCAATAGGGCTTTACAAAGAGTTCCTGTTTCTAAATTTTGTTAGACTCTAAAGACAAATTCACTCGTGGCCTTAAATGAAAAGAGGTACTAAATAAAAAAGACTAATAGCACAAAAGCTAAGTTAGGACTAAACTAAAGTCATTGCCAACTGGTCTTTTCTTAAAGCAGAGAGAGCCATTATTCCTGTGTTTCTATGTCTTCTGATACCACATAATGAAACACCGGAAGACAAGGCAGCCAGATTGCTGGTGCAGGTCACAGAGATTCTCATGGCTGAAGAAATCCAGGACCCAGATTTCAAGGTCTTTGTCCCCTCTGTCTGTCTTATTCCTACCCCAGGGTACATCAGGACCTTCAGGACAATTAGCATGGACAGATAAATCAAATTATCTCTATACCTGTAAGTTTTCTTAGGGAGAAAAATAATGGAAACTTGGAGAGAGGATTAGGGAAATCAGGCTCAAAGCAAGGACAGTTCACTTTACGACATGCCGGAGTCATTTCTTTGGAAATGTCAACCTTCCATTGGCCTAAACCAGCTTTGAGACTCTAGGACAGCCATCATCTTTTCATTACCTCTTCTAGGCTTCTGACAGCATAGGGAGGAAAGGAAATTGACAAATTTTCATTATGTTAATCACATTACCACAAGTTCTTAGCAAGACTGTTATTTATGCAGAGGAAAATGGTTATTAACATTGGAGGCTGCGCTCTATATATTGCCCGCCCTAAGAACCATTTCACTTAGTAGAAGCCACAACTCTGTTCACATCTTTAATAGTAAAAATCTATTCTAAAACCAAGAGGATACTTCCAACTTTTTCTAACAATCTATACTATTGCCATTTTTTGAAACTATCAGACCCTCTAAAGACTTTCCCTAGTCTTCGGTAGTGATGTGATTGTTTTTGAAGTTTTACATCTTCCAAGATTGACACATGCACCTTTGACACAGTGGTTACACTTGAAACCGTCATGCTTTCTGTGACTCTCCCCCTCTTTAATGAGTGGCAGGTGCTCTCAACTTCAGTTGTGGAATTCCCACATTGATTTTTGTTTCCAGGAGTTTTATAAAAAAAAAAAAAATACTTCTCTATGTGGATGAGAGGTAACAGTGTATAAATATCTCTCATCAACAAAATGCTTGTACATTTTCTTTAGTCTACTACATTATGCATCTGCCATCACAACTAGATTTCGTGAAGACTGAAACACCACCATAGACAGGGCCACAATCATGTGTCTGGTCTCGCTTCCTGGTGATGACGTAAGCACTCCATTTCAGACTTGTGGTGGGTGAGGACCCCTCCATTTCCTTTTCTCAGTGTCCTTAGACTCAATAGCACTGCCCAATAAAAACACAAAGTAAGCCACATTTGCAACCAAATATCTTGTGGCCACAATAATGCAAAAGAGAAAATAACAATTAACTTTAGTAATATATCTTATTTACCTCAGTACAGCAGAAGATCATTATGTCATCCAACTAAGAAAATTATATTACTTTATTCTATTTTACTTGTCCTATACTGACTCCAACAAACTTTTTATACTTACAGCACATCTCAATTTGAAGACATATATTGTTGTTAGCAATACTCGGTCTGCATTTATGTTTTATAATATTTATAATGGAAAAGTAAATGGATATACTAAAGCTGTCCCAAACATACTTAAACATTTCCACACAGGCAATGGAGGGCTGGAGATCATGTTTAGTCAAAGCTCTCTTTCTATAGACTCATCACTAGCAGTAACCACAGCACCCCAGAATAATAAGAGTGCACTATCCACCAGCGTTATCACCCCTTGCACACTTTCCTTCAGTAATGCTTGGCTATACATACCCTCTCTAGGCAAAAGTGGCATTTGGCCATGGTTACCACCACACCTTTCAGAACCTCTGCCTCTCCTGCTATTTTTCAATGGTAGAAACTTTCTTTTAATTCCCCCAACATTGCCACCAAACCAAAAGTCATCACGGTGAGCTTTATAAACTGAGTCATATTGAGAAGTATATAGTGGGTTATTAAATCAATATAAATTTGGTTCTTTTTACAATCCAGGAACAGCACTGAAGCCTATACATGATTTCACACATTTTGGACCCCGTACTATCCTTAAACTCATTACACCGGGTGGTAAATTTAACAAGGCATGAAATCATGGGAAGAGAAGACAGGCTTGTACTGAGGGTAGACAGGCTGGCAAGCTGTTGCAACCTGGGAATTTTGAAGCTTTGAGTTTTCTTTATTCTCCCCTGTACCCTATCAACTCCCTAAGAGGCAACCAGGACTTCCACATCTTTATCCTACTCATCTCCTTAAAGAGTGAATTCTATTTGAGTGGAGGTAACCCATTTTATGAAGAAAAATACAGACTTGTAGGCATTTAAATTCTAGCTCTAACATTTCCAGTCATCTGATCCTGCACATGTTATTTGGCCTCTTGAGATTTCATTTCCCCATCCATTAGGTTTTATCCAAACTTCTAAACTAAGAAGAGAGGATTGGGCTGGGGATATGGCCTAGTGGCAAGAACGCTTGCCTTGTATACATGAGGCCCTGGGTTCAATTCCCCAGCACCACATATACAGAAAACGGCCAGAAGTGGCGCTGTGGCTCAAGCGGCAGAGTGCTAGCCTTGAGCAAAAAGAAGCCAGGGACAGTGCTCAGGCCCTGAGTCCAAGCACCAGGACTGGCCCAAAAAAAAAAAAAAAAAAAAAAAAGAGTCTCGCAGACTTTAAAAAAAAAAAAAAAAAAAGAAGAGAGGATTACTAGGGGTTCTTTCAAAGTGGTGGTGGGTTTGAATTTCTACTCTATTTTATAACTCCATACAGGCTGAGCTTACATTGTAAGTTTTTTGTCCAAGAGGACTGCAAATTATTTCTACCTGATAGAATATATAGCCATAAAAGTTAAAACCTAAGGCTCTGGGGCTGGGAATATGGCCTAGTGGTAAAGTACTCGCCTCATATACATGAAGCCCTGGGTTCGATTCCTTAGCACCATATATATATATATGGACATATATATATATATGGATATATGGATATATATATATATATATATATATATATATATCCAGAAGTGGCGCTGTGGCTCAAGTGGTAAAGTGCTAGGTTTGAGCAAAAAGGATCCAGGGACAGTGCTCAGGCCCTGAGTCCAAGCCCCAGGACTAGCCAAAAAACAAAACAGAAACAAAAATCTAAGGCCCTGTTGAACATGACATAATTTTGCATCCAATACAACAACTTCATCCTTACATTGCCTACAAGCCATCAGACTTCCCAAATGCTACCTGAGCTAGTGTTACTATTTAATTGTTGGTTCATTAATTAATGAGACAAATACAATATTTGAGGTGTTTCACTTCATATTTTCATGAGACTCTAGGTTATTATCTGCAAATAGTTCCACAAAGGGATTTCAATTTAGCATGTCCATTAATGTGCACAAATATATCTTGATCAGGACATTGGTCCTGCCTAACTAGGAGTAAATGGCTGTTAACTTTGGGTACTTTGGGTTTAATAATGATTCAATGAAGTGAAATAATGATAACAATGTGACAATGTTTATAATTTATCTAATACTCATAACCCTGTAAGGTAAACATTCTCCCCTATTTTAAAGACGATAAAACTATAGTGTAAAATGGCTGATGAACTCACCCAAAGTTGTAATGCTAGCACATTTCAGAGGTAGTGTAGCAACCCTTTAAGGAAGGTAAGGGATCTAAGCCCTAAATACTTGGCAGAATTTGGGGGGAGAGGGGCTGCAGAGGGGAATGTTTAAAACAGTGTCACTATGTGGCCCAGGCTGACCTTAAACTTTCAATCCTCCTGTCTTGGCCTCCCAAATGCTAGAATAGTATCATACTACAAACCTGTTAGGACTACCCACACCTCAGGAAGCAAGAAATAGTATACTATCAGATGAGACAGAGAGAGAGAGAGAAAGAGAGGTCAGATTGCCCTAGTGACTTTCTCCTTTAACCTAGACATATGCTTTCTGAGAGATCCTTTCCTCCTGTGTTCAGGACAGTTAGGCATCTTGTGCCTTTATTGTCCCTAAGCACTGAAGGGATTCTTACTTTTTTTTTTCTGGCTGGGGGCTTGAACTCAGGGCCTGGTCACTGTTCCTGAGCTCTTTTGCTTAAGGCTAACATGATACCAGTTTGAGTTACAGCACCGCTTCCCATTCTCTGGTGGTTAATTGGAGATGAGTCCTATGGACTTTCCTGCCGAGGCTGGCTTTAAACTGCAATCCTCAGATCTCCACCTTCTGAGTAGCTAGAATTACAGGCGTGAGCCTCTGGTGTCTGGCTGAATTCTTCTTTTACTAGATGCTTAGTGGCCAAGTTTCCCACTGTGTTCAGAACCAAAGACCTGAAAGATCACCATGATTATAAGATGAGTGCATATCTCTTGAAGGAAGCCAAACCCTTTATTTAAGTCATAAATTTGTCCCACAGACCCTCAGTGGTCGCTGAGAGCCTATTAGATTGTCCACGTGGTTGCAAGTGCTTTCATAATTATATTAAAGTAGCATTTGTCTTTTTAACTGGTCTCCCCCTTCACAAAAACAGTGATGGTAAAATGCTGACATGTTACAAACCAAGGCAGTGACGTGAAATTGGACTTGAGGTCTCTGCCTCTGTCAGCACCCTGCTTTCATGGTTAAAAAGAAAATGCCGGTTTCCCTCGAGAGCCTCCTTGGGAGTCAATTTTAAAAAGAGGAATCTTATTGAACTTCGTCCTTTCCACATCTTTCTAAGTAGGAAGGGAACCTAAAGCACAGTGACTAGCTTGCCGTGATCTCAAGGAGGCGCTCTGGTGACCATCTGAGGTGGAAGATGAGTAGCTGTTTTCTTCATGAAACCCATCTTTCCTTAGAAACATGACTGACAAACTAGCTAGTAGAAATGTTTGCAACATCAACTCAAATAAGCCATTCCTTTCAAGGAAAACTGACCATATTTTGTTGGCAATGATGAAAAAAAACTTGAGTTCTTCAACCAAACCCATAGGATTTGGGAATAACACTAACATGCTCTTAACAGCTTCAGTACTCTTAAAGACTTTTTTCTGATAAGGTGAGTGATGTCAACCATCATGATGTTTTTAGATCCTGTAACAAGATGTATGAACACACTTTAGAAACTCTGTATAGCTCAACAAATCAATTTCCCAAATGACCAATGCATGAAAAGTATAAGAGAGCCATTCAATGTGCCAGATGGATCAGGCTCTTTTTGTCCAGAAAACAAAATTGTTGATATGGCTTCAGACTCTGCATTACAAGTCACCTTTAAAAAAAAAGTGTGGACCTGTGGTTAAGGAGCAAAAGGAAGAAACTAAGAAGAAGAAGGAAAGAAAGAAAAGGGAAGAAGAGGAGGAGGAGTGTTGAACCTGGGTAACTGCAGTCGAAATCAGGACACGGGGGATGCAAGGCGAGTGAACCAATGCATACTTTATTCCAAGAGGGCCAGGGTTTATATAGGGTTAGAAACCAATATTACAATTACAGGGTAAAAGATCAATACAGCATGACATTTGTCTCAAATACAGAAGTGGAGGAAATTTCCTACTGTGAGGGCAGGAACTTGATACAAATGCCTTTCTAATTACAGGAGGTAGTGACTACAAAGATTATTGTTATCAAAACAAGGAACTGTATACAACCGAGGTAGAACTATAATTATCTCCTAGCTACTATCTCCTTAAGGCTAGATAACATCAATCTTGACTTCTCCAAATACTTGTGAAATAACAGTGAGGAGACTTTCCTGTTTACAGTGAGAATCTAGTGAGGAGACTTTCCTGTTTACAGAGAGAATCTAACACTAAAGGCAGCTGGTCTAGCAAGTCTCCTCAGGGAGACTTGCTAAGTAGGGGGAAAAAGGAGATTCTCACAACAACTGGTGGCTTCCTTTGGCCCACAAACACCAGAAACTCCTTACTGGGAATGTATTCCCAAGGGCCTATTAGTGTGCTAATGAGGCATCAGAGTAACCTTGCCGGGGCTAAATTTTTCCACTGGTTGGAGACTTTAATTCTCCAACAGAGGAGGAGAGGGAGGAAGGGAGGGAGGGAGGGAGGAAGGAAGGAAGGAAGGATTATCTGAAGAGACTAAGGAAAGCCAGGTACCTATGGCTCATGCCTATAATCTTAGCTACTCAGGAAGCTGAGAACTAAGGTTTGAGGTTAGAAATTCTTATCTCCAATAAACCAGCAAAAATCCAGAAGTGGATCAAGTGATAGAATTCTAACCTTGAGGGAAAAAGCTAAGTGACAACACCCAGGTCCTGAGTTTAAGCCTCAGTACACACACACACACACACACACACACACACACACACACACACACACACACACACTAATGAAATACTTCTGTCTCTTCCAAGTAATCTGCTTGAGTCTAGATTTTCTTCACATTCTCTACCTCCACAATTGGGTCAACAGAACAAATGCGGAGCAGATGCAGCAGTTCCATTATCATCTTAGTGTCAAATGTCACAGAGATGCATAAAAATGTACAAACTGCCCGCCACTCCTCCCACTCAATTTCTGTTTGGATACTAAAGTTAGTTTCTTTTTTTTTTAAACATGTTGCTTGTGTTAAAATGTAATAGGTTCATTAATAACTGTTATTCTTGAATAAATTTGAGTAAATAATATAGTAAATATTGCTAAAATTCAAAGTTCCTCAGTATCCTCAAGAATATTTTAATAGTGTAAAGGTTTCTGAAAAGTATGAGAAATAGAGTACAGGTTAGATCTTGAACGTACTCCACCAAGACCATGCATTAAGGTGGCTCTAGTCAGAGGTGGCACAACTTTAGGTGGGCTTCTTGAGCGGTCTTCAGGTCAATTGTGGCACAGCTTCAAAAGATACTATGGGCCCAGTCCTACACGTATCTTTTGTCTGTTCTCTCATTTGTTCCTTGCTTTTCCCCTCTGGCCAGAGGTGAGCACTTTCGCTCCGCAGTAGGCGGCTGTCATCATGCACTGCCTTCTCATGGTCAAGCAATTACAGACTAGAGCCTCCAGCGCTTTGAGCCGAAGTAAGTACTTTCTGTCTTTGTAAGTTGATTTTCTTGTACGTTGTTATAGTGATGAAAAAGCTGGTTAGCAGTTACTGAAGATGGCTTTCTACATTTTAAAGTATACGTGTAGATCAGAAAACTGTGATAGTGATCCTTCTACAAACTGCCTATCTCCTCTTACGTGAAGAATAAGAATAATTCCCATTTAGGGCTGAGAATATGGCTTAGTGGTAGAGCACTTGACTAGCACGCATGAAGCCCTGGGTTCAATTCCTCAATACCTCATTAACCAGAAAAGGCCAGAAGTGGAGCTGTAGCTCAAGTGGTCAAGTGCTAGCCTTGAGCAAAAGAAGCTCAGGGACAGTGCCCGGGCCTGAGTCCAAGCCCCAAGACTGACAAAATAATAATAATTCCCATTTAAAACAAAACTCATTCTAGCACAATATCTTTTTTTGTATAATGCTTTATTACAAAAAGAAAACAAGTGCAAAAACTACATGCTAAAGAAAACACTGTAATACAACTCAGTGTTGGGTGAGACCGTAGGAAAACATAGGAGGGACCTCAGATTTGGACAAAACCTTGAAATGGAATCTAAGAAAAGTATTAATAGACAAAAACCTGACGATGAACTTCAGAATAGACTGCATCTGCTGTAATGGTCACAGAACCCTGGTAACAGATGAGAAGTCCCTGCAGTTCTGCCCCAGGGCCTGTGTGGAAAACACACACACACACACACACACACACACACACACACACACACACACACACACACACACACACACACTGGTCTTCATACAGAAGGGGAGATGTAGCCATATCCATGGACTTGGAAGATTAAGTTGAGATGAACTTGAGAGTCTGCCTGGTGGTGACCTTGCTGACATCTTTCAGAGCCAATGGTAATAGCATAAGTACTGTCCAAGGTCCAGGTTCCTAGGTGAGTGACATCTTCCGGGTCATCAGTCTCCAGCAACGGCTACCGCTCCAACAAGATCAGCCACTCCCCAAAAGCAGGTGGCATCAAAAAGACTGGAGCCCGCGTGTTCCCTTCATCCTGGTATTCTGAAACCTCTCTGGAGGCTCTTAATTAACACCTTGTTCCTGTGAACACATTTGGGGCACAGCATATTGCCCTGCAGGTGTGGGGTAGAAAGGTACGGGCAAGAAGCAGGAAGAGAGCACTGACTTCCTTCTCAGGCACCCAGACTTGGGCAGCTGAAGCAAACCATCAGCATTCGCAGGCATACTTCGTCCATGCGCCACGCACCACCTGTCCCCAGGTGCCTCTTTGGGTGCCTCTGTCTCCACTTCCTCCATTTCCCCAACATTGGATGCGATCGGGGACCAGGAAGCCGGCATTGACTCCGGGGCAGGTGTGGTCACTACAGTGGTACTAACTTCTTCATAGAAATTTGGGGGGTTTTGGAGGATAGCCAACTGCTCTTCAGGGACAGGGTGAATTTCAAGGGAACAAGTCCCCTCAGAATATGAGTTTTCTTGACACATATTTTGTGTTCTTTGGCATATGCTCTTAATCTTGGCCTCTTCTGCTGTAGCACAATATCTTTATAAACCTATATGATCTCCCTTTCTGCAGTGAAGTGTAAGCGTTCTTGAAGGATCAGAATCATAAGTTCTACGCTTCCACCTCTGATAAGTAACTTAAACACAGAAAGTCTATTACCGACTGCCTTTCATCAAGAAAATGTGTCTTCTAGGGGACTCCATTCTCCCACAGAGGGACTTAGTGTGTTGTTTTAGTAGCACTTCACTTTCTTAACTAAATAAGGGCATGAGGTAGGGAAAGGACTTCTATCAGCCAGACTAACCCAAGGGGACTTACTCAATCTGCTATAACAACAAGATGACTTCGCCACCTGAGACAACATTTCTTACCCTAAACCATAATGGGCAGAATTCACAAATGCAGAGCAAATAAAACAAGGCAGCACAATTTAGTATTCCTACATTTGTGTAGTGCTTTATCATGTACAGATCATTTATACCCACCACTGGTTCTCCCAACATTTCTGTGAGGTGGGGTGGACAGTATTATTTTTCATAAGCCAATGAACAGGCAGAGGCAAGGAGAGATGAATCACATAGCAGCACTCATGCAAAAGTTGGGGACAGCACTGAGCTGAGTCTCCTCATTTCTCTGTGGAAACCCTAGCTTCCGTAGCCATTTGGGTTTTGAAAGATCTCCTTTATTCTTACTTCTTATAGACTCTGCTCTAATACTTTGATTCAGAAGCCAGAGAACATGACTTTTAAATAAATCACATCCACGCCTGGAACTTCTCCATTCTAAAAATATTTCTTATGCATCCCTAAGATTCCTTATTGCTCTCTCTACAAATCAGAACTCGATAAACAAGCTTTGCTATAAGGCAAAACACTGAAGTTAACTCCTGTCTCTCTTATCACTTGCCTAGTAATATGTGTCAAAGTACTCAAGTTGTAACAGAGATATATTTATTCCGGCATTACATAGTCACATCTTTTCCAGATGGTTAGATACAGATCAAGTCAGAAGAGCATTTTCCAAAATACTTTGCTACTAGGCAAGATAAAGGAGCTAAAATCCAAAGTTCTCTAGAATCCCAAAGCTTCCTATTTATACCATTCATTGTGTTAAGCATCTAGAATCATAATTTTGATTCTAGAAGAGTAGTAGCTTAGAGTGTGAGTGGAAAGTCTTTGTCTAAGATTCTATGAACAAGGTGATGAAGTTTACATATTGACTCTTGTTTCCTGCCCTATCGCATCTGTGACTACACAGAATATCTGTGATATGTGTGTGTACATCCGTGTGTGTGTGTGTGTGTGTGTGTGTGTGTGTGTGTGTGTGTCCATACTGACTCAAGGCCTGGACATTATCCCTTCACATTTTCCTTCAAGGCTTCCACTTGAGCCACAGCTCTACCTCCAGCTCATTGGTGATTAATTAAAGATGACTCTCCCAGCCTTTCCTGTCTGGGCTCACAGTGAATCTCAGTCCTCAGATCTCAGCTTCCTGAGTAGCTAGGATTACCCATGAGAGCCACGGGCACCCTGCTTACAGCATAACTTCTCAAGCAACTGGAAACAATCTGAATATATATATATTTTCATGACATCATAGGACACTTCCGGCAAGGCCATATTGGTGCTCTGCTAGGCATGATCCAACCACCTTTACCACCACTACCTATACCAAGCTACAGGGACCCCAGCAGCCAGCGCCCCCGTGTGGACCTGCGGTCCAACTCCCACTTCGAACTCAGGCCTTCCGGAGACAAGCATCCAGCAGAGATTTCTACTGTTTGCCTAAAAGTAGAATATAAATTTTATAAAGGCATCCTCCCTTCTCTAGCTTTCCCTCTTCTCTACCAGGAAGGGTCAATACATGACTAGCAACAACTCCAGAGTCTTATCAATGTAAAGATAGCGTTAAAGATGTCTACATAACAAGCTGTACTAGATAGCGCTTATCTTCCAATAGCTCCCCTTATAGTTACCCTCTCACAAGCCACCGCTCCTGGGACGCCAACGTCTTTCCCTTCATCTTTCCCTTTCTCTAAAACGTAATTGTTCTTTTCTTAATAGAATGTGGAAACACAAGTTCTTACCTCGCCTTTTACACAGGCACTCGAGGTGCCTTGTGCAGCTAGGATGTATATGTCACATACACCCTTTTCTCCTGTTAATCTGACTTGTGTCAGTCTACATGTCAGGGCTCCAATGACTAGGCCAAAAGGAGTGGAAGGTCCCACCACCCCTTACTTGTGAGGTCTTGGAAGATGGTCTTTGATTTTGTGAACATTAACTAACACAGGGAATTCAGGATTGAAGCAGGGCTGTTTCTTTACATTCCAAAGTGATTGGAGTTTGCAGATCAGTGGAGGGATTCCTTTTCCTCCTCATCCTTCTTCCTTCTTGCCTTGGTTTTCTCTTCTATCCATGCCTTCAGGCCATCAGACAGGGGCCTTCAATTCAGCCAGGCTGGACTTTGCCAAAGCATGATTAGTGAGCTCAAGATGAGGCTTTTGGAATCAGACAGCCCAACTTTCAGATCCCAGCAGAACTCCACAGATGGCTACCTAATGCATAGCTACCTAACGCCTCTGAAGCTTATTCTTTTCATCTGTAAATGAGGACAAAATGCCATTTGTAAACAAATTAAATTATTTGTGCAATTTCCAGAACAAGGTTCCATGCATGTCATTTCCTCGCCTTTTCTGCTACCACCAAAAAGGAGAGAAATCAAACAATTGACTTCAACACAGAAGGACACAGCTCTTGCCAACCTGTTTTCTTCCTCTCCTTTTGCTATGAGCAATCGAATCACATTCATTTTTGTAACAGAAGCTGTGGCATGTGGACTCTTAGTAATCAACACTCACAGCCCAGGTGCATCCTTCCTTGGTAAAGAGGAAAATGTTGACAAAATTTGGAGATACACAAGCTAAACCAATCAATGGCCCTTTGCTTGGCTGCATCTTAGAATCACATGAAGGATATGGAAATACACAAACGTAATATTTCTCTGATTTAATTGGCCTAGGATAGGGAAAGTGGTTACTAAGCCAAGAGGGAGGCATAAGTATCAGTTTTTTCAAGTCTCCACGCTTGAATCAAATGTGCAATGGCCAAGAGCCCGTTGGAAAGACAGGCATCACGCTAGAGAGAACTTTGACTCCTCTGTGTGGATGCCCCTATCAGAGACTGAGTTAGAAAATTAGTATGTTTGTTTCCTGGGGGCTGGAAATTAGCTGTAGCCACAATTATTAGAGGGAGCCTTGTTCTATTAATTTGTTTCACATTTGGAATTTTAAATTCAATTCATAAGTCTCAACCATCTTCAGATCATTGTGTCAAGAAAATGCAGCATGCACACTGTAGAGAGTGGGCTAAAGTGAGGCCTCTGGTTCTTGTTGTGCTCATTTGAAGACCTTTTATGCTTCTAATTGGTGGTCTAGTTTTATTCTTTAGAGTTCCATGCAGAGATCCTACCAACCAGCCCAGTGGGGGAGTAAGAGGATTTGAAGGAAGGGTAGGGACAGCTGAAAAAAAATAAGAGCTCTTTCCTTAGGGGAAGAATTCTCAGATAGCCACGTTTTATATTTTATGCTATTAGATCTCTGGTCAGAACAGCAACATCGGGAGAAAGAAGTAAGGACTCTCCTCCAGTCAGAGTAGGCTTCGGGTAGCCTTTCCTGGAGGGATTTATTAAATGAAAATAATTGGTGATTTCTTGTGTATGCTGCCACCTTCTGGAGAAGAGATTTATTTCATCCCCCACACAGCAACTCAGATGAGAAGGAAGTTACTGGGCCTCCACCAAGGTCAAGGTCCTATCCTGGCCTCCCAAGTTGGATGCTTTTACCACACACACACACACACACACACACACACACACACACACACACACGATTACACATTTTTCTTGAGCCCACTTCATTCACAATAAAATTGAAGAGCCTGCTCTGAGATCCCTAAGGGATGGTCCGGTGTCCTTGACCAGGTTTCCGTAGTGTAATGAGTTCTCTAAGGAGTTGACAGCCTGTCTGATCCACCTAAACTTATGTAGACTAGCTCCCTACTCAAGTGAGTGACTTGCAGTGTTTGCTCTCAGGAACCAGCAGTAGAGACTTCTTCCTTCTGACCCAGCTCAAATCCCTTAACCTCAAACGCAGCCCTCTTACCATTTGGTCTGGCAGCATCTGCTCTCCTCTTCACAAGTTGCTCCTTCTTTCCTGCATTCTCCTTCCACTCGCCGGCAATAGCCTCTGATTTGGGAATAGGTAGGTCCTGGCAGCACCTCTAGTCATGGAAGAGGTGGGAAGTGTGCCTCTTCTCTCCCAATCCCTCTCTCAGGTATTTGACCAAGATGAGAGGTTCCTGTTGGGTCACCCAGGACCAAGAAGCCTTTGTGGAAGTCACAGAGTCATGAGGACCAAACATTTCCCGCCATTGAACAAGGTTGACAGACAGAAGCCAAGAGGTAGAAGACACCAGTGCCTCTAGAAGCTTTCAGTCAAATAAGATAGGATGGAGGATGAGACTGCCCATCTCAATCCTAATTATGCCCCCAAATCACTGAGGTCCACACCACAGAAACTGATGTCTGAGACAGGACTGAGCCACCATTTTTTTTTAATATACCAAGCATTTCCAACGTGAAGCCCACATTCAGACCTACTGCAACAAATGCAACCAAATAAGTTGAATGTGGTATTCACTTACAAGACAAGGGTGCTAAGGCAGGACTTACACATTGAGTGATCTGTTGTGAAAACAGGTGGGTAGTGCTTAGGGAGAAGCCACTCCTAGAAGGCCCGGAAGAATTCTTGCTATGAAATACGTAGTGAGTTGAGTGTCAATGCGTTCATCAGGAACAATAGAAACCCACCTGGATCTGAGAGCCTGGGATTTGTGGCAGCTCTGAGACCTCATGGGTATAGTTGTTATTACAAATGGACTCAAGAGACAATTGTGAGCTGTATAGTCCCAAATAAGTCCTCCTGATTGCCTTGTATGATAACATATTTCACTGGAAAGAAGTGCAGCAGTAAAGCTCAATGGACACTGTTGAAAATGAACTGTATAACTCAGAGGTGGAGATGGGAGGGAGGGAGAGAGTAAAGGAAGGGATGATACTGTACAAAAGGAAATGTGTTCATTACCTGATTCATGTAACTGTAATCACTTTGTTCAACACCTTTCAAATAGCAATAACTTAAATGAATAAACATAAATAAACAAATAAAATTTATAAGTGCTCCCCAATAAAAGAATAGGATCTTTCTAGAGTAGTAATGGTGGCTGCCATCCCAACATTGTTCAAATTGCCTTGAGCTGAGGGTATCCTGTTTTCTCCCTCTTTCTCATCCTTTTGGTGGAAGTTGTTAAGTTTTTTGCTCAGTATTTGGTTGGAATCTGCCATCCTCAAGTGACCTTCTCCTCTGACTTTTGCTCCACAGTTCAGCATGGCTCCTGGTTAGCAAGGCTGAACTGTACTCAGTAGAAACCTGGAGGCCCGATGTACAACCTGCTCAAAGCCTAGAACCAAGCAGACCTTCCAGCCCCAGGCACCATCCTTATCCTAGTCTCAGCCCTCTAGATGGGGTCGCTCTGAGGATAAAGGAAATCCTTTTCTAGAAGAGGTGTGAGGAGGGTTTGTTTCCACAGGTCTAGGGTGGACTGACCACGTCTCCCACTCAAGATCTTCCCAGATTCTGGGTATTTCCAGCCCCATCCTAGCCAAATTGCTAGTCATGAAAAATAGACAAACTATGCTTGTATAGCCAGGAGAATGAGCCCAGACCTTCTGCCCCGGAAACAATAGCAATTCAGCTTCTTGCATAAATAAAAAGCTGGACCTGTAAAACCAGAACCCAATAAATGTGTGAGCCTTTCTCTCCATTTCCACGTGTTCCTTGGATAGGGTGAGGAGGGAGATGGAGGAGACAAGAGCTGGGATCCATGTACAAGGCCATGTACTTGAGTCACCCTGCTAGGATGGGAAACCACTGACTAATTTCTGCAAATGTCCCCTGGAAGTTGTGCATACAAGCACATTCCAAAGCCCCTGTGTAGTTTTCCTATCTAGAGGTGGTAAGCACTTTGCTCCTAGCATTGTCTAAGATTTCCAAGAAACTGGAATCAAGCAGTGGAAGTTCATATATACATATATATATATATATATACACATACATACATATATTTTATATATACATATATATTCTAAACACTGGAAGGAAACATACCAAACCTATCTGTGCTGTAAATAGAGTAGAGCAATTTCCACTGTTTTACTTTGCTTTATATCCCTACTGCCTAATGATGCATAGATCCCAATATAATATAAAAAAATCTTAACAAATATTAAATACAAAAATAAATGTCTTTCTCTATAGAGTTCAAAGTTCCAAAGCTACTTTTTCATGAAAAACAACCTTGGAATATTTAGTTGTTTTCCTTTAGTCTCCCCATCTCTGTGTCTGTCTTTGTATCTCTCTGTGTCTCTTTCTTTGTCTCTGTCTCTCTATCACTCTCTTGCATTATCTTTCTTGCATATTCTCTCTCTCTCTCTCTCTCTCTCTCTCTCTCTCTCTCTCTCTCTCTCTCTCTCTCTCTCTCTCTCTCTCTCTCTCTCTCTCTCTCTCTCTCTCTCTGTACTGGTCCTGGGGCTTGAACTCAAGGTCTGGCACTGTCCCTAAGCTTTTTCACTCAAGGCTAGTGTTCTATCACTTGAACCACTACTTCATTTTTTACTTCTTTGGTAGTTAATTGGAGGTGAGAGCCTCACAGACTTACCTGCCTGGGCTGGCTTCGAACCAAGATCCTCAGATCTCAGTTTCCTAAGTAGCTGGGATTTTAGACATGGGTCACCAATGGCTGGCTCCCAGCCTCTCTTTTCACATTTTATCATTCCAGAAACAACTTATAACCCTTTCACTGTGAACCAATAAGGTCCTAAATTGTAATGAAGTTTTTCAGGAGAATTTACTACTGATCCTAAACAGTACATTTCTATAAAACATTAGTCCTTCATCAGTTTTCACAATAAATAAAAATATATTACTATCCAGGTGCCGATGGCTCACACCTGTAATCCTAGCTACTCAGAAGGCTGAGATCTGAGGATCACGGTTCAAAGCCAGCTCTGGGGTAGAAAAGTCTGTGAGACTCTTATCTCTAATTAATCACCAGAAAACCAGAAGTGGCACTGTGACTCAAGTAGTAGAGTGCTAGCCTTGAGCTGAAGAGCTCAGGGACAGCACCTAAGCCCAGAGTTCAAGCCCCATGACCAACAAAATGTGTGTGTGTGTGTGTGTGTGTGTGTGTGTGTGTGTGTGTACTACTGGGGATATAGCTCAGTTGGTAGAGCAACTCCCTAGCTAACATGGGTAAAGCCATGAGTCCACTCTCTAGTACCAAAAAGCACCAATACACCCATAGTTACATATATTTGCACAATTTATAATGCATGCTTTTATTTATATGTCTACACATAAATATATAGTACACATAGTTCACTGCCACTTTGAGTTCTTTATTTCTTTTTAGTAGTAGTGGAATTTGAGCACAAGCCCTTGTACTTGCTAAGCAGACACTTTATTACTTGACCATACCCATAGTCCTTTTTGCTTTGGCTATTTTTGAGATAAAGTATCACTTTTTTTTCCCAGTCTGGATCACAAACCTCCTAGCCATGCTTCCCATCTTAGCTGGGATGACAGGCATGCACCATGAAGCCTAAATGTTTCTGTTGAGATTGAATCTTGTGACCCTCTTGCCCAAGCTGGTCAAGTACCATGCTTCTCCTGACGTCAGCCTCCAGGTACCTAGGATTATGGGTTTCGAAGCCACTGTGCTGGGATTCTACGTTGAGCTCTTCAGAAAAGTGATTCTATAAAATTTTAAATGTCTTCTTTCAGAGAAACAAGAAATGCCACTCCGTGGTTGCTGACACGAAGAAAGATAAAGCAATTCTCTGAAAGGTCACTGAAGTCACACACTTCCAAATCAGTATATGCTGGTGATCTTCTTGAGGGAAGCAGAAGCGTCCAACCACCACAAGGGGTAGAGCTACTTCTGAAATAAAAATAACCTCCTCCTATCACCTTCCGTGTCCTGCCTCACGTAGGTTCTAGTGAGCAGTCTATTAGATGCCTACTCTGTCGACATGGCCTTTCCCTTTCTTCTACCTATCATAGATTCTCAGATCCGCCCTGGGAGACGAGACATGGCGATTCACTCCTGTAATGCCAGCTACTCAGCAGAGGGAGGAGGATCTCAATTTTAAGGCCAGCCCAGATAAACTTAGATCTTTTCTCAAAAATAAGAGGGATGGATGATGTGTGGCTCAAATGGTGCTTACCTAGAAAGCTAAATTCAATCTCCAAGAATGAAAACCAAGAAGACAGAACTGCCAGGCTAACTCCCAAGAAGTATATCTGTTGATGATTATTTTTTAGTCCTTCCCAAGGCTTGAAACTAAGAATGCCCCAATTTCCTGATAGGCAATTTACCTACCACATATTAAAAAACAGAAGATATTCATCAACAGCCCACTGGACACAATTGCATACCTGTTTGGAACATTTCTGTGAGACAGGCAAGGTAAGGTCAGGCCAATTCTACAAAACCAACTTTCAGTAGGTACATTTCATGGCAGTAATCACTAGCAGAAACCTAGTCAGTGATGAGTGTACAGTTCTAGGTCTGGATGGAGAGTCATGGGGGGCGGGAGGGAGAAGAAGCCATCTTAAGTGCATGTGGAGATTGCTGTTAAAGTATGATGTGCCTTAAGAGGATGAGAGAGAGAGAGAGAGAGAGAGAGAGAGAGAGAGAGAGAGAGAGAGACTTGGGGATCCTAGCATTGCCGAGGAAGGCTCCCTGGCGGAGGTGGCATCTGTTCTGAGTGTTGGACTGCACCAGGCAAGACGCAGGGGAGAAGGCGGAAGATGTCAGGCAGAGGAGACAGCTCTCTCCAGAGCTGGGAGCGTGGGAGCCGTTGGAGCAGCTGGAAACGGGGAGCATGGTGGGAGGCTTTCTGAAGTTTGGAATGCATCCTTAGACAACAGGGAGGGAGCCTGTGGGGGCCTTAAGACAAGGTGTTGTACATCAAGATATGCTAACTAGAAATCTATCTGGCAGAAATGTGGAGGATGAATTCAAGAAGGAAGAAACTAGGGAGGTAAAGGGCAGGCACCGCCCCTCCTTGTCTTCCTCCAAAAGCGAGCAGGTCACCTCCATAGCATCGTGTTGTCACCCAGAAACCTGTGAGTGCATTCTGGGGAAGTCAGGCCCTACCTGTGAAGTCAGACCCCACGCAGACTGTCAGGCAGTGCAACTAACAGGCCACGCGTCCTGTTCTCATGAATCAAGCATTCAAAGAAGACGCAATGGCTCTGCTGGCAACTTCTCTGTGTTGAGAGCTCCTGTGTCTCCATCCACTGGAGTTCTAACATCACCCTTGCTTGCTTTAAAGTGGCAAGTTCCCCAGAAGAGCTTCTGTTATCTAACGAGGCATGAATTCCTTAACTTCTGCCAATAGCAGCACAAATAGCTAATGAGTTTGCTCTGGTCTTGTCATCTGAGCAGCAGTGTGGGGTCAGTGTATGAAGCTTTAAAAACAAAATCCATATTGGAATATGAAGAGGACTGGTTCCTTCAAAATACATTTCAGAAGATCTAGATCTCTGCACCTATTTCCTTTCAGGACTATGAAAGTGTGTCCTTTTTCTTCTTTCCTCTCTCTCTCTCTCTCTCTCTCTCTCTCTCTCTCTCTCTCTCTCTCTCTCTCTCTCTCATTTTCCTTGTAGGAAAAGTGGCTAAATTGAACTACAGTTTTCCTTCCTCCCTAAAGAAAAATCAATTATTCCAAAGGCATTTTCAACCATATCTTATTTTAAATGTAAGACCATATAGATCCTCTGGTCTCTCGGTTCAAATCCTGTAGGGAAAATAAAGTGAATCACACCAGTCTTTTAGGGGAAAGGAATTCTTGCTGAATTGTTCTCTCTCTCTCTCTCTCCTCTCCCCCCTCTCTCTCGCCCTCTCTCCATCTCTTTCTCTCTCTGTCTCTCTCTCTCTCTGTGTCCCCCCTTCTGAAAAACAAGTTACCTCACATCTGACAAGAAGAACACACAGGAGAAAAAAATCGTACCTTTTCCTCCTAACAAGAGGGCCAGGAGCTGGGGGAAAGACCTCCGCTAAGCCCTCAAGCCATTGTTCCTCTATTTTTCTTTCTGATTTCCTTTCCATGTCTCAAGAGAGGTCAGAGTCACACTTGTGTTCACTAGCAGTGTGGTCATAGTGGCAGGGCCTGCTTCCTACTGGGCACTCTGCCTATCACTTGAAGTAAGTGTGATGCTATTTGACAATCCCATGTTACATGTGGGAACTTGAAACTCAGAAGAGTTTAATCTACTTAAAGTAATTCCCCAAGCAGGAAGAATCAGAAGAGATGGGAGCCTAGTCAGATGAACTCCTCCTGTCTGCGGCTGGCCTAGAGGTTCAACTGAGGCAGCAAACTGAAAGAACAGTAAAGATACAAGGCTGCAGAAGGGCGGAGAGCAGCCCTGAGTCCTCCACCTGGACTCAGTGAAGTAAGAAGAGTTCAGATGGAAAGTCTAAGGTGTCCGCCATTACGTGAGCCGTATGCATTAATCACAGACAGGAGGTATTTCATAACCTAAGAGAGGCCTTTCAAGTTATAGTCCTGATTCAAGTTTCTATGAGAAAAGGGAATTTTTTTAATGTGTTACAGCTATTCCACTCAAGCCTGGGCTTTTCATACAGGCAATTGGCGTCAAACCCAGGGACACAGGCTTCAGCTGCCGTAGAGAACCCACAGAGCACACACAAGCCTGGAAACCACGGAAAACTGACATGACCACGGCACAAGCTCCTTCCTCAGCTCCTCAGGTGATGTCTGAAGCACTGATAGCTGACTCCTCCTCACTGAGCTGCTGTCCTGTGACTGGCAGTAACAATATGGCAGCCACCTGAAGAGCTGTCTACTCATCCCCCACGGCTGCTGTAACAGTTGACCTCAACTGTGGTGACTTAGACCCACAGAAATCGATTCCCTCTCAGTCCTGGAGTCCAAAGTCAGTTTCGCTGAACCACAGCTCCACTTCTGGTTTGGTTTGGTTTGGGGTTTTTTTTGTTGTTGTTGTTGTTGGTGGTGGTGGTGGTGGTGTGTGTGTGTGTGTGTGTGTACTCACGCACATGCTTAATTGGAGATAAGAGTTTCTTTCCTGCATGGGCTGGCTTCAAACCACAGTGATCAAATCTCAGCCCCTTGAGTAGCTAGGACTGCAAGTATGAACCACCCGCACCCAGCTAATAATTTTCTTCAAAACAAAAATTTCCTTTTAGAGGCTTCCAGGAGAACATGAAAGAAAGGAATTCCCAAGAAATTATGTTCATAGAATTCTCTTTCACTTCTACTACAGCAGAGATCTCTTTGAAAAAAATATGGGATTTCCTTTGTGGGGTGGAAAGAGCTAGAGACACAATACAGCAGCACTGAACACTGGTCGTGGACTCTGGAGAAAGTGCTCTGTGCACACCTGCGTAGAGCAGTCCCACTCCAGTCACTTACCTGAAATTGCAGAACACCATTGTCTAACATGCTATTGTCTTTGCCTTTTCTATTACGCCAGCATACAGCGCTTATTATAGGTCCCTGTGCCTGGAGACTAAAGCAGTGGGGACTAAAGCAGGGAGGATGGACCCAGTGCTTGGAGAAGAAGTCCCCCAAACTCTACTCTCCCCCAAATTTCTACAGTGTAGACCCTTCCACCCGTGTGTGAAGGGTCCTGTGAAGGCAACCCCAGGTGAACCTACCACCACGCTGCTAGAGAGTGAAGACAGGGCACTGGTGGCCAAGCAACTGGATAATGCCCACCCCCCGCCCCCTGAGTGGAATGTGAGCAGCAATTGAGTGTGAACAGCAATCTGAGGAGCTGGGGGAAATCGCAAGGAGCAGGACCAGAAGAGAGTCGTGAGGGCAGGGAGTGTTGGCACCCAGAGGGTCCCTTCTCCAGAGACCAGGGGACAGCGTGACACACAGAAGGCCCAGGATGGAACAATATTCAAGGGCTGTTGTAGAGACTTCTGCATCAAAGCCAGAATGAGAAGCCTAATTCCCTGCCAGTTTTCCCTAGGACACCCTAAGCAAAGCCAAGGGCTATAGATAAACCAAGAAGCTCTTGTCTCAGGCATCCGGTGGGCTTTGGAGCCTGCACTTATTTTTAAATCAGTAGCTGTCAACAGGCTCCATGCTAAAAATATGTCTGTCCTCTTCTCCATTTTACAGACTTGAAACTATTGAAGTTACAAGGGTAACTCTTCTGCCACCCACTTAGTGTCAACTCAAAGGTGATGCTGGTATAATTAGTCCTCTTCAGATGATCTTGATTTTCCTCTGTCATCTTCCACATTCAGGAATGTATAATCTGTTGAAGGAGAACCTGCCTCTCTTAAAAAAATGTCAGCTAATTATAGGAAATTTAGCAAATCTTGGTTGCTTTGCTCAAAATCCAAAATCCACTCCTTCCTCGTCTGAGGGATAGGAGCTCCTAATGTGGGTGTTCCACTCCATCTTGACCTGAGAGGTCTACAGCCTGACCGTCAAAAAACTAAAGAAATTTGGTTCAACTCCAGTCCCCAAATGAAAGCTGCACTACACGCTTCACTCAGTCTCCATATACACACAACGGTGGTACAAAGTACGGGAGACAAGATGAGTGACAACTTTCACCTCAGTCCTCCCCCCCCCTCACTCTTTCACAACTGTGACACTACCGCTTCTAAGCGACCATGACTTCTTGGCAGATTTGCTCCCAATTCTCCTATTTGGGACGTCAGCTTCCCATGTAAAGTCAAGTGACAGCTCACCTGGTCGTGTCTTCATAAGAAGAGAATTTCTGCTCACTAGCCACTTTAGACTTCTGATGCAAGCGGGTGAGACAGAAGACAAGGCTGGTTTTGCATTTTAGCCCAACTTCTCCTAAATGGCAAAGAGGATTTGGTCCTCTTGTCGGCGCTGACCCCAGCAAAGGAGTGGAGAATGTTGCAGGAGAGGATTCCAAGGCTATGAACTGGCCCCGTGGAAAAGAACTCCGTGACACAATTAGCAAAAGGCCATCCATGCACTTGCCAGTCCATTCGAGATGGAGCCATCTTAAAAGTCAGCATCACTCGTCCGGATCTATGCCTGGCCAGGAGATTACAGATCCTGTTTCTTCGCTTGGCCTCCTCTTTCAGGAAAGCATTCTATTGATAGCAATGCCTCTCTTGGGTACTTGAAAATTTACTTTGAAAGCACAAAGGGCTCTTTAAAGGAAAAGCACTACCTAAATCCCAGGCAATAATACAGATATTGTCTGGATTACCTCTCTGAAGAAATAAGGCTCTTAGGTCACTGGATTTCTTTGATTGTATTTCAGTACCTATGAGGCAAAATAAGCTGCTATCAGAGGAGGCTGAGACATATTGACCCATATGTCTTTCTAGGCTTCCTCTGTAATTGAAGAGCTTGACTTGTCTGTCAACACCACCTGATCGATCTCTGGCACTCTGACAAAGAGAACACAGGACTGGGGTGTGATCCTCCCAAGCACAGCGAGGGGATGGCGCATGGACGGGCCTGCTGGGGTCAGGACCTCGCCCCCAAGCCTCCCCAGGGACATTGTCATTGTTCTCGGTCACCTGAGCCTGCACGGCTCTGTACTCAAGGATCAGGGCCAGTGTGCTCATGGGCCTCCCAGTGCAGATGCTAGGATATTGTTGTTGACAATCCAAGGCAGAGACAGACAGTTACAAAGTGTGTGTGTGTGTGTGTGTGTGTGTGTACTTGTAAGCATGTGCATGCTTATATACATACATACATATAGTTGGCTCTTTGGCCACTTCAGGAGTGAGGAAGCAGAGCTGGGAGGGTAGTACTGGCTTTGGCATTGGGCAGGTGAGGCTCTTGATTTTTCTTTTAAAAAAAGTAGCTTAAGTCCATTGAACTATGATTTAACTCTTTGCTTAACTCTTCAGCATGAATATCTTCCAGAAAGTGAAAGAACTGTCATATGAAATCCTTGAGTCAGCACCTACCTCAGATTTTAGGGAACTAGGAGAAGGGCCCTTTACCAGTTTCTCTCTCTTGGACTTTGCTTTCAGTCACCCAAGTCCTTTCTAATTGCTTCAGCCTTTAGATTTCTTCTGAATGTTGTTTTAAGTGGCTTCACATTTTGTGCGTGTGTTTACCACGTTAACGTGAAGGATCCAACTTGGGCAAAGTCAAATGGGATGGACGCAGAGGGGAAAAGCACAGCCCTGCTCTGTCTGGGCGATCTTCCTGTACTGAATGAATTCATAGAAAATTATTTCCCTAGGGTATTCCAGGGAGCTTTTACCTCCTCACACCACTTCCTGTGGCTGGGACCTCAGGGGGCTTGGGATCACAGCACGATTCCCAATGAGCTAGCTCAGGTCACAGCCAGAGCAAACCCTCTCCCCTTATCAAGTTCCAAATGCACTCGGCTCCTTGGGGCCAATGGCCAAACCCAGATGACTCTGAATTATTTTGCCCAAATGATGTAGTTATAAGACTTCGACCCCTTCCTGCCCCCTGCGGAAACCCTAGACTGGCTTTGCCAAATAGTCCCACACCAGCATTTGTTTACATCTACCTTCTGGAGCTGTCCCCTAAAAAGGAAGGACCGTGTTCATGATCTATTTCCCTTTCAAAACACAAACCTAGTATAACTCATTACAATTACATGGATTCCACTAGCATGCATCAGCAGAACTTGACATTTCTGTGTGGTAAGTCACTGCGACTGGCCTTTCACCAAACTGCTGACGTCAATGTCCCACTTCAACTGTGTCATCTCTCAACGCTTCATCTCTCCAAGCCTTGGAAGGTCCCATTGAGTCTTCCACAAAGGTCATAGTTCATCAACAATCTGAAAAAACTAAATTCTGAAAAAGACATGAGATAGTCTGTTATTTGCTTCTTGCTGTGACTCTGCTGCTTATATGTGTAATTCTCCCAAATATATATAGTTTGTTTGTTTGTTTTGTTTTGTTTTTGGCCAGTCCTGGGCCCTGGACTCAGGGCTTGAGCACCGCCCCTGGCTTCTTCCCGCTCAAGGCTAGCACTCTGCCACCTGAGCCACAGCGCCCCTTCTGGCCATTTTCCATATATGTGGTGCTGGGGAATCGAACCCAGAGCTTCATGTGTAGGAGGCAAGCACTCAGGCCACTAGGCCATATTCCCAGCCCCCCCAATTATATATTTTAATTTCAAGCTTACTTCTTGAATGAGAGGAAAGCTTTTCTGTGTTTAATGTGGTGTTACATACTGGAAACAGTTGAAGTACCTGGGAAGGTCAGGAGAGGGGTCAGAGGCATCTTCCTGGGACACATAAGGGTATTTCTTGCCTGAGAAATGGATCCTAGTGAGCCTCGGACTCAAAATTGAATGGATGCCCAGTTCTAATGATACATTTTGGATTTTGTCTCTGTCTGCACTGCTCTACAGGAATGCTTCCCACGTGACTGTTTAGGTGTAAAGAATGGTACTGAGGCACACATGTGTACATGTAGATGTGGAATTTTCCAGTGGCTCCCTCAAAAATGAAATCGTTGCTGAGAGTAACAAGTAACTTATAAGTGAAGAAGCTGAGAGAAAAGTAAGGTGAAGTGACACGTTCAAGACTTGAGAATTAGTCTTGTCTACATGAGCCACAATTAGGGTGACTATTTCATTTTCTGCGTGTTATAACATACTGGCTTACTGAATTAGTTTGTCTTTGGTAGCCCCTAAGGATACACCAAGTAATACATTCACATTTTTAGAATACTTATCCCGTTTTGTTTTTTTGCCTTATTCCTCTGTCAAAGCCCAGTGTGATGATGGTTTTATGTGTCACCTTGGCTTGATTTCAGTACTAATTTGACCAATCAAATACTAACTTAGATGTGTCTATGAAGGTATTCTGCAAATGTATTTGAAGTCTGTCATCAGTTGACCTCAAGTAAGGAAAATTATTGTGAATAATTCAGACAAATTTAATCAGTTGGCTGAAAGATCCTCAAAGAAATGCTGAGAGTTAAAAGAAATGTTTCCCAGCCAGGTCTTGGTAGGTCACACCTGTAATCCTAGCTACTCAGGAGGCTGAGATCTGAGGGCTGTGGTTCAAGGCTAGCCTGGGCAGAAAAGTCCATGAGACTTATCTCTAATTAACCACTAAAAAACTGGAAGTGGAGCTCTGGCTCAAATTGGTAGAGCACTCACCTTGAGCAAAAGAGCTCAGGGATAGAGCCCAGGCCCCGAATTCAAGCTCTGTAACTAACAAAGAAACAAACAAACAAATAGAAATGTTTCCTATGTAGAGAAGTGTTGGCCAATGCTTATGAGTTCTGCCTGCCCAGAATCTAACCTTGAGGATTAGCCTTATGGATTTTAGAAGTGCTAAAGCCAGCACCAATCACATGAGTCAATTCCTTATAATAAATACATGGATAGAAGGTAGTTGGATAGATAGGCATAGATACAGATATGGACAGAGATATGTATATATAGAACTCATATTTGATCTGCTTCTCTGATTGAGAAGCAGATGTTCATACATCTTTGGTAGCAGGATTGAGGCTCATGGACACAAGGTTAAACACTAGTTAATATCTAGATTTCCTTAAATCTCCTAAGGATGAAGCTTGAAACAATTCATGTCAGGATAAATGAAAAGGAAAGTAGTCTCACCTTCACCTTCCTCCAGATTCTGAAGCAAGGAGTGGAGCAAGCAAGCCTTTATACCAAGGCTAATAAAATTTGTAAAGAGCCAACTATGTTTCCTAAGCCTTCAGATCTAAAAAACAATAACATGCTCTAAGTCCAGAATAAAAAATACTCTACTTTTGTTAAAATGTTAACCTCTAACATTTATTCGAGTTCTAGTAAGGTAAACCATTTTTCTACCGAAGGAAGAGTTGTTGGTCCCAATCTCTATTGTCTTGTAAATAACGAGATCTGCTGGCCCCGTTTCCTTGGCTTTTTGTACACAGCTTTCTTATTGCAACACCAGCCTTGGCCCTGAGCTGTCAGGGCAGGAGTTTAATTTATTTATTTGTGGTTGTCCACAAATTCCCACAAAGATGACCAACTCTATTGGCCTGACCATCATTCAGCTTTTATTCATATGACTACATTGTTTTTTCTTCATGTGCTGGAGATAAACTATTGCCCTCAAAAGCTTTATGGTTCAGAAAAAATAACACTACCATACATGAGCAAGGAAATAATTTCAGAATCTAGTAAGGGCTATGAAGCAAATGAAACTAGGTTATAGGGTAGGAGAAATGAAAAGAAGCTAATGTAAACAGGAAATGCTACTGCTGTACCACTCTGATTATACCTGATCTCACATAATCTTAGAAGCTCAACCAGGTCAGGACTGGGTGACACTTGAGAGAGATTAGGATGGGGCTTTCCGAGGACCTGGGACCTGGAGGATGGGATGAAAGTTACCCATCATGGATCTAGAGGGTGGAAGATGGGGAAGTCTTAAATGCTTAAATGTTCCCCTCCCCTAAGAGGTGGGATCTCTTTCTCTAGCCTTCCTTGAGCTCAGGTTGGCCAATAGGGTTTTGGCAAGTGTGATACAGGAGGATTATTGGCTTGCTGCTTTTGAGAGCCTAGTGTAGACACTTGGGCCAGTCTCCTGAGTGACAACATTCTCTTGGCCAGTTGCCTTGGTGTCCTGGCTGATAATCGAACATCAGCCAAGAGCAGCATTTGGTACATGTATGAGCCAGCTAACATTCACTGAGCCACTGGAACAGAAAGCCAACCAGAGAAGTCGCAGGACCCCCTGCTGAGCATGCAGTGCTAGTTGGGGGGTGCTAGGTTTGTGAAGCAGCACATGCTCACAGAGCCGTAGAGGATTTGTATACGCATTTGTGGCATTTAGGATAGGGCCTAGAAAGTTTATAAAGTTCACTCTCCCCCTTGGCATTCAACTTTCTCTATGCACTCCATACTATTTCTGGCTTATTCTAGGGAGACGATAGCTGTTAAAACCAGAAGCACTGACTGTCCTTTGTTCCAGACTTGTTTTCCTCAAGGACTTTTCTTTAGTGAACAGTCTTGGAAGGTAGAGATGGCTCTGCCCTCCACCGAACAGAGCAGGTGCGCTGTGTCCAGTATAAACGATCGAAGTCCTCTTCGGGAATCTATCTCCCATGCCTTCACAAGCGCTACCCGGCCTGCATGGTGTCACCTGGCACTAGACATTGCCAGTGGTCTGTCCACAGCCCACATTGTCAGTAATAAAGTCGCTATCTCTTACCAAGGAGCCTCCAGTCTTGTGACAGTCCCCATGTCACTATGGCAGGCTAATTTGTTAACTTCCAAGAGGGTAAAATCTCAGACATGCCATGGTTCTCGACACCCATTAATCAAAACTCGTGTATATAAAACTATCAGCCAAACTCATGCCGTGAGCTTGCTTGCTGTCTGTAAAGGTTCATTTCTCAGCAAATTACCCTGGAAAGGCACATTGTGTGCTCGTTCCCAGAAACTCCAAGACAGGCACATCTGCACACATCCTTCTTCCTTTAAAGGACACAGGACAAAGGCATGCGGCCAAATCTATTTTTCAAATCTTTAACAGAAATACACTGAGAACACAGAGATTTAACAGAGCAAAACAGGTGGAGCTGATCTGAGTGGTCTTGTGCACAAATCCTGTCCCTGATTCACAGAAATCCCTGAAGCCGGATAATTTTTTGAGTTCTTATTTCAATAGTTGGGACAAACCAATCATAGTTCTCATTCCACTGACCATCACACACATAGGATTTTCCAGGAATACTATCAACACAGCTCAAAAAGACTTTCACATCTGGTTTTGACCCCAGTGTCTCCATTTCTATCAGCAAACAGTGTCTGTATGGTTAACTCCTTCTGGGTTTTGTCAGATACGCCAGTGCTCTTACGCTCCACCGTGGGCAAAAGAGACAATGTAGGAGAGATAGAAGCTGAGCAAGGCTTCCTCAGGAAAGCAGTTCCAGGCCTGCCTATGGCCCACAGAGAAGCAAGAACTGCACAGGAGCCTCAGCTGAGCCCCGGCAGGCCTACCAGCCTTGTCTCCTGCCTTCGGGTAAGTGGGTGCAGGCCAGTAGCTCCTTCCCACCAGGCTCAGGTTCTGCCGACATGACCACCTCCATACCACCCCAGCCAGAAGGTAGTAACTGCTCTGTAAACCCGGAACGGTGGCTCAGGAAAAACACCTGGGAGGCTTTTGAAAATGCTGACTTCCAGGAGCACCATGCAAAGCCAATGAAATGAGAATCAAAGGGGAGAAGGGATAGAATGCTGACTCCACTGTTTTTAGTAAAATAAATAAATAAAAATTTAAAAACCAACCAACCAAGTAGGTGATTGCTATGGTCATCCAGGAGTAAAAGCAAAATATGAAAGTACAAGAAGGACAGCTTCAAAAAATAAATTCAGAATACCACAGGAATGTGGAGAAAGGCCCCTCCTCTTGTCTTTCTTCTTAGTCCTAGGGGCCTCCTCCCCTAGAGTACCACTAAGTTCCAGTCCGTTTAATGGCAGTAAGACCTGGTGGCTAAGAGAGACTTCATCATTTGCAATCATTTACCAAAGATAAGTAGTCATTTTAATAATTCTTATGAGCACCTGAATACCATTTCCCCCTCTCTGATTTAAAACAGATTTCTAGAAATAACAGGAAAACAAAAACAACTGACATTCCTAGACCAACGATGACGAGTTACTTGGAAAGTTAGAAATGACTGACTTTTAGATTAAAAAATGGGCTGATGTGACCCCTGGCGTAATCGACCCGAAGGACTGCTATGGCGGAACCTCCTATGGAAACTGTCTGACAAGGGCACAGCCACCAAGAGCCACATGCAAAACTGGAGCTGGAGAAGACAAGGCAGCGCTCAAACCCCTGACTACAGAAAGAGGAATATTCTACATGCTCTCAGGAGATAGCAGCGGGCTCAGCCATATCATCAGGGAGTATGCTTGTGCCCCCCGCCCTTTTTGTGCAAATACTAGGGCTTGAATTTAGGGCCTGGGCACTGTCCCTTAGCTTTTTCGCTCATGGCTGGCACTCTACCACTTAATCTACAGCTCTACTTCTGGACTTTTTGTGGTGACTTGGAGCTAAGTCTCACTGACTTTCCCCGCCTTGGACTGGCTTCAAACCGCAATCCCCAGCTCAGCCTCCTGAGCACAGGATTTTGAGCAAGAGTCCCTGCTGCCCAGCCTCACTTTTCTTGTTTTTACTCATGTGTGACTAAGCAGCCTCCACAAAGTGAGCAGTAGACAGACCTCTTTGCTGAGATTGTTAGACTGCACCTGTTTTGATTTTCTGTAATAAGCACCTACACTATGATATGACAAAGAGGAAAATTGGATTTAGTATCAGTCATGACTTGATAGAAGGATGGTGTTAGAAAAGGCACTGGAACTCTGTGGACATTATTTCTTTGGTGTATAAATGTGAATAACGATCACGGGATTCATGCACAGACTGAAATGATGCGTGTAACGCCTCTGTCTTGGCATCTGGTATATAGTAGGCGTTCAAAAAGATCACCACAATCCCAGACATGCACCTAGGTTGTAGCAACTTTGATTTCCTTCTTTCCTTCCTTCCTTCCTTCCTTCCTTCCTTCCTTCCTTCCTTCCTTCCTTCCTTCCTTCCTTCCTTCCTTCTTCCCTCCCTCTTTCTTCCCTCTCTTTCTTCCCTGTCTTGCTTGCTTGCTTGCTTTCTTTCTTTCTTTCTTTAATTCTTTCTTTTCTTTCTTTCTTTCCTTCTTCCTTTCTTTCTTCCTTTCTTTTGCCTGTGCTGGGCCTTGAACTAAGATCCTAGGTACTCTCCTTGGAATTTTATGTTCAAGGATAGTAGTATACTACGTGAACCACAGGCCTACTTCCAGCTTTTTGTGGTTAATTGGAGGTAAGTGTGTCATGGACTTGCCAGCTGGCTTTGTACCGTCATTTCCAAATCTCACCCTTTTGAGTAGCTAGGATTATGGATATAAGCTACCAGTGTCTGGCCAACTTTGAATTTCTAACTTTCTACAGCAAGGACGGTTTCTCCTTATTTAATACATAAAAAAGAAAACCCCGCATTTAATAAACAGTATCTCCAAAATCAGTACTGAACAGATGCATTATCAGGAAGCTGACACATCAAACCCAGATTTCTCACATATTGCCAATTTGTAAGACATCTGCAATATCCTGTGATTGTGTATCTGTGGAGAATACTCAACATATCACTTTGAGGCCAAGTTGTCAGAAAATTCAGGAAGACAGAGGAGCATAAGACTTTCCCTCAAGATGGGTATCATTCTTCTGTTTCAAAAATCCTCAGATCCAGATACACCTAGGTAAACTGAGGAAAATATACAGAGTAGAAAGCTGGGACGGGGTGGGAAGATGAAGCTAAGGACTCGGAAGGAGCATCTTAGGAATGGATGCTGGTACCCTGGGTGGGATGTAGTTGCTGGAGTCTCTTGGCTTGAGGGCATGGAAGAAGAGCTGGCCCAAAACCATGGTACATTTTTTTGGCATGGGCTTGAACTCAAGACCTGCGAGCTGTCTATGAGCTTTTTCATTCAAGGCTAGTGCTCTACCACTTTGAGCCACAGCACCATTCCTGGTTTTCTGGTAGTGGATTGGAGATAAGAGTCTCTGGCTTCAAGCCATGGTGTTCAGATCTCAGCTCCCTAAGTGGCTAGAATTACAGGTGTGAGCCTCTGGCACCCACCTCAAACCATGGTGCTTCAAATGGCACATGCTCGATTCCACATCCAGCACCCATTTCCTCAGTTCTTCCCAGGGACTCCTTGTGTTGCAGAAGGATAAACTGACCATTTAGTGGAAGCAGCTCTGACAGGGATTTCTAACATTTCATCGTGTGGCCAGAAATCAAGCTCTGCCTGATGAATGTGCCTTTGTGAGGCAGATGCAAAACCCACACGCGGAAGGTGAACAGGGACGTGAAGCTAGACTTAGGAGGAATCCTCCCTTAGGTGTTTGCTGTTTTTTTCTTTTGGGGGGAGTGGTTTCTTTCTTTCTTTCTTTTTTAGATGGAGTTTTACCATGTATCCCTGGTTGGCCTTGAACTCACTATGGAGTTCAGGCTGACCTCCCTCTTGCCATCCAATTACTAGACTCATAAGAAGTGCCACAAACCCTGGCTTTCTTTTCATTTCATGGGTAGAATTAGACATTTCTTTTCTTTTTCATGACTCAGTTGGCTGGCAATATCTTAAGCAGCAAGCTAAAGCTGCATTTTCTTTTAAACACACAAGGCTACTTCAGAAATGCAGGGCCTTCAAAGGAAGATGTGCATAGCAGTGGTCGGCAAAGGCTCCATAGCTATGTGCATATGATCATACAAAATAACATCTTATGAAAGGAACTCCAAGGAAAGCAAACAAGAGATATTTTAGTTGCTGTGTTTGTTTCCTTTTCCTTTTGTCTTGTTGTTTGTTTGTAGTTGGGAGGATAAGGGGGGCACAGAAAAGGTGGAACAAAGGGTGGGCAAGTATATACAGCAGTGGTATCACTAGACACTATATGGAAAATGAACGGTACATCTTGTGGGTGGGGATGGGAGGGAAAAACTGGGAGAGAGGGAGGGAAGGGAGACTGAGAAGGAATTGTACTCATTACCTGATTCATGTAACTGTAACCCTTCTGGTATCAATAAAATAAAAAAAATTAAATAAAAAGAAATGCGGGCTGGGAATGTGGCTTAGCGGTAGAGTGCTTGCCTAGCATGCATGAAGCCCTGGCTTCAATTCCTCAGCACCACATACACAGAAAAAGTTGGAAGTGGTACTTTGGCTCAAAGTGGTTGAGTGCTAGCCTTGAGCAAAAGGAAGCCAGGGACAGTGCTCAGGCCCTGAGTTCAAGCCCCAGGACTGGCAAATAAATATATATAAAAAATTTGTTATATTATATATATATATATATATATATATAAAGAAATGCATGGCCTTTTGAAATAACAGGTAGGCACTCAAGTGTCCATCATAGCCTTCATCTCCCTAAAATATAATGAAAGAGAAAATATAGAGTCATTGAAGAACCAGAAAAAAAGACACAATAAGTTCTGTTGTCTATCATAAACAGAACCATTATAACTGACTCATTTTAAGAAATGGGTCACAGCTCCAGCCTGGTTTATTACTGGTTATTTTGGAGATGGTCTATCAGACTTTTCTGTCCAGGCTGGCTTTAAACCCCATCAAGTGCCAAATGATGTTAAGACCATAAAAAATCATCAAACTTATTTTTAAATAATTGGTTCTTGTCAAACCATCACATGAACTCAACAGATGGTTAGCTAAGTAAGCAAACAGAGAAATATGATTATATGAAACAAATTTTTTTTGCCAGTCCTGAGGCTTGAACTCAGTGCTTGGGCACTGTCCCTGAGCTTTTTGTGTGTGTGTGTGTGCCAGTCCTGGGCCTTGGACTCAGGGCCTGAGCACTGTCCCTGGCTTCCTTTTGCTCAAGGCTAGTACTCTGCCACTTGAGCCACAGCGCCACTTCTGGCCATTTTCCATATATGTGGTACTGGAGAATTGAACCCAGGGCTTCATGTATACGAGGCAAGCTCTCTTGCCACTAGGCCATATTCCCAGCCCCCCTGACCTTCTTTTGCTCAATGCCAGCACTCTACCACTTGAGCCACAGCACCACTTCTGGCTTTTTCTGTGGATGTGGTACTGAGGAATCAAACCCAGGGCTTCATGCATGCTAGGCAAGCACTCTACCACTAAGCCACATTCCCAGTCCATGAAACAATTTCTAAGAACTGTTAGGCATGACTATATTTCAGGATGTCAAAGACAGGAACAGACAATAACTAGGTTCCTCAAGCTGAAGTCTTCTTTGATGGACCAAAAGAGAGAGAGAGAGAGAGAGAGAGAGAGAGAGAGAGAGAGAGAGAGAGAGAGAGAGAGAGAGAGAGAGAGAGAGAGAGAGAGAGAGGAAGACTAGCAACCACAGGGCTGGAAGGAAGACTCCAGAGGTAGATCGCTGGTCTGCCAAGCACAAGGCCCAACTTCAAACCTCAGTCCTGCAACCCCCCCTCCAAAAACATACAAGTCATAAAATCCGAAAGAGAAGGTAAACAAAACACTTTACTAAAAGGAAAATAATTAGCATATGACAAAATTAACCAAGAAAATACCTCACATTCTCAGACCTACAATTTGTGTTTGGATCTGAAGCATTTTCAATAGTTAATGATTAGATAATTCATAATGTGAAAGCATGCTAATAATTGTAATCAGTTTGTTGAGAAAGAAGCTTAATCATGAATTCTTCCCTCATACCAAATGATATGCATGCTTAACTATACCACATATTTGTGAAGAAGAAAATGTCATTTTGATTTAGAAATGTATTTGGAGTCCCTGATCTGGCTGGTTTCCTGCCATAAACCAGTTGTGGCGAGAAGGTGCTGGGACTCTGTTTTCCATGTGCAAAATAAAGGAGCTGAACTCCAGCTCTGAGGGCCCCTCGGCCAGGAGATTTCAGGTCAACTTCATCCTGTCTCTCGGACTTTGATGTGTAGGCTGGGCCTCTGTCCCCAGGAACGCGATGATCATAGTTCTCTGTCCCAGGGTCCTTGAGCTAAAGCATGGGTCTCTGCTATTTTTTCCCCTCCAGATTCTAGGCCACCGTTAGTCTTCTAGACCTTTGTGATCAGCAGAAATAGAATCCAAGCTCAGCAGGAGAGCCACATCATTTTAATTTTTCTAATAACTTGGTAAGGATAATTTTTTTTTTGGCCAGTCCTGGGCCTTGGACTCAGGGCCTGAGCACTGTCCCTGGCTTCTTCCCGCTCAAGGCTAGCACTCTGCCACTTGAGCTACAGCACCGCTTCTGGCCGTTTTCTGTATATGTGGTGCTGGGGAATCGAACCTAGGGCCTCGTGTATCCGAGGCAGGCACTCTTGCCACTAGGCTATATCCCCAGCCCTGGTAAGGATAATTTTAATAATCCATGTCAAATTGTCAAATTATTGTTATATAATCAATACAAACTTATCAATGACAGTTTAATTTTGTATACTATGTTTTGAACCTCTAGTGCTCTATCAACTTAGAACGTAGCTGCTTCTTTTTTTTTTTTTTTTTTTTTGGTCTGTCTTGGGGCTTGAACTGGGGGGCTTGGGTGCTGTCCCTGAGCCCTGGTTGCTTAAGGGCAGTGCTCTACCACTTTGAGGCATAACTCCACTTCTGGTTTTCTGGTAGTTAATTGATTCTTTTTCACTTTTTTATTGAGTTTTGAGAAGTAGCCCAGGAAAATCATATATATTGTTTTCTCAATACCCCATGTTTAACCACAAGTCTACGTATTGACTTACTCTAAAGAAATTATAGAGGAACACAAAGATATATGTTAGAGATTAAATTATTTTATAATATATGACAGGAAAAGTGAAAATAGCCAAAGTATTTAAAAACAAAGGATATAAACAATTTATGATACATCTGTGATGGCCGGGTTGCTGGGCCTCAGGATTTCCTTCCTCAGACCCTCCTGTGGGAAATCACAGTCGATGGGAAGGCTCCAGTAGTTTCTCTCTGGAACCACCGTGTTGGTGGTGGTAAGGCTACATTGCCTCTTGCTGTCTCCAGTCAGTGATCCAGCAGGTAAGGCACCAGAGCCAGACCATTCTTATTCAATACCAGAACTGTCCAGTGGACCACCTTTGTCCCCATCAGTGGGGGCAAGACCCTCTCAGTGCCATTCCTCCTGTCTATCCCTTCCTTCTCTCCATTCTCAGCATCCTGAGAAAGGACTCCTGCCCTTTCTCAGCTCTCCAGTCCTGAACTCTCTGTCTCTGTCTCTATCTCTGTCTCTGTCTCTGTCTGGCTCTGGCTCTCCGTCCTTCACAGGGATTTCCCTCAATGTCTCCTGTGCACTCAATCCTCTCTTAGTATTGGTTTCCTGGAGGAGCTGAAGTGACAGACAATCCACCCACCAACTATTAAGAGCTCTTTTCAAATATTATATTCATGCAAATGTTAAAGGATAGAAAAAAATATTCAGGATATAATAGCCCCAAACCTACCAGGATTCTAAAGGTATATTCAACATAGTCCTGAGTTTTTTAAGGTAATATGTGCATATGACTAAGTTCGTGCATATATATATATATATGCACACGTGTATATAATAAATCATATAATATAAATGTGTGCATATATATTTCATCTACACATATATATTGCATATTAAGAGCTAGTATTGCTGGTAAGTGAATTATGACTACCTGTCACTGTTTTTCTCACCCTTTATTTTAGTCATTCAGTAATAACATTATTAACATTATGATCAGAAAAAAGATAAGGTGCACATACACAATGTACCCACAGGATACTCAATACACTCTGAAGTACAACCCTGTCTGAATGGAACTCACTGGCTGGCCTCATCTTTGAGGGTCAATGAACAGCCGTCAGGCATAACTAAGCAGCAAGAAATACAGATTATAATGTCAATGCTTAAAATACGTGCGTGGCTGATTCCAGATGTTTTCAAAAGCCAATCTGCATTTAGGAATCTTGATGGAGCATCAGACAGGAACAAAACAGATGGAGTGCCAATCCTACTGAGCGTTGTTTTTGTTTCACTGTGTTTCAAAAGATTTCTACCAAGTCCATGTTTACCCAAATAACTTTATTCTTCATTTAATTGCTTAGCCACTAAGCAAAAGCACTGTCTGCTCTTGGCTTTGAAAGACGGGCAGCTTTTCTCCCAGATCCATGAAAAGGATCAGTGTGGGGAACCTAAGCTGACAGGGGGCATGTGCTCTGACCCACCCACCACCCGCACGGTTGTCCATCCACCATACCTATCCCTGCAGCTGCTGTTTTGGAGGAACTCTTATGAAGAGAAGTGTCAGAACAATCAAATACCACCATCAAAACCACAGCAAGCGCTACATACTGCGTGACTCCTTCATGCCAGGCAATATCCTAAATCTATTCCATGTATTAAATGACTCAATAATCTTGTTAAGAATCCTATAAGAGAAGTAGCTCCAGCATCGCAGGTTACGAGAAGGACGCAGCACTAGCGGGAGGTAAAGTAAGTTTGCAGATCCACATAGCGAGTGGCTGGAACAGCTGAATTACAAACACAGAAAGGCACAAAGGAGAAATCAGAGAACAAAAAGCAAGTATGTCTCTCCGGTCCACAGCCTGCTGTCCTTGACGGAAATGAAAGCTGGACAAGGCTAGATAAGCAGAAGGGAAGTGAGATTCCACTGGAAAGCTAATCAGTCAAAACAGACAAGAGGACAAGAACTTGAATAAATAAGGTAGGCAGAGGCTTTCAAGACTGAAGGGCAGACAGATAAAGTGTGGCAGACATGAACTAGGAGGGCAGGGGCTTTCCTCCAGCAAGTCTAAGGAACCATTCTGTGGCGAAGAGGCCAGGAAAGGAAGGGATGCGGATATGAAGCACATGAGGCAAACAAACAATCAATGGTTGGGTGGCATGACTGCCAGCCAAAAGGAAGGAAGGAAATGAAGAGGTGGAGATCTGAGCTCTCTGGGAAAGCAAGAGGCACAGAGGGGAAATGGCTGGCTGGAGAGGGAACTGCATCATTTCCTTTGCACTGTTATTCCAACTTCCTGTCTTCCTCGGTCACTCTGCCAACGAGTGGAAAGATGAATACTCCCTCAGTCTTCATTTCAGCAAACAAAATGGTGACACACCAGATGCCAAGTGTATTGAGTCCGATTGGCGGCTGGTCAGTTCTCTGTACATCCTTAGTATTTTAGGGGATTCCTGCTGAGAATGACAGATGAGTTTGGATGAGTAACTGCTAATTGCCACTTAAAGGAAGACTCTGCTTTTCAGGCTAAATGTGGCCATGAAATAAGATGTTTATAAGATGTTTTATGTAAGGACATATAGGTAGGGCTTGATACTTACTGTGTGTTCATGAATGGTGTCCTTGTGCTTAAATATACTCAATGCCTTCCCACTGTTAACAAAACAAGGAGTCCACACACCTGGCCTGCCACTGGAAACCCACCATAGTCCAGCTCTTATTTGTACTTCCACAGAAGTGACTAAGTCTTCAATCCTACATAGAAATGCCAAAAAAAAAAAAAAGCCCACGTAAGAGGATTTATGAATTAAAGGACAAGAGTCTCCTTCATCACCCAGCTTAGTCAGGGATCATAGAAGTTTATCTACCAACTAAGTCTCCAGACCCAGATGGGAGAGGAGAGGTGGCATCCTGAGTTGCTTCCTAAAGTACGGCCATGTCTGGATGAGATGGGATCACTGGAGAGCAGCTTTCGCATGAGGCAGTGGCAGAAGAGGAAGGGAGACCCTAGGAAATCCCACAGCAAAAAAAAAGCAAGCTAGTAAAGCTGATTTCTTATTTCAAGTAGAGAATGAAGTTTGAGTCTGGCGTTTTAAGGTAGACAGCAACAAGTAGGCAGGCTTAAAAGTAAGCAAATTAATGGGCTGGGAATGTGGCTTAATGGTAGATCACTTGCCTAGCTTGCATAAAGTACTGGGTTCAGTTCCTTAGTATCACATAAATAGAAAAGGCTAGAAGTGGCTCTATGGCTCATGTTCAGTGCCCAGGCACTGAGTTCAAGCTCAGGGACTGGAAAAAATATGTAAACTTGGCAAAGACTGATAGATCTGCTGAAAAAGCTGCTGCAGACATAATTCTCTTGGGCCTACATTCCAGAGACCAAAGCTCATTTTCCCACAACTACTCTATAGCCTCAGGGGAAAGAATCTGTTTTACTTTATTATTGTCCTTGCCATGTGCAACTATCCAACCCTCTCCCCTTGTATACTCAGATCACACCCTTGGAGATCTATTGCCAGTTCCAAAGGTGGCCATGTCACTCAGACCTGCTTAGCCCATCTGAATATCAGTCTTTTGGCCAAAGTGATTGGTTCCGAGTTGGGTCATGAGCCCAATAAAAACCAAAGGAAGCTAGATAGATACTGGTGGCGCATCCAATCCTGGGAGTCCGGGATTGGAAGGAATACAGTTCCAGGCCAACCCTAGTAGAAAAGTCTTTTGAGACTTCATCTCAAAAAAGAAACCGGGTGTGGTGGCATATATCTGTGTTTGCAGCAACAATGGGAAGACTCCTATAGGATCTTGCTCCCAGGACAGAAAGTGAGACTACCTCAAAAATTTCCTATACAAAAAGTATGGCTCAACTATAGCCTAGCAAGCAGAAGGCCCTGAGTTCAAACCTCAGCTGCTTGGGGAAAGCAAGAGTTCATCTACATAAGCAGCTGTTTCCATCTTGTCCTCATTTGACTTCAGATGAGAGGCAGTTAACCAGAGGTTAACTTGCTTCCAGAGGTGGCTTCATGCCTCACCTTGGGGAGGTTGCAAGGGGTTTAGGGAGACACGTTACGTGCCCCTGTCCCAGACCCTTGAACTCTGCTTTCTCCAGAATATCCTGGTTCCCTTTCCTGCCCACTGCCAGCAGAAGCTGTAGTGTGGAGGCAGCCACTGTCCGGGGCAGGCCGCCGGGTGGGATGGCTTCTCTAGTCTGCTCCATGCTTTCATCCCCTCCTCGTTAGGGTACACACGCCACCGGATGATCAGCCACGTGAGCAAACTGGAGGCGAAAATGCTTCATGCTGGTTCAAGTATTAACCAAGAAAAAGGCATTTAGTCTCCTGTGTTGCAAATTATTCTTTTGGGGTGTGTGTGAGGGGGCGGGGTATTATCATGTGAAAAGTGAGCCCTTAGAGTCCTCCTCCCCCTCCCCCTCCCCCTCCCCCTCGTGCTGAGGAATTGAACCTGGGGCTTTGTGCATGCTAAGCAAGCACTCTACCACTAAGCCACATTCCCAGCCATTTCTGGTACCTTCTAAGTGCCAGCCTACATCACTCTAGAGATTAGGTACTGCTGTCTCCAGTTGGTTCAAGTGCTTTAGCTAACGCATTTGTCCCTTTCTACTGCAGCCCTATAAGGCTGTCACTGAAAACCTAGTCATGGTGACGTCAGCAGCCTTCTTAACAAGACAGAGGCCTGGAAGTCTCAGCGGAAACCATCTGTGATGATTGATTTTCATTGCCTGAGGGAGAGTTAGAGCCCACCTCTGGGTGTCTAGAACATTCCCAAAGATGGTCAGATCACAAGCACTCTCACTTAATGACTTCATCCATGTTGTATCCTTGGGCATTGTTGAGAAAGGAAGATTGATCTGAGTTGGAGGAAGCAGGTCACTTGTATCTTGTCCCTACTCTCTTCCTGTCTTCCTGTCTGCTTCCTGTCTGCCATAAGGTAAAAACCTTCTCACAAACTCTTGCTGCCATAATTTTCTTCCTAAGCACATGGGGCCGCATGCTATGGACTAGACCCTGTAAAGCAGTGAGCCAAAATAAGTCTTTCCTCCTTTAGATTGTTCCTGTCAGGTGTTTGGGCACAGAGGTGAGGAAAGTAACACCTTCTGACTCGGGTTAGGAATTTGGCTTTGCAAGTTTTCCTTCAATTCCGAGTCTTCTGAGCAGCCCTGCGGGGCCCTACCTCTGTCAAGAAGATGTCCCCAGGAGGCCATCGGCAGCTAGAAAGGGCGTGGTTTACCTAAGCAAAGGCTGCCTATACTTGGCTAAGCAGAAGGCCTCCACCGCAAGTCAGGCTAGGCAGATCGGTCACTCACAGATGGGCAGGAAGGGGAAAGAGAAGTTCCAGACCCCGAGGCAGCCATGCCCCAGGCCTTAGGAGGTAAGTTGTCCAGGAAAAAAGAGTCTCACCAGTATGCACTCACATCACAGCTCAGAAACCCCGAGAGCCCTCCTCCCTGGGTTCCATGTGAAGTTTCTGGAAATAAGCATTACTTAATATCCTCACCAGGAAGGCAAGATGACACGGTGGAATTGTTAGACACCCTCCTTATCTGAGGCGTTGGCATCCTCCATAATCTGAGGACTGTGAGGGAGAAGGGCCAGCAGCAGGAGGGCCATGGCTATGAGGGGATCATCTCTCTACGTATCAGGCCTTACAGTAAACGCACGGGCTTGCGGAGACCTGGGTGGCAGCAACAGCATGCTTTTCTCTAGGTCTCCTCATGGTTAGGCCGAAGGCTCGGCTTACTTGCCTTTTCCTGGAAGGAGTTCTGACGGTCCAGCTCTTAAGAGGCAGCCAGTGCGCTGCTGCTATACTCTTGCTCTCTAGTCCACAAGAGCCACCTGCGTCTCAAAGCTGCTTGAGGCGACTGGCCAGGAAGTTCGTCCCTGCTCCCTCTCCTGCCCTGCGCCTTCGCTCAGTCTGCTTCGCATTCTCCACGGAGGCCTCATCCAAAGCCTTCATCTGTTTGACTGGACATGGGGCTTTCAAGGCTCCTGGGCTAGTGGGTGAATCTAGGCAGTCTGTAGATTCTGCCTGGAGCCCAGACTCCTGTGTCTCCTGTCCTGGGAGCCCTGGAGAGCAGAGCAGCTGCTGTAGTTTTGCTTCTTGAAGTACAACTCCAAGATCACGGCCACCTGCAGACATGGCTGGGCTGCTGCCCTACTTAAAACTGCTGAGCTTTCTTGTAATTGTGCTCAACAGTGGGGAAGAAGCAGTCCTCCTGGAACAGAGTGCTTTCCAGAACCTTTCATCTGTTATCTAATCATTGGAGGTTGTGATTGCAGTTGGATATCTCTTCTTAAAGAGGAAACAGCCCCGATTTCAAGGCCAGGGAGTCAGAGAGTTGTCTAAGGATTGCTTCTAGATGAAGCAGGGGTTGGGTCTATGAGTGGAGTGCCCGGGAGGAAGCCTGAACGGGAATATGACAGTTAAGGGCCATTGAGAATTCGTCTCTGCTTTTCTTTAATGTTTATTCTTGTAAGTAATTTGTAAAAATATGATATTAAGTAAAACTTGCCATAGCTTAGCCATTTTCTTTACAGGAAAAAAAAAACAGTCAAGTGCATCTCTAAGCATTTATGTCAACCCTCTGTGTATGGAAAACAACTGGAGACAGAAAACAATACAAATGTTGAAGGCCCATGCCCATAAATCCTGGGCCTAGCAATCTGTTCTGTTAGACCTTGGGTGTTAGGGAAGGTCTAGTCCAGTGGCTGTTAAATTTCAAAGTGCACATAAATCTCCTCAATCAACTGGTGTGCGGGGAGATTGCACTATCAGTGATTCTAATGAGCTCCAAGGCAAGGCCGGTGCCGCTGGCACATGAACTGCAGAGCACAGAGCACACACCATCTGCTCAGACGCTCACCGGATGTCATTCAGACCCCTACTGCAGGCCACGCACTAGAACACGGGCCTTACACACCTCACCCGTTAGTCTCTGCATATTCTCTATGAGAATCAGTATTGTTATAATAAGAAAATCAAGATTCAGAAAGTGATGCAGCTAGCAAGTGGCTGCCGTATTTTCCTGTTGCTGCTTTAACTAAATGGCGACACACGTAATGGTTTAAAACAAGAAAGCACTGTCTTATGATTTTGTGGATGAGATATTCTAAAACCAAAACACTGACAAGGCTGCATTCCTCTGTAGGGACTTTGTTCTTTTGCCTCTCCAGCTTGTAGAGACCATCTGCATTCCTTGGCTTGTGGTCCCTTCATCCATCTGTTTCAAAGCCAGCACATTCCCGATGACACTTTCCCTTCACTATTTTTCTACCACAGTTGAGAAATGTTCTCTGCTTTTAAGAACCCATGTAAATAGATGGGCCCCCACTGGGTAAAATGATACTCTTTCCATCACAGACGCTGTTCCCTTTGCCATGTAAATGAACAGACTTAGTTTCTTGGAAACAGAACAGCTTGGGGAGGGAGTATTATTCTGCCTTCCACACTGGAAAAAGGAGGATTGGGAGTTCAGAATCGTCAGGTCTATCTGATTGTAGCCCTAGGCTCTTTCAGAATACACTAGAAACAGCAGTTACATAGTGTTGTTCTGGTGGCCAAATCACGAATGGAGTGCAGTTGTAGGCAGCCTGAGTTCCAGTCATTTAGAACTTAGCCATGTACAATTTAGTGCTAATCATTACGAATCATTTTGCATCTTCTTTAGACTCTGCCAAATCCAGTCCTACAACCCAGCATGATGGGTTCATGTCTGGATGAATACAAAGCCATAAAGAAGCAGAGAGAGAGATTTACATCAAGTAAGGAGAAAGCCTGGGAGTTATATCCAAAGCAGTGTCCTTCTCAAACAAAGGAAGTGTGTGGATTTTAGTTGGGAAGCCTACACATGTATACTATGAGGAAAGCCCTTTTGGTGTGGGTTCTTTTCTTTTTTTTTGGCCAGTCCTGGGCTTTGGACTCAGGGCCTGAGCACTGTCCCTGGCTTCTTCCCGCTCAAGGCTAGCACTCCGCCACCTGAGCCACAGCGCCCCTTCTGGCTGTTTTCCATATATGTGGTGCTGGGGAATCGAACCGGGAGCTTCATGTGTAGGAGGCAAGCACTCTTGCCACTAGGCCATATTCCCAGCCCGTGTGGGTTCTTTTCTAAGCAGCTCGGTTCAAGAGCATAGTTCTAAGAGCATAGTTTCTAAGAGCATAGTTCAACAAGGGAAAATGGTGGGCACATTTTGGAACATGCTTAGCGCCAAGTTACTGTGTTAATTTACTTCTGTTACTGATTTTAGCTGTGGCTAAAATATCCAAGACACCAACTTAAAGGAGGAAAGATTTACCTAGCTCTGGTGTTTCTGAACCAGTGGTGAGGCAGAACACCGCTGCTACATATGTGGGGAGGGGAGGGGGAAGGGGCTGGGGTGGGGTCTGGTCACCTTATGGAAGACAGGAATCAGACCAAGTTATGGGGACCACGTATAACCTTCAAAGTCATGAACCCAATGATGTGTTTCCTGCAATTCCCAAAGCTTCCAGGAACGCTTCTGGTCACACAACATAAAAATAGTGGACAGGAATGCCTCTGGGAAAACTTGAACTCCTCCAAAGTTTTAGCTGAAAACATAAGAACATTTAAAAGTATATTCATATAGAAGTTTTCTCCCAAAGGTACCTGCCTAGCTTGGTGGCAAGCCCTTTTGTACCCCTGCACTGCTTTGTGATAACTGAAACTCAAATCCTGGTTCCTAGTCATTCTTTAGTAGAACTTAAAAATAGGGGGGCTGGGGCTGGAGATATAGCCTAGTGGCAAGAGGCCCTAGGTTCAATTCCCCAGCACCACATATACAGAAAACGGCCAGAAGCGGCGCTGTGGCTCAAGTGGCAGAGTGCTAGCCTTGAGAAAACATAGCCAGGAAAAGTGTTCAGGCCCCGAGTTCAAGCTCCAGGACTGGCCAAATAAATAAAGAAGCAAATAAAGGCTGGAGTGTGACTCCAGTGATACAGCACTTGCCTAGATATCTCAAGGCCAAGTTAAATCCCCAGCAATCCCCGTCCCCTCAAAAATACATTAACATTAAGGAACACCTTTATAGTTTGGAAATGATTTGGACTTTCAAGATCAGTAGAAGAGTCTAGAACACTGGCCTCCACTGCTGGAAGCTGAGGATGCTAAAGTGTATGTTCACCTGCTTGCTCAGATTCCAGCCCCTGCCTAGCCAGGCCACCTGAGTGCCGAGGTTTAGGCCCTAAACCACGCAAAACTCACTGCATGCTTACTACATGCAGACCTAGACTATGTCTATGTATTGTTTTATTGGTGATATTGGGTTTGAACTCAGAGCTCTGAGCTTGCTAGACAAATGCTTCAACCTGAACCACACTCCAGCCCTTAGATTTTATTATCATATCAGCATTCTTCAACATTGGAGCTCCCAGCTACAAGACATACTAGCAACGGGGAAAGGTGAATGGAGAATGTGACTGTTTCGCTGGTTTCTTTAAAACCCACCTGCTGTGGGTTAACGTTTTCTCTGTCCATCTTCCCTCCCCCCGCCCCACCTTCCCCCCCACCCCAATTGTTGAAGGCTTAAATTCAGTACTTTGGAATGTGATCTTATTTGGAAGTGGGACCCTTTCAGATGTAATTCCGTAAAATAAGTTTATGCTGGAGTAGGGTGGGCCTGAATACAAGTTGACAGAGTCCTTACAAGGAAGAGAGATGCTAGAAAGAAGATGGCCATGTGACAAGAGGCAGAGACAAGGCAAGGAACAAAAAAGGAATGCCAGCAAACACCAGAAAAGAAGAGGCATGGGAAGCTGTGCTTACAGGTCACAGAAGGAAACAATCCTGCCAACGCCTACCTAGTTACCAGGGCTCTAAGAGAATACACTGTGCTTGTTGTCAGCCACCTGGTTTATAGTGCTTTGTCAGGACAACCTTAGCAGATTTACACTGTCCTTCAGGATGTTGTTGCAATTTAGTATTTTTCACATTAGAGAAGGTTCTGGAAAGAATGTAGCTTCTACACTTGGACACACTGCCTTAGAGAAGGAATGGTTGAGAGTACAATGTTACTTAAAGCATCTCCTATTTTGCAAAACACTATCTATTATAGAGTGGAGTGCAGCCTGTGGGATATTTCCTAGTTCCTAAAGAAGTCTCTAGAAGGGAACATGGGGACGCACCACTGTGCCGGCAGTGTTAGCACTTTGCACGCTGACTTTGCACAGTAGTTCTTTTTTAGGAAGACAAGCACTATCCCAAAGCCCTCTTCCTGTGGGCAGTGGTTCTGCCAAGGGAGGAGAAAAGGATAAACAGCACCACCACCAAGAAGCCTCAGTTACAATCTGTCCTCGGTGATCAGTCCACCTCGAGAAGCAGTGATCTTCACACCTCCATCCTTACCGCAGCACGAATCTGCCCAGTTACTAGTTGTTTTCCATTTGGCCATTGCTCCAGGGTCAGGGTGTACAACAGCTCTAACACGGGCACCACAGTCACTTCTGCGTCTTGTGTCACTCCACTGTCCCTTACACGTTTCCTCTGCAGCCTGGGGTTCAGGCTTCACTGCCCTTTCAGACTCCAAGAGGGATGGTTTTGTTCTTTCTCTTCTAGACTCCAGGGCTCTCTGCCCTCTACTGCGCCTCATCCTGTACCCCTGAGCCTTTGTGTACTGTTCTGTAGCTTACCCTCCCGCTACCTCCTCCCCCCCCTCCAGAGCACACCCCCCCCCTCCAGGTCGCACCTGCAGCACGCATGCTCGGTGCTCCAGGGCATGGGCCCACTTTACCTGTCTTTGCAGACCTATTTGATAGATGTCTTTCTCAGAAGATACAAAGCGCTAAGCAAACCAGTGCTGTCTGCTTTTGTTTTTCATTACAGCACTTCACACTGGCTGGTTCTATGTATGCATTCAGTAACATTTGTTCAGTGCAAGTGGAATGACTTCTGATTTTCACAACCACCTGGAAAGGAAGCTATTGTTCTCCTTTTAACACGGAGAAAACTGAAGCCACTCAGCAAAGTTAAATTATTTAAGATGCAGATAATCAGACTCATGCAGTGGCTTAGGTCTTTTCATCTCTTCTAATAAGACCATAAGGGGCTTATAAATAACAGAAATTTATTTTTCACAGTTGCAGAATCTAACTTCAAGGCAGATGTGAGGGTCATCTTCCTCACAAGTGGCCCCCTCATGGTAGAAAGGCAAGTGAGCTCCCTAAGGTCTCTTTCAAAAGTGCATTAATACCACTCATAAGACCCTCCTCTTCCTAGGTGTGGGTGGCTCACGCCTGTCATCCTAGCTACTCAGGAGGCTGAGATCTGAGGACTGTGGTTTGAAGCCACCCTGGGGAGAAAAGTCCATCTGACTCTTATCTCCAAGTAGCCACAGAAAGATGGAAGTGGAGCTGTGGCTAAAGTGGTACACTATTATAACCCTGAGCACAAAAGCTCAGGACAGTTCCCAGGTCCAGAGTTCAAACCTCAGGACCTGTGAAACAAAAACACCCCCCTCATAACTTGGTCACCACTCAAAAGCCCCAGCAGCATTGCCTCGAGAATGACAATTTCAACATATTAACACTCAAATGTCACAAGAATATTCTGTGCCAAACTAAAGGCAAAGGCAGGGTAAGGATGCCCTTCATACGGGTGAGAAGAGGAAGTCTATGGAATGCCTGGCTCTTCACACACTCACACACACACACACACACGCGAGAAATGAGAAGCTGAGGCAGGCGGATGGAGAATTTGAGGCCAGTCAAGGCTACATAGTAAAAGTTCAGTTAGTCTGGACTACATACATAGTAAAGACTGTCAATGATGCTTGGATCCCAGCTACTTGAGACGCACAGATTGGAAGACAGCAATTCAAAGCCAGCCTGAGCAAAAAGTTAATAGTCTCCATCTCAACAAACAAGCGAGGCAGTAGAGTAACAGGTAGGAGGATCACAATCATGTGTCCTTCTTTTTTGCCCCAGACAAAAGTGAGATCCTATCTGAAAAATAACCAGAAGTTAAATGGGATAAGGGTATGGCTCAAGTGGTCCAACACCAGCCTGAGTTTAAAGGCTACAAAAGAATAAGTCACTGACCATGTAAGATGCTTAGTTCTTACGTTTTTACACCACTTGGAAGTTATTTGAAAAATAATGTTGAGTAATTTTACTTCACTAATGACCAAGTTGGGTTATTTATGTAACAGGACATATGGAGACTAGATTTCTTGTTTAAGCTCCAAAATACAAAGAACTTGGCGTCTTTTCACATCTTACCAGACAAACTGGACAGACTGAAAACCAGGGAGTCTGCTTAGACTCAGTAGGGAACTGAGTTGCAAGGCAATTTTCTCCCTTAAATGTGGCATGATGGGAAATCCAGTTATGAGGATGTGGTTTAAGGGGAGCTCTGGCAAACCACCGGGTAGGTCGTGTGGAGAACCACAGTCCTGGTTGTAGGCAAGTCCCTTGCCTCTATGAGCATCATCTGTAGAAACCCCATGGGTTTCTCATGGCCAAGGTCACAGAAGGATCTCTAGGGAAGAGTACTACTACTGAATAAGCACTGCAATAAGCACCCAGAGCTTGCTCCACAACCAAAGCCTGCTCCCAAAGTACTAAGTGGAGGGGCAAGGGCATGTCTCACAGACCAGCTCCTTCTTCTCTTCCTGTTTCACCCAGGAGGACAAGCTAACATTTCCCAGAAGACAAATGAAAAGTCCCAGGCCCAAAAAGACACATGAGACTCATCCAGGCGCTCACACCTGTAATCCTTGCTACTTATAAGGAGGCTGAGATCTGAGTATTGCAGTTCAAAGTCAGCCTGGGCAGGAAAATCTGTGGGACTAATTTCTAATTAACTACAAAAAAAAAAAAGACAGAAGTGGAGCTGTGGCCCAAGTGGTAGAGCTCTAGCCTTGAGCTACATTCAGGGACAGTGCTCAGCCCTGAGCCTCAGGACCAGCACCAAAACCAAAACAAACAAAAAAACAGAAGACAAGTGAGAATCAGACAGCAAGAATACTATCTTTCCAGACCTCCAGCTCTCACCACAGAGCCACAGAAAGGGCCGCAAGACACTGGATCCCTCAGGAGGAGTCAGGGAAAGCCAAAGCCAAGGGGGAAAACAAATCAAGGGCCCTGGAGGAGACTGAAGCCCAGCACGAGTGTGCAATGCAGTGCCTAGACTTACTCACGCAAACCCTGCCACCATACCACAGCTCCCATTATCGCCACATGCACAGCCAGCCACAAGAACTACAAGGCATGCCATGCCAGAAGTCAGAAAAGATCCAGTGAGCTTCAGAACTAGACTGATATGACCCACAGACCTGTCAGAAGGGAGTTTGAAATAACATTAATATATAATGGGATCAAATGGGAAGAGGAGACAACATACAATAAACAGGCTATGTAAACTGACACAAAAAGTCTAGGAACTAATCCTAATGTAAATGCTATAAGTCAACAACACTGTAACAGAAATATACAGGGTTGGAGGGAGAATATACCTAGTATTATCATATTTCAATTGCAGAGAGCCAAAGATAGAGAAATGTCTTAGAAGAAGGAAGCTGGAGGGGATTTTGTTCTTACTTTTAAAGGAATAAGGGTAACAATTACATTAAGCTTTTCATCAGAAACTTTGCACATGTAGATGGGTATCTACTGTGGACTCAGGAGGCTGAATGAGGTAGGAGGGTCAGAAGTCTGAAGCCAGAAGGAAAGGAAGACAGGAAGGAGAGGGGAATGAGGGGAAGGAAATAAGGGGAGGGAAGAAAGGGAGGAATTGAGGGAAGAAAGGAAAGAAGAATAAGAGGGAGGGAACGAAGGAACGAAGGGAGGGAGGGACTTACCGATCAATATCTAGTAACACAGGCAAACTACCCCTCAGACAGGCAATGACTTCAACTTCTTCCCTGGAACTCCTCCACAAAGGCTGAGATCAAGGTCAAATAGGTGACACCTGTTATGGACCATTTATTATGCAGACCTCTGGGCCCCAGCCCCAGTTCCCTGTCTATTTAAGTGTGTGGTTCGTGTCTGTACCCCAAAGGCAGCTCAAGATGTATTGACATGCTGTCTTCCTGTGGCTGCCATGTGATGAATCTCCCGGCTGTCCTTCACCATGTCTCTTTATGGTGTGTAGAGTTCAGTGCTTGGATCTGACATGTGGAACTCCAGGAAAAACTCCTGGAGTTTGGGCAATTCCGGTTTCAGGATGAGCATCAGAAATAAATGAAGGTCAAATCCTATCTTTGATTTTTCAAAATTCCTAATTGGCCTGAAAGATAATTGTTAGAGAAAGACCATAACTAATAATATATTCCTACTGCAAAGTGAAATAAATGATAGCATCTTCCTTAGGAGGGAGGAATAGGGAATACCAGATTGGAAGATATCTACAGAACACACAAAATGTTAATTGAAGGAAGTTATTTATATCAGTTAAAATGTTACTGTAAACTCAGGCAAACAATCTTTTTTTTTTTTTAAAGAAATGTAATTGGGACCATGTTAGACTAAGTGTGAAGGATTCAGGGCCACAGGCATCACCTTTCTGGACCCAGGTTTCTTCATCTGTGAAATGATCCTGTTAGAGTAAGTCATCTGTCTGATCGCTTTCCTGTTCTGCAATTTTATTAGTAGAAAATAAAGTCAATCAGTAAGTCCACCTTCTTCCTTTTTAGTAACTATCTACAAGGAAGAGCCTTTAAAAACCATCCATTCCCTCATCTATTATTTCACTAAGTCTGGGTTTTCATATATTCAAATTGTGTACCTTTGGCAGCCTCCCTGGTACCTACGGTGAGAGAGTGGACGCGCTTCACCTGGCTTAGTACTGCAGTGTGCTGGAAGGCTCACACTCACACAAGCTCAAAGGAAAAGGCCATTTCAGGTATTGGGCTGCCAGGGCCAGCACAAGACATGTGCCTTTCAATAAAAAAAGAAAAAAAGAAACATAGCTGCTGTCCCTGACTAAATAGAGCTCATAATTAGTTTGTGATTACCTCTAAATATGTCATATAGACATACTTCCCTGACTGTCAATACATTTCTGAGTTGGTGAACATTTTTATGGGCTACAACATCTCTGTCAATCAAAAAGTTTTACTCTTCCAGATTACTGCTTAAGTTGCGGCATTCACTAAAAAAGAAATCAAACCACTCTAGGGATAGCTGAGAAAGCTGTGGAAAAGACCTGCCCTTCTAGAATGAGATGCTGATATAGCTTCTTCAGTTGAAAGCTATTAAGAAAAAGCAAGTGCTCGCTTACAGTTCTGCTACAGCCTCCTTCCCGGCCTTTACTGCTCTAACCCTCTGCAAGAAAAATCCCCAAGCACAGCTCTAGCCAAAAGGCCAATTTTCTACTTTAAACCTACCTACTGTCCAGCAGATAAAAATGCCTTAAGCCTCCCTATACTTACAAATCTTCTAACAGCTCCTTGCCTACTATTTTTGCCCTCCTGGAAAATTAAAGTGTCATAAAAATCAATGTTTCACTCTGAAGGAAAAAGGGCCGGATACATGGATACATTCCTTTCTGGATTAGACTGTTCTTCAAAGCACAACTAGCTAAACAAATTCTAGCACACAGGCCCAGATGGGTTGGATGTAAGCGTTAAGTGGAATCAAGAGCAAAATGTTCCTCCTGATTTATCTTTGACTAATCAAGGACTCTCCATTTAGGGTTAGAAGTCTGAAATATGAAATAAATTGAAAAGGAGTGTGTTCATGGAATAAGCATCATTTCTCTTACCAGTAGTTGAACTGTTTAACCGGAACTAATACACTTGCTATAAAAGTTGTGTTAATGAACAGAATTTTGTACATCATTATGTTATAACTGAGCATATAAACTCAATACACCTTCTTTTTGAGGGTTTTTTTTTTGTTTGTTTTTTTGCCAGTCCTGGAGCTTGAACTCAGGGCCTGAGCACTGTCCTTGGCTTCTTTGTGCTCAAGGCTAGCACTCTACCAACTTGAGTCACAGTGCCACTTCTGGCCTTTTCTATATATGTGATGCTGAGGAATCGAACCTAGGGCGCTTCATGTATATGAGGCAAGCATTCTTGCCACTAGGCCATATTCCCAGCCCCTTTTTCTGAGTTTTTAACAAAGCTTATTTTAACCTATACATTTTTTAAAAAGTGAAACAAATTCTTCCCTTAAGATAAAAGTGTTCACTATTTTTTTTTTCATTTTCTTCAAAGCAGCTGCTTTAGTAACATTAGCAATGGCACTATAATGAAGCCTGTCAGGAACTGGAAGAACCAGAGCATGTCTGGGAATCTGATATTATGTTAATCGAGATAGATAATGCTTCAAATGAAAATAAGCCTACCAGAAGATGTCATTCTTAAATCAGTATTGTGGACTGAATAATAGCAAAAACTATCACATGAAAGGAGCACTCAGCTTTTCAATGAGGGAAAAATGAAGGGTAGTTCAGAGCTACTTCCTGCAGTACTGCCCCTGCTAGGGCAGAGCGGCAGAGCACAGAAGCAAGCCTCCTTTTCGAATACACCAGGCAACGTTGATGCAAGGTAAATAATCAGACACATCAGTCAAAGGTGAGGTATCTTTGGAAAATTTAATTGGGCCACATTTTCTTTCTCTTGCTGAAAACATCTAATACCCCCGGACATTTTGGGTTCCACGGCTTACAAAGCGGCAGTGGGTTTCCCGCACTTACATACGTTATCCAACTTTCTGTAGAAAGATAAGAATTTCCAATCTTGCTTTTAAGTTATTTCCTAAAAATACTTTAAAAATACCACAAATGGCAAGTGAAATGAAGTAAGGCTCTATTTTCTCCTTTCCCCTTCCTAGGTACTGCATGATGGAGAAAGGAAGGAAGACCGGTGATATCAGTGTCTGCCATCCCGGGGTGCTGCGAGTCAGCTCAGACCCAGGCCAGCAAAGCTCCACAGCCCTGCAGACTGCGAGTCACAGGCTCCTGGGAGACTCGGGGCTGCCCCGCCATTCTTAGTGCACACAGGGCTGCTGGCCCTCAGGAGCAACCCAGGAATGAAAGACCAGGGGTCTCCCACCTGGCCCTGCGGTACCAAAGCTTCACTTCCGGAGGCCTTACAGTGTACATGCACGTATTAAGTACAGTTACTGAAAATAAAATGAGAAAAAAAAGTGCCTTTACTAGTTTATCAAATTACTAGAAAGAAAATAAAAGCATTTGTCTGAGAAAACATGTGTCCTATGGCAGATGAAAACAACTCCCTTGCAAGACATTTTAGTGATGTATATTTGTCACTACCTATGTATTTTTACCTGGTACACAGATTCCTGTAGTTGTAGTTTTTAGACAGCTTTGTCATTTTTCAAACTTGTTTCATTAGCTTAAAAAAAGGACAAAGCAGCCAAATTTGGCCAACTTGTTGCAAAAGACATTTCAGACATTAATCTTCACCTTCTTGTGTTTTAAAAGCACATGATTAAAAGGTCACCAAACAGTCTTCTTCTTACCAGGAAACTAAGCAGCTATTGTCATTAAATGTACCTCTAGTAAACATGGGGCCCTTTATAAATATAAAATTAAATTCTTTTAAGGAATAGGTTTGTAGTTTTCGTTACGTGGGATTTATACTTTGTAGTTTAAAAAACGCGTGGGCTTCCCTTCTTCCCTTCCCTTCAGCAGGCTCTCACATACGGGTGGGGGCTGGGGGATTCATTCGGCTGGGGATTGTGGCGGCAGCCACACGGCCTGTGCTCCGCTCTTAGAATCCTTGCAGAAACTCCTGCAGCTGGGTGACGATTTCCGTGTCCACCGTCTCCATGAGGGACTGGAAGCCTTGTTCTCCCAGCATCTCCTGCTGCGCCTTGAGCTTCTCGTAGATGAACTGCTGCAGTGACACGGTGTGCACAGGGTCCTTCAGGGCCAGCTGTGGACAGAGAGGTGCCAGACCATCAGACAAGCACAAGCAATGCCTCCAGGCTTGGCAGAGGCTTGGCGGCCTCTTCCCCAGCGCTGCTCTGCCTCTCTCCTTTGAAGGGATTCTAATATCAGGGCAGAAGATCTCACTCAATTGACTAAGTCATTAGCCTCAGTTTTCTCTAGCCCTCTGAACACTAGGGCCTGATTAGAGTTCTGATTAGCCTAGTTTCTCATGGGACAGGAGCTCATCTCACTAAGGCAATAAAACCCTAAAAGGAACAAACATGCTAAAGAGCATTTCAACACAAATGACTAGGAATCTCGTTAGGAAGAATATATCATATTCTATAATACTGCATTATGTAAGATGGTATACAATGATACACCATACTAGTATGGGTTTTCTTGGGGAAAAGGTATTTCATATAATCGTTTGTGCTTTTAAAATTAGCAACAGGCTTATAATTTTTAAAATTTTCTTCAAATTGGTAACTCCCATATGCAGTATACTTCTTTAAAAGAGGATATTTAATTTTGCCTACATTGAAGTACAAGTCCCTTATTAAAAAAACAACAACCCACCACAATTAGTATTATTTATTGGTAGTTTCTTGAGAAAAAAGCACGGATGAAAATATAGAAAACTGCCAAAAGTATAGTTCCCCAATCGGCCAGATTCTTCCTCTACACATCTAATTTTATTTACATTCAGCAAATACATTGCCAAAGTCTCCAAATGAACAGCAGCAAAGTTTCTGAACTCTGTGACTGCAACAAGTAAGGGGGCAATAGCGAGGCTGCCCGCTTTCTGATTCTCAGTAAAGACACTGATGCCACCAGGCAATGAATCTGAATTTTCAATTAAAAATCAAACCAGGGCTGGGGATATAGCCTAGCGGCAAGAGTGCCAGCCTCGGATACAGGAGGCCCTAGGTTCGATTCCCCAGCACCACATATACAGAAAACGGCCAGAAGCGGCGCTGTGGCTCAAGTGGCAGAGTGCTAGACTTGAGCGGGAAGAAGCCAGGGACAGTGCTCAGGCCCTGAGTCCAAGGCCCAGGACTGGCCAAAAAAACAAAAAAAAAATCAAACAAAAAAAACCCCCAAACCAAACAGAAAACAAACTCAGAGTCATCACTTTATTTAGTGTCAAGGATATATGCAACAGAATCTTCTCTTCCAGAGTCTTTTGATTAATATGAATTCACCTGGTGGAACAAGTCTTAACTTGGGTGATTAACGTTTGTACTCTATCACAGGAAGAAGTTAGCCATGGGAGAATGCCAGGTTATCAATTTGCATCTTGACTGCATCCCAGTTGGATTATTTCATTATTTCCTATCTTCTCCAACTGTGTTAGTGTCACTTGCAACACTGTAGGTTTTTTTTTGTTTGTTTGTTTTTGGCCAGTCTTGGGGCTTGGACTTAGGGCCTGAGCACTGTCCCTGGCTTCTTTTAGCTCAAGGCTAGCACTCTGCCACTTGAGCCACAGCGCCACTTCCGGCCATTTTCTGTATATGTGGTGCTGGAGAATCTAACCCAGGGCCCCATGTATACAAGGCAAGCACTCTTGCCACTAGGCCATATCCCCAGTCCCTGTAGTTTTTTTTAATATAGCTAAGTCACCCATTTCAAGAGAATTCTTCTGAGATTTTGGGACACATTTTTCTCCCCTTTTCGTGATGCTGAGCCTTGCACGTGGCAAGAACATGTCCTATTACTGAGCTACACTCACACACAGCCCTTGGTTTCTGTGAGAGAGAACATTACTATGTTACTCAGGTTGGCCTCGAACTTATTTATTTTGTGTAACCTTCAAACTAGGCAGCACTACATTTTTCTTCCTAGTAAAGTCACTTTTAAATATAAATGAAACCTTCACTGCTATATTAAAAATCATAGTTCATAACCATCTATGAACAACTGTTTCTCCTCTCCCTTCAAAGTAACCAAAATAACTGTGTGCAATTCTCAAAAAACATCTAATATTAAAGACATTTCAGTAACAGAATGATATGATTTATGCATGATTTGTACTGGTAAACCCTGAAGAGATGAGCAGCATTTTTGTTTCAAGCATTTTTATCAGAAAATTAGCAAAATATTCATAATGAGATTTAGTTAACATTAAAGCTATTTAGCCTCAGCTTTCCTCACAAACTGGAGTGGTATCTTTTTTTTTTTTTTTTTTTGGCCAGTCCTGGGCCTTGGACTCAGGGCCTGATCACTGTCCCTGGCTTCCTTTTTTTTTTTTTTTTTTTTTGCTCAAGGCTAGCACTCTGCCACTTGAGCCACAGCGCCACTTCTGGCCATTTTCTGTACATGTGGTGCTGGGGAATCGAACCCAGGGCCTCATGTATACGAGGCAAGCTCTCTCGCCACTAGGCCATATCCCCAGCCCCTGGAGTGGTATCTTTAACATATCCATAAGATGAAGGCACTGGGAATCTTAATAGAGATGACACCACAATCTAACTTCACATGATAATAGTTGTTCTAGAAATCAATAGTGCACATAATTAGAAAAGGGGGACATTGTCCAAAAATAAAATGTATTCATTACCTGGCTTATGAGATGGTAACTACTCTGCACAACACTAATACATAACAATAAGATTACATTTTAAAAATGTCCTCCATCCCTATCTCTGGGGAAAAAGAATCATTTCTTCCATATTAAGTAATAGGGAGATGATATCTAGCATAGAAAAAAAATGGAATAAATTAAGCACACTTTAAAAAGATATCATAGTCTGTCACTGGTGGCTTGTACCTTCAGTGCTAGGTTCTCGGAAGGCTGGAGAATCTTGGTTAGAAGTTAGCATAGGCAGAAAAGTTTATGATACTATATTTTCAACTAACCAGCAAAAAGTCAGGCCAGAAGTATGGCCCAAGTGGTAGCATGCCAGCTAAGGAAGCAAGCTGAGCAAACTTGGGGACTTGAGTTCTAGGCCTAGGAGCACCCCACTCCAGGCCCCCACTCCCCCCCCAAAAAAAGGAAAAAGAGGGCTATTAGGACAGTCAGTTTTAGCCATATATTGAGGGTTAGTATGAAATAATTCAAAGACTGAATATATTGATCAAAGACAAATAATGACAGAAGCAGATCAATTGATGTATTAATTTATGTATTCTACTTATGAGGTAGGGTTCTACTGCTGCTTTCATTTGCAAACAAGGAAAGAAGGCATAACAGGCAGGAAATGCTAAAGCAAAGGCACTTACTTTTGTATTCATAATCAAAGTAAGTAAAAAACAAAGGCTTTCAAATAACTTGTAAAAGCAATATATTTTCAATGTTTCCTATTCTTTTTAAAAAATTTGATTCATTTAGTGCAAATTGAGTGGCTTTCAAAACAAGCTAGCAGTTTAATGAAAGTAATTTCCTCAAAACAGAAGATTGAGCATTTTAACTTTAAGGTTTGAGAGTTTTAATTTTTAGTAAGTAAAAGTAACGCTTCAGTCTAAGACAAGCAATGATTATTTCAGATCCACTTTTTGTGCTAGGGACATAACTTACCTGTTTTAGAATATAATCCAAGTTTCAAAGCTCAGACACCTAACACTGATTCTCCAGCAAGCGATACGTAATGTATGCATGGAAATATGTGTATGTACAAATAGACCAATGGAAACTGTCAAATTTACAAAAGAATAGTGATGACAAAAGAGTTCAAATTTAGAAGGTGGCTTTGTCACATACCGTCTTTTTCCTCTTATCTTGTTCTGTGGGTGGTTCTTCATCTTCTGTTACTTTTGGTTCCTCAAGATGAGACATTAACATGCAGCTGCAATTAAAAAAAAGCTCCTTTTAAGTAAATAAAAGTATCTGTAACATTGAAAAACTAACTCTCAACATCACTGAGAACAGGAATGCTTCTATGTACTAAAATGGGAGATCCAGGCTAGATATAGGTGCACACTTCATATCTTTCTGTAAAAATGATACTTTAGGAACACAAACTTCTTTTCCCCTATGTCTGGAGACATAAAACATGCAATAGTCTAAATAACACTATCATTAGATCACTATCAATTATGTACCAATATGTTTTGTGCTCCAAATGACACTACACGATTATGAGTAACTTCTCCCTGATGGCACAGAGACCTTCAGTACAGATACAAATCATTTTATTTTGATTATCTGCACCACTGCGCTCCACCATCAGCAGAGATAATAGAAACACAGCTTCCTATTCAGTCAACACTGGTTATACCAAGACAAGAAATGAATATTGCCTAGTGAATCACCACTGATGGAACAAGCCCCATGGGTTCCCAATTTAGAACAGGAGATTTCAACAATTTATCAGAGCTTCCTAACCAATAAACTGTGGCAAGGGGAAAATTTTTTCCCCCAGTGTTTTGTATCAAGTACAGGTGAAGGGCAATTCCAGATTTACCTACTTAAATAATATTTAAGTTAAAGCTAAGCACAAGTGCTGATGTTAGAAAACTGGATCATGTTCATTCCTACAGTGGACCTGGGGAGTCCTTCACTTCTGTTCCCCATGACTAAAGCAATGATTTTTGGAACAAATGCTTCTGATTAAGCCATTGTATACTGGTGGGATCAAACAGTAAGAAACTTAGGCTGGAAATGAGAAATCTTGATACACAGGAAGATGTCAGTTAGTGCCTAGCCTTGATCTCAAAACTTCAATGCTTTTGCTCACTGTGATATTATAATGATGAGCACAAATAGTTGGCCAATGGACTCCAGAACAAGGTAAGAAAATCCAATGTTATTACATCAACCCAAAAGCTATTTAATGAACTGAAATGTCTTGAAAAGGCCTGAATCTCTGTTTGTATTTAGGAATTGAAAAATAAGATAGGGCTCCTCTATTCTAGCCACTTTATGCCAACCACAGGCTTCAATTCTAGCTGTAATAAATGTAGGTTTCCATGGAAGCAAACTATATTTTGCATAAACTCTTCCAGTGACCCACAAAATTTATTAAATGACTTGTATAGTAAACACTGTCTTGCTTCTGTTAAAATATTTATCACACTAATAGTAATGGGAGCATATTTTGCAGCTATATATATGCCCCTCACTTTTATGAGAGAGAGAGAGAGAGAGAGAGAGAGAGAGAGAGAGAGAGAGAGAGAGAATATGTGTTTACTGTGGTGCTAGGAATCAGAGTCTTGAGTATGGAAAGCAAGCTCTTCGTCACTGAGTTATATTCCAGCCTCAAACACCAAAACATGTTCTTGATTGAAAAGCCCAAAGCTAAAACTCCTGTAGGACAGTCTCTAATTGAAAGTTAAATTTCATTTTGTCAACCAATATTAAACACAGGCAATCATGCTTTAATTAAAAGCACATGGGAATACATTTCTACTAAAATATGTGGGCTGTGAATGTAATAGTGATAATACTAACAAAATAGAAATAATAGTTTAAAACTGAAATGATTAACATGAATATTCACAAAAATCACTGAATATCTCCAGGTACATCAGCGTCTTCTGCTATAAGTAACTCTAACCAGCTAGATACAACAAACAAGTGTCCATACGTGATATGAAATTTTTAAATAATCTTTTTTAAAAAGGGATCTGTGGAAGAGGCATGGTGATATATACCTGTAATCGCAAGTACTCAGAAGAAAGGGCCAACCCAGGCATAGTTAGAGCCAATTTCAAACAAAAAATTTTGGGATAGGGCTGGGGATATGGCCTAGTGGCAAGAGTGCCTGCCTCGGATACACGAGGCCCTAGGTTCGATTCCCCAGCACCACATATACAGAAAACGGCCAGAAGCGGCGCTGTGGCTCAAGTGGCAGAGTGCTAGCCTTGAGCGGGAAGAAGCCAGGGACAGTGCTCAGGCCCTGAGTCCAAGGCCCAGGACTGGCAAAAAAAAAAAAAATTTTTTTTGGGGGATAGGTAGTGAGATGGAGGAGTGTAGCTTAAGTAGTAGAGCACTTGCCTAGGATGTATAAGGCCCTGGGTTCAACTCCAATATTAGCAACACCTTTCGCTTAATCTGTATTAAGTCATAGTACTGTTTTTAAACAGCTGAATTTACAAACTATTAAGCAGTGATACATAGTACTTGCTTTCAAAATTCCCCTTGAACAAATGAACTTTTCCCTATTTCATTTGGGAGCTTACTGTAGCCGTCATAAATCCAGGAGGCCTCCTAAATAAGCCCTGTCCTACTCCATCTGGAGCCTACTCATAAGCAAAGCAAAGGCCTCTTGAGGGCCATTATTAGCAAATCTAAAGCCTGAGGTTGCACTGGAATCATCTGGGCTCTGTTTCAGTATTGACAGTTGGCTGCCGTCCCCAGTTTCTAAGTGAGCAGGAGTGAGTGGGGTCTGAGAATGTGCATTTCTCACAATTTCCCCTGTAAGGCTTTTTCAACAATGGTGGTGCTTACGGTGCTAGTGGTATGGCGAATACCAGAGGAAAGAAGCAACTCTGAGCACTGACTTGTATCAGGCCCACATACCAAACGGGTTCCTACTTACATTTGTACCTCTCTTGTCTGATGAATGTGACTGCAACAATATATATATTTTTTCATATGTAACTGGCTTCTAGCTTGACATAAGATTACCTTACATAAAACTAAACTGACCACATTATTCATTTGGTCTTTGTAGTGAACACTTTCGCTTCGCACATCATTCTACCTTTTTATGGGGAAGGAGGTGCTGGAGATGAAACCAAGTCCTCACAAATGCTAAGAAAGAACTCACCAATAGTTCATACCCCAGCCTCCAGCCTCCTTAACAGAACCCTGAATCTGTCCAGTTTCCCTTTCCTTCAATGAAACCACATGCTTTTGAAAACGTTAGTGCTAGTCTGAATGCCATTGGCTTAATAGGCAATAATGGCTGTTTAAATTAATAGTTGTATAAAACTGCAGACTATTAGTGTTCCTGGTAACACAGGTTTTAACCAATTATTCATCCAAAGAACATAATTTATTTAATATATTACTTTTTAGAACTAGTCAATTACCACATGACCCCTTAATACCTAAAAGGTACCAGAGATGCTTCAATGAATACACAAAGTAACCTATTCCATTTCCCTCTCAGCTTAAGGCTAAGTAAACACTCCAAGATTAAAAAAGAAAAAAAACCCTCAAATATCTTTAAAAAGGAATGTATATACTAAGTAACACCTGGAGTTTCTTAAAAATGTAATGTGAAATCATAAAAGTGATTATATCCAAGAAGCCTAATTCAGAATATGACAGTTACATAACAAAGGTGATTCTAAGATCAAATATTAAGTTTCATAGGCAAACTAGTGAACAAAAACCTTTAATATAAAAGACAAAACTACCAAGTTTCTATACTGTGCTTATAGGGTTAACAGTAAACAAAAATCATGAGGCATGTACTTAATTCCTCAACCCCAAATATGATTAATTAAATCATCCACTCACTCTTTGTAAGTTCTTGTTTCAGGGTCTTCTGTCATGACATCATGCAGGCCCTCCACTGAGATATTAATAATCCCACAGAATTTATCTTGTATAACACTAAAAAAAAAAAACAGATTAGCTGGAATATTTTAACAACTAATTAAAATATCTGAATACTGTCTTGAACATGAAGAAAAATTTCATTTCTGAAGCACAAAAGAAACTTCCAAAATATACTCCTTCAGATAAAAATCTTACCTTTAACATAGTATTACAAATTTCTCTTTCATAATATTACTAGTGTGTTTAAGTAGAAAGGGTAGATGAGACATGATTTTTTTTTCTTTTTTTTTGGTGAGTACTGAAGTCAAGGCCTCACACTCAATCAGGTTTTACTTACTTATTTATTTATTTTTGCCAGTACTGGGCCTTGGACTCAGGGCCTGAGCACTGTCCCTGGCTTCGTTTTTTTTTTTTTTTCTCAAGGCTAGCACTCTGCCACTTGAGCCACAGCGTCACTTCTGGCCTCTTCTATCTATGTGGTGCTGGGGAATTGAACCCGGGGCTTCATGTATACGAGGCAAGCACTCCTGCCACTAGGCCATATTCCCAGCCCCTCAATCAGGTTTTGAAAATATTCTTTATTATGATAGTCTTATAATAGTCAGGTGCCAATCTGTAATCCTACTGAGGAGGCTAAGTAAGAATGGGAGAATCAAGTTTGGGGACCATCTAGAGCAGAAAGAGAAGTTCACACAAACAGTTCTCAGTCTATAACTGGGTGTAGTAGCATATATCTGTCGTCCTACATATGAGGGAGCTGATTAGGATCAAGGTTCTAGGCCAGCCTGGGCAGGAAAGCTCACATGCCATCTCAATGGAAGAAGCTGGTCAGATGATCTGCTATGACAAGGATAGGCAGAGAGCACAGTCCGAGTACAAGCCCTGACAGAAAGACCCTATTACAAAAGTAATTAGCATAAAAAAGTAGCTCAAGGCACGGTTCATGGATCCTACCTAATAAATGAGGTCCTGAGTTCAAACCCAAGTACCAACAAAATACTTGTGTTAATTTAAAAGCTATAAAGACAAAAGAAAAAAGTGCTGACAAAAACCTCTGTTCTTCTGAAGGCATTATCAGTGAAAAAATGCATGTCGTAATCTAGAAGAAAAGATTAGTAAGATATTTTGCACAGGACTTGGATCTAGAATTATGAAGAACTGTAAAAACGTAGTCAGATGACAAATAGCTTCACTTTTCAACAAGCAAATATTTAAAAGACACTTCACCAAAAACGATATTCAAAGGTCATGTGAGGATCTGAGAGGATGCTCAATATCATTAGACAGAGAAGTGCAAATTCAAATCAGTGAAATTTTAATTGAAAGTAAAAATCAGGAAGATTGATTGTACCAAGTACTGGCAAGAATGTGAAACAACAGGAAACCTCACACATTAACATGAAAAAAATGCCCATTGTTAAAACAGAATTTTGGAGAACATGTCATTTTAAAATACAATTTTATCATTATTATTAAGATGTTATACAGAGGGGTTACCATTCCATAAATGAGGTATTCTTTTTGGGGAATGTTATCCTTCCTTTACTTTCCCCAAGTTTCTCCCTACTGTCCCTGCCCACAAGTTGTATATTCATTCTCCACATAGTATATACAAAATTCCATGACTGCATTTGTTCACCCTTCCTCTCTCCATTTCTGTGTCCCCATTTGCCCTCCCTAAAAGGACCAAAAAAAAGGGGGGTGGGGAGAGCAAAAATAAATATTACCATCACTGCCAACAACAAAAACCCATGTTCATGTAAATAAATAAATAAAGTTGAGCCAGGTGTCAGTATCCTAGCTACTCAGGAAGCTGTGATTTAAGGATAATGGTTCCAAGCCAGTCAAGGCAGAAAAATCTGTGAGATTCTTATCTCCAATAAACTACTCAGAAAAAGCCAAAGTGCTAGCCTTGACTGCAAAGAGGCTCAGGGACAGCACCAAGGCCCTGTGTTCAAGCAGCAGGACTGTCAAAAACAAACAACAACAAAAACAACAACAGTTGAACACACACCATATAACTAAGCAATCCTACTCTGGATATCAGCTTCAGACCAAAGTAAGTAATCAAATATCTACATATATTTATGGTAGTTTTATTCCTAATATCCTCAAACTTTCACACAAATCTCCATCAAACAGTAAATGGTTCAGTAAATCGTGGAACAGTTTATCTGGCAGAATATACTTAGCAATAAAAAGGACCTAACTATTTATGGAACAATGTGTATAAATCTCACAAGCATCATGATAAGAGAAGTTAAAATCAAAATGCTAAAGGTTGTTATAACTCCACATATGTAACTTTTCGGCAAGGCAAAATTATTTTGTTAGTAGTTTCCTGGGAAAACACAAGGGAATATTTTTAGGATGATAAAAATGTTTTATATATTATAAATGGCAGTGTTTACATATTGTGCCTATTTACTAGAACTGTGCTTTTGCTACATGTAAACTTGATATAAAAATGATATTGATATACTTACCAAAAAATGAATGCACATAACTACCCATTGGTACACTAAATAATACTAGGTTAATTTAAAGCCAACTAAAAAAATTATAATTGTCCCCTAAGGAATTTACAGCATCATTCTTGCAAGGTACCTAACTCTGTTTCTCATACCTCATTAACAGGCATAATTACCTTTTTAAATATTCAGTAATTCCCAAGGCCAACTTAATTTGGATCATGTCCTTCCTTTGTAGAGTTGGAACCTTGTCTCTCTATATTCAAATGTGATGAAGGTTTAGAGAACTAAATAACCAAATGGAATAACTAAAAACTAGCATATATACTGATAATCTTACCTGTGCATTACTACCCTGTTTCCATAAAGATCTATTTTTATGAAATATTTACCTTGTGTAAAAACTAAAAAAAAAAATCTAAGGAAACATATAAATCTATATCTTGTCTGGTCTGTTGAGAAACACACTTGAAAAAAAATTGGAAAGCTAAGATTTTTTGTTATAAATTCAGCTCTATGATCCTTTAGTGTGTTTCATTAGGTCTCAGTCTCATCTGTAAATAGAGGCTGGGCTCTAACTTCTCACTGGAGAATTCATCCCTAAGCCACCATATGGCATGAAAAGGCAAGTAGAACTTGAGATTCCTTAACATGACAGCCTTCTGACAGCTATCAACATTGATATTATTTAAAAGACAAAGGCCCTCTAGATTATGTGTACAGAACCCCAACCAGGCATTTCTTTCTATATTAGCTACAGACAATCCAGTCAACTCTCTTTTCTATTCCCATCAACTATAAGCACCAAACTTATAACTTCCAGAAAAAACAAACCCTGTAAATTTCATAAGGTATCAGTGGAATTACAAACTTTCCCAACTGACATTTGCCAGGCAAAGTGCAGTGTATTCTATATGTGGCATGAATGTTAATTAAGAAGTAGTTCCAGGGGCTGGGGATATGGCCTAGTGGCAAGAGTGCTTGCCTCCTATACATGAGGCCCTGGGTTCAATTCCCCAGCACCACATATACAGAAAATGGCCAGAAGTGGCGCTGTGGCTCAAGTGGCAGAGTGCTAGCCTTGAGCAAAAAGAAGCCAGGGACAGTGCTCAGGCCCTGAGTCCAAGCCCCAGGACTGCCCCCCACCCCCCAAAAAAAGAAGTAGTTCCAGCTGGGCCCCTGTGGCTCACGCCTGTAATCCTAGTTACACAGGAGGTTGAGATCTGAGGATCTGGTTAGAAACCAGCATGGCTCTTATCTCCAATTATTTACAGAAAAAGCGGAAAGTAGAGCTGTGAATCAAGTGGTAGAGTGCTAGCCTTGAGCAAAAGGAGCTTAGGGGACAGTACCCAGGCCTACATTTCAAGCCCTAGGACCAGCACAAAAAAAAAAAAAAAAAAGTTCCATAGAGGGGAAAACTACCCTCACCCTGGAGTATCTATTAAGTGCTAGAAAGGATGAGACAGATTAAATTCCAAATTTGGAAATGAGGAAAATAACTATGGCCTAAAGGAAGAAAAAAAATGCAAGCTGGCTTTGAATAGGAAGATTTGGCTCCAGGCAGGAAGAAGTAAAGAAAAGCAAAAGGGAAATATTCGGTAAAGAGAGAAGTTATACAATAATTATCTTCAACGCACTCAAGTTTAAAAAGTAATCATCAAGAGGATAAGCTTTAATTAATGCTCATTAAGCACTCTGGAGAAAGTGTCCCCAAATAACAGAGAACAAAGTAAGCTTGTATTTTCCTGGTATAAGGGGAAAACAATAACAATAACAACAACAACAACCACAACCACCACACACACACATTTTCTTTTCTGACAGTGTGGGGTGGGGGTTAAAATGTTGAACTCAAGTCTTGAGCTCTCACTTGGCTTTATTTTTTAATTATATTTTTATCATCTTTAAGTAGTTGTACAAAGGGGTTACCGTTCAACATGTCAAGTTTCTTGAGTCCTATGCATCTTGAGCAATATTAGCCCTGTCATCATTCCCTCTTGGCTTTTCACTCACAATGAGGACTCCACAATTTAAGCCATGCCTCTACCTGTCTTTTTGCTGGTTGTCTGGAGATAAGAGTTTCTCGGATCTATCTGCCCCAAATAGCTTAAAACCTCAATCTTCAGATGTCAGCCTGCCTTGTAATGAGGATTACAGGCATAAGCCACTGATACCTGGGTCAGCTTTGATTTTTCTGGCACTCTCTCCAACTTGTGTATAAATTAAAAATCAATCTTATTATTATACAATCTTCCCCAATTATGCTTTTAAATGCGTCTAGTCACTTTAAGTGGAAAGAACCAAAAGAGAGATGCAAACCCAGTGCTAAAGGAAAAGGGTTTAGAGAAAGGAAAAAGAGGAAGAAAAAAAAGAGGCTTTGGGCTTAAAGATAATCTTAAGTAAGTTATTTCCTTAAAGACAATCCAGTAACTCAGTATGATTTTCTGTGTCTTGGTGAAAACTGCCCAGTTTTTCTTTTATATGTGCCTGCCGGAGTCATGCAGGAATTCATTAGACTTCTCAGTGTGACATATCCTTGTCCTCCCATAGATCCAAATCTGATGTCAGGCACAATGTGGAAGAATGAAGGCAGCCTGAGGAGACCATGTCCTCTTCCATCTCAATGGTTTTTTTTCTTAAAAAATATTTATTTTACCTTAATAGGTTCATGTGGGCAGAAATATAAAAGGAGAAACATTTCCAGTTGCTCACCAGGCAAGAAATGGGAGTTAGACACCTCTAATAGTTCTTAACCCATCAGACTACTGCTAAGAAGTGACATTCACAGTAACTAGAGATACAGGAATCTGAACTCTGAAAGGGTTAGCTAAGACTTAGTTTAGTACACAGCAGCCTACTAGAAAAACCAACATCTGGCTTTAAGGAAAAAAAAAAAAAACCTTAGTGATTGCTAATTATTCTGGAGAGGGAGATTCTAGGGTTGGTGCCATGAGCATAAATAGGAATATCAATAAATAAAAGTCTTATCCAATTAATTTACAAAGCAGTCAATGATGAGGATAGATGGTCATAATGCATTATTTAGTCTATTTATTCTAGGCCACTATGTCTGGTCAAAGGTCATGGTGCTTAAACTCATTTATTTAAGTCAACATTATGTGAACCCAGGATAGAAGTCAGATAACATGAAAGGATCTGGGAATAAAAAAAGGTATTCAGAAACTAAAAGTAGCTTAAAGTCTGTTGTACAGAGCTTTGAATGCATACTGGGAAATATGTTGCGAATGTGAATGTTACCTCTTCTTTGATTCAAAGGACCAAGTTAAAAAATGCTGTGCTATAAACTCAGGAGCCCAGGCAGATTAAAAAACAAAACAAAAACAAAAAACAATCTGAAGAGCTAAGAAACTAAGCAATAAAGTTAGATATTCATTTTTTTCTATTCTTTAATCAAGTTATAATATACTGATCAATGACATTTAACTCAACGACCATAGTTCTGATTCATTTACTGGCATATAACTAAAGTCAAGTATATCTGGTTCCTTGGACATGGCAAAAAAATTACAGTAGTAAGTCATTATTCTCTAATTCTCATCACTGGCCCAAAAAGAATCTATTCATCTATCACATAAGTACCAGAAGTTGCAAACCAACTCATTGAATTAAGTTGCAAACAAACTTAACCAACTTGATTGCATTAAGGTTTACTGCCTTGCTGAACAAAGAATCTCAATTTTATACAGCTTTTCAATTCATAACACTGAATAAATGGGACCCTGATTCTAAGCTTTTTGTTTTTTTAAATTAAGGGTTTCAAAGATACAAATGGGTGCTTGATATTTGACCCCTTCCTCCCCCCATGGCCAAATAAGATAGATGTTTTAAGCTCTTTTGTTTTGTTTTCAAGTTCAGTTCTTTTAATCTGTAGGCTTTACACATATGGATTCAATCTATGGATTCAGACAAGCAGGGACTAAAATTATTTGGGGAAAATGTACAAATTATTTACAGATTTCATTATTAGTCTATAAATAACACAGTATAATACATTAGTTACACAGCATTTACTTATTTTAACATTTATTAGGTATTGTAAGTGATTTGGGGATGATTTAAAAATATATAGGGGATTGTACATAGGCTGAACACAAACATGACATCATTTTATAGAAGGGACTGAGAATCCACAGATATTGATATCTACAGGGGTCCTAGAGTCAATCCACTGCAGATATCAATACACAATTGTGTGGTGTTGTTACACTTATATAAACATTAAGCAGATGAGGCCTAAGACATAATTGGCAAATAGACAATTTTACTATGTAAAGTAATTATATATGTTTTAGCTCACTACTGTTTTAAAATGTACATGAATAAACTGTAGTTTTTATGTTGTCTTAGTATTTCTTCAGTATACGGCTTTTTAGAACTTTCTAGGTATACAGAATTTAGCAGTAGTGTATATGAACAGAAGATAGTAGGGATTTTTTCCCTTGATTATCAAAACTATGTACCAAACAAATTCTTTCTTGTGCTTATTCAGCTGATTTAAAAAAAATTATGCCAACTTTACATTATTTCTCTTTTATGAACCCAAACAACACATGCTTAGAAAACAACATGCCCTTAGAAAGTCAAAACAGAAATTTTAATCCTGGGGACTGAAGGTGTGGCTCAAGCATCAGAGAACTTGCAGTCCTGAGTTCCATCCCCAGTACTACCATTAAAACAACAACAACAAAAACCATATAAATATTCTAATATTCATGTTTGGCTAATACATTTAAGACTGAACATGAATGGGTTTCTAGTCTTAATATGTCCTTTTTCACTTAAAAAATTTTTTTTTTGCTGTTCTAGGGTTTGGACTCAGGGCCTCAGACGTGTTAGAGGACATACTTCTTCAGGCTTTTCTTTTTTTGAACTAGTTATGGAAATTATGGAAATAAGGCTTTACTGCGCACTGAACACATGCCTGGGCTACAATCTACCTCCTCCCCCTTCCCATCATAGCTAGGATGAAAAGGCTTCTTCTCATGAGATGCAGTCTTATGGACATTTCTGCCCTTGCTGGCCTGCAAACACAATCCTTTTGCTCAGTCCCGCAAGTAGCTAGGACATGGGCATGAGCCACTGGTATCTGGCCCAAGTTTTTCCTTTTTTTGGAGATAAGGCCCAAGCTGTCCTCGAACTCAGGGTCCTCCTGTCTCAGGCTCCCAGCACTGGCACCATCATGAGCTCTTGACTGGTATTGTTGTGCTGAGCATTTTATGCCTTATTTATCTCTACGTGATGTTGTCACGTGTTCACATCACATCTCCACTCCCACAGTCTGAGGAGGAAAACAGAAGCAAGCCCAAACCCAGAGGATATGTTAAATTAACTTCTCAGAACAATTTTAAGCTGAAACTGAGAGTGCAACTATTTTTCATAGTAGTGAACAATCAGAGCTTAATCACTTTAGAGTTTTCTCTAATCTAACTATACTATACTTTATACTAATTATAAAATCACACATAATATTTGAGGTCATTCTTGCATTATTATAACAAATAAATATAGGCAATAAGTGAAGTTGGGGCAACCTAAGAAAACAGACAAGTTTTTTTGATACTAAAAGCTATAACAAAATAAAACATTCTTCATTACATTTCTTGGATCCTAATATTTAATAGGATTAAGTAAAGAATAAAAGCCAAGTCAAATAGAGAAAGCCGTGATTTATCAGTCGTATTCCAGAATTTCTACAGCACCAAAAACTGAAAGAAGTGTGACATTTACACTGAAATTATTTTCCTCCTCTTTGTTAGATAGTTTCCAAGATCTAGGCTGGAAATATTTTAGCCAGTTAAATGGAAACATATCTTTTCTTTATAGTAATTCTCCAACATGGTCATGAGGAAGGATACTAATAAATCTAGCTGTCATGACAAATACCAGCAACAAAGCAAACTAAAAATCACAGTGGAAATTCACTACCTTAAAAATCACAGATTATTTTAAACTTAAGAACGATGATTAAAAGGGTGCTTTTCCTTAATAAAATCAGTCTTCCAATTATTTCACCGTTTTTGTTTTGGGTACACAGACACATTGATCCTCCTTGTGCCCCCAAAAGTCATTATCTTCAATAATAATTACGACAGTACATAATTAGACAGAGAAATTTCCATGCTTATGCAGGCAATAGAAACTATTTGAAGAGATATTAAGGTTCATGAAAAGATGATTCAATGTCTTGTCCAAAACTATTTGGAAAAAAACCATTAGGTTGAGGAAGGAAGGAAAAAGCAAAACAAAATAATGCTTCTTTTGGATATTTATAACAGTTACTTGAGTTAGTTCTATTAAAAAAAGGATATAAGGGAATGAAACAGATTTTGGATACTATGTGGTTGGGATGACATTGTGAATGATGGAAATCAATGAAAACAAAGTTATACAATAAATACATAATTATAAAGATATGACTTCAGAACAAATTTAAAAAGCCTACTGTGCTAAAGTTAAAGTTACATAAAAAGGAACTCGAAGCTCGGGATTAAATTCTGGGGAAGTTTCACATGTCACATAGATCAGATCAAAATGAATATAATGTGCTCCATAGAACAGTGTTATATAACTACAAGAAGATTCTGAGTAATTAGGATGAAGATACTGATATCAACAACTAGAAAGAAATTACCTGTCAATAAAATAGAAGATGATTATTTTAAAGTTTAAAAATGTTTAAATTAAAACGGAGTTTTTTGGGCTGGGGATATAGCCTAGTGGCAAGAGTGCCTGCCTCGGATATACGAGGCCCTAGGTTCGATTCCCCAGCACCACATATACAGAAAATGGCCAGAAGCGGCGCTGTGGCTCAAGTGGCAGAGTGCTAGCCTTGAGCGGGAAGAAGCCAGGGACAGTGCTCAGGCCCTGAGTCCAAGGCCCAGGACTGGCCAAAAAAAAAAAAAAAAACACAAAAAACGGAGTTTTAAAGTTAAAGTGGTAAGCCCTTGAATGAAATTATAAATCTACATATTATAAGCATAAAAATCCAAAGCCTTATAAAAATATAACTATTATATACATTAATATAAATTCAACTCCATATTAGTAGATACTAGTTTGTTACAGCTTTGGTATTATAATGTATTCACGTTGATAAGGGGTTTATGTGGTTTTCTTTAGTGAAAATGGGTAACTACCTTATTGTCAGCCTGCCTTAGGAAGGCTCCAGATAAATTTTCTGACACACTACAAGGACAATGAGCCTTTCCCTGGGCTCAGGAACCCAAATGATATGTGCGTCATGTCTCATCTACTCCTGGAAACCTGACATACATCTCAAGCTTCAGGTATACAACACTAACTTGTGAGAACCTTTGAAACAAAGAAACCCAAACCAAATTTTAAAAAAACAGGTGCTCTCCAGTTCTCCTTCACTTACTCAATAAAGAGTATCTCTGTTGCATTCGGTCAAACTAGAAATTTGAGTTCACTTTTGACCTATCTTTTCAGGTACCTTTTTCAAGCCTAATTCATCACCAAATTCTTGCACATTTATCTCTGTGGCTATTTCTCTATATTCTTTCTATAATACAATGCCAGTTCTATCCCTAGTTTGAACTCCTGCGTAATTTCCCAAACTGGAAAACTTTCCATCAGTTTCCTTTAATCCTCCATTCTCTGCAGAGCAGACTAAAGTGCTCTTTGGCACAATCTAAATATAAACTTTCTCTTGCTGCTTTACACTGTTTTATTCCTTTCAATAACTGTCAACTACACTTAATCTAAATATTAAACCCCAATGAATGTATGCATGCTGTTTCTCTCTTTCTTCTTCTTTTTTTTTTAGGGATAGTGGTGCATGTAAGGCTGGCTGTCTACCACTTGAACCATGCCTCCAGTTCCCACACTTTATCTTCGCTTCTAACGTTACTGCTGTCTGGCTTGGCCAGCTTTCCTCCATAAACACTTTCTGACTTGGAGCTTTCCAATCTGTTGAAAATTCTACTGCCTACATTTAACTGGTGAGTTATATTTGTAGTAGGAATAAAACTGCAAATGGGCTCAGTTCTTACACTAGAAGATGGAGTTGAGTTCAAGGGCTTTCCTACAGGAGATGCATGTTATTGAGGAAAAGTGGTTTTACAGGTCAAAACACAAGAAAACTGCACTTGAACATAAATACTTGGTGCTTGCTCCTTGGTGCTTCAAAGAAAAATGCAACAGATATGTAAGCCTCTATACTAAGGCTAGAAGAAGAAATACTGGAGAAATTTTCTCACAAAAAGCAACATAATTTTCCACAGTCAAAGATCCAAACTAAAAAAAGCTAGGATCTAGCTTGGACTAGCAAGAAAGAGATGGAAACAAAAGGAAAAAAAAAAAAAAAGGAAGAAAGCGTATCTACAAGGTCTCTACATTATTCAAGTCGAAAACTACTTCATACTAAAGTACAGTGTCCAATACTGTGTCATATGATACCTCAAGAGTCAGAAACCATGAAACAAAGTACCTGGGTCAGCGGCAGGTACACTATACATGCCTTTTATTTACATTGTTTTGACTGAGGTATTTCTCTTTGATCCATAAGTTCCTGGAACAGAAGTGTGCAGCCACAAATAACTATTGTCTTCAGCTGAAAGTGATAGATAATTGATAAATAGGTGATAGAAGTAGAAGGCATTTAAAAGAAAATTAAATACTATGATTGAAACAAGTATCATATCAGAATAGAAAAAGAAATGGACCTATCACCCCGTTTCTACTCTTTCCATAACTGAAATCATTAAGTGATTAGATAAGCAAATAAAACAAATGATTCATATCCCTTCTAGGCTATGAGTTCATAGGTAGCTGAATTTAAGAACCACTATCTTAAAGGTAAAATGGACAATAGAGCATCTTCTCATGAGACTTTATAATCCATAAAATGAACTAAAATTATTGCTTGGCTTAAGCATTGAGGATTGTTTCAAACTAATTTTATATGACTAGTATTAACTTTTAATTAAAAACACAAATTTAGAAGAAGAGGAAGGACAGACAAACATAACATATACTGAAGAAGAAATTTTAAGTTGCTATTTGTGGTGCAGGTCACTACTGAGCCTTTACTACATGCTTAATAATCTTCCAAGCTAGTATAAGATATTAATTTATGTTAACACCTAACTTGTGGGTGGAGACAGGAGGGAAAAACTGGCAGAGAACAAGGGAAGAAAAGACACTGCTCAAAAAGCAACGTACTCATTACCCGACTTACGAAACTGTAATCCCTCTATACATTATCTTAATAAAATAAAAATAGAAATTTAAAATAGATTTACAAAATTATGCTAACAGAGAACTCTAAATGGTCTCAATTAAATCTACTAATATCTCCTGAGGGCTTTTTCATTTACCACTAAGTCTTGATATTTCATATTTATCTATTTCAAAACCACAGCATAAGTGCCTGTGGTTACTATAAAGAATGTAAAATGATATGTCCTTCTAATGTACATTGACTTCCAATGTAATGGATGGTCAAGGACTAAGAATTAGATTGTCTTATAAAGATGAGACAGACTTCTTTCTCAAACTTTTCCTTGCAGGTATTTGACAGGAATCTCAAATTCATCTATCTAAAACTGAATTCATTACACTGTCCCACCAGTTTGTCCACTCCTCTTATTTCCATATCTGAGTGAATACAGCACAAAACCACCCTGCATGCTCCAAAAGATCACCAAAGCAGTTCATCTGACTTTTAAATCTCTTCATGTACTCATTCACCTGCCACGTCCCAGCATTACTATTCCTTCCAGAATGAGCAAACTTTCTAAAGGGCAAACTTGATGATGTCTTTCCACTGCTTGAAGCATTCAATCTCCCTGATAAAGCATAAAATTGGAACGGTCTTCATCATCTGAAATGCCTCTCCAGCTTCAAGTTTCCTACCACTCAGACACAGTGTTACTCAGCATCCTTCACTAGGCTAATTTCTATTTATTCTTCATGTTCTAGATTAATGTTATTTAAAGCAACCGTTCACTTCCACATGTTATACCCAATAGTAAGTACAGTTCTTACCAAACTGTACAGTAATCACATGTACTGCTCTAGACTTTATGCTCTATCAAAACCAGGAAGCATGTCTAAACAATCCTAGCACCTGGTCAGCAGTAGCTATTAAAAGCAGCAGGCAGACCTAAACCAGGTTAAAAGATAAGTACTTAAATTCTTGTTTCCTTACTGTAAAATACAGGTAGTGTTACAAGACTGTTAATGGATTAAACGTGGTACAAGAAGCACTTTTAACATGTGCTTGGTTAGCTATCAATATTACAGTATCGAAGAAAACATTTGCTGAATAATTACAGTTCACAAATTATTAAAAACATTTTAATAATGCTATGTTCATGAAATCCTATTTCCAAACAAAGCATATAATTCTGTAACAATGATTCAATTTTGTGTTCATGTAATTCTAGTTTTGTTGAAGCCAATATTTGTTCATAAAGCAGAATGTTCAAAGAGAATGACTTGTGCCTCGCTTTCAGGAACAATTTGTTTATGAAGCTGAATCTGCTCCAAATTTGGGTTTTCTAGAGAATTAGGGGAAGTGTTACAAATGGAGGCAGTTACATTATACCGTGCTGACTGATAAAAGCTGTAATATTCCAGTCTATTTTCCCCTGAGTTTTCTGGTGTGTGTAGTTTTTGTTTAAACTGGACAACTTTATAGATCAAAAAAATAATTAAAACACAAGCTAAAATGAAAAAAGCTAGCAAAATGTCAAAAGCTTCGTTTAACTTCTCAACTTCTTGGGAACAAACCAGAGATGTTTTCCCTGACACTGCGGCAGCATCAACAGGTAAGGCACTGTTTCTTTCCAAGTTCAAGTTAACAGAAGAAGTAAGTTGGATGTGCACAGGCCACACTGCAGGAGTCTCTAATGGATTACCAAAAGTATGCTCTTGAACAAATCTACTGGTGGGTGAAGTACGAATTCGTTCCCAGAAGGTAACACTCTCAGTTTCAGTATTTTCCAAATGTTTGCCATTAGTGATTAGTTTAGGCCAGGCCATCGTTAACGCAGTGGTCTTGTGATGAATATGAAGAGATATTACAGCCCAAGTTCTGGATATATTTGTCGAAGATGTAATGCAATTTATTTATAAAGTCAGTCCATTTAATATAACATAACACTTTGCTGTGCATGGAAAAGGGATTTTTGGCAAGTGATGTTTAGAGCAATGGCTGAAGATGCTACCCAGTCTTGAAGGCTCAATAGTTTGCAGCTACTTTCCCAAGGATTAGAATTTGCCTGGAGATGAGTCAATGAAGACAATGGCTTAAGGACCCTTGGATGTAAGTCTGTAAGATTATTAAATGACAGATTAAGAATCTTCAGAGATGCTGCTTTGTCTTCAAATGTATCATTATCAATGCTGATTATTTTATTTCTAAGTTAAAATAAATTATTTAAATGTGTCAGAATTTAATTTTCTAAGTCAAATGACAAGATAAAACATTTAATGTTATTGATTCTACTAAACACATTCTTACTAACATGTTTTGTCTGTTTTGTGCCCACCCTGAAGCTGAACTCGGGGCTTGGACGCCCTCCTTGAGCCTATCTGCTCATGTCTGGTGCTCACATGCTTAGGCCTTAACTCCACTTTGGGCTTTTCTTGGTTATTAATTGGAGTAAGAGTCTCACAGACTTTCTTGCTTGGGCTGGCTTTGAACCATGATCCTCATATCTCAGCCTCCTGAGTAGCTAGGATTACAGTTTTGGCCACCTATGTGTGGCCCTACTAACAGTATTAATTTTAAATTTTCAACAGCAGAAAAGCCTAGTCCTTTAAAAGCAAAGAGCTGGGCTGGGAATATGGCCTAGTGGCAAGAGAGCTTGCCCCGTATACATGAAGCCCTAGGTTCGATTCCCCAGCACCACATATATAGAAAATGGCCAGAAGTGGCGCTGTGGCGAGTGGCAGAGTGCTAGCCTTGAGCAAAAAGAAGCCAGGGACAGTACTCAGGCCCTGAGATCAAGACCCAGGACTGGCAAAAAAAAAAAAAAAAAAAAAAAAAAGGAAATAGCTATATTGCTTAATAGAGTATATAAGAAAAAATCTTATCAGATTCTTATGTACTTCAAATTGCTGAAAATTTTGTTAAAATGATTAATTTGTGGATACAACTAAGGCTTATATCTATATAGTAATACTTTCCAAGGTAAAGAAAGCTTGAGTCTGAAATCTTTAAAACTTTGTTTGATAAATCAAGTATCATAAGAGCAATCAACATCCAAAAGAAGTATCAGTCTAAAGAACAGTCACGTATTTCTTTTGTATATCTAAATACTGATTAATGTCATTAAAAACAACTCCTCCTGAAACAAAAGATACTTGACTAGACTGTAAATATACAATGGGAAGATTTGAATGTTCCTTAAACATTACAGGATTTAAGTGTTTTATAAAATTGTTAGTTACATGCAGAAAATACAGACATCCCAATTTAACAAAAGCTTGGATATAAGCACAATACCAGAATTATCCAAATGCAATGCTACAAGTGAATTAAGTCTTGTTAATGAACCTTCATTTATACGCAGTATTATCCCAATCACATACAGAAAACTACTTTCAGGAAAAGGTGAAAAGCCTAAGTTACAGCAGTTGCCTCCCAGAACAGAGGTGGCAAAGAGACAAACATCTCCTTACGAGATTATAATAAAAGATAACAGATAACAAGTACAAACCGTTGGAGACTAAGCAAAGAAAAACTGTACTTCACACACAGCCCTGTTCTTGTTATTCTTTGTTTATATCAGAATTAGCTAGAATAAGAGAAGGTTAAGCTAAATCATCAGAAGTTCTTAAAAATAAATATTAAAGAATGTCATAAGATTATCAACACCTCCAGCCCACGAACACAGTCTGACAAAATAATTAAACTTAATAAACTGTAAACTATTTTCTAGACAAAACTACTGCAGTTAATTGTAATAAAGGTGACAAATAGTGTATGGATGATAATCTGTAGGTTTATGTCCTTTTATAAACCTAAAGTCTAATATCAAGTAACAGTATACTCTATGAACATACGAACACATTATAGAATAAAGCACTTTGTAAACAACTGTATCTTTAAAAAACTTCAACTATATTTTCATTCCAACTAGCTATCTATTTTTAACTAATAATCTTACCAAGATCAGAAAATTCATATTAACAGTTGTTGATTCAAGTAAAGGTTTTCTTTTGAAATCTGAAGAGCGGTATTTCTAAACTTCATTTCTTTCGGTGCCACTGCTGACTCCCAGCCCTCCACCTTTTTGGTTTTTTTTTTAAAGTCACAATTTGCTCAGGAAGCGACACTCTTCACATTGGTTCATAAAACAGAGGTTACCATAGAAACAGGAAACAGAGACAGGAAGTAATTTTATCTGTGTTTCAAAAGCACTGTGGAAAGGAAATCTCAGGAATTTGTTTTTCAGAATGCATTTAGTTTCCCTAATACATATACTTAAATACCTCCTACAATTTAAAAGTAAGAAAAAAAGGTTTAAATTGTATTTTAAAACTTAAATATCAGGAGGCCCTAGCTATCAATAATAGATGATTATTGAGTAGAAAAAAAGCTGAAATTAAAAGCTAATAATAATAAAAGTAAGCTAATAAATTTTAAAAAATTTCAATGTATAAAAATTTATTTTGTTTAGCTCAAATTTAGGGTTTATTCCTTTTTAAATAACAAGTAAAAATCAATCTAGGATAATGAACACAAATATTGTTATACTGTCTGTATACTTTTAAAGTTTCAAAATTTCTGAAAAAGTGAAAGTATTGAGTACTTTAATACATCAACATATATGCTTTGAGTTGGAAGATGATATATAGTCGCACACCAAAGTACTGACATAGATTAAAGGTTTGGAGAGTGAAAAATGCCCTTCATTTATATTACTCTGTGTGTGTGTGTGTGTTCGCGTGTGTATGTGTATGCTTCCTCTTCTTCCCTAACTACTTATAAATATAACCTTTATGTAACATTCCTTACAAATAGCCCTATGTGCAAGCGAAACAAATGATCACAAAAGGGAAATAACTATTGTATGTATGCACAAGCTGGCATAAGTGACAAATTTAGTAGAACCGTAAAACTAGTAACATACTAGAAATTCAGCTCTCACAAAACAACAGATTACTTAGTAGTTTTATAACTGCTAAATTCCAAAAAACTATTTGTCACTACATGTACAGAGTATTCAAATGCCCCAATAAAAGTGACATTGCTATGCAGTAGAACAAGTCTAATAATACAAAAAATAATCCAGCATACTAATTTAAGAACAAGCTTCCTTTGGTAGAATGTATTGTTTTTTTTTCAAACATAAAAATATAAAACTTATCTCCATAATTTCCTTCCTATAGTAGAAAATAAAAATATCAATGCTAGTAGTCGCCTACACCGTTAATAAAGACAACAAACATTTACTAAATTTTTTAACATGAAGTATGAAAAGCAATCTAACATCTAATAACTTCTTAGAATAAATTATATTCCAATACTAACAACAATCCTATAAAAATATGATGCTATTGACCTCACTTTGGCAAAGTAACAGGGCATAAAATTAATCCACAAAAATCAAAGCTTTTCGATCTGCCAACAATGAGAAGAGCAAGGCTGAAATACGAGAGCAGCTACTTTTGTAATAACCTCAAAAAAAACCAACTCAAAAACAAAAAGAAACCAACCAGGAATTAACAACCAAAGATGTGAAAGATCTCTATATTGAAAACTTCAGGGCCAAAAAAAACAGGATGGAAGAAAGACAGCCCTTCAATAGATGGTGCTGGCAGAATTGGCTATATACATGTACAAAACTGAAGTTAGATCCTTACATATTACCCTGCACCAGAATCAATTCCAAATGGATCAAAGACCTTGCAGTAAAAACAGATACCCTGAAAATATTACAGAAGGAATAAGGAAAACACTTAGGCCTAAACATTCTCAATACAGACCTAGAAACACAACAAATCAAAGAAGAGTTGAATAAATGGGATTGCATTAAATTGCAGAGCTTCTGCATGGTAAAGGACATGGCTAGCAAGATACATAGAAAGCCCATAGGTTGGGAAAAGATCTTCACTAGCTATACAACAGACAAGGGCCTCATTATCTAAAATACACTTATAGAGCTAAAAAAAATTATTCCCCCCCCCAAAATAAATCCTCAAAGAAACAACCACCCCATTAATAAGTGGACTGAAGGCTTAAAGAGAGGTTTCTCTGAAGAACAAATGAATGGCCAATAGACACATAATGGAATGTTCAATGTCTCTGGACATAAAATAAATGCAAACCAAAACTACATTAAGATTCCACCTCACCCCAGTTACAAGGGCCATTATCAAGAAAGCTAATAATAACAGATGCCGGCAAGGATGTGGCCAAAGGGAACACTGCTACACTGTTGGTAGGAATGTGACTGACTTCTTCGTCCTAACATATAATTTTTAAAGCTTATTCATGTGGTAACATTTCTTAGTATTTTATTTCTTTTTATTGATGAGTAATATTCTATTGGATAGCTATGCTACATTTTGTTTAACCATTCCTCAAATAATGGACACTTTTGCTATTTCTATTTGAAAGCAGTAGGGTCTGTATATAAGATATATGTACAGCTATATATTTACATTACTCTTGGGTGTTGATATACCATATTCTGCCCACATTTATTAGCCTTTTCAAGAACTGCCAGACTTTTTTCAGAGTGACTATATCATTTTATAATCCCACCAGCAATATATTTGGGTTTCTCCATGGTTTTTTTTTTTAAATCTGTTTTGTCTATACCTATTGAGGACAACTGTTTAGAAAACTTTACAAGAAGGCATTAAGGATATTAATTTCAGGCAAAAAATAGCTGAAAAGTAAACATTATTTCCTCTATATGTAATAATATTGATCCTTAACAGAGGGAAAAGGTGAGAATGTAAACCAGTACAACCACTCTGGACAGCAGTCTGGAGGTTCCTCAAAAAACTAAACATAGATTGTTCCTATGACCCAATCATATCACTCACTCCTGGGCATCTACACAGACCCTCACAAGCCAGGATTCTGAAAAGACACTTGTACATTCATGTTTACTGCTGCACAATTCACAATAGCACGTTATAGAAACTTCCTAGATACCCTATAATAGATGAGTGGAAGCAAAAAACTGTGGTACCTATATACAGTGGAACTTTACACAGACATTAGAAGGAATACTATATCATTTGCAGGGAAATGAATGGACCTAGAACAAATCATGTTAAGTGAGGGAAGTCAAGCTCAGAAAGACAAACATCACATGAGACAAACATCACGTTTTTTCTCATATATGAAAGCCAGATCTAAAATGCACTGGGACATGATAAAACTATATAGACTCTAGGCATTAACACACAGTGAAACCAAAAGAGGGCACATTTAGGGGAGGAACACAAAGGTGCAAGGCCTCTGTGACTCTGGTCACATAAAATGATATTTATCAAAATGGACTCCAGGAAATGGAAACAAGAGGTTTTTCCTTTGCTGCTGGGTTTTATTTTTTTTTGTCTTGTTTGTTCATTTATCTGTCTTTGGGAGGGCGAGGCAGGGGCACAGAAATGGAGAGACAAACGGTGAACAAATGCAGCAGTGGTTCTCACTGGACACTGTGTTAAACTTTTGGATGGGGATGAGAGGGAAAAACTAGGACAGAATCAAGGAAGGGTGACACTGTCCAAAAAGAAATGTACTCATTACCTGATTTGTCCAACAGTAACCCCCTCCTGTACATCACTTTTATAAAAAAAAATTTTTAAATAGTCAGAATTTCAAAGTTATTACAATTTAAGAAAATTGTAAAAGCAGAGAGGATATAAGATGTTGTACTATACAATTAAAAAAAAAGGTTGTATAACTATTCAGAAATAACCAAGAGAATTTAACAAAAATGTAAAGTTGACATAAACATGTATGTCATCTCAAAAGTGCTATGATGAAATATACAAAACAATTAGATATCTTTGTTAGATATCTTAATTATGGTAGTTTTTTTTTTTGGGGGGGGGAGTATTATTTTGTTGACATCAGGAATGAAACCCAAGGCCTCTAACAAGTTAAGCTAGCACTCCAGCAATAAGCTACATAACTTGACCATTTGTTTCCTCACTTCTAAGTCTGTCTCCTTTCAAGCTGTCTCTGAAAAATCCTAATATTTTTTATGTTAGAAAAGAGTCTAAGCTGTCCTGATATAAACATGACCAACGTATGGTATTTCTCTTACTTGAGATATTTTATTTAACATTTTAAGTACTTGTTTGCTTTGTATAAATGGGTCATCATGGTTGTGTGCCAATAGCTTATACCTGTCATCAATAAACCCTAGCTACTCAGGAGGCTGAGCTCTGAGGATTGCGGGCAGAAAAGTCCTCGTGAGACTTTCATCTCCAATTAACCACTCAAAAACCAGAAGTGAGTGGTTCAAAGTGGACATATACCACTAATACCACAAGTCTATCACTAAAAAGTGTATGTGCTATAGTTTCCCTAAGATTTAAAAATTTAATGTATAATATTTTCACACAATATCGGTCTTCAAGGGGCTTCTGGGTCAAGTAAAAGAACAAAAAAAAATAGGGGTCTGGAAGAATGGCTCCTACAAATAAGGACAGCAAAAAAAAAAAAGTTATGCTATTAACATACAATAAATGCAAACATGGAATGGGCTTCAAGAAGCATGCTTGTTGGTCACTCAAAGAAATCTGGATGACTACTTTAAAGCAAAATAAGCCAGGCACAGAAAGACAAGTGCTCCATGATCTCCCTCATAGGTGAAATATCTGTTTCGTTGATCTTAAGAGACATTCAAAGCAGATGGTAGTTACCAAAGGTCTAAAAGAGTAGGTAGGAAAGAGGCAGGATGAAATGTTGATCAACAGGTTCTAAGTTACAGTTAAATAACAGTAAGAAATTCTATAGCATGATTACAACAGACTACAGGACAGTGTTTATTTCAAGAGTCAGAAGAAAAGATTAGGAAAGTTTTATTCAGAAAGAATTGGCAACTAAGGACATAGATGGGTTTAACTTCATGTCAACATTAAATTATGAATGTACTGAAACATTACATGATATCCCATTAATTTGTATATTTTTGTTTGTATGTACTGATTAAAAGCATTTTTTTAGGAGCCGGTACTAGTGGTCCACACCTATAATCCAAGCTAATTAGGAGGCTCAGATCTGAAGACTGAGGTTTGAAGCCCACCTGGCCAGGAAAGTCTGTGAAACTTATCTCCAAGTAACAACCAAAGAACAGGAAGTGGAGCTGTGGCTCAAGTGGTAGAACACCAGCCTTGAGCCCAAAAATTCAGAGACAGCACCTATGCCCTGAGTTCACGGCTTAGGACTGGCAATAAATAAGTAAATATTTTTTTTCCTTATTTATTGTCAAAGTGATGTACACAGAGGTTACAGTTTCATACTTTAGGCATTGGATACATTTCTTGTACTGTTTATTACCTCCTCCCTCATTCCCCCCTCTCCCCTCCTCCTCTCCCTCGCCATGAGTTGTTCAGTTGATTTACACCCAACAGTTTTGCAAGTATTGCTTTTGTAGTCGTTTGTCTTTTTATCCTGTGTCTCTCGATTTTGGTATTCCCTTTCACTTTCCTAGTTCTAATACCAGTATACACAGTTTCCAATGTACTCACATAAGATACAGTGATAGTGCAGGTACAACCACAGGAAGGGGATACAAGAAGATCATCAATAATAGAAGCTACAGTTTCACATGGCATGTTGAAAGTAAATACAACAGTGATATAACCATCATTTCCATAACATGGAGTTCATTTCGCTTAGCATTATCTTATGCATTCATAGGGGCATAGCTATTAGGCTCTTGTGATCCTCTGCTGTGACTAGCCTAAACCTGTGCTAATTATCCTTATGAGGGAGACCATAGAGTCCATGTTTCTTTGGGTCTGGCTCACTTCACTTAGTATAATTTTTCCAAGTCTTTCCATTTCCTTACAAATGGGGCAGTGTCATTCTTTCTGATAGAGGCATAAAATTCCATTGTGTATATGTACCACATTTTCCTGATCCATTCATCTACTGAGGGGCATCTGGATTGGTGCCATATTTTAGCTATGACAAATTGTGCTGAGATGAACATTGTTGTGCTGGTGGCTTTAGTGTGTTCTTGTTTGTGGTCTTTTGGGTAGATGCCCAAAAGTGGGGCTGCTGGGTCATAGGGGAGCTCTATGTTTAGCCTTCTGAGGATCTCCATACTGCTTGCCATAGTGGCTGAACTAGTTTACATTCCCACCAACAATGAAGTAGGGTTCCCTTTTGGTCACATCCTCTCCAACACTTATTATTGTGGATCAAAGACCTCAAAATTAAGACAGATACCCTGAAAACACTAAAAGAAGGAGTAGGAGAAACACTTGGGCTCCTTGGCACAGGACGGAACTTCCTTAACAAAGACCCAGAAATGCTACAAATCAAAGAAAGGATGGACAAATGGGACTGCATCAAACTGCAGAGCTTCTGCAGGGCAAAGGACATAGCTCGTAAGATAAACAGAAAGCCTACAGATTGGGAAAAGATCTTTACTGGCCATACAATGGACAAAGGCCTCATATCTAAAATATATGCAGAACTAAACAAATTAAATTCCTCCAAAACAAAACCGCAAAGAACCAACAGCCCCCTCAACAAGTGGGCTAAAGACTTAAAAAGAGACTTCTCTGATGAGGAAATGAGAATGGCCAAGAGACATAAAAAAGTGCTCTATATCACTGGCTATAAAAGAAATGCAAATCAAAACAACATTGAGATTCCATCTCACCCCAGTAAGAATGTCCTTTATCAAGAAATAAATAAATATTTTTAAAAAGAAATCTGGAAATCTACAATAAATGAGACAGGGAAATCCAGACATGTACATTGATAAAATGAAGCTCATTTAGCCAAAAAAGGAGAACTTTTTTAAAAAAAGAATGTTTTATACAATCTCCTGATAAGACTTGTTTGGCTTCATGTATATAAAGAAAAAGAAATTCAAGCTGTTATATAGGTAATCCAAGTTAAGAGGTAAAATAATTATTTAACCACTATGTTTGGATTACCATATTTTATATATTAGGGTTACTGGATATTAAGCATTGTAACATCCATGTAAAAAATAATTAAAATAATTAAATCTGGTAATCACAAAATAAAGAAATTCGAATAAAAATAAGTTGAAAATATAACCAAGTTAAAATACAGGCTATATCACTAACCAGTACGTACGTATGCCATTAACTTTTTAGAACTAGATCAACACTTGCCATATTACCTACCAACACAATTAGCATACACAATTAACACAATTAGCAACACAATTAACAAAAACAAAAGCAACACTGCCCAGAACCACATATAGCATTATTAATAACTAAACGTTGTATTGACAGTTTGATGCTTTACAGAAAGTAATTTTAGGAACCCATATCCTCACCTATTATCAGATGGCAGAAGGGAAAGCAAAGCCAAAGCTGAAAGTTTTCTTCTTTCAGGCTGGGTAATGTTATCCATTCGATCAACCCACATTTCAATCATGTTTCCTAAAAGCTGGTCCATCTGAAAAAAGGGAAGAAGGCATCTCAAATATTTGAAATTGGATTTACTCATGGATAAAGTCTGTGAAAGGCTAAAATTTCCTAAGTCACAGTTAAAAGTTAACTACAGCAAACCACAGAAATGAATACCTCATTTTGGGATAGGTCTTGAGCTGGATAAGAATAATTTGACCCAAATTAGAAACAGACCCTAATTAAAGAGGGATAAGAACAAAGTATTCAAAAAACCTGTATGCAGTAGTTTAATGTAACAAATCACCAATCAACAATGAAAACTGTGGATCAATAGAAGGTTGTTGGGGCACAGACAGAGAAATACTTAGGGGAAGAAGAGATACTAGTGGGAGTAAGTTCAGGGATTTGGCTAACCAGGATGAATAAACTTGAATACTGTCAAAGTAGATTACTTGCAACTACTATGAACAAAGCACAATCCGATTCAAGGTTTGAGAATCTGAGTCCTGCCAAACAGACACACAAATTCTTTTAGTAGCTGACAGTCCTAATTTAAGAAAAAAATAAAATTTCCAGTGTATTATTCTCAATAGCTACTAAGATATCAGGGCATGAAAGTATATTACTTTGTGCACGTGTAACTACCTCATAAATAGAACTATTTGTTGGGCTTTCTGTTTCTCTTTCACCTACATACAAGACACTAAATATACCATGAATCAATACAGTTTGCTGACGTCTTATTTATACCAATGTGCGTTCCATTCAAACTTACTCAGGAAAACATTGGTATAGGTGATTTATAAATAGCTATAAGAAAGATTCAGAAACACGCTATTATAAAAGCAAGTAACACACGGTGTGGTGGCTCAGGCCTGTAATACTAGCTACTCAGGAGGTGGAGATCTGAGAATCACTGTTCAAAGCCAACCCCAGCAGGAAAGTCCATGAGACTCTTACTGGAGATCAATTAACCACCAGAAAACCAAAAATGGTGTTGTGGCTCAACGTGGTAGAGAGCTAGCCTTGATCAAAAGAGGTGAGACACAGCACACAGGTCCTGAATTTAAGCCTCAATAATCGACAAAAAAATTAAAGAAATTTTAAAAAAGGAGAGAAGGAAAGAAATTCCTATCTCAAGAGTATTCAGCATTTAAAAAATAAAGGTAACTAAAACAATTAAAAAATTCTATTTTATGGTTAATCAAAATAAAATCACATATTTTGAGTGGGAACAAAATGTGAAACTTTCTACTATGATTTACAGACTTCTCTCTTTTTCTTCTATATACTAGGTACAAATTAAACTATTAATGATTTAAATGCCTCAAAAGAACTTCAGATTCCTTATTATCAACTATTTCCAATTTATATACCTTTGTCAAATTTGTATTTAAATAAAGATTTCCAAATTTTAAGAAAATACAGCTTCTTACCTCCTGATTAAACTTATGTGCCATCTCATTAAGAAGTGAAGAAAAGAAACTAGTATTTTGTAGTAATACACGACCCATAACTCCAAGATATGTGGACATCACTACAGGATACCTCTGTACAGTAAAAAAAATACCACATGTAAAAATGTGTTAAAAGTACAAATAAACCACTAATAAAGTATTAACAGGAAGACAAAATAACATTCTCCTTCACTTTGCTTCTCCTTAGACCAATTCATCAGTATTTCCTAAGTTCTAGACAAATAAGTAAGTACATGGGTTATATGTGAATCTGTTTTCATGAATTTTATGTAACATATGTAATAGGCAGAAAGGAAGTACTATTTATCAATGGCATGCTTGTTTTACACTGACTACTCCTCACATACAATTAAATAAATCTTAAGAGCAGATGGACTGCAAAACAACCAGTGGTCCGGCTTAGGGGAGCAGCAGCTCAAGTGGCAGACTGCATAACTAGCAGTTCAAACTGTAGTGCCAAAAACCCCATAAAAACCTGTGCCAATAGTTTCATACTTCCAACAAAAAATACTACCCCCCCATTTTCTCAACAGTCAGGTATCAGAAGTAACAATTAGGCTACTTCAAATCAGAACTATGTAAATATACATACATGAGTGAAAGACATAAGATATCAAAAAGAAATTTGTACTTTTCTATGTAAGCCAGAAGAAAGGCAAGTTTACATAACCATCCTGAAAATTTACTTAACATAATATGATCCAAATGATAATAGCTTTCCTTTTACATGAATCAATTAAAGATGTATATTCTCCTTGACAATGATAAATAATTTAAACTAGAATAATATAATACTACAGATTTTTGAAGTCTTACCTCCCCTTCTATAATACCTCTGAAAACACAGGGTAAAATCGGTTGAAACATTTGTGGACCTAATACTGGATTCACTTTAAGGGCATTTTCCACAACCTAAAAACCAGGACAGATTGATGATATCAAGTCATTGTTAAACACAAAACACAGAGGAAAAAAACAACATCAATGAACTAAAGTAAATATCACACACCAAACTTGAGAACACATACAAGTACATAAGGTATACAGAATACTAACACTAGGTATGCTTTTTTTAAATGATCTATAAAACTGCAATTTGAGAACATTTGAAGAAAATTATATTTAAATCACACTGTGATAACACATGTATGCAATTAATGTAATTCTTACTCTTGTACTATTAGCAAATAATCCCTAAAAAATGCTGTGCTAACAGAAGCAGCAAAAGGTGTGTGTGTGTACTGAGGCTTAAACTCAGAATTGGACACTGTCCTTGAGCTTTTTTACTCAAGGCTACCTAGTACCCTACCACTTCAGCCACAGCTCCACTTCAGTTGTACTTTCCTGCCCAGGCTGGCTTTGAAATGTAAACCTCTGATCTCAGCCTACTAGGTAGCTAGGATTACAGGCAAGAACCACCAGCATCCAGCTAAAAGCACTGTTTTAAATAGTTAAAAGGCAAATTACAACATGACGTTCACCATCAAAAAGTAAATCGTACATTTATTAAATTACAACTCATATTTGTCATTATATAACTGGACTTGTGCATTGACAGTTACATAACAAAACTTGAACTAGAAATTCCTTTCACACTGGTGAGATGTCGTCCCCTGTAAACAAAGATGAGCAAGCACGAAATTCAGAGTGTAGTGAGATTGGATTTGTTGCTTTTTATTTATGTGCATAGTACGGGAGAAATTAGCAAGGAGAGCAAGAAGGGTAAAGTAATCTGTGCTTCCAGCTGAATGGTTTGAGAAATAGGAAATAAAAGTAACCATCTGAGGGCTGAGAATATGGCCTAATGGTAAAGTGCTCACCTTGTATACATGAACCCTGGGGTTTGATTCCTCAGCACCACATATATAGAAAAAGCCAGAGATGGTGCTGTGGCTCAAGTGGTAGAGTGCTAGTCTTGAGCAAAAAGAAGCCAGGGACAGTGCTCAGGCCCTGAATTCAAGCCCCAGGACTAAACCCCCAAACCAAAACAAAACCAAAGTTACCATCTGAGAGGGCTGTAGGCAGGGTCTAACTTGAGGACAGAGCTGGATTTCTCTTCTGATTTCTAACAGTGTGTCCCAGGATGTCCTGTTTACTGTGCACAACCATTTTTTGCACTGAAAGGCTTTTAATATCTCCAGTCTGCTCAGTATGGGACAACCGCATGCTCCAAACACTATGATAATCAAAGATGTGTTCCTGCATTTTGGAACACTTTCCAGTTAGAAGGCAGCACACATGGTTAGCAACCTCTCTAACTTGAAGTGAGAAGTGAAGGAAATGTCAGTTGGCCAAAACGATTAATCTTTTCCTATAGTCTAAGCTTTGTGCTTTCTAAGAAGCATGGATTAAAAGAAAACAATGCCAGTTGCTTATTAATAGCAAGAAGCATTAAGAACAAAATTAAGTCTAAACTCAATAGTAAAGTTAAAAAAATAGAGCTGAGAAGAAAATTTATAAATATGGACAACAGATAGACAAGCTAGTAGATTGAATCCCAAAGGTAAATGTCAATGTATATCATGAATAAAAAATAAGGTCACCTGCTGATTGCTAAACACAAACAAATTTCACGCTTTCCTTAAATCCCAGGAAAAGTACAATATATAGATTTTGAGGTCAGGAGTATACAATTTTTAAAAGAGGAGGAGAAGGATGTAAGTAGAAAGAAGTTAAAAAGAGAACTGGTTCATCACATCAAAAAAAACAAACAAACTGAATCCTAACGTAGTAATGAAGAAATCTGAGAAGCAACAAGTTTCTCCTCATATTATCTCCCTAGCTCTCTTCCTGAAAAAAAGACAGGAATTAGCAGAACCATCTGCCTTTACAAAGGACAAAGGAGAAGCTAAAACTTAAACTGAGGTCTGAAAATAAAGAAGACAGGAAAATAAGATTGGTTGCAAATCTACCTAAGGAACTGAAATGCCAAATATTTCCTAATCTTATGTGAACAATTGATTATAACTACAAGAAAAGAATGTTCATGTGTTTTTCATAAGCCTAAAAGACATTGCTTCTAAAATAAAAAGGGACAATCTATGTCACATATAATGAATTATGATACGCCACACTAAACTACAACATTCTGTCATTTCAAAACACTACGAAAAACCATGCAAATTTGGAGAATGAAGAGCTCAGAGGAGAGAGCCAATGTGATAACTAAAACCTGCTATTATCAGAGCTAGTTCAATCTGGCTTGCCCAGAACTAGCTTGACCTTTACACTTGAAGTAATTTTCAAAAAACTGTAACCTTGGGGTAAAGAGAAACTCAAAAAAACCTGTGCTCTACTCAGAATTAAAACCCAGAACCCAAGTGCTTGTTGGTTGGAGTTCAGACTTTGGAGTGGGAACTCCTCTGGGCATGCCAGCCTAATAAACCTGAATTCTCCGACTCTCCCAGTGAGCTTGCTTCTTCCCAGAGTCTTTTCCACAACAAATGTAGTTTTAGAAAGGTACCTTTGAGAAAATTAAAGAATATCTGATCTGATGTATCTGAACACACTGAACTAAAACATCTGTTACTCAATTCAGTTGGTGAGGCAGAAAGGAAAAAGGAGCCCAATTCACTGTCTATGAGAATGTAAACTAGTACAAGCACCAAAGAAATCAGTAGGCAAGTTCCACAAAAAACTAAAAGCCTGCTACACTTGGGCAAATACCTGAAGGACTGTAAAACAACATATAAAATAGGCCCAAATAAATAAACAAAAGAAATATGCCTGAACATTTACTGCAGCATTATGCACAACAGCCAAGCTGTATGTAATAGGATGTGAAGTGGGCTCTATCACTCTCATAATCCTAGAACTTCAGGAGGCTGCAATCTAAGGATCAAGGTTGAAACCAGAAGGGCAGACAACCCAAGAGGATCTTATCTCCAAAGTGAAGATGAACATGGACTTTGAGTAAAAAAAAGCAAAGCAAGAGTGCAAGACCATGAGTTCAAGCTCCGAGGCCCATAAAAAATGGGATATGAATCTCAAATGGGGATCATTTGGGAGGCATTGGCAAGATGAGGAAGGAGAAAAGAAAATGTACTGGGGCAGGGGACTGAAGTATATCACATACACACCACACACACCACCAACACCCCGCACACCCTGCCCCAGGACAACACACAAGGAAATAGCATGAAGACACCCAGCAAACACTGTCTGAAAAAAGGGATTGGAGAGATAAGGTGTTAAGAGGTGAACATGTTCAACGTACACTGCATTCATACATGGAACTAGCATAATGAACGCCCTCTTACTACTACATACTTAAAAAGACAAATTATGAAGCACAAAAATAATTTGGGGCTCATCTTAAAAAGCTTATGACAGCTAATGAAGGCAACTTGTCTTAATAAAGAACTAATTTTAATGATCAAGAGAGGAACAAGAATGTCATAACTCAAAGTGGTATGCGTATATACATATATAGAAACACATCTCAAATTAATGTTAACAATTTATATTTGAATATTTTTAGAAATATAATTGTATTCATCTAGATAACTTCTTTCAAATCACAGAAGAAAGCCTATTTTTACTCTACACTCTTTTACTCTAAATCATTTTCTTCTAAAGCAGGCATACTGATCTCTCCAGCCAATGTTCCTAACACTGTAATTTTCTGCTTGAAAGAACAAAGAAGTTAGTTGCAGGTACTGTCAGAAATTGGCTTAACAGTGACAGTCACTTCAAAATATATTAAGAATGCTATGTAACTAACTATATTAAGAAATAGTATCTGAAGGATGTTAATGAAAATAATGAACTAACATTAAACACTATTATATAGTTACACTAGAACTCTGAGAACAGGAAAACACTAAAAATCTTGAATACTATCAGCTTCAAATACAGACATAAAATAAAAGCACCATTGTTTGAAAATACCTGTATACAGTAGCACAGGATATTTATTCATGATAACTAACATATTTCTTGTATCATTTAAACATCCATGTTACTAGTAAGACCAGGTGTCTGAGATTTCAAATTAAACATGTAAATCCAGATATAGCAATGTTTATATAAAAATGCTATCTTACACACTTATCAGACTCTCATTTTTTTTTGTGCCAGTCCTGAAGCTTGAACTCACACCCTGGGAGGTGTCTCTGAGATTGTTTGCTCACAGCTAGCATTCTACCACTGGAGCCACAGCTACACTTCCAGCATTTTTGGTAGTTAATTGGAGATAAGAATTTCACAGACTTTTCTGCTTGGTCTAGCTTGTGACAGAAATCCTCACATCTCAGCCTCCTGAGTAGGTGGGATTACAGGCATGAACCACCAGTGCTTGGCAGATTCTCAATTTTTAATTCAAGTATGTATTAATAACGTGTTGGTATACTTAGAGAAAATGGCTTATCCTGCAACTTAAAAAAAAAGCTACATATATTTTACTATATATTTGGATTGAGACTGATCTGTGCTGAATCATTCACGTAAGGAGTTAGGTACATTGTATTCACAAACTAACATGTTAAATTGAAAACCCTTCATACAACTATTTAGTAAAGTAAAGAAGTAAATAAATACAGAAAGGAAGGAAGGAAGGAAGGAAGGAAGGAAGGAAGGAAGGAAGGAAGGAAGGAAGGAAGGAAGGCAGGCAGGCAGGCAGACAGGGCACCAGTGGCTTATGCCTGTAATCCTAGCTACTCAGGAGGCCGAGATCTGAGGGTCACAGTTCAAAGCAAGGCTGGACAGGAAAGTCCATGAGACACTTATCTCCAACCAGAAAGAGGAGCTGTGGTTCAAAGTGGTAGAGTAGTAGTCGCCTTGAGAGGAAAAGCTCAGGGACAGTGCCCAGACCCTGAGTTCAAACCCCACCAATGGCAAGGGAAAAAAAATTAGGTACAAATGAGGGAGATAAACACCACTTTTCCATGTCAGAAGAAATGAAAAAAAAAATACTATTTGTATATGTGTGTGTGTGTGTGTGTGTGTGTGTGTGTGTGTGTGTGTGTGTACACTCATACTGGGGTTTGAACTCTACCTCTCTGCTTTAGTCTCTTCTCTCTGCCACTGGAGTTATACCTCCATGTATGGCTTTTTGCTGGAGGCTTTTTCTGTGAGACTTAATCAGATATAAATTATAGTTCTCATAGACTTTTCTGCCTAGGCTGGCTTCAAACTTTGATCTTCATATCTCAGCCTAGTGAATAGCTAGGATTACAGGTGTGAGGAATCAGCACCCCACAGAAGTAGACCTTTGGTTTTTGTTTTGTTTTTTTGCCAGTCCTGGGCCTTGGACTCAGGGCCTGAGCACTGTCCCTGGCTTCTTCCCGCTCAAGGCTAGCACTCTGCCACTTGAGCCACAGCGCCACTTCTGGCCATTTTCTATACATGTGGTGCTGGGGAATCGAACCCAGGGCTTCAAGTATACAAAGCAAGCACTCTTGCCACTAGGCCATATTCCCAGCCCCAGAACTGCTGTAGTAACCATTGTTACTAACAGTATTAAGGATATTATCTAACATGTAAATTTGGAATTTATTATAATAATTTTAACTGTGTTATTTTGAAAAGCAATAAATAAATACAATTATTTTAGAGTGCCAGCTGGGATACACAGTTCTTGATAATAATATGCTACCATTGTCATCTATTTGTAAAAGCAAATTTATTGTCCTATTCATTTTATATAAGCTCTTATTTAGAAAAGATGTGAGTTACATCAATTTACTTTGGTTTTTCTACAACCAAAGATCTCCCAACCAAATAAATTAGTATAAATGTGTATTATCATGTTTCATCCCAAAAGCAGACTCTGTACATACACACACATACACACACACACACACACACACACACACACACACACAGAGAGGCTAAAATAAATATAGGAAGTAGGTAACATTAATATTCTCATTTTACAAATGCAAAGTGAGAAAGAATACCTGAACACATCACAAAGCTATAAAGTACTTAATATTCTAACCTTGCAGTCTCATACATCTAGTCAGTCTACCCTGCTATGCTAATATTCCCCCCATTTTGTGACACAATTAAAAACAAGTAGCAAGAAGAAAAAAGTATTCTTTTTAAAACATCCTTCTCATTTTTGATGGAAGTTTCACAATGCCTATTCCAAATACTGGTAAGTCATCTTTCAAAAACTACTAGTCATAGTTGCAAAAAGGCTTCTGATTCCAATTTAATCTAGAGAGTGTTTAATTTACATGGATTACAATGAACACAAGGGACTTCAAATATTACATAACAGATAGTTAGAATTACTTAATATTCCAGGCACCAAAAGCTCAGGCTTATAATAATCCCAGCTAGCTAGCAGGCTGGGATTGAGGCTGAAAATGAGGATCATAGTTTGAAGCATCCTGGAGTCTCTTTATTTCCAATTACCTAGCAAAAAGCCAGAAGCAGAGGGATGGCTCAAGTAGTAGAGCCAGCCATGAATGAAAAAGCAGAGGAGGAACTGAGGCCCTGAGTTCAAGTGTCAGTTTAAACACAAACATGCTTACACACACACACAAACACATACAACATAACCTACCACACACCATTTAGTACAGCTCCTTATATAACAAATGAAGGAACTAAAATCCAGAATGTACTCAAGTGCTTTAGAAGCAGCACAGCTGAGTTTAAAAACCAAAGCAAGTAGAAAAAAACAAATAAATTATTAGCCAGAAATTGCACTTCTACTGGATATATACAATTTATAAAATCTATGGATTCTCTGACTTTCAATCCACTATGTAAATTATAACATACTGTACTACTATTTCTATCTTTATTATTTAGACATAATACATAAAGATATATGAAATCATAGGTGAATAGGTTCTTAAACTTGGTACTCTTTAACTTCACTAGCTAATCAAAATTACAAAATTATACAATGAAAATGATCCACAAAGCAGACCAACTAACTGAAGGGGAAAGACTTCTTTTGGACAATTTGTTACAAAGCTTTTAAATAGTTGTCAAACAGTGAGACATTAGGACTAGCAGCACCCAATCACTTAAGTTTTAGAAATCAGAGCTACAAATAATTAGTACAGGTTTAGGCAAGTCAGAGCAGAGCATCACAAGAGCCCAATAGCTATACCCTTATGAACACATAAGATGATGCTAAGTGAAATGAACTCCATGTTATGGAAACGATTGTTACATCACAGTTGTAACTACTTTCAAAGTCCCATGTGTATCTGTAGCTTCTATTATTGATGATATTCTTGTATCACCTTCCTGTGGTTGTACCTACACTATCTCTGTAATCTTATCTGAGTATATTGGAAACCGTGTATACTGGTATTAGAAGTAGGAAATTGAAAGGGAATACCAAAATTGGGAGACACAGGGTAAAAAAAGACAAACAACTACAAAAGCAATACTTGCAAAACTGTTTGGTGTAAGTGAACTGAACACCTCAGGGGGGGAAAGGGAAAGGGGGAGGAGGGAGGGGGGTATGAGGGATAAGGTAACAAACAGTACAAGAAATGTATCCAATGCCTAACGTATGAAACTGTAACCTCTCTGTACATCAGTTTGATAATAAAAATTTGAAAAAAAAGAAAAGAAATCAGAGCTACATTTTGACAAGATTTCCAGATAATATATATGCACATTCAAATGTGAACCTACATTGCATAGGTATTAAGCCAATTAAATACGATTAGAGGAAAATCCTCTCCACTACTGCATCAACTGCTCTCTTTGCCAACCTCCTACCTCCAAAGGAAGGTCCAGCTCTACAAAACAAAACAAATCTCAAAGATAATGAATTGAATGGATGATTCCTTTATAGTCTGTTGATGATAAAAAGATGACAATACCTTGAGCACTTGAACTTGACCTTCTGTAGTAATTTCCTGTAACAGCTCACAGAAGGACTGACAAAGACCTACTGCATATGTCTAAAATTCAATCAAAAGTCAAATATATACATTAGAATCTATAGTATCAAAAAAGGATAAAATTTAACTAGGGACTTATTATAATCTACATGATATATGTAAATGTTAAAAGTGTAAACACAAAGTTTAAGTTAGAATGTCCAGAAAGAATTAAACACTAAGCAAAAAGACTGAACCTAACAAAAATAATTCACTGGTAAGTTTTGCTTTTAAGGAATATATTTATATACATAGAATTTCTGAATTAAGTAAAATGGAACTGCATGCTGACCCATCTGCCCACGAGTAAGGAATGCTCACTGAATCTACCCCCAACTTCAAAGTAACAAATCAATCTACAGCATTGAAAAGGCATCTCTTGATTTTAAACAAAAGCCCAAATAGTAACACAGTTTCTTATAATGCAAAAATAACTCCAACATACCTGTAAAAATTCTGTTGATGATAAAAAGATATAACCATTGATGATCTTAAAACAAGTTCTGAGATTGTCGGAACTTAATTCTGTGAAAACAGTAATAAAAAGGAGAAAATTAACTCACTGAAGTCACTGTTAAAAATTAACTTCCCCTAGGTTCTCTGTAACAACATTCCTGCTGCTTCTGCATATATATTATCTGCATATATATATTCTGCATATATATTATCAATAAGTATATAAATGTTAACTATTACAAACATTATACATTGGTTTTATTAATGATCATTTGACATTACTCCCACAGTTTATAACCTTTGATTATAGGAACCATCTGTCATGTTTTATAAATATTGAATACTCCTCAGTGTAATTTTTTCTTTATAGCCTATCTGTGATTTAGGAGTCTCTAAAGTGTCCAAATGTCAGAGTATGTGGTCTCTAGTTTAACAGCATTAAAAAAAAAATTGTGAGCTCCTTAATTTGTGAATGAATTAAAAATATAAATTCAAAAAAGTAGTTTAAATGAAGTGATTCATTTTAGTTAAAACTAAGTTACAAGCTGGGCAATGGTAGCTCATCCCTATAAAACTGGATACTCAAGAGGCTGAGATCTGAGAATTGCAGTTGGAAGCCAACCGAAGCATAAAAGTTCATGAGATTCTTACTTCCAGTTAACCACCAAAAAGCCAGAGGTGAAGCTGTGGCTCAAGTGGAAAAGTGCTGGCCTTGGACAAAACATCTAGGGGACTAAGCTCAGGCCCCAAGTTTAAGCCCCAGCACCTGCACAAAAACAAAGAAGCAAAACAAAACAAAAACAACTAAGATACAGCCAAGCATGGTAGTAAACACCTGTGACTGATGCAGTTAGAGGCCAGCATGGGCTTGGTGAACCAATGTCTCAAACAAACAAACAAACAAACAGTAACAACAACAACAAAGGTGCCAGTGGCTCTAGTCTATAATCCTAACTACTCAGAGAATGTGATCTGTGGACTGATGTTTTTTGAAGCCATCCCTAGGCACACAAACTACTCAGACTCTATCTCCAATTAACCAGCAAAAGGTTGGAACTGGAAGGGTGACTCGTATGATAAGAATACCAGCTGTGATCAAAAACAGCAGAGCAAGATCCCAAATGGATGCTCTCCTTTCAAGCCATTTGTCAGCACCAAACAGAACACAGAAAACAAAAAGCAAATAAAGAAGTTACATAACTTTCTGTCTTTCCTTTCAGACAAGGTCTTGCTATGTAGCTTAGTCTCCTGGGCGCCCGGGCTATACAAGCAGGCCATCATGCATAGCTATGCCTTTCTTTAGGAACTCTTTCTGAGGGTCGTTCCATTCGGAAAAAAAGAAGATAATCATTTTACCCAACTTTTCATTTCTAACTAAAATTTTAGTGTTAATATTACAAATAATACATGACATCTTTTAACATGTTTAAATGAACTCATTCATTTAAAAAAAACTTCCTGAGTATTACTGCACTTGTACTGATATATCTTATAAAAAATATTGTGATAATCCAAGAAATTATGTTTGAACATTCTCAACTCCTGAACTTGGTACTTCAAATCTACTTCCCCATAAAAACCTACACCCATAGAGAAATAAAAATGTTTTAAACCATATTAACTATTTTTCCAGAATAACATAAGAAAAGGACATTGTACTCAGTTATTCCTTTTCAAGTGCAAAGTAGAAAGTATTGTTAAAATTAAATGTGATTTTGATGAAATCCAATCCTCTCATCCAATAATACAGCACAATACATATAGTAACGATGCAAGAGAATACAGGCTATATATACTAATCAAAGCATGACTCCAAATGTTTGATCACTTTTATCTAAAGCCTGTCATTCCCTGATACAAGTATTTTAGAAAGTCTATTTCAAAAGAACAGATAAAAAACATTTTCTGGCAAAATACACTGGCCTTGACCTTGGATTAATAACTCATAGCCTAAAGGAAATGAGTATTTTTATCCAGATGTAAATTTTCATTTTATGTTCATTAAAGAATGGCAATTCTATGCCTAACTCAAAATGTCACTTAAGACTTAGTTCCTATACATTATACTCTTTCACAGAGTGATGGACAGAGATAACCAAAACAAAAACATGTCAAAGTAAGAAGAAGTCTTTATATTGAATAGTAACCCTTCTGAAAATTTCAGACTTATCCATTCTCAAGGAGAATGTCCAGTCAGGTCTAGATTTTTGTATTTTTTTACAGACCAAGATTGAACTTCTGACTGTTAGCCACACACTATGAATAAGCTAGGTATGAGGTCTATAATTTGGGAGCCAAGAATGGTTTCACTTGGGTATGTCAGGGAATGTAATCTTGAAATCATTGCTGAATAAAATGTCAACAAAATCTATATTGAGAGAAATACTGTTTACCAAGAACTGACTTTTAATCCTATAGCATCCACGATTTCTTACAGATATTGTACAATCTGTACAAACAAATACCAGGATGACTAAGTTACTTCATATTGCTTTCTTTCCATACCTTAAACCATGCCCAGGATAGCTTTTACTAGATTTTCTTGGATATAGTATTAGCGAAAAATAAATACTGGCACAGAAAATGGCCCTAAGACAAAATTATTTTTTTAAGATACTGAACATTTTTCATTACATTTGTAAATTTTTTCTAAAGAAAAAGCATGCAAGAGATTTGCATTTACTTTCAGATACGGTGAATAATTTTCATCAATGGTTTTGTCTATCAAGGGCAATTTTGCCCCTCAAGATCCATGACAATATGTGGAAACTGTTTTGGGCATTGGCAGTAGCATCTGATCAGAACAAAACAGGCATATTATGAAATGTTCTGCCACAAACAGAAGCCTCTCAAACAAACCAAATGTAAAAAAACCAAGACTGAAAACCTCTGATTTAAGTGATTAAATTTTTCTTCACATACTACTAGGAGTTCTATGGTAAGCCTTCAGCTTAACAGAGTACCTAGACATGCTCTGTACAAATATGGTATTTATCTTTTTAATTTGATTAGATGCTATAGTCTGCTCCTTTTTGCTTTCCATTATTCATTTTATTTTTAAGTATTTTCTTTTTACTAGTGTTTTAAATTTGTGTAAAGGAATACAGAATGAATAAATTATTGAATTACACTAGTGACTTAATAAGAATTATCTTATTTTTTAAATCATTTTGCAATTCTTTATTTTTAGAAATGAAACGTTCACCTTTTCCTTTTTATTTAAGTTCTAGTGAAATCTGAAGGTCAGGATGTCTGAAACTGCCTCATCCTTTCCAAATTTCATAGGAAGAACTGAATACATGACTCAAAAAGTTTGTCACTCAAGGAACATTAAGCTTATCAGTTAGAAAAGACAAGAACCAACCACATATAAGTCTTGTAAGCAATAACAATACTAAGTAAATTAACACTGTAAAACAGATATGAAAGAACAGTTAGAACAAAAATATTATTTCCTTTAGGTATAACTTCAGATTCTATTTAAATTTTGTCAGACTGAATGTACATTTAAGGAAAAAGAAATAAAATGAATTTTAACTTTGGATTTATTCAAACTAACTTGCCATAACCTAAAAATCACTATATATCTTAAAGTGTTCAATATGGCTTGTTTTAGGTATTTTAAATTAAAACCTCTTGCTAATAGCATCATATCTGTTAAGGGGAAAAGTGCCATGTGTTAAATAGCTAAAAATCACTAATCTAATTAAAAAGAATATATTTTAAGTCATCTTAAGACTGAGCATTCATTTGACATAACACTCTTAAAAAGCTAAAATAAATATCCTGGATGCACTCATGTGGAACCTAGAATTAGCCCATAAGTAGACACACTGGGAGGTATGCAAGTGTTTGCTTACAAATGTATTAACTGAAATATGGTTGATTCAAGAGAGAACTGAAATATTGTAATTCTTTAGAAAGCCAAAGCCCCCCCAAAAAATTCCAGGAAATGAATACCTGCAAAGGGTAGGGCAGGACCAAAAGAAGAGGGTAGACTAATGAAAAGGAGGAGAGAAGGGTGGAAAAATAAAGTCAAGATTGCATATTGTATATACTACAAAATTAAGGAAAGTAAGGGAAAGGTTGGGCAGGGAGGGGTGGGTCAGATGTTGAAAGGGATGCCATTAATCAAGGTACATTTTATTCATAAACTGCTTTGCTAAATGGCAGCCCCTTTGTACAACTACTTAAAAGATAGTAAAAACAGATATTTAAAAACATCTGCAATTGTATGTATGTAAGAAGCTTCTTTGCAAATGATAACAATTACTGATACAATATTCAAAAATGAAGGTAACACTGGTACTAAAGTATGGTAAACATACATAGAGATGAGTTATAATTTTTAAAATATTAATGAAAAGGGAAGGGAACAGAGAAGAGCCAGAAAAAGAGAAAAGGAAAGGGAAAGGCAAGAGGAGAAAGGAAGCCTCAAAGAAAATATTAAAAACTAATCACTTTATCTAGACACTACGATCATTCAACAAATGACAAGTTTTTCTTTGTTCAGTTATAACTGTGGTTTAATCCTCATTTGCTAATAATTCTAAGGAATGGCTCTACTTTTTCAATGTGTCAATAAAATGCAGTAATACTTTTTGCATTTGATAAAACTCAATATAATTAAGTTCTCAAAAAAATTCAGATATTATTAATAATCACATCTTTTTTTCTCATACTTTTCTAGTTATATGTCTAAACTATTCAGCTAACATCAATGTTCTAAGTTGCTTCATTGATGGGACCCCTAGATGACAAAAAAAATTGGTATTAAAAAGTTTATGGATAAGCAATAAGCAGGTATCATTTTTTTTTTTTTTTTTTTTTTTTTGGCGTCCTGGGCCTTGGACTCAGGGCCTGAGCACTGTCCCTGGCTTCTTCCCGCTCAAGACTAGCACTCTGCCACTTAAGCCACAGCGCCACTTCTGGCCATTTTCTGCATATGTGGTGCTGGGGAATCGAACCTAGGGCCTCGTGTATCCGAGGCAGGCACTCTTGCCACTAGGCTATATCCCCAGCCCAAGCAGGTATCATTTTGCAGGTTGAAAAAGAATGAAAAAAATCAGTCTGTACTGTGTATAATTTTTACATAAGCCAAATTGAAGTGCGAAGCTGTACTGGTAAACTCTCATACAAAACAACTCTATAATCGAAGTATTACTTAAAAAACAGAAATTTAAGGCTTGGAATATAGTTCAGTGGGAGAGTCTAACATAGTAAGGCCCTGGGCACAAACCCCAGAACCACAAGGGGGTGTGGGGGGGGGCAGATGGGGGGGAACTGTTATTACATACTTGAGAATGGTAGGTAGTATGCAAAAGTTTTTTAAAGTAATGACTACCAAGTTCAAAGGTGCTTGCTCAAATGGCTTAGGAGTAGCAAACTGCCAGGATGCATTCCTGTAACCTCAGCTAGTCCAAAGGTGAGGGTAGAAGGATCAGCCTAGACAAAAGGGCAGGACCCTATCTAAAAAGCAACGACAGTTTACTCAAGAGGTGGATATCTGAGGATTGAGGTTCCGGGCCAGTGCAGGCGAAAAAGTCCACGAGACTTTTATTGCCCATAAACTTCCCCCAAAGAAGCTGGAAGTAGAACTCTGGTTCAAGCGGAAGAGAACTAGCCTTTAGCAAAAAGGAGGTCAGGGACAGCATCCAGGCTCTGAGTTACAACCCCAGGACTGGCACCAAACAAAACAAAAAATCTAAAAGGACTATAGTTCTGACTCAAATAGTAGAATGCCTACTTAGCAAGTCAGAAGCTGTGAGGTCAATCATGGTACTGCTAGGGAAAAGAAGGAGCAGTGGCATGGTTCACGTGGTAGAACCATTGTCCAGCAAACTAGAGGTTCTGAGTTAAATCCTCAGTACCACAAAGCAAACAACGAAGAAAAAAATTAAGTAGCAGCTTGAGGGCTTAGAAAGAACACTTGCCTAGCATATGTGTACATGAGGGGGGGGCGTGAAGGAGGGGGGAGTCCATTAAGCTTTCTGATTATACAGCTAATTCATATATGGCATTTAAAACTACATATAGCCATATCTATATACATACATACATATACATATGTACATCCTTCCTAATATTTAATTTCAGTGGTTCCTTGGCAAATACAGAAGTATGTACAAAATTTATTTTTGAAAAATTAGTAGCACAAAATTCCTCTGTAAAACAAGCTGGATAAAACCATGGTATCCTGAAGCAGTTTTATACTTTTCAAACAGAATATATAATTCCTCAAACAACAAAGAAAATTTTTTTTGCCAGTCCTGGGGCTGGGACTCAGGGCCTGAGCACCTGAGCACTGTCCCCGGCATCGTTTTGCTCAAGGCTAGCACTCTACCACTTGAGCACACCACTTTAGGCTTTTTCCATTTATGTGATGCTGAGGAATTGAACCCAGGGCTTTATGCCCCTATCCTCAAATTTTATCAGGGCAAGATCAAACTTAATCTGTTATCATTCTCTTAAAAGTTTTTTTTTTTTGTTTTATTACACAATTTCTACCGGGATCAAGATTACACTGAAAATTCTAGAAACTATAAAAACACTATTTAAATTATCTGACATATCAAGGACTTTTATAAAAATGGAATGTAGAATTTAAAGTGTGGAATGTAGAATTTAAAGCCCCAAAGTGTGACTATATTGAAGAACATCAGTAGTTTATGCTTTCACACATACCAAGAAGTGGTGACATATTCTGAAAAATCCGAAGCAACTCTGGTGTAATACATGGGCTGTTTTCCAATGTAACTAACCTAGGAAGAAAAAAACATAATTGACTTTCAGTGACTTAATGCCATTAGCACAGCAACATGAAATATAGAAAAGTCTCAACTAAAAGGAGAAAAAAGGAACAATACAGAGACTATCACAATAGTATCTAAAGTAGGTGGCTGTTCAAAATCTAATATTGGGGGATTGGGAATATGGCTTAGTGGTAGAGTGCTTGCCTAGCATCCATGAAGCCCTGGGTTCAATTCCTCAGTACCACATAAACAGAAAAGGCCAGAAGTGGCTCTGTGGCTCAAGTGGTGGAGTGCTAGCCTTGAGTAAAAGAAGCTCAGGGACAGTGCCCCGGCTCAGAGTTCAAGCCCCAGGACACACCAAGGACACACAAGGACACACAAGGACAGACAGACAGACACACACACACACACACACACACACACACACACACACATATCTAATATTGGTAGTGCTACTGTTTGGATCTGGAACATCTCCAAAGACATATGTGCTAAAGGCTTGGTCCCCAGTACAACAGTCCTGGAAGGCTGTGAAAACCTTTAAAGAGGAGAGGCCCATTAAGAGGTTTAAAGTCACTGGAGTCATGGCCTTAAAGGAGAGGGAATGTGGGATATCAATAATTTCTCTCCTTCACTACTGGCCATGAAGTTAACAGGCTTCCTCTGCCACACACCTTTGCAATAATGCCCACAGTTATGGGTAAAATCAGTGGGGACTGAAACCTCCAAAATTGTGAGCCAAAGATAACCCTTGACCCTTTATAGGTTAATTATCTCAAGAACATGCTAAACTAACAGAAAGCTAACGCAGAAACAAAGACTATTATCTCATAATGAATAAGAAGGAACTTCCTTAATCAAGTAAGTATCTACCAAACACCTACAGAAATACATTTACTGAGGATTCATTGAAGCCATTCTCTGAAAGGCAGAAGGAAGCCTTTAAGAACAATTTGTTTTACCTTGTCTACTTCCACATTACCTTCAGTGTTATGTTTGGAAGACCTCTTATATACCAAGTTAGTTAAAAAAAAAGTTTAAAAAGGTAAGAGAAGAAAAAGTTAGTTTTTTAATCACAAGACAAGAGAATTGATCAACAAGTAACAAGTACTGAGAGTTCCACAAGACTGCTAAATAGAGAAAAAAATAAATGTTTTTTAATATAACAAAATGGTTCAGATATAAATGAATGATGTTATCAGTTAATGTTAAAAATCCAACATCACAAGGATGCCAATACTCTGAAAATTGCAAAACACAATCAACATATTTTTAAATACAATTCTTATACCGTTATAACTGGAAAGTAGGCAAACTACTGGGAAAATCATCTGCAGATAAATATAGCAGTTTCTCAAAAAATTAAAAGCTGACCTACCATATGATCAAACTATACCACTTCTGTGAAAATAACCACAAGAAACAAGCTCACCATTCTAGAGTGATACCTATGTATACATGTTTATCCAGGTATTATTCACAATAGCCAAAGTTTAAAATGAACAGAAGACTGGATAAAGAAAATGTGGTACACATATATGCAATGGAATTACATCCAAGACATTTAGAAGAATAATGTATTTCTTGCAGGGAAAAGGATAAAACTAAAGATCATCTTATTAACTCAATAAGCCATGCTCACTAAGATAATAGCATCACAATTTTCTTCCATTAGGAAGATTACAATTAGAGAAAACAAAACACAATCCCTGCCCCCTAAAAAAAAGAAACAAAACAAAATAACTAAGGTCATGAAAGCAAGAGTGTCTCCTAGGGGGATAGAAGAAAAATGGAAAGGAGAGGAAGAAGATGATAACAAAAGTAGTAGAGGGAGAAAGTATGATGAAACTACACTATGTGCATAAATTCAAACGTCTAGGTGAAACACTTACTATGATAAATTTAATAAATGTCAGTTAAAAAAGTAAAACTTAATTTGGTAAAAATAAATACAACTGATATAAATCAAGCTGTATCACAAAGGGTAGATCATAGATCTACTCACTTATAAATAGAGAAAAAATAAAATCAGCAAATAAATTATTTTAGGAAATCAAGAGTTCTTAAAGTTTTTAAAAAGAAAAATATAGGCTGTGAATATGGCCTAGTGGTAGAGTGCTTGCCTCTTATACATAAAGCCCTATGTTCAATTCCCCAGCACCACATATACAGAAAAAGCCAGAAGTGGTGCTGTGGCTCAAGGGGTAGAGTGCTAGCCTTGAGCAAAAAGCCAGGGATAGTGCTCAGGCCTGAGTTCAAGCCCCATGACTGGCAAAAACAATATACATATATATGTATATAATTTTAAAAGAAAATATGTATGGCAAAAAAATCAAAGTAATTGCTTACTGCTTACAGTATTCATTACCTCATTATCTGGAGAATAAAAACAAACAAAATATCCAGTAATAAAAATATATACATATAAAGCCTTTATTTAGTTCCAATTGTGCTGAAAAAACAATTTATAGCTATTGCAATCAAATAAACACTATACCTTCAGGAGCTAATTCTTAAAATGTAGGTTAAATGACAGAAGTAAGCAGAAATAGGAAATAAATGCAGCAGCAGCAGAAATTAATGAATACAAGACAAAATCAAAGCCAAAAATTTATTCACATATTTCTAAGTAGGAGGGGTCAAGAGGAAAATAAAGAGCTATTAAAAAAATCACATTTGGTTTGAGAGTTTCATTTTATATCCATGATCACAAACAAAAATGGGTACTAGTTATCCAAAGTATATTCAAATTCTCATTCTTTTCTTTCTTTTTTTTTTTTGGGGGGGGGGGATGTGGGTCAGTCCTGCCCAGGCTGGCTTTGAACCATGATCCTCAGATCTCAGCCTCCTGTGTAGCTAGGATTACAGGTGTGAGCCACCAGCACCAGGCATCAATTCTAATTCTTTATAACTTGCTACCTCACAGACTTGTATCTTGTATCCATTCCTATTCCAGCCCTAACTGCCACAAATGTCCATGGCTCCTTATTTTAGTGAGAAAACACAAAGCAACATATCAAGTATCTTCCTATGAAACTGAAGTAAAAAACGTGGAAATCCATTTTCTTTCCAACCAATGAACATGAAGTATACTTGGTAGTATCAAAAGCCAACCCATCTGCTTGAGCTGATTCCTATCCCTCCCTGCCTCCTTCAATGAACCCACTCTTTCAGTTTGGCCTCACTCTTGCTCTAGACCTGGCATCTCCACACCAGCCTTACATTCTGTATTACTGTTACATCCTGTACCAAGGTTTGAATTCAGGGTCTTGTGCTTGCTCAGCTGGCACTCTACCAGTTGATCCATGCAGCCAGCCCATCCTTTTGCTGGTTATTTTTAGAGATGGAGTCTTACAGACTTTTCTGCCATAGCTGGCTTCCTATTTGAGTCCTCCAGATCTCAGCTTCCTGAGTAGCTAGGATCACAGGGATGAGCCATCAATGCTTAGCTTTCTGTATTTTTTATTCTTAACAGTAAAAACCCTCAAAGAAGTTGCAGGTGCTCAATCTAAACTGATATATCTCCAATTCTCTCTTTAATCGGCTTCGATTCTGGTTTCTGTTCCTACTGAGTCACTGGTAATTCTCCCATCGTCTCCATCTGGATAAATTCACTTCTCTGTACTATATTACTAGGATACAATCAGCAACATCTGGTATAAAGCTGACACTTTCTCCTTTAGAAATACTCTCCCTTGGCTTGGTTCTCTATCAGCTCTTCTCTGTCTTTCTAGATGTTTACCTCTTGCATACTCAAAATGTTTTAAATTTATTAGGGTTTTGTCATGGACTAAATATTGGTCTCCTCTCCTCCCTTCCCCTTCTTCTCTCCTCTCCAGCAAACTTACATAGATATGGGTTTTACATACAATATAGGAAGTGCTGACAGCTTTAGCCATGACTATCCATCCTGATCGTCACTATGAAGGGTAGGGGTTATTTTTCCAAATTTTACAGATAAGGAAACTGAGGCTCACAGAAGTAATAAGTTATGGGGCTGGGAATAGGCCTAGTGGTAGAGTGCTTGCCTCATATACATGAAGCCCTGGGTTCAATTCCTCAGCACCACATATATAGAAAATGGCCAGAAGTGGCGCTGTGGCTCAAGTGGTAGAGTGCTAGCCTTGAGCAAAAAGAAGCCAGGGACAGGGCTCAGGTCCTGAGTTCAAGCCATAAGACTGGGAAAAAAAAACAAAAACAAAACCACGAAGTAATAAGTTATATAAATCACAAACTGAATGTAGTAATATAACTAGGATTAACAACTATAACTGTTTCTAAATATAAGCTTCAACCTATCAAGAAAAATATATGAAGAAATTTGTGGCCTGATTCTTTAACCTAAATTAACATAACTATTAATAAGCTCTGTGATTTTTCTAGCAGTTCACCCTTTTTAATTACCATCAATTAGTTGTAGAGGAAGGTTCTATTTTAACAAGTCCTTTTGTGTATACAATGTATCTTAATCATAATCACAAACTCCATCATTCTCCATCTTCCCCATGTCATCTTCTCAAACCAGCCTCATTAAGTTTCCTTGTTTCATCTTCATACATGTACATAAAGTATTCTGACTATAATCACACTACCTCCCCATCTTTGAAGGAAACTTTCACATATATAACTTAAGGCAACAAAAAAGTACAATTAACAGGGCAAAGGCTTTTTGCAATTACTTTGTTTCCATAATCCTTTGAAAACACATATACCTCTAACAAGCACATTAATGTAGTCTGTAATACTGGTAAGTCTGACTCTGTCTTTCCATAGTATTTAAATTTTCCCTGATGTTCAACACCATACAGTGTGCATATTTACAAAAAAGTATTTAAGTGGCACTGTTTAATAGTTAAATTTATAATCCAGAACAAGTACTTGGCAGCCTGAAAGATGTGAAATAAATTTAACTCACATCTGACTTTCTGTACATGATGTTTGTTTGGACCACAGCTGTGTCCACTCATTTGTATATGGTCTTACAACTGATTTGAACTAAAACATCAGAGTTGAGTAGCTGCAACAGAGACTACACAACCTGCAACACTTCAACTACTGAATTCTAGGTCCTTCACCAAAAAAAAAGTATCAACTTCTAATTTAGGGCAATCCACCTTTATAACTATAGTGTAAGATTTCAACAATGTTAATTTATAACCCAACTATCTAGAAGCTATGTAATTTCAAACAGAAAAAAAACACTGCACATTACTATCTACCTAGTTGTGTCTTAAAATCCTCCATCTAGTACTCTGATACAGACAATTTATAATTTGGTGATTTGTACACAATACAATTTTCAAGAGTCATAATCCTTAATTCTTGGCTTCTAGGGAAAAGTAGAAGGGAAGAAAAGAAAGAGGGAGGGCAAACAAAAATACTCATTTTTTTCTATGGTTCATTTCTCTGATTTTTAAAAACAGTATAATAGTCTATTTTTATACTAGAATTTTCTTAAATTTCTCGTGTATTACTAAAAGATTTTTCTCTGGACAGGCATAGTGGTTCAAGACTATTATCCTAATAAATGAGGAGGCAGAAACCAGGAGAATCCCAGGCCAAAGCCCTAAGAAACAAACGGTTAACAAGAACTCCTCCATTTCAACAAGCAAGCCAGGCAAATTGCTCAAGCCTGTAATCTCAGCTATATCTCAGGGAAATGAAACAACAGATCAACATCTGGGCCACTTTTACACAAAAAGAGATATTCCCTATTGGAAAAACAAAGCAATCAAGTACTGAGGGCATGACTCAAGTAAAACAGTGCCTGCCTACCAAGAATAAGGCCCTAAATTGAAGCCCAATACCCTTTAAAGAATGACTCTAAAGAAAACTGCTTCCATAGGCAAGACGAACTTTAAAGGCCAAAGGAATTCTGAAGACTATCCACACATGGTGGAGAGTCAATAAATATTTGTAGCATTAAGCTGCCACAGAAGCAAAGTTTTTAGTTTTTTATTTTAAAACCGTAAACATATATACCATTTATTCAACAGCACCAGCATTTGGGGCTGAGTACCAATCCATTAAACACTTAATGGATTGAGACAGGAACATGAAAAATAACTCATCCTGCGAAACATCTCATTTCGCAGACTGAAAATCTTAAGGCAATCTTTACTTTAGGGAAGTTACCAAGATTTCTATTTTACATGCCAAATTCCAAAAGACAGAAAGCAGTAGAGCTCCTATGACAATTTCACATTTAACTCTGTCTATCATAAGCCTGCACTGAGAGGCAGCTGCCAAAGGAGATGTTATCTACCCATTTAGGGAAAACAATTTGATGTACTTATTTTTAAGTGCTGAATATTTAATGCCTTTATTGGCATGAAGGGAGAGACCAGGGGAAGAAAGAAAGAAAGAAAAAAAAAGAAGATCATGGTATCAAGAATTTCCTCTTACCATAATTCTAAACCATCTTCCAGAAGATAGACATGTGGAGGCTGGGAAACATCTGTACTCAGTTGGATAACTGGGAGCAGGAAAGGGTACAGGTTCTTGCTGTCTGCTCCTAATCCCTATGGGAAGTATAAATACAACTTGTGATAAGACACTCTAAGGTCCCTCCCCCACACCAAACAATCACCTAACATAGAAAAGAACTGGAATCAATGTATAAAAACTAAAACAGAGTTCAGATAGTCTTGATTATAAACACTAGTGAAACAAAGTTACTTCTGTTGATTACTAGAAAGTATGAATCAAAAAATATCATTCAACTGCCTAATGGCAGCAAAAATGCCAAAGCCACACACATCTGTTCATTTCAAGCACTTCCACATACAGGTTAAGTATCCCATATATGAAATCATTGGGATCAGAAGTGATTGTTTCTGATTTTTTTTGGGGGGGAAAAAGGGGGACATTTAGAATATCTGCAACATATATCCTGGGAGCAAGACACAAACTTAAAATTCACTTATGTTTCATATAATCCTTATGTACATAGCCTGAAGTTAATTGTATGCAATATTTATAGTGCACCTCCACTTTTTCTGTAACATGAGGTAAGACAGAATTTTCTGTGGTGTGTCATGTCAATGAAACAAGTTTCATGTTTTAGAGCATTTCAAATTTCAAACTGGCAATGTTTAGCCTGTGTAAGACATATTTACTTTCCCTTCTCCTTATGACTTCAGAAGAGTAGTATTAATATTGGTGTTTAAAACTGTATAAAGGGTTGGGGATATGGCCTAGTGGCAAGAGCACTTGCCTCGTATACTTGAAGCCCTGGGTTCGATTCCCCAGCACCACATATACAGAAAATGGCCAGAAGTGGCGCTGTGACTCAAGTGGCAGAGTGCTTGCCTTGAGCGGGAAGAAGCCAGGGACAGTGCTCAGGCCCTGAGTCCAAGGCCCAGGACTGGCAAAAAAAAAAAAAAACCTGTATAAAATTCTCATCTAAATGACTAACAGCAAATGAATCCAGCCTAAATGACAATGAAAAAAATCAAATGATGGCAAATCCTATTTTAGACTATCAGTAACCATGGAAAAGAATTTGGCATGGAATGAAAAAGTAAAAATTAATTACAAATTTGACTCAAATGATACAGAAATGTACCTAACAATTATGTTAAGGAATTTTAAAATATATTTCTATATTTAGTATATGCATAAAATGTTTCTGAAAGCAAATAGAAAAACCACAGTATACACAATTTTTAGTTAAGAATTTTTTGTTATATTTTAATGACTCAAGTATACAAAGATAGAGAAAGTAAAGGGGATTTAGTTGAAAATTCTAGTTTACCTGATGCTGTCTTATGAAAGCGTAGGTGTGTAACAGTAGTGATATTTCAGAAGGAAATAAAAAGGATTAAAAAAATCTATCTTTATGCCATAGTAATAATCTCTATAACTTAATAAACACAGAAAGAAAACAAAGTGAACTATTAAACATCTCTTCACTTAGAAAGTAACTAAAATGTCAACACCGTTCATGGCAAATTACAAATACATGTAATCCCTTTGGTAAAATCTGCATACTAAATTCCATTTGTTTGTTTTACAATTTAAGTAGATAACACATTATTATTTAATGTAGTCACCATGCTATAATAATGAATTCCCCTGTTGTACTAAAACTCTGCACTCTTCACATTTTTCCTTCTCTAACACTTAGCAAGCACCATTCTGCTTTTTGACTATGTTCCACTTTTTCAGATTCATGTATGAGATCATACAGTATTTTTCTTTCAGTTCATCTTTATCTGTGGAACACAACACTTAGGTAGAAGTACAAGAAGTTTATTTTTAAATACAAGTGGGTTTCTCTAATAAAAATATTTGGAAGAACCTAGTAAAGAGCTTTTAAGAACAATTAAAATGCCAATAAAGAAGTATAAAAGACCTTAAAATTCGGTTAAATGTCATTCAGTACAATTCAATATGTACAAAAGCAGGAAATAAAGGGAGAGAGGAAAGGAAGGAGGGAATTAAGAAAAACTAGTCAAGTAGATTTAGACTAACAAGTAGACAGAAAATTTCGTAGGAAAATTAAAAAGCACTAACTCAAATATCTAGTCAAATAGGCAAAATCTGTTAGAAGTAGCAAACTAAACTAAGCAATTACTAAGCATATAAGATTTTTCAGTCAAAGTTATGGAATTCTATACCTTGTAATCTAGTGGCTGAAAAATGTGTCAGTCCCCAACATGTATATTTAAATAAAGTGGAATACAGGTTGAGCCCAGAGTCAATATAGATGTACATAGGATACTATGAATGCTCATAACTAAAATCCATCAATTATTAAGAAAACTATTAGAGCTGGGTACCTGTGGCTCCTAGATACTCAGGAGGCTAAAAATTGTGGATCACAGTTGAAAGCCAGCCGAGGCAGGTAAGTCTGTGGACCCTTATTTCCAATTAATGACTGACAAGCAGGAAGCGGAGTTGTGGCTCAAGTGGTAAAGTACCAGCTTTGAGTGAAAAAGCTCAGGGACATAGCCTAGACCTTAAGTTCACTAGAAACTATGCTGGAAATTAACTATACACCTTGGGGGGAAGGAAATCTGGAGGGGAAAAACTGGGAGAGAATGAGGAAGGAAATGACACTGGTTCAAAAGAAAAGGTATTATTATCTGTATCATGTAAGTGTAATCCCTTTGTCCATCACCTTTATAATAAAGTTTTTAAAAAACTATTAGAAGTGACTGCATTACAGTCTACTATAATTACATTAAAGTTTAAGGGGAAACTGAACTATGTGAACTTTTAAGAAAAAATAGGACTAGAACCCTCTAGATACTAGTCTTTCTCAGACACTGTCTTTAGCTGTCTACTATGTCTCAAGAATACATGGATTAGGTGAAAGTCTATCTACAACCCTCATTTTCTAAATATAAGACAAGTCATCAGACTACATCACTGCCAGAAGGCATCTCAAACCAACACATTGTCTTCCCTAAAATACTGTTCCTTTTCATACATTCTAACTCACAAAACATGAACCACTGTCTATCACTGGTTCTTCCTTATCACCTTATCTTTACTTCACTGCTATTGAATCCTCAATTCCATACATGTTAACAGTTTTTCCAAAATGTTCCTTTTCTTTCCATAGCATTAATTCAGGTCCTTAACATCTTAAAAAAAAATCATTAATTAGTCTTCTTGACTTTGCCCCCCCATTCCCATTCAAAACCAGTGGTACCCTGGTTACTTTCTCCCCCTACCCCCCCAACTTCCCAGTTCTAGGGCTTGAACTCAAAGCTTGGAAGCTGTCCCTTTTTTGCTCAAGGCTGACACCATGACTCCAATCCACCTTTTTTGTAGGGTTTTTTTGGAGATGGGATCTGGAGGGCTTTTCTTCCTGGGCTGGCTGCAAACCCAGATCCTCAGATCTCAGCCTCCTGAGTAACTAAGGATTACAGGTATAAGCCACCATCACCTAGCCCAATTACTTCTTATAAAATAAAAATTAGCCAGGTGCCAGCTAGAAAGCATTCTTATCAAGAAGCACATAAACAACTGCCCTCCTCAGAACTAGCATAAAATAGCTGTTTATTTTCTGGTAGGATAAAACGATGGCCTTAATTTAAGGCACAGAAATACAAGATAGGGCATGATAAAAGTTGAGAAGATTAACTTGTAACAGGTAGGAAATTAAAGTATGATTTACTTGGGAAAGGGATCAAAACAGTAACATGGAATGTTTTCTTATAAAGGCATCCTAAACCATCCCAAAGAAACAGTGCTACAAATCACCAAAGTTCCCCCTTCATTCAACTTTCCACTCAACTTCCTAGTGCCCACTGATAAGTTATACAGACAAAATTATTGATAGTTGAAGTTTGGAGTTGTTTATAGATGTATTATACTTCCTCCCTTTACTTCAAATTTATCATAATAGAAAGTAATTAAAGCAGGTAACCAAAGATTAACAGATATAAATAAAACATCTAACACAAAAAAAGACAAAAGCACACAAGTATCTTGAAGGAAACAGACCAAGCAGAGATGAAAGCTTGGAAAAATCAATCACTAATAATATCCTTGGTAGAACAAAATACTGCAGTCATAAAACAAAAATAAAATACATAAAATGATTTCTAAGTAAAATTTTAAAAAATCCCAGACATTAAAACTAGTAGGGAAAAAGGTCAACAGAAAAGTTAAAAGATAAGGTTGAGCAATCTCACAGAATACAGAGCAACTATACAAAATCAAGAAAAAGCAGAAAACAAACAGCAAGAAAATTAGGACAAGTTGAGAATATCCATCATCTAAGTAACAAAAAATTCAAAAAAGATGGAAAGGAAACAAACACAAAGAGAAAACCCAACTTAAAATAATCAAGTTATCTAAACTCAAGAACATGACTTTACAGTTTAAAATGTCTACCGAGTGTCCAAACATTGTGATGAAAACACAGCCACATCACCACGAATGTGAAAACAGAAACACTGAGATGAATATACAGCTTCCATTAAGAAGGGATAACACAATTGAGAATTAGAATAACTTTAGGGTTCCTATAATACCTTCAAAAACTAGAAGGCAAAGCAAAAATGCCTGTAAATTTGTAAGTAGTTAAACTACTTATTTATGTGCAAGTAGAACAAAGACATTTTAATATATGCAAAAATCCCACCCCCCACCCCAAAGTTGCCACCCATGTATCTTTTGCAGAACATAAGTGCCATTCATGGACGTTACCTGAAACAGGGAATTAAACAACATGGCAACAACATGAAACAGAAATCAGGCAGAATGGACAGGCAAGAGGAATCCTGTTCATGACAGTGAAGAGGATGAAGTTGTAACGATCGTGCACAGCACAAAGTAAAATAAATCCAAACAAAAATAGGATGATTTCTTATTTAAGACAATAAAAGTAGCAAAGTACCTATTAAGACTGGCCATAATGACAGATTGTTTAGAAAAAAGGTGAAAAGTATAGGTCCAGTTACAAAGAAAACTAGGTGTATTAGGTAGAAATCTAATATGATCACCAAAGATTCTTTGGCCTTTCATATATACACCTTTCCCTATTATTCATCATACACTTGCAATACTGCTATGAAGAGATTATAATTTAAGGTCCCTAATAAACCAACCATAAGATAGGTGATAGATTATCCTTTAAAGGATAATCCATTAAAGGAACTCTTTTCAAGCTAGTAATATAAGAGGCAGTCCCAAAATACAAGGAATCAGATTTGACATGTTCCTTACTAACCATTAAGTGAAAGACGTCACTAAAATAAGGGGGACCCCCAACTAACAGCTATCAAATAAATTACGACCTCAGCCCAACCAATCAAGGAACAGAATTCCACCAAAAACCTGAATAATTGTGCAAATCAACTCCACCCCAAAGCCTGCAGAGGAGAGTCTAGCAGGGGAGAGTCTCCATTCAGCCCACTACACACTGACAATGGATACTGGACATGGCATACCAGACTCCTCACTTAAATACCCCCGAGCGCTCAGAAAACAGATGAGCTCCACATTTCTGGCTTTTGTTTCTGTTTTGGCAGTACTAAGAATTAAACTCAAGTCCTCATGCTTGAGTTGAAAAAGCCCTGACCTTTTCCTAAGATGAGGCTTGTATTCGATTCCTCTACCTTGGCCTCCAGAGTATCTAGGACCACTAGCATGCACCACTATGTCCAGCTTGTTTTTGAGATACGGTCTTTCAATAACATTATTCATAGTCTGGCCTCAAATGCTGACATCCTTACCTCTGCCTCCCAAATAGCTAAGATTACAGACATGACTCACTGCATTCAACATAAAAGGATGTTTTTTAAGCTACCAAGTTTCTGATAATTTATTACAAATAAATATATATGTAAGCATATACACTAAGAAAATAAAATTATTAATACAGGCATAAAGGGTGGGAAGATTGTATACAAAAAGATAAATTTAAGCTGGGTGCCAGTGGTTCACATCTGTAATCCTAGCTAATCAGATGGTTGAGATTTGAGAATAAAGGTTCACTATCAAAAAACAAAAAAAGAAAAATAGAAGTAAAGCTGTGGCTCAAGTGGTAGGGTGCTAGCCTTAAGCAGAAAAGCTTGGGGACAACACCCGGGCTCTGAGTTCAAGCCCCAGGACTAGCAAAAAAATAAAAATAAAATAATGAAATAATTTTATACACATATGTCCATATGTATACACACATACATATTTATATGTACATGTATATATACATGCTTCCAACAGCCTTGGGGGAAAAAAATCTCCCTTAACAATGCATAGAATGTCTCAAATACACTAAAATAATGTTCAAAGTAAACAAAAGTTGTCTCTAAAACTGTTTCGATGACATATTTCAAGAGATATGAAAGTTTCACTACTATAAGATAAATCCAATTAAGACAATGAAATATTTAAGTAAAGAACAAGAAAACTACAAAACTCTGTGGAGAAGTGACTTACCTGAACAAGATGAATAAGTGTTGTCAGAATAGCACATCTCAACATATTGTGTTCCTCACTCTGCTTCCAAAGAAGAGGTAAATATTGCACTAAACATCCTACATATGGTCGTATCTATCATAAGAGAAGGGAAAGCAAAATAATTCCATTAGTAAAACAGCAATTTACCGAGAAGCAGACAGAGCACTATTAATTCTCAAGCAAAGGACAGGACAGGAGGGCTTGATAACATTGCCTTGGGCATCAATGACCAGAAAGAAACTTCCTCCTAGTAGAATCATTCCAGTTATTGGGAAACCACCCCATGTTACAGAACCAGCTCATATGACAACCCCATGCAGAGGCTAAAAGTCTCAGATCCCACCACAGATCAATTTTCTCAATTAGCCTCAAATATAATGATCCTACTCTATAAAAAAAACAAAACTCTTACATTTGTGCTACTTCATTTCTTTTATGTTAATGGCCTCTGGCTCTCTCTCTCCCCTCTCCATTACCTCTATGATGATGATGATGATGATGATGATGATAATAATAAAGGCAACAACTGAATTTTGTTGTTTATTCTGCATGTATATAGTAGATTTTAAAAAACAAACAAAAAAGCCATATCCCACAAAGCAATGTGTCACACTTGTTGTTATTTGGTATGTTTTATTCATTAGAATATTTCTCATTTTCTACATATTTTAAAAGCCTGTGACAAGTTTCTGAGTCATGACTACCTTCTGATGTGAAAAAAAAAATGTGATTTGGAAAAATCTGGTAAGTCTGAATCTGATAAGTCCTAAATAGCTTTTGACAAAAAATATTGTAACTCTCACCTTAAAGTTTCTATGAGGAGAACATGAGATACGTACGTAAAACATTTGACATATAAGTTTAAATGAACTAGGTGAGGGTCAGTGGCTCACACCTGTAATCCTAGCTACACAAGAGGCTGAGATCTGAGGTTCAAAGCCAGCCCAAGCAAGTAAGTTCATGAGACTCTTATTTCCAATTAACCACCAGAAAACTGGATGTGGTGTTGTGGCTCAAAGTGGTAGAATGCTAGCCCTGACCACAAAGAGGCTCAGGACAGCACCCAGTTAAAGTTCAATGACAGACCAAAAAAAAAAAAAAAAAAAAGGACAGTCATTATTCGGCATTTGACAGCTATTCTTATCAATAATAAGAAACAGACACAATGTGTCAACGCTCACAAATAGCAGATCCAAGAGTAAAGTTATGTCTTTGAACTCCCAATCATTCATCTTTCCCTAATCCCTCACAGAGTTAACTCACTGTTTTTCTTCTGATTTTATTTTTGCTGTACTGGGGTTTGAACGCAGAGCCTGATACAAGTGTTCTAACCACTTCATCTATATCTATCTGTAAAGGAAATGTGCTCTTTTTTTCCATTTGTGGAGCTCAGGATTGAATCTAGGATTTGTGTTTGCTAGACAAGTGTTTTGCCACTGAGCTTCATCCTCCTTTGCTTTTCAAACAAAGGTACAGATAGTGGTAAATTAGGATATAAAAAGATACAGATTATAATAGGGTTTCCTGAGCTATCAATGATTCACAAAAATCAAGAGCAACAAGGAAGCTAAATAATTATTACGAACTTTACCAAGTGTGGGTTTCACATGAATAGAACACAATTTTTTAAAATAAGACATTCCCAAGAAAACTTCTGTTTATAATAGGTACCTGAAACTATGCTCTCAAAACACTGAATTTCAAGGCTAGTAAGTATAAATTAGAGCTTCTAAAACATCAAAAATTCTACTTTCTAGCCAGGTGGCCTGTGGTTCACACCTGTAATCCTAGCTACTCAGGAGGTTAAGATCTGAGGATCCTGGTCCAAAGACAGCCTTGCAGAAATGACTGCAAGATTCTTATCTCCAATTAATCACAGAAAAAGTCGGAAGTGGTGCTGTGGCTTAAGTTGTAGAGTGCTAATCTTAATTAAAATGAGCTAGGGACAGAGACCAGGCCCAGAGTTCAAGGCTCAGGATCGGCAAAAAATAAATAAATTCTACTTTTGAAACACCTCTAAATTGTTGATACAATTTTAGTATTTTAAGTCATTTTGAAAAATTTAAATATAAATGCCAATTTTGAATACAGAACTAAAATCACAACCTTTATGTTAGAAACACTTTAAGAATGTCTTGCCATTTAAACAATGTACGTTAATCTGAAGATTATATTAATATATTGACAAATTCTACACATATTTTATTTGACTCTGACAAACATGTTCATGTTTTACAACAAACTTACCTGTATGTTGACTCTTTCAATTACACAGGAAAGAACATGCAGAACATGCATCTTTGTGTCACATTCTGTAACTTGCTGCAGTAGCTGAAAAAGGAGTGTGAACACACTCTCCAAATACTGCAGGAAACAAAAGAAAAGGCTCAGAAGAGAAATGTGAAGGCCTCCTCCACATCAGATAGAAATAAAAACTATACCAGAGTGCCAAAGCAATGAAGAAAACACATAAAGCCAAATCCTCAGTGATTCTTAAACAACCTGCCACTGTGTCAGACAGAATTTTTTTTTTACTGCATAAATGGGTCCATTTCAGAATCTTAACCATCAACAAACAGAGTAGCGTTTAGAAGAGACTGTCTAAACAAGCTATGTTTAAATTTTATTCTATTAACTAAGCTGTTCACAGTGCCCTGGCATTATTCGCCCATGTATGTCTGTTACCAATCATGTAGAAATACAAGACCTACATATTAAAGCAGAGAGTACACCAATTAATGCAATCAAATGGACAGCCACCTGTTAAGATCCTTAACTTACATTGCATAAAGATAACATTTTTATGTCAATATTTGTTATTCTAAAAACGGCAGGTTGTTAAAAAAATGAAAAATAAGTACCTTTTGTCTCATTGACCAAACTTATTAAAATTATGTTGAGAACTAAAAAAAAAAAATCACAGCAACTTTCATAAAACATACAATTGTTTAATCAGAAATCTAAGTGTTTTGGGGGGAGTTCTTTAACTTCTTGGGAGGGCTTCTTCATATGTGACAACCATGAGTATACACAGAACCACAGAAAGACATTTAATCATGTAACTTCTCACCTAGTACTTTAAAGGATAAACATTAACAGAACAATCCTGTTTACATATTTATCAAGTGCTAAGTAGCAGCTCTGTGTAAACAACATGGTTTGAGGGAAGAGTAAAAAGATATGAGTATAGCTGGGTACAGTGGCTCATCACTATAATCCTATCTACCTGGAGGATCATGGTAGTTTGAAGACAGCCTAGGCAGAAAAGTCTAAGAAACTCCATCTCTAATTAATTAGTTAAATACGAGAAGTAGTGCTGTGGCTCAAGTGGTAGAATACCAAGAAAGCTGAGCAAGAGTCCCAGGCCCTGAGTGTAAGCTTCAATACTGACACCAAAAAAGAAAAAAAAGAGCATAAAGGTAATAGGCCCATGTACAATTTAAATACTACATATTTTATATTTGGGAGAAAAGAAAAATTTGAGAGTCAGTTTGAAAATAGATGACCAAATAGCTAAACAAAAATATGTAAAGTGTTATGAACACTTTTAAGTGTTATTAAGTCTGCCAAAATAGTTATGCCCTGCTTGGCTGCCCAAGCTACTTGGGAGGCTGAGACCTGAAGAGTATGACGCACAGCCAGCCCAAGCAGAAAAGCCTGAGATTCTTATCTCAATTAACCAGCACAGAGCAGCAAGTAGAGGTGTGGGTCAAGTGAAAGTGCTAGCCTTGAGTGGGAAAGTTAAGTGAGAGCTCAAGGCCCTGAGTTTAAGCCCCAATACAGGAATACGTATAAGCAGACAAATGATGTAAGTGCAAATAAATAAGTACAGACTCGTCTCAACAAGTAAGTTGTATATGGTGGTACATGCCTGTCACCTCAACTATGTGGAAGGCACAAATAGGAGGAGTACTATCCAGGCCAGCCTAGGTAAAAACACAAAACGTTGTTTGGAAGAATAATTAAAGCAAAAAAGGACTAGGGGTATGGCTCAAATGGAAGAACACCATGAGTTCCTGAGTCCTGTACTGTCAAGAATAGAAAGTGATGTCCTTCAAAATAATCGAAAATTCTTTTAAATTCACCTTTAATACACACACACACACACACAAAATATATTTATGTTAAGGTTAGGTTATACTTGTGTTCAACAGATATTAACAAAAATTGTTAGAAAATCTAGAAATGAATACTCTTACCGGTAGAAATTGATCTGTTCTAAATTCAAAATCATCGACAGGTAAAAAAGCAGTTAAGGAATACTGACAATTAATAGATGAAGTTTATCAAAACAAAAGTATACCCAAAACAAGCATTAATCATTCAAAACTACATTTTAAAGTCTTATAAATAGATTTTTTTGATCCAGGCATGAATAAATGAATGAATGAAATCTATGAATGAAGCTAACAATCTTCCTTACAATGAAATATTTTCAAGTTTTAAAAGGATATTTAACTTCAGAGTTGTAGCTGTTTCGATTCGAACCTAAAACAAAGTATAGTATGAGTTTTTTTAATCATTGTAGAGCTACTAAACATCATTTAGTACTTAACCAAAAACAAATCAGTAACATACCACTTTATTCTTCTTGTTAATATTAAAGTTATAGGTCACACTAACACGAAAAAATAAAAAGATATTCCTCAGAGTTTCATCTTTGTACACTTTACAATTTTCTCATTTGCTTATAGACAGTCTTTAAACCCAATAGGTGCTTACAGAAAGAAAGAAGGCTAAGCATAGGTATGTAGAGAGTAGAGGACTAAGGGTCAACAACAAATTAGAGATGCCAGAGGAAAAGAGAAGACTGAAAAGCAGAAAAACAGCATGGATCTGGGCAAGCTGGAGGACATCTAAGTGAACAGTGCAGGAGACAAGGAAGGAAACAAGGTAAACAACACAAACTCCATTCCCTAATTTCAATACAGCAAATCAATCCTTAAACCTCAAGGATTCGCTAAATCCCAGGGCTCACAAACACAACCTCCCAAATTTTATTTTCTATTTCACCTTGCTTTCTACGCAAATCCTATCAACCTGATTCCCTTATGTGCTCAAAATCTGACTATTCAGCTAAGCTGACAAAGAGTAACATACTCAAAGTTTCCAGAGCAAGTAACAGGAACTCAAGCCATGACTAAATTTTAGTTTCTTACACACTAAATAATCTACGTAAAACTTACTTCCTGGCTAAGGTGCTATATGCTATATTTTCACACCTGTAATAGAACTAATTTCCTCTTTGAAGTCATTTTTTCAGAAAAATAATTTTTTTTAACATTTTACAGGAGCTTCTGATGTCTTGAGAGGCAGATTAGGGAGGCTGACATACCACTAAATCTTGATCTTGAAGCAAGTTACAGATAGCCTGGTATAGCATGGGTCTTAAATCAGGCTTGAATTTCACAGAAATCCACTGGCCAATGAGCCAAATCACTCTGCGCCGCAATGGCTTATACCTAGGTAGAGAAAAACCAGGAAATTAAAGAAGTCTATACTTTAAGAAGTCTATTTTACTTAATATATTTCATCATTTAACTCTAAAATGTACTAATAAATGCATTCTGCCTTTACATAAAGGTTAACTATTTCTAAGTGTACAACAGCATAAAATACTGACAATAAAGTCCTGATCTAAGTAAATAAAAATTTAGAGGCATATATATAAATATATATGTATATATACATATGCATTACTCATCTTTCTACATTAAAAAAACGGTAACAACTTGTAATCCAGAATTTGGGAAACAGGAAGAAGGATCGTTGAATTTGAGGCCACCCTGGAATACACAGTAAGTTCAATATCAGTCTGATCTACAATAGCAAGTGGTAGGGTATACAGTTGTCTGGGATTCACAAAGTCCTGGGTTTGATTGTGAGAACTCCAAAACAGACAAAAAAATTAAATTAAACTGTAATGATGACTGGTACATATAAATGAAGACCATTGTTTCTACTCCTTAAGCAACTAAAGACAGTATTGATATCCTAAATCCTAAAGCTGGCGAGGTAACAGTGTTATTCAAGTACCATCCAAAACATAAAGTACTGTCATTAGTAAGAAAAGGATAAAACTTTCTCAGCACTCAAAATATCCCTTCGACATATTAGCATATTTTATACATTCTGAAAAATTTAAATGAACTGAATCTTTCCCATAATTTCAGTAAGCATATCTAAAGTCCTGCAAGAGGAGCTACAGTATTACACAGTGAGTATCAATGACAGAGTCCCATGTTTTAAGGATAACTAGATCTTATATCTGTCTCCTCTATGGAGGCTTTCCATCAAAGTCTTACCAAAACACTGGCAAAATTGAAGGTTATTTCATTTACCACTGGCTCTTTACTACACTGACAATTATACATAATGAAAGTATTTGTTGACTAAATGAGTAACCAAAAAGATAAACATCAACTCACTGGTAAAAATTATACCTTTAGGTAGGCAATGGTGATTCACACCTGTAATCCTAGCTATTCAGGAGGATGAGAACTGAGGATCAAGGTTCAATGCCAGCCAGCCCAGGGAGAAAAGTCCCTGAGACTCTTAACTCCAATAGCTACATAGAAAAAGCCAGATAGGAAAAGATGGCGCCAACACAGTAGGGAGGCACCCCGACTCGCTCCAACTGAATAGCGAGCTGGGAAATCCAACACCCAACACCCCATTCAAGAACCCAGCAAAACCAGCAGCCAGAAGCAGTGGAGATACGCAGGAAAACACAGAGGACTAAAAAAGAAGAGCCGAAAACCTACATGGAGCCGGAGAATCTCCAGGGCACCCTCCCCCCACCAGCCAACCCATGCCGGAACAGGGCCAGGCTGGGAAAAGGGAACCCAGCGAGCGGCAGACAGGCTGCCGGGAGCACAAAATTCAGACAGCGGGACCCCACGGACACTAGGGAGGGTGCGGACCAAGACAGGGGCGACGAGAAGTTCGGGTCCAGACCGGGTTCGGACGGACGGCAGCTGGGGAACCCAGCGCGGCAGAAGGGGGGAGCCGGGGACGCCACCACGACACTTCGCCACCCCGAAGGACCAACGGCTGTGCGGGACACACACACAATCCAGGACCAGTGAGTCCCCCATTATCCCCTCCCCCAACGGGAGACCAGCTATCAGAGACCCAAACCCTACAAAGAAGCTAGATCTCCCTCCCTCCCCCTCCCCACCCTTTGGGAACAAAGAACCCCCAAATCAGGTGGGAAGCTCCCTTCCGGCGCTGGGAAGTCAGTTTAGCAGGGGAAGGGCGGAGCAGCCCGAAGTCCACACAGGAACCTGAACTGGCCGAATCGGCCCTGCCCACGTCCCAACAGGGGCCGGGGGAGGCCCACAGTGCAAGCCCCACCCAAGGCGCCTGGACCGTGCGGACTCTTACAACTAAAATCACAGGCGCTGGTGGGCAATACCAGCACAGCAGGGACACCTGGACCTGATCACGCCACCCTCTCGCAGCGGAGGCGAGGTCTGAGGGCGCTAACCCACGCATGGACAGTTGATCCCACGGGGCCCCACACACACCGCCACCCCCCAACGGACTCGCGGGAGGGTGCAAACACTACCCAACAACCTGGGGCTCGCTCTGGAAAGCGTATCCCGTTAAGTGGATGGGGCCACAGCACCAGCGCCTGTTGTAGCGGGAGCACAGTGCACAGGTGGGCGGGGCCCCCGACCACAGCACTCGCTCTGGTAGGTGTACCCCGCACAGGTGGGCGGGGCCACAGCGGCAGCACCTGCTCTGGTAGACGCACCTACACAGGAGGGAGGGCAGAGCTATGCACCAAACCTGAGAAGCCATCCACAGATCTCCAGATGCGCAAATCACAAAGAAACATAACACAGTTCATCAGAGCAAGCCAACTTGCCAGCTCCAAAAAGCAGCATGACTGAAGAAGAGATGGAGAATAAAAAAAGCAAATGAGGCCATGTTAACAGGAATGATGGAAAGCGTCAGGAATGAAATCAGAAAACAATTCCAGGAGTTTAGAGCAGAAATCTTAAAGGACACCCAGGAAGCCAAGAAAGAAATGGAAGCAAAAATGGATACAATGCAAGCCTCCTTTAAAGAAAACCTTCACATCCTGAGAATTGAAATGCATGAAAACATAGATTTAAAATACAACTCTTTAAAGGAAGAAATTTCCACGATCAGAGCTGATCTGACAACCATAAATAGCTTGCTGACATCCATAAACTCCGCAATTGAATCCACAATACAAAGAGTTGAACATATGGAATCCAGAATCTCTCGCCTGGACGATGAAGTAGCCGACAACAACCAGAAATTGACCACACTCCAAGAAACAGTAAAGCTTCAGGGCAGACTAATCCAGGAACTAATGGACAAAGACAAGAGATATAATCTGTGCATAACTGGAATAAAAGAAGGAGCCGAATACCAGAGAAGAGGGCTTAAACATGTTCTCAATAAAGTTACTGCAGAAAACTTCCCCAATCTCACAAGGGACCCCATCCAGGTAACTGAAACCTATAGGACACCTGGCAGGCGAGAACCCAGAAAAGCCACCCCGAGGCACATAATATTCAAAACTTCAGATCTCAAGATTAAAGAGCAAATTCTGAATTCAGCCAAAGAGAAGAAAGAAATTTTCAACAATGGGAAGAAGATTCAAATAACAGCTGACCCATCCACACAAACTTACCAAGCACGAAGTGAATGGAAAATAACAGCTGACCTATCCACACAAACTTACCAAGCACGAAGTGAGTGGAAGAACACCATCCAAGTACTTCAGGCTAACAATATGCAACTTCAGATCAAATATTCAGCAAAATTGGAGTTCACATTCGAAGGGAAAGCCAGATCTTTCCACACCAAAGAGGAGCTAAAGGAGTATGTGAATAATAAAGCAGCCCTACAGCGAATTCTAAGAGGGGAGCCCCACCCAACAGAGATCATACAAGACACACAGACAGAAACAGAAAGAAACTACAATAGCCAAAGTTCAACAGAAAAACAGCTCACTAAAGACAAGAAAAAAAAAGAGGAAAAAACAGCCCAACAAGAAAATGGAAGGAGAAAAAACACCCTTATCCTTGATCTCTTTAAATATAAATGGTTTAAACTCTCCGATAAAGAGGAGCAGACTGGCAGGATGGATCCGCAAACAATAAGTTGACATCTACTGCCTACAAGAGACCCATCCTACAGCAAGAGACAAAAATAGGCTCCGAATGAAAGGATGGAACAAGATCGACCAAGCAAACACACCTACCAAAATGGCAGGTGTAGCAATCCTGATCTCAGACAAGCTGGACTTTTCATTAAAATCAACTCAAATAGACAAAGAAGGACACTACATATTAATACAAGGAAAAATCCAGACTCAAGACATCACAGTGATAAATGTATACTCTCCGAACAAAAGAGGCCCTACATATGTCAAGCAAATTCTCACAGAATTACAGAACAAGATAGATGCAAACACAATCATAGTGGGTGACCTTAATACCCCACTCTGTCCAAGAGACAGATCCAACACCCAGAGGATTAGCAAGGGAGCTGAGGACCTAAGTTACACCATATCCCAAATGGATCTGACAGACCTATACAGAATCTTCCACCCTACAAAGACCCAATACACCTTCTTTTCAGCAGCCCATGGATCATATTCCAAAATAGACCACGTCATAGCCCACACAAAGAACCTCAGCAAATACAAAAGTATTGACGTCATCCCATGTATTATATCTGATCACAGTGGATTAAAGGTAACCCTAAACAACAAAGGATACGACAGAGGCTATACACACTCTTGGAGGCTAAACCCCACACTGCTATCCAACACTTGGGCCACAGACCAAATTAAAGATGAAATCAACAAATTCATAAGCCACAATGACAATAAAAACACATCACAAAGAAACCTATGGGACACAGCTAAGGCAGTACTGAGGGGCAAGGTCATTACCCTCAGCACTCACATTAAAAGAATGGAAGCAGAGCAGGTGAATAACCTCACAATGAAACTAAAACAACTGGAGAAACAAGAAATGACAGAATCTAAAACGATTAGGAGGGGAGAGATCACAAAGATTAAAGAAGAGATAAATCTGATTGAAAATAGAAAGACCATTCAACAAATAAATAAGACTAAAAGCTGGTTCTTTGAGAAAATAAATAAAATTGACAGACCCCTCGCAAGACTTACAAAAAAAAGAAGAGAAGAGACTCATATACATAAAATCAGGGACTCCACCGGAAAAATTACAAGTACACATGATATTCAAACAATCATAAGGAGCTATTTCCAAAACCTCTACTCAGCAAAAAACAATAATTTTACAGAAATGGATCAATTCTTAGAGAAGTACAAACTGCCCAAACTGAACCAAGAAGAAATAAATCAACTAAATAAACCAATAACTTACAGTGAGATACAGGAGGTAATCAAGAACCTCCCAACAAAGAAAAGCCCAGGCCCAGATGGATTCACCAACGAATTCTACAAAACCTTTAGTGAGGAGCTAATACCAATACTCCTCAAACTCTTCCATGAAATAGAAACAGAGGGAGAAATCCCAAACTCATTCTACGAATCTAATATCATACTCATTCCCAAACCAGGCAAAGACCCAACAAAAAAAGAGAACTACAGACCAATATTACTAATGAACACAGACGCAAAGCTCCTTAATAAAACACAGGATCCAGAAACTGATCAAGAAAATCATACATCAGGACCAAGTAGGCTTCATCCCACAGTCACAAGGATGGTTCAACACTAACCAAAAAGACCAGCAAAAGACCTAGAATAGCCAAAGCAATTCTAGGCAAAAAAAAGCAGTGAAGGAGGTATCACAATACCAGACTTCAAGCTCTACTACAAGGCCATCATAACAAAAACAGCCTGGTATTGGTATAAAAACAGATCGTAAGACCAATGGATTGGAATTGAAGATCCAGAAATAAAACTGCACTCTTACAGCCAGCTGATATTCGACAAAGGAGCTAAAGGCATACAATGGAATAAACATAGCCTCTTCAACTACTGGTGCTGGGAGAACTGGGCAGCCATATGCAGAAAACTCAAAGTAGACCCAAGCCTATCAACATGCACCAAGATCAACTCAAAATGGATCAAGGACCTCAATATCAGACCTGAATCCTTGAAACTACTGAAGGAAAGTGTAGGAAAGATGCTAGAACTTATAGGCACAGGAGGAAGGAACTTCCTGAATAGAGTCCCAGGGGCACAACAAATAGGGGAAAGACTTGACAAATGGGACTACTACAAATTAAAAAGTTTCTGCACAGCTAAGGACATAGCCACCAAAATAGAAAGACAGCCAACCATATGGGAAAGGATATTTACCAGCACAGCAACAGACAAAGGCCTGATATCTGTCATCTACAGAGAACTCAAAAAACTAAGCCCCTCCAAGCCCAATAAACCTATTAGGAAATGGACAAAGGAGCTAAAGAGAGACTTCATAAGAGAAGAAATAAAAATGGCAAAGAAACATATGAGGAAATGCTCAACATCCCTGGTAGTAAAGGAAATGCAAATAAAAACAACCCTGAGATACCACCTCACCCCAGTTAGAATGGCCTATACTCTGAACTCAGGAAACAACAAATGCTGGAGGGGCTGTGGGGAAAGAGGAACCCTTCTCCATTGTTGGTGGGAGTGCAAATTAGTACAACCACTTTGGAGAACAGTATGGAGGTTTCTCAAAAAGCTCAATACAGACCTACCCTATGACCCAGCCATACCACTCCTAGGCATCTATCCTAAACAGCAAGCCCCAAGATATCAAAACGACATTTGTACTTCCATGTTTATCGCGGCACAATTCACAATAGCCAAAATATGGAAACAACCCAGATGCCCCTCCACAGACGAATGGATCCAAAAAATATGGTACTTATACACAATGGAATACTACATAGCGATCAGGAATGGAGAAATATTGTTATTCGCAGGGAAATGGTCAGAACTCGAACAAATAATGTGGAGCGAGACAAGCCTAGAACACAGAAAACAAAGGGGCATGATCTCCCTGATATATGACTGTTAACAAAGGGAGACGGAGAGACAGTAGAGACCAGGTCTATGAATTCAAAAATTGCTTGTCAAATGGTATTTCCCACAGGATTGGGGCAGCGACCCAACAGTATGTAACTAAAACCAAACAACTACTCCACGTATAAAGGTCAAAAATTGACCTCTCAGGGGAATACAATAGCTCAAAAGCTATGTATGTACGTTCATATAAGACTACTGTCGACATATGGTCTAATATTGACATTACATTTAAAGCCCTAGGCGAACTTTCTTGGGCGTGGCCACGTGGCTACTGTATATGTTCTTGATACATTGTATATTGTATATATGTCTACCTGACCTAGAGAAGGGATAGAAAAACAGGGGGTAAGATATCACAAGAAATGTACACACTGCCCTATTATGTAACTTTTTGCACAATACCTTGTCAAAATTTGTGTTCAATTAATAAATAAATTAAATTAAAAAAAAAAAGAAAAAGCCAAAAGTGACACTGTGGCTGAAGTTGTAGAGTCCTAGCCTTGAGCACAAAGATGCTCAGGGACAGCATCCAAGCCCCGAGTTCAAGCCCCAGGACTGGGAGGGTTGGAGGGGGAAGGGAGGGGAATACACACACACACATATATGTACATATATATAATATATACACGCACGCACATGTGTGCACACACACACATAAATTTTTATGGCATCTCCAGCTCTCTAACTCTATGATCCCAAATGTTTATAAAATGAACCCCAAACAAGTGGCTCTGCAGTTATTCAATATGTAGCCAACAAAAATTTACGAATCTATGATTATATATTCCATTCTAGCAGGACCTCGATATACAGAACTCAAAAAGAATTGCATCATTCACACATGCACACACCCACGCACACACACACACACACACTTGAAATAATCTTTTAGTCTTTCATTATAAATTAAGAATTTTTTAGTTTTTTTAATTTTTAAAAATAATTTTTAACAGTCTCTTTCTTCCTTCTATTCATTCAGCAAGAAAATTTAGATAGGCAAATGCTTATGTGTAAAACAGAACTAGGCAAAAATGTTCCTAAATGTTATATGGATTTTAACTATTGAGGTAGACACCACAGTAAGAGTCTAAAGTATTTAAGTGCTTTCTGAGATGTTTTGTCTAAATCCTACTCTGTCTCCTCAAAGACTTATACCATAACTCGGTATGAATTGTCAGGACAGTCACTTTTCATGGATGTTACTTCTAATATTAAGCACAGTTCTTGCCTACTGACTTTGCTCTTTGCACAGCTCATATCTGGAACTCAAGGACCTCTATCTTCTCTCACTTTTGCATCAAGTCCTATTTCTTTTCTCCTACAAATGACCATATATGCAAATTACTTTACACATATCACAACTCATAATTATATAAAAAAGTAACACAGAAGTCTAGTCTTTTACCTGTATTTCAGTTATAAATTTTAGAAGTCTTCTTTTCTATAGTACATATTAACTGCTAAGTCACACCATTGCCTTTTCAAAATTGTAAGAAATTTTAATGCTTACTTTTCCTTCACTAAAAAATAAAGTAAGCCAGGTACTACTGGTTCACACCTGTAATCCTAGCTACTCAGGAGGCTGAGATCTGAGGATCACAATGCTCGCGGGAAAGTCTGTGAAACTCTTATCTCTAATTATCCACCAGAAAAATGGAAGTGGCAGTGTGGCTCAAGTGACAGAGCTCTAGCCTTGAGGTAAAGTGCTCAGGAACAGTGCCTAGGCCCAGAGTTCAAGCCCCACAACTGACCAAAAACAAAAAAGTAAAGCAAAATAAAGGTAAAATAAACACAATAAATTATACTTGCCTGTTGTGATTGACTTGTAATTCTGGAAGAAGTTGAGTTTTAAACCACTGATCAAAATCAATACTGTCAAAAAGTTCATAAGCAGCTAATCCAACAGCATTATACACTAAAAAGAAAATTTTAGAAAGGAAAATACTTCAGACTATTTGATATTTTGTGCAAAACTAATACTACTGCCAAACACGGTGGCCTACACCTGTAATACATCACTTAAAAGATCAAGGCAGGAGGATAAGTTCAAGAAAATATATATGTTAACCAGGGAAATGACTGAAACTGACATTATAAAAACATGGCTTAAATTGTATTCCATGCTTTCCCCAAAAACTTCTTAGTACTTTCAAGCAAAAAAACTAAATTCATTCAAGTATTTAGGTCAAATTATAAAACAGTATCTAAACAGTTGTGATCATCAATGTGTATCCATCCCAAGCATCACCTGGATGGTTGAGGCAGAAAAATAAAGAGCTACAGTAAATTTAAGACCAGCCTTAGCTATACCATGAGACTATGTCTCAAAAAACAAACAAAAATGACCTGCTTCTAAATAGAGACCGTGTTTTATGATATGGTCTCTGATATCTTTACCTAGTATGCTAGTTCATACCACTTTACTTCTATCTTCCACTTAAACTAAAATAGTGACAGTTCAAATTCTATATAGTTGTCCCCTTATCTTAGAGATGTCCGACACATATAGTTCAGTCTTTTTAGAACACTACTCAAGCATCTACTGCTTGTACAGCTAACTCATTTATCCTTGTGGTCAGGAGTCTTTTCCTCCTGGATGTACCAAACCACCTCATGTTTGCTATCTACTTTAGCATTATACATCCCAGTGTTATAATTAACTGTTTCACTGGTTATCTCTCTTATCACAGTTCATGGTTTAGCTATTGTTATATACCTATTCTCCCAATACTAATACCTATTTTAAATCACTTGTTTTACATACCAGCATCTTTGATTAACAATGCTTCCATATCTTCTACATTGGTGGGTCCTAAAAAAAGTTTACATATATATATGTGATTTATGTATGTGTATATATATACATATATAGAACACATATATGCATATATACACATCAGTAAAATAAAACCAATTTTCAATTTTAGTTTTTAACCAGCATGTTAAAATATAAAAATAACACATTAATGGGATATCACATGATATTCTGATTCATGGCACATTGTGTGATGTTTTAGCCAGGTTAAGTACATTGATCTCCTTAATCTATATCATCATTTAAAATAGCTTCTTCTGGCTCTTTCACATACACAGTGCATTACTGCAATATCATGATGGACTTGCTTTTACCAAATGGTAACTTAATGCAAAATGATCTATCTTTTGTTATCCCTTCTCTCTTACCCAGCCTCTAGTAACTGACATTCTACTTGCAACTTCTATCTTTTTTTGGGGGGGGGGGGGGCCAGTCCTGGTGCTTGGACTCTGGGCCTGAGCACTGTCCCTGGCTTCTTTTTGCTCAAGGCTAGCACTCTGCCACTTGAGCCACAGTGCCACTTCTGGCCATTTTCTGTATATGTGGTGCTGGGGAATCGAACCCAGGGCCTCATGTATATGAGGCAGGCACTCTTGCCACTAGGCCATATCCCCAGCCCTTACTTGCAACTTCTAAAAGATTCTTTGGAATCATCCATACTCACTACTTCCCACAAAACGCCCTAGAGAGGCTATTTCCCTATGCAATAGGGCTACCATTTTGCTTTTGCTGCTATCGTGCTAACAAGTGCAAAAACTATAGCATTCTTAATTATAATCCAAGACTTATGTCAAACACCAAACTTTCAGGAAAGAAGGCATTCAGTCTTTCTCAAAGTCATACTCAACATATGACCTATGAAATAGCAGTTTATACATAGTACTCAGGCTATCCTGACCACTAAGTAAGTAGATATAAGATCATCACAAAATATACCTTACCTTGAAGGGATTTTACCATTTCTAGAAGTACAGGAGTAAGAGTCTGGTTATATTCATGGAATATATCTATAAATAGTACTTCAGTGCAAGGCTGGATGGGGAAAAAAAGAACAAATTAAAAAAAACAAAAAACGACATGTTGTATTGACTACTAAAATAAAGAAAAGAGCATTCATTCTTAGAATCCTAAATCCTGCTTCAAAGTAAAAGTGCTAGGGTAGAGGGTGTTGCTCAGTACCAGAGTACTTGCCTAACAAAAATGAGGCCTGGGATTCAATCCTTAGCAATGAAAAAAAACATTATTTTTCTGTAATGAATACAATGGAAAATAAGGTCAAGTTATAATAATTTAATCTATAATAAACAATCCATATTTCAACCACTTGGCATTTACAATCAAAAATAATTTTTAATTATAGCTCAAAATTCATTCCATAAACCAGGTGTAGTGGCTCATGCCTATAAGAGAGGCAGAGATAAGGGGATTACAGTTTGAGACTAGCTCCACCTCCAAAACAAAATTAATAATAAACTATCTCAAAGAACAGGTTATGCATGTTGGTGATAGTGGCCTGTAACACCAGGAAGACATAGGTAGAAAAATCACAGGGCGAACACTAGCCCCAGGGAGAAGGTTATGGAACTACCGTGGGGAGAGGGAGCTGCCTAAAGCAACAAGAGCTGTAGGTGTAGCTCAAGTTGTAGAGCAATTGCCCAGCAAAAAAATAAATCAAAGTGTTCTCTGCATCCTCAAGGTAGAGACCTCATGCAGACTAGTATGCTACCAAGCAGCAATTCATTTATAGTTCAGAACTATATTCTAGATTACTGTTACCAATAATGTAACAACCAATGACACAACTCATAAAATTACCTCATCATAAAAATCAGCATATCTTTTAACAAACACAAACAGTAACAGATGCAGTTAGCTATTGTTTAAAAAAAGATTGGCTTTGATTCTTAAAAGTACTAAATCAGAAAATGGTTCATAATATAAAGGCATTATAATTTAGTGTCTACATTATTATGCTTTACGTTTAAAAAGGACTTGTATAGATTCATATACTGAAAGATATACAGGTAAGATGACATACCATCGTATACATCTGTAACAAACTTGGGAGTGGGGAGATTAGTCATACACTGATAACTGACAAACTAGTTACCAGAAAAGGTTGATTAGACAATTAACATGTTTTTTAGTATATTTGAGGCTATCCATGAAGAAAGTTGTTTAAGTTAAAATAATGAATTTTTTCAATTTTTATAGCACCAGTGTATTCTGACTTACAACATTTAAAATATATTTTCAGAAAGCCACTAATTTGTTTTAACAACAATACAATTTCAAAGCAATAAATGAGTTTTCTTTCATTCATTCATTCATTCATGTATTGATTGATTGATTGCCAGTCCTGGGGCTTAAACTCAGGGCCTGAGCACTGTCCCTGGCTTCTTTTTGCTCAAGGCCAGCACTCTACCAACTTGAGCCACAATGCCACTTCTGGCCTTTTCTATACATGTGATGCTGAGGAATTGAACCTAGGGCTTCATGTATCAAGGCCAGCACTCTACCACTAGGCCACATTCCCAGCCTCAATAAGTGTGTTTTCAAAGCATCCTGTAATATAAATATGAGAAAGACTTGGAGGTGGGAGGAAGGGTCATTCTAGCCAAAAGTGACAACTTAAACTTCCACAAATACTTTCCATTTGTGCAACAACAATTATTTCCCAAACTACAAATACATGACTACATGATGAAAGTTTGTTTGCAAACCCCATGTTAATAAGTCTAAATTATAATCTCAGTTAATGTTTGTGATCTTTAATAATATAGTGTTCTCCATTATGAGTTTTAGATAGGCGCCTTTTTCCCTGTTGATTTTTCTTTCAATTGGTACTTACCCTCAAACTGTATTTCCAAGAATCTCCTCCTGTTTCTTCCACTGCTGCAATTAAAAACATGACAGATGATGTACTCCAGAAATGCAATAATGCTGTTTCCAGAATCCAGTTTTTGGCAAGGAAAGGTTAGAATGGAATCATCATAATGTTTCTTTTTTCTGCCAGTCCTGGGGCTTGAACTCAGGGCCTGAGCACTGTCCTTGGCTTCTTTTTTTTTTTTTGCTCAAGGCTAGCACTCTGTCACTTGAACCACAGCGCCACTTCTGGCTTTTCCCATATATGTGGTGCTGAGGAATCGCACCCAGGGCTTCAGGTATGCGAGGCAAGTACTCTACCACTAGGCCATATTCCCAGCTCTCATCATAATGTTTCTGTGACAGTTTTAAATACTGAATGGAAATCCCTGAGTACAAGGGCCTTGCAAAAACTTCTTCACCATAAGCCACACCACAGAACCTTACAATCACTTATCAGGTGTATTAAATCCATAAGCATTCTCACTTTGACTAGAACCTCTTTATTTTATTCTTCCATGTGCAAAACATCTGTGTTCCTGAGTATCTGATATCACTTAATAGTGTATCATTTACCACTCTGAGATTTATTTCAACATAGCAATCATGCTTTTCAAATTAAATTACTCTTCATAAATTCTATATATTTTTAATGTAAATATTTTACACTTTAAAAAAATCCAGGGGGAAGGGCTGGGGAGATAGCCTAGTGGCAAGAGTGCCTGCCTCGGATACACGAGGCCCTAGGTTCGATTCCCCAGCACCACATATACAGAAAAACGGCCAGAAGCGGCTCTGTGGCTCAAGTGGCGGAGTGCTAGCCTTGAGCGGGAAGAAGCCAGGGACAGTGCTCAGGCCCTGAGTCCAAGGCCCAGGACTGGCCAAAAAAAAAAAAAAAAAAAAATCCAGGGACTTGAACAATGTTTCATGTTAAAATATTATATATAAAGAAAACCAATTGAAATATATGATTCTAGCTAGGAAGAAAACATAGAACAACAAGAGACATTGTGTGTACAATACTGTATCTTCTAAATAAACTAAAAAAAGATTTAGTCTTTCAAAAAGTTTTAAGGCATTGTTAAAGTATTAGGAAACATGTTCCTATACATCATCCAACCAAAGGGCTAAGCAGATGCTAGTTTCTGCTATATTAACAGAATGTGAAACATGCTTTTTGTCATCTGTATTTTTTTTCTACATTAGTGAAGCTAGGTAGAAGCCTTTGTTACACTGCAGCCAGTGATTCACATAACATTTGATTTGACACATGACTCTTCTAAGCATGTGTTCTGACACATTTTATGTAAATCATCTATCTACTGCTAACATTCAAAGAGATTTAAAAAAAACAACAAACTCCTGTCATGAAAGGGGATAAAACAAGCATTTTAAGCATACAAAAAAACCTCTAGCGTAGTGGCAAAGCACATAGTTAGCATTCACTCGCCTTGGGTTGTTCAAGCTTTAACACCTACTTCATCCTACCCACCCAGAAAAAGCAACAAAAGGAAAAATTTCCAGAAAGAAAAAGAAAAAGCATGGACTGAATCATAAAATATAAACTTAACAGTGGAGGCTTAATAATAAAGAGGAGCAGTAGTTTTGTATTTTTGTTTTAAATTACACTTGTAAAGGCATCTAAAAATTAAAAAGATTTCTTTCTAGATTTTATATTTGAAAAACTCATTCATTTTCTGCTTCTCAATTTGATCAAATGGGAAGAGAGAAAAAGTTAATTGTAAAGATCGGAGATACCCTGATCAAAACTGCTACATTCAAGTATACACTATCATTTAAACACAGATATTTATGGAGAGAGACAAGTCATGCTAAAACTGAAAACTGAATTCTTACTAAAGCCTTCTGGATCTTCTTCCCACATTGTCAGTTCTTCTTCAGTTAAGAGAAAATACTGAGAGACTAATCTTCTACATATCTCTGTCAGAGTGGGGTATGTGAAGAAGGCCATCTTAATCTTATGAGCTTCAAGGGTTTCAGGGCTGCTATCTAGAAAAATAAAATTTCTCAATTAATGGTATAGCTAAACATTCTAAGCTGACATATGTAACTTAAAAATATATTCTTGGAGAAAGAGTATTTTTATCATAAACATTTCATGACACTTTCCTTTTGGATATACACACAAAGGAATCCAGCTATCTTACCTCTACAGTATGTGGAGGCCTGTGATACCCTAGAACAACATGTTCTTATGGTACCCTCTCTCTCCCAATCATTCCTCATTCGTCTTGGTGCCCATGCACAGAATGAATTCTAAATAACTCAACAAACAACTTCTAAAAAGTCAGAGAAAACTTCTGATTGTCCAGTTTTAATGAAGTGAATAATCTTTTTTTTTTTTTTTTTGGTCAGTCATGGGGCTTGAACTCAGACACTGGGCACTGTCCCTGAGCTTCTTTGCTCAAGACTAGTGCTCTACCACTTTGAGCCACAGTTCCATTTCTAGTTGTCTGGTGGCTAATTGGAGGTGGGGCTCAGAGACTTTGCTGTCCAGGCTGGCATCAGACCACAATCCTCAGATCTCAGCCTCCTGAGTAGCTAGGACTACAGGTGTGAGCCACCAGCATGTGGTGTGGGAGTGAAAAATCTTCAGTTTCTTAAGCTTCAACCAAGCATTTACTAAGCACTATGAAGTTTTCAAAGTTGGTGTTGATATATTCAAGAATTTCTTATTTCTATGGCATGTCAGACACATCAACACTTAATTTTTCAAGCTAAAATAAGTGATTTTGAAGAAAACCTTGTAACAAAATAATTATTAAAAGGGGTAGAAAAGTACGAGTATTACCTTCAAAATTTTTGGATGGTTTATAAGCATAATTTTTGACAATCATCTTAATAAGATTCATGCATTGGACGATAAATCGTTCAAATGTAACACCTTCACCAACTTCAGTAAAAACATATGTTACAGAAAATTCCAGTGATCTCTGAATTAGAGGAGTAAAGGAAAAGGGATGCTGATCCAAGAAGTCCAAAAGCTATAAAGAAAAAAATTAAAATGCACTGTTTCAGAATTCATAATGGAAGATAATCATTCAAATTTTAATTTTACCATTTAATATTTATCAAGTTTTAAATCTTGGTGGAGAATCTCTGTATATGCAATTTTGAGTGCATAACAACCCTTTCTCTTTGGAGAATACCATATAATGTAAAATTTCCCACATTGCATCACGTAAGAATTTTCTATTATTTCTAATAAAGGTATCAAAACAAACCAATTTAATTTTATAACAATAAATAATGTGCTATGAAAGGAATCAGCTCCATAATGGCTGGCTCTTAGGGACTGTACTGGGGTATGAATCAGAGTCTAGCAATTGCTTCACAGCTATTTTACCATTTGAGCCACACCTCTCTCTAGTCTTTAATTAAAAGAAAAAAAGACTTAAAAATAACCAAGGAAATAATTAAAAGATAATCCTGTCTTTCTGGTATGAATTATATTCCAATGTATCAAACAGCTCCTGAAGGAGATGTCTCCTTTACAGAATTTCAGCTAATAAATAAAAAAGAAATAATAAGCTGGGCATCAATGGCTCATGTCTGAAATCTTAGCTACTCAGGAGGCTGAGAGCTGAGGATCACAGTTAGAAGCCAGCGTGAACAAGAAAGTCCAAGAGACTCCTATCTCCAGTTAACCAACAAAAGGCCGCAAATGGAGCTGTGGCTCAAGTGGTAGTTAGCCGTGAGGACAGGCCCAGGCCTTCAGTTCAAGCCCCAGTACCAGCACACACAGGAATAATAAAATGTTATCATTTCGTAAGCTCAAAAAAACATTCATACAATCACCATCAGAATCAACAGGAGAAAGATTTCTGAAGAGCTCTCATAGTTCACTCATTAATTTTAACCACACAAATAGACAGCCAGATATTGTATGTCTCCTTGTAATATATGATATTAAATCCACAGAAATACACAGCAGAAACTATAAACTATTCTTATCATCCCTAGCTTCTCACACATGAAAAAATATAAACTTCTAGCTCTAACTATAAACTTATAAGAAAAACGAGGAGAGAACGAATATGGCAACAAAAGGGCATACTTCTCTCAAAAAGAGACATAAACAGCCAAATTTATTATGTAGAAAATACTCCAAGAAATTACATTTTTTACCTCAATAAGTAAACACCAAGGGGGTAGGGGGAGTGAGAAGTTAACTGACACTTCCTAATCCTGACTCAAATAAACTAATTATAAAAAACATTTGGGACAAAAAAATCTAAAAATCAACTAAATATTTAATAGACACTAAGAAATAATGTCTATTTTTCAATGTGTTAATTTAAAAACTATCTTTAAAAAAGACCTATTTAGAAAAAAAATTAAAAAAGACCTATTTAGATATATACACAAATATTTACAGAAAACATAACATCTAGGATTTGTTTTTAAATAATCAGAAATAGGAAAGGAAGGTGGCATGCAGATAAAAGAGGACTGTCCATGAAGATGTGGTGGTAATCCTAAAGCTGAGTGATTGTGTCCTGGAGGTTCTAAGTTAATCGATTCTATTTGGATCTAGGTTTAAAGCACTCCAATTTTAAAGGATAGCTATTTTCCCCCTTGTTTTCGTTTTTGTCTGTTGTAGGGCTGGGACTCAGGGTCTGAGCACTGTCCTTGTGCTCCTTTTGCTCAAGGCTAGCACTCTACCACTTTGAGCCAGAGCTCTACTATCTGTTTTTGAGTTGTTAATTGGAAATAAGAGTCTCAGAGGGACTTTTCTGCCTGGGCTGTCTTTGCTAGCAGTCCTCAGATCTCAGCCTCACGAGTAGCTAGATTACAGATGTAAGCAATGGGGGCCTGACTTTCCCACTTGTTTTTGAGACATAATTACCCTATATAGCCCAGGCTGGCCTTGAATTTAGTCTTCTTGCCTTCATCTCTTCAGTGCTTGGATTACACGTATTTACCAGAAACTATGGCTAAAAGTGTGAGGATCACAGCTCAAGGCTAACATATACAACAAGCTGACTCCCAGCTCAACAAATTTAAAAATAAAAGCTTGGTGAGGTGGCAAGAGTCTATCTATTTACAAGTATATGGGAATCATAAATAGGAGGATCACAGTCCTGCCAGCCCAGAACATAGATGAGAGACCTTATTAGAAAAGTAATAAAAACAAAAAAAGGACTGGCCACATGGTTCAAGTTTTAGGGTGCCTGTCTAGAGCACAAGGAATTGTGTTCACCCCCAAGACCCACCAAAATAAAATTCTCCAGCTAATGAATATCAACTGCCAGTTTAAATTATTGCTGCCAACTTGTTCTTAAAAAAGAGTTAATAAGGACCAAAGAGGGTATGGTACACGTGGTAAAATACTTGAATTACTACTTCAAGTGCTTTACAGAGTTAAAAGAATCTCAGAGCTAAAAGAGAAAACTAGAAAATCCAGTAGGTAAATAATTAGTGTGTTATTTTTTGGGTTTTTTTCCTAAGACAAATCATCTACATAATTATTTTAAACTGTTTACTTACATATCTGACATACTGAGCAAGGACTGCTGCTGGCAGATATTCAGATATATACTACACACTGCCCAGGCCCACTGAATAACTTCAGGATAACGATGACTAACTTCATCATCCTGTTTGACGTTGCTTTGTCTTAAGGCTCTAGGTTAACTTTGGAATGGATCTTGGAATATTACATTAGTTTTTGCTGCAGAAACGATTTGGAACTTAAGAAATGAAACAAGTAAGACTAAACGTACTGTGATGCTAATCTTCATAGTCCAGTTGATTGCTTTGAGATATACCTATGATTATTATACCTCTGGGTGTATCTGTGAAGGAAAAGCTAGAAAGCCAGCTGCACAAACATGCCTTCTCTCCCCTTTTTCCATCTCTTTCTCTCACGCTCTCTCCTCCCCCCTTCCTCCCTTCTTTCCTAGCCACTACCATTTGAGCTGCTCTGTTCCACCATTCTTCCTCACCACGACGGACTGAAATCTCCAAAACTATTGGCAAAATAAACATACGTCCCTTAGCAATCTATCCACAACAATAATAGAAGTGCACACCCAAACATGAAAATAAGTTTGTTTTGGCTCTGTTTCTCCCGTTCTATTTATTAACAGACTTTTCCTAATTTTCCAAAACAAATATTTCATAAAAATATATTAACTTTATGAAAATTTCCTAATACAGTGGACTGTATACAATTTCACTAAACATATCATATTGCTGATGAAAATCTGATATTTATTCTCAATATGCTGACTTCCTGATGATATCCTGCCTGTTAGATTTGATCTATTTCTAACTGAATTGTTATCTTCATTATTTCTCCATTCTCCCATGGGTCTAAGAGAACAAGGAGCTTTAGAGTTACCAATTTTTCTAATAGTTATTAAATTCATTCTTTACACCAAGATGACAGTACAATACATAGTACATGAATTACGTTATTATATAAACTTTCTAAAGCTTTAAAGATTCAAAAGTGGGTATTTCTTTAGCTTTCCTAAAGCATCAGATAGGTAAGTTTGCTTATACTAAAGTAAAATGCATACTTACAAAAATATTTTCCTTTCTAAATTTCAGCATATGGACTATATTTGAGAAAATATATCAAAGATATAAAAACAACTTACCACTTTAGTAAACAGAATGATGGTTTTTTCCAATCTATCTCTACAGACACTGTCTGTACCTATACTTCTACCTGGTAAAAATACATTTCAAATATTAGTACAAATTTTTAATATACTATAAATTCACAAACAGAACATTAGCACTTTACAAAAATGACTGTCAAGTTACATTCTTCCACATTTTAGAGTTTAAGTTCATTAGTTAAAAGCAACGTAAGATTTGCACTTAATAAGACGGCATCACTAATTTACTATTACCATGTATGATGTTACATATAACATGTGATATGTATTACTATGTAGAAAATTAACCTATTTATCACTATGTAAAAAACAAATTTAAAAAAATAAACTATTTTAGGAATAAAACGTTTTCAAAAACGAATTCAAAGCTGAAGTATTTTCCAAGCAACTCTAAGCACCAGAATAACATCCTTAGTATCATTTTTCTTTCTAATGACAAATTTCTTCTGATAATTCTTTTGTATACTGATTAATGCCCCATCAGTCTACCAACTTGTTTCGTCTCTCATCATATTCTCCATGATTTGTTTTGTTATTCATTTCACTCAACTTCAACTCCAATTCTTCCTTTTGATATCCCTATGATCATCGCTAAAGAAAATTATCTTTCTTTTCCTTTTCAAATTAACTACATACATGGCTTGAGCTGTTCTGAATACATACTACACAGGAGAGTACCTGACAACAGCCTCAATGTTTTCACCTAACTGAAAATAACTGATATAAAACAATCAGCAGGTCACAAAAGATTAAAATACTTCCTCAAAGTAAAGAGTTCCCAAGAACACACACCTACATTATATATGGACATGACCAATAACACACATGTGTATGTACACACACACACACACACACACACACACACACAGTATTTGGAAAAGAGGACAAAAGGATCAAAAAGCAAGCTAGTAAAGGGACTGACAGAAAGAAGCTCACACCTGTAACCCTATCTATTCAGGTGGCTGAGATCTATGGACTGAGACATGAAGACAATTCAGGCTCATCCCCACCCCACCACATATGATATATGTATATATACACCAATACATGCTAGCGAATACTACAGCACCAGAATTCAAGCCCCATGACCAACCAACCAAAAAAAAATCATTTATTTTTACTAAACTGTCATCAATCAGACATTATTTAACAATGAATGACAATTCTATAGTAAGACCTATTTCAATGGAAGTACTTACTGCATTCCAGAAACTGTTTTAGACGTTCAAAGATTCCATGCAAAAAACCCTGGAAAAGAACACAGTTTGAAATATCTTAATTTTTTGTTACAAAACATTTACATTACACACTCCCCAACAATACATCTAGCCAATCACGTGGTACAGGTTTAGAATCCCAGCACAGAGAAACTGAGGCAAGAGGAGGAATTCAAAACCAGGCCTATACTACACACATACATGCTAGACTAGCAATCTTAGACCATTTTATTTTGAGACATGGTCTCATGAAATTTCATAGTTGGCCTAAAACTTGTGATACTCCTGCCCCTGAATCAAAAATCTTAGATTACAGGTATGCATCATCATACCAGCAGCAATTTGTCATACACATATTTTCCACAACGGTAGCATTTTATCTCCTCATTGCAATTACATAAATAACCTTTAAATATATGAAATTATTCACTAAATCATTTAGTCATTGAACAGTCCATTCTTCTTACTCCGCTTAACCTTTGATCACAGATCTTATCCTCTAATATGTTGTCTATTTTATCTGGCTTGCACTGGAATGTAAGTGTGCTGAACAACATACTTTGCTCTATTCTTTCAGTCATTTGCTACAGTAGCAAGATGTGAACTCAGGGTCTTGTGCATATAAGGCCAGTATTCTACCACTAAATCACCCCTCCCACCCCTTTTACTTCTAGTTATTTTCAAATACAGCCTGGAAATTTTGCCCAAGTTGGCTTGCACGGAGATACTCCTTACACCTCCCAGGTATCTGAGATTACAGGAGTACACCATCATTCAGTGTTTTGTTGACATAGGTGTTTTAGACTTTTAAAATTTCTGTCTTAAATAATTGTTGTGAACAACTGATAAATGAAGAGCAACAACATAATTTCTAAAATAAAACAACACAGAAGAAAATAAGGTGACAAAAGTCCTATATGGGGCTGGGGATATAGCCTAGTGGCAAGAGTGCCTGCCTCGGATACACGAGGCCCTAGGTTCGATTCCCCAGCACCACATATACAGAAAACGGCCAGAAGCGGCGCTGTGACTCAAGTGGCAGAGTGCTAGCCTTGAGCGGGAAGAAGCCAGGGACAGTGCTCAGGCCCTGAGTCCAAGGCCCAGGACTGGCCAAAAAAAAAAAAAAAAAAAAAAAAAAGTCCTATATGTATCTTAAATTTCTAGAAGGGTCCAGTGGTCTTGATGATAATAAGGATTTTTATTCGTTATAATTAGTGTATTATTTAGCACTCTCCAAAAAAATGTAGAAAATTTTAGTACATTAATGGAGAGAATCAGGAAAGTACAGAAATACAAACAGCTAATTAATCTATAGTCCAAATAAACTAAGTAATTTAAGTAATGTGATACCAGGATAGAACAAAAAGTCCAATTAAAAAAGACAAACATTAAATTGTAATTCAGAGTATTTTAATTGCCAAGTTCATTATAAAAGTCATTATCTCAGTCTCCATAATGTCAAATGAGAAAGGTACTATTATTTCATCCCCATATTACCAAAAAAGAGGGTAAGTAACCCAAGACTATACTATCAACTTAAGATTTAAATACCATCAACTTAAGATTCTAATTCAAATGAGCCTGTCTACAGAGCAGATAATCTAACCACTATTGTGATTGCTTTTTTATAACCTTTTCTGCTCCAGTATTTTAAAATCTTTGTATTTCTAGTGAAGTTCTAAGTTTGATGAGTTTATCCTCACTTCAACAGGTCAATGTACCTTAAGTGTACAATAAGCATAACAGAAGACAGACTCAAGAAAAAAATCAAAAGCTCATGTGATACTGATAGTATTCACTGAAAACCACTATTCCACCTTAATGGAATAACATTCAAATCAATTTAACTGATACAATCATTGTTTTAATATTGTTTTTAATATTTAATATTGTTTAATATTTGTTATTTTATGACATTCAACCACATTACATATAATTACTCACATATTGCTCCATCTCACATATGCATTCATTCAACAAGAACCACTAAGTATTTATTATATAGAAAACATAGTTCTACTCTTGGGTGAACAATGAATAAAACAAAGACCTGCCTTCCGAAATTACATTCTAGTGAGAGAACTGAAGGGGAGTTACCAATTCGTTTCTAATACATACACACACACACACATACACACACACACACACACACACAATCAGTGTTTAAAAGTGAGGTTGATATATCATTTTGAAATACATACCAGCAATGTGGTCACATGAAGCAATACCATAATACTGTCATTTCTAGAAAGATAACTTAAGTATATAACATGCATAGTACCTGATTCAGGTACCCAAATGTTTGCTGAAGAACCTTTCATCAACAACTAAGAACTAAAGTCTATCAACGTATATTTATGAAAGAAACTAATAAAAATCTTGAATTATTTTCTCTTTAAAAAACATTATTCCATTGACAATTATATAGATATACCATACAATTAGGAAAAATCACAATGTATAACAATGTAACAAAAATGAGAAAACTATCCATAAAATTCAAGTTAATACCAAGCACTGGTGGCTCATGCCTTATAACCCTAGCTCTTCAGGAGGCTAAGATGTGAGGATCACAATTCAAAGTCAACTTTGATAGAAAAAAGTCTGTGGGACTTTTACCAATTAACCAGCAAACTGCTGGACTGGAGGCAATACTCAAGTGGTAGAGCTACAGCTGTGATTAAAAAGCTAAGCAAGAGAACAAGGCTCCAAGTTCAATCCCTGGTACTGGTGTGCACATGCACACATACAATACAAGTATGTTTAAAAAATTTCAAGTGAGTAAGGAAGCAGATTGTAAGGTCCCATTTTCATAGAACTGAGGAAGAGCTAAAGCACATCTAGAACAGTACGCAGGTGTGCTAAAGGATGCGTTCCTATTTTAACAAGACCACTTGAGAGTAAGATTATGTTTTATTTTTTCTTCCTTAAAGTTTTTAAAAATAAGCTCACAAACTTTTATGAAACAGATTATGATATATACTAGTGGGCTATAAGTTCTTTTAACAATAGACTATTATGTACATTGGACTCTTACAAATACCTAAAGTATACTAAGCATTTAAGAGACTTAAGGAATCAAATCTCCCTTCCGAGGCCAAAAGGTCCTTAGATGCACCTTCTTCCTCAACTCCTGTGCAGCCCCAATGAAATCCACAAAAATCAACAGTAAAACTCACTGTGGAAATTAATAATACATATGAGTAAATACAAATCTTATTTTCATTTAGGATGGAAAATACAGGTATGCTTTTCTTCACAGGAAGAAAACAGTTATGTGAAAACAATGAATGTACCTCAGTGTTTATCAGCCTAGCTCTTTGCTGGTACTGAGGGAGGGTCAAAATGAGGGTTTCATATGGGGACAGGGCAAGAGCCCTATCACTGAGCTACCTTAGATTCCTATTTTTCAAATCACTCACAAAGAATATGTATTAGTTATGATCAGAGGGGAAATTTTCATTTTTAAATACATAAAACAAAGAAAAACATCAATGACACAAATACAATTACAATATTCCTATTAAGTTAAAATGGCATTTAAATTCACAGTAGATCAATTTACGCTTAATTCAAATTAACATTGCAAGGTACCATGTAATCTCAAAAACTATCCTCGGCCTATGTTTCTCCCTATACAATAGTCACTTTGATTAGTAAAAACTGACCAGAAAATGAAAAGTTAACAATAACATAAACAGAATGGAAGAAAAAAACTCATGAAAATATTAAACACTGCCCCAAAGTACAAAGAACAAATTACTTCTACTACTTACCATCACCTCCATATTCTTATGAGGTTCCACAAATCCATTAACAGTTAACTTACGTAGCACTGAAAAGTAAAGGTAAGCTTTACTTAAATCTTATTTCTTCATATTTTGTCCTACTAAAATCACAATTGTAATAAAATCTCTGAATCACAAAATCTAACAAGCTTACTCCTTTCATTTCATTAAGAAAGGTAATCTTGGCCACTGGTTGAATGGTAAAGACAACAAAATCAGTTCTTCTGACTTGCAAAAATTATGCTGTCCTCATATATCACAACTATACTGCAAATTTGAGTTTAGCTTATACAGTTGCCAACACTTAGCTGAAGTCATTGAAATTGGGTTGTCTCTATTAATTTTAGAAATGTCTATAAAACTCCAGTTTTAGCTTACATGGAAATATAGTATCTTCTAAAAGGGATATAAAAAGTAAATGTTTTTCAAATATAGAATAGACTATAGTGCTCAATCACAGACATATTTTATGAAAAACCTGTGTGCATAAACAGACAAGTAGATCAACATTTAAAGTCAGAAATAGGTTTAAATCTTTTCTATATCATCTATACCTGAATTATTTGAACAAATTTTCTAGATCTTACTTTTCTCATCTATAAAATATGGTTACTATTTACTAAAGGACTGAATAGATAATAACTGTAAATTCTTAAAACAATTTCATAATAAGGATACTGACTACATGAGACAAAAATTTAAATAAGTCTTGTTGCTATTTATATTACTGAAGAATTATCCTAAAAATTACTAATGACAGGGTATTAAAACAAGGTTAGAGTATAACTGTTCATAAAATTTTCATTCAGTAAGAAACCATCTAGTGTCTACAAGTCAGAAGTAACTATATGATTATAGGAAAAAATAGGGGTCAAATTGAGTTCTTTATTCCAGATCTACAGTTTATTACAGCAGAACCTTGGTTTATACTACCTGATCTTACCTTCATTTTCTCTTCCACTATTAGCTTGCACCTTTCCATTTCCCACATATTTGTATTTTATTTGCATTTTATTGTGTGTCTCCTCAGAGTAAAGCACTTATGTATATGTTGAATAAAATAATGAATACGTTTGTCCAAAAGATACTAAATTTAAACAGATAACATATAACCAAAACTCTGATCCTATATATTTTTTTCATTTTAGGGCATAATATTTGCAAAAGAAAGATTTTCTAGGGCAAGGTACTTTTAAAAAAAACTAATGAATATATAAGAGTTTGAAACAGGAAGACATTAAACAACATAAAGCAGACTAAAAAAAGGAGCCACATTCTTGTTTATTAGAATTTTAAGTTTTTAAATCAGTACAGCAAGAAAACTCTTCAGTCTAAACAACTGAAAATTCCTTAACCATTAAATACAGCATTATCCACAGTTTTGTATATAGCCTTCTATCAACTTCTAATTCTTTTTAAGTAGCATTTCTCTCCAAGAAATTAAAATTTCTTCCTTAAAGATAATGACAAGCAAAATGTAGCAGCACACACTTGTAATCACAGTGATTCAGAAGGCAGAAGCAGGTGTCTTGCAAGTTCAAGACCAGCCTGGACAAAAACAGTTAAGACCTTCAACCCTAAAGTGAATTAAAAAGCAGAGTTGGGAGTATTAAATCAAGTGGCAATGTGCTTGCTAACCATGTTCAAGGCTCTGCACTTATCTCCAATACCAGGAGGGGGAAGGAGGGCCTGAAGAGATACTGACAACAACAAAATCTCTGTTCATTGAATACAGGATAGGAGATTTACTGTGGTTAATTAATGCAAGAAATATATTAAGCTAGTGCCAAGAGTATATGATAGAATTTCAAGGTATAATAGTAAGTTTCATTTATATATAAAAATTATGAAGCATGCAAAATGAGCCATACTAGAAAGGTTGCATAAGACTAAATAATACAAAAAACTAAAAGGGTTTTAGCATCCAGAAGTGATTCTATAACAGGGACTAAGAGAAAGAGAAAAATGTGTATATTTTAGAAATCAAAAGAACATCAAAATATATTCATCAGAACCTGGACGCTGGTGTCTCAATCCTAGCTATTCCGAAAGCTGAGATCCAAAGGATCAAGGTTCAAAGCTAGCTTGGGCATAGAAGTGCGTGAGACTCTTATTTTCAACAAACCATCAAAAAGTCAGAAGTAGAGCTGTGACTCAAGTGGTAGAGTGCCAGATTTGAAGCTAAAGGGCAGTGCCCACGTCCTGAATTCATGCCTCAGTACCGGCACACTGGCGCTGGCGCACACATGCACACGCATGCACACACACGCATGCACACACACTCTTGGAAGGTAAAATGGAAATATTATAGTATGGAATGCTAGTTAGCAGGATACAGAAAGGCAAAGGCCAAGGTACAAGCATGAAAATTCCTTGAGGAAAGGTGAGCTGGAAGACTAAGAGCTCAGTCTAACCTCTAGGACTTTAGGACACATAACAGGAAAATGATAAGCATAAATGCCTAGAATGAAGAAAGATGGAAGTAAAAGGTGAAGACACACAAAAAGAACATAATCAGAGGCATGAGGATAATGAGGTAGGTAAAAGAACTTATCCACTTCAACTGACTGTTGGTACTTCTCTATGTTAAAGCGGAATAGAAAAAGCTATCTTCATGAAAGAAAAGCTTTTGTCTTTCAGAGAGAAATGAATCCTTTATTTCCTAGTGCAATCAAAATAGAAATCCATTCAAAGGAAGTATTTGGTGACTTCTGAGGTATGTTATTTCAATGGATTAGTCAATAGGTTAAATTTACTAATATAGAGTTTACTAGTACCTTTTAATGATAATAATGTTCGTTCTAATGAACTTTGAACTGCAGCTTCATTCCCAGTAGAAATTTGTTGCAGAAATGTGTCTGTATGGTGATTCCATAGAGAACAGGCGAAAGTGTAAATTCCAGAAGCTAACTATAAAGAAATAGCACAAATTTATTTACCACATATACATTTCAGTAACTAAGTAGAACTACAAAACAATACATTTTGGTTTTACAAAACACATTTCCAATAAGATCTGAAGTAAATGTATAGCACTGTTTCTAACATTTTTAGCCATAATCACAGTAGTAAGTGTATTTTACACTTATGACTGCCCAAACTGAGCTATATAGGGTCTCCCATGTCTCAAAGGGGAAAAAAAATTGAGCCATAAAATGGTTAAGTAACTTGTCCAAATGCAAACATGCTTCCTGATATAGTAACTAGCAATTAAATACAATACTTGAATGAGACCTGCGTTATTTGTATAATGAAAAATATAAACTCTTAGGATAAAGATACTATACAATTAATTCAATATTAATACAATAAATACTAATATAATTGATGGAATTGTGATAAAATTTTCCTTTTGTAACTATGAAAAAACAGGAAATAAAACACATTCTTTAAAAAATTATTCAGGAAGTTCCATCTACACCCTTTTATTCTATTCTTTGAATGATATAAGTATGCAAGCTTTTCCTATCATGATAAAAAGAGAAAAAAAACCTTTACCCCATATCACACCCACAATATTTTAAAATCATGCCAAATTTACTTTAAAAATATTTTTCTAATGAAGTAAAATGAGAAAATTATTTTAACTATTGTCATTTTTCAGAGACTGCTTGTGGTACCAGGAAAGCATTAAAGAATCCTACCACCTGCATATACATAGTACAAATTGTAAGGTAAAAACTGTATTTATACTAAATATGAAATCACCCCCAATCAAAATATATTGAAGAGCATCTGTGAATATTGTAGAAAAGGTTAATGTCACAAGATTACAGTAAAAAGAGCATTTTGTTGCATGGTAGGTCCAGTTGTGAGAACAGAGAATCCACCACTTAAAATACCAAATTTGGAGTCTACAAGAATGCTAGCAGGTGGCAAAAGGACTCCAGTCACTAAGCTCTACCACTAGTGCTCCAATAGAGACTCCATACGACAATATTTTATCATATTAGAATCAAAGAATTCAATAATGAAGCACATTTTTGTTTCATGAAATCTTTTTCATTTGACTCTAAATACAGTGTGAAGAAGTTTGGTAACTATTAAGATCCATTCCACTTTAAGCAATTTTCTTCAGTGTTTGTAGTCTTCGTTCCTTTACCACTACCACCACCCACCCCTTTCAGGGCTTCCAGCTTGCTAGGCTTGATACTGTTGAACCACTCCTTCGGCACAATTTTCACTGCTTATTTTTAGGATAGGACGTTCTTTTCACCAGGGCACATATCTACACTGCGATCCCCCTTCTTTATGCTTTCCACTGTTGCTAGGTTTAAAGCCATGTGCCATCAGGTACAGCTGCCCTCTAGTCTGCACAGGCTGGCCCGGAAGCTGAATCCTCCGCATCTTACCCTGCAGCATAGTCGCAGGCAGGTGCCACTGCACCCAGCTATAAAAGGAGAAGGGATTTGTGAACTTTTCTGCCCAGACTGACCTCAAACCATAATCCTCCAAGTAGCTGGGATTCCAGGTGGAAGGCCCCGTGTGCAGCTCATCTCTACTTTAAAAAAAAAAAAAAAGTACACACACACACTACAGTGTTGCTGTGTGTGGTGGCACTGGCCTATACCCCAGAGGCAGGTAGATCTCAAGTTCAAGGCTTGGGCCACAGGCAGAGCCAGCATCTCAATATAAATAAATAATAAAAAAGTTTAAATATTAATGGCAATATTAGATCATAACCTAAGGCTTTCTCTTCCTGGCCCTGAAAAGTAATTCCTAGTATAAAACTAGTACTCTGACTAAGGAGAACTGGTAAGAAAAATGTGCAAACGTGATGTCATGAAACAGATATTTCTCAATACACTATAGGATTTGATATAAAAATAAAGAGACAGTATGATGTTTATGTATATTCTTTATTTCCTATTTCGCATTTGGAGTTAAACACCTACATAAAAACATCAGACATCTTCTAAAGCTCCAATTCAAGAATTGTTTTTAGCTAACCCACAAGATTTTTTGTAGCTAACTACACAAACAGGGATATTTACATTCTTTGACAAAGAAACTGTCCATGGTCAAACTTTTTGACTTTTCTAAATTCTCTACCTAACTGGGATTCTCTTTTTTGCATCACTCAATTTTACAAAGAATCTTACTAAGCTGGAATAGTCAGACCCCTCCAATACACACTGAGAGTATGTAATTACTCTCAATATCTAATGAAGTTCAAGACCTCCATAATGCCTGAGAGGAGATCTCATCATGCTGGTCTGTTTTCAGTTAAGTTTATTACGTCGACTTGCCAGAAACTCTTTATTTCTGATGCTTTTTCAAAGACTTTCCATCTACCAACAGTTCCTATCTACACCTCTGACCCCTAGCTCCTTTGGCTATAATTTCCCATATTCACTTTTATTCAGAATTGTGCCCCATCTCTTTACCCTGCTGCTAAATACTACTGGAACAGCAGTCCCACCTGAATCTAGTCTTATCATCTTTAACAACTGTTCGGGTAGTTTTTTCTTTAACATCTTTCAGTCCAAGGGAGAATGATTTAAAAAGAAACAAGCTGTTGGAATAAAGAAGTCATTGCTAAATACTGCATATCCACAAAAGATATGCATAACTTTCATATGTTCCACAAAAACCTAAAATGGAGTATGCTAGTAAAAGTCTCAAGTGGAAAAAGAAAACAGTGGCACAAGCAAGAAGAAGAAATAAAAATATTTGTAACATTTCTGTTAAAAGAGAAAGTCAATGAGATAATATGCAAATAAGTTAATAAAACACTATGTAAACCTATACTTCACTTTCTATTTCTAAACCAGGAGAAACAGTGCCACCCACTGACTGTTTGGTGACTTTAACCGAAAAAGAATTCAGACCCTTTAAGTTTATTTCAGTATTTCAGATATGCTTAAGTATTTTTAACTTAAGGACCACTGCCCTCACTGCTTTCCCTTATAAAGTTAATACCAAAAAAGGTTTTTATCAGTCATGTAACATAACTAGTACCAATACAATAAGTTACACATACCAAGTCATGCTTTAGTCTTTATCAGCCATATATACAATCAAAAGTATAGAAGGTAGGACACTTCAAAAGATATGAGATCTAGTTTTTGCAAGCCAATTGTAGGAAGAAGGGAAAATATATATATATGTATATACATATACATATATATAAAACAATACTACTCTAAGATTTTTTTTCAAATTTTTATTATCAAACTGATGTGAGAAAGTTCAGCAGTGGAGCTCACTAGACACTGATGAAAGTTAACTATACAACTCATGGGTGGAGATGGGAAGGAGGGACTGGGAGTGAGGGGACAGATGACACAGTGCTAAAGGAAATGTACTCATTATTTGACTCATGTAAATGTAACCCCTCTGTACATCACCTCTATAATGACAATAAAGTAAGTTCTTTAAAAAAAACACCACTCATTTATAAAGTAAAATATAGTTAAACAAAAGTATCAAAGCCAGGGATTGGTGGGCTGGGAATGCTTAGCGGTAGAATGCAAGCCTAGCATGCACGAAGCCCTGGGTTCAATTCCTCAGCACCATAGAAACAGAAAAAGCCAGAAGTGTCTCAAGTGGTAGAGTGCTAGCCTTGAGTAAAAAGAAGCCAGGGACAGTGCTCAGGCCCTGAGTTCAAGCCCCAGGACTGGCAAAAATAAAACAAAACAAAACCAAGTCAGGGATTGGAGTAAAGAAAGTGAGTCCAAAAAATAGTGCCTGAACAACTGACAAAGGGATACTCACCCCTCCCCAGTGGTACTTCTTCCTTACATGAATCACTTACATCAACTCTACTTTCTACTGTTCCTCCATTTGCCAAAGATTCATTTTTAAGAGATTATCTAATCTGAAGTACTTCCATACTCTTCCTATCACCATTTCTACTTGAGGCAGATAAATCTTTCCATTCATATCACTTCACAATTAGAATAACTCAATCTAATCAAATAAATCATCACTTTATAATTAGAAATAATTCATTCAGTGAAGTTAACAGAGAAGTAAAGCTGTATTCATTCCCCTACAAATAGCAACATTTCCATAATCAAATTTAACTAAGCTGTTCAAGGGCAGTGCCCAACCCCAGAATTCACACACGTACACACGTACACACACACACACACACACACACACACACACACACACACACACACGGCCTAGTGGGAAGTCCTTAGTCACGGAAGGAGATAGATGAAGGACCTAGGGCTTAGGGCTCTCTTTCTGTTTCCTGACTTTAGCTGTGAGTACTTCCTCTTATGTGCTGCAGACATGATATCCCTCCCTTGCATGCAACCCAAACCAATGGGTTACTCAATCTTGGACTAAACCTCCAGAACTAATGAACTAAATAAACCTTTTTTTTTCATTAAGAAATGAATAACTATGTTTAATAACTTACATCATAAAACAGTTTTCTATCAGCAGCCAGTCGTTTAGATGCTAGTGTCTTGGTAACATGATAGAAGGTAAGTAATGCTCTGTGCTGTCGAAGATCATCTTGGATTTTAACAGACTCTATAAGAGTGGGAATCAGTTCAGGCCATTGTCTAGGACAATCCAACCGAGCAACTTTTGCAATCAGAACTGCAATCTGAGTTGCAATCTAGAGGGGGGGAAAAAAAAAATCAATCATCATAAATAAATATAAGATCAGGAATGTGGACCAGGAATGTTCAATAAATAAAATCAATTTCTACTGAAGAGGACTATTATTATTTAAAGATTTTCTTGAAATACCAGCCTAAAAACTGAGAAAATTGCCTGGCACCAATGGCTAACGCCTGTATCCTAGCTACTCAGGAGGCTGAGATACGAGGATGGTGGTTTGAAGGTTTGAAGCCATACTAGGCAGTTGAAGTCAGGCCAGGTGGTTAAGTCTGTGAGACTCTTATCTCCAATTAACCTCCAGAAAAATCAGAAGTAGTTCTGTGGCTCAAAGTGGTAGAGCACTAGCCTTGAGCCAAAGAGCTCAGGGATAGCACCCAAACTCTGAGTTCAGGCACCAAGATCAGAAACAACAAAAACAAAACTTAAAGGCTGGGAAAGTGGCTTAATGGTAGAGTGCTTGCCTCCCATGCATGAAGCCCTGGGTTAGATTGCTCAGTACCATATTAAAAGAAAAAGCTGGAACTGGGACTGTGGCTCAAGTGGTAGAGCACTAGCCCTGAGCTGAGAGACTACGCCCAGGTCCTGTGTTCAAGACCAGGACTGGCAAAAACAAAACAAAACATAAAAACTGAGAAACTTAGAGAGGTTTACAAATATACTTCTAGATTTTACTAATAAACAGCTAAATCTAACCAAAATTATTTTTAGAAGGGGATGGAGTAGTCGCAGGCTTTGAACTCAGGGCCTTGTGCTTGCTAGGTAGGCATCACTGAGCCATGCCTCCAGTCCCGTTTGTACTGTTTATTCTGACATAGTCTTGGAATAATTGTTTGGATTCATGCTTGGACATCATCAATCGTGCTATTTTATGCTTCTCCCAGTAGCCAGGATAACAGGCATATGCAACTACATCCAGCTCCTTTCCATCAATATAGAGTTGAGTGAACTTTTTCCCAGCTTGGCCTAAAAATGTGATGTTTACTAAGATTACAGACATAAGCTAGCATACCCAAATAAACAAAGTCCTTAACAGCTACAACTGGATCTCAACATTTAAAAACCAGTAGAGGTTATGTACATGTATCACAAATGAAAGTAAAAAAGTAAGATTTCACTAGTTAATACCATGAAACAAAGTAGGTTACAGAAAGGAAGCAAAAATTAAGAGAAGGAATAATTCATTTGTCACTAACCTGGTTTATTGGTTCATTGAAGTTTGTGATGAGCCCTGCACGCAATGTACATTTTTCCTCCTCTGAGAGAGCGCTATAAAGAGATAAATTTATTACAAACAAGTCACCTAACAGTAAATGCAGAACAGCACTTCTATGAATTTTAACAATAAAAACACTTTTAAATATGTGACTGATAGGTTTAGGTCAACATATAAACCACTTCCATTACTTGAACACTTGGTAATCAAAGACGGTAGTTCCTTCACAAATAAATAAAAAAGGAGCAAGTCATCAGTGGCTCACACCTATAAACCTAACTAGTCGAGAGGCTGAGGTCCAAAGATCATAGATTGAAGCCTGCCTGGGCAAGACTACATCTCCAATTAAACTGCATAAAGCAGGAACAGGGGCATGGCTCAAGTGGCATAAAGCCAGCAAAGAAGGTGAATGAGAATATTCATAACTAATAAGCCCTAATTCTTTCCCATTCTTATCCTTCCAGAGTTTGGAAGAGATTACAAAAGGGGAGTGATGGAACTTACTGAGGTGCTACACGTCTCCAGTAACGATCAATTCCATTCTTAAAGTAGAGCACAGCAAGCCACCTTACATTTATATCTAGAGTATGGTTGGTGAAAATGTTCTGTGAAAAATAATATTAGAACAAACATGAAATCCTTTTACAGTATATTTAATATACCCACTATAAAGCACAGATAAACAATTGAATGTTTTATGTAGCATCACTGTATAGAGCACCAGTGATAAGCAAGCTAACCTAGCTTGAAGCCATTGAGTTCAAGTCCAATACCAGATAAAAAAAAGAAATTTCATCACTGTATATACTGTATTGGTATTTTCTAAATACATGTACTTCTATAATTCATGCAACAAAGTATGCCTATTCAATCAAATGTGGTGCCAAGTACTAAAGTCTCAGAACTAAGGAAACTGAGTCAGGAATATTATGAATTCAAGGCCAGTTGAAGTAAGACTCCAGTGAAGGGAAAGGAAGGATGAATTCCTACTCAGTGGTTTGTTAAATAATTAGTAAACATGAAGACTCACTATGCTATTCTACTTGCAGGTATGGTTGAAAATTTCAAGAGTAAAAAATTAAACTCAGAAACAAGCAATCATAATCCAACTCTCTCTCTCTCTCTCTCTCTCTCTCTCTCGTCACAAAGCCAAAAATGGAGGCATCTCAAGTGAGTCAGGAGGGAAAAATAGTGAAGCAAGAGGACTTGGGTTCAAGACCCATGATGAGTCTTGGGGAATCTCTGGGTTAATATATACAAAGAAATAAACCTATTCCTCATAACTATACTTATACAATCATACTTAAAAATAAATTTGAAAGAAGTTAAGTGATGACAAAGCTAAAAGATATGACATAACTTCTATTCAAAATTAGCCACTACTAAAAAAAATGTACTCAAGTTTACTAAAATAATTAATTCACACAGTCCCCATTCTGCATAGTACTGGGGGACTATAAAAATAGCTATGCAAGCCAAACCATGAGACATAACCTTAATAATCTTTGAGAAATTTTCAAGACCTTTAAAAGTGTTAGTCAAAACATTAAAAATCCTTTTATTCCTAAATACACAGGGAAATAAAAACAGTAAAACTTATAGCAGCATTGTAATTTAAAATATTACAGTATTAACAAAGTGTTGTCGGGCTGCTCAAGAGGCTGAGATCTGAGGATGGCAGTTCAAAGCCAGCCTGGGAATGAAATTCCCTGAGACTCTATCTCCAATTAACCACCAGCATTAATCTTGAAGAAACACCCAGACCTGGAGTTCAAGCGCCAAGACTGGCACAAGCAACAATAACATTAGATAGATAATATTTTACACAAAAGTCTATACAGAAAAGTACACATATTCTAACATACATGCCTTGTAAAATGTATCAACTTATTAATAAATGTGTAAATACCCCCAAACAAAATAATCATAGGAATGTATTGGCAGTTATTATTAAAAATCCATATACTATACACCCCCCCCAAAAAAGTAACACCTATTAATTTTAAAGGTCTAAAAATAAGTAAAATGGGAAATCCTAAAAATAGTTTGTATTTTAGTGAAAAAGTACAGGTCTAGTTACAGTGTATTCATTCTTTTCATGTGCCAGTAATGGAGCTTGAATTCAAGGCCTGTTTCTCTCACCCATGGCTAGAACTTTACCTTTACGACTAGAGACACCTGCAGCCCAGAGGGCATAATCATTTAAATAAAAATGTAGAGAGACAAGCATTCAGAGATTTTTTAAAAAGTTGTACTATGCTTCAAATTTACAAGCATGATGCTGGATTAGGCAGGAAAGGATAATAGGAGTTTCTTCAATATCATTTAAAAATCAATCTATTAAATACCTCTTACCACACCAACTTTCATCTTACAGGAACAATGCAGTACTACACACTTAATTTCCCTCAGTCATGATCAGTATCTTGTTAAATTTTTTTTTTTTTTGGCCAGTCCTGGGCCTTGGACTCAGGGCCTGAGCACTGTCCCTGGCTTCTTCCCGCTCAAGGCTAGCACTCTGCCTCTTGAGCCACAGCGCCACTTCTGGCCGTTTTTTCTGTATATGTGGTGCTGGGGAATCGAACCTAGGGCCTCGTGTATCCGAGGCAGGCACTCTTGCCACTAGGCTATATCCCCAGCCCTCTTGTTAAATTTTTAATGGACAATTCAAACTTCTCAGTCATGAAGTCAAATCATGTGTGTCAGTGACTATATTACCCTATTTTACAAGTTATCAATTTTGTTCTGAATTTGTGACACAGGAACAAATCCAGGGTCAGTTTTGGCTTCTTTGTCATTGCCTTCAACAAAAATAAAATCTCAAACATCAATCAAGGTTCTCAATTTTCAGAAGAAATTAATAGGAAAAACTCTCAATACAAAAAAGCTTGTTTTATTCTGGCACTGAGAAAACTATTTTGATTAATTAACCAAAAATTTTAAATAAGAACAGTATATACTGTTCATAATTATTATGCTATTTCCCATGACTCCCAGGAAAAATTTTGGTATGTCAACAGATGAACGTTTTTAGATGGTAAAAGAAAACATAACAGGGGTGGGGGAGTAGGGGGGAAGTGGGAGAACAACGAAGGAGGGAGTAACAAGTTTGACAAGAAATAAATGTGCTCATTACCTTAAGTATGTAACTGTAACCCCTCTGTGCATCACCTTGATAATAAAATTAAACTACATTTTTAAAAAAGAAAGCAATGTTTTCAATGTAACCATGGGAAAGGCGCTGTGTCAGTGGTGAGCGCTTGAAGAGCATGGATTTGACCCTCAGCACTGAGGATACGAAAAATGAAAAGGACCACTGAGCATGACATTCTGAGCCTGATGCTGCAAGAGACACCTGAACAACACAGATAATATAAATTAGAGTAAGAACAAAATATGAAAATGTACAACAAAAATTCCTGTGTTAGCATTCATGTGCTAAAATTGAAAAATCATCAGAGTGGGTCTTCTGAACAGATACTGCAAATACTTTGTTCAATTATTTACACAGAATAAATGTTACATTCAGACAGTCAAAGTATGAAAGTCACTAACCCATAAAAAATATAGCCAAAGCAAATGACTTCTTTTGTCAAGGGTTGTAATTAAAATATAAAGGAAAGATCCCAAATGTTAATCCACCAACAATGTTCTTAAATACTGTCAACAAGCCACATCCTAAAACAAAAAGATAATAGTAGCATAAATGGCAGCGAAACACTTGGATAAGATTTTTTCTTTTCTTTTTTTTGCCAGTCCTGGGGCTTGAATTCAGGACCTCAGCACTGTCCCTGGCTTTTTTTTTTTTTTTTCTCAAGTCTAGCACTCTGCCAACTTGAGCCACAGTGCTACTTCTGGCCTTTTCTATGTATGTGGTGCTGAGGAATCGAACCTAGGGCTTCATGTATACAAGGCAAGCACTCTTGCCACTAGGCCATATTCCCAGCCCACTTGGATCAGTTTAACTCAAGTAAAATGTCACTAAATCTATGCTGTTACAGAACTATTAAAATAATGGTGTTTCCTCATATTAAAAATAAAGAATCTTAGAACAACTTACCAGCAACACTGAGTAGAAACCTGGCTGTGTCTCCCACTGTTTCAATTGTTCCTCAGCTGGTTTTAAAACAGAGGTATCCTGACTGGTAGCCTGTGTTAAGACCTGAAGAACTACAGTGCTGGCACTGTTGAGATCCATGGAAACCTACAATGATACATGAACATAGGTGAATACACATTTGACATGATAAAAAAAAATCAACAGTAACACAAATGGAGAGAAAATGCTTCTGTCTTGAACAATCATTTACTTCTTTTAACTATTCTTCTATTTTAACCAATTTCTACCTTTTCAATGTACCATCCAAACTTGACATACTCTCCAAACTTAAAATCATTTTTTCTCTAAAGGAAACTGCCTGCAAATCATTCTTTCATAAACAAAACACTAGTAAATTGGGGCCTGGAAGAGTACACATACACAAAATCAGAAGTTCTTAAATTGCGATTAAACACGATTGCCAGAGGAGATAAAGGCTAGAGGACCATAAGTTCAAGTTCCCCTGGGCTACACAGGGCAGCCTAGAGTACATAATGAGATACCACCTAAACACAAAACCAGAAAATAACACTAGTTTGTCCATTATTATATATATCTTTATTATAAAGTAATGTTGAAGCTATAACTATTTACCACATACTAGCACCCAACTTTATCCTTTGGTAAGAGCACAAAAGAACAGAAAAAAGAATGATTTTACTTACTGACAATTACCTCCTTACATCATATCTGCACCAAGAGTAAAGAAACAAAAATACATTATGGCCTGGATGCTAGCCATGCAATTTTTCACTGAAGGCTATTACTCTACCACTTAAGCCACAGCTCCCCTTCCAGGTTTTTGGTGGTCAGTTGGAGATAAGGGTCTGGAGGATTTTCCTGCTGGGGCTCCTTTGAGCCAATATCCTCAGATCTCAGCCTCCTGATTAGCTAAGGTTACAGGTATAAGCCATTGGCACCCGGCAAAAAAAACAAAATAATTTTAAAATAAAAGCCTACTCAAGAAATGCTGTTAAAAAAGACAAAGGACAAAAGGTAAACCAATGCAACAATAGTACTTACAAGACAATATGCTGTAAACCAACTGTAAAAGTGGGGAAGAGTGAGGAGGAGGGAAAGTAGGTGAAAAATGAGGAAAGGCTAACAAGCTTGACAAGAAATGTAATCACTACCTTACGTATGTAACAGTAACCCTTGTGTACATCACTTTGACAACAAATAAATAAATAAATGAATGAACAGAACTAGGGAAAGGAAGAGGAAAATCAAAATGGAGAGACAAAGGGTAAAAGGCAAACCAGTGCAGCAGCAATACTTACAAGACAACATGCTGTAAACCAACTGTACAACTAGGCGGAGGGAGTTGAGGAGGGGGGAAGGTAGAAGAAAAATGATGGAGGAGGTAAAAAGTTTGATACGAAATGAACTCGCTGCCTCACATATGAAACTTAACTCCTCTGTACATCACTTTGACAACAAATAAATTTTTAAAAGGAAGGCAAAGACTTAAGTTGTAATGGGAGGAATTACATCACTTCAGCATTCAATAAACAATTATGACCCTTTCAAAAATGTACGTGTGTGTGTGTGTATGTGTGTAAGCTGTGATCCCAGCACTCAAGAACAAAAAGAGGCAAGCCTGGGCTACATAGAAAAAATAAAAACAAAATAAACTATCCCAAGCAAATGAACTAACAACGAAAATACATAATAAACTAGGAATAAAAGGCAACTTTCTTAATCTCCTCATAAACAATATCTATGAAAAACTCATTACAAAAAAAAACTCATCACAGTAACATCATGCCTAATAATTATTCAACACTGTATACTTTCTCAGAACAAGGATAAGACAAAGTTGCCTTCTCTCATTACATAAAGAACACTGTATTGGAAGATCTTGCTAAATAAATAAGAAAAGGTATTCAAATTAGAAGGTAGAAAACGTTTATACTTAGAAAACTGCAAGGAATCCATTAACCTGTAAGAATGAATTCACAAGCTCAGTAAAATTGTAGTATACAAGACAGAATACAAAATCCATTTTATTTCACTATGACAGGAAGTCTGAAAATTAAGAAAACAATTCCATTTACAAATATGTGAAAGATAAAAGACTTATGAAAACTCTTAATAAAATAAGCACAAAGTTGTACAAAGTTGTACTCTGAAAAGGACAAAACACTGCTGAAGGAAATTAAAATCCTAAATAAATGAAAAGATACGTCAACTTCCTAAGTGGACTACTCTAGTATTTTTCTTTAAAAATAAAGTTTATCTATAAATTCAATGAAATTCCTATTAACATTCTACCTGCCTCTTTTTTTTTCTTTTAATTGTTCTTGTCAGTCATGGGGCTTGAACTCAGGGCCTGGGTACTGTCCCTGAGCTCTTTTGCTCTAAGCTAGCACTCTGTAACTTTGAGCCACAGCTCCATTTCCGGTTTTGAGGGGATTAACTGGATATAAGAGTCTATGGACTTTCCCATCCAGGCTGGCTTCCAACCATCGTCCTTAGATCTCAGCCTCCGGAACAGCTAGAATTACAAACATGAGCATCAGTGCCAGACTTCTACCTTCCCTTTTTGTTTTGCAGAAAATAAAAATTTGATACAAGAATGCATATGAAAATACAAGGGTCTGGGCTGGGAATATAGCTAGTGGATAGCTAGTGGTAGAGTGCTTCCCTCATATACATGAAGCCTTGGGTTTGATTCCTCAGCACCACATATATATAGAAAAAGCCAGAAATGGCACTGTGGCTCAAGTGGTAGAGTGCTAGCCATGAGCAAAAAAGAAGCCAGGGACAGTGCTCAGGCCCAGAGTTCAAGTTCCAGGACTGGCAAAAAGAAAAAGAAAAAGAAAAGAAAATGCAAGGGTCCCAAATTAAAAAAATCCTCGAAAAAATATATATAAAGTTGAAGGAGAAGCTTGAAAAAAATAAAGTTGGAAGAGTTGCATGCCTTAATTACAAAACTGAGTACAAAATTAAAGTAATCAAGACAGTCATGGCACTGGCATGCCCGCGCGCAAACGCAAACACACACACACACACACACACACACACACACACACACACACACGGAAAAAGACCAAAGTTAATCAAAATTTTAAAATGTGCCCAAATGATATCACCAAGAAAGTGCAGAATGAGAGAAATATTCACAAATCATTTATCTAATGAAGGACTTGGACTGAGTATGTGAATACATAAAGAAAATGTGGTATGTGTACATAGATATATATGTACATATATACATACTATGGAATATTGAAGAAAAATTAAATCATGTCATTTGTAGGAAGACATCATATTGAGACAAGCCAATGTACATAAGTATAAAAATCTACGTACATACCTAATTGCTTAGATGGTTGAACACAAAACATGAATCAAGCTAAGGAGACTACTGAGGAAAAGAAAGAATGAAACAATAAAATGAATAATTGTGATACAGAGAAACTCACAAAGCTGATGATAGGGTAGACAAGTAACACAGACTGTGGCTGAGTAGGGACTGAGGGGAAGGGAGTGTGTGGACAGGGAGAATAGAGGTTAACAGAAGGAAACTTGTTGGAGACGCTATTTTTGGAGAAGGGTAGGGAGTGCACAGAGGAAGTGAAATTGATTAAAATACAATGAATTTGTGGGGATGTAACAATGAAATTCTTCCCCTCTACAAATGACACAAGCCAAATTTTAAAAAGAACTTTAACAAGTCAGTAATACTAACGTAAATCAATCTAAAATCAAGCAAAGAATCTGACCAGGGGCTGGGGATATGGCCTAGTGGCGAGAGAGCTTGCCTCCTATACATGAGGCCCTGGGGTTCGATTCCCCAGCACCACATATACAGAAAACGGCCAGAAGTGGCGCTGTGGCTCAAGTGGCAGAGTGCTAGCCTTGAGCAGAAAGGAAGCCAGGGAACAGTGCTCAGGCCCTGAGTCCAAGGCCCAGGACTGGCCAAAAAAAAAAAAAAGAATCTGACCAGCAACATGAAAAACATATGAAATCACCAATAAGCATTAGAAAAGATGTTCAACAACATTAGTCCTTAGGGAAATGCGAATCAATTTTTTTAATACGACTTTATTTCTATCCACTACAATGGTTACAGGTGAAACCATAGTGACTGCCTAGTGGAAGGAAGCAAAAGGATCAAGAGTTCACTGTCAGCCTGGGCTCTACTGTGACATCTTGCCTCCAAAAAAAATAGAAAATAGGTAGGAGGCATAGCTCTGCAGTAAGAATGTCTGCCTACCACCACAAGGCCCTAGGATTAATCCTTTGCACAAAGGAAAACCAAAATAATAAGAGGTACAGAAGCAAAGTTGGAACCCTTAACACTGCTGGTGGGAATATAAATTGCCACCACCTCTGAAGAAATTCTGGTAGATCCTCAAAATGTTAAACACAGAGATGCTATACAACTCAGAAATTCCACCTCTAGGAATATACGAAAGGCAAATATGTATGCTCACAGAAAAATGTGTACACAATGTTCACAGCAGCATTATGCATACTAGCTCTGAAGTGAAAACAACTTAATCATAGGATGAACAGAGACTTCCATACAGTGGCCATAAAATGTTTGGCCATAAGATGATAGCAATACATTAATGAATTCTGCAAACATCAAGCTAAGTGAAAGGAGCCAGACACACACACACACACACACACACACACACACACACACACACACACACACAGAACTGTGATTCTACTTATATGACATATAACAGGCAAACATATAACCAAAAAGTAAAAAGTAAGTAAAGATTGCCTAGGGGTGAGGGACTACAGAAAAACGTTGAATAACTATTGATGGAAATGGTTTCCATTTTTAACACTGAAAATGTAACAAAAGTGGTCTTAGTGGATAATTCAACAACTCTGTAAATACACTGAACCAGTGAAAGTGTGCACATTTTCAGTAACTGAACTGTACAGTCTGTGAAGTGTACATTCTGGGAATTACAGCTTTTTATATGTCTTTCAAGAGCTTTGACTATGTAAAAGTCAAAATCAGCAAGAGTCAAGGAAAAGTCAAGGAAAAGTGATCAAGACATGAAAATGTAGCTAGAATATCCATAACAATGAACGTAGTCAGGTGCCTGTAGCTCACACCTGTAATCTTAGCTACTCAGGGAATCCCTAGTATCATGAGGCCCCCCAGTCCAAATCCCAGTACCAGCACAAAAAATAAAGTATGACAATGTAGTAAATATGCCATATTTGAGTAGGTCAGTAATTGTACTCTCCTCAAGAGTTCATGACAGCAAGCTTAAAAACTTGGTCTTTAGTAGCAAACGTAGATAAGCAACAGTCCCATCCTAATACCTGGATCTGTGGTATCAAATTTGCGGAGCTAATTTTTCTCACTCAGAGGCTCTGAGTCTTATAACCAAACAGCAGTTTTAATTGCAAATAATCATTTGTATAAAGCACTTAATATTCTTACCATTTGATGTTATAAAGACAGTAATCTAATATAGTTAGGAAAAAATCAAACTAACTTTTATTAGTTCCTTCCCCTTTTTAAGGGTCCCTTATTATATACAGTATACTTCCAGCACACAAAAAGAAAATGCATTTGTATGTTAGCAATAGTGCCTTTATCTTCATTCCTAAATTTTCTTTTTTTTTTTCGCCTAGGGGGTTTTTTTCGCCTTGGGTCTTGAACTCTGGGCCTGGGTGCTGTCCCTGGCCTCTTTCTGTTCAAGGCTAGTGCTCTACCTCTTAAGCCAGAGCCAGCTCCCTATTTTTCAATGATTAATTGGAGATAAGAATCTCATGAATTTTCCTGCATGGGCTAGCTTCAAACTGTGATCCTCAGACCTCAGCCTCTTGAGTAGCTAGGATTACAGGCATGAGCCATTGGCACCCAGTTCTAAATATTCTTTATGCCATGTTCTGCAATTTGTTTCTTTTCCAGATAATGTGTTATGAGACCTATCCTCCCGAAAGATGGCTTTTAAAAAAGAAATAAAAGAGTAACCTGCAGTCCCATCTAGTGGTCAGTAGTAAGTATCACACCCAGAAGAGTACAAGCCAAACCTCCTTCCCTACAAACATGAAATTTTCAGTAGCCCCTTAGTCAGGACAACCATATGAAAATGCAGTGGAGCTTTCAAGATTCCGAAGAATAGCACAAAGAATAATGAGCTCTTGAGGAAAAAAAATGGCATTTTAAGGATAATTTAGTTCAAGGAAAGTAGGGTTCCATATTGAAATGAAAACCTCACCTTGAGGCAAAACATTACAACCAAACTTCCTTACAGCATCTTTACTGAAGAAAAAACAAACAAACTAAGGGTCAGTGGTTTATGCTTGTAATTCTAGCTACTGAAGAGGGTAAGATCTGAGGATCACAGTTCAAAGCCAGCCCAGGCAGGAAAATCCATGAGATTCTTATCTCCAATTAACCACCAGAAAACCAGAAGTTACAGTGCGCTTCTAAGTTGTAGAGTACTATAGCCTTGAGCAAAAAGTTCAATGACAGCGCCCAGGTGGAGTTCAAGCACCATGACCAAAAGTTTTTTTTAAAAAAAGTGAGATTTCAATGTGCTTTTCAGATTTACTTGAAGAAGGATATTAACAAAATGTAATATGGTAAGTAACAATGAAGTATAAACATAACTCAAAAACTGGATCAAGAACACATACACTAGCTGGGCACTACTGGCTCATATCTGCAGTCCTAGGTGCATCTAAGTCCTAGGTGTATCTAAGGATATCAGTTCCAAGCTAGCCCAGGCAGGAGTCTCTTATCCTAACTGACTAACAGGAAGCTGGAAGTGGAACTGTGCTTCAAGGGATACAGTGCCAGCCTTAAGCAAGAAAGTAACCAGATAGCACCAAGGATAGCACCAGGGCCCAGTGCCTCCCCCCACCCTCCCCACAAGACAGTGACAGATAAATGGAAAAGTTTTAATTAAAGACAATAAATAATTTTTTTTTTTTTTGGCCAGTCCTGGGGCTTGGACTCAGGGCCTGAGCACTGTCCCTGGCTTCTTTTTGCTCAAGGCTAGTACTCTGCCACTTGAGCCACAGCGCCACTTCTGGCCATTTTCTGTATATGTGGTGCTGGGGAATCGAACCCAGGGCCTCATGTATATGAGGCAGGCACTCTTGCCACTAGGCCATATCCCCAGCCCCAATAAATAAATTTTTAAGAAGGGAAGAATTCAAAAGACCATTAAAGTGGAAAAGTCAATACATTAGAAAACCTAAAGAAAAGGGTATTTTATTATTCTGAGAAATCAAAATTCCAAAAGAAAAATTGTTAGTTGGGCATTGTGATGTATGCCTGTAATTTCAGCATTTGGGAGGATGAGGCAGGAGGATGGGAAGTTCAGGCCAGCCTGAGCAAAATAATGAATTCAAGTCTTCCTGGGATACACAGGGAGACCCCTTAGTCATTTAAAAAAAAAAAAAAAAACTAAGGAAAAGGAAGGGGAAAAAACACTGCTTAGGAACTGGGAATACAGCCTATTGATAGACTGCGTGCCTCACATACATGAAGCCCTGGGTTCGATTCCTCAGCACCACATATATAGAAAAAGCCAGAAAGGGCACTATGGCTGAAGTGGCAGAGCGCTAGCCTTGAGCAAGAAGAAGCCAGGGACAGTGCTCAGGCCCTGAGTTCAAGCCTTAAGACTGGCCAAAAATGCCCTGCTTAAACAAAGCTTAAGCTTAAATCTAACCAGCTTCTAGATCTTCTAGTAATATAACTAGCATGAGATGAGGTGGTGACACAGATACAATGAAATATAATTGATAATTAAGCTGGATAATAGGTAGAGATGAAGTTCCCTTATACAATTCTGTCTATGTAAACATATTTTTTAATTGGCAACTAATGGAGACACAGATCATTAAAGTGATTCACAGCAGATATAATATTACCTCTTATGGAAATATTTAACAGTAAAGAATTCCTTTATCAAGAATGCCTAGCATGGGTCATGTCTATTATTACACCTACTTCCTTGCTTGACTGCATCTAATCTACACAAACTTGAGCTGTTAATACCCAAGTTCACTTAACACACTATAAAGGATACAGTAAATGCTGTGATGAAATGAACAAAACATTAGAGTTGTAAAGTCAAGGACAGACTTTTAGAAAAGGTGAAGCAAGAAGTCAGGGGATAAAAATATTCCTAAAAGAAATGAGAATTGTTTGACATCAAAGAGAGGACTGTAAACTATACACTTTAAATAAAACCACACCAAAAATAAAAAATAAAAAACAAGTGGCCAGGCATAGTGACTCATGCCTGCAATCCTACTCGGGAAGCAGAGATCTGAGTGAGGATCAAGGTTCAAAGCCAGCCTGAGCAGAAAAGTCCATGAAACTCTTATCTTCAAAGAACTACCAGAAAGCCAGAGGTGGAGCTGTGGCTTGAGTGGTAGAGCAAAAAGTTCAGAGGCAATCCAAGCAGTAAAGAGTACATCAATCCAACAAAATTTAGCAACACTTTACACTGGGAGTTTCAAATAAACCCTGTGCTCTCCAATCAACTTATTCTAGTACTGTGCTCTTCAACAACTGAGATTACTAGGTTTAACATCAGACTTGTCTGCTTTATTCATTCAATAAGCACTGAATACCTACAAATGCTAGATTGCTATACATAATTGAGATACAGAGACGAAACAAAAAGACAAAAAAAAGAAAAAAAGATGTCCTGTGGAACGTATTTTCTAGCAAGCCGTGATCAAAACACATCTGTACCTCCTAAAACTACACAATTTCACATCTGTGCTAAAACCAAAGAAACTGCTCAATGGAGATGAGGATAAGGTGAGTAATCAGCCTTGGACTTGCCCATAGTAACAAGCGGAGAAGAGCACACATGTCTACTGTCAGTGAAAGGCATCAAATGTTATTCTTCCCTTGTACAACCACTTCCCTCTTACTAGAAAGCTCCTGACTCGAGTTACAAGCAAGTCTTGCCCTTTCATTTCATTCTAGTCTTTGCTCAGGTCCTCTACTTAAAGAGCTCTTTCTTAACTGCCACTCCACAAATAGCTCACTGATTCTGATGGCTTCTTTAATTGTTCTGTATCAAATCAATAACTATCTGACATTCTAGTATGTTTACTGTAATAATGGTACAGCTTCTTCATCTGAGTTTAATGTCTAGGGACTTCAATTTGTTCAAAGGGTGTCCTAGAACCTAAAAATTATGAAAATAGGTGTTTAATGAATGAACTATGTGAATAAAACCCAATCTCCACGTAAGGGTTGTATAAAGCCACAGAAAGCACTTAAATTTTCCACTTTTCCCACCTACTCAGTCTAACTTCCAGAGTATATAACATTTCAGCTTCTTGCAACTGAACTCAATTTACATTTACAGCATTTGACAGTGAAACGGCCTCTGCTGATTACACACTACTGTGAAAGAACAAAAAACAGGAGTTTTTCATTCAATTCTACACAAAACAAAGACAAACATCAACTAAAATATACTATAAAAGTATATGCTACTATGGAAGAAGAGAAAAACTTAACCTCTAGGGCACATAGGGAAAGCTATCTGGGAGGCATAAACAGGAAGATAAGATCGCAGTCCAGGCCAACTCAAGCATAAATGCAAGACCCTATGACTCTATTTAAAAACTAACTAGAAACAAAAAGGTCATGGCTCAAATGGTACAGCACTTCCCTAGTAAAGGCAGGGCTCTGAATCCAAAACCAAAAATAAAAAGACAAACACCAAAAGACTAAAGAGTAATGGAGGATTGGAATGAGGACAGAATAATTGAGAGGGTTTTTTTGTTTGTTTGTTTGGCAGGTCCTAGGGCTTGAACTCAGAGCATGGGCTCTGTTCTTGAGCCTCTCTGTGTTCAAAGCTCACACTTTAGGAAGGGGTGCTGTGGTTCAAGTGGTAGAGCGCTAGCCTTGAGCTGAAGAGCTGGACAGCGCCCAGGCCCAGAGTTCAAGCCCCTCGACTGACAAAAAAAAAAAGAAAAGAAAAAAGAAAGACAAGAAGCTCACACTCTATCATTAGAGACACAGCACCATTTCCGGCTTTTTCTGAATAGTTTATTGGATATAAGAATCTCAAGGACTTTCCTGCCGGGATGGCTTCCAATTGTGATCCTCAGCATGTGAGCCACTGGTACCCAGCTTAGTTAAGAGATTTAAGAAAGCTTAAATCCTAACAACTGAGTTGAAAATGAGTGCTAGAACCTGAAATGTTCTTCTAAAATTCATATGGTGAAGTACTAATCCCAGTACTCTTGGTATTTAGAGGTAAGAATTTTAAGGTAGTGACTAAGATCCAAGAAGGTACTTGTGGTATAATGTATAAAGGTAGGTAAGATCAGGCCAGGTTATTGACATCATTAGTCCTTTTATTCTGCAAACATGAAAAACAAGCAGTTGTAAGGGTTCAATATTTGTGTGTGTGCTGATACTGGGACTTGAACTCAGCTCAAGGTTGGCACTTAACCACTTGGTGCTTAAGTGGAGATAAGAGTCTCACAGACTTTCCAGCCTGGGCTAACTTTAAACCACAATCTTCAAATAGCAGCTTCCTAAGTAGCTAGAATTACAGACATAAGCCACAGGAGCTTGAACCTGGCTCCAAACAATGATTCATGTTTTTCCATCCATCTTTTCTTTTTCACAATATTCTGTCCTATAAAGACACTTGGAGAGTTTCCTTGTATAATCAGTATTTTCAGTCCCTTATTAAAACACAGAAGGGTCTCTTTTTTTTTATCATGGAGGTTTTCATTAGGATTTCCATTTACCATCCAGAGAATGATGCTCCAAAATATTAAGAAATCACTAGACGATAATTAGTTCCCATTAACTGATTGCTTGAGGAATATGTTGAGGTATATCAATATTCTCTAATCACCTATATCACATAGTAACTTCCACTTACTTTCAGGCATTGAATCTGCTGCAGCATGGTGTATATTTTTCAGCTGGTTTTGTACTCTCTGCAATCTCTGCACTGCTTGAAATAGCTTTAAAATACAATTTGATTATTTACTTAGTCTATTAAAACGTACCACTCACATTGGCAAGCAATAGAAAATACATGTAAACTCTGCAATATAAAAAGAATAATAAAAACTAAACAAAATACTAAATTACGAAAAGTGCAACTGTCTCTCGAGTAACTTTTCACGTAAATGTTTTTAAAAGCTTTCAATTTCTTCTCTTTAGTTATTTGAACTTGGTGATTAAGGAACAGTATTTTTAAAATGAATATATGCACTAAGAAAAGGAAAAAAAGATAAAAGCAAGTCATTAGGACTGGGCGCTATTCCAATAAATGGTGTTGTTATAAGACAACTGAGCACTGGGAAGTGCATCCATACAAGGAATGATGATAGGAACCTTGGAGCCTTTGGTCCTCTTATAACACCAGTTGTTGGAGGGAGGGAGGAGGTTGGAAGAGGAGGACAGAACCAAGAGAAGAGGAAACAGAGGTGAGAAGAGGGAGAAGAGGGAAGGGAGTGAAGGGGCAAAGCCCTAAAATAATTCAGAAACTGGTTTATGAATCTAGATATGCATGATCTTATGAAATATACCACTTCCGAGCCTCCGTTTCTTCAAGCAAGCAGGATAGGACTTGATAATGAGCCCAAGACCACTTCTGATGAAAATAAATGGTATATTTTTGCATGCCTGTGCATGACCTTGGGATTCTTCGACTTTTACCAAATTAGTACACCTTAAATTTTAACAAATATTCCTATCATTTGGGTATCTCGTTAAAATGCAGAATCTGATTCAGAATCTTATGAATAGAAAGTATGTTTGCAAATATCTAAGAAACTCCCAGGTGATATCATGTACCAGATTTTGAGTAACCGCTATAGAAAATCAATCCAGCTTAAGCTCTACAAAGCTTAAAATTGTGGGCTTATCTGTAATTAGCCTGATTATTTAGAAAATCAAACCAAGAGATTCCAGATACATACACCTGCACTATATGTGTCTAGCCATTCCCTCAAACACTCTGAAATTAACTGGCAATCTCCATCAGATGCAGAAAAAAACAACACAAAACAGAACACAAGTGGAACTACTCAGTAGTAGAGGGCTTTACCATATGTGCAAAGCTCTGCTTCTATCCAAAACAGTAGGGTAGGGAAAGCAACAGGCATTATACACACCACACATACACACATGCAATACAAATATCAAAATGTAACTAAACACACTAGCTTTCTCAAAATATGGATTTTTAAATCTCATTTTTAAACTGTTATTACAAAGGTGATGTATGTAGGGGCTACAGTTATATGTCAGGTAAAGAGTACATTTCTTTTTGGACAATGTCACCACTTCTCTCACATTCTCCTAGTTTTTCCCCTCCCATCTCCACTCATAAGTTGTATAATTCATCTTCAACATAGTGTCTAGTGAGTATCGCTGCTGTGTTAGTTTAGCCTTTGTCCCTCCATTTCTGTGGCTCCCCCCCTTACCGTCCCCAAAACAGATAAGCAAACAAACAAGATGAAAAGAAAAGAAAAATCAACTAAGAAAAACACCTTTGCTTCCTATTCCTGGAGTTCATTTTCATAAATATTATTTTATATGATAAAAGGCACATAGTATATGTTTATTTCTGGAAAAATCTTTCTATATTTTAAATGCCTTCTTGTACTGACAAGGATTCAGCATTCTGGTTTAGTCCTGAATGTAAATATTCATAATGTCACAAAAATCTGAAGAGTTTTCTACTATTAACCAAATAACCTTTCATTCTTGTCTAAAACTTCTAATAGTATTATTACAATCAATTTCATTTGTGATAAGTATTCATTTGGTTTTAAAAAGTAGAACCAGAGCAAAGTACATCCCCCTTCCCAGGGGCTCTACTATATGACCATAAAGCATTGTCACAATTAAACTGTTTTTATTATTCCCAGTACTAGATTCTATGGGGGGTGGAGAGCTCCACAATCCTATCATAATCAATAGGAACAAAATGTCTAAATCTCCAAAATATTCCTCAGTGAAGAAGATATAAGAAGTAATGCATGCAGCAACTGCCTTGTATAGTTGTAATCACTTTCTCTTAACCTGATCTCTGTACTGACAAGTTGCAAATATGCCAAAAATGAAGGAGGAAAATCTCTGTCCACGGGGGTGGGGATATATCATGGCTGCAAAATGGTCTTCCTCAGTCTCTTCTGAGGAATAATCCAATACCAAGGCGCTTGGGCACTATAACTGAGATCGCTTCAGCTGTACTGGCAAGGAGGTTGAGTCGGTTGCAACCTTGGCACCGATAGGCAACTTACGAGTCTCCGCTACTATCGCAAATCACTCTCAGATAAGATGACCTCTCTCACAATCCACCATGTCACAAAATACGAAAAAATGACAAATGCATCGGGCCTCAAAATAATTTTTGCTGAATCACAAATAGCCCCAAACATTAAAGCTGCAGCAGTGGCCAAGCGTGAACACTGGCGGCCATACCTCAGCATGAAGCTCCTTTCCGAAAAGGTCTACTCCCTATTTACTTTTTCATGGAAGGCCAGGAACGGTCTGCCGTTTAAAGCTTTCACAGTACAGCTCTCAGAAGCAAGACTGGGGCTACACAGTTCACAGTACAGCGGCTTTGCACTAAAAAGGACATTCTCTCAAATTCTGCACTATTTATCCTCCCAAGGGCAAATGCACCACCCAGGCCTAACTAACAGCGGAGCCACAAAGAGTACCCGGGGATTGGCTCTGCCACCTCGCACCTCGATTCCTCCACACCCTGCTTCCCGCTGCGGGCTGATGGTGAAGCCTTGCTCCCGGGGATCCCGGGGCTCCCAGGAGGCCCGACACTAAAGGCCGCTTTGGCCTTCCCGGTGCCATCATCCCTCACCTGCCGGTAGACCCCGGTTCCTTCCTCGCTTCTCCGGGTCTCCGCTGCCCAGCCCACCCCTCGCTCCTCCTCGCACGCGCCCTGCGGCTCTCCGGCCGGGCCTCACCGTTTGGTTCGGTCTGGAATGGCCAAGTCCTCTCGTGTGCACTCCTCAGCACGAACTGGCGTCGGTTAGTCCCGCGCCCCACGCTGCCAGTCAACACGCTGCCGCCTACTGATGCCGAAAACAGCTTCTAGGAACGCGCCATGTTCCGCGTCGCAACTCACCACGTCACGGGCGCGCCAGTATGACGCCAGAGGCCGGCCGAAGCACGTGGGGCAGGCAAGGGAAGAAGACGATAGGCTAAAGGCCGGGAGGGGAGGAGGGGCTTCCTGTTCGAACCCAAAGGCGCCCAAAATCGAGATCCGTAGTGTGCGCTTGCGCGTTTTTAGTAAAACCGGGAGCCTGCAGTACCGGGATCTGTAACCATGGCAACCCTGGATCCGCCTAGCCAGCCCCGCGAAAATCAATCTGTCCGGAGGTGACGGAAACTGAAGTCAGAACCGTTTTATCCTCACTCTTCTAGATATCAATGGCTTGTTTTTACAATTTTCTCACAATAAAGTGGTCATTAACAGAATCCATCAGTCAGCTATCCACCATGTGGATTTCATTGTAATCCTTGAACTTCCCGGGTTTACAAAGCAACAAATGACAAGAATGGGAAGATTGACTTTTACCCTTCTTTATCATATGATTTGTATGAGGGGGATTACATTATAACACTTCCACACACGCATATGGTGTATCAAACACGACTCCCGTTTCCCTCCCCATCACCCACCCCCCCCACCCAAAAGTTTCAACAGGTTTCAATGTTGTATTTTCCTAGATGCAAATAACTTTCAGCCACTTCCTTCTTGAGGCATTTCCCTCCCCCTGTGGCATCCCAGCACACTCCATGGAGCCTGCCCCACTTTCTTGTCATCCCGTTTTTCCTTTTGGAAAAACTGAGATTTTTTTTTTTTTCTTTTGCTCAAGGCTACGGCTCTGCCACTTGTGCCACAGCTGCACTTCTATCTTTTTGCTGCTGAATTGGAGATTAGAGTCTTACAGAGTTCCCTGCCCTGGATGGCTTCGAACCATGATCCTCAGATCTCAAAAGTGCTGAGTAGCTAGAATTACAAGCGTGAGCCACCAGCACCTGGCTCATCACAGTAGTTGTTATAAGTGATTTTTTTTTTAATCGGAATTGCCAGAGAGAGAAAAGTATGACCGTGGAACTAAAAGTCAAAGCAATGTGGGTGCAATGAATCAGGAATGTTGGAGGTTTGTGGAAGTTGGAAATATCAAAGAAACTTTCTTTCCTACAGCCTCTGGAAGTAACTCAGCCGTGAACATAATTTTGGCCTATGTCTCCAGAATCCTAAAATAATAAACTTGTTGTTTCAAATCACTCACTTGTTAGAGCCAAAACAGAAAACAAACATATGCCTAAATGGTAGTCCTTCTAATTCGCTACAGTTTATTTTACTATTGCAACTTGGGTAAAATTAGATCTTGGACAACTCAGCTGTACAATAAAGCTCATTAGATGTTTACCAAATGGTACCAAGTTTACCATATACAAGATTAGGTAATTGCATCTTTGAGAAATCATTTCATCTGTCCTTCAAATATAACTTATAGCTGACATGTTTGTTTTAAAAAAAAATTGGGACAACACGGATGTCTCCTGTAAGGACTGACTATATGAATGGTAATATAGTATAAACAAAGACTAGCAGTGGATTCTCTGGAGACTACAATTCCCAGCGGTCCTCAGGATCCAACGTGCGCGACGCCTAGAACGTAAGTGGGCGGGGCCTGGCCTGGCCTCTCCCGTTCCTCGCTGTGCGGGGCGGTGTCGGCCACGCCGGGCCTCGGTTCCCACGTGGTCCGGCCGGGGCGGCTTAGCCACCTGGGTACCCTCGAGGTTCCTCGGCCTGGCGGGGGACCCGCTTCTCGCCGAGATGCCGAAGGTGAAGTCGGGTGCGAGCAGTCGCCGTCGTGCGCGGCAGGAGCAGCGCGGAGAGCTGAAGCGCGCCGGAGGTACGGCCGGCCGGGAGGGAGCCGGGCTTCCGGATGCGATGGGACCGGGGCTCCCTGAGACCCCCGGGGGATGGGGGGCGCGGCCGGAGGGGTGGGCTCGAAGCCCCGGCCTGGAGCGGGAGGTTCGGTGCCCTGGTCGGCGCCGAAACTGCCCCTCTTCCCATCCTGCCGTCTTTCTCCTCCCGGACGGCCTCGGTATGTATTTCACTGGTAGCTGGAAAATCGAGCCGTTTCGTGTTTCCTTCCAGGACTCATGTTCAACACGGGGATCGGGCAGCACATTTTGAAAAATCCTCTGATTGTGAACAGCATTATCGATAAGGTGGGTGTGGGAGAGGATGGGGGGGGGTGTTGGCTTATTAATTTTACCCTTTATTCGATGGATTTGTAGCTGAACGCTACAAGTTGTTTGTTCCTAAAGAATAACTTCCTTCTCAAGCAAGGGACCTTCACCACTGAATTATGTCCCTCAGCCCCAAGTGACCCAGTTTGCAGTGTGTGTTTGCTGGATCTCTGAAAGGTCGTCACCGGCAGAGGCGGGGAGACTGCCCTTCTTGGCCCCAGAGCGAGTAAATGAGCATCTGTAAACGTGCATCCTGGGAAGGCAGATGAGATGGTCAGTCAGCCATCCTCCAGTTCAGTAAATCACACCAGGTGCCGGCTTGCGAAGTAATGAGCGCCCTGTTGTTCCTAAGGGGAAAAGCGAAATTGTCTGATTACCTTAAGGCCTTAAGTGTTAGCTCTTCATCCCAAAGTCTCCTTCCTTGTGAAACTTGGCATGGCCGGCTTCTCCTTGGCCCTCAGATGTCAGCCTCCATGTCACCTCTCCAGAGAAGGTGAGTATCCCATCTAAAGTATCTACCTAGGGTCTCCTACATTAGGTGTCTGTTCAACATTAAATATAAGTATTTTATGTGTGTGCTGTCCTCTCATGCTGTCACCCCTGAAACATAAGGATCATGAGAGCAAATCTTGCTTGCGTTGTGTATGTTGTTTAATGGAATAGACCCAGAGGCGACAGCAGTTTATATCACTCAGATGTGCTCAACCAATACTTGTTTAGTATTTAGTTTAAGTGTGGTAGTGTACACTTGTAATTCCAGACATGAGATTGCCAGTTTGAGGCCAGCCTGGGCTACATAGTAAATGTGACCCATAATAATGAGTGCTCTGAAAATAATTATGGAGTTAAGAACTGCCTGCAGTATGTTATATGCTTCATTCTGTAGACCTGGATTTCGTGTGACTTAAAATCCTGTGTCTTTCTCTGGATTGTCCTCTGCATGGGTAGGCTTTTCTACTTGTTCAGTCCCAGATTGTTATTCTTCCAATCACTTTCTAAAGTACTATGTTGCTATTATTTTTCAGTTATTCCAGGGTTTAAAGCATGCCTAAACCACACATTAGTTGGTTCCTAGAAAAAACATGCAAAGCATTTCAAGTATTTCTCCTATGTGGATTATTCCTACCTCTCTTATTATGGAAGAGTGAGCATCCAGATATGAAATATAGGTGGTAAAAATTATTTTTTAGATAAGAAAAGTAATTTCCTGGAGCTGTAGACTGTATATATAGTTAAAGGATCTTATGTAGTTATCAGTATTGGCAGCTATATTTTGACATATTCCCAGTTTGGGATTCAGCTTCCTGTTCATTTCTGAAACTACACATAGCTTTTTTTTTTGTACATAGCTTTGTTTTGTTATGTTTTGCCAGTCCTGGGGCTCGAACTCAGGGCTTGACCATGGTCCCTGGCTTCCTTTTGCTCAAGGCTAGCTCTCTACCACTTAAGCCACAGTGCCACTTCTGGCTTTTTCTGTTTATGTGATGCTGAGGAATCGAACCCAGGGCTTCGTGCATGCTAGGCAATTACTCTACCACTAAGCCATATTTCCAGCTCCAACTATACATAGTTTGAGAAATCTTGGTTTACTATGATAAGATGATTCTCAGGCATATTCATCACATTCAGTACTTTCTCATTTGAACTTGTTTATAGGAACAGCATTGGTAACTAACAGCTATTGAATAATTTCCAACGTAGAAAGCAGGAAGCCAATCATCATAGTAAAAGCACTTATACATGCTTTTTGTTGTTCCTTTACTGGACCTGAGCCTCTTTGTGCTCAAGGCTAGCACTCTACCACTTGAACCACATTACCATTGCTGGCTTTTTTTGAGTAGCTTATTGGAGATAAGAGTCTCACATCAGGCTGATTTCAAACCATGATACTCAGGTCTCTGTCTGCTGAGTAGCTTGGATATAGTTAGCCACCAGTGCCCAGGGGTATCTCTTTGTTTTGTTTTGTTTTGTTTGAAACAAGGCCCAGGTTGGCCTTTAACTTGTGACCCTCCTGCCTCTCTCCTCTGAGTTCTGATACAGTGAGTTCTCTTAAATGAGCATTGATGATCAGGTATAAACTGTGTTTGGATGTGCTAAGAGCTTGCTCAAGGATTGTGCTTGTTTTTAGGCTGCTCTAAGACCAACTGATGTGGTGCTGGAAGTTGGGCCTGGAACTGGCAACATGACTGTAAAGTTACTAGAAAAGGCAAAAAAGGTAAAAAGATTTCATGTTTGGGTGTCAGAATTGACTATAAGGAAGCTCAGTTGGTTTCCAAATACAAATATGTTTAAGTTCATTGCTATTGATAGTAATTTTTGGTTTCTTAATAGAATTTTTATCTTTGAAAATAGGAGATATGTTAGGAGAACCAACTACACTGAGTCTATTTACAGGGAGTGTAATGTAGGAATCGCAGACTTGTTAGAGGAGAGAACAAAATGGGAGCACCAAGATGACCCATAATTAATTGCAAAGAACAGCTAATTACTTCTGGGCCTGGAAGAATAGAAAAAGAAGTTGAAGTTACTAGAAACCAGAACTACTTTCTTTTTTTTTTTTTTTATTTTAAAGGGTGCTTGATACTTTTGTTTTGTTTTTTGTTTTAGTTTGGTTTTTTTGGCCAGTCCTGGGGCTTGGACTCAGGGCCTGAGCACTGTTCCTGGCTTCTTTTTGCTCAAGGCTAGCTCTCTGCCACTTGAGCCACAGCGCCACTTCTGGCCATTTTCTGTATATGTGGTGCTGGGGAATCAAACCCAGGGCCTCATGTATATGAGGCAGGCACTCTTGCCACTAGGCCATATCCCCAGCCCCTGCTTGATACTTTTGAACTCAGCATTTTGAAGGGTACTTTTGAAGTCAGCTTTGTACTTGTTAGGCAAGCAGTCTACCATTTGAGTCACCACAAGTTCTTTTTACTTCCAATGTCATCATGTCCCCCCTCCTCCCCCTCCCAGGGACATGAATTCAGGGCCTGTGCACAGTCCCCAAGCTTCTCTTGCTCAAAGCTACTGCTCTACCACTTGAGCCACAGTTACACTTCTGTCTTTTGGGGTAATTTATTAGAGTCTCAGTCATTCCTGTCTGGGCTGGATTCGAACTACAGTCTTCACATCTCAGCCTCCTGAGTAGCTAAGGGTTACAGGCATGAGCCCCCTGTGCTCAGCTGCTTCTGGTTTTTGTTTTGTTTTGTTTTTTCAGTTGTGCTTTTTGCCTGGGTCTTGCCTCAGACTTCCATCCTACATCTGCCTCCTGCATAGCTGGGAATAAATGGAGCTGTTGCTGTGTCCTTGGTGGAAGCAGATGACATTTTAAAGAGTTTGTCTGAAGACTGTTTAATAAAAAGAGTATTTAGAGTTTTGTGGAGATAAGAGTTAAAGGAAATCAGTAAGGATTAGAGAAATGCTAGGGACTAGCCACAGGAAGCAATTACTACCTAAAATCTCAGGAGAAAAAGGGAGAGAAATTTGTTTCCATAACCCAGGGGAAATAGGAGTTAGTGAGGAGGAGCCATTCACAGCAGAATGTACTTATCACCAAAACATCTACAAGGCATGGTCAAGTATTAGGAAATAAATGCCTAGCCTTTCCATTATAGATACTTAAAAATGCTGGTGCTTCCCCCCCCCCCATGATATCCCCCCCTCCATTGGTGCTGGGGCTTGAACCTAGAACTTTCCATGTATTATGCAAGTACTCTATCATTGAGCCACACCCTCCAACCCCTTATTGATGCTTTTTTCCCCAAAAGCAAAAGTGTAAGGAAGCTGTACTACATTACCTTCATGGCACAAAAACGATAGAGAATAGATATGGGAGCCAAAGAGAATTAGCAGCCTTTTTCTGTACCCTCTAGACAGTGACTGACTAGAAGTGCAAAGCCTCCGCTGATACTGTAATGAGATTGTAATGTCATCCTTGTCCAGTGGTCACTGTCATTTACTTGAGTTGTCTGTACCTTGCCTACTGGAGCTCAGTATCAGAAAAGTGATCATTCATTCATTGTAGGAGCAGTTGCCTGTATATTCCTAAGAACGCTGACTTTGGTACATCTTGTTAGCTTTCACTTGTAGCTCGAGAATAGAGGAAACATCCTGTCCATTATTTACATAGAATTCTCAATCTTTTTTGCTTTTTAAGTGGTACAGTACAATTGAAGAGATAGTGGCGGTAGAATTAGAAAAGCATGAGTTACTCTTTAAATAATAAAAAAAAAATTTATACTCCATAAATAACCTAAAGAAATTTTTGTTGCTGTTTGTTTAGGTAGTTGCCTGTGAACTTGACCCAAGACTAGTGGCTGAACTTCACAAAAGAGTCCAGGGCACGTAAGTATATGGAATTAAAGTACACTTTAGTCTCATGCTATTTGGTAGATTGTAACTAAGATCTTTTCTTACCTTCAGGCCTTTGGCTAGCAAACTACAAGTACTGGTGGGTGATGTGCTGAAATCTGAGTTGCCATTCTTTGATGCATGTGTTGCAAATTTGCCTTACCAGGTATGTTCTCAGACTGCCACACATATGTTAAGTGTCTCTCAAGGTGCCTTTCCTCCAAGTAACTAGTGGTTCTCTTACAGATTTCTTCTCCTTTTGTCTTCAAGTTGTTGCTGCACCGACCATTCTTCAGGTTTGTGACAGAAAACCAGAGTGACTGTCAAGTGGTAGAAAATTGACAGTTTAGGCCCTGGGGAATAGCCAAAAATAAAGTCATTTGAAAGACTGCTAGAAAGTTTTATAGAAAAATATTGATTTGTATGGAAGTGTCTACAAATTAACAGGTGTGTGTGTGCGCACACGCGTGTATGCATGCATGCACTTGTGGTACTGGTGTACTTACACATCTTCCCCTTACTTGCTAGTTCTCTGCCACTTGTTAGCCTAGATCAGGCTTGTTATCCTATACCTAGATAGTTGTAGCTGGCCTCTAGTATAAGATACTAGTGTACTAGTATAAGATACTAGTAATTCTAAAACTTTAAGTCAAAACATCCCTTTAGTAGTTACAAAATAAATTAAGAGCATCATGACCATTTTTTCCTTCATTTAAGTTACCGGAATAGACTGCAGGGCATTGCATAGTCTAGGCAATTGTGGATCTCATGGTTTTGATGAGATACATAAGCACATATTCAGACCTTTTTGCATTGTCAAAATAAGACCTTTTTTTTTTCTGTTGTACTGGGAGTTTGAACTCTACTTTGAGCTTACTCAGCTTATTTGCTTGCTTGGTGCTCTACCACTTAGGCCTAGCCTCCAGCCTTGATTTTTGCTAGTTATTTTAAAGGTGGAGTTGAGCAGACTTTTCTGTTTGAGCAGTCTTAAACTGCTTCTCCATATCTCTGCCTGCTGAGTAGCTAGAATTTATTTATTTATTTATTTATTTGGCCAGTCCTGGGGCTTGGACTCAGGGCCTGAGCACTGTCCCTGGCTTCTTTTTTGCTCAAGGCTAGCACTCTGCCGCTTGAGCCACAGCGCCACTTCTGGCTGTTTTCTGTATATGTGGTGCTGGGGAATCGAACCCAGGGCCTCATGTATTCGAGGCAAGCACTCTTGCCACTAGGCCATATCCCCAGCCCCTAGCTAGGATTTTAGACATGGGGCACTAGCTTCAAACTTTTTTCCTACCAATACTGGTCCTTGAATTCATGGCCTTTGCTCTCATGTAGCCTTTAGCTCAAGGCTGGCACTCTTCTACTTGAACTACACTTTGACATTTTGTTGGTTAATTGGAGCTCTTTTCATGGACATCCTCTACCTGGGCTGGCTCAAACCGCAAGCCTCAGAGCTCGGGGTGTGACATTTCTTACTGTGACTCATTGTCAACAAATGGTAGATTAAAATGCAGCAGTGGTACTCACTGGACATGATGTTGTGGGTGAGGATGGAAGCGGAAAGCTGGGAGAGAGTAAGGGAAGGGGTAACATTGGGTAACTGTCAAAGAAAGAAGTGTACTCTTTACCTGACTTTAACTTTAACCCCTTTGTAATCACCTATATAATAACAATTAAAAGCAATTTTCAATGGTAGGTTAGGTACAGTGGGCTCTTGCCTATAATCCTAGCCACACAGGAGACAGACCAGGAGGAATATGGTTTGAGGCTAGAATAGGCAAAAGGTTAGTGAGCTGTTATCTCAGTCAGTAAGCCAGATGGAATTGTATGCCTTTGATTGCAGTCTGAGGTCATTTCCAAGCAAAAATATTAGACCCTTCTCAAAAACTGAAACAGAAAATGATTGTGGATGTGGCTCCAGGCTCCAGGGGTAGAGTGCCTGCCTAGCAAGCCTGGGCTCCTTGATTCCAAATTCAGTACTGAAGAAACAAAAGTTAATAGAAGTGCAGTTTTAGAAGATGCTCGTTTGGGCTGGGAATATGGCCTAGTGGCAAGAAAGCTTTCCTCGTATACATGAAGCCCTGGGTTCGATTCCCCAGCACCACATATACAGAAAATGGCCAGAAGTGGCGCTGTGGCTCAAGTGGCAGAGTCCTAGCCTTGAGCAAAAAGAACAGGGAAAGTGCTCAGGCCCTGAGTCCAAGGCCCAGGACTGGTAAAAAAGAAAAGAAAGCTTTTAAGAAGATGCACATTGTTGTAGCCTCAAACGTCCTCCTCACTGCTTGCTGAAGAACAAATGCACATTGTTTAAACTGCTAAGCCACGGCCACCCAGATGTCACAGCCTGTCCCTCCATCCAGCCTTTCCTTTTCTTCGGAGAGTCTGCATAAGTATAATTCTGCCACAGACTTAACTTTCCAGTTTTTTCAGAAGTGTTAATGGCCTAAGGCAGCTCGGAAATACTCATCAATGAGGACACACCATATTCCTTAGGCCTGCGGGGTACAGCTGTTATAAAACAAAAGCAGCCATCTAATTTGTGTTAGTATAATAAAGCAAAGCCCAAACTAGTTGTCATTAGCTAGTTATTTCCCTCACATTAAAATTATAGGTAAAATTAAAATTTTTAACTACAATGTGGTTAAAATATACTTGAAATGACTATTTCCTTATTCCTGTTTTCTTTCTAGATGTGCTATACTTATGTTTCAAAGAGAATTTGCTCTCAGACTGGTTGCTAAGCCTGGTGATAAGTTATACTGCAGACTCTCAATTAATACACAGCTGTTAGCCCGTGTAGACCATCTAATGAAAGTAAGTGATTTTTATTATTGAAATAATCTAGTTTAAGTCATCCTTAAGCAACTAGCTTTGCATTATGGGAAGAAAGCATCTTTGATGACTGTCTAAAGTTCCTTTGAAAAGGTAAAACTTTTTTTTTGATTAACAGGTTGGGAAGAATAACTTCAGACCACCACCCAAGGTCGAATCCAGTGTTGTAAGGATAGAACCTAAGAATCCACCACCACCCATCAATTTTCAGGTGAGACTAAACTTCTAGGTCCTTTAATAATAGAGAAAAGAAAAGACCACATAGTGATGTGTTTTCAGCAACAACCATTTCCTAGAAAATGGAAATTGTGAAAGTACATCCTTGTGATGGAGTAGAGGGAAGAATTTGTTGGAAGATAGATATGAAGGCCACAAATATACATGGAAAGTGTTTGTAAAAGGCAAAATAATGACAATGCAGTTGTGTTTTTTAGTTACAGAAAGCTCGTTTATATTAATAAAGCTTAGAACACAAAGTAAAATGCAAAATGGCTGTGTTTTGAGTAATACATTTCAATTTTCTTTTGTGGTGCTTGTGATGAAACCGTAGGTCTTTCATCTTGCTATCAAGTGCTCTGCCACTGAGCTATACCTCTAGCACCTGTGGGATTGGGGGGGTGGAGGACGACCCTGTGTGTGCACACTTGCATGGATACATGCCACTCTAGGGCTTGAACTCAGCCTGAGAGCTTGTGAATACTTTATTTGGGGGCTAGTCCTGGGGCTTGAACTCAGGGCCTGGGTGCTGTCCCAGCTTAAAGCTAGCACTCTTATCACTTCAGCTCCACTCCTGGTTTTTTGTGATACTTAAGTGGAGGTAAGAGTCTCACAGACTTTATTGCAAGGCCCTGTTCTAGAACCACAGTCCTCAGATCTCAGCCCCCTAAGTAGCTAGGATTGCAGGAGTGAGCTGCCCTTGCCTGGCCAGAATACTTTCTTTGGAGAAATCGAGACCACTTGAAGTTTCAGTATAAAACTGTATGATAGCCATGTTACTAGGGAAAAACATGAGATAAAATGGAATACACTTTTTGAGTTCCCTCAAAAAGTCTTAGGTGTGCTCACAAGCTGTATCCTAATCATGCCTCTTTTACATCATATTTTTGAAAGTGATACTTACGTGCCCTTAATTTGTCCATATGTTTTACAGTTTTACTTTTTTCAAATTAAAAAGGATAAAAACATAAGGCACATAAAAGTGCAGAAATCCAATATACCTCTTACTTTTGCATGTGTGCCAGTCAGGTCAAGGAATAGGCCATTTTCATTATTCCAGATGTTTACCTCCAGTTTTTATAAAAGACATGAGGCCCTGGGTTCGATTCCCCAGCACCACATATACAGAAAATGGCCAGAAGTGGCGCTGTGACTCAAGTGGCAGAGTGCTAGCCTTGAGCAAAAAAGAAGCCAGGGACAGTGCTCAGGCCCTGAGTCCAAGGACCAGGACTGGCCAAAAAAAAAAAAAAAAAGACAATACCTTGTAGGCATAGGTAAGATTGGTATTTTTCAAGAAAGAATCCACCTTATATTTCAGGAATGGGATGGCCTAGTTAGGATCACCTTTGTTAGAAAAAACAAGACACTGTCTGCTGCATTTAAGTAAGTATATTAACTTTTCTTTTCTGTTCACTTTTCTTTAGTTGTTCAAAGGGGTTTCAAGTTCTCCCAACTTTTCCAACCACCCATTCCCTAGTATACTAATTTCTAATGTATAAAAAGATCAGCATTTCACATGCCATACTAGAATTTCTGAATGGCTGTCTTAAAACATAATATTCCTTTCCAGAGAAACTTTACTTGCTATACTAAATTTGTACTTTGGAAGGCAGAAGAATTTAATTTAAAAAGGTCCTAGACTATGGGGTCTGACCAGGGGTTTTGGTTTTTTTGTTTTTGTAAATAAGGGATAAAGCCCAAATGTCTTATCACATATATCTCTAATAATAAACTCCTTTCAAACTTGTGAAGGATTTGTGCCATTTTAACTTGGAAATGTGGAAGTGTAACACAACTGAAATCCATAGGTCAAGAGGAGCAAGCAAGATTTACATAGCATGAAGATTTTGTTTCCTTATTTTAAATAAATGGAATGTTTTGTGGAGAGCCTAACACACAGTGATAGCTTCCCTTTAGAATTTAAGAAGCCAGGCTAGTGGGTACTGCTACATACCTAATAAGCCCAGCTAATCAGGAATCTGAGGCAGAAGAATCATTGGGCCCATTCATGGACAACCCAATGAGACCCTGTGTGTTTAAAAAACAAGCATGTGTTGGCTGGGGATATGGCCTAGTGGCAAGAGTGCCTGCCTCATATACATGAGGCCCTGGGTTTGATTCCCCAGCACCACATATACAGAAAATGGCCAGAAGTGTCACTGTGGCTCAAGTGGCAGAGTGCTAGCCTTGAGCAAAAAGAAGCCAGGGACAGTGCTCAGGCCCTGAGTTCAAGCCCCAGGAGTGGCAAAAAAAAAAAAAAAAAAACCAAGCATGTGGAATTTGATTAGATCCTGCTCTTTACAAAAATAATTAAGGTGCTTATCAAAACTTTAAGATAGTGCTTGCTTTCTAAGTTTAAATATTCAGTGCTTTAGAAAATTCCTTAAATTCACTAAGTGGAACATTAGAATTTTGTCTAAACTGAATTATGTAAAATTGTCTGATCTGATTTCAAAACACCATTTCCTTCCAGATCAAGTGCAGTACAACAACTCTTGGAAAAAAACTACAGAATTCATTGTTCAGTCCATAATATTGTAAGTAGAATTTGTTCTTGGTTTTCAGTGATATTTCTTTTAAAACTTTCCTATTTTTCTGACATCATTACTAAGAATTAGATTTAGTCAAGTTAAAGTTTCTTCGAAGTTGATTTGTAGCTTGTTCAACTTAAAATAATTGTGTATGATTTCTATCCTCTAAACGTGTCCTTCCCTTGTATCTTGCTCATATAACAATTACAAGTTTCGTTAAGGACTTCGTTTGTATAAGAGCTATACAGTAGGGAGAATTGGAAAAAGAGACAAACATTTCCTGCTCCCTGTGCAGGAAATTGGAAGTTAAAGACTCCAGAGTTACAGTTACTGTTTCCTTTGTAACTTTTGCAACCAGATACTGAAATAATCGGAATAAAGTGTGGAGTGAATAAATTTCTGGTGTGAACCTACGTCCCCACAATTTTCTTTAAAGAAGTATGTCTTGTGTATATGTCTCATATACACGTGCATATGCAGATATGAGGCGGCATCTTTTTTAAATTTTTTTTTTTTTTTTTTTTTTTTTTGGCCAGTCCTGGGCCTTGGACTCAGGGCCTGAGCACTGTCCCTGGCTTCTTCCCGCTCAAGGCTAGCACTCTGCCACTTGAGCCACAGCGCCGCTTCTGGCCGTTTTCTGTATATGTGGTGCTAGGGAATTGAACCCAGGGCCTCATGTATAGGAGCCAAGCACTCTTGCCACTAGGCCATATCCCCAGCACTGAGGCGGCATCTTTTAATGTTTTAGCTCCTTCAGTTTAACAGAAGCAAAGACAAATTGCCTTTGTATTTTTATGGCTCACATCTAGTATGGTTTAACTTATTACGTCTTTTTTTTTTCTATAATGGGTCAAGGCCCTGGTGGCACATGCCTGTATTCCTTCTCAGGAGGCTGAAATATGGGGGTCTCGGTTCAAACCCAGCCAAAGCAGCAAAGTGTGAGAACCTTATCTCCAAGTAACTACCCAAAAAAAGCCAAGGTACAGCAGTAGGTCAAGTAGAGCTTGAGTTAGCTTGAGTAAAAAAAAAAAAACCTCAGGGACAGCACCAAGACCAAGTGCAAGCTGGCAAAGGGAAAAAACAAAAGAATTGGTGGCTTCACGCCCGTAATCCTACCTACTCGGGAGACTGAGATCTGAGGATCAGGGTTTGATGCCAGCCCGGGCAGAAAGTCCATGAAATTCTTATCCCCAATCAACTATTCAAAAAAAGCTGTAAGTGGCTCAAGTGGTAGAAGAGCCCTCACCTTGAAACAGCACCCAGGCCTGGAGCTCAAGCCCCAGGACCAGCAAAAAGAAAAACAACATATTTGGCATGATTATCTTATGTCAGCATAAACAAAGTGAATCTTCAAAACTTCAGGTGGGGCTGGCGATATGGCCTAGTGGCAAGAGTGCCTGCCTCATATACATGAGGCCCTGGGTTCGATTCCCCAGCACCACATATACAGAAAATGGCCAGAAGTGGTGCTGTGGCTCATGTGGCAGAGTGCTAGCCTTGAGCAAAGCCAGGGACAGTGCTCAGGCCCTGAGTCCAAGCCCCAGGACTGGCAAAAAAAAAAAACTTCAGGTGAAGAGAAGTGGGGAATATAGATGAAACAAAGCCAAAAATGAATTGTTGAGGCTGGTTGTTAGTTCATGGAGTTTCTTGTAGAATGTTTTTGCATTTGTTTCAAACTTCCTACAATGAAAATAAATATTTTAGGGATGAGTTGATTTTTAGAATGTGCTGCTTTACAAGGCAGAAACCACATTGTGAATTTGAAAACTTTCCTTCAAAAACAACCAAAATGTGACCGTTTTGTAAAAAACAAAAATTTACCTGAAAAAAGAAATCGGGGTACAAGACTTGAATCAGATATGAAATAATGTTCTTAAGGACCTCTGGTTACATAAGATAGCGGCAAGAAAAACTGGGTTTCAAAAGGATGGCTCGGCATTGATTTAGTTTACAACTTAATTTTACTTCTGAAGTTAAAAACTACTTCAAAATTTTAAAGGTGAAAAGCGGCAATGTACATGATTACTTAGTCAAGGTATCTCAGCCATTTGAGATCCATGCCTTCTCTAAACTTTTAAGCTTTCTTGTGAACCCTTAATAGATAGATGAAAGATGACTATCCTAAACTAAAAAATAAAAAGAGCCAACGTAACTTCATTAAAGATATGTTGTTCATTTATTCTGAATCTTATATTGATAGGTAATACCAGAAGATTTCAGCATAGCAGATAAAATACAGCAAATCCTAACCAGCACAGGTTTTAGTGACAAACGGGCCCGTTCCATGGACATAGATGATTTTATCAAGTAAGTACATTTGTCTTCCTAAGTGTTTACATATCTTTACTGTGATACCTTCAGATCAGAAGTGTAAGGTGCTACTTTGGAGAATTATTGCATAGCACTTCCATGGCATGGAATAGTATTTGGTCTAGAAGAATGCTAGTTAGCTGCAGCAGAATGTACATTTTTCTTTAAAGTACAGTAGTAAAGAACAGTCAGAGCCATAAGTTTGCCTATTCATGTGTGTTCTGCTATGTGTTCCCTCATTCCCTTAACCCTTTCATTCATGCTTTTAGTATTTAAGGTAGCCTCATAAGGTACAGCTGGTGCTCTACCACCTGAGCCACATCTCTAGTCCTCACTAAATATATCTTAAGCATGAAATTTCATTTTTAATATGCATGTCTATTTTGTGATGGTTTTGTAGCCTGAGGAAGGGTATACTTTTTTTTTGGGGGGGGGGTGGAGTATTAGGAATTCAATTTGGGGATTTGTTAGTTAAGCAGGTTTACCACTAGTAACCTACTTCCAGCCCTTTTTTTCTGGTTTTATGACAGGGTCCCACTCTTTGCCTGGGCTGGCCTAGACAGTAATCCTATTCACACTTCCTGCTATAGCTTGTATGGTAGGGACACACCACTATTCCTACCCTTTGCTGTTGATATCAAGCTTGGATATTTTTTTCTCCTCAAACTCTGATCCTCTCTCTTGCAGCTTCTTCAGAGCTGGGATTACAGGTGTCAGCCACTAGTACCCAGCATGTTCTACACATATTGAGTAGAAAGATGTCATAATGATCTGGACCATTTAGACTAAATTTGCTTTTTTGCTAAGTACTAATGGAAATAGGCTTCAGTTGTTACCAGGATATGTTGTTAACTTGTATTCTGGTTTTTTGCTCATGAATACTTAACTTTCTGTTCTTAGCCAGTTTTCTTAGCCAGTTTTAAAGCATCTGCATTCTACAAGCCTGATTTTTTAAACGAGTATTTTTTAACGTTTTCTAAGCAGAAGACCAAGCTTGAGTTAAATAAAACAATGGAGTTTATATTTTATTGACTGGCTAGAACTACTCAGTCTTTATTACCTATCAATCCTTAGTCTTTTTTTTTCTTACAAGAACTTACACTTTTTCAGAAGATTGAATTCATCTGGCCCTCTTCCTATAAACCAGCCTGAAAATAATCTCAGGTCTAAATGGAAGTATTCATTCTTACTGAATTTTCTCAGAGTAGTTCAGATGAATAAGTAGGTATTCACCAAGAAAAACCAAGTATTTGAACCTCAGTATAGCTCAAATGGGCATGTGAAAACTGATTTTTCATTTAACTTCTGCCTCAAATTCCAGACATGCCAATGGGCATGAGGCCTGGGCTAATGAAAGATAATGCAGGCCCACTAGGTAGGCTATGACAAAAGGGACACCAACATGACTTGGTTTTAGCTAAAATATATCTTTTGGATTTATTTGGAGAATAGATTTAATTAGTGTTAGGTGAGAGCTTGAGTAAACTGGCATGTCTTATATCAGGATTGGCAGCACAAATCTCTATAACCATCCCAACCTTCACTATGTGACACAAATTAGCTTTTCAATACCAACCCCTCTTGTCTTTTTCTTTTTTCCAGATTGCTACATGGATTCAATTCAGAAGGTATCCATTTTTCATAGCTATTTGGAAAGCTTCTTCAAGGTTACATGTATATATATATATATAAACTATACAATGAACTGCACTGGGCTTGACTGGTTTTTCACTTAAAATCACTGTTGTACCATTGATTATTCTGTATATTTTAAGGTAATCAGTTCTAGTATCAAGTTCTTTTGGTTTTGTGTTTCATATACTACACATATCCAATCTACGTATTAGTTTCAAGTTCAAGAGCCGCAGATACGCACAACCTTCAATGTTTCTTACACTTCATCATATAAAGATGTTATTTTCTATTTACTATGAGTCCCTCTTTAGGCCGTCTGCTCATTCCCTTAAGTTAAAATAGGCTCAACTACCCATACATTTCTGTACCATTTATTACTCACATGTACAATAAAAATTTTTAATGTTTTTCTTATTTGTTTCCCTGATTATCCAATAGTTTGATTGCTTCCCTCTTCATCGGTTCTGTTAGAGCTCAGACTGTCTTGGGGGCTCTGGGGAACCCTGATCCTGCCGCCATGGTACAGTACCAACCATGCCCTGATTTTGATCTCTTACCTACAAAATGAGGAAGCGCAACTAGAATGAAGTTGACTAATGACATTATTTGCCTTTTCTTGGGGAGACACTCACTTGCTAAGTTTCAAAAGGTTTTTTTACCAAGTCAGTTGGGTTTCAAAATCTCTGCTTTCAGCAATTTTTCATAACTGGAGTTCTCTGGTATTTATGACTTCTGGGTAATTGAAATTTCCAGTATATAATGCTTGTTTAATAAGTATCAAGTTTTATTAGCTACTGCGTTTAAATAAATATGCACTTCATGCTGAATGTGCTATTTCATTTATAGAGGAAAATTAAGATATCTTGAGTGATATCTTCACATGACTTTCTTTATACCTAAAGCTTAATATAGGGGTATTTCCAATTCATTTAGCAAAGGTATACAGAGTAAATTTAGAAAGGAAGATACATTGTTTGCTTCAACTTTCTTTTGCTTTTGAAATCTGGCTTCCAACTCATAGTAAATGGTACTATATAATTAATGTGTATTCTCAACTACTTCTTAATACACATCAGCTAACAAAATTAAGAAAATACTACAGAATGTTTTTTCCGTAAATTAACCACATCTTATGGGATTCGTTTTAAGATTCAATTCCATCTTCTGAGGTTCTTTTCCTTTCCCCTAAAAATATTAAGTTGGTTCCTTTTCTGGAATTCCATTTTCCCCATCTATGTAAAGCTAAAGGACTATATCATACTAGCTCTCAATATTTTGTCTGGTACAAATTTTTGAAATAGCTGGTCTGCTGATCTCCATCATACTATTAAGGCAGCGTTGCACATCTATAAAAACACCTTCCAAAGATAGTATCCATCCAATACAAATAAAGCTAATCAGTTGTGCTTAAAATGAACAATTTCCACTACCTTTTGAAGATCAATCTCAAGAAATTATCTTTTCATACAGCCTTTGTAAGATCAGTAGTTCTCCATTCTTGTTTTTGCAATAAACACAAATAGAATATATCTTTTGACTACAAGAAAACCTGAGTTCCTTCCAAAATAAAGGTGACTGTATTGAAGTATATTATGTAAACTCAGTCCATAGATTTTATTTATTAATAATCATATGAAAAATCTACATTTGTTTTAGATTTCATGTTTACAGAGCTTTTCACCATAGTACTAAGAATTCTCACAGCTACTTTGAGTTCTTGACCAGTGAAGTAGAGAATCTGGCTCATGTGACTCTCTATTCATAGTTTCCCTTTGGTTTATGAATGAGCTAGTAGTTCCTTAGAGTAAATAAAAAAACAAGATATCCTTGGGAGACTTTGTCATTAATCTACTCTTGAACTTTATCATGGGAACCAAGGAAAACTCCTAGAGAGATATATTAAATCTTTAAACATAAATATTTACATGAAGAATGGCCAGTTTTCTTCCTCAGCAGTTTGTAAAAATAAGTGCTACCATTTCAAGAGTAGCCTACCGGTCTACTGGTAAGAATGCAGTTATTCTCACAGATAATGGTGAAACATCACACATCAGGTACCAGATGTAGTTTGGATGAGACCTGCCTTTCAAGGCAACATAACTTTTTCTTGTAATTCCTTTTCAAGGGAGTTATATAGTGTCTATACTTGGTTCAAACTAACTTCTATTACGGACTACTTTCAATGTACATTTAAATGTTCATGCATCAGAAGCCAATTTCCTTTTAACAGCACATTAAATAGGTAAATTTGGGGGTGCTAATGAACACTTGAACTTAAAGAATGGTACTGGTAAAGATCAAATTGCACTATTAATCGTTTTAACATCACACTGGCACACACAGTATATATATGTATTATCCTAAGATAAAACTCTTCTCAGAATTTCATTACTTTTTATTATACACCAACTAGTATATATTTTAGTTCTTTACAAAGAAAATGCTAAGAAAATTATGATCACATGTTATGGTTTTAAAAATCATAATTCCAGATTTCTTTACATTTAAGATGGAATGGTTCAGCAGCTATGTCCACTGTCACAGACTTTAGTTCCGTTCAATGATATGGCACATCCTGCAAAATCAACTAAGTCACACACAAAAAGTCTCAAATACAGTAAAAATGTACACACAATAAAGGTAATTTACAATGACAAATAAGGAATGTAATTTATCTTGGCTGTGTTTAAGAAACTTAGGGTCAATAGCCTTGGTCAAGGCACAGAGCAAGAAGTGAGCACAGCTGTCTCTAGGAATTAGGTCAGGTATGTACAATCACAGATGAGGTATGCATGCACGCAAAGTATTTAAAACTGTTCAACTCGCTACGAAATTGACCGAGTTAACAGGAAATGCTGTGGCTTCCCTCTACTCCCCAACCTCCGGATCATCCACAAACTTACTTCATCAAATGGAAAATAAACTTGGCAAAGATCTCCAAAAGTAAATCACTATTTGGGTAAATGAAACAAAATACTTCACTAATCCCAATTCTTGGTTGTATCTCCTGGACTAGAAGCATTTTGTAGACAAAAAAAAAAAAAAGTTTCACAAAATTGAAATGTCATTCAGGTAAAAGACAAGACATTTTCCACAGACATTTGAAATTTCAAACTCTCAAAGGGCCCTTTCAGCTGAACCACTGTATGGTACAGTTGCAAGGGTTCTGGGTCCTTTAGCAGCAAATTCCAATTTAAAGGGCACGGGGTCTCTTCGGGTTTATTTGCTTGCTGGCTTGTTCTTCTTCTTGTAGAGCTGCACGAAAAGATTTCACTTTATCTTGGAAAAAGAAAAAAACAAGGAAGTTTTTATTTAGATGCAGTATAGTACATAAACCAGTTAGTACTCTTATTTCATAACTAATTCACTACTACTTCCTTTGTTAATTTAGAACCTGAGAACTATACACAATGCTCAAGTTTTATTTTAAGAAAAGCTGACTTTTTGGATGGTTCCACTGGTTTCTGTTAGGTACCTTTTACAGTGTTTTGTTTTGGTATGAAATTTTCTAGGATAGGCAGGAGATTATTTTTATTTTTTTGGCCAGTCCTGGGGCTTGGACTCAGGGCCTGAGCACTGTCCCTGGCTTCTTTTTGCTCAAGGCTAGCACTCTGCCACTTGAGCCACAGCGCCACTTCTGGCTGTTTTCTGTATATGGTGCTAGGGAATTGAACCCAGGGCCTCATGTATAGGAGACAAGCACTCTTGCCACTAGGCCATATCCCCAGCCCAGGCAGGAGACTATTAATACACTTATTATGAGCCATAACCTCTAGTCCCCATATATTTGTACCTAAAAGAGAACAGTCTTTAATTAAACTAAAAACCAGGTATTTCTTCTCTCAGTATTAAGAAAATTCTATTCCCCATTCCTACACTATCTTTTTTAAGCAAGTGCAGCAATTTAAAAGAGTTGAAAATTCTAGATCTGATGTTCTCAAACATTTCATATTAATCCAAAAATTATGTGGACAGTTAAATTTCTTAAGAGTAAAAAAATCCATTATGTAGTTAGTAATTTCTTCAAAGTTACCGATATGCTTGACATTCATGAAATCTAAGAAAAGGAAGTCAAAGTTAAATGCTATATATAATCAAGGAAAAAATATTAGAATGTATTTTCTAGCTAGAGAATGGGAAATTATGTTAGAAATCATCTTGCAATATGAAAATTTCCCACTAAGTATTTATTGTGGACAGGCAGATTTGTACCAAACACTAAAATGAAAAACAATTACCGCGCAGTTCAGTCAAAATGTCTATTTTTTGCTCAAGAATAGCTTCGAGTTGTGTAGCATAGGAGTCCACATCATAGTCTACTTCTTCAGTCATCTCTAGAAGAGCCTTTTCATCCTCTAACCAACGAATTGATTCCTAGAAATAAAAATTCAATGATCCAGTTATAACTCTGTGTAAACACCATACCAGCTTACCAATTCTATTAAATGTAATGAAACATACCTAAAATATTAATAAACATAAAACATCTTTACAGATACCAAAATTATACAATCTTTCCTTAAGTTCAAACACAAACACAATTCTACCTTGAGTGAGAATTTTGTGGAGGCAATGAATCAACCTCAACAGCTATCTCTAGAATAAGAATGGACATAATAAAGCTCCTAAGCATTTGATGGGAACGATGGTAGCCTGGAGTTTAGAAGCCTCTTGGAATTAACATATCTGATGGAGTCTGTCTGTCTCTGAAAATCATTTTGGAGTTTAATCAGCATTGTTAAGGTAGTAAGCAGAAATTCAATGCAACTACAGTGTTTGGAGGTACATTTTTTGGCAAGGTGATTAGGATTAAAGTTATCAAGGCAGAATCCTCATTGGTAACTTTCAAAGTAGAGAGATCAGATTATACAAGACTTTATCCTCATATCTTATATTACTTTTCTCTAAAGTTGGACAACTGACCAAAAAAGGAGCCAGAAAAAAGGTTTGTAAACAGATTTTTGATATGGTGAAAGAAATGTTTGAAAAGCCCAGCACAGGTGACTCCCACCTGTAATCCTAGCTACTCAGGGGGCTGAGATCTGAGGACTGGGGTTCAAAGCAGCCTGGCCAGGAAAATCTTTGAGACACTGGAGGACTAACCACTGGAATACCAGAAGTGGCTCTGTGGCTCAAGTGATAGACTGCTGGCCTTCAGCTGAAGAGCTCAGGGATAGTGTCCAGGCCCAGAGTTCAAGCCCCATGACCAAAGGAAAAAAAAAATGTTTGGAGACATTGGTCATTCTGTTAAGCAAACATCTTATGGGGAAATAAACTACTATTGTATGGTCTACAAATACACTATATACACATAAAGGCCAATATATGTGAAAGACCAATGTTACAGTCAGAGTTATAAATTTTAGACCATAGATTGTCAAGAATTATTTTGAGGAAAGGTTATTTCATACTTACTTGGAACACTGCCCTGTGATCTTCTACCACCTGTTCTTCCATTTCTACCATTTGGGACACAGCTTCATGGAAAGTAAACAGTTGTGGAGAAACTTCTTCTTCCTTAAAAAAAAAAGTAAAAACTTATGTCATAAAGCTTAATTATTTATATGTTTTAAAAGTAGGATTCTTTTGTTTGTTCTGATTCTGCAGACTTCTGAACCTGGGGCACAACATGCTGCAGATACTCTTAACACTGAGCTCTTACAGTAGATTTTTCAATGTCACTTAACATTATTATTGTTCAGGGTAAGAATGTTGTAATGGTCAAGATTATTAAAATACATGTACTTGAAAGAAAAAGTCACAGTGTATTTCTATGCATAATAATGTAACTCTCAATAAGAACTTTACTGAGAGAGGCAATAAGGTTATTCAATAAGGTTGAATAAGTAATAAATGAACAGGTAATAATTTTCACTTAGCGTAGGCTTTACTGCAAAATTTCCTTTAAAAAGCAATCTCTATTGGAATAGGCCAAATATAAACTTGTAAACACAAATTAAATATTTCATTAGTATTGATTAGTGTATAGTTGTATATTGATTATAGTATAGTTGTGTGTGTTTTCTTAGTACTGATTTGTGATTGAGTGTGTTTGTGACTTGGTACAGGGGCTTGAACCCAGGGCCTCATGTACTTACGGGTACTCTACCACTTTAAGTCATACCTCCACTTCCAGCTTTTTGCTGGTTAACTAAAAGTTAGGTTGACTTTGTTTTCTTACTAACAATTTAATTTATATACATATGTATAAGTATGACTTAGGTAGTGAGAGTTGAGCTCATTATTTGATGACTTTATGATAGCATGAAAGAAGTATGTATTGCAACACCAGACTTCAAATATTTAGTTCTGAAAAAAGACCTTGCTATACAATCCAAGTGGGCCTCAACTATGTGATCCTCATGCCTGCTGGGATTATATGCTGCCATACTGGGCTGCTATTTCTTAAAAGAGATAAAGACAGCTTCTTTAGATGGCATATACATTATGTCCTTCAAATAGATTACCAAACTATGTTTTGAAGGACTCAACTCGTACTGTCATTAATTTCCGTTGATCTCAGATCTCAGCCTTCTGTGCAGAAAGGGATCTGCTTACTTATTTTTACAGAAAAAAACAAAACCAAAAACTTTTAAGAACAAGGTCTCATTAGTTTGCCTCTAACTGCTAGACTACAACAATCATCCTGTACAAGCCTCCTAGTAGCTGGGAGTGGGAAGCATATTTATAGCAGCTTTTACCGAAATCTCAATCAACAAATTACAGTTTTACTTCATCAAACACAACACACATAAACACCATGTAAGTGTATCACAAAGACATCTTTCCACCTACACCAACACACACACACACACACACACACACACACTATATCAAGTCAAAACTTACTACCTTTTGGAGCTTCCTTCCTAATTCAGTGTTAATAAAAACACACACACACACACACACACACACACTATATCAAGTCAAAACTTACTACCTTTTAGAGCTTCCTTCCTAATTCAGTGTTAATAAAAAATTATATTTTTTCCAAAATGTGCATTTAATGGTAAAGACAACCATGTTAAAAGTATGCTTTTTATTTTTTTAATGTGAGTGTGGGGCGGGGGGAGTAGGGGGAACAACCAGGAGTAGGGCTGGGGATGTGGCTTAGTGGTAGAGTGCTTGCCTAGCACATATGAAGCCCTGGGTTCGATTCTTCAGTACAACATAAACAGAAAAGGTCGGAAGTGATGCTGTGGCTTAAGTGGTAGAGTGCTAGCTAGCCTTGAGCAAAAAGAAGCTCAAGGACAGTGCCCTGGTCCTGAGTTCAAGCCTCAAGACTGGCAACCAAACAAAACAGGAGTATCTTGAATTCTATTCCATTTTAATCTATCTTGTTAAGCCGTAACATTAAAGAATATATATACCTGAATCAATACTGAACTACAGGCTAGTTCTCTATCAACCCAGGAGGTGGGAAAATAAAAAAAAAATGAATATTGTGAAACACAATGTGAAAACCTATGCTGGATTATTTCTGGTCACATAATCAACCTAAAGGCTCAACAAATACCAGAATAAAATGCAAAGCAAGCTAACGCTATAGGAAGTGTCTGTCTTACTCGTTGCTTTTCTATGTTTGGGAGATACCTGATCTAGGTAAAATGCAGGGATTGCTTTGTGCATTCAAAGACAACTGCAGTCTCTTCAAAACCGCTGGAGCAGATGGATTTTGATGAGGATTTCATTTTGAATGTTAACTCCTGTAGTTCACAATGTAGAACTCAACTTTAACCCAGGTTTCCTTAACCTTAGTACTACTGACACATTTCAGGGACTAGGGCAGAGGAGGCAGTGTTCTGTGCAATGTAATATGCGCTACCCACTAGATGCCAGCAGCATCACGCCAGCTGCCATAGCCAAATAACATGAATACAACGTGCTGTCCAGAGCAGGCCAAATCATCTTTGTCAGCTTTAGTGCTGCTGTCAGCCCAGTTTGGTTAATGGAGAGTGGTATGGAACACGGTAACAAAAAGGAGCATTTTCATGTTATTCTGGAATAGTTTTGACTTAACATCTACCCAAAATATGTTGTAAGACTATTATATAACAATAGAATCTGGCTATGGCATACAGACCTAAGATTGTGACATCTGCCTGATCTTGGCCAAGTTAATTAAACTTCTTCAAATATCAGCCAGAAAGTAGGGGTAATTATAGCCCTTACCACACTGAGTTATTAGCATTAAATAAGAAAACTAAAAAATAACTAAGTAAAATGCTTATTAGCAAATACATGCAATGCTCTGTAGTAAAGTAGCTAGTAAATTTGCCATGAGAAGATGCCATGACTATGAAAATAACTTTGTATCACACAGAAAGCTTAACTTCCTCACTGTATTAAAAGAAATTACATGTAAGTGTACTGTTTGTGCTTGATCATTTTAATTACCTGCTGCTATTAACTGAAAAAACGTAGATCAGTTACAACTAAATTTAGCCACTCACATTTTGTTCACAAAGAAGTTTTAGATCATCCCTCTGAGGGGAGCTCCCCACACCCCACTGTGTCTCTAAGTCATCAATCTGGTTTGGTGGATGGTGCATAATGGGACGGACATCACCAGCAGCAGATGGATCTACTGTCAGTTCTTTGACCCTATAAATACATAAAAAGCATCTAAGATTAGGACCCATTAAGAGAAACACACAAAAAAACCCCAACTTCATCAATATAAGAACAATTCACAAAGTCTAACTGATGATGTCACCTCTGTGGTCAAATTTATCTGAAATCTGTGAAAACATCTGTGTTGTTTAATTCAAGGAGTTTACTTAAGAAATTTTACAACAACTTCAAGTTGAATTGTATATAGCAAGTAAAAATTAGCACTAAGTATATAGATTCAAAATATGGCAATGAATTAATAGCATTTAGATCCACAAAGTGGTCATGCTAAAATCTGGAAATCTGGAAAACTTCGGTTTATCAAACTTCTGATAGTCACAATGCTCAATATTAAGATAGTTAAATAGGAAATTATAATGTACAAAGATTACAAGATTTTAATTTCTATTATTTTTAAAATGTTTACCCATACTTTACACATTTGGAAATGGGTATCCTCTAAATCAAGAAGATGCTTATTATTTTCTTGTACAGAAGGAAATATAGGTTATAAAGTTTAAATTCTTCATTTTAAGAAAGAATTTATCAGTGGCAAATATATGAAAGTGACATCATCCTTTAAAAAATGAAGCCCAAATTCTAAATCAACATTTTAAAGCAAATGAATTAATAAAGGACATGAAAATGTAGATCATGCAGAACCACCACCACCTGCCAAATGAAATGTAAAAAATTAAAATAAAATGGCTCAGGACAAAAGAAGCAAATAAAATGTTTTATCAATAGACAATTCAAAGGAAACTATAAACATGTTACATATAGAATGAACTAGACCTGGTAATCGAAGGAGAAAAGTCGTCATATTCATAAGAAGGAGATAGATCAGGGCGATTGCCACTACCCTGGGAGAAGGGAATGTCTGAAGGACTAATTCCAAACTCCTTTACTCTGTAGTACCAAAACAGCAACAAATGAAAAGGAAATGCTCTTGTGAAAACAGCAATGCACATTTCAAGTTTTTTAATTAGTACTGTTTTGTTTCAAAAAGGATTTCACACCACTGCTCTAGTCATGTATTTACATTATTTTTAAACAAATAGTCCATATTAAGAAGTTTCTGAGCTGCCTAGTCCTATGGATCCCCTTCTTAAAAAACCTGAATCTGCAGGGCGCCGGTGGCTCATGCTTTTATTCCTAGCTACCCAGGAGGCTGCGACCTGAGGATGGGGGCTCGGACCCAGTCCAGGCATAAAAGTCCCCATGAGACTCTTCAGTTAACCACTCAAAAGCCAGAAGTGGCATCATGGCTCAAGTGGTAGGAGAACTAGCCTTGAGCACAGAGCCCAGGACCCACAACTGACAAAAAATGAAAACAAAAAACCTGAATCTTAATTTCTCAGGAGGCTGAGATCTGAGAGACCATGGTCAGAAGCCAGTCTCAACAGAAAAGTCCAATGAGACTTTTGGAATTGGAGCTGTGGCTCAAGTAGAGTGATGGCCTTGAGCAAAAAGGACCTGAGTTCAAGCCCCAGAAACAGTATGCACAGGTATCCGTGCGCACATCCCTTAATATCTTCCTTTCTGGTATACTTTCCTTTTCTCATAATCTTTCCTACAGCCAGGGACAGTGCTCAGGCCCTGAGTCCAAGGTCCAGAACTGGCCAAAAAAAAAAAAAAAGTCCTATAAGAAGTGCTTGCCTCATAATCCTTCCTAGAAATTTAGGCCTTAAATCTCAATGCCTCTTACTTAAACTACATGATCACTCACTAATTTCCTTAGGTGGTCAAAAGCATGAATAGTTTATTAGCATTGAGTCCTCAGCACTTTTGCAGTTCTTCTCAAACTGGATGCAATATAATTAAGACATCCATTAGCCATAATGAATTAAGATGTGCTTATACATTTAGAACAGTATTAGCTAGGAAATACCCCTTCACATGACTGAGAAAATAGTCACTCGAATTTTTGTGGTGAGTGATACAAAGAACACTAGGCTAATCTCATTTAGTAGCAGTAGGCAACATTTATTACTTCCTATATACCAGGTATCAGGATTAGTAACCATTAAGCATTATAAGAATGTGACATTTTATCTTCATTTTATAAATGAGAAAACTGACTCAAAGTATCCAAAGTCACACAACAATGTGACATAACTCAAACTTACATCTAAGTCCCAAGTATAAACAAAACCCTGTTTGTATGCAAGTATATCTACAGTCAAAAGTTGAATACTAGATTTATCTGCCCTTTATATGTGTGTGTGTGTGTGTGTGTGTGTGTGTGTGTGTGTGTGTGTGTATTTGAAACAGCGTCTTTTTAGTAGCCTAAGCTGCCCTTGAAGATTCAAGACTCTTTTGTCTTCACCGTACAAGAGCTGGGTGTAGTATACCCTTCCATACCTGACTTAGATCATGGCTAAGATCATGGCTTTTCAAAGTTTCTTTGCCACACATGCTGGCAAGTTCATTTTACTCTTTTTACTCCAAAGCTCATTTCTCATCTGCTTCAGAATTTAACTTGGACTTTAATCTCATTCACAATTTTTTCCTGTCTTACAAATTCCTTCCCAAGCCAAATGTTACGGCTTATAGGAATCATAATCCTCAAATATTACTCTTAAAACCTCTTAATCAAAGCTGGGCACTGGTAGCTCAAGCTTGTAATCCTAGATACTCAGGAGGCTGAGATCTGAGGATTGTGGTTCAAAGCCAGCTCAGGCAGGAAAGTCCGTGATACTCTAATCTCCAATTAACCATCAGAAAACCAGAAGTGATGTTGTGGCTCAAGTGGTAGAGTGCTAGCTTTGAGCTGAAGAGCTCAGGGACAGTGCCCAGGCCCAGAGTTCAAGCCCCACTACCAACACACACACACACACACACACACAGAGAGAAAGAGAGAGAAAGAGGGAGGTGAGAGAGAGAGAGAAGAGAGAGAGAGAGAGAGAAGACTTTTAATTATTCTTTTACCCAAGACAATGAATGTTATTTCAGCTTCAGAAAGAGGCAACCTGTTTGTCCTTTATCCTGCACAGGTCAATGACAGTTGTCAGTGTCTTTTCACTATACTCTCCTGTACATATCAAATTTTGTCAGATGACAACAACTGGATTTATCTTCAGTTTTGTCACTTAGGGTCTGTGTGTACCATTATAAACTATCCCTCAATTCCCACCATACATAAATGTGCCCATCCCAACCTGAAATTCCATGTGCATTTGAAACTATTCCTGAGTACAAAGCATAAACTGCTTTACATATTATCAATAATGACTCAGCCGCTTACTGAAGCTGGAAACACTGCTGGCATCCATGTTGACCTGAAAAACTTAAATTTCTTTCTCAATCTCTATATTTCCCATATATAAGCACTTAATGTCAAGAATTCTTAATACATGGAAAAATAATTTTTCATAATACAGATTAGCCCCTTTATTTTCATTTACATCACATTCTTTCCTTTGGTATTACTTGGACTGAACTCAGAGTCTCATGCTTGCTAAGTAGACCTACTACCACTTGAACCTTACCCCAACCCCTTTTAGATTTTTTTGTTGTTGGTTCTGGGGCTTGACTTCAGGGCCCAGGAGCTGTCCTTGAGCTCTTCTTTTACTCAAGGCTACCGCTCTACCACTTTGAGCCACAACACCACTGCTGGTTTTTTCTGGTGGTTAGCTGGAGGTAAGAGTCTCACCGGTTTTCCTACATGGCTAGCTTTGAATCATGATGCTAAGATCTCAGTATGAGCCATCAGAACACCAAACCCCTTTTATTTAGTAATTTAAGAAGAATTAGCATGGCTCAAGTGTAATCATGTAAGTAAAATATATTAACTTCTTAACCTATAAAATGTAATCATGTTCTAAGACATAAAGGTAAATAAACACATCCGGCTCTTCTCAAATTATACAAAACATTTCCATTTATTTTTATAACTTCACAAAAGAAGTGTATTCAGTAACATGCAAAATTTTATTTTATTTATTTATTTTTTCCAGTTTGGGGCTTGAACTCAGGGCCTTAGCATGGTTCCTGGCTTCTTCTTTGCTAAAGGTTAGCACTCTACCACTTGAGCCACAGTGCCACTTCCAGCTTTTTCTGTTTATGTGGTGCTGAGGAATTGAACCCAGGGCTTCATGCATGCTAGGCAAGCACTCTACCACTAAGCCACATTCCCAACCCTAAAATTTTATTTTCAAAATTGAAAAAATGATATAGTTTACCCTATCAGTTTGTTTTGCTTGTTTCATTTTCTTTCTGCCAGTACCAGGGTTAGAACTCAGGGCTCCCAGCTCCTGTCAGGTTGCTTGTTGGCTACTCTACCACTTGAACTGACCTCCAAGGCCAGCATTTTTGCTGGTTAATTGCAAATGGAGTGTCGGGACTTTTCTGCCTGGGTTGGCTTGGAACCACAATCCTTTAGTATCAGCCTTCTGAGTAACTAAGATTATACACATTTGCCACTGGTACCTAGATGACTATGTCCCTCAGGCTAGTCTGAAACTTGAGATCCCCCTCCCTAAGCTTCCCCAATGCTACACAGGCATGAACTATACTGTCAAACTGCCCTATGAGATATTAAATCATGCTAATTACTGCTCTAATATATTAGTTTCTAATTTCAAATCAGAAAAATATCTTTCATACCTGTTTGCATATCTTAATGTATTAAGTGTATTTTCACAGGATGCCATTCCTGGAGAGATTGTGGCGATCTAGGGGAAAAAAAAAATCGAAGTTAAAAATATCATAAATAATCAAGAAAATAAACCTAACTAATAATACCTTTAGGTTTTACTTTACAAAGGTTTCTAAAAATATTTATGAATAACATCTGATCTCTAACCATATAGTTATCAAATCTATTAAAAATATAAGCAACTCTCAAGATAACCAGAAAATTATTAAAAAGATTAGCGATACATGAAGGTAAAACACTTAAGGGAACAACCCTGAATGACTGCCTCTTCTTAATTTTATTTTTATTTATTTTTTTGCTGGTCCTGGGGTTTGTATACAATACAGTACTATAAGCAAACAGCTAAATCCTTTAAAAGAGATTATTATTTTTTGGTTCTGGTACTGAGGCTTAAAGTAGGCCTACGTGCTATCCTTAGTTTTTTTGCTCAAGGAAATCCTCTATCACTTGAGCCACATCTCCACTTCTGGCTTTTTGATAGTTAATGGGAGACAAGAGTCTCAAGGACTTTCTTGCCCTAGCTGGCTTCAAACTTCGATCCTCAGATGTCAAGCCTCCTGAGTAACTAGGTTTTATATTTTCATTTGCTGCTCACACACCATGGGGGGAAAAAAGTGTGGAGTTAATGTTTGCTAAACAAAATGAAACCAATCCAAACCAAAAAAATCTCCAGGAGAAAAACAGTGTATTTACAATGTATTTATTCATTTTACACACAAACACGCACGCACACACATTCAGACAGTGGAATCAACACAACACATTACAGCTGCAATATATTCCTTTCTATCAGTTTGGCAGGGACCACATCATCTTAAATATCATAACCGCTCACAAAAAAAGGACTGAAACAACTGGAATAAATATGGGTTTAAATTTCCTAGGTACTGTACAACAATACCTTCAGCATTAAAGACACTAAAAACAAAAATGCACTTACCATGCAGGTACGTGAGTTTTCACCTATGAATGAATCCCTTAACACCTGAGTGAGCTTACTTGCTCGGAAAGGAGTATGAGGTTTATTTCTACCTAAGGCTCTGATGCACTCCTGAAAATTAAGAAAGCAGGTATTATGGATAAGGCTTTCCCATCATTCCAAAAACTTTATCTGAAAACTATGACTAGTGTTCAAAAGTGACAGGCAATAGAAATACTGTACAAAGTAAAATTTTAAAGTAACATTCCAAAAGAAAAAACTGTACATATTATAATCCTTCCACCCTTTGCTTTTCGAGTAAAGGAAAAGACAAATATACATCTTATATTGTAATCTTTCCACCCTTTGCTTTTCTACTAAAGGAAAGTTAACTGGCCTAACTTTTGAAAACCATTCCATACTTCTTTCTAAGACATTACTTATTCGCTCAGTTCTGTTGTCTTCCTGAAGAAATCACAACTGATTACAACTCTTCAGTGTCTGTCTAGGCAGCCTCAGAATAAGCCTGCAAATTCACCTACCCTAGGTACAATAAACAAAAGCTATAAATTCAAGTATAACAACTAGATTTGGAAAACCCCTCTCTTTTTTAGTCGGTTAAAAGCAGCCCTATTATTTTACAATCAAACAAAATTAAAGTCAACAGTGAAAGGCCTTTCCCAATTAAATGCATTTTATTTACCTTGAGTGCTAAAAGGCTTTTATTAATTTCAGCACCTTCAAGCCTCGTTTGCCTGTCTGCACTGGAAGTATCAGCTCCTCTTTCATTTCCAGCCAAATCAATGAGAGAAAACTTGCCATGCAGTTTTCCTTTTCTTCTGAGAATAATCTGAAACACTGCATGGCTCCGAGATGAATGTGCATTTGCAGATGTTTGACCAGATGTTCTGCAAAGTGATTAAAGACATCCTGATATATACAAATCATATTAACCATGGTACTTTTACTCCAAAAGCAACAACATAAACATCTATTTAACCAGATTTAATGATTTAAATTCAGAAGACACTCTTAATTTAACTCTTAATGAGGAGGTTCATATACTATAATCTCCCATTCTCCCAATACTATGGTATTAGCAGGAATCACTCAAATCACAATGTAACAAAAAATTTTATGAATGGTGTGTGTGTGTGTGTGTGTGTGTGTGTGTGTGTGTGTGTGTGAGAGAGAGAGAGAGAAAATCCTGGGGCTTTGAACTCAGGGCATGGGCAATGGTCCCTGAGGTTTTGTGCTCGAGGCTAAAACTCTACCACTTGAGCCACAGCTCTACTTAAGGTTTTTCTGGTGATTAACTAGAAATAAGGGTCTCACAAACTTTCCTGCCAATGCTGGCTTTGAACAGTGATTCTCAGATCTCAGCTTCCTGAGTAGCTAGGATTATAGGCATGAGCTACCAGCAGCGGGCTGAACAATGTTTATTTCAAAATACATGGGAGAAAACTATTCATTTTTAAGTTATTCCTAATTTCTAAAACTGAAATTTCCTTCTCTTGAGATTTACCTGCAACTGTTGCCTATGTCAATAAGTTTCAGGACATCTTCCACACATTTGACCTCTCGTTCTTGTAATCCCACCACTTGAACCTGCTGTTTTCCATCTTCTAGTACTCTTAATTTTGTTTTCCTATTTAGCAAGTCAAATACCTATGAAAAAACCATATTCAAATTAGAAAAGAAAAAAAACAGTTGTACAAAAATAAGAGTCTGAAAATTATTTGAGATGAAAATAGTCAATATTAGAATGCTGCTTGACAACAAGAGCTTCAAATAATATTTATTTTTCTTTTCTTTTTTGAGGGGGGGCAGTCCTAGGGCTTGAACTCTGGGTGCTGTCCCTAAGCGTCTTTGTGCTCAAGGCTAGCACACTACTACTTGATCCACAGTGCCAACTTCTGGCCTTTTCTGAGTAGGAATCAAACCTATGAAATTTTAGTTAACAGCTAAATACCCCAAATCATCTGGCTTCAATCTACTTCTACTGCAGACAAAGAAAAAAGGCGGGAGAAGTCCCAGGGCAGGATTGAAGCTGCTCCTTTGAATTAGTTAATCGGAGGTAAGAGATTCAGGGACTTTCCTACCCATGCTGTCAAATGATATTTTTTATATCTCAAGACAAAAAGAACTCTAACGCAATTTAACAAAATACACATAAAATTTATAGTAGTGAAGAATGAAAGCAATGTGAATATACTCAATGCTGCTGAACTGCACACCTGAAAATGTTTAAAATTTCTGTGTTTTTTTTTACCTCCCTCCCCTCTTTTTTGGGAAGAGCCTCAAGCTTGCTAGCTAAGTTTGCTACCACTTAATCCATGCTCCTGGTACTTTTTGGCGGAGACAGCCTCACACAATGACCTACTTTAGCCTCCTGAATAGTTGAGATTACAGATGTATGCCAATGTGCCTGCCTGCCTTATTTTAAGACAGGATCTCTCTCATGGTTTTGCTCAACTTGGCCTAAGAACCATGATCCTTCTGTTTCTACCTCCTGAGTAGCATGGATTATAGGAACATACAACCATATCCAGCCTGTATTTTTTTTTACAATTTTAAAAATTATTAAGTTTCCACATACCTTTCCACTATAGATTTCAAAGAAGGTTGCATATACTTGAAGTTCTAGTTTCTTATAATTTGGCTTCTTTATCATTAAAAAGACATCTCGAGCTATCAAAAATTTCACACACAAAAAACTGTTAAAATGCAACAAACATTTTTAAATCCAATTTAATTTTTCTAGTTTTAAGGGAATCAGCTAATTTTCACCTATGATAGCATCAATTATAAAAATAACTATTAATTTGATTTAAAAACTGCAACAGAAGCGACTCTGCTTTATATCTATAAAAGCATGCTTTTATTTATTCTTACAAATAACATAAATAGGTGGTCAGAATAAAGTCGTTCCACACCAAACAGAGGCTTTTAATTATTTTTATTTTAAAAAATGTTAGGCTGGGCACTGGTGGCTCATGCCTATAATCCCTAGCTACTCAGGAGCCTGAGATTTGAGAATCACAGTTCAAAGCCAGCCCGGGCAGGAAAGTCTAATGAGACTCCTATCCACAATTAAGCACCAGAACCAGAAGTGGTACTGTAACTCCAAGTGGCAGAGCACAAGCCTTGAGCAAAAATAACTCACAGACAGTGCCCAGGCCATGAGATCAAGCTCCACAACTAACAGGAAAAAAAAAATGTTGTGGGTAGCACTGGGATTTGAAATGAGTCAACATTTGAGACCCCACACCTCCTCCACCTTGGTCCTGGGGCTTGAACTCGGCCTGGGCGTTGACCCTGGACTCCTTTTGCTAAAGGTTAACACCCTACCCAATTGAACCATAGTGTAGCTTCCGGCTTTTTCAAGAACTTGCCTGCCCAGGCTGGCTTCAAACCATGATCCTCAGATCTCAGCCTCCTGTGTAACCAGGATTACACAGACATGAGCCACAGAAGCTTTTTACAATGTAGCTATTCAATAATTTATACTGGCTTAATAATAATGTAACCCAAGTATAATAAAAATTATTGTCATCAACTTTACAGTTCTCTTTTAAATAATCTGATAACATACTAATGGAATATACACTATATCTAGCTATATAGTATTTTAAAGCTTTATTTCAAAACCACTGATTAACCCAACAATACTAAAAATTACGTGCAAAGGATGCTTACCTGCTAATGCATAAATTCCTTTAGAACAATCCTGATTCTTTCCTGAAAAGTCACCACCCATAGTCTACATTTGAGAAAGGGGAAAAAAAAGACATTATGCAGGAATCACTCTTAAGAATTTAGGTCTTAAGAATTTCATAGGGAAAAGAAGTGGGGCATCATACCAAGATACCAGGATGTAATTACTTACATGCGTTTTTCCACTTCCAGTCTGCCCATAGGCAAAGCATGTAGCCATTCCTCTTTCAAATATAGTTTCCACTAATGGCCTAGCGGTAAACCTTAAAAATAAAATGTGGTTGTCATAAATATTTGTTAAGCAAGTAACAAAAGTAATACCAAATAGAACAAAGTATATTTTATTAATAAAGCAAACAGCAAGACTTTAAACAAATTGTTTTTTTAGTTATTGTAAAGGTGGTGTACAGAAGGGTTACAATTACATAAGGCAATGAATACATTTCTTTTTGAACAATGTCACCACTTCCCTCATTTTCTCCTTCTAAACACCCTCCCCCACAAGCTGTATGGTTCATTTCCAACACAGTGTCTAGTTCACTGCTCCTTTTGTTCATCCTTTGTCCTACAATTTCTGTGCTTCTTACCCAAAACAGATAAACTTACATACAAGACAAAAGGACATTTTTAAATAATTATTTTTGAATACCTAAAAATTATTTCAATAATTTCAAATAATAATTTCCTAAAAAAGAATTGTCATAGTAATAATGAAGGTAAGACAAACAAATCAAAAGAAAATAACATCGCCAGAAATAGCATCAAAAGTATGGTAATCTAAATAGAGAAGAATAAAGGGGATAAAACCCGTAAAAATATTCTCTTTAGACCTTTTAAGTAAGTAGAAAAACACCAATTACCTTGAATGTGGATGAATAAATTATACTTGGGAAAAAAGGAAACAAAAATTAAACCTGAAGGACAGTGAGTTCTGAGCTGAGGGACCATATTCAAAAAATGAATGCCAAAATATTGTAACTTAGAATTGTAACTTGTTATTTCTCAAACATACTGGTAAAATTCCACTGTTAGAATTCAAATAAAAATGTGGAAGCAAGGTACCAGTGTAAGGAGGCTCAGATCTGGGGATCACAGTTCAAAGCCAGCCTGGAAAGGATAGGTCAGTAAGACTCTTACCTCCCATTAACTAGAAAAACGCTGAACTTCAGTGGAGCTGTGAGTCTCAAGTGTTAGAGTGCAAGATTTTAGTCCTTGCCCAATTACCAGTACAAAAAAAAAAATATTGGGAAAAGGTAGAAATACTCCTTCATTAAGCAGAGTACTACAGAGGAAGCTAGAAAACAAATCTACAAGTGGAACACCAAATTCTGTAGAATTTTAATATAAAATTGGAGAAGGAACACAACAAAAAGTACAGGAAAGTTAGCAGTATTAGGAATCATCAACATGCGAAATGAGTAGCCCCCTCCCCCTGCAATGCAGGCTTCCTAAATTCATAAACATTAAGCATGATAGATTAATTTTAATTTTTATTTTTTTGGCCAGTCCTGGGCCATGAACTCAGGGCCTGAGCACTGTCCCTGGCTTCTTTTTTGCTCAAGGCTAGCACTCTGCCACTTGAGCCACAGCGCCACTTCTGGCCATTTTCTGTGTATATGGTGCTGAGGAATTGATCCCAGGACCTCATGTATACGAGGCAAGCACTCTTGCCACTAGGCCATATTCCCAGCCCGATAGGTTAATTATTGTAGAGGTCAAATAGACATACTTTAGTGAGAATGGAATAGAAGGGAGTAATAGAGGAAGAGAAAAGAATTGTTTGCAGAATGCTAAAAAAAAGTACAATTTATATGCCAGACACCAGTGGCTCACACCTGTACTGTAATCCTAGCTACTCAGGAGACTGAGATCTGAGGATCATGATTCAAATCTGGCCTAGGCAGGAAAGTCATGATACTCCTATTTCCAACTAACCACACAAAGCTGGAAGTAGAGCTGTAGCTAAAGTGGTAAAGCCTTGAGCACACACACACACAAAAAAAAAGCTGAGGGAGAGCACCCAGGCCCAGTGTTCAAGTCCCAAGACTGGCAGCAAAATAATAGTAATAATAATAAATTTGTAATTCCCTTTAAAAATGCTCCTCACAGTATCTCTAGCATTCAGTTATTCTTCAATTGTATTCTTTTTATTTATAGGACACTCTGATTACTTGCTAAAAATCATTGATTCTGGCCTTCACATTTTGTTTTAACATAATTCTTATTAATTTTAAACTTCTGTTTGTAGGCAGGTTTACAAAATAAAAGACTAATAAAATATAACATTCAAGTAATTGCAAATTCACCTCTATTCAAAACAGAACAGCAATATGTGCTGTAATCAATGCAAAATTAGCAGGTGCTTGCCTACCAAATCTAAGGCCTTTGGTTTGATCCTTAGTGCCATGTGAAAAAATATAAAAGGAAATTTAAAAAGCAGAAATGATTGTTTGTAGAAAGTGATCTATGAAAATCAAACACTGACAAAAGTTTGCAATGTCTACATTTTTAACACATGACTGCTTAAATTGTGTAAACTGAAGACATAAATACAGGATTATCAAGTATTAAAACTATACTCAGCTTAAAGATGATAATCTAAAAATTTACATGTTTTGCATTACATCCCAGGACTATAGATTACGACATTAGCATTTTCCAGGAATTTCTTATCCATGTCTGTGAAACATGTTAATTATTAACTGACACTGAAAACTTTGAGAGCAATACTAATACTTATTTTTTAATTTATCACATTTTTCTTAAACTCAGAACAAAAAAAGAACATATTACATTTCTGGAAAGTAGAAATAAGTACAAAGGTAATGAACACACAGTTTAAAAACACTCTAATTTAGAACAAATTGCCTACCTGTAAACCATCTCATTAGGAGCTGAGTCATCAAAGGCGTAATCAAAACGAAATGTTTGGTTTTCTAAGTACCTTGTTAAATCTACTTTTTGTTTAGGTTCATGTACCATCACAACATCTTTACTAGGGATTGTGATCACATCAAGATCTTTCATTTGAGTTTCTAAAAGAACAAATGAAAATCAGTACCCCGTATTTTTTTCACAGCATTTCAATGTACAAAATTAATCTTATTAAGAATTTAGATCAAAGAAGACCTATAAAGAAAATAGATCATAAACATGCCCATTCAATTAAGCAAACTATGTCAACTAAAAAGTAAAATAAGCAAGATTTGTTTCTGTGAAACAAGAATAAAAAATGGCAACGCTTTAAAGAACAGTAACAATTCAACAGGTCTACCCATAGAAATCTACCTAAGTTAATGCACAAATTAAAGGAAATGGTTAACATTTACGTTTCTAAGCCAATGTGATTTATGTAGTTATCAAAATACATTACTAATTACATGACTTTTCAACTGTTTTTTTGTTTTTTAAGACAAGGTCTCATGGGCTGGGGACATGGCCTAGTGGCAAGAGAGCTTGCCTCGTATACATGAGGCCCTGGGTTCAATTCCCCAGCACCACATATAGAGAAAACGGCCAGAAGTGGTGCTGTGGCTCAAGTGGCAGAGTGCTAGCCTTGAGCAAAAGGAAGCCAGGGACAGTGCTCAGGCTCAAGTGCAGAGTGCTAGCCTTGAGCAAAAGGAAGCCAGGGACAGACAGTGCTCAGGCCTTGAGTTCAAGGCCCAGGACTGGCCAAAAAAAAAAAAGAAAGACAAGGTCTCATGACATAGCCCAGACTGGCACAAAACCTGAAAAGCAGCCTCACTATTCTAAGTGTTGGTCTGGGCCAACTTGCTGTCCTTCAACTTTTTATAGAGCTTATTAAGCATTATACCTTTTTTATTGAGTGGTCGTTTTCTTACACAAACACATATTCTATGTTCATCAATCTAGGAATAAAAAATATTTTACTTCAGTGATTATCAGTAGTATGTAAAAAAGAAATACTTCTTCAGTTTCTAAAAAATTATGCATAAAACAAGTATGACATTTAAGCTTAAGAAATAAATTAGCTTTGAACACATTTTAAAGGTGTCAGACACAATTATTTCTAGAGTGTAATAGAAACATGCTAATTTTGGCTTTGGTAAACCATTGCCTTGGGAAATAATTACATTAGAAAACAATTTTTGTAGTGGTACTATAGTACTTGAAATGCTATGTAATATACAAAAAATTTTAAACTTTCTATTCTAGAAAGTGTTATATATATTCAGGTTGATTATCAGGAATGTTGTTGGCAGAAATTATTATAGGTAGAATCCAGAACTCTCAGGTCAGAGCAAAATAGACAATTTTTTAAATTAATGGGTAAGTGTGTGTGTGTCAGTACTGGGGCTTGAACTAAAGGCTCCATGATTTTGTTCAGCGTTTGCATTCATATCTGGCATTCTGCCCCTTATACTACTCCTCTAGACCATGGCAATTATTATGCATAAATATTTTTCCATAAACGTTATATTCTCCATGCAACCTTCTTGAAATAAAAATGGTACTGTGAAGCTAAAATCAAAAGCCAAAAAATTTTACTTACTATTACCAGGTTCATTAAATTCTACCATATCCTATATAATAAACCTAACACAAATGTACTTTGTAGCCAACACATTTTGTAAACGTTAGGTCATATGGATTAAATTATTCTCAAAGCATTTGCTGTGTAACTAATTCTCTTTCCATTTTTTGTTATTAGTCCCAGTACTGGAACTACTAATAACCTTTTTGCTTGAGGCTGGTGCTCTACTATTTGAGCCACAGCTCCATCTCTGGCTTTTTTTGCTCATTAGTTGGAAATAAGTAGTATGGACCATTCTGCCTAGTCAAGCTTTGAATTTTGATCCTTAGCTCTCAGTTCTCAGTCTTCTGAGTAGCTAGGATCACTGGCATGAACCACCAGCATCCAACCCAAAATCTCCTTTTTCAATTTCTGGTCTACTGCAGCCTTCAAGAACCATCACTTTGCTAAAGCCAGAATAATAAATTTATTTTAAAATAAAGATGAGTAAAAAATTGGAGTTGGATCACTAGCTAAAGCCAAAGAGGAAATGAGCTTTGTGGCAACTGGAAATGAAACTGAGCCTTCTTAGATCACACTATTAACTGCTCTCTGTCCTTCCCAAAACAGGAAAGCTTTGCATGGTAAAAAGGGTATCTCCCTGGGCAGTATTTCCAGTATTTGAAATTATGGGAGATGAGTATACAAGATGATTTGATTTTCTTCTTAAATGAGCCCTCATAAAGAAAGAAAAATCATATACAGCTAAATGCAAAATGAATTTAGCAGACAACATATTTTTATTTACAGTATAAGTAAGTAGTGCCAATACAATAGTTTACAAAGAATCTTACTGGATCTGCAGTCGTTAATGGTCTATAATCCAAACTTCCTCTAAAGTCTCTGATCATACACATAATTTCATAATTCGGGTTTGTAGCATCAACATCCTAACAGAAAACAAAGAAAATTTACCAGTTATAAAACTACATGCTGTATTTATGTTGCAATTGCAATTCAACTATAATTGTGTCATTTGCCAAACCAAACTCAAATTGAAAGTGTGACAGTTTCAAAGCTCAGGTTTAATGTATTCACAATTACTGACAAATTAAAAATGTAATTAGTTTACACGTATCTTGCTAATTACAAAAATTCCTCAAAAGAACTATCTTTTATTTAAAACATCACCTATTATACATATGCTTTATCTCAGAAAATAAGAGCAAGAGAGAAGCAGCACTTATGTGAAAGACTGGAAAAGAATTCTAGAGAAGTTGAAATTGTAGAAGATGCGATCTAGATTCAAATTACTCTTTTTTTTTTTTTTGGCAGTCCTGGGGCTTGGACTCAGGGCCTGAGCACTGTCCCTGGCTTCTTTTTGCTCAAGGCTAGTACTCTGCCACTTGAGCCACAGCGCCACTTCTGGCCGTTTTCTATATATGTGGTGCTGGGGAATCAAACCCAGGGCTTCATGTATACGAGGCAAGCACTCTAGCCACTAGGCCATATCCCCAGCCCCCTCAAATTACTCTTTAAGTACTTAGTATTTTAGCAAATCAAAATATGGATTCATTTATATTTACTTTCTATTTTTGTTGACTCAATAGAATCACAAAAGCCAAAACAAAATCCTAAGGCATGGCAAGATAGCTACATGTCAATAAAACATAGAACTTAAAGGAATTAAAAGTCAACATTACTTTTCCTTTTTTCAAATATTCAAGTTACTTTTACACTCTAAAATTAACAAAGTCAGATTAAATTAGAAATAAACAATAATAATCAGCACACTCTCCGAGCCATGAACAATAAATTATTCAACATTTTAAGAAGTCAGATGTTTTTATGAATCATATTCAGATTTGTTTTAAATGAAAATATTAAATGTAACTGAAATTTTTCAATAAACCTTCTAGGAAATAATACCAACTATGTCAACTGAGAAGCAGAAAGTATGATGAGATTAAGAGATTATAAAGATGTTTAAATATTATCAACTACCCCAAGGAAACACCAGGCGGCATCTATACCAGTATCAGTATCTATTTTGATTATTATTTATTTCAAAACTCTACTAGATAACCTCAGGTGACTTTAGACAAGAGCTTATCTATTTATGTTGAATATTATATTGGATCCTCGATCCTCAGTTCCACAACACAAGTATAAAATGGTAGTGTAAAAGATTATAGGTATTTGCATATACTAAATAAGCAACCCCATGTTTTAGTATACAAAAAACAAGTTCTGAAATTAAAATAGATACAAGCACAATGGGAGAATTACAGATAAAATAACAACATTTCCAATTATGAAAACCTAGTAAAAAAACAAAAACAGTTTCCTATTCTTATCAAATAGCTTTGCTACCATCTGAAGGGAATGAGAGGGACATAATAAAAACTGTTACTTCAATATAAATCAAAACACAAAGAATTTCCTTCCTTTTTACTATGCCATGATGAAATTACACATGGAAAACAAAACTTTATAGAAAAAAATTTGTGTACCACTCAGGGTATTTTTCAAAATGTATTTTTAGAACTTATCAAAAGGTTACTAAGAGGAGCTGGGAACACGGCCTACTAGCAAAAGTGCTTGCCTCGTATACATGAAGCCCTGGGTTCGATTCCTCAGCACCACATATATAGTAAAGGCCAGAAGTGGCACTGTGGCTCAAATGGTAGAGTGCTAGCCTTGAGCACAAAGAAGCTAAGGACAGTGCTCAGGCCCTGAGTCCAAGGCCCAGGACTGGGGGGGGGGGGGGGGGGAGGGTTACTAAGAGTAAATGTTGAGAACTCTATCTACAATAGCCTATTTTTCAAAAATCAAAAAGCTCTACGGTTAATATGTTAAAAAAACATGGAAAATACATGAAATAAAAATGTTATGGCAACATATTTTGAAGACTTTGAGTTTCTTTTTGCTAGTCCTGGGGGCTTGAACTCAGGGCCTAAGCACCGTTCCTGGTTTCTTTTTGCTCAAGGCTAGCACTCTACCACTTGAGCCACAGTGCCCTTTCATGGCTTTTTCTATATATATGGTGCTGAGGAATTGAACCCAGGGCTTCATGTATACAAGGTGAGCACTTTACCGCTAGGCCATATTCCCAGCCCCATTTTGAAGACTTTGTTATTCTACAATATTAACTGAAGAATTTTTTTTGTTGTTTTCTTTCTTTCATCTACTAGAGTTTATACTCAGGGATTCCTGCTTTTCTTTAGACTGCTTGCTAAACTGGCAGACTGCCTCTTGAGCCACACTTCTAGCCTGGACTTTTTTGCTAATTATTCTGGAGATAGAATCTTGTGGCCTCTTCTGCCTGGTATGATTTTAAACCAAGATCCTCTGAATTTCAGCCTCCTGTGTAATTAGGAGTGCAGGTATGAACTACCAGTGCCCAGCGAATTTAAGTAACTCTTTAGATTTATGAAATGAGTGACGCTTCTCCATTGTATTTTTTCACAATAGCTTTCAAAGACGTAGTCTTAAGAATCATGAGTTGGAGCCAAGTGTTAATGGTTCATAGCTATAATCCTAACTATATAGAAGACAGAGAAGTTTGAGGCCAGTCCAGGCAAAAAAGTCCACCAAACTCTTTCTATGAAGAGCTGAACATGATGGGACACACCTGTTTACCTAACTACCCGGAAGCCTAGTAATATAGATGAGTACCATCCAGAATCCAGGCAGGAAACCCAGACCCTATCTCAAAAATAAGCAGCAAAAATCAGGGCGAGAGCACTAACATTGAGCAATAAAGGACTTAGGGATCATGCCCAAGCCTAGAGTTCAAGGACCAGAAAAAAAAAAAGGTGGGGGGGGGGGGGTGGGCAGGGAATGTAGCATAGCTCAGTAGTACAAGTTCTGGTTAGGAAACACCAGCCCTGATTCAAACACAGTATTGCAAAGAATATAATAATAATAAAATTTTTGGTTGGAAAGTAAACACTTTGATATTACAAACCTGGGCTCTTTTTTCTCTAAGTTCTTGCTGTTGTAGTCTCCGTTTTTCACGTTTTTCTTGTAATTTTTCTACTTCTTTCACACAGTTAGATTTTCTACGGGCTGAAAGAAGAAAGATAAGCTGTTCAAGAAATATACTTGTCTTTTTAGAGTATTGTACTCATACACAAAGTTGTATGAATAATTTAACCACATACAAAAAAAAAGGTACAGTGACAAAAAGCAAACATGTCTGTAACACTTATATGAACTTTACGTATGAGCTGCTTTTAAAAAACAAGGAACAGGACACTCTACAAATGAGTCAAGAAAAATGACTCAAACATACCGATACATGTTATCTCTTGGTTTAGAATCATAAATCTTTTAAATTGGAAGGGTTGGTTGTTGGTTTTTTCTGTACTATCTGATAAATTATCACCGGGCCAGAATTTTAATGACAAAACAACTCACTTAGAATCTCGCTTTGAAAATTTGCTTTCTCAAAAATATACATTAAAAATCTCAATTAGCAGGTGCATTATGAACAAAATTTAATTTTCCATAGTGGTAAAGTAGAATGTAATTGGACACTTAAAGGGATTACCAAGAGAGAATACATGTATGCCTGAAATGACTAAATCCTTGATACGTGATTTACATACAAGGGGGTCCAAATTCCTTTTTTGCAGCTTGAACTGGAGATATATCTGAAACACTACCATTCTGTTGTGCAGAGGAAGACTGTTCAGGAAGCTGACTAGGCCGTGCACGTGCAGAACCAACCACTGCAAGTAAAAAGCAAAAACTTAAACAATTCAAATCCAAAACATAAAATTAAAAGAACAGATACCTCAAAAATCTGATAGTTACATGTCACTTTTTGCAAAGTTTTCCAATTATGTGTATAAACAAAATATAAAATTTAATGAGTTCTACTCAATGAACTTACACAGGTACGTTTCCAAAGTAGTATGTATAGACTGAGCTTCTAATGTAATTTTAAATATAAAATTAATCCTGAGTAGTTTCTATAAGACTAAACTTCATTTTTAATAACATTGAAAAGAATATGAAGCCAGGTGCCAATGGCTCACACCTGTAGCAGTCTGAGATTAGAGAATTGCATTTTGAAAGCAGCCTTGGGAGAAAAGTGCCCTTGCGATTCTTATCTCCAATTAACCACCAGAAAACCGGAAGTAGGGCTGTAGCTCAAAATGGTAGAGCGCTAGCCTAGAGTAAAAGGCAGGGACAGGGTCCAGGACAGAGTTCAGACCCCAGGACTGAAAACCAAAACCAAAAACTAAGTGAGATGAATTAAAAAATTAATTATTGCAACAAGTTTATAATTATCTATCAATACACATTTTGAATAATTATTTTGCAAACCAGGTGCTGGTGGCTCACACCTACAGCCCTAGCTACTCAGGAGGCTAAGATCCAAGTATTTCAGTTTGAAGCCAGCCTGGGCTAGCTTCCAATTAACCAGAAAAACAATGGTGAACTACAGGTCTGGCCCAAGTAGTAAAGTGTTGGCCGTGAGAAAAACATCAAGTGAGAACATGGAAGCTTGGCACCAGCACTCAAAACTTTAGGGAATATTAAGTGATATAGTTTTACTTTACCTCTATTATCTCTTGGAGGAGGATCATTCTTAACTGTGGCCACAGTCCGTCGATTCTATAGAAGAAAAAAATATTTACTGTATTTTTTCTTCATGTGTATCTCATGACTTCAGATTTTTTTTTCTTATTTATTGTCAAAGTGATGTACAGAGAGGTTACAGTTTCATACGTTAGGCCTTGGGTACATTTCTTGTACTGTTTGTTACCTCCTCCCTCATTCCCCCCCACTCCTCCCCTTTCCCTCTCCCCCCATGAGTTGTTCAGTTGATTTACACCAAATGGTTTTGCAAGTTTTGCTTTTGTAGTCATTTGTCTTTTTATCCTGTGTCTCTCGATTTTGATATTCCCTTTCACTTTCCTAGTTCCAATACCAGTATTTAGTTTCCAGTGTACTCAGATAAGATACAGTGATAATGCAGGTACAACCACAGGAAGGGGATACAAAAGGATCATCAACAATAGAAGCTACGGTTTCACATGGCATGTTGAAAGTGATTACAACAGTGATATAACTCTTGTTTCCATAACATGGAGTTCATTTCACTTAGCATCATCGTATGCATTCATAAGGGCATAGCTATTAGGCTCTTGTGATCCACTGCTGTGACTAGCCTAAACCTGTGCTAATTATTACCTATGAGGGAAACCATAGAGTCCATGTTTCTTTGGGTCTGGCTCACTTCATTTAGCATAATTTTTTCCAAGTCCTCCATTTCCTACAAATGGGGCAATGTCATTCTTTCTGATAGAGGCATAAAATTCCATTGTGTACATGTACCACATTTTCCTGATCCATTCGTCTACTGAGGGGCATCTGGGTTGGCTCCACATTTTAGCTATGACAAATTGTGCTGCAATGAACATTGTTGTGCTGGTGGCTTTAGTGTGTTCTTGTTTGTGGTCTTTTGGGTAGATGCCTAAAAGTGGGGCTGCTGGGTCATAGGGGAGTTCTATATTTAGCCTTCTGAGGAATCTCCATACTGCTTGCCAGAGTGGCTGAACCAGTTTACATTCCCACCAACAATGAAGTAGGGTTCCCTTTTGGCCACATCCCCTCCAACATTTATTATTGTTAGTTTTCTTGATATAGGACATTCTTACTGGGTAATCTCAATGTTGTTTTGATTTGCATTTCTTTTATGGCCAGTGATGTAGAGCACTTTTTCATATGTCTCTTGGCCATTCTCATTTAGATTCTTTTAATTAACCAAAAACTGGCTTGAAATACAGCAACACAAAACTAAATAGAGAAAAACAATAAAGCAATCTAACAAGTTACTGTTATAAGTATATAAGTTCTTGTAAGTGATTTATCAATTAACTCTGCACTCCCAGAACAATATTCAGGAATTAATGAGCAAGCATTGCTATCTGGAAATATATGTATCAATCCATTTTACTTTTATATAATCCCATGAAGTCACTATTCTTGTTTTTCCCATTTCGGCCATATGGAAACTGAGGTAAAGAAAGGTTAAGTAATAACTTTAGTTGAGCTACACTGCCAAAACAATGAATAAGTAATTATCCCTTATCTGGAACGTTTGAGACCAGAAGTGTTTCCAATTTTGAAATATCTAAATTTGTATAATGAAATATCTGTGGAATGGGACCAGAGTTGAAAATACAAATCCATTTATGTTTCATATATCAAATGAGCTTTAACATAACTTTTTTTCCAGCACTAGGATTTGAATCCAAGCCTTAGGCATACTAGGTAAGGGCTTTGCCACTGAGCTATATCCTACACTCACAGAGGCAATTTGATAAAACCTATCATAAAAGGTCAGCTACAGAATTTTCTACTTGTGACAAGTTGGTGCTGAGAAACTTTTAGATTTTAGTGTACTTTGGATTTTGAGGTTAGGTACTAGTTCCATCTTTGAATATCACAATGTAATTATAAAATAGCAGTTCTAGACAGAGTAGAGGCCAAGTGTTAAAATGAAGTATCTAAACACTTTGACACATTAAAAAGGTTTCATTTTTTAGTTTCGAAGATTTGGACAAAATAGATTAATTGAGCAAATTGTAGGTCCTGTTAGGGGGAGACTTAATTCACTTAAAAAAAAAAAAATCAAGTAATGGAGGCTGGGTTCGATTCCTCAGCACCACATATATAGAAAAAGCCAGAAGGGGCGCTGTGGCTCAAGTGGCAGAGTGCTAGCCTTGAGCAAAAAGAAGCCAGGGACAGTGCTCAGGCCCTGAGTCCAAGGCCCAGGACTGGCAAAAAAAAAAAAAAAAAAAAAAAAAATCAAGTAATGCAGTTACACTAAATCATGACTACATTTTCAAACATATGAGTATTACTGAAAAGATAGTGACACAACAACCTCCAGTGAAAAAACAAAACTCAATCTATGGGAGCAAGGCCTAGAAGTCAGTCTTTAGAAAAATTCTTCAGGAGACTTTAATGCAAAGCAGGAGTTCCTAATGATATACCAAGAAGGACAGGGCTAGGGATGTAATTTATGTGCAGAAAGCCTGTATGCCATATGTCAGGACCCGAGTTTCACTCAAAATGGAGGTTAGGGAGATAAAACTACAAAGTCTCCAAGGTTTTGAAGCTCACTACGAGAAATAATCCATTACAAGTGGCAACTATCTATGACTTCCAAATGTGACTCTCAATGTAAGTCATATGGACTGAAAGACTTTCAGTGTTACATTCATATGAATAACTTACAAAGTAGAAGACTTTGTTAATATTGTCATCTCTATTACATATGGATATTTATGTACATCATCTTGTGACTCTCAATGTAAGTCATATGGACTGAAAGACTTTCAGTCTTACATTCATATGAATAATTTACAAAGTAGAAGACTTTATTAATATTGTCATCTCTATTATATATGGATATTTATGTACATCTTCTCTACAAAATACCAAGCTTTTATAAACTACAAAAGCCGTGTCACATTCGTTCTCATCCAATTATATATATTTATTCAGCAAATGTGGACAAGAAAATGATTGTTTTTCTTTTTGTGTGTACTGGTATAGGGGCTTCTGAGGCTTCAACTTTTGATCTGTATGCTATGTCTTTTTCATTCAAAGCTGACACTCCACCACTTGAGCAAAAGCTTTACTTCTTGCTTTTTTGGGTGGTTAATTGGGCTGAATTTGAACTGAGATTCTCAGTTCTCAGTCTCCTGAGTCACTAGGACTTATAAGCATGAGCTACTGGCACCTGGAAGTCTCCTCTATTTCTTCTATTTCAGGAAGAATTCTAGTTAGGCAAGAAATTTCCATGACAAAGAAATTTAGACGTCCTTAGGTAATTAGGAATCATACAACTTGAATCCATGAAAATTTGCATTTACATGAGTGTAGATGGAAGAACTTTAGCAAATTATTCAATACTTAATATGTATTATTCACCTACCAATTTCAAACAAGACCACTCCATTCCCTACCTTCTAGACCCATACAAACACATCTTCTAAATTTTCTTTTACTGTCTTATATAGGTCAAGCTGGTCTCAAACTTTCAATCTTCCTGCTTCAGCTTCCTTAGCTGGGATTACAGATCATACACTGATCTCTGCTCTAAATTTTCATCACTAACCTTTACAATTTTGTTTACTTTTGCTGAGGATGTTGGAGGTGGAGGTATTTCTGGACTGGGTTCAATTTCTTCATCAGGTACCAGGTCAGGGTTAAGTGAAAAAATGCTTTCCAGGTCAATCTGTTAAAATATATACCCATATTATTTTTAGAACTATTTTTTAAATAAATATAAACAGCAAATACTTTCCAAGTACTTTCAACCTTATAAATGGCACTTTGAAAATTAAGATTTTAGAATGATAATTCACATATATTTAAACAATTTCTCTCAAAATAACATTTCTTACCCTTTATTATATGAAATTCTAGTATCCATGGCTCACAAAAACACATGAAACTATTACAACTTTCAAATTTTGTGAGCTGGATTAAAATAACAGCACATTTTCATTTAAGTAACAGGACTGATACATGCAAATAATATTTGTAAGAACTACATTTGAGTTATTTTTTTCAAACAATGATAAAGAATACATGCATAATATAAGAATGAGGAACTAGAAATTTTAGTCCAGTCATCATACCTCTTTGCCTTTTGTATCTCCATTTTCTATCCATTCAACAGTTACACTTTCATTGTCTTCATTTAAAGATGTTACCATTGCTTGGTGTATTCGGCCTAAGTGGGAATAAAACTTAAGTTTATAAAGACATAAACTTTGTCCATGGGGTCGTAAAATCAATTTGCTATTTGTCAAGTCTAGGAACTCATAGTATGGAAAAGGAAAATTTGTCTATGACAAGTGGTACAGTGACACAGAATGCCTAAAATTATATACTATTAAATAGTTCTAACCATTAGAACTTTTCGTTACTGTAAGTCAAAGTTTGACTCTGTCAACCATAGAACACAATTACATGAAAATGGTATTTCACTAATACAAAAAAAAATTTAAATTATATACTTTATAGACAAACTACCTTTGAACCAAGAAAACAAATCTGAGTCCAAAACTGCTGGGCAAAAAATTATGATATGGTAAAACAGAAATTTCAAACCTGGTTAACAAGGAGAATGATAGTACTACAGTGATAATTTTTAAAATTAACAAAGCTTGTGGCTCACACCTGTAATCCTTGCTACTCAGGAAGCTGAAATCTGAGGATTGCAGTTCCAAAGCCAGTTTGGGCAGAAAGGCCTGCAAGATTCTTCTCTCCAATAAACTACTCAGAAGAAGCCAGAATTGGCAAGGTGGCTCAAAGTAATAGAGCGCTAGCCTTGAGCATAAAGAGGCTTAGGACTGATGCCCAGGCCCTGGGTTCAGGCCCCAGGACAGGAATTTTCTTTTTCATTTTATTTCTCTTATGTTATAGACCTGTCCAAGTAGATATTAGGTATGAATTTCAGTCAGGATAGTAAGGGGGGAGGATCTATAGTAATTATTATTAAAAAGAACTGGATCTGAAAGGATTGACAATTTTTTTTATTTAGAGGTCCAGAAATGTGAAAGCAGAACTTGGTGGGGAAAAGCCTTAATTCTGTCAGCCACAAACGAAGCCCCACTGTACCTGCATCCTCGTCTCCCCCATAAGCCTCTGTGTGTCTTGGCCATAGTCATCACCTATAACCCATTCCAAGCAAAAGTGGTTTTTCTCATTTGCACTGAGACCTACAGCCTCAAGAGAATCTATAGCCTTGAGATTCTTCCAAGAATTAAGATATGCTATATTTTAAGGAAACAAAAGTTTCAAAATTTACAAAAGAAACTGTCTTATTTCTACATTATAGTTATGATTTTATGTCTGAAGGTTGTTTGAATTCATATTAAGAGGGGAAAAGATCAAACAGGCAACAAGGAGAAAGGAAATAACACCTCCATAAACTATTTTTTTATTTTCTTTTATTAAGGAAGTTCCTTTTATAACAGTCATAAAAAGCAGAATGAGTTTATGGTGGTGAATTCCTGGGAGGTAACCACGCCCAATTCTAAATTTTATGGTATTAATTCTTGTCTTTTCTCCATCTCAAGTGAAAAATCCGGATTTATGTGGCCTCTTATCCCTGCTCTTCTGCTTCTGTCAAATTCCAAATCCAACTATGTAAGGAGGCTTTTCAAAGGAGAGACAATTTTTGTCTTCCCTAAAGATAAATCATCCTCTCACTTTATGAGGCAGATAGCAGCCCCTAGCCACAAAGTTCAGGCTGGGGCTTGCGCAGGCCTCACATGAGTTAAGTCCATTCCAAGTCCACAACAGATAGAACTATAGCTCAAAACAAATCAGAATTGGAAAGTTCCATGTTGCCCTCCAATACTATCTACTTTCTCTAGCCCATTTAAGAAAATTCTTGTGTTCTATCTTCACTCTGGCTTCCCATGTACTTCACTGTGATTTATATATACTCCACATTGTGTGTGTGTGCACACTCACACATGCGCGCGCGCGCACACACATGCACATGCCAACACTGGTATATCCAACACCAAGCAAGTTACAAAGAAAAACTTTTTTTTCTCTTTGTGGAGCTGAGTTGTCCAGTCAAACCTGGAACTCTTAGACATAAGGGATCTTCCTGCCTCTGGAGAAGACTACAGCACCTCACCACCCCAGCAGAAAGCAATACTTCAGTAGTCACTTGTGCTGAGAGAAAGCAATACTTCAGAAGCCACTTGTGCTGACCCTTCCTCCCACCCTATCCCACCCCCCCAGCCATCTCTAACTAAATCTGTTTTCCTGTCCCCTCTCCAGAGGGGACTGCTACCCTGACATTTCAACATCACTCTAAACTCAGGTTTATTTTAAAAACTGTATATAAATGTAGTAATGACACTTTAAGAGATGTTTCTTTTGCAATACTGATTTTCTGACATCTAAGGTACATGTTATTGTTGTACACATAGTATGTATATAATCTCATTTCCACTATTGTAGCCTATATTCTTTCCTACATAAATATGCCAAGATATTGCCCTTTCCCCGACCCCTTTACCATGGTCCCAAAGAACCTTCAAACATGTGATCATATCACAAAAGCAGAAGTAGACAAGTTCTTTCACTAATTTTGAAACTTTTGCATTAAGAACCATGGTGCAGCCGGCTGCCCAGTGGCTCACACTGTAATCTTAGCTACTCAAGAATCTGAGATCTGAGGATCTTCTCTTCAATAAACCACCAAACAGCCAGTAGCTCAAGTGAAGCATGCTACACTTCAGTAAAAAAGCTCAGGGACAGCGCCAGGCCCTGAGTTCAAGCATTAGCACCAGCACACACATAGACACACCCAAACCATGCAATGTGACTTATACATGCACACTGGTTCAAAGAATTTCTCTGAACATACAGAAACAGAAATACAGAATAGATTGTAGACACATGTAACAACAATTTTCCAGTATCATTTTTCATATGGTGGCAGTACTTGAAATGATTTATAATGCCACTAGCAGTTACCTCATATCCACCATATTTAGTATTTAGCAGACTGAATGTCACATTGTGGTTCTCATTTCTCTGATTTAATGAGGGCATGCCTATTTTTGTGTTTTTAATAAGCCAATCAGGTCTTTTGTGTGCTGTCATTTTCTTGCTATTTCTCTGTAGAAATTTTCTAATATTCTTGTTATTAATCTTTTATGTGTGTACTGTAAATATTTTTTGAAAACTGTAGACTACCTTTTTTTTTGCCAGTCCTGGGCCTTGGACTCAGGGCCTGAGCACTGTTCCTGGCTTCTTTTTGCTCAAGGCTAGCACTCTGCCACTTGAGTCACAGCACCACTTCTGGCCTTGGCTGTACTTAATTGGAGATAAGAGTCTGACAGACTTTCCTGCCAAGGCTGGCTTTGAAACCTTGACCCTCAGATCTCAGACTCTTGAGTAGCTAGGATTACAGGAATGAGCCACCACCAGCACCAGACCTTTTTATTCTTTTTGTTTTATTTTTGCCAGTCCTGGGGCTTAAACTCAGGGTCTGAGCACTGTCCCTGAGCTTCTTTTTGCTCAAGGCTAACATTCTACCACTTGAGCCACAGTGCGCCACTTCCAGCCTTTTCCATTTATGTGGTGCTGAGGAATTGAACCCAGGGCTTTATGCATGCTAGGCAAGCACTCTACCACTAAGCCACATTCCACCCCCTACTTTTTTATTCTTTATGGAGTCTTTGATGAACTTAACTTAAAGTTGTTAAATACATATTTTAATTACACTCTTTTGTATAAGTCTTTACAAAATCCATTAAGCATTTAAGTATTGGTTCCTGATAACCCCATTTCCTCTTCCTCTCTAAGAAAACAAAATGTTCAGTGTCAGTTCCTGAAAAGTCTCTTCTTCACCTATGTAACTTCAATGTAACTTTAATAGAACCTCTGTTATAATTCAAATATGCATACATGAATCTATTTCTTTGTCCTTTAATAAAAAGTACAGTTAAAGCACTGCTTATACTAAGTGTAATGTCTGATAGAAAAGGCCTTCCTCATAGTTCTTTAAAGAGTTCTTGGCCTTTCAAAATCAGCTTGTCAAACTCTCCAAATCAAACAAATTAACAATAGCAAACTGCTGAGAGTCTGCTTAAAACTGCATGGAATATTTTGATTTGGATAGTGGCCAGCAAATTTCCTTTCTTAAGACAAACTTTAGATTTTGGTGTGCTAGTTTTATAAAGTAATGGTTTAATGGCAGATTTTTTTCCTTTCTAATTTTGAGCTTTTAATTGTAATTTACAATATTATGTAAGAAATTTCTTAGTAATTATAAAATATTGTAGTTTTCTACTATTGAGTGTTGATAATTTTCTAGAAATCAATTTTACATTTTTAATATAAAATTGTTCATGTTATCTATATAATGCCTATGGCATCAGTGATATTAACTTTATCATCCCTAATTTTTAAAACATTTTTCCTTGATCAATCTCATGAGACTTGTTTTCTTTTTAAAATATGTTATTAAATATTCTGCTCTTATTTTTCTTTTCCTTCAACTCATTTTTAGCATATTTTGCTGAGGATTGTCCACTTAAATTTTTAGGATGAATTTCTTTTCTTTCTTTCTTTCCTTCCCCTCCTCCCTTTCTCCCTTCCTTCCTTTCTCTTTTTTTAAACAGTGTGGTTAAGTAGCTCAGATTATCCTGGAACTGACTATATAAACACATGCTGCCCTGAACTTGCAAATCCTCCTGTCTCCACCTCCCAGGAGCAGTATGTGTGCACCACCCTACCCTATTCTCTCAAACGCTCGTCTTTTTTTTTTCTCATAAGCAATTAAAACCACATTTTCTCCAAGAACTGCTTTAGCAGCATCTTATATGTATTTTTGTTAGTCTTCAGAGACGGAATATGCTGCTATCTCTTCATTGGGATCAAACTGTTTGGGCTGTTTTGCCAAACTGTTTGCCAAAGCTATTTTAACAATGTGCTCTTAGCACCCATCAGTAGTCCCCCATGTACCTCAGACTATCATTCTCAAAGGCACAGGCAAGAAGCCTTCATAGTATATGCAGGAGCTACAGTAGCAGTTTTCATAGATTTGTTTAAATGCCTGAAAGCCCAGCCACAGGGATAGAACTACTAAGGCTCTCCACTAGGGCAATGGTACTAAAGCTTGGAAGTGGGACCCCTGCCAGGACCCTAAGAACAGTAGGGTCTCCAGCAGCATACAAATAGGAAAGCTGCAGTCACTTTCAAGGAACTCCAGTCCAAGAAAACTGTCATATAAGCAGAACCCAGCAAAACCTGGAGACTGGTTTGCCTAAGGCCTATGGGGACCCATCTCCTGGTCTAATGTGTCCAGGAAGCAGCATAAGCAAGTAAAGTATTATTATTTGATTTTTAAGATTTAATATCTACTCTACTGGATTTGGACTTGCTTTGTGCAAGTTACTCCTCCTCATGGATTCCTAGCCTTAAGAATGTTCACCCTATGACTGGTCCATCTTCTCTCCTAGGAGTAACTTGTTTTGATTTTAAAGGAACCAGAGCTAGAGACTATTGGGATAGAATGACTATGTTACAAGGACAAGTTTTGATTGGCCAGGGGCAGAATGCTATGATATTTGGATACAGTTAGTCCTCCTCCCACTCTCCACACTCATATTGAGGCTTAATTCCTCAATGCTGAGCATCCAGAGGTATATACCTGGTAGATGTTTGGGTCATGGGGGTGTCACCTTTTAAGAGTAGGTACTAAGTCTGTTGGAAATGACTTAGCTATTGCTACAGCAGGTTGACACAAAGCTAAAGCTTTTGTGGCTTTCCTGAGCCTACTTGCCCTTCTATTTTTCTGCCTGCTGTGGAGCAGCATGAGGCCCTAGGGGGAAAGTCATGCAGACTCCAAAATGTGAGCTAAACAAGTCTCTTTAAAATAAATAAATAAATAAATAAAGTATCCAATCTCCTGTATTTGGTTAGCAACAGACTAATCATACTCAAAGCAAGCTCATTTCTGACAAGGTACTTGTCCTGAATGTACTTTCACAGTTTCTTATACTGATTAGCCCCTTGTTTTGTTAAATGTTGAGTGACTCCTAAAACATTCAAGAAAACATTGAAGAAATTGCTGGTAATGGGCAAAGGACTTTCACTAAATATAAGCTGATCCTATTTATTACTAGTTGATTAAATATGATAATGTTTTACTCCTATGTAAGTGATTCGGTTATCAGTTTTACTTTTTGAAACTGATTCAGAAATTTTGAGTGATTAATAGATTGAGTTTTTTTCCTCATTTTAAATGAAGGCAATAGATTTCCAGTAGGCATCTTTAGACACAACATGTCATTTTGGGGAATAGCTTATTGGTAAATGCCTGTTTAGTGTCTATAAACAGAATCATCGTAGGTTTCTGCTTAGAATCAACTTTTACATATTTTAAACCACAGTAAATCTCTGAATAAAAATCACCAAGTCAAACTCCAGCCACTGGAACTTAAAAAGACATCATGTGGTTCGGGTAAATAGAAAAGAAAGTTCATCCTCAATTTAGGTGTCAAAATCATTTACAAAAATGTAATCTACTGGGGCTGGGGATGTGGCCTAGTGGCAAGGGTGTTTGCCTCGTATACATGAAGCCCTGAGTTCAACTCCCCAGCACCACATATACAGAAAATGGCCAGAAGTGGCGCTGTGGCTCAAGTGGCAGAGTGCTAGCCTTGAGCAAAAAGAAGCCAGGGACAGTGCTCAGGCCCTGAGTCCAAGCCCCAGAACTGCAAAAGAAAAAAAAAAAAAAAAAAAAGGAAGAAAAAATGTTATCTGCTAAGTCAATTATAGATATTTTAATTTGTTAAGTCAAAAAATATACATAGCATATATTTTGAAATCATAGGCTTTATGTAATTTTACATTTAGTTCACTAAAAATCTTTACAGTACTTTTTGTTATGGCAGAAATAAAAGGGAATAATTCATATCTCAACTTTTTAATGTCTTTTAACAAATAATATGACAAATTATTCTTTTTTAAAAAATACAAATCAACTGATTAAAAACATTTATGTCCTAAATTCAAGCCATCTTTGCCCCAGTTGGGGTGGGGGGAACACAAATACACGGATTCCATATTTTAGTATTTTGTGATCTTTAAAATTAATTATGATTATTGATATTAGTCCTATTTAATTTGCAACCGCTCCTGTATTTATTGAGCTGTCAAAAACAAGTTTTACACAGTGACAATTGTTTTTTGGTTTCTGAAAACAGGATCCTATTATATGTTTCCTAGTTCACAGCTGAATTCACAGCAGCTGTGAGGCTAAGAAATGTCAGCAACCAATTAGGCTGGCATAAACCTTTTCTAGCATGTAAAGTATAATTTGGTTACAAATGTAGAAGAGCCAAAATAAGCTACCCAGGAATACTAATAAAATTTCATTACAAGTATTTAAAAATCGAGAGTATTTAATACCTCACAAATTTAAAAAGAATAGTTTTACATTAGGACAAATAAAAAAATTCTTTTCAGATTCAAGCAGTTTTTTAAAGACTCAGCTGTTGCTGACATACCTAGGATTACAAACTCAATTTTTTTTGTTTCTAACTACCCTAATTATAGAGTTGAGATATGAGTAAACAAGTCTTTCTAAAAAGTGAACATTTTTATCAGTACCTAAGATCTTTCTATGAGATTTTTATTTTCACACTTTTAAGATATAAAAACTATAATAAAATTTGCAAAACCAAAACATGTAAGAATAACACAACCAAGCCAAGCATGATAGATCAAGTTTATAATCCCAACCATTGGGAAGGCTGAGACAGGAGGATTGAGACTGAGGTCATCTTGGACTATACAAAGAGTTATAGGCCAGCTTGGGTTATATAGAGATTCTACTCAAAACATTGCAAAAAAAGAAAGGAGGGAGGAAGCTAAGGAGGGAGGGAGGGAAGGAGGGAAGGAAGGATAAAACCAAAATAAGTCTAAATCTTTGGCACTTGTTATGATCTCCTAGTTTCAATTTAAGCTTAATAATATGGAAAAAAGCAGGCACCAGGGGCTCACATCAATAATCCTAGCTATTCAGGAAGCTGAGATGTAAAAATTTTGGTGTGGAGCCAGGCTAGGCCAACAAATCCAAAAGATTCTTATCTCCTATCAACCAGCTAAAAGCAAGAACTGGAGGTATGGTTCAAGTCATAAAGAGTTCCAACTGTGAGCAAAAAAGCCAAGGCAGAGCTTAAGACTAAATTCGAGTCTTAGCTAGCACAAATACAGACACAAAATTGATTTATATGTGTGTGTTTAAGTCATTGGTGATTGATGTATGCCCACATAATGAAAAAAACGCCACTAACATAGCAATAACTGTAAGGTTCTCAAGTGAACCTATTTTGTTGTTTTGTGTTGGTAATGGGGCTTGAACACGGTCTTGTGGTTTCATTCAGCTTTTTCGTCTAAGGCTGGTACTCTACCACTTAAGCAATGCTTCAAGTTTTAACTTTCTGCTGGTTAACTGGAAACAAGATGCTCTGGGATTTTTCTGTGTGGGCTCACATTGAACCATGACCATCAGATCTCAGCCTCTGGAGTAGCTAGGATTATAGTCCTGAGCCTCTAAAGTACAGCTAATGCATTTTTTTAAGCCTTTAGTAATTCCTTCAATTTTCAACCAGAAAACAACTTCAAAATTTGAAAGGATTTTTGCAGAGACTTAAACATAACCTAGTTATATCCTTTTGTACCTATCATGGAGGGATTATGAAGAACAGAACATATAAATTGCTAATCTAAGAACAAAAAAGTGTGTTTTTCTCTTTACTATCTCTTTTATTTACTTATTTTTTTGGTGGTACTGAGGCAAATACTTAGCATTTGCTAGGAGGCACTCTACCACTAGAACCACACAATCAGCCACAAAAGTAAATTTTATTATAAAATCCGGTAAGTTTATAACTACACATTCAGACCAAGTGCCTGGCCTAACAACTTTGTTTCTAGAAGGTATGTAGAATATACATGCTTACTAAACAGAGATCTGAAAAGTCAGTTCCTATCAGAAGACAATCCTGATAAGTCACCATAAAACACAATGACCTCAGACTTCTGCCACTTTATATCATGCGATTAAAAACTGGCTTAACTCAGTATGTTGTCCCCCTTTGGGTTATTTTTGTTTGTTTGAGACTAGGTATTTCTATGTTACCCACAGTTTCTATAGTGTACCACCATGCCTGGCTTCTCACTTTTCTTAAACAATTAAATACTACATAAACCAATGGCTCTAATGGATTATGTATGTAAGAACCAAGTGTCAGCTTAAGGTGCAAATTCAAAAACTTGAGTTCATCTTTTCAAGTAGTCACAACAAAACATGTTAGTTTTGGTCTTAAAAAAGCTATTTCAGGACTGTCTTTTAAAAATATATAATTCCTTTGTACATGTCACTAAAAAGATTTCTAAAGGGGTGCTCCTACAGGACCATGCTAACAACCCCACCTCTACCTCTACCATCCCTTTGTTGTCTAGAGACTAAACCTTAAGCCTTTGTTAATAAATTAGTGCTCTACCACTTGAGCTTCACCCTCAGTGAATCCACATCTTCAAAACAGGTCATTATAATGATCTTATATCTTAATTGTAACTGGGGGAAAGTTGGAAAAAGATTATGAAAGACTACTTAGGGAAAACTACATAAGATACTACAAAAGCTGTTATTTAAACAAAGAAAGGTTTTAGATTCAAAAATTCATATGAAATAATAGAAGACCCTGAATAGCAGATACAATCCTTAGCAGGAAGAAGAGTACTGGAGGAATATCAACACTAAGCTTTAAACTCTATTTCAAAGCCATACTAATAAGAGCAGCTAAGTACTGGCACAAGAATAAACCTGAGGACCAATGGAATAGAAAATCCAGAAATTAACCTAGAGGTCTATAGCCACCTAATATTTGATAAGGGAGACCTAATATTTGATAAGGGAGCCAAAAACCACAGGTTGGAAACAACAATTGGTGCTGGCAGAATTGGCTATCCACGTGCAGAAAACTGAAGTTAGATCCTTATATATCACCTTGCACCAGAATCAATTCCAAATGGATCGAAGACCTCAATGTAAGACCAGATACCCTGAAAATATTACAGGAAGAGATGGGGGAAACAAACACTAGGGCTCCTTGGCACAGGTCAAAACTTCTTATGTAAAGATCAGAATCACAACAAATCAAAGAAAGACTAGATCGATGGGATAGCATAAAAGTGGAGAGTTTCTCCATGGCAAAGGACATAGCAAGGAAGATAAATAGAAAGCCTACAGAATGGGAGAAAACTTTTACTAGCTTTGCATCAAACAAGAGCCTCATATCTAAAATATAATGAGAGCTCAAAAAATTACACCCACCCTCCCCCCCAAAAAACCCTCAAAGAAATAACCCCAATTATAACTGGGCTAAAGACTTAAAGAGACTTCACTAAAGAAGAAATAATGGCCAATAGACACATGAAGAAGTGTTTAACGTATCTGTCCATAGAAGAAATGCAAATCAAAACGACATTGAGATTCACCTCACCCCAATCAGAATGGCCATTATCAAGAAAACTAACAGTAACATGCTGGCAGGAATGTGGCCAAAAGAGAATGCTACTACCCTGCTAGTAGGAATGTAAACTTGTTCAACCACTCTGGAAAGCCGTATGGAGGCTCTTCAAAAGACTGAAAGTAGAGCTTCCCTATGGCCCAGCAATCCCAATCCTGGGCATTTATCCAAATGACTACACCAGGCTATACTATAGCCACCAGCACAACCATGTTTACTGCAGCATTGTTTACCAAAGCTAAGATTTGGAATCAACCCAGATGCCCCTCAGTGGACAAATGGATCAAGAAAATGTGACACACACACATACACACACAACTGAAATCTGGGCTTCCATCAGAAAGAATGAAATTGCCCCATTTGTAAGGAAATGGAAAAACTTGGGGAAAAAAAGTGTGCTAAGCAAAGTAAGCCAGACCCAAAAAAACATAGGCTTCATGGTTTCCCTCATTTGTAATAATTAGAATGTGCATATAAATATACAAGTAAACGCAATGGATAGTAAAAGACATATAATTACATTTGGACATGATTAAATAGCACTCTAAACATTCACACAGTGAGACCAAAGGATACTCTTAGATCACAAGGTCTGAAGTTATGTTCATATGATCACATAAAATGATGCTTATCAAAATGAACTCTAACAAATGGAAATGAGGTTTTTTACTGTACTGTTTGCAACTCTTTTTTGTTTTATTTTTTTCCCCTTTTGTCACTGTTTTTTATTATTTCTGTACCTTTTGTGTATAAGTTTATCTGATTTGAGGAGAGGAAAAGGAAGCACAGAAATAGTGGGACAAAGAGTAAATCAATTCACCAATGATACTCACTGGACACTATGTTGAAAATGAACTATATATATGGCGGGAGGGATGTCGGTGGGGAAAAACTAGGAGAGAATGAGGGAGGGGTAACACTGTTCAAAGAAAATGTACTCATTACCCGATTTATGTAACTGTAACCCATTTGTACATCACTTTTACAACAAATTTTTTAAAAATTAAAATGAAAGGCTTTATTAACTACACAGTTAACAGTTATACATCATGGCTTTGCCAACTACTTCAAGGTAATTTATACTTTGTATTCTAATATCAACTCTGTTCCTAGATGTCACAGACTAGTAAAAGAGAACAGAGAGGAATCTGGCGATTTGTCAGAGATCATACAGCAGAGATGAGTAGCAGATCCAGCACAAATCAGGCTCTCAAACTAATACCCAGGTTTTGTTAGCTAATCTAAGCAGTGATCAAAAGAATACTTACAGAGGACTATATAAGAATTACACCTTCAATACACCTTCAATTACACCTTTGATGGAACAAGGAGCCATTAGAGGAGGACATAAATAATGTTTCAGCTGACACTGGTAACAGTGCTGTTGCTGTTTAATAAAGCCTTGGGGAATGTGACTTTGCCAAACATAGAGATCTTTCTGTTTTGGCTTAATCATACTTCAGATGTTACTGTTTATGATTAAATTTAAAATCTTTGGCATTTTCTTAGACTTTAAACATAAAGCTGGAATTCTGAAACTAGAGAAGGGAAGGATACAGCTTAGATGTTCATGAAGAAAATAACACTTGAAAAATGGGACTAATTTTATTCAGATTACACACAAATACAAGTTTTTACTCTTACCTCATCCTGAGTCCACTGTTTTGAAAGGAATATACAAACTTAATACTATTCAATTCCTCTAGAGTAAGAGGGAAACTTTAGATCTCATAGAGTTTTTTTTAGTGATAACTGAACTATACTGTATACTGACAATGTGGGTTAAAATATCAGTTAGAAGAGCTCATTGTACAGCTCTTTAAAGTTCCATTCTGTGTTTGTATAAGATAATAGTGAAAGATCTATGAAACCATTAAATCGTAGCTTCCTGGTACTATTTTCATATCTGGTGGTTGGGAGAAGAGGAAAAGTTTTAAATATTCAAAAACTGCCCAAAAAAACTATAATTATGTGCTATATGACTGATTCTAAGAGAAGTAGTGAAAACCCACAAGTAGCAGTAAGAATTCACTTCATAAGGTTTATTAACAAAATTCCTTATGTAAGGCTTATTGGCTAAATAAATCTCAAACCTTACAAACTTTAATTAAAAGATTTTCATATACATTTATTTTTGTGTAACAGAATATTCAAATATATTACTTGTTACGTAAAAGACTTGTTATTTAGAATACCAGTGTTTTACATTGCTGTTTTTAAAGCAATTGTTCTAAATTGTTCTACTGAATATATCAAGCAATGCTATCTAACTGTTCCCCCTAGATTAAATTTTAAGGTACTCAAAAGGGAATTACACATGAGCATAATAGGGCTATTCTATTTCCTAGTTTCTTTACGTGCAATGTTCAGTCAGGTAGGTAAATTTGTAAAGACAGAAGGTTAGGATTAATGGATGCCATAGGCTATCCCTGTAGAGAGGTACATATTCACACATATCTATACTACTACACAGACAAACATTTTCTTCAAGTGAAAGCAGGTTAGTTCTAATAAACAAAAAAAAATTGAATTGTCTACTGAAGGAGAAATAAGTGGCTGGGGAATGGGCAAACACAGGCATGAGACTTTTCAATATTGCCTTTTAGTACATAATTGCTAAGCATGGCATGGGGTTTTTATTAGTATTCAAAGCAGGTTATTAAATTTAAAAATTAAAGCACATTTTGAGCAAGAACATACCTTGTTATGTAATTCTTGGTGTCTGGAAATAAACTATACAAATCATTTTTTAGAATGTCAAAACTTAGCTAAGTGCTGGTAGCTCACACCTGTAATCCTAGCTACTCAAGAGGTTGAAATCTGAGGATCCTGCTTCGAGGCCAGTCAGGGCAGTAATGTTTGTGAGACTCTTATCGCCAATCAACCACAAAAAGACAGAAATGGAGCTGTGGCTCAAATGGCAGAGTGCTAACTAAGCCTTGAGTACAAAAGCTCAACAACAGCACCCAGCCCCAGAGTTCAAGCCCCAGGACTGGCTATTAAAAAAAAAAAACAACTCAAAACTTGAACAGAGCAGTAAAAGAATAGTGCTATTAGTTCTTAATTAATGGTTCAAATAGTTAATAATTGGAAAGTATGTAGAGAAGAGAAAAGAGCAATGGAGGAGCAAGGGTCATTGGAATACACTGGAAAAGTGTAGGAATGTGTACAAATAAAATCTAGCTGTAAAATGTTAGTTAATAATAAACAAAACAGAAACAAAAACCTGAAAGAAAAGTAAAGGGAAGAAGGGGAAGACCTTTGTAGAGACCCACTGCTAGGCATTAGAGATACATTAGAACTTGATTGAGTCTAACCAGAAAGATAACAATCTCATGATCATTTTGACAGAATACTGAGATTCCAAGTGTAGGAATCAACGAAGAATGGAATACTGAACAAAAGCCAAAATGAAAAACAGCAGTTAGCTAAATAGAGTGTTCTAAGAAAGAAGTCTGGACTAAGTAACAAAGTACTACTAGTAGTCATTCGTATCAAAGTGGTCCCTTCTTTTCTGTCAATTCTGTGAGAATTGTTTTTGCCAGGTCTTGGCCCTACCTAATCACTGTATTTTAGTTACATCTTATTCCTGTTACACTTTAATTTAAAAAATCCTGAATTTTAGTTACTGCCTGTTCCTGTTAAGCTACATCCTGTTGTAGATTGTGAACCTGAGTTTGGCCAATCTGAGCAGAGTGGCTGGGAATAAAACCTGCTCCTTCTGCTTGCCTGCTGCAGGCGTACCCTTCCTCAGAAGTTAACTCTTGCCTAATCTTTGGTGTTCTTACTCCTAACACCGCCCCCCCCATCATCTTCAGATATCTCTAACAAGAAGCAGGTCAGACTGTTTAGGATTATCGAGGAACGGTAATTCACCAAGGTTAGAGAGCCTTGAAAATGTTGCTTCGGCACAAATATATAAGTTATAGTAAGAGAGGAAGAAAAAGTATATGAGAAAGTACTTAAACAGTTACAAGATATTTAGGTGGAAATCTCAGTAATTTATTCCATAGACAAACAATACAAGCCTCTACAGCCACCTTACTCTAATTACTTCAGGGAAATGAGATATTTCAATTCTAAGGGAAAGAAGAAAGGATCACTTGTAAGCAGTAAGAAGAAAAGGCCTGATGGATAACAAGAAAATAAGTTCAATTTGTAATTTTACTTGTAAGCAGTAAGAAGAAACCGTTTGATGGATAACAAGAAAATATTTCAATCTGTTTTGTGTTCGGGGGTGTTTTGTTTTGTTTTTTTTTTTTGCAATGCTGGAGTTTGGATTCAGGGCCTCACACTAAGACAAGCAATTCTAACAAAGAATCACACTCTCAGTCGTTTTATATACTGGGTATTTTAGGCTTCCTATTGTAGCTGTGATGACAGGTGTGTATACCACCATACCCAGCTTCTACTGAGAAGGAGTCTCACAGATTTTTGTACCAAGTCTGGCCTATAATGTGGTCATCTGATCTCAGTAGCCCATGTAACCAAGGATGACGGTATTGCCACTTTGCTATGGGTGGAGGAGCCTTGATAACTTCCACTTGGGCTAGCCTCCCAATCTCATTCTCCCCAAGTACTAGTATTTCAGATGTGAATCCAGTCATAACTTATAGAATCCTAAGGACTATGTTTAAAAGCACAGTATCACTTTTAATAAAACTGCAACACAAATAGAAAATAAAGAAAATGTCTTTATTATCATTTACAGTCAACTTCCATTATAAGCTATTGAAGTGCCAGACTTTGAAGTCAGGCCCCACTTTACCACGCGAACCGCACTTTACCATGTGAACCTGAGATAAGCAGGCCCTGTGAGCAGACCCAGGGCAAGCTTATTAGGGCCCAGTGGTTCAAGAACTCTAACAGCTGGGAATGCTTAACTCTAACCACTGCTAGAATGCCTGGAACCCTATGCCTTGAGCCCTGAGCCAATCAGATTTGTACCTGTGTCCTAATCTTGCTTGCTTGAACACCTGATTGCTGTAACTTTGTTTTTGCCTTTATAAGCCCTGTGCAATCACAGCTCGGGGCTTCCTCCTAACCTCCGCTGTGTCGGTGGGTAGGACGAGGCCCGAGTTGCAGCTCGCTTGAATAAAGCCTTGCCTTGCTTTTGCATTTCGGAACATCTGAGTCTAGGTGGCCTTCTTGGTGGTCGTCTCGCGACTTGGCACAACACTCATTACTAAGGAAGTAAAAACACAACCCATATATAATCCCAAAAGAACAAATTTTTGTTGTTGTTCGTTCGTTTTGTGGCCAGTCCTAGGGCTTAGACTCAGGCCCGAGCACTCTTCCTGGCTTCATTTTGCTCAAGGCAAGCACTGTTCCACTTGAGCCACAGCGCCACTTTTGGCCTTTTCTATATATGTGGTGCTAAGGAATCGAACCCAGGGCTTCAAGTATAGAGGCAAGCACTCTTGCACTAGGCCATATTCCTAGCCCAAGGGCAAACTTAATAAAGATCACAGCAGAGGCCTGATGGCTCAGGTCTGTAATCCTAACTCCTCAGGAGGCTGATATATGAGGATGGAAGTTTGAACACAGCTTGGCAGGAAAGTTCTCGAGACACTATCTCCAATTAACCAGAATTAAAACTAGACTGACGGTATGGTTTAAGTGGCAGAGGGTAGCCTAGCAGGAAAACAAAAACAGAGTGAAAGGCCCCGAATTCAAGCCTTGTACTCACTTATGCAAGCACTGTATATATGTTTGCAGGAGTACACACAAACACAACACAACCACTAAATCTAGAGGTCCTCAAATTGGTAATTACATAAGCAGACTCCTAGCAAGTTACTGTAATCTAACATTTTCCCAGAAATACTGCTTGCTCAACTAACGAGAAGCATACTTTTATATGATAACGTATCTTCCTTGCCTAAAGTCTTGTGAGCAGAAGGGCTTAAACTTAGGCAATGGCAAAAACGATTGGAGAAGACAAAAGAATTACTTTTTTTTGGTATTTGTTTTTTCTTGTAGTGCTGGAAATAAAACCCAGGAGCATTCTATGCTAGGGTAAGGTAAGCTCTTTATTAATGAGCTACATCTCCAGCACTAGAATTCCTTTCACAAAAGAGATTTGAGAGACATACACAACACATATTGAGTACAAAAGCTATTTGATGAAAGGACACATAATGGTCATTAGCAAATACTACCTGGATTAATTAAAGAACACCCTACAACAAATTATGTCCCACAAAAAAAGGGAGCATTACATAATAAATTATTTTACTTCCAAAGCCTGAACAAGCCATAGTACATGAAGAACTAAAGAAAGAACACAGGACTTTGGCGGGGGGGGGGGGGGGGGGGGGGAGGCCACATTAGGCCAGGCATTGATTGGTGGGTCATACCAGTAATCCTAGCTACTCACAAGGCTGAGATCTGAGGATCCCAGTGTGAAGCCAGCCTGGATGGAAAAGTCAATGAGTTTCTTATCTTCAATTAGCCCATCAAAAAGCCAGAAGTAGAGCTGTGGCTCTAGCTGTAGAGCATTAGTCTTGACAGAAAAAGCCAAGCAATAGTGAGAGGTCCTAAATTCAATACAAGTGTTGGCACAAAAACAAAAAAGTAAAAATGAATCATATCAAACACATCAAAACCTCTTATATTGGCTAATCAACTCAACATGACAACAATTAGAGAACAAAATGTACTTTTAATTACATGGTTGATCTTCATTCTTAATATGTTATAAATTCTTATGACTAACTGGTCCATTATTTTTAGGTTTTGGGGGTAATGGAGATTGAATTCAGGGCCTTATGTATGCAAGGCAAGCACACAAGTCCCCAGTCTAAAAATGTGTTAGACTAACATCTCCTTCCTTTTAAAGTTCACAGCAAAATTAAGTGGCACATACAGAGATTTCTCTATCTCCACCCAGCAGTTTCCCTCACTATCACTATCTGGTATATTGGTTACAACTGATAAAGCTCCACTGACACATCATCATCACCCACGGTCCCTGGCTTACATTAGGGTTCACTCTTAGTGATATCTTCTCTAACTTTTGGCAAATGTATAATGACATGTGTCTTTATACTCAACAATATGTACATATAAAAATGTATATACAGAATTTTACTGCCTCCAAATTCTCTCAGCTCTGCCTATTCATCCCTCATCTGTCTTTTAAAATCCTAAAAATGCAAAGTGCAGAGTCTAACCACTGAAATGAAATTCAGAATCATAAGGATATACAAGGAAAAGGGGAAATGGGCCAAAACTAAGAGAAAAAGCAAAGGAGTGGAGCCACTTTGGAAGAAAGAGGGCATAGGGAAATTGCATCCAGGTCTGGGCATTGATAACCCAGGGCCTGGTACATGCTAAGCACATGCATTTAGCTACATTTTAGCTACACTTAGCTCCCAGCTCCATTTCAAGGATCAAACACTTCATCTCTTGAAGAACTAAAGCCAGATTCTTTAAGTACTATTTTTCCTTTCCATTCTGTTCCAGGAATTCTGAGTGTTGGCTCAGTCTTAAGACAAAAGTTGGTTTCAGTAAATTTGTGCTACATGTAAACATTTATTGGAAGTACCTCATACCTAAAACTTACTTTTAAGATATTGGTGGCAAAAAGCCTAAAGTAGATCTCTCTTTGATATGATATTCATGAATACAATTAGCCTGTCTATTCAGCACAAGTGATACATTGCCATATAACATCACTCCTCTTGCACTGTTCTGCATCTCATCTGCTTCTAATTATTGTTCACCTCTATACTGATGCAATCTCACCCAACCTACTCTATTTTCAGTACTACTCTCCCTCTAATCTATCACTAATCACTGGCTAACTCCTATTACTCCTTTTAGGAGATTAAATTCTACAGTGGTTTCCAGGTGTCCTAGAATTAATTCCAAGATCATTACCATCGTTTCCAAATCTTAACCAGGTACCCAAGATTATCCTTCTCCCCCTATTTTCCGTATCTGTCACTTTCTCAACTTTTCTGAATGACCTTCATCTGACAGTCCTTTATTTACAGCTCAGGAACTTCCAAGTCAGGCCACAAACTCAAGTGCCACACCTACCCCCTCAAGGCAACTGATGTACCGGTGATGTTCCTCCCTATTTATACTTCATGTTCCATAATAAGTCTTGTTAGGCTGGGAATATGGGCTAGGGGTCGAGTGCCTCAGCACCACATAAACAGAAAAAGCTGGAAGTGGCACTGTGGCTCAAGTGGCAGAGTGCTAGCCTTGAACAAAAGGAAGCCAGGGACAGTGCTCAGGCCCTGAGTCCAAGCCCAAGGACTGGCAAATAAATAAGATTTAAGAAGTCTTGTTAGGTCAATCCACTAGGAGATGCTATTTTTTTCTACAATAATGGATCACAAGGCTGGGTCACATTCCCATCTGTATAAAGTTAAGTTTCTCTTCTATAAAATAGGGAAAATACTGTCTACCTTATAGGGTGTCATGAAAATCAATACATTATGCATTATTTACAGTTAACAAAGCGACTAGCTTATAAGGAGCACACATTTTAAGTTTCTTCAGGTATCAAGAGTAATAACAACTGGCTGGTAATGGTGGCTCACACCTGTAATCCTAACTACTCAGAACCTAACTCAGAGGGATCACAGTTCAAAGCCAGACAGGAGAAAGAGTTCGTTAGACCCATATCTCAACTAACAATTGGGTGTGGTAGTATTCCCCTGTCACCTCAACTAGGAAAAAAGCTAAAATTAGGAGAACCAAAGTTCCAAGACATTCTGAGCAAAAACAATTCATCAGCCCACAACTCAAAGAAGCTGGGGGTGTGGTAATTTATGCTTATCACTCCAGCTAGACAGAACACAAAAAGGAAGGCTGTAGTCCAGGCTAGCCAAGGAAAAAAGTTGATCCTATTCAAAAATAACCAAAGCAAACAGGACTGGAGGCTTAAGCAGTGGAGTGCCTACACAACAACCAGGAGACCTTAGTTCAAAATCTTAGTGCTGCCCACCCCAAAGTAAATGACTCTTAAAGAAACCGAAGTCAAATAGCACTATGAAATACAGACACTATGCCAGTAAGAATGAATATATAATTGCTGGTCAAGAATTATGATAATTCAGGAAACTGTCGAGAGAGAGAGAGAGAGAGAGAGATACAAAGACAGACACAGAGAATCTCCTAATCCTCTCCCTTTAAAGAACCTTACCTAGGTGAAATCTATGACTAGAGAAAATGGTCTGTGTCTTCAATCCTATCAGCAATTTTCCACACACATATATCCCTTTCCCTATTTAAGTAGACACAGATTTAACTTTTGAATTATGCTAGTTAAAAAAACTGACACAAAGAAACAATGACACACAGCCTTTCCCTAGAAATCTATTAGAAGAATCAAGTGGCTAGACAATGAATACAGACTCCTGACTTTCTGTGGTACTACTTGAAGTAACAAGTGAATGGCTACCAAAAAGAGCTTTTCAAAAAGCCTTGGATTCATGAATGTTGACCCTTATAACTGAAAAATGTCACAATAATCTGATTTTGCCAGTTTGGCAAATTTAAGCAAGCGATGTATAAACTTGTAGTTCTCTGGGCTTTTTCTGCAGTAGTAGAGAATTTTATTACAGGGACTTAGGTGTCTCAAAAAGAGAATAGGTATATACAAGCATGCCAACAACTGAAAACGTCTGATAACACTTAGGAGAAAAAGGTAAGAGCGGAAGGGTTTAGGCTTTAACCCAGGCTCTGCCTCTATGAACAATGTAATCTTGGCCAATAATCCAACCTCAGATTCTGCACCTGTAAAATGATGGATCTGCTAACTTTCTGTCATGTTTACTTTGTAAGGTTTCTGTGAGGATCCAATCTGAAAATGTTTAGAAGCACCTGGAAAACCATGCTAAACAAAGATGGGATCATTCATAATCATCCCAATCTCCAATCACAATGCAAAAAGAAATTATTAATCCACAAATTCTCCCATTTATCCTACTCTTATATTAGTCACGAAATTGCAACTGAAGAGTAAGTGTAATACATGTGACTCATTTTTATTACCTAAATTTGAAGTCTACTCTTCAGACGCCTATATGACAACATGTAAAAAACGAACTAGTAGAATAAAAATGTGGCAAAGTATGCAAAGAACTAGGCCATTTAAAATCTTTGCTGAAGATTACCTTTCTTAAACTCCAAAATTTCTGATGGGTCTTTTGAAATCTTCCATTTCTTCTAGTTTTCAAACGCTTTAATTATGCTCATCCACACCCCCAGGTTCAATTACGAAAACAATTTTAGGCATGGTGACATTCCAGCAATTATACTGTATCAGGGATCATTACAACATGGCTCTATAATACTGCTCTGTGGTGCCTTTCCCATGAGTGAGAAGCAATTTCCTACATCTTTATCAGATGGTAGAAAACTGCTTATGGTTCTGAACAGAAGAATTTCTCTTTTCTACACTACATAAGGCCAAGTTCCTGGACACTACTGCCAAGCTAAATAAATCTAGACAGATTACTTATAATGACTTGGGACTCCATTTCTACATTTATAAAAATGAGAAATAGATCATCAAAAAGGATTTGTTTTCCTGGCTGAAATAGTTAAGATTCCCTTCGTAAGATCACATATGTTAATACTGTGACTAAAAGATCCCAAAGACCAATGCCCTATTAGTGATAGCTTTCAAATACTCAATATTTACTGTCCCTCTTTCAGTCCCGAAAGGATAATCACAGCTAGCACACACTGGTAAAAAATGTTTTCACAGTGAAGATTTTTAAATAGAATCCCAATAAAAGCTATCAAGCCACATAACTCTTAAGATTGCAGTCTTAGTCACTGGGTTCTAAATTGAACCTAAATCAGAAGGATGGAAGCAAAACATGGGAGAAAATATATCTAAGTGACCATTTCCAAAACCAGTCCAATTTTATACCACCTTATCTCTTGTGACTGTATATAATCTACAGAGTTCAAATTAAGCTCCTCCTACTTCTAACCTTAAAACACTAGGAGAAAAACTAGACTGGCTTTAACAGATCATTTCAATTTAACCATTTAGGGTGATCTTGAACTAAGAGGCCATAAGACTAAGGGTCCACAGTAGGAAGACGAATGATTGTACACAAAAGTGTCACTATCTGGTAAGAGTTCTTATGAGTGGCTAGTTAAAATGTTTAAAACCAAAAATTCAATAGTGAGTAATTCTCAACTGCTAGGTACATGGTCGATGGGAGAAAGAATAAGTTAATTCAAGGAATGTAAAAGCCCATTAAATATTTTATTCATATAAAATAATCTGTTTGAGACACAATACAGTCATCTGTCATTTCACCATCGCATTTTCTAGACCATACACTCTCCCAGTACAATGTGAAAATATATAAAGATTTATATACCCAAAATGGATGACTAAGGAATTCAGAAGCCAACTGTTCATCTGGTTTTAATAATCAGTGTGGACTGAGATTAGTATTTTTGCAGGGTCTTGAAAAGAAGAAGCCTGTTTTGCTACATCCTTCTGTTTTTGGAATGTGTGTGCCAGTGCTGAGACTTGAACTCAGGCAGGGCTTGGTGTTCTGGCTTCGTTTCTTCCCCTGATTGGTGTTCCATCAGTTGAGCCACACCCCCACTTCTGGCTTTTTGGAAATTAAAAGTGTCACAGATTTTACTCCAAAAAACAGTCATCAGATCTCAGCCTTCTGACTGGCTGGAATTACGGGCAGAGCCACCAGCATTCAGCCTTAAAACATATTTTTATTAATATGTGAGCATCAACGGTTGGGGGAAAACCTGAAAGGGGCAAAGCAAACATCAAGTCACCAGTTATCAGCAATCTAAAGTGGCCTTGCTTTTACCTTTCTCAAGACACTCCATACTGTTCAGTAAGCTACAAAGTTTTTCTTGCAATTACAACTAGTGTTTCATCCAATACAAATCTGTTACAGAAATGCAAGGAAGCAAAACAGCTTCTTTAAGGGGGGATGGGACAAGACAAGAAAAACTTGGGGGAGTTTTTCTAGACAGTCCATTTCAACTATGAAAGGCTAAAATCCAATGCAATTATTCCTTTAAGTTACTACTTTTGCCTTTCAACAACTTCATTTAGAATCTAAGCTACTTAATTACATACACTTGTAGTGTAATGGAATGACTCCCATTATTTCTTATAAGCAACTACTTCTGAAATGCAATTTCAGACCCATAGATCTTGTATGTTTGGTAATTCTATGATGAGCTAAAAAGTACAGACTGAATGAATATTAGAAGCCTGTGTGAGAAGCAAAAAAAAATTACTTCAAGTCGAATACATTTAAATAAAAGTGGCTCAGAAAAAATTTTTAAATATACTCTTTTTGAATGCGGTTTTTAAGATTTTAGCTAAAGTCTAAAATCATAAAAGCTTATAAGATTGCAAGGAACTTACATTTTATTGTACCTCATGTTGTAAAAATCTAATTTTTGTTGGTACATAGGGAGCCTATAGGCTTAAAAATAAAATGGCATTAAGAGAACTCTTGCAAGACAGTAGTCTGAAGAGAAAGCACAAAAGGAACTCCAAGTAAAAAGACATTCCTCTTTCCACTAGTCTTACTGGTAACTTCTAAAGCTCTAGGTGGAATAATTTATCTTTTCATATACAAGATGCTGCTTCCAGCTGTTACCATGAATTATCTCAACTACAATGAAGATAAAAAGCATTTCATATAGGAAAAAAATCTTCTATATCATCGATAACATGGAGCTGCACATGTCAAATCAACTGATATAATGTGGCCAAACTTGGTAGAAACCAAGAGGGTGCGGATGTCAAGATACCCCTGTTATGTTACTAACTAGCCTAAAGGAAGAATAAGTCATAAATTTCCAAATCTGAGTCTTAAACCCTATGTATTCTATGTATTACAGACCTTTATTAGACTGGGGGAAAAATAACTGTACTCCCTCAGTGCATTTTCTCCTTTACAATAAAAATGACTTCCCCATCCCCAAGCTAGTGACATAAATCATTTTCCCCAGGAGGAACCTACAGAAATATACATACGAGGCTCTTAAAAAAAAAAAAAAAGGGCGTCTTCTCGCCTTCCACTTTTCTCAGTTACCTCCCCAGAATGTGTGAAAATATCAACATCCGGTGGCGGCCCCCGCCCTCCGTAGTGGCTCGCGTGGACGGCTCGCCTCTCCCCCTTCCCATTCAAGAGTCATCACCTTGGAGAGGCTCGGCCGATGTCCCCCCCCCCCCCCCGCCCAGGGGCTCCCCACCCCTATTCACGGCTGAGCGCCGCCTTCTCCACATCCATCTCCCCAGGAAGGGATTCATAAAGATGAAATAAAAATAAAAAAAAAGCAAGCGGCAGCGTGCTACACGCAGCCCCGGAGGCCTGACACCCTCACCCCGCGCGGCTGCTCCCCGCGCCGGGCCTCGGCCGGGCCCAGGGCTCCCTCAACGCGGCACCCTCGCGGGGTCTCCACGTTCCAACCCCCGCCCCCGCCCCCACCCCAGCGGGGACCCGACGGGTACCAGGCCGCGGCCCGGAGGCGCGCGCGGCAGGGGAGGGGGGGGGATCAGCCCTAACGAAGCCCGTTCCCGGCCGGGCTGGCGTTTCCCCCCCACCCCGGGGGTGGAGGACGGAGGCCGCGGCCGGAGCGAGGGTTCCCCTCTCCACACACACACACCCCCGCCAGGTCCGGCCGCGACACCCGGGCCCCGTCCCCCCCCCCCTCCCGGCCTCCGCCGCGGCCCGGCCCCCCTCCCTCACCCCGCACCCCCCGCACTGCAGCGGCGCCGGGCGGACCCCACGCCGGCCGCGCTCGCACACACGCCACACACAAAAGCGCCGCGGACGCCGCCTTCCGCCCCCACGGCCCGCGGAGCCGTCAGCGCGGCGGCCGGCGGCCGCGTCCCCGCCGCTCGCAGCCGCACACGCGGGGCCCGGGCGGGCCGGGCGGGGCCGGCGGCGCGGCTCACCATCACTGCGCTTGATCTCCACGTAAATCCCGATCTGGATCTTGCCGAAGTTGGCCGCTGCCATCACCTCATCTGGAGCGGCGGCTGCGGGCCGGGGCAGGGGGACGGCAGGGCGGAAAAGGCGGGGAGGGGGCGGGGTGGGCGCGGGGAGGGGAGCGGTGGCCCGCGGCCGCGCCGGCCCGGGAGGCAGCGTGAACGCGAGCGGGGCGGCGAAGGAGAAGCAGCCGGGAAGCGGGCGGAGGCCCCGGGATCGGCGGGCGGGCGGGCGAGAGGACGAGCACTCGGGGCGTCGGGGTGAAGCGAGGGCCGGGGCCGTGAGGCGGCGCGGGGGAGAGTGGGAGGGCCCGCGCGCCGCCCGCCCGGGAGCCGACGCTGGGGAGACGGGCGCCGCGCGCCTGCGCAGACCACGGGGCCGGCGCCTTCCTCCGCGCCCGCCTCCTCCGGGCGGCCCCGCCCAGCTTGGCGGCCCGGCGGGTGGCGGGAGCGGAGCGAGCGCGCGCGCGCGCGCCCTGACCCCCGACGCGCGTTGGGTTCCAGCGCGCGCGCGCGCGGCCTGGAAGACGCGGGAAACGGCGCGGCGCGCCCTCGCGCTCCGGTCCTCCGTGACTCGGGGTGACTCGCGTGGTTTCTGGGCTTCCCGAGGGGGCGAATGCAGGGCCGGCCTTGGAGAGCACCGGCTCCCCGCCCTTTCGCCGCTTAGAGGAGGTGGTGGGCCCCGGGTTCCTCATCCAGTGATGTCAGAGGGAATGCATCGCCCTGGAGGGCGGAATGGAGACCCACCCCCCCCTCCACTTATCTTGGGGTTCACCCCCCCTCCGACGCCCCCGCGCCCCTCAGGGCGGGCCTGGTGTCCCGGGCAAGTATTGGTCCTGTAGGGCCAGCACCTGTGACTCAGGGACCGAGGTCCTGGACGTCAGGTGCCACCAGAAGGGATGCGCCTTCCCCGCAGTGACTTGACTGGTCCGACCACCTCAGCCACGTGGGGAGCAGGACTCCCCATCCCGGCAGGGCAGGATGTGTAGGGCACCGGGTAAAAACCTCCAGACCTGTGACCTGACCTGGTCGTAGGAGGGGCTTGAGAGGAAATAGATTTCATGACCCATTTTCCCTAGGCATTGTTAATCTCCTGTAAGGCTAAAAATAATTCCCAAGTGGGAAACTGAATATGCATGTCTTAAGATCATATGTGCGTGCCTGAAGTTTCCAGAGTTCCTCGTTTCAAATGGGTCCTTAAAAAAATAAAAATTGTTAGAAGACTGTCTCCATCTGTAACTTGAACTTGCTGATGATGGTCTACTTGTCCAAGAATAAAGCCTCTTAAATCCATGCTAAACTAGGCATGATTTCTATTAAAAAAAAAAAATTGGCTGGGCAATGTAATGCTTTTTCATTCTAGAAATGATCATTTCTGATACATCAGAACCTCTTTCAAAGTAAAGTTTGAACAAGGGGAGGGATTGTTGGCGTGTTTTATCTGAATTCTGAGATGCTGTGCTCATTTTTTCAAGTCTCTGTGACTAAGAAGGCATCTAGTTGCTTGCAAATTCTTTAACAAACGCAAAGAAATCGGGCTATACGGCTATTAAGTAATTGCTTCATAAAATATAATGTTATATTATGATTGCTGACATACACGTTACACCCTCTGGGTTATATAATTAAGAAGGCTTAACCTTTGATCCATATACAAAGGAATTTTTAAAATATGTACATCATCTCAATAAAAATGTATGAGACATCTACCAAACAAAATGAAAAACCTTTTCTGTGTAAATCATATCCAACAGGCCTAGGTATTTGATGTAGCCCAGCACATGTATTTAGTCATAACATGGATCATGAGCTTTGTATACGTGACCTTCTGAAGAGTATAACCATAAAATGTGCAGTGTTGCTGCATTTCCATCAACGTCCTGGTTAAAAGATTCTGATTCAAGCATAAACAAAAAAATATAAACTAACTAGAACTATTGTTACCAAGTACCCAGACTAAATAACTAATTGCCAAGGCATCTAATCCTATTAAAAACAACTGTTGCAGTTAGGATTATAGAGCCCACACTTTTATTAATTTTAACTTCTTAAACTGCTTGGTATCTTGGTTACGTCTTTGATCAACCTGGAATAAAAACTTCCATTCTCGAGTCACGAAGTGCTTGTGAGGACAAATGAAACAAAATAGAATAATACTTTGATACTTATAAACATAGTACAATTTTGTAAGTGATCTCAACCCAAAAACAAACAAAACACCTAGTACTTACCTCAAATCATTGAGAATTACTGCCAAACCACCTCAGGATAAAATTGGAGACCCTACCTGAAAAACAACTAAAGCAAAAAGGCTGTGGGGCCTAGCAGCCTAGCAAGTGCTAGGAGCTGAATTTAAGTCTTACCCCCAGAAACCAAATTAAAAAAATAGTACAAAAATAAGATGAAAAGCAATTTTAAAATCCTCTTTTGCCTATAAAATTCCATTTCTAGAAATAGCCACTAAGTATATTAATCCAGCAATTCTCAAACTTTACTGACCACAAGATTGTTGAAGATTATTGAACAGGTTCTAAGTCTTGCCACTAGAGGTTATCATTCTGTGGATCTAATTTGAAGTCTAGGAATACATACTTTAACGTACACATGGCATTAGAACTAGGCAAAGAATTATCACCATTATCTTTTTTATTAGTCAATACTCTACCATATCCTACCATTTCTTGTAGATGTATATATCTCTATTATGACAGGGATATGGCTTGTCCCCAAGTGCTTCATGTGTTAGAAGATTGGTCCTCAGTCTAGCAATATTGAGGTTGTAGAGACTCTGAGATTAGACCTAGTTTGGGGAGGCATATTAATACCCACCTCCAGAGAGTAATTTGGGTTTAATTTCACTAGATAGGTCTCTTGAGAGAGGGATATTATAAAACAGGGCCACCCCACCATGCTTGGCCCCTTCTGCATTGCTTTCCTTCTACTTTTCTGCCATGACCAATCAGAGGTTGGAAAATTCTTATTCAATCCAGCACCACGTTGTTTGAACTTTCTAGCCACCTGATTTGTATGTCAAAGTTAACCTCTTTTCTTTGTAAAGCAGCTTCAGTAATATTGTTATAGCAACACAAAACAGATTAAGATAATCTCTAACCAGATTATTGACCTAGACATACAGCTTTGTTTCTCACAAACTCTATTTTCTCCAAACTTCTCTAAATTCACAATAGCATTTTCTTTAATTTCCTAGACTTAGCTGTTTCCCTGCTTGCCCTTTTACCCATCAGTTCTGTGAATTCACACCCTAACTCAGATCCCCATAATCTAATTCCACCCACATTCTTGTCATCTACTCTAAAACAAATGGAACAAACAATATGTAATTAAATACTAATTGTATGTTACAGGCTTTAAGTAGAGATAGAAGAAAGTTAATGAGAACTAGAGTTGTCAGGGAACATTTTTGGTTTTAAATTCTTTTAAATTTTTTTTTAATGAGAAATGAAGTTCAGTTTCAGATGTCCTTATTCCTGTGGCTCCAACTGGACCATGAAAGATGACTGTAATCTAAATAATCCGAGAGCAGAAAAGAAAGCAAGCAAAGCAAGAAAAACCTGAAGCAGGGCATTTTTACGTGGTCATTTTGATGTGACCATTTTGATGCCAGCTAGGACTATTCAAAGTGTAATAACTAACATTTCCTTCTTAAGTAACATGTAAGCAGACATCCTTAATACATATTCCATCCCTAATGTTCCCTTCAAATATGGAAGGTTTCTATTTCTTATTCTAGTTACCTTCGTATTATCAAACCTTTAAGTTAGTGTATATTATTAAAGTCACTATTTTTTTCTCAGAAGTATAGGATATAAATACATGTGGACAGGTTTACGGAAGGGAAGTTAGAGAGACATATCTAATGAGGGATGTATGTATACATTGGAAACTAGCTGGAAAAATCTTTAGATTGGATATAATTACAACAGATCTTGGTAGCCCTGGAGAGATGCCTGCCCTTGATAGGGGCATCAGCAGGGAACACCTTGGAGAATAGGTATGAAGTCACAGGACAGGAGCAGTATGTGGTAGAAGGAGCAGAGTCTTTGAAGTACACCTGACCTGGTTTCCATTACCAGTTTTGCTGCTTGTTATGTGTGTGGCCTTGGGCAAGTCACTAAATTTTCTGAGTCTCAGTTTTCTCATCTATAAAATGGGACTTAAAAACTCTTGTCAGAATAGTAAAGGTCTTGGCATGAAGAAGATCTTTGAAAAGTAGTTGCTATAGTAATTTGGGAAATAATATTAGTAATTACCAAACTGGGTGCCAGTGGCTCATGCCTGTAATCCTAGCTACTCTTATCTCCAATGAACTTTGAACCTATTTTATTTTGTATTTGATTGTTTTTTGTCAGTTGTGGGACTTAAACACAGGGCACTGTCCCAGAGCAATTTTGTGTGTCCCTGAGCCATCAGTGCCTGCCTGTATTTTATCTTTTTGTTGGTTTGCCAGTACCCTAGGCTCTTGCTGGGCTTTTGTTATTTTCCTCACGGTTGGTGCTCTACTACTTGAGGCACGCCTCCTGTTTTGTTTTTTGCTTCCTACTATTTCGGGGGGGGGGGCTAGCCAATGTCATGGCTAAAGGGTAATAATGAATAAAGTGAATACAATTAAATGCAGAAAATAAAACACAAGTAAACCACCAGGTGATTTTTGAGACCCCATGTGGGTTTATAATTTTGAACTATATGGCATAATTATCAATGAAAAAAATCAATGGATCTGTGTGTTGTGTGGATTGGTCAATTTTTTATTGTTGTGACAAATACATAAGAGAAACAAGGAAGGAAATATTTATTTAGGCTCATAGTTTCTAGGGTTTCATGCCATGATCACTTGGTCACCCAGCTTTCCTACTGTGCCCAGATTAAAGCAGAGCATCAGGACAGAGAGACATAGTGGAGCAGAGCTGCTCACTTCATGATAGCTTTGCAGTAGAATGGGAGTGGAGGGAGAAGGGAGAGATAGAGGGGAAAGAAAGGGAAGAGAAGGGCAAAAGGGCAAGGGACAAGATAGCTTTCAAAGGCACATACCATTTACCTGTAACCATGCCCTTCCTCCCAATGTTTATAGCATCTCCCCAATAGCACCATTAGCTGGGACCAAACCTTCAATACATGAGCCTGTGGAAGACATTTCACATTCAAACCCTAACACTAGGATTTTAATGTGTTCTCCAATGTTTATGTATTAGAAACTTAATCTCCAAATTTATATGTTGATAGACTCTTGGGGGGAAACTAGGATTAGACCAGGTCTTGTAGGTTTGGCCTTTGTGATGAGATTAGAAGAAGAAGAGAAACAGTCTTATATACTTCCTTGCCATGAAATACCCTCAGACATGTTATGAGGCCCCAAGAAAGCTCTCACCAGATGCCAGCCCCCTGCCTTCTCAGCCTCCAGAACTATAGGAAATAAACTCTAGTCTTTATAAATTACTTATTAACAGGTATTTTGTTATTGAAGCAGAAAATTGTAGGAAGCTGAAGCAGAAGTTTGTCCACTACTGAGACTATATGTAACATAGATCTCAGTAAATGTCTGGAATTAAAATAATTTTTTTAAAAAACATGCTAAGTGAAGTGAGACAGACCCAAAGAAACATAAACTCTATTGTCTCTTTCATTGGTAATAATTAGTATATGTCTAGGAGAGTCCTAGCAGATGACCACAATAGCTCCATAGCTATGTACATAAGATCACATAAAATGATGCTAAGTGAAATGATCTCCGAAATATGGAAACAAGTGGTTTATCATTGATGCTGTTTTTAACATACTATGTGAAATTATTTCTTTTTTCTTCTGTTCATTTTCCCTATGATCTATCCCCTGTTGTCACTGTATTAGAGTCTGGTGCCCTGGGTATTTTGTGTATGTTTATCTGAATTGGGAAAGGGAAGGGGAACATTAAAATGGTGAGACAAAGGGTAAAAGCAGAACCAATGCAACATCAATACTTAAAAGACAATATGTTATAAACTAACTGTACAACTGGGGGGGAGGATTGGGGAGGAGGGAAGGTGGGAGAAAAATGAGGGAGGAGGTAACAAGTTTGACAAGAAATCTACTCACTACCTTATTATGTAACTGTAAACCCTTGTGCATCACCTTGACAATAAATATACATACACATATATGTCTATATACATATGTAAATGTCTCTCTATACATATGTATATGTGTATGTGTATATATATGTATATACACACACACAAGCCCATCCATGCCCCAACACCTACCCACAACTCCAGCTTTATCATTCTACTGTGCAGTCTTTGTTTTAACCCTGCCAAGCAGTTCTGTAAGCAGGTGGGCTTTTTCAGATCTTTGAATCATGATGTTGTTCTTTATGTCTGAATATCCTTATTTCAAGACCACCCACTTGGCCCATACACATTCTTCAGAGACTCAAATGTTTCCTTTTTCTTTTTTTTTTTTAAGCCTTTTCTCCCCATTCCCAATTCCACAGGTAGACATAACCACCATACTCCCACCTCTATCCTCTTCTATCCCCTGTAAGACTGCTGTCTTGGTGATGATGAAATTGTATTATACTTATTCGTTTACCTGATGTGTTCCTAGTAGAATATAAATTACAGAGAGTTAGGAGCTATGCCTTATTTGTCCTGATAATTCAAGACTTGGAGTTGAGGCATATAACTGCTTCATAAACATTGGCTGAATAAATAAAGATTACTTTAAATGAAAAAAAAAGGATTCAGTAGGTATAGCTAGAGAAATTTGTACAAATTCCTTCATGCACACATATTAAGGAATTGTCATTAATTTGATTGTGTATGGTAATGACATTGTGGTTCTGTTTCTTTGAAGCTGAATTTGTTGAAGATACAAAAAGACACAGCAACAAAAACAACAAATAGCCAAACCTTCAAACACTGGATACCTTTACTGGAGTGAGAAAGATGCTTATTGGAGTGACTCTTCTTGAATCTTTAACAAAGATAGAATTATCAGCTCATATAAGTTTGGTAGAATGAGTGTTATAAGTCATAGGTAATGAGAATCAAAAATCACAAGAATTTCATATATGTGGTAGATACTGCTAATGAGCATCCTTGCGTGCTTTAATGTGATTATATGAATGAGTACTTCTGGTCAATGGAATATTATTTGAGTTGCTGTGGGCTTTTCATAGATATTTTTTGTCATTTTCACTCCTCATCTATCAGCTGAGGGATAAGATTCCAAGAAAAGGGTAGATCCAAAGGACAGATTGAATCTGGATTCCTGGATAACTATATGGAGCTATACCTCCACAATGCTGCCTCTCTCTGTAGTAGTTCAATTACAGTGCAGTATAGGATTGAGTCAAATTTTAACTGGCAAAACCATTAACATCTTGCAAGTATTTATTTCAAAAGCTAATCTGTGACTGACACAAATTGCTATCAAAACGTTAGAATTTGGCAGTACTGGAGTTTGAACTCAGTATTTCACATTTGCTAAGAAGGTATTCTACCAAGTGAGGCACACCCTATACCCCCATTTTTTTGTCCTTAGTTAATTTTCAAATAGATCTTATCCTCCTATTTAAGCCTTCCAATATCTGTGATTACAGATGTTCAACCACCATACCTACCTGGCTTTAAAATTTTAGATTTTTGAGAGGTAATTGAAACTGGTAATTTTATTTTCACTAAGATATCTCACAAGTCATGTTGTTTAGGGAAAAGACACTGACATGGAGATTAGCTTGTAAGAAATTCACTGGGACATGGTTTTGGAATCAACCCCTGCAAAAAAGTAAAAATTAGTAGGATTGGGTACAAGTGGTTGAACAAAGGCAAGTGCCAGTTTCACAGGCAGCTTTAGAGCTAGGATGTTCTTTCAAAGTTATCTCAAGTTTAGATGCAGAACAATTGTGCTCCAGTACATGGGACAGTTTATGGACAAGGGTACTCACAAAGAGGAATGGAAGAATTCCCAAAGAGTAACTCAGTTGTGAGCCCTCTGTAGCCCATACTCTTAACTAGAAAAACAAGTGCCTTGTTCATAAACATGGATCTGGCCAATGCAATGCATATCCACTTCAGGTTTGGTTTGTAAGTGGTAAAGTGGTAATACACTTTATGACTTGTGAAAGAAATGTACTATTTATTATTCATGATAGAAGAGTCTATTGAGGCCAAAGAATAAGTAAGTCTATATTGCATGCCAAGGAACTAGAAAAATAATTAATACAAGAACACCAGAAGGTAGTAGACAGAAGAAACAAAAGAATCTTTTCTGAAGTTCTGAAGCCATGAGTTATAACTTTGTGAAATAAGATACAGCTTTTCAGTGTTACCCTCAATAATTTTCTGATTATAGGTTTGATGTTATTAATCAAATAGTACTGAAAACCGGTTAGAGGCCAACATAATCAAAATGGACTCAGTGAGGTTGATTATTATTAATATATTATGAGGAAAATAATCCTTTTCTTAATAAGTCTTTATCTCTTGCTGCAGAATAATATACTAAAAGGATTAAAACAATTATCCAAATCAGTTACCAGTGGCTCACACCTGTAATCCTTGCTGCTCAGGAGGCTGAGATCTAAAATTCACAGGAGCCAGCTTGGGCAGGGAATTCCAAGAGACTCTTATCTCTAATTACTCAACCAAAGGCAGAAATGGTACTGTGGCTCAAGTGGTAGAGTGCTAACCATGAGCAAAAAATCTCAAGGATAGGCCCAGACCCTGAGATCAAGCCCAGGACCAGTGCATGCGTGCACACACACACACACACACACACACACACACACACACACACAGAGTTGTCCAAATATGTATTCCATGTGGAATTTAATTTTTAATGTTTTACAATTGTACTCTGCTCACTTCGCTGAGTAAACAGTAGATTAACTGAGGGTAACATTGCTGCAGTGGTGAGAAAAGTTCACTGGCAGATGGTCTGCCTCCCCTTAGAGTTATCAACATATCAAAAAGTATAAAAATAATTCCATAGCATCTATATTCTACTACAACTTAGTAGCAACTAATAGCTAATACACAATGATAAATCCTTTGTTTGTAGTCAATCAAATGATTTCTTTAACATATAAATATGTTGCAATTATTTTGCTTTTTTAAAAAAAAGATGACTGGCTTACGTGATGCTGAACTATAATATCATGATTGCCTTTCTAATTCACATAACGTCATTTACATAACCTTTACTAATAAGTAATGAGAAAAGACTTGCTGTGGAGAGGAAAGCCCCTTGAGTATTCATAGCTTCCAGAAAAAAAAAAATCCCTGGGCCAACTCCATGGGTGATCTAGTTCATGTTTTTGCTCGAGTGCTGACTTCAAAGGAAACTTCTTGAAACCTCCCAGATACTGACCTCTTTCAGAAGCTGGTAATATGAAGCAAAACAAAGTTTCTAACAACGCAGCTGCAATGAATTGTACTTGAGAACAGACAGTTCCTGTTAGAAGTAACTGTACCCTATAGTGTTACCTGGCACACTATCCTGGATCACACTTGAGAATTTCAGGTTTGCCTTTTCTAAATTTCCTAATCTACTGGGGGAAAAATCACTCTTTCAATCATCATCTCATCAGAATAGAAATCAGAGGTCCTGTCTGTGAAATAAGGCACATCTTAATACTTGGAGACTTACACTTAGAGACTTAGAGGTGTGTGTGTGTGTACCTGTTAATGATTATACACAATAAAGGAAAGATTTAGAGTATTTAATAAAAATATATGATGCATCTTATTACTGTAATTGGGTAATACAAAATATATAACATTCAGTGAACCTGCTGCCAAAGAATTATTTTGAAGCTACTTCTGAAACTGAGGGTCTTAGTATCTGCAAATTTTCTTGGAGTGTTAGTCATTTCCTTCATTCAACAAATATCCTTTTAATGCTTGCTATGGGCCAGGCATTACTGAAAGAATATGGAATGCAACTGTACATAAAACAATCAACTCTGTTCTCAAGACTTTAAATCCTACTAGAAGAGACAGGAAGTAACTAAAAACAAATAAATAAGTATTTACTTTATGGGGAAAGAAGAAAAGATGCAACAGAATGAAGAAAATTAATGAGTGTTCATAGGCCAGACCTTCTATAGTACCCCATAGATCGTCAAGGTAAGGATCCTGGAAAAGAGAGTTTAAAATAAAGATCAGAGGATACGAAGAAGAGTAGTTCTCTATCTGAACACAGAGATCTACAGCCTGAATCTATAGTAACAAGGTGACCAAGAGTTGGCTGGCTGGTTTGAGTAATAGCAGAAACAGTAGAGGTAAAGTTAACCTGCAGGCTTAGTGATAGCCATACCAACCCTATGGAAAACTGGAGTAAAATGACTCTTCAGAGTTGAGTTAGGAGATTGGCACATTATGATATATCATAAGCATATGGCTTTGAGCAAGGTAGTTCTGCGCAGCTAAAGCAAAAGAGAATGTAGGATGTCTACTGACTTTTCTCTCAGTAGGCTTCATGAAGGCAGATGTGTGAGAGTCTTCTAAGTGTCCATTCCTAAGGCACTTCCATTTCTAAGTTCATCTGTGTCGAGGATGGATGCTCTATGTTTATCATCCATATTCCAGCTCTACATAAGAAGGGAAAAAAGGAATAGATGTTATCCTGGTAATGGTGGGGATTTCTTTCCACAATGACAGAATTTATTGAATAGCATTAAATCCACATGCTGTGTCAATTTTGTTTCCATTAATTTGTCAAATACTACTGTTTCAACTGATAACCGTGAGCAATTGGCAAATAAAGTCTTTTATTCCAAACTTAATTAACAATATCAACTCCCAGTTCACACATTACAACTCACACAATAATACGTAGGTTACAGAGTGTATAACAAGAATCAAAATGTCTATAGAATTAAAGGAGTTTTGCTGAAGATAAAGAACAGATGGTTGATACAGATGCAAAGAGAATCACTTCAAATGATGAGTTATTATGACCTTGTCACAGAGCTGTTGTGGCTAAATGGATGTCAAAGATAGAACTAGTTCAAGGCACAGTGATGATTCAAGGCACAGAGCTGGTTCTAGGTTTATTGGGTTCAAGGCAAGTAGAGTGGGATTGTGCTGAGCAGAAGCCCAGAGGACAGAGAGTTTCTTGCTCTCTGATGATCTGTGACACAAGTAACGGTGTAATGATAAACTGGCAGGTGCTACCATACTCTGGTGTTAGGTGCCCAAGTGAGGAGGTTATAGGAGGTTATATCATTTATTGGTCTGGTATATTTGAAAACTTCATAGGTCTAGCTTTTCTAATATGATTTTGAAAGGCCTATGTATCCATTTGCTCCTGATGTTCCATACAATATGGAGTAATTTTGGAGCAGGACACAACCTGATCTCCATAACGATTATCCTGGTACTTATATGTACTGCTTCTGTTCCCAGTCTATTGTAAGAATCTAACCACATATCCATACATAGCTTCAAGAAAAGCTAGACCATGTAGACTTTATTCTTGGAGGCCTGGGATTAGCAAACAAACAAAAAGATATTGAAGGAAACCTATCAGTTCCACTACTATTATAGTCCCTATTTGAATACAGGAGAGTGTGAAAAAATAAATGAAATTTGATCCTTTTAGCTCATTCAAGATTCTGTGCTTCAGGAAAACAGGATACAACAAAGCAGCAAAGAAACAATATTGTCTTGAATGGCTCATAGGAAGGAAAATTTTGTGGGACAAGGGTGGCAGCAATTTTACAGATGAGGAGTTGAGTCTGTGATATTTGGAGATGAATATGATCACATAGCCTCTCCACAGGCTGGTGGGGCTTTGAATCTGATAGGTTGCCCAATGTGTATATAATACATCCACTTTCTTCTTGAACACCTTCTTTTCTTTTTACAGTACATTCTTTGTCTTTGTTGGATCATATAACTCTTTAAAAATACGATGGCCTTTGGTCTCACAAAAATGCCCATCTGAATATTATCAATTTCTTGAACAGAATGAGCTTGATGGGGTAAAAACATTCAAGTTGGACCAGATGTGGTGGCTCGAACAGACAATTCCAGTTATTTGGTAGATGGAGATATGAAAATTGAAGTTCAAGATCAATCCAAGGCAAAAGAACAAGACTGAAAATTAACTAAAGCAAAAAGGGCTGGCGGGGGGGGCGCGGGCGGGGGGGTTATAGCTTAAGACATAGAGTACTTGCCTAGCAAACATGAGGCTCTGAGTTCAGGACTCCAGTACTAAAAAACAAAAGTTCAGTATTCTTTCATCTTTGTCCCTTACCAGGCTGATCCTACAGCTTAGTCAACTCTTCCAGTGATTGAAAAAGTTCAATTAAGACTCTAATCACATTTAGTTTTATCTAAGTGTTGCTTCATGGTCCAAGTACTTTCCATGTTAACTTTTTGCTCTTCTTTGCCTCTCTTTTCTGGTTCATCAGATTAAAGGTCACTAGAAAAAAGGCTGGGGTTATCTTTTGTATCTGGTCTCTCCTAGTTCTGTATAGTTTTGCCTTCTGAAGATGACTCTGTTAAGGTGATAGCTTCTGCTTTACAGATTGTGAGCTTTTTCTCTGGGTACTTCTCAATGGCACCTTGTTTCCTTTCGGTGTTCAGAGGGAACACACATCTTCTCTGGAAGATGATCACCTCCCTTAGATAGCTGCTTCCTGGAGAGCCAAGCCTTACAGCTTCTGTTTTGTCAGTCCTCCAGCCTTCTTTAATATTCTGTTTTCTGCACATGGTAAGTAGCAACACATTCACATTCACATTTACATTCTATTGGCCAGTTTGTCTGAAGAGAATAGGAAATGATAGGTAAAGACACACAGATGTCATTTAATTCTTTCAAATTCAGCTATCAGGTTCCTCTGTGAAAGGCAGTGAATGAGGAAAAAAATGAAAGCCACAATGTTATTCTATAGAAGTTCCCCCATTATGGAAACAGCAGGTGTATAGAAAATATATTCCTAACATTTGATATGTTGCTACTTAAATGTCATACTTAGGACTCATCTATGCTTTCTATATTATTATTTACCTAATTATGAAGGGAAAAGTTAAGGAATCTTCTTGGATCCTCTTTGGTCTCTTGAAAATCCCAATCACCAGGATATATTCTCCCCTAAGCTTTACTTCCTTGTATAATTTGGTTGCTATTTCTATTACCTTAGTCAAGCATACCACTACCTCTAAATTATACTATTACAATAATACATTTCTCTATATTCAGATTTATTTTCTTCAGATCCATTTTGTCATACTATATCTGGAGTGATTTAGATCTTGTCCAAGAGTTCCTCTTGGAGAGGGGGTTTGAAAGGAATAATAAAGGAAGTGAATTTGATTAAACTACATTATGTACATGTATGTAAATGTTGCAGTAAACCCCTTTGTACAAATGATTTTTTTAAGTTCTTTATGGGGGGGGGTGCAGGAAGAGCTCTTACTGTTTACAGAGTGACCTTAGATCACCTCTGACTGGAATCATTAGGTGGCTTATTAAAATGCATATTACCAGGCACTATCAAAGACTTAATATGTCAGAACCTCTGGGGATGCATGGGATTCTGGAGTCTGCATTTTTGTTTACTTATTTATTTTGTATTAGTCCTGGGTTTTGAACTCAGTGCCTAAGTGCTGTCCTTGAGCTTTTTGTTCAAGGCTAATTGTGCTCTACCACTTGAGCCACAAATCCACTTCCTGCATTTTGGTGGTTAATTGCAAATAATAGTCTCAAGGACTTTTCTGCCCAGGCTAGCTTTGAACCATAATCTTCAGATTTCAGCCTCCTAATTGGCTAGGATTATGGGTATGAGCCGCCAGTGTCTGGCTTGTTTTGACTCTTATCCCTGACCTGTCCCAGAATCAGTTCCACTTTCTCAAAGTAGACCGGATTTTCTATTTGTAGGAACAGTTTCCAGGTTAGCACTTGTGTAGGCAAGATGATCTGTTTTGTTTTGTTTTGTTAATTTTAAGGAGGGACCAGTCGGTCTCACTACATTCAGGTACTCACCTGCAGAAAGATTAGCCATGCCTTTGGGCAGTGTCACCTTGTAGGAATATTGCAAATCCTCTGAGCAGAGTAGATTGGGCAATGGGGTGAAGCAATTCCTGGAAAATCATTGCTGGGTAGACAAAACAGTAAGTCTATGTTTGATGAGAGATTAGATAAGTTAAAGGATAACATGTTCATAATAAAACACAAAGGTTGTTCAAGGTTCAACAATAAACACCCTCTGCAGTTTGATATAGAAAAATCACTGAGTATCCTGCCATCACTTGAAAAACGTGACTGGGTGGAATCTTGGTCTGAGACAGGGTAGCATTTCTCCTGTTCCAGTCACTTTATTACAGCATTTTCCTGGTTAACAGAATTGTCTTCATTGTCACATCTAAAGAGGGTTTAACTAAGAGAAAAACTAGATTATAGCTTTGACTACATTGTGTAACTTTACTGAAGATTCAGAACTTTTCTAACCCTTCTAAGATCTTGGTAGCAGGGGTGATAGATTTTTGGTAAGTGACTTGAGCATCTGAAAGTTTAATGTATATGTTTAAATTCAGGTATTTTTTGATGGATCCTACTCTTTTATTTCATGTATTTTGGCAGCAAAGGTAAGTTCTCTCTCTATAAACTGCCATTACAAATTTTTTTAATTGTAAAACAAAAAACAAAACACCATTGACTGAGAGTATGGAAGAATATGTTCCTGACCTAGTTTTCAAAAGGAAGGAACATTATGACTGGGGTGAAATTATCTCTGTGAATGTTACCAACAAGTGAACAGCTTCTAATCAGCAGAGATAGGGAGAAGTTTGGGAAGACTGGATTCCCCTCATCAATGTCCCTGAATCCTAACAATGCATTTTCTTGTTTCTAATACATGCTATTACTTTTCAGAGAGGACTAGAGAAATCAGTGTTAGAACCAGAAAAATAGGATTTCACCAACCTCAGTGTTCTCTGCCCATTTGTGTTTTGCAGTGTTATTCTGAGACGAAACCCAGGCTGGCCTCCTTTGGTGCCTGCTCATTTTTTTTTTCTTCCCTGTTCACTGGCTCTAGGCCTTCCCACATTTGTAGGACTGTGATTGATGCCATCAGTTCTCTCCATTAAGATCTAGCTTTCATCTGCAGTCTTCTCATGCATTCATTTGGTCTCTACTTCAAAGTTCAGATTTTGGCATAATAATCTTTTCAACCAGTCTCATGAATGTCAACACCACTGTCTATTAGAATTACAATTCTATTTCCAATAAATAATCAATAGTCAACTCATAAAAGTGAATTTTATTAATTTGGCAGATCTACTTTTTTCCTATTTTGTCTTTCATTTCAGATAATTATCAAAATGTCATACATTTATAAAAATCTATGTGTTCCTCTGGTTGTGAATAAAGTTTTTTAAAAAGAAAAATGAGTGATAGATACAGTAAATGTGCTATAGCTTTTGGGTAATTACTCCATCTAGTCTCTGTACTTCAGTTCAGAAAAATTACAAAGTGTTTGTCAACCTTACAAAGGGACAGACATCCCAAAAGAAGGTAGGGTCATTAAAATCCTATAACACTTCGCAAAAAGAGGGCGAGTCAAAGTCCTAAACAAAATCAGTATTCACTTGTTTGGAACTGCCCAGTATTAGTCAGTTGTCAGCCTGATTATACAGTAATCAGCAGTTTAACAGTAAGAAATTACACAGTGTTAAAAAAAAAAACCTTTCAAATGTATTTATCCCAAAATTTATAGCTTTCCTTTCATCATTATTTTTGCAGCATTTCTGTGATAGTTTAGATCAATGCTTTCCTGTGTTCTATGCTTCTTATACTTTTTTGAGTTAGAAGTTTATAGGTAGAAACCAGAAGTTGTAATAAGCATTTGTCAAATGAATGAATATAAATAGGACAGAATAATAGAGCTTTGTATCTAAAGATTCTTAAATTTTTCCTGTGTCTGAACCACTTTGGCAGTCTAGTAACGCCTACGGGTGCTTCTTAGAATAATATTTTAATGCATAAAATATATACAGTTGCAGGGCTGGGAATGCATGCATGAAAACCTGGGTTCAATTCCTTTGCACCACATAAACAGAAAAGCCAGAAGTGGTGCTGTGGCTCAAGTGGTAGAGAGTGCTAGCCTTGAGCAAAAGGAAGCCAGGGACAGTGCTCAGGCCCTGAGTTCAAGCCCAGGACTGGCCAAAAAAAAAATATATATATATATATTTTATGTATATATATGCATATATATATATATAGTTACAAAGGAAATTAAATATATCAAAGAAAGTTATCAAAATATTTTTGAAAAATGTAATACAATAATAACATTTCCTTTTCAAATCATAAAACAAAATGCTCACTGGGGGGACCAGTGGCTCATACCGGCAATCCTAGCTACTTAGGAGGCTGAGATCTGAGAATCAATACAGAGCATCAAAAGAAAGCCTCATATGATACCTGTGTTCATTTTAGTTTACTTTAGCTTGATTTTTAATCACTGCAGCAAAATAACTGACAAAAACAACTTAGTTTGGCTCATAGTTTCAGGAGTTCCAGTCCATGCCTTTAGGACTGGCCAAAAAGACATGCTGGCTCTATTGCTTTTAAGCTTGTTGCAAGGCAGAAATATCAGGATGGAAGGGCATGGCAGAGGAAAGCTGTTCACTTCATGGCAGCCAGGAAGTAGTTATCCAGACAGGAAGGGACAAGGGGCAAGATACAATCCTTCAAGGACATGACCCTAAAGACCTACTGCTTTTTAAATTAAAAAAAAATTTCTTTATTGTCAAAGTGAAATACAGAGGGGTTACAGTTTCATATGTAAGGCAGTACTTACATTTCTTATCCAACTTGTTACCTCCTCCTTCACTTCCCCCCTCCCCATTTTCCTCCCTCCCCATGAGTTGTACAGTTGGCCTACAGCATATTGTTTTGTAAGTATTGCCAAAACCTACTTCTGACAATTAGGTGCCAGCTTCTAGTTTTCACTACCAATGTAGCCATTAAATTATGAATCCACCTAAGGATTAGTCCATTGATTAGGTCCTCGTGTTCTAATCATCTGTCAATGATCAGATTCTGTAACTAGGGACTAGCTTGGATATATGAGTATTTGGAGGAACACTTCATATCTGAGACATAATAATGCCTATAGTGAAGAATTTTTATATCCTGTGTGTCTTATCTCCCACTTCAATTAGCAAAGCTATTTTTCTATGAATATTGTTTTTCTATAAGATTATTTTGGTTATTAGAATATGTTGGTCAGAGCACTGAGGAACCTGGTAAAATTCTTTCTGAGAGTAAAAGCAACATTTTGAAAGTCTTACTAGTGAGTAAACTGCTCTAGGTTTTCACAGATGTTAGCCTTCATTGGATGCTATTTTGAGTTCATGCTATCAGCAGGAACCAGAAGTATTCTTTTTTGATTCAGCTTTAGCAGAAAATGTACACTGGAAAAAGCATATGGAGGGGAAACAGGATTAGCAAGATAATCAACGTATTCAACTAAAGATGTTTTACTGTTTTAACATATTCCCAAGTCTTTATTTAGTACTACAATGAAATTGTCCTCTTGAACATTTTTCTGTTTAATGAGGACACAAATGGTAGTCTTTGATGCTCAAGCATTCCTTAGGACTCAGCATAAACTCAGTGTGTAAGGAAGTATACTCCCTTTGATGCCAAGCGCTTTGCCTACTAGACAAATTTTTTAAAGAATAAAAAAATAAGCTTTATAATTAAACCTATTAAACATGCTGATTATCTTATATACCCAGCATATGTTTTTCATTATTTTACTTTTACTATCACTTGAATTTGTATTCACAATACAAATATTTGTTTTACAGTGTAACGTTTAAAATAAGTCTTAGGGCATTAAAACATTTTGAAATGGTGAAAGAAATGTTTTCTGAGAGGAGAAGTGATGGCAATTTATTTTATATACATGCATGAAAATGTTACAAATATTTGTACAATTGATATACCTTTGAAAAGTTCGTAAAAGAGAAAAAGAAATATGTTCTTGTTCTTTCATTTTAAAGTTCTGTATTAGAACACCTCTGGACTTGTTTTACTTCTTTCTTCTGATTGCTCAAATTGTAATAAGGACACTGAAAAAGCGGTGTTACAACCATCCACATATAAGTTCTAATCAAAACAAAGACACTTGTGAAAAAGAGTTCAACGTTCTAAGCTTACTTACCAAGAAAAAAAAGATGAATTGGCCATTGTAAAAATCCTGTGACAGAAAATGTCTTAGAGACTATCATCTATCATTTATGTTCTACATAACAAACATTTAATATGCTGGCAGAATCTTTTCTTCTTTATTATTGAAATTCAATTTTATGCTTATAGTTAAGCAACTCTGAGTGCCAATTACAGGACTAAGTAAGGTCACTTCAGGACAGTATACAAGATTGAGTGAAGGTAGATGAGACATGAAAGCACAATTTCAGAGAAATCCACATGCTCAGTTGAGAACTGCAAAAAGGATTCTGGACAGCTACCACAGCAGGTATAAATTTTGTGTTTATAAGATGGTATAGCACAATTATCCCAGGTCTCTCTGTTATAAAAATGTACAGAAAGAAATAGGAAACTCAGTTGTTCAGTAGAAAGAATATAGACGTTGAAGCCAAAATTGGGTTTGAAGCCCAGATATGTTGCATATTCCCTTATATCTTGACAAGATAATAAATACTGTGAGACCCTGTTTCTGTCATTAAAACACAAAGAGTATTAGCTTTTTAAAGTTAAAAGAGAATTATGTAAAATACATACACATACTAGAGTATATGTATAGTATACTAGGTATACTATAAACATTAATATTTTCCTACCTTTTAAAGGTCTAAAGTTAAAATAACTTCTTTTATGTACATCATCATAGTTACAAAATAAATACACATTGCTAAAAGAAATATAGCTGGGTGTGTGGGAAATTAAGCTGGGGTAATTACACTTTAAGTAATTTGAACTTTTTCCCTTAGTAATGAGAAAACAGAAAATTTAAAATTATGGCACAATAATGACAGGAGACATTCATAATGACTATGGTCCTTACATTTGGTTTTATGTAGGCTCTCTTTCAATGTGTACAACAATCTCATGAAGGAGCAGTGTTATCCTCATCTTTAGAAATGTTTAGTAATTTGCTCAAGGTCACACAATAAACAAGGAGAAGACTTGAACTCAGATTTATGTGATTTCTGATTGTATCTGAACTAAGATATGGCTGTGGAAAAAGGAGGAGATGAATGAAAAGATATTAAGAAATAAGATGAATTAAACTTTTGGATGGAGGCCTAAAGAAATAGATACTGCAGTCATCATTAGAGATGCCTTCCTTTTAGATCAGTTTACTACAAGTAACAAAAACCTCTATATATTAACTTAAAACCAAAAACCAAAAACCAAAAACTCTAAGTGTGGATCCCTAGAAGCCACAGCCAGAAATTCGGCTGTTGTAGAGTACAGGATATATTTCCTCTCTCTTCTCTGAACATTTGTTTCATTTGGTTTCCTTAACTTCCAACTCACACATAGCAATTTATACTGACCCACGTCTCCCAAATGTGCAGATTTGGAGTTCAACTCATAGAAAGACATTCTCCTCATAGCTGTGGGAAGCTACCACAGCAGGTATAAATGATATGTTTATGACACTGTATACCAGAGTTGTCTCAGCTTTTCTCTTTGGTATAAAATATACCATGTGCAGATATTTTATGCTCTCCCCGCACTATGGTGGCTAAGAGTTGCATGTTGAACTCTGGACAGGACAATCCAGATCTGTACTTCCCAGAGACAGGGGCTGGTACCACTGTAACATGTCTAGCAGTGAGAAAGGACTGTTACAATGACATATGTTGCTGTGTGAAATGGTGTGACTGGAAATTCACTTCCAAAGAAGAGATGCTACAGAAAGCACAAGAAGTTTTAGGAGGCTGTCAGAAAAGGGGAAGCATAACCAGAAATGTTGTTTGATGAGAATGATAAAAGAGAATAGGGAAAATTGAAGTCTGACTGCAATAAAGGCTCAAAAGTTTTCATTATTACTTAGGACTTAATGAAACAGCATGTAGTTAAAGGGAATCAAAACATGAAGGCCTGGAAATTCCCCAACCTTTTGAGGTCTTATATTTTAGGAAAATCACAGGATCACAAGAAATGGAAATTTACGTAGTCATTTAAGCTAGAAGGACATAGGATTAGAGGCTCAACTTCATATTTACAGTCTTAGAGTTGTCCAGGTTCTATTCCACAAATAGCCTGAATCACTATCTTAAAGGGTAACTTTGATTCCTGTTTAGGGAAACAAATTTATAACCCCAAGAAGACATAGGCACAATAAATTGATAAACCACAAACTTATAGTTTAATATTCTTTTGTGAAATTTATGAATGAGTAACTTGATTACATGCCTGTCTATGTTTTGGGCTTAAGAGGATTAAAGCCTTCAAATTTATGTATCTTCTTAGTTAGACTTATAACAATGCTTAAAAGAAAAATTTGAGAGTTTCTGGTGATGAACGTGTTTATCTTTGTGCTTAAGGAGTCTGAGAAACTCTGATAATTAAATGTAGAAGTAGCTAAAAACTTTCAAGATTTGGTGTCAAATGTAAGAGATATTTGTTATTACTTGAATTACTTAAAATAATTTGCTAACCATACCACATTAGTCCAGAACTTTAAATCACATCTTTGCTAAAAAGAAAGCATAGATACACAGTTCTGCATGGTATTTGTGTATGATGGTGATGGAGTTGCCATTAGCAAACCTGTAAAACATGAATGAAAAAATATAAGAATTTACCGGGAAGGATAAAGATTGTTACTGTGCTCACTGGCTGGCAACAATTTGCATAGAGCATATGATTGCTATGGTTAGTTGTATGGAAAATTCACATATGAAAACATTGGTGTCCAAACTGAACTCTGCTTTGATCTAATAAGAGACTTGGCAACATATATTGATGGCTTATCCTCTTTCTAAATGAGAGAAATAGAGGGAGTGAGCCGAGGAAAACTTGAGCAAGAAAGCTCTCTATCATACTTTCTACCCACATCCTTGTGCTACCAGACAGGGAAATTACATGGGAGGAGGGAAGTAGTTTATCATCAGGTATTAAAAAGCAAGTGCAACTTGTTTGGATTATGGTGAATACAGCACCAATCTCAAGTTGAAATCTTATTAAGCCTGAGGAAGGGTGAGGATGTAGTTAGCATAAATCCATGGTTAAAAGACCTATGGAATTTGGGAATCACCAGCTCTGTTGTTAATTGGCTGCTGCTTCTCATTTAAGATTAATAGTCCATCTGTTACTTCAAATTAAATGACATCTCACCCTTTTGAAGTCCCCTACTTATTCCTAATACTTCCCAACAAGACCCATTTGGTTTGCTTTTCATAAAGATTCCCAAGGAAGAGATTTTATGACTTTCTTTGTTAGTGCTTCCATAGCTGTCAGCCCACATCACCAGGAAATCACTCTGTGTGTCTCTTAGGAAATCCCCTCGAAATTAATAGCAACTAAATCTGCTCCTGAGTGGGAGGGAAAGATAATGGAATATGAGTCTGCCAAAGCAAAGGTGAATGGAGCCTCAGTTCATTATTTGATGTGTGAGATTCCAGGAGGATGTGAAGCAACGTCTGCAGGTGAATCACAGATGGGAGATGATATGATTGGTTGCTGGCCTATCTTCTTTGTTTTAAGAAATAAAAGAGAACTAATCCAGAGTGTCCACCTGTGCCACAAAGCAAACTCTCACCGGCTTCTGAAACCTATGAAAATCTGCAGACAGTCATGTGTGTATAGAATTTGTTGTAATTAAAGAGATCTTAAGGCATATTGTATTTTTAAAGATTATATATAATACATGTAATCTTGCATATGTTCATAAACATTCATTTTTGAAGGACTAATTCTAACATCTTGGTTAAAATAAAATGGCTTATTGGAAAGGTTCCAGTCCACTATAGCAAGTAAGGATGAACAGAAGGATTGCATGATAGTGATTCTATGTCTTTAAAACAAAGAAAAGAAAAGAAACAATCAATCTCAGGTTGCTGAGTCTGGGGGAGAGTAATGTAATGGGATCACGTTTTGACCATCATAGGAAAGGAGAATTCATCAACACGTTCAGATGGAAACTATTCAAGAAAAAGGGAAATGACAAGAGGTTGAAAATCCAATCTGATTTAAATGAGATGACTACTATTAAGTTGGTTAGTGAGAAGACATTTTTAAGCAACCATTTATACACTGCAGAGAAGGTCCAAGAGATCGCTGCAATTTCTAAGCTGGGGCTTAGAAATCATAAAATGCTCCAGATCATGGGAAATGGAGGCCTGAAATCTGTGCTAGTAAAGAGCCCTAGAGCAAAGATGAGAGGTTGGGAATTTGAGCAACACTAATCCACATAGGATTGAGGTGGGAAAAGATAGGCAAAATCCAAGTATTGTCAGTATAGCTCCAATTCAAGCCCCCAAATGTTGCAATTTTCTGTACTAGTAGGAGCAGCAAACACAAGAAAATCAGGACCAAACAAATAGGAAGAACTGAGGTCACTGCTGGTCTTACGGTGCTTTGGGCCTCATTGCAGGTGTGGACAGTTGATGAACAGACTTCAGGCCTGTTGATGGCTCTCAGTGTACACAGTGCATCTACAATAGTGAATGAAGATTCAGATTCTGGGGTCAGGTCCTGTATTTTGCCAAAATAGTGCATGCTTGTTAATACCAAAATCCAATAAGATATGCATGGAAGAAAAGGCGAAAGCTACCTTTCCTTGTCTTTTCCATTGACTCCAAACTCTCCATAATTAAACAATCTGTTTTGGTTCTCTGTACTGATGTGTCATGTGGGGTAAAGATTTGGAAATTACACTCACAAGAGAAGTCATACAACTCATGTATATTTCCAGGCTCCCTTAAAGGCAGACAGGGCTTTGTGATCACACTCTTCCAGAGGAACATTTGTCAATGTGGCCCTTGTGACCTTGAAGCTGGTCAATAAAATTCTCCCACGCCTTCCTCTAGGTGATCTTTCCTCCCATCGACCCACTTGATAAAGGAGACTCCAAGGGCATAGAGAAAAGAAGGATGTCTGGTAGGTATCACTGTAGAGATGGTGTTCATCTTCAGCCTTGTAAAGCTGCCACGCAACTTGCAGTGGGTGGGATATCTGTTTAAGACAAGTGGGCAGAACATCTTTTGACCTGTTGTTAGCTTTTTATACTACTTTAAGTGACATTATTTTTACTTTGGCACTATCAATCCTAGCCATGGGCAGGTTAAGATCACAGATTAGCTTGTTAGTGTTGGGTTCTAGAATGCCCAGAAAAAGCTGTATTGTAGAGAAGGGGGGTGGGGTGGGGAAGGCCACATCATCAAGAACAATCAGAAGGGCTGATTTGACAGTAAGCTACTCACTGAGGTTCCTTAGGGATCATAAGTGAGCCATAAAATGGCACCTTCCTCCCACAAACTGTACCAGCTGTTGTGCAGGATGTAGGTGCAGAACCGCAGGACCTGACCTGACCCAAAAGCCTGGTAGAGTCAAAAGACCTAGATAAGCAGAACCTAAAGATAGAAAACAGGTCCTCCCATGTCTGGATTAGCAGCAATGGGTGCTGTCAACAGCTGTAAAACACCACAGCGCAGAGGAATGGATGGACTGGAAAATCCCCCAAAGTATCTGAAAGTTCCCCTTAGTCTGACCTATCAGGTGTGAACTATTCCACCGAGACTGCTGGTTAAAGTCAATCAGCTCTTGGAGGCCGCTTAATTTCCTTGGCTCCTGGCTGATAGATTTAAGTACCAACACTAAACTACCTTCATGCTTGCAAAAAAACTAAACCCAGTGATATAGCTTCTTTTCATGTTGGACATCAAACTCTCGCTTGTTTTCCGTCACCTGGATTAACCACAGTGCTGCAATCAGAGGCTTGAGGAAGAAGACCTTAGCGGGCTCCAATTGTAACTGTTAGAGGACTTCGACAATAGAAATACTTGGCATCTTGTTTATTTTTTTTGTCATTAATTTATTCCACAAATATTTGCCGAGTACTTACTGTGTACTATTTTACACTGAAGGATATAATGGTGAACAAAGGGAAAGCAGATTCTTTTTCTCAGGAAACTATAGTTACATAAGGTTATCAAATAAATGATGATCAAATTATTTATTGGTTGGAATGGTGCAACATATAGAGGAAATACCAGCCTTACTCCATTTTAATACATGCAACTAAATATCAGGTTTGGCCCCTGCTAAATTTACTACTACTACTACTACTACTACTACTACTACTATTGACACTAGGATTGAGCTCAGGACCTTTTGCTTGGAAGGCAGGTGCCTGCTCTACCATTTGAGCCATGCCTCCAGTCCTTTATTATATTGGTTATTTTCTAGGGAGCATTTTGTTTTATGGCAAGACCAGTATGGACTGCAATCCTTCTATTTATGCTTCATGGTGTTACTGGGGATGAAAGGCTACTTTTCAGAGCCATTGTACTCCCTTGGTAGATAGGCTAACAGGTGTGCACTACTACATCTAGCCATTAGTTGAGATGGAATCTTGCTAACTTTTTAATTTTTTTGGCCCAGGCTAACCTGGAACTGTAAATCCCCTAATTTTTGTCTCTCAACTAGTTAGGATTGCAGGTTTGAGACATCATATCTGGCTCTAAATTTATGAATTTGTTTTATTATAAATAGATGGCTGTTTTTCAGTAAATATTGATGTAGTACTTTCTAGACGACCAAGTGAATAAAAACAGATTTTGATTTTCAACTCTGAAACATCTTTGCAGAATTATACAAGCACTGTGGAAGATGAACATGCATTCCACCTTTCTGTTATTATAAAATGGCAATTTCTGCAGGTAATTTATCTTCCTCAGCCCTCTTGCATGCTTCACTAAGCTAGTTATGGAAATTATGCTTCTGCTTGCTACTGATTGGTTCGTGTATGGCTATGTGATTCTGTTCTGGCCACTGAGGCTTGAGAAAATACAGGTTGGCAGGCTTCACGGGAAGAATACATGTTAACTATATGTGGCAGCAATCTGGATGACAGACTCTTCAGGCAGAGCTTGGCATATCAGAGAGCTGGGAAGTACCTTGGTCTCTGCTGAGTTGCTGAGTCAGGACAGCAGCCCATTTGCTGCCAGTCTGAGGGCTTCTTATATGAGTTAAGAAGTGTCTATTGCCTAATGCAGTCTGGTCGAGCTTCCTGTAACCTACAGTTAAAGGCCAGACACTTGGTATTTTCTCCAGAAGAGTCACTTTAAATCATGAATAGTGACATCATAGTAAATGCTTCGTTCTAAGAACATAAAGGTTTAAAATTTGTATACAGTAGGGAAAAAAAGACTACCATTGTTTGTTAAAGAAAACTTTAGGAGATTTGTATAATTTGGAAATTCTGAAGTCAATTGTGATTGTGAGTATGTGATATTTTCAAGATCTTAAACCTAATGGAGAGCTCTATAGATTTGCTTTATTGGCAAATGGATGTTTTAAACTCACTGTGGTTGTTGCTTTCTCAGAAAAGGTGCTAAAAGAAGAGATAAAGATTGCTAATATTTGCTAGGTACACGCTAAGTGCCTTACCTCTGTCTGTCTGTCTCTGTCTCTGTGTCTGTCTCTCTGTCTCTCTCTCTGTTTCTCTGTCTCTCTGTCTCTGTCTGTCTCTGTCTCTGTCTCTCTGTCTCTCTGTCTCTCTCTCTCTCTGTCTCTCTCGCTCTCTCTCGCTCTTTCTCCTTTCTCTCTCCACAGACTATGTAGTCTAGGCTGGCCTGAAACTCACTTTGTAGTCTGGCATCCTTCATCCTCCTGCTTTAGCCCTTCCAAATGCTGGATTTACAGGTGAGCCACCATTCCCAGATACATATATTTTCTTAATTATTCTTCAAAGTCTTATGAAGTAAATACTATTAACTTCCCCCATTTTACCAAAAAAGATTAGCTGTTCAGAGTTTGAAGATCAAGTAAATATCAACATTGTGGCCTAAGTCCCAGGTCTATGTGACTTCAAACCCCTTCTGCTTGATCTTAGGCAGGACAAGGCATTTCAGCCACTTTTCAAAGTCCACCTGTGGTAGAGCTCCTTCACAGACCAAGCTACAAACGGCAGGTTTCCTTGTTAGTTATGCAAATAGCAAAGCCAGCTATACAAAGGAGAGAAGGCCAACGTTGGCACTCATTTTAGGGCAAACCACAGATGTCTTTGATGTGTTCATTGTACGTGAGAACAGAGCCAGTGATCTGACAGCTGCTGGCAGCCTTCATCAAATATGCAGAATATTAAGGCAGCTTTATCTCAAGCCTAATTACAGCTGGCACAGAGAAATTTGTTTTGCAAAGGAGGAGATGTCAAATGGCATAAATGCAACATATAACCAAATTTGATTGCCTCATTTTATTTTCTCAAGGCTTGTCAAATACAGAATACTTTTAAAAAAGTATTATTAAATAATGGTCCTATTAGCTATGTAACGATAACTTTGTCTTAACCATTGGAACAGCTCAACTACTTAATTCCCTTATACCTCAATACAATTTCCTCTTTTGATTCAGATGTAAAATATTTCTAGCAAACATAATTACAACATTCTTGTCTAGTCCATATTTTGATACCTCTATAATCAATGTGACAGGACCATAATTTAATATCTTTTTACCATCAAAAATCATTTCATATTTCTGATGACAGAGAAAAATGGCTTAGGATGCAGATAGAGATGCTAATAGTTAGCTACCTTGACAACCAGTACTCATATCTACATGACGCTCTGCTGTTTCAATATTGATTTTTGACAGTGACTGCCAGCCACATGAAACAATGTGCCCTGTTCAGAACTCCTTCATGGGTGGGCTTGTTGCCCAGCTGAAAAAGGGACCTTTAGGGCTGGCTTTAGTTACAGAGAGGGACACCGCAGATATCTAGCCCTTTGAGATGCAATCCTCACCCTGTGTCTGAGACAAGGGTACAAAGACACAGACATACTATGGGCTATTTTGAGGGCCAGATCTAATCATAGAACTCTCTATCTTTCAGTGTTTATCTCTTGCTATAAACAGCTAGGCATCATTTCTGGCATAAGATGGCATGATAGGCATGTGCTACCATACCTGGCTTATTTGTTGAGATGGAGGTCAGGCTAACTTTTTGTTCAGTTTGGCCTCAACTCTTACTTTGTTTCACAAGTAGCTGAAATTATAGACGTAAGCCACGGTACCCTGCCTCTCCCGAGCACCTTCTACCTCGCAACCTCAGCATTTCTTGGCAGCTGTTTCAAGAAAACTCAACCTATAAAAATTACAAAGTGAATCATTTGTAAAGTGGTTATACCTTTTCAGAACAATAACCTTTTGCCATTGTTTGAGAGTATACATTGAGTTAAAAAATTCAATCATGACTTTCAATACTAAATTGCCACATTAAAATTTGCATAATTATATACCACAAACAATTTATTTCTCAACATACTGAAATTGCAGTGTTAAAACAATAGGCTCCATCCCTCTTTATCTTTCTTGGCTTTAATACAAAGCCATTCTCTCTTTGAACTCTGCTTCCTGTTCCATTTTATTTATTTTATTTATTTATTTGTTTATTTATTTTCCAGTCCTGGGCTTTTACCTTTACTCCCCTTTCCCCTGAGCTTTAATTCTTTTTTCAAAAAAAATATCCTTGTGGGTGTGGCCTTAAGGGAATATTAGAACTCCATAAAAAAAACTCCTCTTCCTCTTTCTTTTTACTTCCTGGACATCATGAGATAAATATTCATCTTCTGCCATGCACCCCTATTATGAAGTACGATGACACCCACACTCCAAGCAACCATGGACTGAAACCTCTGAAATCAACAGCCAAAATAAACCATTGCTTTTGAAAAGCTGATTTATTTCAGATTTGTTATATTGATGGAAAGCTCACTAACCCAACAAGGTTTCAATCTCTAGTTATACACTGAGTATGTTCAGTTTTATAATTTATAATCCAGTTCTTGCTGCTAAGCTCCAGAGTTGTAAGATTCTCAAGAAAATACAAAGTGGAATGTTTTACTACCATACTTTGTTCCCAAAGGTCCCCAAATGAATATGACTAACAATAGCTACTTGTCTATCCACCAATGGTGGTACATCTATGAATGGCACTGCCACTAACATATGGTTTTAGCTTGAAGTCTGGAAGACATCCCGGATTTCTTCCTCTCATGAATGCTCCACAGTGAAACAATCCGAAGACCTTAGGTTCTCTTTTCTTTTAATTTTTTTATTATAAAACTGATGTACAGAGAGGTTACAGTTTCATACATTAGGCATTGGATACATTTCTTGTACTGTTTGTTACCTTGTCCCTCATACCCCGCCTCCCCCTTTCCTCCCCTGAGGTGTTCAGTTCACTTACACCAAACAGTTTTGCAAGTATTGCTTTTGTTGTTGTTTCTCTTAATTTACCCTTTGTCTCTCAATTTTGGTATTCCCTCTCAATTTCCTAATTCTAATACCAGTATACACGGTTTCCAATATACTCAGATAAGATTACAGAGATAGTGTAGGTTAGGTTCTCTTTTCTAAACAGCCTCTCTCAACCCTCCTTTCTTTCCCCTGTGCCTGATTCCTTCTTCCTTGTGTCACATGGGGTCTCCTTAGTATCATCTTATCATTCTCCTTCTAAGTCTCATTCTTTTATACCATCTGATTTTGCTCTGTCACTGGTTAAATCTAAACATGTATGGTTCATATACATGTCATGTATAGGTAGTATTAATGTCAATCATTTGTAACTTAGTGTCTATCTTGTTCTCTGGTCATAATTACATTGGGTAGACCATGTTCTGTTTTCTTAGCAAAACGCCAGTCCCTCTTGCCTCTGCATAAAGATCTTCTTCCTTCCTGTTTTCTCTTTAACTAGTTCTTATTCATCTTCTGAAGGTGAGCCAACTGAGATCACTTTTGGAAAGGCCAGACTGTGCCCTCTTCCCTGGCCCCTAAGCACACATCCATCAAGGCATTTATCCTATTGCAAAAGGACGTGTCCTCTCAAATTGACCTACAAAGTTGCTTGAAAGCTTATTAGGGTTTACATCAGGTTATATTGCATAGTGCCTCTTGAATAGCATACTTCGTAATGTGTTTGTGAAATGGAATATAAAAATGGTATTACTTTTCAAGGAGCCACTGTGATGCTATATTACTAAAATGCACATTTTTCCATGTACAGCCTTTGAGAAAACCTTTCAGAAAAAATTTTAATCAATATTATAATTTACTGTACATTTATATTTTACTTTAAAAGTTAACTAACATAAATTTATATATAAATTATATATAACATAAAATGAGTTTCCCATATTTTTGTGACATATGTTATTTATTAGGTACATTATGCAATCATTTATGTAAATTTTATAATATAAAGTACATTATAACTCCTATACAATTTAATTATACTTACTACATATTGTAACATAAATATCTATAGCTATATAAATGTTAACACAACTGTGTAGGTGCTATTAAAGTATTCATGTAAATTATCAGTGCTGTTACATTTTATATGTAATATGAAAAAGTTTTAGTATAGTTTTTAAGTGTTGATACTGCTAATGGGAACTTTTGAGCAAGGGCAGCGTTTCCGTGGAGTAGAGGACACAGTTACTGCCTCTGAAAACTAATTGTCAACATATGGGTAAATAACAATCTGCTGACTTTGAGAAATTAGTTATAATCCATTTCACACAATGCATGTAAAAGCACAGCAGGCAACAGCCCATAATTGAAGGATTCGTTTTGGGCCTCAGGGTGGTTTTTAAAATTCACAGTCTGATAGAATGTTACCCTCCATATGGACCCAGAATATTCTCATCAGGGAGTTTCTAGCACTCCTTTCCCTCCTGCAGAACACTACACGTCTGCGGACAGGAGAGAGCTTCCTCCATCCATTAGGGCAGCAGCTAGAGACCTTCCCTAGTGATAAGTAGGCAGGAGACCTAAAATGCCTAAGAATTTGAATAGATTTGTTAGATCTCTTAGATCATTTCTCATTTTTCTGTTCTGTACGGCACACTGCAGTTTTGTCTTGTCTCATCGCCTACAACTCATGTCCTGCTAATCTTTGTGCACTGCTCCTTGAAGCTCTTAATGATTTGCCAGCATGGAGTAAGAGGCTGTCCACACGACTGTCATTGCTTATATTTCTTCCCTATGTTTTTCACTCCCACCTGTTTGTCTCAAAGTGTACCATTTCCAGGGTATGATTTGCATGTCTGCCCCTGCTTTTTATCTCCTTACTCCTTTCCTCTGCTGCCTGTCTCTTGTCCTTGTAGGTCCCTTTTTGAATCGCTGAAGAAAGGCCTTTTCAACCCTAGCTGTGTTGGTCTAATCCTGCCCAGTACAGCTGGCCTGGGGTTAGGAAAGAAGCAACCCTGGCTGACCCAATCTACAGAGTTACTGCTTTCTGTTCCTCGGCTGGGGTGTGGGTGGTTTGTTTTTGTGTGTGTGTGAACTATTCTCATGAGTATGTAATGCCTGAACAGCACAGTGATTTGGCAGGCCTCAAGTCACACACTGGGGTTCATAGCAACTTGCTTCTACTAGCAACATGAGAATTAGAAACACTTCCTGGCCAAGTAACTTTGAATCAGGGAACAGCAAGGAGGAGCAATGGGCCTAGGTTCATGCTGCTGGTGGCAACAAGGCTTTAGAATATTTGTTGCCAATCTTTTTGTTTACGAAGCAAGTAAACACATAAGAAAGGTTTCTAGGCTTTATATTATTAGTGGTAAACAGATTTGAATTTGTAAGTAAAACATAAATCACTCAGAAAACCTTTGTATGGTGAGCTAAAATATGTTTAGAAGAGTCAGAAAGATCCTAGCTATTCAGGAGACTGAGATCTAAGGATCACAGGTCTAAACTAGCCCAGGTAGGAAAGAAAGACTGAGATTCTTATCTCTTACCAGCAATACAAGCCAGGAATAAAGCTGTGACTCAAGTCTAGAATACCAGCCTTGAGCAAAAAGCAAAGGGACAGCACCCAGGCCCTGAGTTCAAGCCCCAGTCCCAGCACCCTCTTCCTGGAACATTAAAATGATTAGTTATCTACAATGATTTACTGGTAAATCAGGAATTTGACATTTTGAAAAGAAAATTGATTTCAATAAGAAAAATTGACCAAAATTAAAATTAATTTGTGAAGCCAGAGCTAAGCAACTAGACATTAAAAGTGGTGAGGGTTACGCTGGTAAGAGAAAGTAGGATCAGACTAGGGATATCATTTCTTAGAGAAAAATCTACAAAATGGGCCAAGCACACATGGACTGTGTGACTTCATTTAGTTGGAGAAAGAATGTCAAGCTGATCTCAGATGTCTTTCCCCAGGAGAAATGATCTCTCTTTTCTTGGAATGGCAGTAACACTGAAATCCTATTCCACCCTTCGGCACTTAGCTTAACCTACCCCTGTAATGTTATCTCTTTCAGAAATGTTTTTCTCTCTCCCCTGTAACAATCATCTGTCTATGTGTCTCGTTTACCTAGGATGTTCACTCATTCCAGGGTGCCAGAAAGTTTGTATTTATACCTGCTTCAGTGGTTTAACTGTTAATGGCTCCCTCTTGTACTGTCTTAAGTGACCTGGTTTGAGTGGTGATAATTTATAAAGTTACTCTAGTCTTACATCAACTGCCTGAAAGCTGTTGTTTCAGTTAAGATGCTAGCAAAACACAACACAGCTTACTGGGATTCTGAAGAAACTTTAATAAAGGGACTACTTAGAGAATTGTTGGCAGAGTTAAGGGCAGGTCTAAGATACCAGGTCTAAGAAGAAAAAGAGAAGATATGATGTTAGGGTCACCCCAGTTGAGAAGTCAAGCCATAGAAAAAGGGCTTCTCCAGAGAAGCCACTGTCTTGAAGGAATCAAGTACCCAGACCTGCCCAAGTGAGGAAGACATTCCCTCCCACTCTGTCCTTCCACTCATTGTTCTCCTGTTTGTGCTTTCTGTTGGCTGAACCTAACTGTAAATCACAAGGCAAAGGGGTCCAGGAGGGTGTTAGTTATCTTGGGAGAAAGATCAGAGAAAGTTATAGAAAAGTATTTTGGACATCAGTCATGTGTGTATTGTAGGGATGTATAGCAAAGCGCTACAGGAAGGGTCCAAAGTAAACTTTCACAGACAGCGAAGGATTATACTGTCTAACACTGGGAAATAAGAACAACAACAAAAATGAACATAAGAAAATTAAACTACAAGACTAAAGTTAGGTGAGCATAATGGTGCCTGCTCGTAATCCTGTCTACTTTGGGAGGCTGAGGCAGAGGATTCTAAATGCAAGGGAAGCCTGGACAAAGGATACCACATTAAACAAAAAACAACAAAATAAAAATAACACAGAGGGTGTGGCTTAAGTGGTCAAATGCTACTTATCAAGCTCAACAACTTGGGTTCAATCCTTCACTTCTGATGGATAAACACAACCCATTATGATGGGCAGTGCTAAGAGGAGTGGACAGAGGTAGGGCTGAGGAGTAAGCAAGGGCATATAAGAGGCTTCCTACAGTCCTCCACTCAAAGGTGGTGAAATACACAGAAGGAGTTTAAGCCAAGCTACAGGAGCTGGCTGAGAATTTTAAGAGCCTCATTATGACATCGGTGTGAGGATATCTGGGGCAGAAAGACCTGGAGGCAGGGAGACCAGTTAGGAGGCCTGTTGCATTCAGGGGGCAAGAGATGGTAAAGATAGGAAGGAAGAGGCTCAATATTATGGGGAAACCTTAAACAGAGAGGGATACATGATTTGGGGGTGAAGGTGCTAAGGACTCCTTATGTAGTTAGCTAAGTGATGCACATTCATTGGAAAGAGCCAACTTGGGGCTTGGGAGTGAGCTCAAAGGATGATTACCATGAATAACTAATGAAGAAAATGAGCTGGGCTGTTTTTTTTTTTTTTTGTTGTTGTTGTTCTTTTACCTTCCTGATCTAGTGTGTTATTGTTTATTGTGGCCTTGGAAATAATATAGCCATTCCAGAGAAAATATTGGTCAATAAGAGTCAAATGATTTTTTTAGTATATTTTTTTATTTTAAATTTTTTTTCAAATGATTTTTTTAAAAACCAGAGTTTAATCAGATGGTTCTGGGAATTAACTCAAGACCTTACACTTGCTAGGCTGATGGGCTACTACTGAGCCATGTCTCCAGCTCTGATGTTTGTTTCTTTTTGCAGGCCCTAGGACTTGAACTCAGGGTCTGGGTGCTGTTGTTGAGCTTTCGTGCTCAAGGCTAGCACTCTACCATAGCTCCACTCTGCTTTCGTGTGTGTGTGTGTATGGTTAATTGGTGATATGACTACCATGAACTTTCTTGCCCAGGCTAGCTTTGAACTGAGGTTCTCAGTTCTCAGTCTCCTGAGTAGCTAGGATTACTGGCTTGAGACACCAGTGCCCAGCTCAACCAGCTGTTTGTAACTGGTTATTTTTAGCATGGGACCATGCTTCTGTCCCCAAATGCTTGTCTAAGATGTAATCTACCTATGGTTAGTATTCCCATAGTTGCTGGGATCACAGGCATGCATTGGGATTTCTAGCTTCTCTCTGTAGAGACAGTCTCTACAGAGACTCTGCCAGGCCAACCTAGAATCACCATCTTCCCAAATCAGCCTTGGGATGAGAGGCACCTACCACAGCACTGAGATATTGGTTTAGAAGGGATCTTTCTCCACTTAGTGTGTCCATGAACCATGATCTTCTTGTTCTCAGCTTCTCAAGTAGGTGTGAACTACCAACTTGGCTCAAACAATATTTTTAATTTCAGTAAATCATTGTTTTTATTGAGAAAATAATATATATGTATATGCATAAAATTTAGAAAATACAAGTGAGCCCCCCAAACTGTTGTTATCCAAGCATAGTCTCACAATGACTTGTAACATATTGGTGTATGTGCTCTCAGACTTTTATTTTATCTATACATACACACATGAATATATTTTCTAGAATCTTGGGTAATGTTCTAATGATTAAATATGTCATGTACATGTTTCAGTAACAATTATTCTATAAAATCATTTTGGAAATTCTGAAAATTCTCATTCTGAATGCAATATATTCTATTGAACTGTTCCTGTTGTAGATATTTAGGTTGCTCCCCATTTTTAACTCTTAAGAATAACACTGCAATGAAGTAATTAAAATTTAAATTGACTAATTAACTTTTGACTTTTTCATAATGCAGCTTGGACTCTGGAATCAAGTTGGAGCATGCTTCGTTTTTATGATACTGTTATACAAAGAATGGTTGTTTTCAAAGTGCTCTGAAGGAAATATATGACCTGTTTAATTCTCAGGTAGGAGGAAAAAATCTGACATGGATGTATATTGCTGGAAAATAATTGTAAAGGAAATTGATATGGCTATTAAAAAGGTAGTATGGAAATTATCTGTGAGTTGAGTCACTCTATTTTCAGAAAGGACAGAGCCTACTTTACTAATGGGATTCCTTTTCCTTAATGACTATCAATATATCCCTAAGGAGCATAAAAATATAGAAACAGCTCTCCAAAATGATGTGGGAATTGATCAACATTGTAAATAATTGCAATTGTAGTTAAATTCAACTTCCTTTTGCTTGTGTATGATGAATCTTTTGCATATCTTTAAAAATTTCTCCTTAATTTAGAAGTAGCCATTGAGAGGAGAAAATAGAGACTGTTCTTTATTGACTGATGATCTCTATGAGTCAAGCATCTGAAATCCTTCTTTCCTAGTAAGGGTACTCTACACTAAACAGGAGAAGTGATGAGTCTCTAATTTGTCTAAACAAGGTTAGACTTTTGGTAGCATCAGAAAAGGGGCCTAGGAGCTCATACTGGCGGCTCATATCTGGAATACTAGCCACTCAGGAGACTGAGATCTGAGGGTCCCAGTTCAAAGCCAGCCAAGGAAGGAAACTCCGTGAAACTCTTATCCCCAACAAACTACTCAAAAAAGCTGTGGCTCAAGTGGTACAGTGTTAGCCTTGAGTACAGAGAGGCTCAGGGACAGGGCCCAGGCCCTGAGTTCAAGCACCAGGTCGGTCAAAAGAAGAAATAAATAAAGGGAAAAAGGAAGGAAGGAAGGAAAGAAGGAAGGAAGGAAGGAAGGGGATATAGGAGGCTACTAATAAAAGGCTGTTCTCTCTGCCAATAGATTTTTATGGGTCCCCACTGTGGAAAATCACCAGTAGCTGCAAACTCTAAGCCATCTTGGTTGAATATAGGTAGATTGAACATAGATTTCACCAGTCTCAATAGTTATTTTCTATTTTAGTGAATTAATTTTGGTGAATTAAAAATATAACCTACCTTCACATAATTTTTAAAGATGGTAGACTAAGTATAACATAAAGCAAATGTAAGCAATTTATAATAAACTTTGTTTATGGCTGGAGACATACGTAGCTCAAGCATCTGCCTAGCAAGCATGAGAGTTGGAGTTCAAATACCAGTATTGCCAAGAAAATAAAAAAAAGTAACTCTATAGTAATCATGCATTGTAGTCAGATGCTTGCATGAATCTTGGTGATGACAGCTACAGAGGCAGATGATGCTGGAATGTTGTACTAATGATTCAAGTACCACATGTGGCAGCACCATTAGAAATATAATCTCCACTGTGGGTTAAATTCTGAATGAGACAAATCCAATGTTCTATGCATCTATGTGGCAGCTGCATTCCTAGAAAAGTTAGTGCACTTAAAACCACCCAGGATTTTGATTTGTGATTTACTTTGTGATTTATGTATAAATGAGAGTTCGGTTCTTGGCTCAGATAATAACACTTTTTTCACTTACATGAATGACATTCAACACTTATCTCCTTCCAAAGACGACTCTTTGTTTGCATAATTCACCCACAAATTGTTTAATCTCTTGACCCTGGTCAATTGTACCTCATTCTGTTAGAGCTCAAAACATCCACAAAATGTCCCCTTAGAGGGATACATTTTCCACCTCATACACAGTATGGCCTTAGTAGACTCTGACTTTTGTTGACTTACTTGAGCTACAGAGAATTAGATCAACATAAGTATTACAAAAAACTTTAAAAATGTGTGCTCAAATGTACATATAATAAAATTGATCATTTTAAGTATTTTTAAGTGTATAATTCAACAATCTCAAACATTTCTAGTCTACACAACAATACCACTTTTTAGCTGTAGAATGTTTACATCTTTTCTTTCTTTCTGTGTGTGTATGCATGCTTGCATGCACATGCATTTTTTTAAAAAAAGAAATCATGTAGTCTGTTTTATTTCTCGTTTTCTTAGGTCTTCTCTTTGACATTTTTTTTCTTTTTGCAGTACTAGGGTTTGAACTCAGGATTTTGAACTTCTAGGCTCTATCTTCTGAGACATATTTCTACTTACTTGTATTTTATATGAGTTATTTTTGAGATAGTGTCTCATTTCTTACATGCATGGACTGCTAAGTGTTTTTACTTGCTGCTGTAACTGGAATGATAGGCACCGGCTACCATGTCTAGCTTCTGTTGTGATGGAGTCATGAGACTTTCCTGCTTGGGCTGATCAGGAAACTCTTCCCAGATCTTCCCAGATCTCAGCCTCTACGTGTAACTAGGAATACAAACACTCAACTACCATGCCCAGTATTGATGGACAATGGGCTTTGTTTGTATGGTTTTGCTGGCCTCAAACCAGCATCTTTCAAATTTCAGCTTCCCAACTAGCTAGGATTCTAGGCTTGAGCCCCTGGCCCCTGGCTCAGTGTACCTGTCTTGGGCATTGCTCATCCTGACTCTGATTAGTCCATACTACTCATATATCATGCCACCACTGTAGCAGGCTTACTCCTCAGCAGATCTGTTGCTGGATCTGGAACGGAATAACTGCTTGTCCTTCTCCATTCCAGAAAATTCTCTTTTTCCTGGGTAAATTATTTCATGTTTAATTCTTTTAGATCAACTAATTTACAAACTTACGTCCATACTCTGTTGGCCTATACCTGTCTATCTCAAACCATGTGTTGTAAGGCTGAATGCTTGCCATTGGAGACAACTTGACTGGCTGGAAAGAGTGTTAGATTTATGAGAGAGAATAAAAGGGTGGTGTCTGGAATGCTCCTTCTTTCAATTATGTACAAGCCAATGACCCAGTATAAGAGCTGCCATTGCTTTAAGACTTGAGCTCCTCACTTGAAAATGAAAGACTAGGTCTCTAGAACATCTGTATCTTGGAAAGTTTATTTAATTGATTTCTATGAGAAATAATATTTACTTATCATATAGGACTTTTAAAAAGTGTGACATATAATTGGAAACCATAAACATACGGGGCTGGGGATATAGCCTAGTGGCAAGAGTGCCTGCCTCGGATACACGAGGCCCTAGGTTCAATTCCCCAGCACCACATATACAGAAAACGGCCAGAAGCGGCGCTGTGGCTCAAGTGGCAGAGTGCTAGCCTTGAGCGGGAAGAAGCCAGGGACAGTGCTCAGGCCCTGAGTCCAAGGCCCAGGACTGGCCAAAAAAACAAACAAACAAACATAAACATAAAAGTTATAACAATGCAACTAAAAATGCTTGTGACATGCTTTTAAATGATAATACATAATGAAACACACTATTAATTAGTATTCTAAAGAACATAAAGTTGATTAAAATGATCTACAAAGCAGGGATGGTTTAGTTTATGTAGAAGAGATGTGGTTGTTAAATGAGTGTACATGTTGCAGAAAAGTTCTGAAAATCCTTGATTTGGGAGGCTGTAGGGGGACAGTGACTTAGATATTTACCAGTAGACAAAGATTTGGAGGTGCACACAAGTCTTGCATCATCAACAGGTGTGTGAGCTGATTTATGTCCACTGCTCTAGGAATATGGCTTGGTTTTATTGTTCTGTAGGAAAACTATTCAAAAAGTCAGGTTTACAGTGATATTTGTCTATGAAAAGAGAGGTTGGAACCCACAGAGCCTGGGATGAGAGACTTGAGGACTCAGACATGGTTAGATGCTCTGCTCCTGAACACAGACCATACAACATGTTTCAGGCTGGTCCCAGGCAGTGCAGGAAAAGACATGACTATTTAAGGTTCTAAAGCAATAAAATTGTCCTCTAGCTTCTATGAAATGATCCTACTATGTCATTATTTTGGTTTTACCAGAGACACCAAGTGATTGATAAAACATACTCATCGTACTACATGAAAATAGAATTCTACTGTGGCATAGATTTTCTCTAAAACTAGTAGATTGAGAGTAGTAAACAAGTTCTTAACTAACAACAATTTTGCTTCTTTCTCAGAATTTAGAAAGGCTTTTTTATGTGGGTGGGATATAAGCATTTTAGAAGGCTTGGATTTCTGTAAAACATCTGTCTGAAGACATTTGAATTTATTTCTCTATCATGTGAAATTATTTCTTTTTTTCTTTTGTTTATCTTCCCTATGGTTTTGCCTCTGTTGTCACTGTATTTGATTTTGGTACCCTGGGTATTTTATGTTTGTCTGAATTAGGGAGGGAAGGAGAGTGTCAAAATGGTGAGACAAAGGGTAAAAGGTGAACCAATACAACTTATAAGACAGTATGTTGTTTAGTTGGTTTACACTAAATGGTTTTGCAAGTATTGCTTTTGGAGTTGTTTGTCTTTTTATCCTGTGTCTCTCGATTTTGATATACCCTTTCACTTTCCTAGTTATAATACCAGTATGTACAGTTTCCAGTGTACTCAGATAAGATACAGTGATAGTGCAGGTAAACCACAGGAAGAGGATCATCAACAATAGAAGCTACGGTTTCACATGGCATGTTGAAAGTGATTACAACAGTGATATAACTCTTGTTTCCCTAACATGGACTTCATTTTACTTAGCATCATTGTATGCATTCATAAGGGCATAGCTATTAGGCTCTTGTGATTCACTGCTATGACTACCCTAAACCTGTGCTAATTATTCCCTATGAGGGAGACCATAGAGTAGTCCATGTTTCTTTGGGTCTGGCTCACTTCACTTAGTATAATTTTTTCCAAGTCCTTCCATTTCCTTACAAATGGGGCAATGTCATTCTTTCTGATAGAGGCATAAAATTCCATTGTGTATATGTACCACATTTTCCTGATCCATTCGTCTACTGAGGGGCATCTGGGTTGGTTCCATATTATAACTATGACAAATTGTGCTGTGATGAACATTGTTGTGCTGGTGGCTTTAGTGTGTTCTTGTTTGTGGTCTTTTGGGTAGATGTTCACAAGTGGGGCTGCTGGGTCATAGGGGAGTTCTATATTTAGCCTTCTGAGGAATCTCCATACCGTTTTCCGGAGTCGCTGAACCAGTTTCTGGAAGGGGGAGGGAGGAATGAGGCAGGAGGTAACAAACAGTAAAAGAAATGTACCCAAGGCCTAATGTATGAAACTAACCTCTCTGTACATCACTTTGACAATAAATAAGAAAAAAAATAAGACAGTATGTTGTAAACTAACTGTACAACTCTGGGTGGGGGGAATTGAGGAGGAAGAAAGGAGGGAGGAAAGTGAGGGAGGAGACAACAAATTTGTCAAGAAATAAACTCACTACCTTACATAGTATGTAACTGTAATCCCTCTGTACATCACCTTGACAATAAAAATTAAAGCAATGTGATGGTCTTTTTCCATATTTTTTTTTGACATAGGAAGTTGTAGGGATTAAGCTAAGGGCCTCCATACAGGCAAAAGCTCTACCATTGAACTTCAGCTCCAGTTCCCCATGGACATACTATGGAGTCATAGGAAAGTCTGATTTTTCATGTTATTACTTCTTCTATCAGCTTGTCTATTCTTCTCTCCTAACCAAATGCTGGATAAAAAATTGGCCTTAGCAATGACTATAATACATTGAGAGTTTATTTAGTGTCAGGCACAATACTAGGTTTGTTTTATGTATCATTGCATTTAATTTCTATGGGACTAAGAGATTCCCAAGTCTCAGTTTTCACTAAGGCTCAGCAAGCTTTATTGACTTGTCCCAGAGGGCACAGCTAACAAGTGGTGAGGCTATTCCTGCTCAGTCCTGTCATATGTAGCCCACGCCCACAACCACCATGCAAGATGATCTTCCTTTATGAACACTGCCTTTTCTGGGTAACTTACATTCTCTGTTGTCATCTCTGGCTCCCGAGATGTCTCTTTCTCCTGTGGCAATCTGTGTTTGGAGATAGCCAATTATTCTCCTCAACATTCAGACGTAACACTCTCAGAACTAATATTATTGGGAGCTTCTCTGGGCAAGAAAGTCTTGAAAGCAGATGTTTCCAGGGAGATGAAGGCCTCCTTAGGCACAGCATTTGGATCTAGACTGCTATAGAGAAACTTAAAAATCTCTGGTTCCTTCCACTCTATTCTTGGATGGGTTTAGGTCTCTGGTTGCTTCAGAAATTCTTCATCCTCATTTAGGCCCTGAGGGAGTGGCAGCCCAGCCTCATTCTATGCATAGCAGGCTCCCTTCTGGCTCTGCATCTCTACAGGCTAGCACCAAGGGTGGACAGCTGCAAGGCACCTGCACAGGGGTGTGAATCTCCCCACACAGGACATGCTCTCCTCTGGTGGCAAGCCCAATGGCTACTTTCCTGTTTTAGTCACATTCCTTAGCAGAACTGTTTGGATGTGAATCAGAATTGACCTCAACTCTTATACACTAAAGATGGAAGCTTCCACAGTCACTTATAGTTATATGTAGCAAAGATAGCTTTCTCATCTGTTTACACTTTCTTGGTGCAAACACCGTGTGCCTAAATTAGTATTTTAAGTGGCTTAAATTCTAAGTGCCATTCATTTGCAATGTTGATCTCTATAAATGCATAGATGCTTCTGTCTACATTTTCAGATAGTAAGTAAGAGAGAGGTAAGAAATGTCAAATTCACAAGTTGCTTTGCTTCATTTCCTTATATTCTAATTTTCTTTTCAGATACCTGTTTCTTTTTCTTTGGCAGTATACTCTAGAACTACCTCAGAAGCAACCGTTCCCCTCTATGTGCTTCTTGGCTAACAGTGATTTTTATTTTGTTTTGACAGTGCTGGGGATTTAACTCCAGGCCTGGGCAAGCGCTCTTCCATTAAAGTTATACCCCTAGTCCTTTTGCTTAGGTTTGTTCCTCAGACAGGGTCTTGTGCTTTTTTTTGCCTCTGATGGGATCTTCTTACTGGGATGGGATCTTCCTACTTCTGTGTCCTGAATATCTGGAACTGTAGGATGCACCATCGTGCCAGGACCCCTTAGGAGTACTTTCACTACTTAATTGACAAAAACATTATCTACCAAGGAATTGTAAGGGAATCGTGAGCATGGAATGTAGTCAGATGTGTTTCCTGTCATGACCTGGAGAGAGAGCCGTATTTACCTGATGGGTGGGAAAGCTGCGGACGTGAAACCGCTACCTCAGGGTGCATCTTCTAGAATCATGTCATAGTGCCTGTAAGTTCTACCATTATGTATTTCCCTTTTTGAGGTCAAATTTTCCCATGCCAGGATTAAGAGAAATGTGAATAAACATATGGTGCAAAGTGGTCAGCGTGCAAATAAGTTTGGAGGCACGTTGGTGTTAAATGAAGCTAAGTAATTTTTTAGTGGCAGGCTGCCCAGGGCCTGTCACAGGCCTGTCTCTATTACAACTGCTCACAAAGGATCCCATCATGGGCATTTCCTAGTATTTGACCACAGAACTTTTTCTTTTTGTCATAGTTCATAAATAGCTCCTGGTACAGAGTTCCAACACAGTGCAAGAAACACTGACGGTCTTTGTCAAAAGCTGCGAAGATTCTTGTCAAAAGTATGTATATTATCCAGGAGGAATGCAATTGACCACCATGATCCAAAAATAAATGGGCTGGGATTAGCTAGTTAATCTCACTTGGCAAGACCAGAGGAACCGCCTCCACCTTCCTCTGTCTTCAATTTGCATCCCTGTTTTGTCATTAATGTGTGACTGCAGCAAATGTCTGACCCTGCTGGTTCTTTTTCTGGCCATATAGCTTATAGACCTTCGCAGGGTGGTCATCAGACACAGCTACCTTCCCTCTGTTTTGTGCCCCAGGAAAATACTGTAAGAAGCCTTCATTTCAGACATGGTCTGGCTTAAAAAGAGGAAAGACTTTAATCCTGACCTAAATCTTCTTGTAGCTTTTTCACCTCTGAAAACAGCCACCTTATCCAAACAGAACTGCTAAATATTGCCTGGGGTGAGAATGAGGTGGCAGAGAATTGAAAGTAAAATGCTGAGGTGTATTGTATATTAATATTTCTTGGGCAGTTCTTCAAGCAGGCAGTAATTGTGTGAAGGTAAAAATCTTTGTGCCATAGTTTATGTTGTGCAGAAATCTTTTCAGTCAGCAGTAAAGAGGGCAAATCTTGAACACCTTTGATGACAGGTATTTATGATGTAAGTTGGTAGTAAGGAGAAATGAATAGTTAATATCTTTGTAAAATATGATAGAAAAAGAAGGGCTGGATTTGTGTCTTCTCTCTATGATGCAAAGTAGAATCACCAAACTTCTGAATGAACTTTCAAAATTAAGTTCTTTACGATCATTAGGTGTTATACCTTATATTCGTTTAGTTCCTTCAGTTTAAAAGTTCTTTCACACATCTTATCCAAACTTTTTTTAAAGGACAATTTATTTTCTAAAACAATTTTAGGTTCATAGGAAAATTGCTCAGTAATTATGAAGTTTCACATTAATTAATCCTTTCTTTCCTCCCTTCCTCCTAATAACATTAAATTGTTAACAATTGATGACATGTGACATGTTATGGTTAGATAAATGTAGACTCAGGCCTACTTTAGGTTTGCTCTGTTTCACCATTCTGTGGGCTTTGATAAATGTTACAGGTCATATATCCACCCTTACAGACTCATACAGATGATTTCCATTGTCCTAAAAAGTACTGTGAGCCCCATTTATTCATCCATAAACTCCTGATCTTTTTTTTTTTTCTGTCTCTGCAGTCTTCCTGTTTCAGAATGTCACATAGTTGGCTAAATGTCATGTAGTGGGCTAAATTGATTTTATACTTTTCACGACAATCTTGTAGCTAGCTAAGTTTGAGTGACTTCCTGATAAAGGAGATAAGTGCAGTGAGCTGAAGTGGTGTGTCTGCTCCCATAGATTGAAAGTGCCCAAACCACGAGTGGAACCAGCTGACCACAGGAACCTTGACCACATAGAGAAAGGGGCAAACTGCTGAGGACGTACACTGTTAGCTTGAAAGAGTCCTCTCGCCCTGTGCTGCAATTTTTAATGGCAGTTAGGAGGAGGAAGATTGTACGTTTTCAAAGGAAACTAGATGCCAGATATTGGTTTCGTAAGAGAGATGACTTCAGAGATGATAGGTTTAGTGGCCCATAATTAAGAAGGAAGGCCAGTCTCTGCCAGTCTGACTCAGAGGGCTTACTGAGTCATCCTGTTTGTCCTTCCTGCTGCTATTTATGGGCTACCCAGTTGCTGATATTTGTTCGTTAAATACTCACACAACCAGCCTTGCCTAAAGCAGGGTTGCTTCTGGGCTGCTGAGAATAAACAGGGCTGACAGGTGTCGTGAGAGAGTCATTTTAAGGAATATCTGGTAACAGATTCTTTTAAAAAGCACCATATGCTTAGTACAACCATTCTGAAAGAAAAAGCCAAGACATTTTTAAATAAAGATTACTAAGACTTTCAAGAAATGCTGGCGGTAGCAGAGGTGCAAATCAGCATTACGGAAGTTGCTGTTGACAGCAGCTCGGGAAATGAGGGGAATGAGAAGTGAAGCCAATAAAAGGAGAAGGCTGAAACATAGTCACTTAAGTTCGGTGTACCATTAGAAAGAAATAAGATTACCCTCACCAACCATACATGAGTCTGAGTCCCTGTAGTTGACAGTATGTTATTGCTCAACCAAAAGGAGTGATTGAAGAAACAGTAATTTAGGGGATAGCTACTGAGTTGTAGGCAAGGCTAAGGGAAACATTCTAGAGCTAGCAATTGAAGTGACAAACAACAGCCTCAGATTTACAAGGCCAAAGGAAGGGGCAGCTACTGGAACCATGAGAGGATTAGGTTAGTAGAAGGCTGCCTGACTTAACTGAATTATTTGGTAGAGGAAAGCACACTGCCAACCTTTGGGGGTGGGGTGGATAGAAATAAGAGAGGGATAAATAACCCATCCCCTCTTTCCTCCCATTCCTCTATGATGCAAAGCACGAAGCTCAGCATCCTGGATCACTTAGCAGGGAAGACAAGAGTGTCCTATACATCATCAACTAGAGGATTGCTTAAGGCTCTAGGGTGAGTCAGGGCCAGAAGATTTTTGTTGAAATGTACGTTCTTTTGTCTATATCACTATTAAAGCTATTGCTAATGATCTAATTAAAACATTAAGAGGAAATACATAGTTATACAGTTTCAACTTCAGACATCCTGAATATTTGAAGTGTCTTTTTTTTTAAATTGTAAATTAGAGTGTGTCTCTCCCCAAGTTTCAAGGTTGAAAGTCATTCCTAGGAGGAAAGATAAAACAATAGACGGTGTGAAAGTTGAGAATATAGTCATGCAGAACTTAATGACAAGGACACACTCTTAGGTGATTTCATCTTGTACAAACATCTTAAAATGGACCGAGGCAAAGCAGGGTCTCCAACGTCTTTAGGTGATGTAATCTTACGGGACCACTGTGATAGGTGATTGAATGAATTATTGCTGGGTAAGCATGACTATGAAACCCAGGCAGATCTTTGATAAACCCTTTAGATTTACTTGGTTTTAGTGATTTACTTTTAGTTGACATTAACAATCACTAATTTGGAGGTCATGAAGCTAAGCCACAAGTTATTAGCTTCCCAGTAGCTTTGCTGCAGATAAGCCCTCTGACATGTGGGTGATGAGAATGGTTGCCTAGGTTACTTTTCAAGGACTTGAATGCCACTTTTGCTGGAATCACAGCCTCGGGTTTGCACAGGTGTCTGATGGTGTCTTTTAATGTCAGAGGGCCAAAAACTTAATTTCTAGACTGGGCCAACTCAGCCATTTTCTGAACATCTCTCCTATGAAGAGCCAGGAGGACTGAGTTGGCCTACGTGTGTTACTGAACACTGAACCTTTCCTTGGGCCTTCAGCCACCCCACTTCTTCATCCCATTAATATCCTAAGCCCTACACTAAGAGAGGTGGGTTGGAGACTTATTCCTATATTTCCACACTTAGCTACCTCAGGAATAAACTTTTTCTTTTGCAAAACTCATCATTTTGGCAATTGGATAATGCTTGGTGTATAAAACTGGCCTAGTTTGTGACAACTGCACATGGGAAAGCATTGTTTAAAAAGCTATTGAACAGCGAGGCACTGCTGGCTCCTGACTGAGGAGCTGAGGACTTAGAGATCTGAGAATCCAAGTTCAAGGACAGCATTGGCAGGAAAGTTTGTGAGTTCTCCAATTAACCAACAAAAAGCCAGAAGTTGAGGTGTGGCTCAAGTGGTGGAGCATCTTCCTTGAGTGGAAAAGCCAAGTAAGAGCAGTAGGGCCTTGAGTTCAAGTCCCAGTAAAGTACAGAAAAAAGTCATTAAAAATAACATGATACACCTAGATTTAATAATTTAATATTTTCTTTATACATTAGTCCATTCAATAGACCCACACTTTACCTCTGCTTTGTAATTCTATAACCATCTACAACAGCAATCTCTTTCTAATAACCCAGGCCTGTTTTCCCCCAGCCACTAATGACAGGGCTGGTGACAGGTGCTTAGGAAAGCCTCTCTGAGGGAACATGGGAGCAGACATCTAAAAGAAGTGACGAGGGAGCCATCTCTGAAGACTGGGGAATTGCTGTGGAATCGCTCGCTCCAAGGCCCTGAGGTCTCCTAAAAGACAGAAAAGCAAGAGGGTTGAGGGCTGTAGGCATGTTGGCTGAATCCTGTTCTTATGAGGACAGCAAGAAACCTGGATTTCATTTTGAGGATCATTTCTTTTGTGGCAAAGTTACATTATTTATAAAACTTTAGTTGATATTGTCTAACTCAGCTTGTCTCAAATGCACATTTTCAACTAAAATTGATATTTTTGTGGAATCCTAATACTTCTTCTATCCCCCTTAAGAGGAAGATTTGCTTTGCTTTTCTCTCTTTCTCTTTCTCTCTCTCTTTCTCCCTTCCTTCCTTTCTTTCTTTCCTTCTTTCTTTTCTCTCTCTCTCTCTTTCTCTCTTTCTCTCTTTCTTTCTTTCTTTCTTTCTTTCTTTCTTTCTTTCTTTCTTTCTTTCTTTCTTTCTTTCTTTCTTTCTTTCTTTCTTTCTTTCTTTCTGTCTTTCTGTCTTTCTGTCTTTCTTCCTTCCTTCTTTTGCTGGTCCTGGGGCTTAAATTCTTGGCTTGGGCACTATCCCTAAACTCCTTTTTGCTCAAGGCTAGCGTTCTATCACTTGAGTCACAGCACTTTTGGCCTTTGCTGTGATTAATTAAACATAAGAGTCTCACAGACTTTTCTGACCAGGCTGGCTTTGAACAATGATCCTCAGATCTCAGCCTCCTGAGTAGCTAGCATTATAGTTGTGAGCCACTGGTGCCTGGCAGAATTGCATTTCTAATAAAAAAAATCAATTTAAAAGAACCAATCAACCAACCAAAAAACAAAACAAAACAAAACAAAACACCCCAAACAGCCCTTTCAACAAAACAAAACTAAAACTGAGAATAAATTGTAAAGTATTTAGCAGCACCTCTAGTGGTGGGTATTTGAAGTTACAGCTGTATTAAGTAAGTACTTGTAATTCTCCATGGCATTTGGTTCAGGTAAAATAACATTGTTTTACAGAGCTGGTTAAATAGGGCAAATTTTAAGGTAATAGCTAGTATGAGGTGGAAACTCCTCCAGTAATTTCTGAGAAAACTCAAAAATATCAAGATAAAAATAATTGAAGCTCTCCTGTAACCTTGTAGAGAAATCTGGAGGATTTCTGTTTAGGGCAAAAAAGTCCTTGAGATTTTATCTCCAAAACTAACCAGCAAAAACCTAAGCTAGAGCTCTGGCTCAAGTGATAGAGTACCTACTATGAGCAATCAAGCAAGTGAAATAAGTACAAGGCTCCGAATTCAGATCCTAGTATAAAAATATGAAATGGAAACTTTGTAAATAGTAATCAATCTGCTTTTACAGAATTAGAGAACAGTAATGGCTTTGAACCCATGGCCCGGTTGATTATGAGATTGATATAAGGTTAGAGGGCCACTGAAAGATAGTCACCCTTTCCAAAAGCCAGCCTTGAGTTAGTCAGGAAGGCTTACCTCAGCCATGGCAGAAAGCACTGAGGTCCACAGAGGCAGGCATTTCTTTTGATCTCTAATGAGGCTAGTAGGTTCTTATCAGAATTTTATGAGTTTGCCAGTTAGGGTTCGAAATGTCACCTCTGGACTCAGCTCACCCACAATGCCTCTGTTTCCTGTCCCTGTGCTTGATGGCTGTGACTTTGGACTTTCCAGAAGGTCAAACAGGGCGACCCAGTGTGTGACAGCCCTGGCAGCAAGAGGAGAAGATAGTCTAAAGGGGAGTCTACCTAAACATATAAGTTTTACAGCCCAGTGGACTGGCAAAGCTCCCAGTGTCATAGTTTAGGTTTGTTGGCTCGCTTGTCCTTCTCAGAATCACCATCAGCATCAGGGCTGCACGCTACCCTCATGCATTCGTTCATTTGGCACAGTCTCATGTTTGAATCGGAGACCACCGACTCCACATCACTGTCCTTGTAGATGAGGAAGCTGAGCTGTGAACAGAGCAGAGCGTTGAGGTTACCTACCCTGGCAGCTATCCAGCTGGAACCAAAGTGCAGGGTCACTCATTTTGGCCCAATAGTGCTCACAGGGCAATTACTTCCTGCTACCTCCCAGCCCCTTAGTACCCACCTTCTTCTCCCTTCTTTCTTCTCCCTCCAACTCCTCTCCAGTCTTCTTCTGTTTTCTTCTTTCCACAAGCCCCCTCCCCCCACTTTTCATCTGGGCAAGCTGGAAAACAAGCCTTAAAAAAAAATCCTTTATGTAAAAATAAATCCAAATGAAACCTCAGCTATCAAACCTTCACCAACTTAATTATGTATGCAGTGTTTATTTGTGTTATCTCATCTTGATTTATTTTTGTGGGTTAAGCCTCTGACAGAAAAGAAAAGGCTTATTTGTCACAGTCCAAAGGAGAAAGATCTGGAAGGAGGAAATAGAAAATAAAAGGAAAGGTGAGCTGAAAGATCGGATGACTAATTGAAGGAAAACAAAATGCAAATCTGGACATGCCCACATGTATTTTTCCATTTAGAAACAAACCTAAGCAGCAAGTTTACCTATTTTCTCAAGACTTGCTGGCTTTGAAGGGAAGTGCCCTGAAGTAGACTTTAGGCTGCCCTCTAGTGGTGCTGGAGGACATGTCCTTGTATTCCAGCTCAAGGTGGGGCTTCCATAGTCCAGCCACAGCCCTAGGAAAATTCACACTGAGAAGAAATGTGTGAGCTGCTTTCCAATAAATACAGTAGGTGGAGACACACACTGAAAAACGGGAGCATAGTCAACTTTGCTTTCATTTGGCTCTTAGAGCAGTGTGAGGCACCCGGAATTATTGAAACACATTTGATTCTAATTTATATGTGATACTTCGTATTTCCTTCTCGACTTTTAAGTCCTGACAAATGTTCAGGAATGAAGATGTTAGTTAGGTCCCAGTGGTCCTATAATTCTAGCTACTTGGGAGACTGAGAGCAGGAGGATGGCTGTCTAAAATCAGTCTGGGGACAAGAGTCTGTGAGATTCCATCTTTAAAATAACCAGTAAAAAAAGCCAAAATGGAAGGGTGACTCAAGTGATAGAGAACTAGCTAAGCAAGCACACCAACAAAAGCTTGAGGCCCTAAGTTCAAATCCCAGTACCAACAACAGCAAAAAAGATTTCAAGCATAAATCATAACTAAATCTGTTGGCCCTCTACATCATTTATTCATATTAAATACCTATGCTATCCACAGCTTTTAATGTGTGTGTAGGGGGTGGGGAGGTGGGGTGGGTGAGGGGAAGATTCAAAAGGTTGAGACCCTGATCCTGTCCTTCCCTCTGACCAAAAGAGAAGGTATGTATTTGGACATAATACTGCATAGCAGTGGTATAAACAAAAAGGGAGTTTATGTCTACATCTGATTTAATATTTCCTACACAATATCATTTTTACTCAGGAGGAAAAGGAGCTCCAGAAAGATTAAGCTATCCTTGATCAGATAGAAAGTAACATTGAAATTCAAAGTCAGTGTTTCTCATGACCTTTCTTTCAATTAACAAAGACCTTTACTGGGAGTCTATTATGTATGAAGCACTTTGTGGGTGCTGGAGAGGTTAAGATGCCATTACTGGCTATAGTTATTATCTTGCAGAAGAGTAGGTTAGGAAGGAATACTTATACTATATTACCATAGGTGCAGCAATGGACGTATGTACATATTGAGTTGGGAGCAAAGTAGTGAGCAATGTAGCCATCTACATTGTCACACCTTCTGTCATATGGCTAGAACTATGGTTGAATGGATCAGGAGTCTGTACCCCGGCCAAAGGAAATGATCTTTTTTTTTTTTTTTTGACCAGTCCTGGGCCTTGGACTCAGGGCCTGAGCACTGTCCCTGGCTTCTTCCCGCTCAAGGCTAGCACTCTGCCACTTGAGCCACAGCGCCGCTTCTGGCCGTTTTCTGTATATGTGGTGCTGGGGAATCGAACCTAGGACCTCGTGTATCCGAGGCAGGCACTCTTGCCACTAGGCTATATCCCCAGCCCCAGGAAATGATCTTTAAGTATATTCATGAGAAAGCTTGGTGTAGGCATCCTGCCCTGGAGGAGAGCGGACTCACTGATTGAATGCATGGTATCTCATAGGCAGTTTTCAGTATGAGAGAAAATTGTAGAACCAGGGTACAGTTGGAAAGAAATGAAAGTGAATAGAGTAGCTGAATGGTTACTAGCAGGGCAGAGTTAGTGAAAGAGAGAAGTCAGTTGGGAGCATGGTACTATCCCAGGAGGAGGGGCCAAAGGTTTTTCTCAGAGGAAGCTACTGTTACCTCCTGAATGATGTTCCAGGGCACCAGAAAGCTGGACTGTGTAACTGCCTAGCCACGTGTCTGGGTGTCCTTATTGCCTCCTACCTAAGCAGTCACCAGAATCCAGAGTTCCTGACTCAGGTTCGTGCCATGGAGAAGTTTAACTGAAGTGGTCCAGAAGAGGAGAGAGGGAGTATGACTGGAAGTGTAATCTCAGCAAAGGCTTCCCCAGGAATTAAAGTTTACATAGAGTTTTGAGGTACAAGTAGGAGTTTGCAAGGAAACCAAAGGTGAGGAAGGTGCTTTAAGAATCCTGTGTTCATTCTAGAACAGAATGTAATTTTGGTTAAATTTAACGCCAGCATGTCCCCAAATCCTCTCTTCAGTATCAGTGGTTTTGAGAGAGGGGTAAGGGAAATGCTTACTTGAGATGGCATTAATGATCTCAGGCCTGTGATTTCTAGTGTACCGGACATGCTCCAGATGGAAGTTTGCCATTTCCACTGGCTAGGACTCCTGTGCAGTCTGAGATACTGCCGGGACTATGAGCGGGCAGGGCAGAACCTGCAGGCAGAGAAGCATAATTCGGCTACAGAACACCACTGCTCTGCTTTATCCGTCGCAATTGGCCAGCCTTCCTCTTGACTTATTTTGGAGAAGGAGAGGGGGAGAGAGAGGACAGGGAGAGGAAGAAGGGAATGGAAAGAGGAAGGGGGAGGGAAGGGGGGAGAAAGAGGGAGAGGGAGGAGGAGAGAGGCTAAAAAGGGAAAGAGAGAGTCTGTGCAGGTCATGCGCTTGGTTGAGGGGGTCTTAGTGCTCCTCTCTGACTGACTTAAGGGTTTGAATTTGTGAGGGTGGAGGCAGGTGCCCAATGGACAGCAAGAGCAAAGAGCAGTCTGGCTGTGTGAGAACTTAGAAGCATGCCTATTATAACCATGCTTTGCTTCCTGTTAGTGCAGGATATGCACTTTACATATTCTCCTGGAAATCCTACAATCCAATAGAATAGAAGCCAGCAGCGAGTACGCTTTCTTCCATTGTAGCCATTGAGCTGTGCCTGAAAGATGAGAGTAGGCTGATCAGTAGAGTGAAGAGAGGTCAGCCTTGGGTAAGGAAATGAACTCATCTCACTTTAAGATGTGGATAAGAATCACAGTTTCTAAGAAGTCATTGGAAGCAAGAATAAGGGAAGGAAAAAGAAAATGGGGAGAATAGAAAGTAACCAACAAAGGTAAGCTCTTCTAGGAGGAGTTTTATTTTCAAGTAGTTCCTTGAGGGAATTATGTCTTCCAGGAAGTGTGAAACATAATCTTTTCTCCCCCCACTCCTCCCCCTCCTCCTCCTTCTCCTCCTTCTCCTCCTCCTCCTATTCCCTATGAGAATCTGTTAATTTTGTATTAAAAACAAAATAGATTTCTTTTTCTTGAGTACTCTGTAATTGCAGAGCAATGCGTATCATTTCTTCTCTATAATTTTGAGAATATTTTTGAAGACAGTGACATATTCTGACTCTTTAAGAACAAAACAATTCAATTTAAAAATCACTGAGTGACAGCAATCTAAGCCCTGAAACGATGCAGTTTCCTTCAGCACTTGTTCAAAATGTCATTAGAAAACCAACATATAGCAGGTTGTTATGGCAACTGGAATACCAGAGTTTATAACATCACTGTAATTAATGTTATCCAAACGTTATTAATCTTTCAACATCACTCATATTCTCTGAAGGAATAGTGGCTCTGGCTCTCCAAGGATTTTTCAATAGTGTAATCCATTGCAGCTTTTCTTTGTACTTTATTTTTAAATAGGTCTTTTTCTGACTTTCCTTTAGTAAAATTATTGTTTCTGCTCCTTTGCCCGTTTGTTTTGGCTGCTGTTTTTTTTTTCCTTGATAAAACTTGAAAAAAAAAAAGGAAAAAAGAGATTACAGCTATAAAACAGAATGAAGTTTAAAGGAGAAAGACATTTAATTGTAGAAATCCGGAGGGAAAATGTTAAAAAATTTACATACAGATATGGAATATGAACTCATATTTGAATTATATTTTATAATTATTATTTTTTGTGCCAATCAGGGGGCTTGAACTTAGGGTCTGGATGCTGTCCCTGAGCTTTTTGGCTCCAGGCTAGCATTGTAGCACTTGACGCACAGTTCCACTTTGGGCTTTGTTTTGGTGGTTAGCTGGAGATGAGTCTCTCGGACTTTCCTGCCAAGGTTGCCTTTGCACCTGGATCCTCAGATCTCAGACTCCTTCCTGAATAGTTAGGATGACAGGTATGAGCCACTGGCACCCAGCCGCATCTTATAATATTTAAAATGGCCTTGTGCATTTTATTAACACAACATTATTTAACAAGCAACCATGAAAGGCCACGTTCACATAATATTATTTAACCATACAACCATGAAGGTCAATATTTGTTGAATGATCACTATGTGATGATTAATGTGATCTAAATTTATGAATGGGTTCTTTTAAAAAATTATATATTTATTGTCAATGCGATGCACAGAGGGGTTACAGTTTCATATGTAAGGCAGTGGGTACATTTCTTGTATAACTTGTTACCTCTTCCCTCATTTCTCCTCCTCTCCCTCTCCCTCTTTCCCTCTCCCTCCCATGAGTTGTTCAGTTGGTTTACACCAATTTTGTAAGTATTGCTTTTGAAGTTGTCTTTTTATCCTTTGTCTCTCGATTTTGATATTCCCTTTCCCTTCCCTAGTTCTAATACAAGTATGTACACTATCCAGGGCACTCAGATGAGATACAGTGATAGCACGGGCACAACCATAGGAAGGGGATATAAGAGGAACAACAAAAAAAGCTACACTTTCACATGACATGTTGAGAGTAATTACAACAGTAATATAACTCTCATTTCCATAACATGGAGTTCCTTTCACTTAGCATCATCTTATGTGTTCATAAGGGCATAGCTATTGGGCTCTTGTGATCCTCTGCTGTGACTGGCCTAAATCTGTACTACTTATTCCCCATGAGGGAAATCATAGAGTCCATGTTTCTTTGGTTCTGGCTCACTTCACTTAGTATAATTTTTCCCAAGTCCTTCCATTTCCTTATGAATGGGGCAATGTCATTCTTTCTGATAGAGGTATAAAATTCCATTGTGTATATGTACCACATTTTCCTGATCCACTCATCTACTGAGGGGCATCTGGGTTGGTTATGAATAGGTTTTTACAACCACTTTCAAGATAGGTATTCTTAACAACAACCAAGCTAACCTGACTAAAAAAATGGGCAAAGATCTGGAACAGACATTTCACCAAAGATGATGTGCAGATGGCTAATACACATGAAAAGATGCTCAACATCAGTAATCATTAAAGAAAATTGCAATGAGCTTTTAAGAAGAAAGGAAACCCTGCCTCATTGCTTGAAGACATTATGTTAAGTGAAAAAAGAAAAGACAAACACTGGAACTTTCACTTACATGGGGCATCTGAAGTCTCAAATTCATAGACAGGAAGCGAAAAGATGGTTGGCAGAGAATGGCTGAAGGGAAAAACGAAATTATATACATGCAGAGAGTTTGCAAGATGGGTTTCCATTGCACAGCAGCGTGAATATACTTAGCACTTTTGAACAGCACTCTTCAAAGGAGTCAAAAATTTTACGTTGCGTGCTTTTTGATTTTTTTTGGCCATGATTTCTTTTTTTAAAGTCCTCAAATTGACATTGCTTCTTTTCAATTGTGGAGCCAATTCATCCTGCATTTATTCCACATTACTGAATAAAGTCAGTAATTTGTTCTGGATGGCTTCTGGGGAACTGGTTCACACCATGGCTGCGTTAGCTTGGGAGGCTTTTTAGCTCTGGCGGGATGGGGGCGGGGTGGAGCTCAAGTGCATCTCAGCCCCAGCCCAGCCTTCAGGGGACCATAGCTGTGGTTGATGACTTGATTTCACCTCAGGGGAGATCAGGAGCTACAATCATCCTGCTAAGCCGACCCGCAGACACTGAGAACAAGAAATGGTCACCTTTGTTTTCAATCACTTAGTTTGGAGGTAATTTACACGTATCAGTAAATCCCTAATGTGATGGAATTGTTGGGCCTCTTCTGAAGCAGTGGCTATCTCTGGCATGTACAGAGGGTTCTGAATGATTTTTTTTTTTCTGATCTGAGGCTTAGATGGTATGCCTGGAGTTTATTCTTTAAAATTTTTTTTTTTATCATCAAGGTGATGTACAGAGGGGCTACAATTATATACGAAAGGTTATGAGTACATTTCTTGTCAATCTTGTTCTATTCTGAACACTGGCTCGGCAGGGAATTGGAATGCCTCTTGCAGATCGCCTGCAACCCGGGCCTCATGAACCGTGTTTGGGAACAGGCCACCTGTAACTGGAAGGCGGCTGGATTTCTCTGAGTTCCTTTCATTTTTACTTTTCTTTTGGGACCAAGACTTATCCTCACTAAAAGTTCAATCACAGAGGAGACTGTGTTTAGATAGCAGAGACCATATTCCAAGATCATGCTATATTCTAAAAAAGTTTTGTTTGTGTTTTTTTTTTTTAGTTCACCTTGAAGCATATAGAAAGCCAGCAAGGAAGAAAACCTCAGCATCATCTTGACTAGAAAATATGGAGGTGACATTTGAGAATAATTTGTCTTCTGAAGGATGACATGAATTTTATCCTTCCCTTCTCCTAAGTATAGGAATTAAGCTACAAATTGTGATGGATGAGGCAGTGTCACTCATCTTGATACTCTGTCTGAGGATTATGTTGGTGCTTACAAGTTAAGAAAAGCCTCCTGTTGTAGAATGGTTGTTCATTTAAAATGAATGACCTAGCCAGGCATCAGTGTTCACCTCTGTAATCTTAGCTACACAGTAGGAAGTGATATGAGAATCCGAGTTAAAAAGTCACTTCAGAAAGAAAAGTCTGGGAGACTCTTAGCTCCAAGTAACCAGCAAAGGGGCTGGGAATATAGCCTAGTGGTAGAGTGCTTGCCTCGTATACATGAAGCCCTGGGTTTGATTCCTCAGCACCACGTAAATCGACAAGGCCAGAAGTGGCGCTGTGGCTCAAGTGCTAGCCTTGAGTAAAAAAGAAGCCAGGGACAGTGCTCAGGCCCTGAGTCCAAGCCCCAGGACTGGCAAAAAAAAAAAAAAAAAAATATTGTTCCAAGTAACCAGCAAAGGGACTGGAAATGGGGCTGTGGCCCAAGCCTTGAGCAAAACCAAAACAAAACAAAACAAAAACAAAACAAAAAAACTAGGAGCCAGTGCGTAGGTCTTGATTTCAAGCCCCAGTACTGGGAAAAAGAAAACAAAAGTTAAGGGAGAGTGCCTTGCTCTTAAGTTCAATCAAGCCTTAGTTCTGACAGGAACAAAATAAAAAAAAATAAAATGCATGAATAAGCTTATATGTCTTTCGTGGGGGGAAAGACAGTTCCTCATGTTTTACAAGAGCACTTTTTTAAAAAATAAAGTTTTACAAGTCATATTTTAAACAAACAGAAATTAAAGATCTCTAAGTTTTAGGTTATTAATCCATATCATATATCAAAAAGGAAGGAAGCTAAGGCTACACATTTTGACTTCTTGTTTCTCAAATCCATGCTTACATTCACAATAGCAGAGAATCCTTACCTTTGATTTAGAGATGAAGGACGTGATTCTGAGAGGTAGAGTAATTTAGCTATAGCTCCATGCCAGCTAGTACCAGAATTCAGGTCCTAAGTCAACCCAATATTCTTTTACATAGGCTTTCTTAGATAAATTTGAATAAGATAACCTTGTAGAAGATACACCAGCAATGAAGAAATAGGCCAATTACTAAAATTCCAGTCAGATTCTTTGGCTTTCAGTTGAAGACCTCAAATTTTAAGTATGATGGTAGTTTAAAATTTTTCCATTAAATCTCTTTCCAGTCAACTATTGAGGAAGCAACTCTTCAGAAGAACACAGCACATAATGCTTCAGGCTTGTTTGTTATTGTTATTTTTCTGAGCACTTTCCTACTTAGTACTCCGGGTAAGCCTGTCAGTCCTGGGTGATTCTGAAATTGTTATATAACGTTCACTTCCCTGAAGTTCGACAACAAGAATCTGTGGCTAGTGTGTCAGAAATGACTGGTAAGACACCGAGTGACAAGCTGGGGTTCCCACTCCAAGTCCTGGCAGGCAAACTGCAAAACTGACACCTCTTCCAGGCTCTTTGGGCCTCCTGGTAACCTGCTCACAGGTCTCAGGAAGCTGGCTTCCTTCGCCATCCCTGGCTGCCCTCTAATCCTGAGCTCTCCCCCAAAGTGACTGTCGCCACCCTCTGACAATCCAAACACTTTGCTTTACCCTGCAAACAGAAACTCATGCATTTCTTTCTTTCTTTTTATATCAAGCTGGTGAAAAAACCCCAACAACTGCTTTCTACAGAATGTCAACAATAAATACATAAATACACAAATAAATGAGAAAAAACATGTAGAAGGAATGAACCAATTAGAAAATGTCCATCCCCTGTGACAAGCTGGACTCTAACATCAGGAAGTGAAATGTTAGGGCAGGGTAGATTCTCAGATGACTCTTCCATTGTACAGGGAATTACTCAAATTTCAAAGGGGAACTGAAATTCAGAAGCCCTCAGAATTCCAAGGGAATTCTCAGATTACTCTTTCATAACCTACATAGCAGGGATTTTTGGCCACCAGTACTTGAAACATGAGAGCTAGTTTTTGTGTTTTCATAAAAGGATGCCAGCACTATGTGTTGTTAATGCATGTCACACGAAGAGCAGTATGCTGAAGTATTCTTGTCAAAACACGTTGCATCTGACTTTAGTCAAACTACAGATTCAACTTCCCGTTCACAAGGAATTCAGGGAACAGAAAACAAACCAGCAAGTGGCAATGAGACGAATCCAGAAAGTGATACACTCTAGAAAGTGATTCAATTGCCTTACATCCTTTCTAGACCAATGCTATTAGAATGAAAACACTGGAAATGACTGCTCTAAATCCAGAGAAATAATGATTGGCTTCTGGTTAAAAAGAAAATAAAAAAAAATAGAACAAATAGTGTGAGCAGCCAGGGAAATCTGTGAATGGATGGATTTCCAGAGAGGTACTATTAAGTTTTTTTTTCCCAGTAGCAATTGCTTCAATTAATCACACAATGTTTCAATTCCAAATTATCTTCAGGTTGGGCTGGACAGGGCAAACGTTTCTCCTCCATACTAAGTGTAATCTATAGCTTTGTCAATAGAGGGCGCAAGAGGGACATTGCAGGAGGAAGAGGGCTTTTCCTCCTGGTTTTGGAGGGTTGCTTTCCTTTTTTGCTTCAGCAGTCCAGATGGGAGAGCCATGCCGCACTCTGGGGACATCTGGTGGCATACTCCTTCAGCTTCATGCCCAGAGGCTCAGTCTCTTGTTGACCTTGTAGACTCAGTCTACCACCCGAAGAACACTGGAATGTAACACTAAAGAATGGCACTGTTTGCCCCAGACCTGGGATCTGCAAAGGAGTTCTGAGCTCTGCACTCCTTCTCTCAGAGCTCCTGCAAAATGTTTCCTGCTTTAAATAATGATGGTGTTTCTGTCTCCTGATTAGGCTCAGACTGTATGATGAACATATGATGCTGGCATTGTGGTCATCTAGAAGGTTCTTATTTTTAGATGATTCATGCTGAAGTATTCAGGACTGTCATACTGTGTGCAACTTCTTTCAAGTGAATCATATATATATGCATATATGCTTATAATTATATAAGCATATATGAATATTTATAGACATGCATGAATATGTAGCAGGAATGTGCTTAGTGTATTAGGGTAATAGGACAGGGGCCCTGTATGGCCAGAGCAGGGAGTAGATGGCTAGAGTGATGGGATTGAAGTCTAAGGGAGAAGGAAGGGAGGAGCTCATATCAGAGGCTACATGGTCTTGTAGTTCATTGTAATGATTTGGGTTTAAATCTGAGCAAGATGGTAATCCACTGCAGTTTGGGAAATGTAAGATAATTGGACTTTCATTTTGAAAGAGTCATCCTGGTTGATGTGTGGAGAATAGACTGTGAAGGACAGAGAGGAAATAGGACATAGCAGCCGAGGTGGGAACCAGACTTAAAGGCAATGACAATGGCAATGGAACGGACACCAGTGGGCTGAATGGGAAACTAGACTCAAGTTCAAAAGCATACATAGCTTGCTGTGATCATTTGGGGAAGACTGTGATGTCATCACTCATGCTCCTGCCAACCAGAGCTATTTTGTTGTCCACATCCAGAGATGTTTTGTTGTTCTAGATCCAGAGAAATAAACTCAGAGCTTTCTTTCTTCTTCCCCAGGACAATGCCCAGAGTATTTGTACTTTCCATAGATGTAGAGTATGGTTCCGTGGCTCCATCTTTATCTTGATCTGCCTTTGAATATCTGTTATGTGCTGTTGTTTACGTCTTTCTCTTATCAAAACTTACCTGGAAGGTCTGTTGTTTGGGAGCTACTTTAAATCCATAGCTTCCTATTCCCTGTGGAATCTCAGCCTTGAGTTATTTCTGTTGTTTGCTTTTAGTTAATAGTGCTGTTCCAATTATAGTTGTTAAAAAAAACACACTGTGTCCATTTGATCTGTTTGGCACTGTAATGGGGGAGGGGACCAAGGGAGGGGACCACAATGTAGTGGGGTCCGAGGGTGGGGGGATCCCCCATTCCTCCAAGAGTCCACTACTCAGAGACAGTCTCAAGTAAAAAGATGGATTTATTGGGGAAGCAAAAAGTATCCTGACCAGCCAGGGTCACGGCCCAGACTTGGGAGCTGGAACCTCAATCATAAAAAGCAGGCTGGCTGGCCAGGGCCGCAGCCCAGACTCAGGAGCTGGGACCATGCGCCCCGGGCCATGCTCGGGGTTGGGTCATAAAGGCAAACACCACATGGCCAAGCTTGCCACACGCAGGTGGCCAATGAGGTTATAATCTGCCTCATAGCAACTGTTTGAACCAACCTATCATGTTAGTTAGACTTGGTGCATGGGTTTGGCGGGGCTCATTTGATGAAGGCAGATTTCCCTACTCAGGGGAGGGCACAGGTTGAACCTTGAACCTTCCACTACTCAGGTGGTCAAGCAGTTTACACAATCTTATCACAGTGAAGGGGAACTTCCCTGGATAGGGCGGGGGAGATCTTAGCGAAGATGGAGTCGGCTTCTGTTCTCTTTAACTAATCTGAGATGGAATCAATCTGACATCCCTCAACAGCCAATGATGGTGCTGGCCAGATCTGACCTCCATATTACAGGCACTTCATCCCCCCCTCCCCCATAGATTCTTGGAAATCTATATATTAATATTTACATCTATCATTTTAAATGTATGTTTTTAATTCCTGTTTCTTTAAAAAATAGAATCATACTACTTGCATTTTCTTCCCAAGCAAATCTCATGGGCATATTTCCATGTCATTATGTGTACACTACCTTATTCTTTCTTAAATTGCTGCAGAGTATTTCATTGTATGTGTGTATGTGTTTTATTTTCCCAATTTCATATTTAGATTGATTCTAATTTTTCTTTTGCTATTTCAAACAATGCTCCAAATAAATAACCTTATGCATGTATCTTTTTGCACCTGTGTTTTTCTGCAAGATAATTTCCCAAGAGTGGAATTACCAGTGTAAAGGATCTGTGCATTGGAAATGCTGATAGATATTGTGAAGTTGTCCTCCAAAAATTGCAGCAGTTTACAGTTACCAAATTTGAAAGAGGGTGTGGTTATGATCCAAATGAATGCTAGTTTTGTCAAAACTTGTGCTTCTAATCTGAGGAAGTTATTTCCACATTCTCTGTCACATTCAATGTACTGCTGTTTCATCCCTCGGTTAGTTGCCTCTTTGTCTTGGAGATTACTGCTGCAGCTCCATACAGTAATATACACTAATGAAAACAGCGGAAGGATGGTATGATACCAGTTGCAGTTTTTTCTTTTACTAGAGAAGTAAAGCCTTTGAAAACACCTACCTAGCCATAACTGGGTCCCATAACCAATTTTAGCTGCAAAAGGAGATTGAGTTATTTAGTATCTGGCAAAATGGAAAGATTCATTTATGGTTTGGGCTTAGGCAGACTGCGAACTACAATAATACAAAGGATCTGTATAGGGCTGGGGATATGGCCTAGTGGCGAGAGAGCTTGCCTCGTATACATGAGGCCCTGGGTTCGATTCCCCAGCACCACATATACAGAAAACGGCCAGAAGTGGCGCTGTGGCCCAAGTGGCAGAGTGCTAGCCTTGAGCAAAAAGGAAGCCAGGGACAGTGCTCAGGCCCTGAGTCCAAGGCCCAGGACTGGCCAAAAAAAAAAAAAAAAAAAAAGGATCTGTATAGAGGACAGAAAGAATGGGCATTGAACAATAATTAAAGATTTGCTAACCACAGATACTTGCTAAATAGGTATTTGTTGAATGTAATGGTTAAGAACAGGGCCAGAAAAACAGCCACCACCCTCTCAAATGAGTTGATTTCTGAGTTGGTTATTCCAAGTTATAGGTTGTTTCTAAGTTACAAATGCTACCTATCTGCATCTAGAGTTGTATTTTGTCCAGATAGGGACCACAGAGTACACACACAATAGTTGTGAAATTTTGTTTTCATCTGAGTTAAAAAATCAACTTCATCATCTCTCAGGGGCAGATGTTAGATAACAAGTGACAGACTGTAGCATTTATTTAAACGGGAAGGACATTCTAGCCTATGATGTGTTTATATTTATTGGAGGAAAAAGATTTGATGTCACCCAATTATTTTTTGGATTAAACATCTTTTTTAAAATGATAAAGCCAGGGGCTGGGAACATGGCTTAGTGACAGAGGGCTTGCCGACCATGCATGAAGCCCTGAGTTCGATTCCTCATCACCATAGTGGCGCTGTGGCTCAAGTGGTAGAGTGTTAGCCTTAAGCAAAAAGACGCCAGGGATAGTGCTCAGGCCCCGAGTTCAAGTCCCAGAACTGGCAAAAACAATGATAAAGCTAAGGACATGTGGATCCTAACAAGTCTCCTAAAAGCACATGGAGGATGGTAGTGACTGGTATCTGGTGATTTCAATCCTGAATGAATAACACCAGGGACAGTGACAGGCCTAAGGTAGAAGTGGGAGCTGAGGATAAAGCAGAAGGAAGATAAAGCTGGGAAGTGGCAAGTGGGGGAAAGACAAAAGCAAAGGAAAAGAAAGTTTGGTGTGTCCTTTGTTTTTTCACAAGAGAATTTTTTCCAATGGTACTGAGGTTTGAACGGAAGAGTTTTGCACTTGCTAGGCAAATGTGCTAGTGCTCGAGCCACACCTCCAGTCACAAGGACAGTCTTGTTGGCCAGTTAGTCTCTGTAAGGAGGGGTTCCTATGTCAATGGACAGCAGAGTCATCATGAAGAAAGATGTCTTGAGTTGCAAAGCCTCATTTTGAGCAGCCCTGCCTTTTGATGATGATAATCTTTAAATAGTGGTACAAAGGAGTTGATTTATTTTTCTTCCTCTTTATTCAGATTAAAATTCTTCTGGTAGTGTGTGAAATGATTTATCCCTAAATACACATTTGGTGATTTTATTTGACACACATGTACAACCCTGGGAAACATGCCCAGATTAAGACATGGAACATTTCTTTGAATACTAGACTTGCAATGAAGTTCAGCAGAACTCAGTTCTGTTAACCAGTTTTAAAAAAATATCAGCTCTTGGAGTTCATTTCAGTAGCATCATTTTGTATGGTCATAGGCACAGTTATTGAGCTCTTGTGATTCTCTTCTAAGAATATTCTCCTTTGGTCTTACTACGTGATTGTTTAGAGTGCTGTTTAATCAATCATGTCCAAGAGGGATTGTCTTTTACTATCCATTGGGTTTACATGTAGATTTACAGGTATATTCTAATTACTACAAATGAGGGAAACCATGAAGCCTATGCTTATTTGGGGTCTGGCTCACTTCACTTAGTATAATTTTTTCCAACTCTTTCCATTTCCTTATGAGTGGGGCAATGTCATTCTTTCTGATGGAAGCCTAGAATTCCATTGTGTATATGTAGAGCATTCATAGATCCATTCATCCACTGAGGGGCATCTGGATTGATTCCATATCTTAGCTATGGTAAACAATGCTGCATAACAAACAGTACAAGAAATGTATCCAATGCCTAACGTAGGAAACTGTAACCTCTCTGTACATCACTTTGACAATAAATAAGAAAAAAGAAAAACCAATGCTGAATGAACATGGTTGTGTTGAAAACAAGAGGTTTTTTTTAAATAGTATTGGTTGTGGTTCTTTTCTTTTTCTTTCCTTTTCTTATTTGGTTTATTTCCTTTTGTCATTGTACTTGATTTCTGTACCCTTTGTCCTGTACATGAGTCTATATCTGATTTGGGGAGAGGAAGGGAAAGCACAGAAACAGAGAGACAAAGGCTGAGCCAATTCAGTGGTGATATTCACTAGATACTATGTTGGAAATGAACTATAGGACTTGGAGGGGAGGGCTGATGGGAGGGGAAAAACTGGAAGAGAATGAGAGCATAGGTGACACCGTTCAAAAGGAAATGCACTCATTACTTGACAGATGTAACCTCTTTACAGCAAAATTGAAAAAAAAAGTCAGCTCACTCAGCTGCTGACACCTGCCTCTACTCCCAGCACTTGTGAGGCGGAGGCAGGAGAATTGCAGGTTCAAGGCTAGCCTGGTCTATATAGAGAGATTTTAGCCAACTGCTAGTGGCTCATGCCTGTACTTCTAGCTATTGTGGAGGATGAGACCTGGAGGATGACATTTCAAAACCATTCTGGGGGGGCTGGGGATATGGCCTAGTGGCAAGAGAGCTTGCCTCATATACATGAGGCCCTGGGTTCAATTCCCCAGCACCACATATACAGAAAACGGCCAGAAGTGGCGCTGTGGCTCAAGTGGTAGAGTGCTAGCCTTGAGCAAAAAGGAAGCCAGGGACAGTGCCCAGGCCCTGAGTTTAAGGCCTAGGACTGGCCAAAAAAAAAAAAAAAAACACAAAAAAAAAACCATTCTGGGCAGAAAAGTTCATGAGATTTTCAGCCTCCTGAGTAGCTAGGATTACAGACTTGAGCCACTGGCATTCAGTTTTGTTTTTTTCTTTTCATTTTTTTTCTTTATTTTCAAATTGAAGTACAGAGGGGTTACCGTTTCATATGTAAGGCAGTGGGTACATTTCTTGTTCAACTTGTTACCTCCTCCCTCATTTCCCCCCACTCCTCCCCCTTTTCTCTCCCCCCATGAGTTGTTCAGTTGGTTTACACCAAGTGGTTTTGTAAGTATTGCTTTTGGAGTCGTTTGTTTTTTTATCCATCGTCTCTCGATTTTGATATTCCCCTTCCCTTCCCTAGTGCTAATACAAGTATGTACAGTATCCAGTGTACTCAGATGAGATACAGTGATAGCACGGGGACAACCACAGGAAGGGAATATGAGAGAAACAAACAAAATAAAGATACAATTTCACATGGCATGTTGTAAATAATTACAACAATGATATAACACTTGTTTCCATAATGTGGAGTTCATTTCACTTAGCATCATCTTATGTGTTCATAAGGGCATAGCTATTGGGCTATTGTGATCTTCTGCTATCAGTAGCCTAAACCTGTACTAATTATGCCCCATGAAGGAAACCATAGAGTCCTTGTTTCTTTGGGTTTGGCTCACTTCACTTAGTATATTTTTTCCCAAGTCCTTCCATTTCCTTACGAACGGGCCATGTCATTCTTTCTGATAGAGGCATAGAATTCCATTGTGTATATGTACCACATTTTCCTGATCCACTCATCTACTGAGGGGCATCAGGGTTGGTTCCATATTTTAGCAATAACAAATTGTGGCACCTGGGGCTAGGAATATGGCCTAGTGGTAAAGTGCTCACCTTGTATACATGAAGCCCTGGGTTTGATTCCTCAGCACCACATATACAGAAAAAGCTGGAAGTGGCACTGTGGCTCAAGTGGTAGAGTGCTAGCCTTGAGAAAAAAGAAGCCAGGGACAGTGCTCAAGCCCCGAGTTCAAGCCCCAGGACTGGCAAAAACCAAAACCAAGAAAACAAATTGTGGCATCCAGTTTTGTTTTTCTTTTTCAAGGAAGCAAATACTTTTAGAATATCAAATGCTGACAAGGGTAGAATAAAAATTATTGCATATATTATTTATGGAAATAAGCAAATATAACTATTTGTCTGGTTTTTAGAAAAGTATATGCTAAAATTGGATTGAATGTACAAAAGTTTTATGAGGAGAAGTGTTCAAGTGAGAGAAAATGGAACTAGAGCTGAGAAAGGTTGAGAGATGCCACAGATGGAAATGGAGAAAAGGGTGGTGGTGTGCAAGTGAAAGTTCACCTGACAGCAGGCTCAGCAAGGTACAGGGCTGTTCTCCAGCTAATGGAGAGTTGTGTGTCTCAGGAGCTATTCTGAACTAAGTCCTTTGCTGGAAGCAATCTGTGAGCAATGGGGGTGAGCTGTTATCACCCAGCCTAACTTGTGAGTTTCATTCATGAAGTTTTACATTTTGTCACATGCTGTTTACTATTTGGATGTTCTTGTCTATGTATGTATGTATGTATGTATGTATGTATGTATGTATGTATGTATTATCTATCTATCTATCTATCTATCTATCTATCTATCTATCTATCTATCTATCTATCTCTATCAGCTATCTGTTTTGAGAAAGGTGTCTTTGGAACGGAAGTGTGGTGTCCATTAGCTTCTCCTTATGGTAGTTGCTGGCACCCAGCATTTGTGGGGCTTCAACAGCAAGTGCAGTGAACTGAAGCACAGGGGTTGCATCAAACTAGAGCAAAGGGGACAGGCAGCATGGGCTCTAGGGTGAGGGCTAATGAAGTGCCTTGCTCAGTTCTTCAGTTTCTTTTTGTTAAGTCTGAGGAGCCAACTATACATTCCAGCACATGGTCCTGAAGAAAGTACAAGAGACTGGGATTTGCAGGGCTCAAAGTGGAAACTAAGTACCCAGCTTCCCTCGTGTAATCTTATACAGTTAATGTTATTTTACATGGTTTCCTAATGAGGACAAGTTTCAAAGTTGTCCCTGTTATAGTTAGAGATGGACGTTACACATTGTAGAAGTGTCTGATGAGTTAATAAGAAGAAAACATTACTGCACTCTTAGTTTTCACATCTCTAACAAAGCCCATATTTTAAAGCAGTTATACACAATCCAGGTTTAAAGGCAAATTAAACATATATATAAAAAAAACCTGTCAGACAGCAATGTTTAGTTACCTGAGAAACAAGTACTAAATTTATCTCTGAGTCAGGAATATAAGATAAATACTTGGGAAGAAAAAAAAAACCCACTTCACTGTGCTTTCAATTTCAATTTAGGCTTTATTAAATAATACCTTCAGCAATAAATGTACATGTATCTATCCTGATCAGAATATACTATGATAACTTGGCCATGTAGAAATTTTTTTTTTGGCGCTATTGAAATAAAGCTTATCTTACCAATTTCAGTGAAGTGATTTAGGTTACAGGGCATGACTATTTTACTCTGTCTTGAGTACAGGTAATAAAGGAATGGTGTTATGATTTGAATATAAAATGTCTGTCCCAGGCTCAACTGTAACACATTGGTCCTCATATATGGGACTCTTTCAGGAGATAGTGGGACCTGCAGGAAGTAGGATCTTCACCAAGATGTACTGAAGGTCTTCTGTCACATGATCTTGTTGCCGTGATGTTCTGCCAAGCACACAATGGATCCACCTGAAACAATAAGCCCAAACAAAGCCTTTCTCCCTTATGTTGCTTGTCAGGCATCTGGGTATAGTAATTCAAAGTCAGATTAACAGACTATAACAGAATCTTTGCTATGACCAAATATGACCATATTTTATTATGCAACTGGACTGGTTAATGGGAGAAAATGTGAAGTATGGAGAAGCAGATGCAAACAAGCTTCACATGCTTTATGCAGAGCTCAACAGATAATATAGATGTGGGCTCAGACAACCAAGAAGTAATCACAATGCAAATGGAAACACTGTGTTCATAAGATTTCAGGTGGAAATGAAGCCTCTGAGCAAATGGATGAGCGGTATTCATGTCACATTTTGGAAAACAGTTTGTATTTTGTCTGTATCCTGAGACTTTGAGTGAGGTTGAATTTAAAAACAACGAACTAATTAATTTAACAGAAGAAATTTCAAGATACCATAACATCTAGGAGGAGGCATGCATATTGCTGGCTGTTTTTAGCCAGGTGTGGAGTAAGAATTGAGAGTACAAAGCAGAGGGGAAAATATTTTTTTGAGATATTGAGGATGAACTTAGAGCCTCATGGTTGCTTGGAAAATGCTCTGTTTTTAGCTCTTTTTTTTTTTTAGGGTCTCAAATTTTCATTTGAGCCAATCTTTTAGGATCTCAACTTTTCTTTTGAGCCAGTCTTGGCCTGAGACTCTCCTACTTCCACTTCCTGTGTAGATTACAGATGTACACCACCACTTTTGGTCACAGGATGGAAAGATTTGCTGGAAAGATTTGCAGGAAAAAGGTACACTCTGGTTGGAATAGAAGCACATTTAAAGTTGTCAACAGGAGGGCATGGTTGATAAAGAGAATAGAATCATTAAAAAGAAATCAAATACTTTGCACTAGGATAATAGGAGAGATGCCTTAAGGCCATCTTTAGAATTGGACTCCACTCACCACAGAAACAAGCTTCTAAATGTTTTAACTCATTGAATAGACTTTGCTGTGGAAAAAGAGCCTCAGGGCACACAGGTCTTCACTTCAGGACCCAAAGTGGGGTGACAAGTGGCCTGCGAAATGATCCTTGCTTAAAATTTCTTTCCCCTGGTGCTGGTGGCTCACACCTGTAATCCTAGCTACTCAGGAGGCTGAGATCTGAGGATCATGGATCCAAGCCTGCATACATAAGAAAGTCAGTGAGACTCTTATTTCCAATTATCTACGAGAAAGCCAGAAGTGGAGTTGTGGTTCAAAATGCTAGAGTGCTAGCTTTGAGCAGACAAAGCTCAGGGACAATACCCAGGCCCTGAGTTCAAGCCCATGACTGACAAAAATAATAATAAAAGACATTTTTTTCCTTCTTATTTCTCCTTCCTTTTCACCGTTGGGCTTTATGCTATTTTTCTTTTGTCTTCTTTCTTGCCTCACTCAACCACCTTCCTATTTTGTTTTTTTTTTTTTTCATTATTCTCAGGCTCTATCTATTTTCTTTGAGAGTTTCAAATGCTCTGGTGCATGGTTACAGATTCTGTGATAAAATACTGAGGAGAAGGGTAAAAGAAATCTTGTAAAATTGAGCAAATCTAACTTTTGCATCCATAGAAAAATTGTGTCTCACTTATGCCTTTATTGTGACTTGGTATTGGTTTAAGTCCGCAAAGAATGAAAAGAATATAAAGTGAAGCCTGGAGTCCCTGCTCTCTGTTATTAGTCTAGGTTCTGTTCTTAATATTTGACCAAATTTCTGCTCTCTAAACCAAATGGGTAGTATTTTCCTCTTTGGGGAATATCCAAAAGCAAAAGCAATCATCTCAATCACTTGTCATTCACACAGGAAGAGATCTGAGGCTGGTTGTTCTAAGAGTTACACCAGCTGGGCAAGCAAATGGGGCTGGCAGGCTGCATAAGCAGAGTGTGCGGATTTTCATCCTAATACAACTTATTTTTTCCCTCCTACTGCTTTGTTAAACTATTTTTTCGGTGGGGAATAATCTTCCCTTAATCTTGTTTGAAGCTACCCAAATTGTGGTTCTTCTACCCATGCTTGAATAATAGATAACCCTATAGCTAATATAAAAAATTGTAAGAGGTTACTTGAAGAGGCTTGGTTTACAGCAGGACTATCTATATTAGTTTGATCAAAACTCCTGATGTATTTTCTCCTTTCTATCCTGATGCTCATCACCTCTCCACCCTCCCTGACCCCACCATTTTCTGCCAAAGAACTAAACCTTAGGAAGGCTCAGCATAGCAAGATCCTTCCTTGACTGAATGTCTCCTGGCTTGGTGGGCCTAGATGATATTTAAAGTGACCTTTCTAGCAGATGATCACTACCATTCCTCCTTCTCCTTTGGGATCTTTAGAGGAGTCCTGCTAGGGTTCTCTCGCCTCTAGCTCTCTTTACTCAAGAAGGAAGGAGCTTTCCTTTAAGGGATTTTTTGTGACTCATATCACCTGACATGAGGTTGATAAGTCTCCAGTCTTTTCTTGCTGGCTTTATGGGATACACACGGACTCTTTTCTTCCTGTCTACATTTATTCCATAGAGAACCTCACTCCTCCCAAGCCGACATAAACTCTGATAGATCAACCTCATCCTACACATTGCCAAAGCCTCTCCAAGGACCACCATGGAAGCTGTTGTTCAGTCAGCTCTTCTTTCCCCTAAACTTCCCTGAGGAAAGGAATCAGGTTCAAGACACAAATGTATCATCAGCTTTATCAAAGCTAGACGCTAGGTGAAGTCGGAGAGGACATTTCAGAGCTGATTGCGAGTGCTGCTGGAAGCTTCCCTCACTTGACTTGTGGTGGGAGGCTGTACTTCAAACTCTTCTTCTGAAGGGGAGCTGGGACACAGAGCAAAATAAAATTTCTCTTAAAGAAGCCTTTTTTAAAAAACCCAAACTGTTAACTCCCCTTTCCATTTCCCTTCCATGTCTGTGATTTCATCAATGACTCTCATATAGACAGGTTTTCTGGAGAAAAAGAACATATAAAGTATGCACTTCCACATAGGAGCTTGAGGTGAGAGAGATTAGAAAATTGGCTTGGGAAATTGTGAATATTTGGGGATCTCAAAATGTTTGTATGAATGTAAAAATGCTTAGAAACATCTACAATAATCTTTGACTAAACACTTGAGTACCATTGCCAGTCCAAGTTGAAACTTAAACATATACAAGTCTATTGAGGTTCTCCTTCATTTTTCATTTGAGAGTGAGGCAATCTGACCTCACTCATCATAAGATACCCACTATATTTGTGCTTTGTCAGGATGGATTCAAGGTGTACCCCATTCTAACAACCTATTTCACAGATAAAAGATTCTAGTCACTGGATTATTCAGACTCCCAGGTTACCTGCATGCTCCCGGCTTTTCTTGTCACATTTCTTGAGTTATTTAGGATGCTGTATGGAGTTGTATGAATTCCTTCTATGCAGGATACTGACTGCTTTTCAGGGATATGGCAGTACTATGGTTAATTTTAGGTATCAACTCGACAGGATCAAGGGATATCTAGATAGCTGGGAAAACATTCTTCTGGGTGTGTTGTAAGAGTGTTTCAGGAAGAGATTGACATGTGAGTTGGTGATGAGTCCCTGGGTACTTGTAGTCTTACAATAATTTCCCTTCCATGTTCCTTTTTTAAATGTATTTTTAGCCTCTTAATTCAGATTGGCGATGAATTTGATCTCTCGATCCTGAAAAAGGCAGAGATGAAATCAGGAGACAATGGATAAAAAGACAAGTGACTCCAAAAGCAATACTTACAAAACCATTTGGTGCAAACCAACTGTACAACTCATGGGGAGAGAGGGAAAGGGGAGGCAGGGGGGAAACGAGGGAGGAGGTAACAAATTGTATAGGAAATGTACCCACTGCCTTAGGTATGAAACTGTAACTCCTTTGTACATCACTTTGACAATAAATAATTATCCAGAAAAAAATGCTAAGAGCCTCTGAGGGGAAAGAAGGGAGGGAGGGACTAGCCTTCCTGAACAAACAAGAGCAAGTAAAAGGGAAAGATGCCATCTACTAGGTAAAACAATTTTATCTGTCATTTATCATCCTTATTCTGAATGTCATTTTCAAGTTGAAAGTTGGGAAGACTACATGCCAGGTACCTTGGATGTTGTGGAGTCAACATCTTCTATGTCTGTGAAACAGACATCTGTGTGTGTGTGTGTGTGTGTGTGTGTGTGTGTGTGTGTGTGTGTGTGTGCCAGTCCTGGGCTGAACTCAGGTCCTGGGCATTGTCCTTGAGCTCTTTTGTGCTCAAGGCGAGTGCTCTACCACTTGAGCGATAGGTTACTTCCAGCTTTTTAGTGGTTAATTGGTGATAAGAGTCTCACAGACGTTCCTGTCTGGGCTGGCTTTGAACTGTGATTCTTAGATCTCAGCCTCCCGAGTAGCTAGAATTACAGGTGTGAGTTACTGCTGCCAGGCTTCTGTCTGTTATTTAAAAAAGAAAATTCAGCACTCCAGCTACTGAGTGGCAATCTTGGCCTTGGCAAGAGGATGTTCTATAAATTTTAGGAAAACCTACTCATGGAGCTAGACTTTCATCTGATGCATATTTCAACTAATGACAGAGGAAATAAAAATCTCAATTTTAGTGAGAAAAGCTGCTTACGTGGTGCTATGTATTTTGCCTGGCCAGTATTGCACTCATTTAGATACTAAGACCAAAGGGTCTGAAACTTAGTCTCTAAACCAAAGAGATCTACCCTTGAGGATAACAAGGCATGTGCTCTACTGGTACCAATATATGGAATTGAAATGATCCGGTGGATCTTGGTCTGAGGCATGACCTGCTAATTGCAGACTCCTTACTTATCTCCATCACCTACCTGACACAGGCCTGGCAAGGATGCTGCTTTGGGGTCTGGTTATTACCTAAGTCCCTATTGAAACCACCGCAGTACCCAGAGAGCAACATTTTGTTCAGGGATAGACTTGCCTACCTTGCTTGCCCTCCCTCCCTGGCTCACTGAGCTTCTGTTTCAACCAGATGACACTTCTACTCATTCCTAAAGCAAGATGCAGCTGTGTATCTAGAAACTGGGGTATATTATTGCCACATACTGCTGCTAAATTTCAGCCATATCAGCTCTTCTTTGGGCATTGTTGTATGGATTTCTGGTCACACACCTGGGGACCAATCCTAAAACAAGAAGTGTTCTTGTTAAGCCCCAATTTCAATCAGTTTCCTCTCTCTTCTAGAATGAGATTATTTCTTTAGTATAAGTTCCTAGAAGAATGCTACTCCATTCCTGGCAGCGAACTCTTTGTATCTTCATAGATAGGAGGAAATGGGAAACCAAGGTTGATTTGTGCTGACATAAATTTGTGTATCTGTGTACAGTCTATGTGATGTGTATATTTCTTCAATGAAAATAGCATCATTTTTTCTAATATAAAATTATTTTAAAGTTAGAGAATATTAAGGCTCTTCCCCTTTGACAAGTAATAGTGACCATTCATATTAATACCTTTCTCCTAGAAATTTTAATGGTCATATAAATACAAATACATATCTATGTGGGCATATATACAAATTTACTTAAAACAGAAATTGGATTCGACTTCTATGTAACCTGCTTTTCATTTAACTCTTGGATTTATTATTGGACATTGTTCTGCCCTTACTTCAGAATGGTCTGTGATTTAAGTATGAAAAAATAATTCTTCTCCTTTTTTATAGTCTTTTGGGGGGTATATTTGCTAAATTATTTATAGGGATAGGTTCTGCAGAAATAGATGCTTTTTATTGAGACCATCAAACCCCTCAGTGCTTTAATGATTCTGCTGATTAAGTGGAAAACACATGAAGGCCTGTCAACCTGTCAAGCAGAAGAAAATGCTATCTCTCCCTGATGTAAATGGATTACATAAAGGCCCGATCTCTGACTGCATCAGGTTATGGTGTTTCATGCTCTAAAGACCAGGTAGGTATTACTTTGTGCAGTTCTTATAGAATGTAGAACTTTTAAGGCGAAGAACCAAATTTTAAAACTGTCATAAATCTGAGTCTGGCTTTCAGGAGGCAAGAAGGCTATTTTTAGTGTGTCTGGATTGCAGTCTTTCCCTTTGGTAGTTGATGATGACTGCACAGTAAGAATGAAAAATGAAGCTTCTGGAGATTGGATAGCAAAGAAGATTGAAAATAACACCCAGACAGTGGAGCCTTTGGGTCACCAATTTGAATTCAGTTCAGAACCATGATGATTACAAATTTTTCTGTCGAACGGCAGTGAGGCTTGCAGAAAACGCATTCTTCATCCTTAGTCGTGTTAATTATTCGACCTGCTCATTACAATCAAGCTTGCTGGTTTTAGATTGTCATCTCTTCGAGGGCAGGGACCATATTTGAATCATGCACTTTTTACACTCTCAGATGAATGTGGGTTTTGATGCCTTTGATTAGGGAGGTAAAGGAGTGCTCTTTCTGAGGTGTGACATTGTGACTACCCAACATTACTGTGAAATACAAGTCACAACACTTCCAGTTGGTTCTGTGCGGCCTAGAGAATGGTTTAGTCCCACCTGATGACAAGTAGTCTTCTTTTATAGTCCTGTCAGCCCTCACTTTAGCTCATCATTGAGGTGTGAAGATAGATTCTACATTTCTTTTCTTCTTTTCTGATTTGCACCTATCTATTGGAGTCCAGGTCAACATTCTTTTTGTTGATTTCTTTGATCATCTCTGCTCACTCTGATCATAACGTGTTGTCATAAATTGCATTTGCTTTGCCTCTGCTAAATGCTTTTCCCCAATGAAGTTTGTCTCTTGTTTTGAAGTTGTCTTGTCTCTGTCTGTGAAGAGACAACTTTTTGAGGTTCAAGACGAGGTCTTTCTGGGGATGTGGTTCAAGTAGCTTGCTACTTGCTCAGCTAGTGAAAGACCTTGAGTTCCAACTCCAATGCCACTTTAAAGAATGACCAGTTTTTATACCTTTTAATTCTTCTCATCTACAGTACACTGCTTATAACAGTAGATATTGATATTTACAGACTGTTAGCAATGTTGAAAATGGAATGTAAGTTTCACCTGAAGGTTTGTACAGTGTTCTATGTTAATGGCTATTAGGTGAATTATGCTTCTCTTCTGACTCTTTTAAAATGATACTCTTAGTGCCATGTTGGTGGAACCCACCATTAAACAACTCTAGAGGGCCACTTAATATAGAAGATGGCAGAAGGGAGTACCACTGATGGCTTGAAACATTCAGATCAAAGAATAAGACCCAGTATGCTAGCAATTGCAATAAGCTAGGCAGGAAGAAGATAGCAGGGCGTGAACACATACTTGTTTGGGGACTAAAACAATATAGGGCGAGGATAGCACGCTCAGCAGGTGAGTGCTTTCATGTTTTCCACTTTGTTTTGCTCAACCTACATGGATGCTTTTACCCCTCAAAATTTATTCCTTCAGTTTATTTCCATCTGCAGTCCTCCAAATAGAGAGAAGCTTGACTTCTGCCGATCTTGGACTCATGATACAGGATTAACAGACTACATTGAGACAGCTGGAGAACAGGAAGGACAAGGGAAGAAAAAAAAAAATCCTGAATCCTGATGGCAAATCCTGACAAAGGTCCAAGCCCGCTGGAAGAAGAGGCTCTTGAGCTGGGGAGGCTAGGGGAGACGTCTAGTAGACAGTGGGTTACAGAAAGAAGGAAACAGCTTGCAAAGCTCATGCTCAATCTGGTGTAAGGTACTAGTGAACTCTCTAACGCATATGACTTCCAAGCACGGACTTGGTGGTCCCAGGTCCTTTGATTTGAAGACTTCACTGTCATAAGAATGGAAGAGGAAGAGAGGGCACACGGATGTCATCCCTACTCTTGCAAGCTTCAACCTGGAAGAGACTCCTGTTTGGGGCCCATTGCAGGCATCTGCCTTGCAGGCTTCCTGAGTGTAATGGAACTAGGAAGCATCATTTTCTTTGAACTTGGAAGATGTGAACTGGACACAGTAAGTGCTGCTTGTTTCAGCATGGACTATTCATGCCAAAAGATTACGGTTGTTTTTACCTGTGGAGGTGGGTAGCGTCTCTTATATGTGACATCTTTCTGAGACTGGGTCACAAAAGACCCTGGCATTTATTTGGCTTTGACAGAGAAGAATAATTACATACTAAAGCTGCCTTAGAATTTTCTGAAGAACACAATAAAGTAGTTGTTATGCTCTTAAATATTATGAGAGCTTTTGAAATTTTTGCCCGGATGCTCTCTGTCCTTTTTTTCTCCTGTAGTGAGAAAATAGTCACAGATGTGCTATTCCCATGACTTACTTAGAGGAAGTTTTAAATTTGGTTTTATTTCTTTCACTTCCTTGATATTCACTTTATTAGCTATCTTAAGATGGAGAAAAGGTTACAAATTCCCTTTGGTGTCATTAACAAGAAGCCTGTCTAGGATGGCATAAATGTGATGGTCATTCATGATTCCTTTGAGCTTTACAACTCTCCCAAGAAAATAAAAAGTCTATATTGCAAATCTATAGGAGAAATGGAGCTAGCAAGATGTGCCTAGTGTGATTTCTTATTAAGTGTTATTTTCAATAGAGGGTATGTAGAAATGCATACAAATATTTTGGGATAAAAAGGATAAATTAAGAAAAAAATTTATGTCTTTGTAATTTTCTCAATATCAGGGACTATAGTTTAGAAGAATTATGTGACTGGTTATGTCTTGACAACATTTGAACAATTTCAACAGGTACACATATCATTTAACAAGCAAACAAGCAAACATCAAACCCCACAACTCCAGGTTGGAGTAAATAAGAGCAAGAGATGGTTTGATTGATGACTTCAGTATGCAATTACATGTTTCGGCATAATTAGTTATAAATTAAGCATCCAAACATAGATGAATGTGTAATTAATTATGACTTATTTAAAAGCACTCAGGTTGTGACACTTTTTTCTTCATTTCCTGCAAATCAAATTACTCAAGTTTTCATTTCAAAATAATTTTCCCTGCATTACTTTTAAAATTTCAGCTGAGATACGGTTTGATTACAATGTAAATACCTGATGCAGTGAGATAAATAGTAGTTAGGAAAGGGTATGTAGGGATGATGTCTAATGGTATAAGATTGCAGAAATTTCTGGGTGCCAGTGGCCTATGCCTGTAATTCCTAGCTACTTGGGAGGCTGATATCTGAGGATCACAGTTCGAGCCAGCTCAGTCAAGAAAGCCTATGAAATTCTTATTGCCAATTGAGCACCAAAAAAGTCAGAACTGGAGCTGTGGCTTAAGTGATAGAGCACTAGCCTTGAGCAACGAAGCTCAGGAACAGTGCCCAGGCCCTGAGTTTCAGCCCTGGGACCAGCACCAAGAAAAAAGAAAAAAAGAAAAAATATTGAACTTATTCTAAAGCAGGAGGAATACGTTCGGGATGGCTGAACTAAGGGATGGAAGATTTTTTTATGGTACTTTTTACTGAGTTGTCTGAGCCAAGGAAAGACAACATATCCAGAGAAATAATACTGATTAAAAAAAAAAGCCAAATGGTTAAGTTCTCAAGTAAGTGAGACCTAGGAGATGAAGTTAGCAATGCCGTCTTTCCCCCCACATGTGAGAAATCAGCACCAATTGGTTGTACAAGGGATTTCATTTTGACATGTCCATAGAGTGTACCCTATCAGATTCACCTCTTATTTTCCTATATCCATCTCAACAAGTGTCATTGTTTATTAGCACGTCTGTTTTTTAAAGGCATGTTTAATTGAAATAATCGGTCAACTAATATTTTATTCTTAGCAGATTTAGACAGTATAGATTCAATTCTACATCTCTCTTGTAATGGAGTTTATGCATTGTTAGAGGGAAGATGGGCCCAGACATATGTGTTGTCTATCTTTCTGCATTTTCTCAAATGTATTAGGCCAACACCTCAGCAGCTGTCCTGTTGTAGAGCTTTGAGTTGTTGGCACTGTCCTTTTTTTGCCATGGTCAGTCATGAAAGTGGAGCTAAGAACAACTCCTGAATGCCTCCATGTACCCTTCCTAATGCTATGGATATAGATTGATATTCCTAGAAATTCGGGGCTATATACTAACCTTATCCTCTGAAGGAAAGCAATTCCTTATTTTTTATTTCAGAAATTTATGTGGATTTTTTTTTTTGATCAGTTGTGGAACTTGAACTCTGGGCCTAGCCACTGTCCCTGACCTCTCTAGTGCAAGGCTAGTGCTCTACTACTTAAGCCACAGCACCATTTCTGGTTAATTGGAGATAAGAATCTCATGGACTTTCCTGCTGTCTTTGAACAGTGATTCTCAGTTCTCAGCTTCCTGAGTAGCTAGGAGTACATACATGAGCCACCAGTGCATGACCTTATGTAGATTTTTAATTGTACAGTTATTTATATCTGTTTTGACAAAAAATTTAAATAACAAACTGCAGGAAATGGCAGCACTGATTACTAGCTAGATCATTAGTTAGTGAGTGAACTTCTTTTACATAAGCCTCTTACTTGTAGAGAAGACAGATTAGTGACAGAACTAGGACCAAACATTTGTTTTGATGTTTGATCTCTCTCTCATTAAGGATTTAATCTGGGTGCACATATTGGGCAAGTGTTTTAACACTTAAGTCATATTTCTAGTCCTAGTCCCTACCCCCTTATTTTGGGGTATCGGAGTGTGAACCCAAGACTTTACACTTGTGAGGCAAATTATTCTATCACTTGCTTTGTCTGGACTTGTGATCTTCCTGCGTATGCTCCCTGAGTAGCTGGAGTGATAGGTATCTGCCACCATGCCTGGCTCTTATAAAATTTCTTTTAATATTTCTAGAACCCAAACTCTGTCTCTCTCTCTTTATCTATCTACCTACCTATCTCTCTCTCTATTATACATATACATATCTAGATCTTTGGTGGATAGGTAGATAGATCTGCAGAGTTTTCAGTTTTATGAGCTACAGCAACGCTGCTCAGGAGGAGATTTAGAGCATTTTTCTTCTTTACAAATGTTGGTAATACTTATTTTCTGACTAAAAGCTGGCCAAGTCACTCCAGTGATAGGGCCAGGGCAAACTATCAGCATCATTTTTACCAGCTCATTGAACACAGTGAAAAGATCAAAGGACAAGTGCTTTTCTGGGTCAACACAGTGTCTACTGTTTTAGTCATATTTTGGTGCATTTTACTGCTTCTGCAATATTGTCACATATTTGAAGCTATTCATATGTAGGTTCATGTATTCCCCTGCTCCGCAGTCTACAGTAGGTTCAGTTTTCTTTTTAATACTGTCTATTTGGAAGTCTTTCCACCAGGCAGAAACATAAAAACATCATTCAGTACTTTGAAGACCAGCCCAGACCTGTTCTGTTGCCACCTTGGTCAGGAGGGAAATTTTCCCTTCTTGTTCTCAGCTACACTTTTCATGTCTAAGACTTCTACCTTCAATTCCAGGCACTTAACAATGGCCAAGACTCTTGGATGATTATTTTCAATTACTGTGTCATCACCTGAAGGACTCTTCCACCATCTCCAATCTTCAAGACAAAAAGTTCTTTTAATCTTCTGGGTATTTTCCTTCTTTTCCAATTTATGTTTATCCCTTGCACACTGCTCTAAGCATTTCTTTAGGTGCAGGCTCTCATCATCTTTGAGTTCTGTTTCTTTTTCATTTTGGCTAAAAGAAGGGAAATCGTGGCCTTGAGGACAGCTGAGGAAGAAGAGTAGAAAGCATAAACTATAAACAAATTAAGATTACAAAATCTAATCCTATTACAAATTTCTCCTGTTGATTAAAAAAAAATTCTTTTTGCTGCTACTGGGTTTGAACTCAGGGTATTGTGATTGCTTGGTTTGCTTGCTCAGATGATGTTCTACCACATGAACCATGCCCCCAATCATTTCCATTAATTTTAAGGTAAAGTTGAAGTCAGTTTCAATGAATTCATTGTTTGCAAACACTTTCCATTATCTCACATGAGACCATCCTTCTGTTAATTTATGAGTGCTCTCAATACTGAAAAACCTGTGGGAACATCTAAAGAAAGTCTTCAGAACTTTGGGGGGGGGTGGGGGGGCTCTGATTCTTGGTTCTTTCTTTGAGGTAGGAAGTGTGTGCCTTTCTTTCCTCAGTATTCTGGAAAGAAGGGCTGCATGGCTGCTCTGTATGGTGTAGCATGCCAAACTCACTAGGCCACTTTCTTCTCTGTACTGAAGTTCTGTATAGCAAGGGAATTTAAAAATTGCTAGTAAAATGGAAACATCTTTGGGAAAGAGAGTGATAGGAGAAAGGCCTCTGAGTTATAGTCAGCCAAGGAATCATGGCCACCAAATCTCTCTAGTCTCCTGACAGGACACAACTCAGCACACCAGGACTGTGATTGGACAAGGGCAAGCTGGCCTAAGGTTTTCCTATAATAATGAGTCCTTCACACCCTCTTGATTCAAATCAAAGGACTCTACATCATTTTTTCACATCTCACTGATTGTTTTGTATATAGTGCTGCATGTTCATTTAGGCTCAAAATTGTGTCCATATATTCCCTGCTTTCTATGATCTCCTTTGCTTCATTTGTTCTTCTGAAATATTAAAATATTTCTAATTATTTGGGTGCCCAATTGTTCAGAAAGTGGTTGCTTGGTTTGTGCCCAAATGGTATTTTGTTTAGAAAAAAATCATTATCATCATCATGTTATGTGTTGATTTCATGACCATGAAAGCCCATTGAGATAGGAAATGCTTTCTCCTTCTTTAAAATGTTGAACTAATTTTTCTTTCAAATCTTTTAGTAGGGTTTTTTTTTTTCTTTTGTGGCTGATGAGATCTTAGTCAATGAGTTCAACAGAGTTGTTTTGTATCAGATCAGGCTGTATCTAGGAATCCTGGATGGAGCAATTATACCCAAGGAAAATTTTAGCTCACAGAACAAGTGGATGTATTAAAGTGGCATATAAGTACTCTTTATTAATGGTGGTATCAGCCTAAATTGAGAATACCATTCTGAACTTAGGGTCTGAAGACAAGTCTTTTAAAGTTTCCTATTGGAATTTTCTGACATCTGCATTTCCTCTTACAGCAAGCAAAGTAACTTGCACTTCCTTCATTGTATTAGAGAAACCTGGCCAGGATGTCCGTGGTTGATATGCCATTTTGCTGTCCAGCAGAGCAATTATTGTTGGGCACAAGGGGAGGATTGAAATGATAGCATCGACTTCAAAATGTTTTATACAGCTTGGATTTGGCAGTGCTCATGCCCAATGCCTTTGTGCACACTGCAAGAAAACCACTTTTCTGGACAGATGAATTATCAAAGATGTTCTTTTTTCGAGGTGTATTCAGCCCCTTCTAGGTACTAGACTGTATTTGGATCTCTCAGTTTCTACCTAGCAGATTTATTTGTGCAGTGTTCATATATACATTCTCTAGATATAGCAAGCAGATATAAGGCCGGAAGCCATAGATTTTTCCAAAGGAAGGAGCAGAGATAATGCTAGAATCCTCCTGGTAATAATGCTGGGTGCAACAGGATAGAAAGAAGTGGAAACAAGGAGATTGCTGTAAACCATAGCAATAGGTTGGCATTTTTCTTTGTATATGATTTGCTTGAAATGCCAGTTGTATTGACACTGAAAGGAGGCATCCACTCCTAATTTCCCATGCCATCTGTGTCCATTCTCTGATATTTTCCCAGGCCTAAATGATCATGTCAATGGAACACTATTCCATTCTATTTATTCCTAGGTACTATTTACAAAGAAAATAGTTTTATGTACATAAAAATCTAAACATATTTGAGAATCAATTCTTTCTTTTGTTCTTGCACCTGTAGTACTCTGCTTCATTAGTTCTTCTTTCTAGATTCTCCCTACCTTTCACATAGCAACTCAGATTTTTACCTTTGCCTAAGTCTTTCTTTGATTACTGCAGTCCTGTCCAGGTGTCGCCCTTCTCTAAACTTCAATTACAATTTGGTGTATACTATACATTTATTGTTTTTAATTGTTTTATGTGTTTAAATCTGAACTTGAACAGAACTGTCATTTCCCTGAGGGTGAAGACTAGACATCTGTATAGTTATATCTCTCATGTGGCTTACAGGTACAAAATGCTCACTAAAGCTTAAAGCTCCAATTTTGACTAGTGCTAAAATTGAAAATAATGATCCTAACAATTTCTAATTAGTCATGGCCGTTGGGAAGAGATATATTATGGAAAACAAAACCAGCATACACCAGAAAACAAAATCTTCCAGTTAATTGTTTGCACTTGCAACCCCATGAAGCCTTCTGTCAGAGTTTCTGATGAATAGAAAACTTGACCTGCTTGTGTACTGAAGCATCCTCCTTTGTGCAGCCTAAGTGGCATAATAATGAATAGCAACAGAGTGAAATAGGAAGGTGAAGGAGAGAACATTTTAGGCCTGGATGATTTACCTGACAAGAGTCACCACATGGCAAGAATGATGTGCCTATGAGTATTGCAGAGTTTATATAGAATAGGTACAGGTAGACAGAAATATATAGAGGAAAAGTACAGTTAGAGACAAGTGATGTATTCTGGACTACCAAACTTTGTACGTGGTTGATGGATTAGCTTTTTAAGTACAAGACTTGTTTATTTTTACATTTAAGTTAGAAGTAATTGAAAATGTATTGTAGACTTTTTAGCAGACTGTTTACCTACCAGACATTTTGGGGGGGAGATACAAAATTACCCTTACAATTCAAGCCTTAAAATATCAAACACTACCTCTCAGTCTCTGAGTCAGGAGTCTAAGCATGGCTTCCATGGTGTATCTGGCTCAACGTCTCTTGGAAGTTTACAGCCAAGTTGTTGGCTGGGCTGAGATTTGATGTGAAAGCTGAGCTGGGGTGGGGATCAAGATCCACTGCCAAAACGGTAAAAGAAATGTATACAATGCCTAACGTATGAAACTGTAACCTCTCTGTACATCACTTTGAAGAAAAAAAGATCCACTGCCAAACTCATTCACATGGTTGTTGGCAGGCCTTGATCCCTTGTTACATCAGCCTTTACACAGAGATATCTCATAACAGTTCAATGTACACTCAGAGCATGTGACTTAAGAGAGGGCACATGCCTCAAGTGAAAGCCACAGTTTTATAATGCAGAATAATTTAGGAATGATACTTCACTTATTTCTGTTTTATTCATTAGAAATGAATACCCAAGGTCCAGCCCATAGTTAAGGAGAGAGGCTCATGCAAGGATGTAAAAAAAAGGAACCATCCTAGAGTTTGCCAATAAACCATGGTCATCTTGTTTGAGGCCTGGGTAATTTCCCCCACTACTGGAAATCAGTGGTAATCCCTCTATTGGAATTTGGTGGGTAATGAAGAGTTAGCCAGGCTCTTCACATTTCTAGTCCCCAAATGGAAAAGTTTTGGAGAAGTGGGATTTTTACCTCATAAAAATTACAAAGAATGAAGTAATAGTGAAATGAGTGAAATAGAGAATGAAGCATAGTGAAACACACACAAGGCATGGGCAAAGTTCTTTCTCTGATTTCCTACCTGTTCCTCTGCTTTTTGGGTTTCATTAGAAAATCTTTATATACTTTTAAATAAATGTTTCCCTGACTCTTTCATTTTTAAATTAGCCATGTTGGTCAGATATATGCTTGGAGGTTTTCTGTGTCATTTTTAGTACAGTGTAATAAATAGAATTAAAATTTAATGTGTGGGCATTCATTCACTTCACCAATGTTTAGTGAGTATGTACCCTCTTCAAAGCACTACCCTTCATAATGGGGAAACACTGATGGAAAGTATCCCAGCCTTACTGGATTCACTGTCTAGCTCAATTACTCCTAAAAAATTTTTTTTGGTGCCTTTACAGGAGATTGAACTCAAGGCCTTGCACTTTTGCTCTTTTTTTTTTCCCCCTTGCTCATAGCTTCCTCTCTATCCCTTCAGCCACACCGCTGCCTTCAGCTTTCTGCTAGTTAATTGGAGATATGAGTCTCATGAATTGAGCTGTCTTGGCTTCAAACCAAGGATCTCAGATCTCAGCTTCCTGAGTAATTGGGATTATAGGCATGAGCCACTGGCATCCGACTCCAGCTCAGTTACTCTTAAACTTTGCTGCAACTGATTTATGAAACTATGGTTTTAAAAAGTAGTCACATAAAGTAGTTGTATTTTTTGTGCTGTTTAAGATCCAGTCTCTGTATTCTATGTTTTCCTTTTAAATATCTGTTTGTTTTGCTTTCATTTTTGCTTTGTAGGTGTTTATGTTATTTTCTGTGGACTTAGACAGGAGGCAATTCACCATTGTTAGAATTATCTGCAAAACAAGAATATAGTTTTTTTATGGGACTTGTCTACATGCCTTCATCTATCTATTCGGGTGATGCCCAGTAATCTTTATTTCCTACTTTATTTTTATTCATGCCCTAGATAACACAGACCTCTGGAGACAACTCTTAAAGGAGTCACAGTGGAAGGCTATATACTGTTTTCAGTGACCTGTCAATGTTCCAAATATTTGAAAGATATATAATAATTGAGGAGTTTTTAGCTGGTATCACATTTAATGAATAGGAAGTTGAATTTCTTTTCATTAAATATTTATTCTTTCTCTTCCTTAGGGTGAAATATACTTCCACGTTTTGCCTAACCTTTGATTTGGGCGAGTGATTTGGTGAACAGAATTTGAGTGAATGAAACACAAATAGAGACGATAAATTAGCATATGAAGCTTAGTTTTGTCTTCTTGCATGCTTGTGAACATGCAGAAGAGCATGCCTGAGAGATTCATTGCACCACAACCTAGTCCCCAGATTGAGATATGTAGAGCAAACACAATCCAACCGTAACCCTGGAGTTCAGCCACACAACTCAGCCAGAAGCAGAGCTGCCCTGGCCCACCTGTAACCTCCAAGCGAGAAAAATGCATGCTTGCTTCCATAAGCCATAGATTTTTGGAGCAGTTTGTCATGCAATATTATTGCTATGAGAGCTGTCTGTGACACTGAAATCATAGGACCAAAATAATGAAGTATTGTGGCAAAGAGAATGATGTCTATGTCTTAATCCTTGGAATCTATGAATATGTTATCTCACATGGCAAAATTACCGTCAAGAATTTGATCGTGACAAATTAAGGATCTTGAGAAGAAAAGACTGTCAGGTTGACTCTAACAAAAAGTAGTCATAGAAGTCCTTAGATAAGGGAGACAGAGGACTAGAGTAAGAGAAGGAGATGTGACCATGGAGCAGAGGTAGGAGAGATGGGCCCCTGAGCCAAGGAATGTAATCTCTAGAGTCTTTGAAAGATGAGACCCTAGGAAGAAATCAGCATTGCTGACATCTTGATTTTAGCCCTGTAAAATTTACTTGACTTCTGACCTCCAGAACTATAAAATACATTTGCAATGTTTTAGCCCTCTTAATTTTAATTAATTAATTAAATGTTGCCAGTTGTGGGGCTTGAACTCATTAAATTTGTTTTTATAGGATGTGAACAAGAGTGGGAAAAAGTCCATGTAAATGAAATACTAAAAATACAAAATATTTTATAATAATAACAGTTGTGTTGCTTTTGTCATGAAAGCAACTACATGTAAGTTAATAGTCAGCTAAGTTTTTTAGTTCATGATGCTTTAAAAACACACCTACCTATATTCTATGCACAGAGACTTGGTCTAGAAAGAACAAAAAGCATGAGAGGTTTTATTTGTTTTTGTTTTTTTTTTGGCCAGTCCTGGGGCTTGGACTCAGGGCCTGAGCACTGTCCCTGGCTTCTTTTTGCTCAAGGCTAGCACTCTGCCACTTGAGCCACAGTGCCACTTCTGGCCATTTTCTGTATACGTGGTGCTGGGGAATTGAACCCAGGGCCTCATGTATAGGAGGCAAGCACTCTTGCCACTAGGCCATATCCTCAGCCCATTTTTTTTTTTTTTGGCCAGTCCTGGGGCTTGGACTCAGGGCCTGAGCACTGTCCCTGGCTTCTTTTTGCTCAAGGATAGCACTCTGCCACTTGAGCCACAGTGCCACTTCTGGCCATTTTTCTGTATATGTGGTGCTGGGGAATTGAACCCAGGGCCTCATGTATAGGAGGCAAGCACTCTTGCCACTAGGCCATATCCCCAGCCCGCATGAGAGGTTTTATAACAAAGGAACTCTATCTTAAAAATATTGAAATTGGCATTTATTTCTAATTTTTAAACATACATTGATTTCTCACCTTTGGCAGATGAGTCCCTTAGATTTAACAATGTACTATTTTTCTCCATTGATGTATTTAGGATACTCTTTGTCATTAAAAGTTTCAAATATAAAAGCAGAGAATATAGTACAATAATCTCCAATGAGCATTGTTCAGTTTCAACTGATGCAAGCTTGCATTCATACTCCAGCTCCTCTCTTCACCCCCAGTCATTATTTAAGAGCATACCCAACATAGTTGTTTTAAAACAAGCATTTCAGCCTGTATTGCCAATGATAAGGGAGTCTTTTGCAAAACCTTATAGTGCTGACAGCATCACACCTAATAAATCTCACAAAAAATTTTAATACCTTCACAGAATCGGTTCAGCTTCTGTATTTTTAGGAAACTCCACAGGAGACTTTCTGTTCGTCTGTGGTCATAATTCACTGCATTAAGGGCCATTTTATAGTGTGTTATTATAGAGGTATAAGGGAAGGCTTGAAGATGCTCACATTCAGCTTATTCTTTGAAGTATTTTATGCAAATTTATGGAATTTTAACTGACCAATTATTTATTAACTGCTTAGCACATGTTATGAGAGGGTAGATAGAAAGTAAGAGGTATGGTTTCTGACTTTATGAGAGATTAATGAGATGGGAAAGGGAATTGAATAGGAAGAGGGACCTGACATGGCAGATGACCATGAGAGTTTATATACAACTGCCAGAGGCGGGCAGCAGCTTTGTAGCCTAGATTAGTAAATTTGGCTTGTAGGACTTGGAAGCCAGTTGAAAGGCAGGCCATATGTATAAGGACACAAAGCTGAGAAATTCCAGTGGAGAAACTAGAATCGTGGCATAGGTGAGAAAAGATCAGTGGCTCCAGCATCATACCCTACTAAAAGCAATCTAGGCTCTGGATATTGTGTGAAGATTCACAGTACATAGAGAAATAATGGGTAAGGCTTTCCTTGTATTAGGTGTTCTCCTGTCCAGACAGGGAATGAGCTTAGAGTGAGTGGAAAGAAGGCACCATGTGGCTGAGGAGAAGCTCCTTCATTCTCGTCATTACTAAAATCAATGGCAAGGAGACTGCCTGTCCATGAGGCATCTGTGACTAGCTAGTGCCATGAATGGATTCTGCTGTTTAAATAACCACAGAGGAAAGCATTTGCTCTCTATTCTTTCTCAGGCCGCACCCCTTACCAGTGAGAAGAGCACCCTGAGAAAAGAAGGAAGGGCAGAGGAATGTACTGGGAGGATAGTGTATATATGGGCTCCTTTGCGGTAGGACTGTTTTTGGACAAGTTCTTGGCCATAGAACCAAGCGCAGAAGCACTGTGCTGGAGAAGCAAGATCAGAACACAGAACCACCAAATCCAAGCCCTCCTGGAACCCTGGTGCCTTCTTCTCTACATATACAAAATTGAAGTAATTACCTATCAAACGTGCTAGGGAGATGAATAATGAAAAGCTAATAATTGTTTTCCTTCCCTTTTAAAGAAACACACCACACTCAGACACCCATTTACAGATATTTTCAGTTAAAATGTCACATAATATTTGTTATATCAGCAGGAGAATGGAAATTGAGGTGGCAGTGAAGCATTGCGGTGACAACTGTTACCTTGGAAACTGTAGTAAGCAATCATAATTACAATTAGCAAGACTTCCACAAAGTGTACATAAATATTCTCATGCCACAGACAAGTGCCATGTATCAGACAACAGAGTAAACTGTGGGATTGTCACCTCTTTCTCTTTGACATGTCCTTGTAGATATTAAGGCTCTGTTAAGAGATATTGCAGCTTCTTTGAATGTAGGGGAATGTATTCCATTTCTGTCCTGACTTGAAGACTTGAAACATAAAGACATTTGACATATAGCACATTACATAAAAGCTTCAAGTGACCCTTAGTTGATGTACAGCCCTTCTTGAATGGACTTTTTAAATAAAGCCTGATCTTAGGAGAAAATAAGGCAATTGTAAATAATAAATGGTGCTGTAGTGCAATTACTAGAGGGCTCCTGGGAAAAGTGTTGTGCCACAGAGGAAGGGTGAAAATGTGTGATTTAATCATTCTCTGTTACTTGACTCTTGCTTTCTTCATTATTGCTATGGAAGTGTTCCTTTTGATGCAGACTTCACTGTCAAATTGCAAGAAGTCAGAGGGAGAATGAGGGAAAGATTTGCTCTTGCTTGGTCACATCAGGAATGTATCTTCTCTGGATTCTCTCACAAACAAGGGAGAAAGGCAGTTAAGTCAGAAGTGTGTTCAAGTCTGTATTTCTGAACAACTTATGGGAACAAATCTTTGATGATAAATATGCCTTCCTAACAAAGCCATTGTTACTTTCAGGGCCACGGGGCATGCCAAAAACTCCATCCTGCTGCACACAGTGGAGCTTTCTGTTCGGCTTGTCTGAGCATGTTGGCTGCCTGGGGCTCTCCAGATAAACATGGTTGTGAGTGGCTGCCAGGATGTGAGAGGGAGCAAGGAGAAGAAATGTTGACATGCTTCCTTTGAGAGCAGAGGCCTTGACCTGAGCTTGAAAGAAGTCTGCTAGAATGAGTAAAAGAAAATGACCTCTTTATAGACTCTGAAATAATTACACGAACTCAGACTGTAGACATCAGTATCTTTAAGGACAGTATGGGGGAGGGAGAGTGAAAGTAGGGTCAGTAGATACTTAGCCATCTGCCTCCCCACCCCACAACATGAAGTTCGATACACAGGCTTCCATTAGAGCCCTGTTCCCTTGTAACCAAGGCTGAGTGGTTTATTGTGCTCGTCTCTGACCCAAGTTAGGGACATACCCCTGCTATGTAGATGATTCTACTCTTCAGGAAGGGTAATAGTTCTTGGAACAAAAGGTGCCTGTATGTCTTTTCCTTCTCTTCTTTAGGCCCCAATTCTTATAACCCCAGCTGGTCTGCCTCAGAGAAACATGTGACTGACATTGTCCAGAATCCCAACAGTTACAACCATATTAAAACCAGAAAAGTTGAAGTGTTGTGCTGCCCTCATCACAATTTGATCCACGTTAGGGAAATAATACCACAACTCTGGAGTGACTAGGGTAGGAAAAGGTTATATTATATTTATGGGCAAATCATCCAGCACAGAGACTTTGCTTCTTTGAGTAAGAAGTTGTATTGAACAACTTAAAGCAGATCCCTCCAGAACTTTTGTTGGGGATAAATACTGGCTACCTGTACAAGAAGGGACAGTGAAGGAGAAAAACATTCCTTAACATACTGTTTTGAGTGTAGGCATTCAAAGAATTTTCCTGGCAGCCCAACATTTAAACAGTACCTTCTTATAGCCTGCCAGATCAGATTTTACTTCCTCTGTAACCTCCCTGAACTCTATGTTTTGGGCTGTTGGTGCCTTGCCTCAGTTTTCATCCATCCGCAGCTCCTATTCACTTTCCATTAGGCAGAAATTTCTGGAAATCATTCATCTATCAATGCAATAGATGGAATGCTTCTGTCCTTTCCTCCTCAATTTTGGAAATATTTGAGAGGCACTTTTCAGTCTGCCACATCTCCTTTTATATTACCACTTAGCCAATCAGCAACAGGGTCCTATGGACTGTCTAGTCTAGTGACCCTCACCCAGATGATTTGGGCTTCATTTTGCGGCAAAGAGAATAACATTTTCTGCATTAGTTCTAGTAATTATTGCAATTTTAGCTCACAGAAATGTTGCAAGAAAGGTTCAAATAACTCACATATACCCTTGATTCACCAAATTATTTATGGATCATTTACTGTATAATTCTGTTTATTTTTTATTTCTAAATTTTTGAGGGTAAGTATTTTACTTGTAAAGATTCTTTAATCTGTACATCCTAAGAATAATCTCTTTTACAATCACAGTGCCATTTCCAGTATCAGGATTTATCATGGATAAAACACAGTTTACTTCTAGTCAGGGATATATGAGATTGTATCAGGATTGCGGTCCTTGATTTTTTCTTTAGTATTTCCAATTTGGAAAATGTTTGCTTATTTTCTCAAGTTCAGCCTTTGTGAATCACCTTGCATTAAGTGTGTTTCTGTTGTAGCACATGTAGTTGGGTCTTGTTTGTGAGGCAGATAGAAAAACATTTTAACGGGTTAAATCTATAGGTAGCTATTGACAAAGTCAATGTGTCAGTCTAGCTCTGTGATATTATTTTGACAATTATTATTATTTGTGTTACTTTTGATGTTTCCATCACATATTATTATTTTCTTTTTTATCTTAAAGTAACTCTTGTATTTAGAATTATTTATATTTTTAGTTTTAGGGGTTATCCTGTACGTAAGCCCATGCAGGTGGCTGGTATTAGAAACAAAACAGAAAATAACAAGTGTTGGTAAGAGTCTGAAGAAGTTGGTGAGATTGCAAAATGGTGCCACTACCATGGAAAATAGTATGGTGATTCCTCAAAAAAATTGAATGTAGGATTATTATATGATCCAATAATCCTATTGTGGATGTATTTATCAGTACTGTTTGCAAGAGTCAAGATGGGAGGGGAACAGGTATGTCCATTCATAATGAGTGGATAAACAAATGTAACATATATAATCGTATGTATGCTATACACATATATTCATACATAGAGCTTTCTTTTGGTGGCTCAGAGTTTTAACGTAGGGATTCACGCTTGCTAAGTAGTAATTCTATTACTTGAGCCAGCGTCACTACACCAGAATAATGAATTCTTTCAATGAAAGAATTCTTGAAAGAATTCAATGAAAATAAATTCTTTTCAATGAAAAGAAAGGAAGTCCTATCATGTGCACAACCTGCATGAATTATTACAAAAAGACAAATACTGTTAGAGGTGTGGCTCAAGTGGTAAAGCACTTGACCAGCAATAATGATACCATGATTTCAAACTGTTGCCATACACACCCATATGTGCGTACATACCACATGCTATTTGATTTCACTTATATAAAGTATCTACAGTAGTCAAACTCATAGAGATAAAAAATAGAGGCTGGGCATCAGTGGCTCATGCCTGAAATCCTAGCCACTCAGGAGGCTAGATCTGAGGATCTCGGTGCGAAGACAGCTAGGGCAGGAAAGTCCATGGACTCTTATCACCAATGTAACCACCAGAAAACCAGAAGTGGTGCTGTGGCTCAAGTGGTAGAGTGCTAGCCTTGAGCTGAAGAGCTCAGGGACAGTGCCCAGCCCAGGCCCTGACTTCAAGTCCCATGACCAAAAAAAAATAAAAAGTAAATATATAACCTAAAATTAAGATAAGTAAGGGAAGGAATAGGTTGGAAGGGATGGGTGAGAATGTTGAAAGGGGTCATCAAGATGCACTGTATTCACAAACTATTTTTGTGACTGGCAACTCCTTTGCACAACTACTTAAATATAAAAATATTCAAAAAAAGATGTGTTGTACTCATGAACTGATACATTGAATTAAAACTACTTTGTACACATTGTACAACTACTAGAAATAATATAAAAATGATTAAGTTGTTAGGTCTTATGTGCTTTTAACCACAACATAAAAATATCATTAGTCCCTTTTTTTATTTAGCACTTTCTATGTTTCCTTTGGTGTCAGCTTTAAATGGCTTCTTTTGACTCCTCCCTATTGATAGGCAATAGGCACTGAGCTCATGCATGCTATGAGTATACTAAACAGAATCATACACAGAGCTGAGTCACTGGGCAGCTCTTCCACACATCCCTCCCTTCCATGATTCTTTTTTTTGCTTTGTCTGTCACGAGGCTTGAACTTGGAATTCGGTTGCTGTCCCTGAGCTCTTTTTGCTCAAGGCTAGCGCTCTACTGCTTTAGGCCACAGCAACCACTTCTGCTTTTCTGGTGGTTAATTGGAAATAGAATCTTACAGACTTTCCTACCCAGGCTTAAATCCTCAGATCTTAGCTTCCTGAGTAGCTAGGATTATAGACATGAGCTTCCAGGTCACATTGTGTAGCTCAATCTGTCCTAGAATTCTCTATTTTCTTGTTTTAGCCTTCCAAATACTGGGACTATAGGTATGAAACACTGGCTTATCTTTTAAATTGAAATTTTAGTACCACCTGTGGTAAAAACACTTCAGCCAAAAACGGCCCTTCCTTCTTCTGAACACCCATGCTACTAATACTCCTGATGGCTCTTGTGTTCTTCCTTTCTGCATCAGTTTAAATAAAATTAAACAGAATCAGAAGCCCACATACAGGTGAAGGAGAGAGATGAGTGAGGTTATCCTACCAGAGAATAAACAAGCACATTTTTGCATACCCTTCTATTGTTCGGAAAGTTATACATTTCACAAACCTATTATACTGAAAAGCAGGCATTGGGTCTTAAACATCTATGTACTTGGCATGATACTGTTGGAAAGCAATATTTCCTGTGTAATGAAATCCTTCTAATAATGGTTGGCACTTACTGAATGCTTCCTATCTCCTTGGCTCCACTTTAAGTGCTTTACGTTAAATCCTCACAGGAACCACATAAAATAATTCGATTATTGGCTTTATTTTACCTCTTAGGATCTAAAACAGGTTCAGAGAAGTAAAGTAGCTAGCCTAACTTGACACAGCAAAGGTGGTTGGGGTTTAAATTCAATCAGAATGTCTTCAAAATTTGTGCTGGTCTGCTACCGTCTCTCATCTATGAACCAACAATATATGGTCATTTAGTTATGTGCTTGCTAATTGCACTTGTTCTTATTTTGTTCCCAGATACAGACCATACTGATATTTTCTGTTTCACTGAGTTTCTAAGCAAATGAATGTCAACGATTCCTTCAGTGTTGAGCAGGTGGACTCTAGTGCCCTTTGGGGTCAGCTCGCCTGCATTTTAAAGTTGACCCTGCCACCTACTTGATGTGTGGTCTTGAACAAGTCACTTAACCTTTCCTGTTTCTCATCTCCAACTTCTATCATTGGACATTTACATAGGATTTGTTGCCATAGTAATAGAAAATAATACTGACCTATCTCTCAGGAGTGAGTGTCATGGGGATTAACTAATTTACAGCTGTGAAGAGCTTTCAACATATGAACTGCTAAACAACAGTGAGATCATAAAGAGAATTTAAAATACCCTCAGCTTGTGGAGTGAGCCCACATTTGCTGCCCATCATTATATGTTTAACTATTAGTGTTACTATTCGTAATAAACTTTTATGAGGTACTTTAGGAGGTTGAAGTGTTTTTATGAGAGATAATTAGTTGTTCCAACCAGCTCTATGAGGTAGGTCAGTATTTTTTTTTAATCATCCCTATTTTAGAAATCACATTAAATTGATGCATGCATCATTAAAAAAAACCTTTAAACTTCTTGATATTTGGAAGCATTTTGTGATTGGAGACAATTCTCATACAGCTACCTTACTTAACACAAAGATCTTTTTTTTTAAATTTATTTATTAATTGAACACCAATTTTTTGACAAGGTATTGTGCAAAAAGGGTACAGTTACATAGTAGGGAAGTGTGTACATTTCTTGTGATATCTTACGCCCTGTTTTTCTATCCCTTCTCTAGGTCAGGTAGACATATATACAATATACAATGTATCAAGAACATATACAGTAGCCACGTGGCCACGCCCAAGAAAGTTCGACTAGGGCTTTAAATGTAATGTCGATATTAGACCATATGTCGACAGTAGTCTTATATGAACGTATATACCTAGCTTTTGAGCTATTGTATTCCCCTGAGAGGTCAATTTTTGACCTTTATATGTTGAGTAATTGTTTGGTTTTAGTTACATACTGTTGGGTTGCTGCCCCAATCCTGTGGGGAATACTATTTGACAAGCAGTTATTGGTTTCACAGACTTGGTCTCTACTGTCTCTCCGTCTCCCTTTGTTAACAGTCATATATCAGGGAGATCATGCCCCTTTGTTTTCTGTGTTCTAGGCTTGTCTTGCTCAACATTATTTGTTCGAGTTCTGACCATTTCCCTGCGAATAACAATATTTCACCATTCCTAATCGCTATGTAGTATTCCATTGTGTATAAGTACCATATTTTTTGGATCCATTCATCTGTGGAGGGGCATCTGGATTGTTTCCATATTTTGGCTATTGTGAATTGTGCCATGATAAACATGGAAGTACAAATGTTTTTTTGATATCATGGGGTTTGCTGTTTAGGATAGATGCCTAGGAGTGGTATGGCTGGGTCATAGGGTAGGTCTATATTGAGCTTTTTGAGAAACCTCCATACTGTTCTCCAAAGTGGTTGTACTAATTTGCACTCCCACCAACAATGGAGAAGGGTTCCTCTTTCCCCGCACCCCCTCCAGCATTTGTTGTTGCCTGAGTTCAGAGTATAGGCCATTCTAACTGGGGTGAGGTGGTATCTCAGGGTTGTTTTTATTTGCATTTCCTTTACTAGCAGGGATGTTGAGCATTTCCTCATGTGTTTCTTTGCCATTTTTATATCTTCTCTTGTGAGGTCTCTCTTTAGCTCCTTTGCCCATTTCCTAATAGGTTTATTGGGCTCGGAGGGGCTTAGTTTTTTGAGTTCTCTGTAAATGACAGATATTAGGCCTTTGTCTGTTGCTGTGCTATGTCCTTTCCCATATCGTTGGCTGTCTTTCTATTTTGGTGGCTATGTCCTTAGCTGTGCAGAAACTTTTTAATTTGTAGTAGTCCCATTTGTCTAGTCTTTCCCCTATTTGTTGTGCCCCTGGGATTTCTCCCTCTGTTTCTATTTCATGGAAGAGTTTGAGGAGTATTGGTATTAGCTCCTCACTAAAGGTTTTGTAGAATTTGTTGGTGAATCCATCTGGACCTGGGCTTTTCTTTATTGGGAGGTTCTTGATTACCTCCTGTATCTCACTGTAAGTTATTGGTTTATTTAGTTGATTTATTTCTTCTTGGTTCAGTTTGGGCAGTTTGTACTTCTCTAAGAATTGATCCATTTCTGTAAAATTATTGTTTTTTGCTGAGTAGAGGTTTTGGAAATAGCTCCTTATGATTGTTTGAATATCGTGGGTACTTGTTGTAATTTTTCCGGTGGAGTCCCTGATTTTACATATATGAGTCTCTTCTCTTCTTTTTTTTTGTAAGTCTTGCGAGGGGTCTGTCAATTTTATTTATTTTCTCAAAGAACCAGCTTTTCGTCTTATTTATTTGTTGAATGGTCTTTCTATTTTCAATCAGATTTATCTCTTCTTTAATCTTTGTGATCTCTCCCCTCCTAGTCGTTTTAGATTCTGTCATTTGTTGTTTCTCCAGTTGTTTTAGTTTCATCGTGAGGTTATTCACCTGCTCTGCTTTCATTCTTTTAATGTGAGTGCTGAGGGCAATGATCTTGCCCCTCAGTACTGCCTTAGCTGTGTCCCATAGGTTTCTTTGTGATGTGTTTTCATTGTCATTGTGGCTTATGAATTTGTTGATTTCATCTTTAATTTGGTCTGTGGCCCAAGTGTTGGATAGCAGTGTGGGGTTTAGCCTCCAAGAGTGTGTATAGCCTCTGTGGTATCCTTTGTTGTTGAGCGTTACCTTTAATCCACTGTGATCAGATATAATACATGGGATGACGTCAATACTTTTGTATTTGCTGAGGTTCTTTGTGTGGGCTATGACGTGGTCTATTTTGGAATATGATCCATGGGCTGCTGAAAAGAAGGTGTATTGGGTCTCTGTAGGGTGGAAGATTCTGTATAGGTCTGTCAGATCCATTTGGGATATGGTGTTACTTAGGTCCTCAGCTCCCTTGCTAATCCTCTGGGTGTTGGATCTGTCTCTTGGAGAGAGTGGGGTATTAAAGTCTCCCACTATGATTGTGATTGCATCTATCTTGTTCTGTAATTCTGTGAGAATTTGCTTGACATATGTAGGGCCTCTTTTGTTTGGTGAGTATACATTTATCACCGTGATGTCTTGATTCTGGATTTTTCCTTGTATTAATATGTAGTGTCCTTCTTTGTCTTTTTGAGTTGATTTTAATGAAAAGTCCAGCTTGTCTGAGATCAGGATGGCTACACCTGCCGTTTTGGTAAGTGCATTTGCTTGGTAGATCTTGCTCCATCCTTTCATTCAGAGCCTGTTTTTGTCTCTTGCTGTAAGGTGGGTCTCTTGTAGGCAGCAGATGTCAATTTTTTGTTTGCAGATCCATCCTGCCAGTCTGCTCCTCTTTATTGGAGAGTTTAAACCATTTTTATTTATTTATTTATTTATTTATTTATTTATTTATTTATTTATTTATTTATTTATTTGGCCAGTCCTGGGGCTTGGACTCAGGACCTGAGCACTGTTCCTGGCTTCTTTTTGCTCAAGGCTAGCACTCTGCCACTTGAGCCACAGTGCCCCTTCTGGCCATTTTCTGTATATGTGGTGCTGGGGAATCGAACCCAGGGCCTCATGTATATGAGGCAGGCACTCTTGCCACTAGGCCATATCCCCAGCCCCAAACCATTTATATTTAAAGAGATCAAGGATAAGGGTGTTTTTTTTTCCTTCCATTTTCTTGTTGGGCTGTTTTTTCCTCTTTTTTTTTTTTTTCTTGTCTTTAGTGAGCTGTTCTTTCTGTTGGACTTTGGCTATTGTAGTTTCTTTCTGTTTCTGTCTGTGTGTCTTGTAAGATCTCTGTTGGTTGGGGCTCCCTTCTTAGAATTCGCTGTAGGGCTGGTTTTTTATTCACATACTCTTTTAGCTCCTCTTTGGTGTGGAAAGATCTAGTTTTCCCTTCGAATGTGAACTCCAATTTCGCTGGATATTTGATCTGAGGTTGCATATTTTTAGCCTGAAGTACTTGGATGGTGTTCTTCCACTCACTTCGTGCATGGTAAGTTTGTGTGGATAGGTCAGCTGTTATTCAAATCCTCTTCCCATTGTAGAAAATTTCTTTCTTCGCTTTGGCTGAATTCAGAATTTGTTCTTTATCTTGAGGTCTGAAGTCTTGAATATTATGTGCCTTGGGGTGGCTTTTCTGGGGTCTGGCCTTCCAGGTGTCCTATAGCCTTCGGTTACCTGGATGGGGTACCCTGTGAGAATGGGGAAGTTTTCTGCAATTTATTGAGAACATGTTTAAGCCCTCTGCTCTGGTATTCGGCTCCTTCTTCTATTCCAATTATGCGCAGATTATATCTCTTGTCTTTGTCCATTAGTTCCTGGATTAGTCTGCCCTGAAGCTTTACCGTTTCTTGGAGTGTGGTCATTTTCTGGTTGTTGTCAGCTGCTTCATTGTCCAGGCGAGAGATTCTGGATTCCATATGGTCAACTCTTTGTGTTATGGTTTCAATTGCGGAGTTTATGGATGTCAGAGAGCTATTTATGGTTGTCAGATCAGCTCTGATCGTGGAAATTTCTTCCTTTAAAGAGTTGTATTTTAAATCTATTTTTTCATACATTTCAATTCTCAGGATGTTAAGATTTTCTTTAAAAGGAGGCTTGCATTGTATCCATTTTCTTCCATTTCTTTAAAGGAGGTTTGCATTGTATCCATTTTTGCTTCCATTTCTTTCTTGGCTTCCTGGGTGTCCTTCCAGATTTCTGCTCTAAACTCCTGGAATTATTTTCTGATTTCATTTCTGATGCTTTCCCTCATTCCTGTTAACATGGCCTCATTTGCTTTTTTATTCTCCATCTCCTCTTCAGTCGTGCTGCTTTTTGGAGCTGGCGAGTTGGCTTGCTCTTTGATGAACTGTGTTATGTTTCTTTGTGATTTGCGCATCTGGAGATCTGTGGATGGTTTCTCAGATTTGGTTTGTAGCTCTGCCCTCCCTCCTGTGTAGGCGCATCTACCAGAGCAGGTGCTGCCACTGTCGCCCCGCCCACCTGTGCAGGGTATGCCTACCAGATTGGGTGCTGTCGCCGGGGGCCCCACTCACCTGTGCGCTGTGCGCCCGCTACAACAGGCACTGGTGCTGTGGCCCTGTCCACTTTAGTGGGGTACGCCTCCCAGAGCGAGCCCCGGGTTGTTGGGTTGTGTTTGCGCCCTCCTGCGAGTCCATTGGGGGGGCGGTATGTGTGGGGCCCAATGGGTTCAACTGTCTGGGTGCGGATTGGAGCCCTCAGACCTCGCCTCAGCTGCGAGGGGTGGCGTGATCAGGCCCAGGTGTCCCTGCTGTGCTGGTATTGCCCACCAGCACCTGTGATTTTAGTTGTAAAAGTCACGAGGTCCAGGCTCCTCGGGTGGGGCTTGCACTGCTGGCCATCCCCCGGCCCCTGTTGGGAAGGGGGCGGGGCCGGTTCTGCCAGTTCAGGAACCTGTGGGGCCTTGGGGCTGCTCTGCCCTTCCCCTGCTAAACTGACTTCCCAGTGCCTGATGGGAGCTTCCCGCCTGATTTGGGGGTTCTTTGTTCCCTCGGGGTGGGGAGGGGGAGGGAAGGAGATCTAGCTTCTTTGTAGGCGTTGGGTCTCTGATAGCTGGTCTCCCGTTGGGTGAGGGGGTAACGGGGGACTCACTGATCCTGGATTGTGTGTGTGTCCCGCGCAGCCGTTGGTCCTTCAGGGGTGGCAAAGTGTCGTGGTGGAGTCCCCGGTTCCCCCCTTCTGCCGCGCTGGGTTCCCCAGCCGCCGTCCGCCCGAACCTGGTGTGGACCCGAATTTCTCGCCGCCGCCGTCGTATGTCTTGGTCCGCACTCTCCCTAGTGTCGGTGGGGTCTCGCACTGTCTGGATTCTGCGCTCCGGCAGCCTGTCTGCCGCTCGCTGGGTTCCCCTTTCCCAGCCTGGCCCTATTTGGGCCAGGGTCGGCTGGTGGGGGGAGGGTGCCCCGGAGATTCTCCAGCTCCGTGTAGGTTTTCGGCTCTTCTTTTTTGCTCCTTTTTGTTTTCCTGCGTTTCTCCACTACTTCTGGCTGCTGGTTTTTAACACAAAGATCTTATGGTAGGTCAGAGGGAGGGTAAATTATGCTTCTGGTTCTCAAGATAGAACATTGGCAAGTCTTTATGTTTTTAATTGTTTCAATGTTTGTCCAATGGTTATATGGCAGTTGTTGTGCTTAGGTTCCTTTGTGTACCAATCAGGCTGCATTTAGGGAAATCAACTGCTTTAGATATTATTATCTTTTGGGGGTGGGGGACAATCCTGGGGTTCAAACTCAGAACCTAGGCACTGTCCCTGAGCTTTCCTGCTCCAGGGATTCCCACTATCACCTGAACCATAGTTTCACTTCTGTGTGAGTGTGTGTGTGTGTGGGGGGGGTGGGTGTAATTGGAGATAAAAGTCTCATGGATTTATGGATTTTCCTGTCTGGGCTGGCTTTGAACTGTGATCCACAGAGCTCAGCCTCCCTGAGTAGCAAGGATTATAGGCATGATCCACCCATCTCGCTACCACTCTGGATATTTTAAACATAAGCTTAAGACAAGATATTGGTCATACTTGTTTTGAATAGACTGTGAAAGCAAACGGGAAAAGGTGGGTGCTGGGAGAGCAGTTAAAGACTTATACCAGAAGTTAATCACTTTAGGAGTCACTTCTGAGTTTAGAGAAGCAAAAGGAAGGTGATCAGCTTACCAGTCTAGACCACTATTTGATCCTGGGCTGGAACCATGGCAAGGTAACTCCTACTGAAGGAGGTGGTGTCATAGATGGGAGGAAGCTAATCCACAGAAACTCTGCCACAGTCTGAAAAAGTTTCTTCCTGTTCCTTCACCTTGATCTTAAAGTCACTCATAGAAAGTCAGAAGCAAAGAGCCTGGGAAACCTGGGTTGAAGATTTCCAATGAGTGGTTCACATGGCAGAAGAGAAGAGTGAATGCAAGACCCAGAGACAGCAGGTATACAGCTGTATATAGGTATACACCATCTTGTCCTTACCACCATCTTGGCATCTTAATAGATGATAAGGACTTTTCAACTAGTCCAGGAACGTCTTGCTTCAGGGAATTATTTCCCTATGCCTCCCTTAGCCCCGCCCCGCCCATTATTCCACCTAGCTTGCTTTGTGTCTGTAAACACAATTATGATAGGTTTAGCTTCTCGTATCAATCACGTAATTTTTCCTTTTATAAGCTTTGTATTAACTGCTTTCAAGGCTGGGAGTTCTTTGGGACATGAGTCTGCTTGCAGTTATTGGCTTTGTAAAAAAGACTAGATTCAACCTATCGAAGTGTGGTTTCTCTGTATCTCACTGATTGAATTCCCTTATAACAAGAGATTTAGAAACTAGCAACTAGCCCTAAGGCCTTTATTCTAACAAATGGTAAACCTACAATTCTAGTTAAGGTTTCCAACACCAAGTATAATGTGCTCAGTGGCAGGATGCGATAGGGTCAAATTAAATCATGTACATAAAAGTACTTGATAGTTCCCAGTGCTACCACAAATGCAACTCATGTTGTTTGTAATTTTTCTTTTATGGTTGTGTGGCTAGAACTCAGAGCCTGGGCACTGTCCCTGAGCTCTTTTGCTCAAGGATAGTGCTCTACCACTTTGAACCACAGCTCCATTTTGGGTTTTCTGATGATTAATTGGAGATAAAAGAGTCTCCTAGGCTTTCCTGTCTGGGCTGGCTTTGAACCGTGATCCTCAGATCTCACCCTCCTGAGTAGCTAGCATTATAGGCATGAGCCACCAATGTCCTGTTGTTTGTAAATACTTTTTACCAAAGGATTTATACAGATAAGTCTCAGGTTGAATTTTCTTCCCTTAGAATAAATTTGGAGTTCCTTCCATTAACGATATGGCTGAAAATTGAGTGCATACAGTCATCTTCCACTTGGTACTTGCTGATCTCGGATTTGCAATGGGCTTTACAAAAAAGGTCAAAGTATTACTCAGAGCCTCTAATTTATCCCAATAGGCTTAAAAAATGTTGCCAGGTTTCAGTTCTAGAAGCTTTACTTTCAAGTAAGAACTTGTTACTCTATTAATAATTCCAAGTTTTATAGAAATGGAGATTTTTGATTAGAAAGAAAGAATAAGCAGCCAGTGTCCTGGTGTCTGTTAGGTCCAGCCGGGAAAAATGACCCCTTTTCTTTGTTTTCTCTTTATGCTAAACTGCACAATGATCCCTTTCCCTTTGTCCTCTCTCTGTATACGATTGCACTGGCCCTCCCTAGAAGTCCTTACCCAGCACCTGTAACCCCGGTAACTGATTACTATGTACCTGTGGTGCAATGGAAAGTCCCCAAAGCTCTGATGTCACTTCCTCATCCACTCAGGTCATGCCCCTTCTCACTCTTCCCTATACAATCTCTCTCCACTATTAGTTTGAACTGTTACACGCTACACCCTACTCTAGAGTTTAGCCCAGCCATTTGCCTCTCCCAATAAACTCTTTTCTGTCTGAACCACGTGGCAGTCTCTTTTCAATAACCCTTACATCTGGTGTAGAAACCTAGGAGAGGATACTGTCAGGAGTTGCTGGATCTCCTCCACTTCTCTTTCTGAGGGTGAATCTGCTTCCTGGTCACCTCTCCTAGGACCCAAACTGTTGAAGGAACCCCATGTTGGACCTCCCACCTTTACCATTCACTACGCTCTCTGCTGTCTGTGTCTGGTGAGTGACTCCTATCCAAGGGCCCTCTGTTCATCTGTCTCTCCTTCCATGTGCTACCGGTCCAGAGGGACCCCCTGTGCCATTTGGCAAGTCTTTTCTTGTTTCAAGGACATCTAAATAGACAATTTGACTCTAATCTGGAGATTCCTCAGGCGGAATGGGACTCCTTCCACCTGTTGTCTCCTTCCTTCTGAATTCTTGCTGACCCCCTCTGTGTCCTCATGGACTTCTCCTCTCTGTGTCCTCTTGGACTCCTCCCCTCTACATCCTCACCAGACTCCCTGTTCCTTAATTCAATGGGGTCCCATCAATCTCTTCTGAGCCAGGCTACTTCATTGGGGTATTTCCTCCTCTCTTTAGGTACACTTCTACTCAAGGATTCTATAAAGTCAAAATGCCTTATATTTTATTGCAATCAGATCTGGCTACAATATAGGCTAGGCTATCAGTCTCAATGGTCAGAAAATGGGATTTTTGATTACAATACTCTCAGAGATGTGGACAATTTCTGCCAATGCAATGGAAAATGGTCAGAGGATATGTTCAGGCTTTCTTTGCTCTCCTTGCTTGTCCTTCTCTCTGTCTGCCTCTCTAAGCAAACTTCCTTTGCCTGCCAGCCCTATGTAGCTGGCACAGGATGGGAGAGCTATAAGACTCCTTGCCATCTCCTCAGGAAAGGTAACTTTCTTTGACTTGTAAATGTAGTAGGAGCAGTTCCATTTCTCTCTCTCTCTGTCTCTGTCTCTCTGTCTCTCTCTGTCTCTGTCTCTCTCTGTCTCTGTCCCTGTCTCTCTCTCTCTCTCTCTCTCAGATGGCTTGGTCTTTTTTTCCATCTACAAATCCCAAAATGGGAGCAGTTAGAAAGAAAGCATATCCAGACAACAATTCATTCTTCCTGAGTCTACTTACTTCAGAATCTGGATTCTTTTGATTTTTTTTGCCTGATTTTTTTTTTGCCAGTCCTGGGGCTTGAACTCAGGGCCTGAGCACTGTCCCTGGCTTCTTTTTGCTCAAGGCTAGCACTACTGCCACTTGAGCCACAGTGCCACTTCTGGCCTTGTCTATATATGTGGTGCTGAGGATTCAAACCCAGGGCTTCATGTATAGGAGACGAACACTTTACCACTAGGCCATATTCCCAGCCCAGAATCTGGATTCTTAATTTCTCCCTTAAGGCAAAACTCCTCTTGGAGCTTGCAAAAGTCCCCCTGGAGGAATGCCTTCCTCTCAAGTCTCTAACATTCACAGTTAAGGCTTTCTTTCAGTACCTTCATTCTGGAAACACACAGAAAAAGGCATGGTCTACAGGAATTTAGGTGGAGTGCCGCCTCCTCTCCCTGAAAATCTGGTTTGGGCACCTCCCCCAATTCCCTTTGCAGGCCCAGGAGACTGGTGCCTAGGAAGAGACAAAGACCATGTGGTGGGTTTTCATGTGAACCTCACTCTTCCATCAAGCCTACGCCTTCTCCATCCACCTAGGTGATCAAATGTCAATTTGTAAGCTAATGTGTCTCTGCACCAAAACTATTTTCAAGGTTTTCTAGTAACCAAGACTTACCTGACTTCAGAGGCCAAAAGAAAAAAAAAAGGGCAGTTTTAAACTCAAACTGCAACAAATCTAATCAGATATGGGTGCAAACAAATGCATCTAAGAGTTATGATTAGTAAAATGTAAAGAAAGAGAGGGAAGTTAGCAAAGAAACCCTTGAAAAGGAATTGAGGAAACAAAAATGGTTTCTTTGGGTAAGAAAGAAGTTAGGAAGTAAGAATTCACGTGTTTGTTTATGTCAGTCCCTATGTTAAGGCCCTTCAGATAAACACCTTTTAACTCATGCTATTTTTGTGTCTAATGTCTGTTTTCCAAGTATGTAAGCCACCTTGGATACAGAGCTGACCATGCTTTCGATCCTAATTAGTATACTAAAGTGCCATGTTTGGTTAAAAACTAACTAGATGTTTTAATGAGTTTACAGATCTTCTACATCATTTTCAGTCAGACCTACAGAGGGATAAATAACTCTTCCAAGTATGTATTGGTCAAAGTTAACTTCTATTCTTAAGTTCCCGGTAAGCCTACTTAAAAACCACTTCCATTGATCTCCTTGTTGCTTCCACTGGAAATAAAAAGGGCTATTGGCAAAAATTCGCACTTAATCTGTCAGTCACCCACCCACCCACCACCTCCAACATGGGACTCAGTCAACTGGGACATGAGAAAAAATGCCAAATGGGACATCATCCCAGCAAGAAGAAGACACCTTCTAGACACCCCTGGGACCAAGCTATTCCTGGAGACAAGGGATCATGGTGAGGGGCAAATCATCCAGAGGCAATTGGGAAAAAACTGTGCAGCTAAGAGGGGATGGTGGCAGATCCTAAATGGAGTTTCTTTGTGCTTGCCCTTTCAAAGATAACCAGAGTCAGGAGGTCAAAATAAAATAGTCCATAAGCATGCCTATCTAATGCTCATAACCGTCTTTCTTCTAACGGGACAGGAATTTACATTTAATTAGTATCCTAAAGTGCCATGTTTGGTTAAAAACTAACTAGATGTTTTAATGAGTTGCTGTTTCAAAAATCCTACCATGGCTACCTTCCTTCTAAGACTTCTCTCAGATTCTATCCAGAGATGCGTATGTGAGTTCACCACCAAGGAACAATTACTGCTGTTTTCTCCGGGACTGAATAGCATCTCTGCTTTCTACCCCTAAGGTCATCACCCCTTGTCAGCAGGAAGTAGCCAGAGAGATTTGGCACCTCTTTATAAGTATCAAAAGGCTGGAATGTTAAAATGGCCCATTCTCTTTGCTTTCTCTCCATGTAAAACCGCATGTAGACTCCTTCCTCTTTGTTCTCTCTCTATGCAAGACTGCATGTGACCCTCCTAGACTTCCTGCCCAGCACCTATAACCCAGGTAAGTGCTTGCTGGGTACCTGAAGAACAGTGGGAGGTCCCCCAGGCTCTGAGGTCACTTTCTCATCTGTTCCTGTCATGCCTCCTTTCCCTATATAATCTCTCTCCATCATTCGTTTGAGCTGCTACATGCTACACCCTACAATACAGTGTGGCCCGGCAGTCTGGCTCTCCTAATAAACTCTTTTTCTGCCTGAACCACCTGGCAGTCTCCTTTTGGCAGCCCTTACAGTGTCTACTGTATAAATGGACATGTGGGAAGGTTGGAAGTAACATTCCTCTCTGAGTAAATGGAGGTGACTCATTTTCTCCCTGGAAGCTTAATTCTTTATTGCTAAAACAGGAGTGCTTGCCCCATCGATGTGGCATGTGAGCTCGAGGACTAGTTGTGACAATGTTAGTTACAGTATAATATGCTTGATCCTTCCTGGCCTGTATTTAAACAGAAATCCTTATGAGGAAATAAGCTTCTCTAGCATCCTATCATCAGTCATTGCCCAATGTCATGAACTTACTTAATATTTGCGCCCACCCTCCCCCACCAGAGACAATACAATCACTCTCGTGGCCTGTTGTTTTCTCAAGGAACAGCCATATCATTTGTATTGCTCAGAGAAAGGCCATGCCAGACTCACTCGCCCCAAAGCCCTGCTTTCCATCAATCTCTTTATGGCATAAGAACCCCACAGAGAGAAGCAATATCCAAATTGCTTTCCATCCAATAACTCAGCCCAGACAACAACAAAAACAATGACAGCATATCTAAACCAAAATACTGACTGTTGTTCAGTGACTCACGCATTGGCAGGTGAGCAGCCATTCGCAGAAATCCTTGTGTTACTTTGATCTGTTTAAGATACTCTACTACAGTTGTTGCCTCTGGGAGACTTCTCTTTTTTTTGGAAGGAGGCAACATTTTCCTTCTCAGTAGGCTAACGATCCATTCTCCCTTTGGTTGGGCTGGGGTTAGCATGGTTTTAAACTCTGCTGCACCTGCCTTTCTGTTTAGCCCAGGGATTGAGGCAGCTCAGAGTCAGAGGCAACTTTTTCTTTTCCTGGGACCAGGGCTTGAACTGAAGGCTTGTGCTTGCTTACTTCTCTGCTTTCTTGCTCAGAGTTGATTCTCTTAATACTTGAGCCATACCTCCTAACCAGCTTTTTGCTAGTTAATTGGAAATGTAGTCTCACAGACTTTTCTGCCTGAGCTGGCTCTGACGGTCCTCTGAACCTCATCCTCCTACCTAGCTAGAACTGCAGGAGTCACCTGTAGCTGGCTGGATGTACAAGCCCAGCTTGATGAAGCTGGGCTGAATGACCCACCTTTTGAGCAGTACTCGACTGCAGAGTCCTTTCTCCTGCCTAGACGGATGTCCTGGCCAGTGATTGATTACGGTACATTTCCTTTTGTCTGATATGAACTGAAATGGGGAACGTATAAAACCATGTTTCCTGATTTCCTGGGCATCTCCTTTCCTATCATTGATGATTACAAAGGAAGGCTTTATTATACAACACGATTGAGCTTGCATATGAATGGACTAGAGTGAGGCCATGCACGTAACGGCTCCATTATATTCCATCCTCAATAACTCATTGCCTGGGAAGTTGCTATAGGAGAGACCAGTTCGACTTGAGCTTCTCAATGCCACAGTTACTCGTCTCAAAAACAATTTGTGGGTAAGTCATGCCTGTCTACAAAATTAGTGTGCTTACCAAAAAGGCAACTATACCCAAAGGAAGCATTTCTATTTGAATTTAATTGATTTAAAATTAGCATTCTTTTCTTTTGATAGCCCTATTTTGTTTACTGTGAAAACATTTGCAGAAAAACACATACTGCATGTGTACCTGGGCTTTGGTATTCCCACTGGCAAATTCTTTCCACATAGCACCTAGATACATATTTGCCTCAGAGACCTGAACCACTCTAAAGGAACCAATTGAATCTCCCAAGGAAAGGCTATCTTGGTTTGACAAGAACTGTACTGATTGTTGAAATTACCTTTCAGAACAGTCTTAAAGATGCTCCTTGGCTTCCCCAACTGCTGAACTTGTGGGAAATGGTTGGATGCCTTCGGTTAGGAAAGTGTTACTGTTTTGCTGTGTTGTTGGTTCTTTTTCTTTTTCTTTTTAAGGAGGAGCTTTTTCTTTTTAAAGTGAAGTTATAATCCCTTTGCTATCTGAAAGGAGAAGATTCTCCAGGGAATTCCTAGAAGGAGGAGTATTCTAAGAAATGGGTGATGGATGTATGTGATCATTTTAGATAATTTATGTTGCAGCTTCTATCTTGCCTACAATTTAAATGTAAACATATGTAATATAAATAGATACACATAAACATATATTTTTTCAAAAATGTGATACTTGTTCATTGTAGGGGATAAAAGTAAGCAGAAGAGGAAAGGATCAGACATAATTTTAGCACCCTAAAGTGATTTTTTTTTCAGAGGTGGGGCTTGAACTCAGGGCCTGGACACTGTCCCTGAGCTTTTTTGCTCAAGACTAGAGCTATGCCACTTTGAGCCACAGCTCCATTTCTGGTTTCCTGGTATTAACTGGAGATAAGAGTCTTATGGGTTTTCCTGCCCTGACTGGCTTTGAACCATGATCCTTAGATGTAAGCCACCTGAGTAGCTAAAAGTATAGGCATGAGCCACTGTGCCCAGCTCCAAAAGTAATTTTTGAACTCTTTTTAACTAGGATTTATTAATTGTGCAAAATAGTATATTTTACTATGACTTTTTCATGCATGAATATTAAGTGCTTTGATCATATTTTCTGCCTACCCCCCTTTGGCCCTCTGGTATGCCCCTCTCCTTGGTCTCCTTTCTATTCTATACAAATCATTTCTTATTGGGTCCTATCTATAACTTACAATGTTATATTTTAATTAAAAATGGGGTTGTTTTGGTTCTCCTCATAGGATTTATGCTCATTTTTATTGTGTATTGCACGGAATGTACATTTCCATGTTTCACATTCTATGTTATTATATTAGCATCTTTATAAGATGCACTAATTCTCTGTTGTTAAACTAAATTTAGAGTACTTTTAATTTTTATTATCATTATTATTATTATTATTATTATCTATACAGAATCTTGCTGGGATTATAAATGTGTGTGGTCCAGCCAATTTTTCCAAATTTTATTGTTATAGCAAATATCTGGTAAGCCAGTTCAGTTTTTCTTTAAGAGATGGCTAGAAATGAAATGTGTGTGTCAAATGGTGTGCAAAGCATTTAGGCTGTTGATATGTATTGTTAGCTTTCTGTCCATAGGTTTGTGGCTATTTTATTTTGAATATCAGAAATCTGGAAGAGTGACTCTTTTTCTACATCTTTATCAAAATTAGATATTTAAGCTTGTAATCTTAGCTACTTAGGTGATCAGAAGATCAGAGTTCCAATCTTTGAGATGCCATCCATAATTAATTAACAGAAAGCTAGGCTTGCTCAAGTGGTAGAACACTAGCTGGACAAGCAAGCGCTGAGATCCTGAGTTCAAATCTCAATACTGGCAAAGATAAAACAAACAAAGACAAAATAAACACATCCAAAAAAAAACCATGTTACTTAAAAAAGTTTCAACCCTATGGGAATAAGATGAGTGATTCAACACTAAAAATCTAAGCAACACTAATAGGAACACTAATTAAAATATAATCAGAGGGAACTGGTGAGGGGGGAGACAGGGGAAAAATGAAGGAGGAGATAACAAGTTTGATAAGAAATGTATTTCCCTTACACATGAAACTGTAACCCCTCTGTACATCACTTTGACAATAGAGAGAAAAAAATAAAAGAGAGAACAAAAAAAATATGATCACTACCCACTAGAGACTGAATTGTACCTCCCTACCTATTCATATGTTGAAACCTTAACTCTTAATGTGAATTTGGCGAGGGGAGCTTTTAAGGAGATACTGAGGTTAAATGAAAGCATGAAGGGGCTGGGAATATGGCCTAGTGGCAAGAATGCTTGTCTTGCAAACACGAAGTCCTAGGTTCAATTCCTCAGCACCACATAGATAGAAAAGGCCGGAAGTGGTGCTGTGGCTCAAGTTGGCAGAGTGCAAAAAGAAGCCAGGGACAGTGCTCAGGCCCTGAGTTCAAGCCCCAGGATTGGCAAAAAACAAAAGAAATGAAGGCATGAAGGTGGGACCTTAGGCCTTAATCTGGAAAGACTCCTGTCATTAGAAAGGCAGAGATATTTACCTGGTCCTTGACAAAGGCACAGAGAATAAATAGGTCATTGAGGATACAGAAAAAAAGACAGCTTTTCTCTGTAGGACTGGGGAAAGGAGATTACCACGTGGTTCAGACAGGAGAGATTTTATTGGTAGAGCCAATCTACTGGCCTGTGTTGTACCATGAGAAGCCACGTTTTGAGAGGTAGAATCAGGAGTCTTTATAAAAAGGTTGGACTCCTGTCTCAAAGACCAGGAGCCAGCAGTACACTTAGCACAATTAGGAAACTGAGCCATGAAGGCCAGAGAGGAAAAAAAGAGCAAAAGTAACACCAACAAACCAATTCAGCTCCAGTGGAGAGCTGAGTTGGGATGCCCTGACCACCAGAGAAGAAGCAGGACACAGGGGACAGAACCGGACATGGAGACATGGGGCATGGTGTAATGGCACCTGAGCTGGTCTGGACCTAAATAGGGTCAGGTCAGGGCGCAGGGTCACAGGAAACTCCCAGTCCGGGGTACTGGACTGACAGGTTTAGTAACCTATCAGACAAGTGCCAGCCCCTGCCTGCAGGAATTCAGGTACACCTATTACCTGGGAGGCCGGGGCGGGGGGGGGGGGGGGTGCCACTAACTTGCAGGTGCGCAGTGACTAGTTACCTGGTAGTTATGGGTGCTGGGCAGAGACATCTATGGAGGGCCACGTGCAGTTTTGCACGGAGAGAGGACAGAGGGGAAGGGGTTTACATGAGGTTTTACGTGGAAAGAAAACAAAGGGGCCATTTTCCACAGCGGACCTAACAGTCTACAAGCCAGAAGAGACCAGGACAGATACTTGCTGGCTTTCTAGTAAAGACTCCGGATTCGACCTCTCAAAATGTGGCTTCTCTGTATCTCACGATTGAATTCCAGTATAACAAAACCTGCTGGCACTTGGATGTGGATTGCTAGCTTCCAGAACGATGGGATAATACATACATTTCTGTTGTTTAAGTCACCCAGCCCATAATATGTAACTTGTTATGGCAATCTGAACAGAGTAATATAGTACCTTTGAGATGCTTGGCAAAGCCAAGGTGTTCAGTTTGTCCTGAGGCAGCAGCAAGGGATATTGAAAAAGCACAAAAACAATAGACGAGAAATGCTGACTTGGGGCACAGAGACAATGCAGAGGAAAGTGGAGCTCTGAGCTCCTGGGCTGGGCAGGTGGGCCTAGGAGCAAAGGCGGCTTGCCCCAATCTGAGGGCTAGGGAGGTACTTAATTTACTTATTCATTTTTAAAGAGAGCTAAAAGGACTCCTCTCCTGTCTGTAGAGCAGCGTAGGTAGGGGCTTTTCCTTTCATTTCTTCTTGATACTCTAGCTCCTTTTGTCTAAAAAGACTCCTCTAAACTAATGTGACTTCCATATTTTACTGACACAGTTTTACAAATGTCAACCTTGTATAAGTTAATTGGAGATGCCTTTTATAGCAGAACTGACGGTAACCCATTCTGTGACTTCAGTTTCCTCAGTTCTAATTTAAGGAGGTTGGAATAGACTGGTGGGTTTTTAGATTGATGCACTGAGTAGTATCGAAGGCCACATTCTTCCATCTCTCAGTGCTACATATTGCAGCAAGCTCTGGGACATGTGATAGAAACCTAACTTGGGTCTGAAATCACCTTCTTTCTTGCCTTAGCAGATCAACACAATTGTTTTTTTTTTTTTAAATTTGTTTCATTTGGTTATATTTGAGGAGAATGTCTGTTATGGACTGAATGTGTTCTTCCCAAATGTATTAAAACCCTTGCTGTCTAATCTGTGTGATAGGACTAGGAAGTAGGCAGGGTTTTGGGGGTGTAGCTATTATGAGGTTTGAGTCCTCAGGAATGGGATCAGTACTCTGAGGAAAAAGACTCAGAGAGTTGCTGTCATATGTCATACACAAGAAGCTGGCAGTTTGCAAGTAGCAATGCTCGTACCCTGATCTTGGACCTCCAACCTTCAGAAAAGTGAGCAATAAATTGCTATTGTGCTTAGAACTGCAGAATCCTTCATCTTAAAGGCTTGTAAATTTTAGAATGGGGTGGTATTAAGCCTCTTTCCCATGGTAATTTGGGGAACTCAAAAACTGGCTTATTACATGTGGGGGGGGGCTTTGCATATTTTATATTCTTTAGGACATGCACATATTCCCATCATATACATTCACACCTTGTAGAGGAAAGAATGTCATCACTACCATTTGTACATAGCCTTAAACATTATTTGGCTTCTCAAGGTCACCCAGCTAGAACTGAAACTCAGGTCTTCTAGCTTCAGGCATCATTTTCCCACAGCTCCTGTGTGGGAAGCTCCATCTCCTTTGTTGTCCTACTATCTAAAGGCTTTCATTGAAATGGATAAAGTTGTAAGGAGTTTTTGTGTTTCACAAGCTAATTAAGATTGCTTTTTTTTAAATTTTGTCTTTCCTGTTTATCTTAACAAGAGTTATGTTTTTTAATACAAGGTCTAAGAAAATGGTTATTACTATGAATTTGGTGAGTTTGTAAAAACAACAACAACAGGTCATCATTTTAGGAATTGCAGATCAACACAAAGCCCCATTGATTAGTATACTCTATCTAATTACAAGCAAGGGATCTAAAGGAGGTCTTTTGAGCTTTCAACTTGTTAATCTGCAAATGTTTTCTTTCCCCAGAATTCAGACCACTTTCCTTTTTCTAAGTCTTATCTTTTCTTTATATTCAAAGTCTGCTTCCTTGTTTTTGGTTCCATCCTCCTTTATTTCATGGAATATGAATTTTGTGGATTCCATGCTCCCTTAACGAAACCCTTTCTCAACTTCTACTTCCACCTCCTAGGAATTGACTGGAAGGCTCTCATGTCCTTCCCTGTGACCCTCCAACTTGGATTTCAATTGGTTTACTGATAAAACAAACAAACCCACCAACCTATCTTTGATGTAGAACCTCAGGCTGTACCAGTTACTACTTGAATGTGGTTCTTAGGTACTGTTTACCTATTTGGGGATGTTACTGTACTTTAGGGCCTCTACTAATACTTAGCTATAGGAATAACTGCTATTCTTTTATTTAATGGCTACTAAGCAGACAAGATGGCCCATTGAAAATAGAGTAGTCCCTGACCCTGCATGTGTTCCTGCTATCCCTACCTCTTTGTGTCTCTCTTTCAGTTTCCCTCATTTCTTCAACTCTTATGTCCTCTGTCTTGCTACAAGGTATCTAGAAGAAGAAAGAATCCAGCTCTGTTAAGACCCTACTCTGGAATAACTGGGTAATCATTGTAGAAACCTTGGTTTGTGTTTCAGTGATAGGTCTGTGTTTCCCCTTTTAAAAATCTTGAGGATAAAGAATAATCAAGGAGACATTCCTCCATTAAGTTGAGAAAGCCTGGAGCCAAATATATCTTCTGACTTTATAGATGCATAAACCCACACATGCTAAATGAAAAGAAACTTGAAAGTAGATGATCAAATTGCTTTTAGGCTCCCTGCTTGATTACTTTTAGGTACTAAGTACATGTGCCAATTTATATGACTGATTTAATAGTTTCCCTTCATGACATTGTTAATCATAATAATTACAGCAACTTACATTTGTTTAGCACTTCACAGTTTTTAAGGCATTTTCATATCCATTATCTTATTAGATCTTCACAGCAAACTTGGGAGATACGCTTGTCAGGGGAGCAAGCCTCTGGCTGGGCAAGTCATCTCTGAGCATGCCACTGCAGGAAGATGGAAAGTTGAAGGCAGAGTGAGGAAGGGGACACAGAGCCAATCAGGTCACTGAATCCATGGGGGCGGGTAGATGTCAGCTCTCCTCCACACTCTGGAATGAAGTAATCAGCCTTGACTCAACAGTGTAAAGCATCACGTTAGCCCCCTGAGTCCTTCGGCTGAATGAAGGGTCACCTTCATTGAGCAGTCCTGGCTTTGTCAGGTGCTGTTTCACCCCGTGTGCCTCTGAATCTTCCCTATCTCACCTGCCAAGAGTATTCTTGGCATCATTTTTAAAATCATTAAATCACAAGTACTTCTAGTTCTGTCAAACTTTTACTAGAATTTGCAACTCAGTTCCTCCTGAGTCATACAAGAAAGGCTGATGGGTATTGATGTGATTGTAGATTTTCCTTTCTGGTACCCAGAGTAATGGAGTCCAATCCTTATAGGACCTATAATTATTTTTCCATGGAACACCCAAACTTCTTAGTCCTTATTCACCCCATATGTATCTACCAACCTGTCCCTTCTTATGCAGTTCTTTGACAGTGACAACAGAGCTAGTATAATTTCTTTTTTTTTAATAGATGATAAAACAATGGGAAAAGGTTACATAGTTTCTTCATATAACCAAATTTTGGTGGAACTAAAAGCAATCTGCAAATCCTTAAGCTCCCCAATTATTAATCTTTGCAATATATGGTAGAATACAACTTGGTGCATTTTCCTCCTTTTCTCCCACTTTAAAAAAAATTATCAGAAATAGGAAACATTCCAATATAACTTTTTCATTTTTAAAATGCTCATTGTTTTACTATTTTGTAAAACCATTCCAGTGGTGCTTCATGAATATTGATAATCCACAGGTAAACGTGTTTACCACAGGACTTTCTTCTTAGTCCACAACCCTCTTCTCTATCACTGTGTCCTCTTCACTGTGCTGGATTCTCCTAGTCATAGCACATGACCTCACCTTCTTATCATGGCTGCTTTTAGCGCAGGTGAACTTGAGTAGGTGGAGTAAATGGTCTATCCTGAAAGTGTTAGATGGAACTGAATAGATTATTTGATCTTATCCATCATTTTAATTGAGAACAACAACAACCACAAAAACCCTGGGATGTACCTACCATGTTTGGCTACATAAATATTAAACAGAGACTGAAGAATGGGGGGAAAGTCAGGGAGGAAGGCAGCAGAGAGATTGGAAACTCTAAGGCTCGAGAGGTATGGGGAACTGTACAAGGCAAAGCAGATAGCAAGAACAGCTGCCTCAGTTTTTAACTGCATTTAGTTCCTGGCTCTACATATGTAAGAAGATCAGCCTCCATTCTAGTACCTGTTCTTGGATTGTTTGAGACATCCTCGAATCCTTTCTTTGATGCATTTCTTTTCTTTCTCCTCCCTCCCTCCCTTCCCCCCCTTTTCCTCCCTCCCTCCCTCCCCCTCTTCTCCCTCCCCCCCCCCTCTTCTTTCGCTTAACTTGTGCTAAACAGCTTTAACTTGGACGTTTTGGAAATGATGTTCTTGAATTCTTTGCTCTAAGTATTTCCGTTATTGTGTAAGCATTGGCAATGCTGCCCCAGCCATTACCCTCCCTGGCTGTGCACTCCTTCAGCTGCCCATATTTCCAAGTGCACATGGCCCCAGATGTCCTCCTCTTAAAGTGTGTGCTAAACCATGTGACCCTGCAACTGTATGGGTCAGCCTGACCCGGATACTTGATCCCTAGCTTGGCATTACCTTGTGCTGCGCGTGCCCATTTCCTCTCCCTGTGCAGCCTTGCTATCATGCATTGTTTGCTAATGACTAGTTGGCAGGCAAAGAGAAGTGGCAGCCAGCCTGGCCTTCAGACTGGAAAGAAGCATGTTTTTGTAGAGAATGAAAACATGGTTTTGTAAGACACACGTTCCAGCACTATTTCTCTTTCAAAGCCCTGCTGGGCTCCTTCTGTCTCCAAGTGTCTGCTTTCCTCTGTTATTTCCTCCTATCTCCTTCCCAGATGGAGACGGGCTGGGCTACCTTATTTGGGGGAGGGGGCTCCTCCAAGGCAAGTTTTAGTGGAGACTCTCGTATGATCTCTGGGAAGCCAAATGGCAAAGTGGTTATAGTCATAAGAAAGCAAAGTGCTGCTATTGGGAAACCTTTGACACTCTCTCTCTGAATTTTCTAGAGAAAGCCAGTAATTAGTGAGAGATACTGACTTTCCTCTGATATCCACTCAAAAGGAAGAATTGTAATCCGGTAAAATGAACTTGCACTTGTCTTTGATTTAATATTTACTCCAGAGACGGGCCAGACCCTCAACACAACTTTCCTTATTACCTTCCGGCTCACCTGAGGAATAGCCCACCCACCTAGCTCCTCTAGAGACACAAAAAGCTGTGTTGTTGGGACCAGCCCTCTGAAGCCAGGCCTTACACAGTTCCGTGGGGAGAACAGTGGTTCAAACTTTGACATTAATTCGAATTATTCATTTATTATTCACTATGACTCAAGCAGTTAAAAAAAAACCTGCGTTAAAAACAAACACCAATATCCCCGGTTTCCAATATACTCAGATAAGATTACAGAGATAGTGTAGGTACAACCACAGGAAAGTGATACAGGAATATCATCAATAATAGAGGCTACAGTTACATATGGCACGTTGAAAGTAGTTACAACTGTGATATAATAATCATTTCCATAACATGGAGTTCATACTGGTATTAGAACTAGGAAATTGGAAAGGAATACCAAAATCAAGAGCCACAGGGTAAAAAAAGACAAACAACTACAAAAGCAATACTTACAAACTGCTTGGTGAAAATGAACTGAACAACTGAACAACTTATGGGGAAGGGAAAGGGGGAGGGGGAGGGGGGAATGAGGGACGAGGTAACAAACAGTACAAGAAATATATCCAATGCCTAATGTATGAAACTGTAACCTCTCTGTAATTCAGTTTGATTATATATATAAAACCACCAATACCCCTGGTGACTACAGGGACCTCTAAACACCTCTCCACCAGTAGGGGGCGCTACATCATGATACCATGACTTCACATCCAACATGAACATCAAAAGTTCATCAGCTGAAGACAGTTAAAAGAAAGATTAGCAAATGGAAGCCAGGCAGCTGACACAGTGGATGCAGGATTTCCAATAACTTCTGGTGACCACATTTTTAAGGCTACTTGCTTAGGTTAGAAATGGAGGGACAAAACAAGCCCCCTAAAACAAAACAAAACATAAAACACAAAAAAGCCTGCCAAGAAGGGCCTCTTGCTAGTGAGGAGCAGTGGGTAATCTATTTGTTTGTACTATGGGATTGCAGTTCTACTAGAAGGAACACTTGACATTTTGATGGGGGCCTCCAGGGAGAAAAGGTACTAACTTCAGAACTTAGTTTTAATTACACTAAGGAGATTACATTATTCAAAAGCATCCCACTGGTAAGGTGCAACATTTCCTGAAACAGTTTAGTGGAAAATGCCACATTAATCAGTTCAATATTTCACTCAGAAGGCTTAATGATGGGAGAAGTTTAAAGTACTGTACTATGATAATGCAGAGGGAAAGAAAGAAAGAAAGGAAAGAACCCAGTACATTCACTTAGAGGAGAAAGCTGAAATAGCGTTGATCCCACTTGCGTTTTTCTCCATTAAAAACTGCCTGGCTGTGTTAGTATCCCAGTAGGGATCAATGTGTGGAACCCCATTTCTGAAATGCAAGTGCTTTGCGAATCAGCTAGCACAATGTGAAAGAGGAAGTTTGTCCCATGCAACCCACAGCCTCTGCCCGGCTGTTCTGATCTGCCCAGGCAGCCCACGGTCATTGGGCCAGCTGGTGATACCTATTTGCTTTCTTTCCCCCCATCCAGATGGACAAAAGGTCCTTTAAAATGCATGGTGTTTGACATAAAGAGAAATGAGTAATGTGATTCTTGAGTATACTGGTGTTTTCTTTCATTCCTCTCCCCTTAATGTCATTGTAATTACCATTTTTAATCAACAAAATGAGTGAAAATCTGAGCCGAACATCAGAAAAGTTTGTAGGCACCTTATAGACATCTACCTGAAATCTGGCCAACACGAGTGGCTGTAGTGGGTATACTGAGATGCTCAAAAGACCCAATGATGATGTTAGAAATTCACCTCATACATTAAAGTTTATAAATGTACACACTAGTCTATAGTTAGCCAAATTTCTCAACAAGAACAAAAACCCTGAATCAAGGTAAATTGTCCATAGGGGGCAGTGGTGTAGCAACTTGTTGCAAATAACTGGGCCGTCACAATAGTTCCCTGCCTTAAAGAACAAAACTACTATTTGTGTGTTTGATAAACTTTTTATCCAGTGGGTAGTTCTGTGTTCTGTTCCTTAAAGGTTTCTATGCTGGAAGCTTGGATCTCAGGTACAATGGGAGCGAGAGGTTGTGGGACCTTTAACAGGAGAGATCTAGGGGAAGTAATTGGGTCTTGGATTGCTCCCAGGGAGGAATTAGTTGGACCTTGAAGGACTGAATTTGATTTCTAGGGAGTGGGTTGTACTGTAAGTGACCTGGCTCCTCTCTCCTGTCTTCTCTCCACTCTCCTTGATGTATCCTCCCAGTTGGAAGCCACCCACCATATTGTTAGACTTGCCAAGCACCATAGTCATTGAAGAGCCAGACTTGCATAACAGTCATGAGCCAAAATCAGTTTGTTTTCTCTACACATTACCCAGCAGCAGGTATTGTGTAGAGTAACACAAAGCAGACTAATTTTAATTTCATTTAGCTCTCATTACAAAGGAGCCAGAGAGCTGTAGACTAAAAATGAAAACTTGGTACTAAAATAGTATATAGCAAAATATATTCTGTAAATTTCCCTGCCCTAGTTTTTTTTCTTCCTTAGTAAATATGACAATACAGTTTTACTAGATGGTTGATTCCTTACTTTTTTATGCATGACCATCACATTAAAATATGTCAAAGCTTTCTACTTCTTCTATGACATGTGTAGCAAGTCTCTGTGTAACTTTATTTTCCATGTATTTTCTTTTGCATAGATTCTTGTAGGCCATTGTCTCCATCAAAGAAGTCTAGCCATCGTGTTTTTGGAAAGATTAGCTCACTTTGCTGATAGGGGATTTCCCAACCTTTCTATGGTAGCACAATCTCATTCTTGCTTTCTTCTTGTTTTGCTTCTATGGTAGCACAATCTCATTCTTGCTGTCTTCTTGTTTTGCTTCTTAGGCCAAATAAAAATTTGAGTTAAGTATGAATGCATTTTAAGATTTTAACAACATCTCAGGGAAACCAAGAGATGTATGAGTTCACCATTTGAATTGCTACCTAATGTCTTGAGGACAATGCACAGACACAACACACATGCCCCAGGGTGATTTAAGCAGGAGTGCTCTGTTTCCTTATGAGAAGCTTCCAGAGTCTTGGAAAGTTGCAGGTGGATGTTGTATTTCACGTTGTCTTATTTATTACCAAAGTCTTTGGTTGGGCTTTGGGCTAATTCTTCAAATTAGATTGAATGGCTTTGATTAGCTTCTCATTGGTTCTTTTTTGCAAGCCCTGGAGCTTGGTTCTCACACAGCAGTAGGGAGGCTGAAACCCATACCATTACCACCTGTTTCTTTGTCTTTATTGTTGCTTCTGCTTTTAGGGTTTGAGATGCTGTTTCTATTCTTGAAATGTGGCTTACTCCATCTCTGGGTTTTTACTGAATTCATTTCTAAGCCTTGTAACCCTATCCCAGTCTTAACACAAAGGGTGGACTTGTGGAACATAGTATTATGAGAAAACGAAAGCAGAGTTCTAAATGTTTTATTACCTGGAAATTGCTAGATAGAGAGTGGCAAGCTATAGCCAAACTTACTTGAAATATAGTGTTCATTGGCTATTATAAAAAGATTCAATTATACTTGGTGGATAGTCTTCTTTGTTGGTTTAAAATAGCTGACTTTTCAACTGCAGAAAGATTCTGGAGGGAGAAAAAGGGCACAAGGACATGTAGCCCATCCATACCTTATGCATAAGAGAGTCTGGGTTTGGATTCTATCATTGTCCTTCCCAACTTCCTGTTCTACAAGTCCCTTTTGAAACAAGAGCCTTTATGAACCACTGCTGGCTTTTGACATTAATGGTACTGGTGGCTAGCTGACCTGCTGCTATGATGATAACCCCTTATTATTTTTTTTTTTATCTCTTATGATGTGGTTTTACTGTCATGGTAATAGTCGCTTACCAGTGCCTGTTATCTGCCTCTTGAGGGGCAGTGCCCATCTCTTCTTTAAATTGAAACTATAAGAGGTCTCATATTCAAAGAATTGTCACATCAACTTTCAATACATTCACAATATATGTATTAATCTTGCCAGGCCCCATCTGTGTTCTTCTATCTTTTCTTTAATATTTCAGCTCATTCTATTGTTTTGTTTATCTAAAATCATATGTATATAATGTATGTATAATAGCTATATACAATAGATGTCTACATACAAACATATAGAGAGAGCGAGCGATAGGTAGACACACATAAATATACACAAACAGAAGTCTATTGTGCATATGATTTACAACAAATATAGTAATATAGTAGATATAATATACACCTGATAATAACAGGTGTAAATACTCTTATCAGAATTGTGAGTAGCTATTTCTTTTCATGATGAGTTAATAAAATAAAAAAAAATTAAACCTTTATTTCTAAAGAGTTCTGACACTTTGAGTTTTAGAAAATGCTACTTTTGTAAACAATCCTTAATATTTTTAAAATTATCACAATGCAGTCGAGCAATGGAATTACTTTTTTGCTAAAATTTCAGGATGAAAGATTAGAAAATGCGTTTCAACTCACAATCATCTGGGAACATTACACAACTACAACCCAAGTCACACCCCTGAAGATGTAGATTTGCTTTAGCATGGGACCTAAGCAAATTGACGTGACCATGACACATGGGACACAAGCTGACAATGCTGAGGTCTGAACACCCGCCAATGCTGAGCCGCATAATTTAGATCTGGTTGGTTTGTCTTTCTTTAAGAAAGCTGAGCTTTAATTCAAAAGATGTGCTTTTTTTCTCACAGTATATGTTAACATTATATTCTTCAAAGCATAGGTTTGAAAAATCTTTTTTACTAAAAAATAAGAAAAAGAGGGCTGGGAAGGTGGTGTAGTGGTAGAGTGCTTGCCTAGCATGCATGAAACCCTGGGTTTGATTCCCCAGCACCACATAAACAGAAAAAGCCAGAAGTGGCGCTGTGGCTCAAGTGGTAGAGTGCTAGCCTTGAGCAAAAGAAGCCAGGGACAATGCTCAGGCCCTGAGTTCAAGCCCCAGGACTGGAAAAGAAAAAAAGAAAAAGAGGAGCCTTGACTCCCATTTCTGCATGGGGAGCAGGAAATGCTTCCTTCTCTTTTTATTAATCCAGACTTTTATACTAAATAAGCCCTTGCTAACATTTAAAAAAATCAATAAAATAAGAAGAAAAAGGACTGGGGGTATAGCTTAAATGGTAGAAGGCCTAACAAGTGCAAGTTCTCGAGTTCAAACCCCAGTGCTGTCAAGCAAAGAGAAAATATAATGAAAACAAAAACAAAAACTGTTCAATAATGCCCTTTCCTTAAAATGCATTTATTTTGTAATTCTCTCTTTTCTTTTGGCCAGCAATCCTAACAGGAGTATACATTTTATTTGGAAATGGTCTTCTCAGTTTAGAGCATCTAGTAAATTAAAAAAATATGTATTATGACCCAACAATTGCATTTCTAGGAATTATTCTTGCAGAAATGTTTGTTCAGGAGTTTTACAGGAGCACTGAGTGCAATGAAGATAAAACCAAACATAAGGACAACAACCAAAGGGACCCTTGGGGCAGTGGTTAAACAAGATTTGGGACTCTGCACAGGGCAGAATGTACAGTTTGTAAAAATGAGCTATGTTTTCTGTCTTGGAAAAGGTGTTCATGATACAGTTTAACTAAGATCAGCAATGGGCAAAAGCTATGAACAGTATAGCCCATTCTCCACCTTTTCATGTTAGAAGAGACCATTTTGTGCATGCATGGTGTGTGTGTGTGTGTGTGTGTGTGTGTGTGTGTGTGTGAGAGAGAGAGAGAGAGAGAGAGAGAGAGAACATGTTTATATAAAGGTCCAAATTGAATGAAAAGTAAGTATTTTTGGGGGGTAGGGGTGCAGAAGTATGATAAGGAAAAGGAAAGGCTTTCTTTCTCCGTGTTGGCATATTGCTCCACTATTTGCTTCATCCTGAGTACCTTACTTATGCAATTAGAAAACCAAAGAAGGGTAGACAGCCCAAAGCAGATCAGTCGCGGTATCAGGCTGGATTTCCCCACTGCTCCTCAGAATATCCTGGGGGACTGTGACTGGCAGGAGTCTGTGCTCCATCTCTCACGTACTCAGGTCCTATGGGCTCCACCCCATTCCTTTTCACAGTTGCAGACCAAGCCAGTGGGCCCTCGAATTTGTCAGCCTGGTAGCTTCAGTGATCATCCTGCCTCTGGTGACCTGCTATGAGTATGGCCCGCGTTGAGTCTGCGCAGTGCACAGGGAACCCAAGTTTAGTGGGTCCCTCTGGGACCAATGGAGGGGAGTGTTTCAGAAATTAAATTGCAGGTCACATCAGAAAGCTGGGTGGGCCTTGGTGTTGTCTTCACGGTTGTAGGTGCCATACATAGCTCCTCTGAAGAACTAATAGAAAGGAAAGACTGGCTGTGCTAGATTTAAGTCTTCAAAGTCATTCTCATGATATGCCATGGCCTCATTTCCACTGTAACAGCGTATCTATGTAGTGTACTTGTAATGGACTAGTCACTCTTTCTATTAAGGAATACTGCAAAAGTGTCTGAGTGCATATACCTTTTGTTCAGGTACTGGTAGCAGTAAGAGAAATCCCTAAAACAAAAGGAGCTAGGTCAATATTTGGATATAAGATTATTTAAAATTTTATTTCTAAAATTTTATACTAATACATCACTGAGAGAGGGTAAAAGAATAACTGCTTCCCCACTTTTTAATTTTTGCCACAGATAACATGTTATTTATTTTGTAATATAAGATTTTGGTAGTGTGCTATTTTAAAAAATTTTATTAGCATAAATTAATTGTGTAAAGGGATTTCACTGTGATGCTTACATCATAGTGTATAGTGTACTTTGATCAAAATCACACTATCTCCATTGTTCCTTTTTAACTGCTCTTGTACTGGTCACTTTTAGTCGTTCACATGTATTATCTTAATTAATTCCTGTAACAGCTTCTAAAGTAGGAGTTATTCCTACCTCCATTTTACAGATTCAGAAACTGAGTTACAGAGAGATTCAGAACTTTGTTCAAAGTGATACAAATGGTAAGTGAAACAGCCAAAATTGGAACCAAGTGCTCATGGCTCTGCCCTCTCCTTCTATTGGAACTCCTCACCCCCTACCCCAAGAGTTCATGAAGTTAAAAAATTGTGTACCACTTATGCGTGCAGGTAAAGCATCTTAGAATATGAAACCAGTAAGATAATGGCTTAAAACAAAAGATTTCATGAAAACAATCCATGAGTATATTTGGGCACATTGATTTTCCTGAATCCTAAGTTTATTTATTTTTATTTCCAATTGACACATTGTAGTTGTATTTACTGTTTTCATGATTTAGGAAACAATGTGGAGTGATTAAATAGAATTAATTAACATAGCTAAGAATTTAAAAAATTTAATTTTTTTTCTCCTTAGCACCAATTGCTTGAACATGGTAGTTTCATTTTGACACGTCTATATTTTTATAAAATGTACCTTGACCAGGTGCAGCCTCTCCTCACTCTCCCTTATCCTCTTCCTCCTTCCAAAACCAATCTCAACAAACTTCATTGTTCCCATTTTTATACATGTACAAAAGCTAATTTGGACCATGCTCACCCTCATTTTCCCTTTCCATGTGCTCTTTCCTCTTACTACCACCCACACCCAAGACGTATGTTTCATGTGGTTAACATTTGTATTAAAGTGCATATTAATATTCAAAGGGGCTTTACCAAGGAGTCTCACACATGCATATACCTTACTTTAATCACACCGATTGCTTGCCTACCCTGGCCTTTCCCATCCTCACTGCCCTACTATTCAACAGCTCGCAGTGAGTTTGGCTGTGCATCTCCATAAACCACACACTGTAGTTCCATATGCTTTTCTAACATTCTCTTCTCCATCCACTGGGACATTCTCACAATAACCATCACTTCAAATACTTATTATTATTATTATTTTTTTTGGTGGAGAGAGGTAATTCTTTTTGAAATGTCCTCTCTTAATGATTTCAAAATGTATTATTTGCTGGGTGTTGGTGGGTCATGACTGTAATTTTAGCTGCTTAGGAGGTTAAGATCTGAAGATCTTGGCTCAAAGTCTTTAAGTGTCTTATCTCCACTTAACCACCAGAAAAGCCAAAAGTGGAGTTATGCCTCAAGTGGTAGAGTACTAGCCTTGAATGAAAAAGCTAACGGACAGTGCCCAGGCTCTGAGTTCAAGACTCAGTACCAGAAAGGAAAAGCAATATAAACATATTAATATATGTAAAATAACATGTATATTATATGTATGTAAAATATAAGCATATATTTTACATTATTCATGACATTTACATCACTGCAATAGCTTGCAAAACAAAAGCAAACATAAAACAAAACCCCCAAACAACACAAAGCAAACTGTTCTCCCTTCTGTCTAAACAAAGCTGTGTAGTTTTGCCTAGCACCAGAGGCTCTCATGCCAGCCTCTAGTAAGCACCTTCTTTTATTTGCTGGAGTTGTAAGTTTTATTGCCCTTTGCTTTGGTAGTATTTTTCTAGTGTTCCCTTGAAAGCTGCGCCTCCAGTGTTAGCAAGCCTGATTTGATTCATGCAGAAGAAGCAGTGTAGTACAGTGGTATCAACTATGACTTGAGCAAGACTACTTGGATTCGCATCTTGGCCTTACCACTCATTAGCAGTGTGACACTGGGCCGATTGCTTCACTTCTCTGTGGCTCAGTTTCCTCACCTGTACATTTCCTAATCTACATGAGAGTAGTACCGGGCCCTTAGGGTTGCTATGACAACTTGAAGACTGATATCATTAGAACAGTATCTGGCACATCCTAAGTGTAAGGTTCCCCCAAAGGAGAGCATCATGTGGTTCAGGCAGAAAAGAGTTTATGTGGCATGGGGGTGGGGGGGGGGGTGGGGGCGGGACTGCTGGTCTGTAACAGACCAGATGTAGTGTGCAGAGGGCTGCCCCCGATGGAGGTGTGCAGAGAGCTAGTGATATAGGGAAAGGGCCGGAGGAGGTGTGGCTGAAGCGAATGCGGAAGTGACTTTGGAGCCTGGAGGAAGCTCCCCCTGCCCCCAGGTGTGCCCCTTACCTGGGTTCCATACAGATGCTGGGAGGGAAAAGGCCAGATGTGCTCGGAGGGAGGACAGAGGGAGGGGGGCATTTTTCCCAGATGGACCTAAGAGTAAGTGCTGCACAACATGACTTGAATAATTAAGAGAACTTAAACGAATGCACAATAAACCCAATCGATCTTTTTTTTTTTTTTTTTTTTTAAGCTGGAGAAAAGAGCAAAGAAATTTCTACTTCCTGAACTTTTCCTCCTATGGCTAGCAAGGGCCAGTAAAATGCAGCCTTTAGAAAGTCCTGGTAAGTAAAAAGATCTTCTTCTAATTCCAGCAGATGATCATGGTTCTCAAGAAATGGATTCTGGGCCCACAGAGAGATGGGCTTAATAATGAACAGGAAACAGGCCCAAAAGACAGTGCTCTCAGCAAGGGACATGGTTTTGAGGCAGGGAACTCTGAAAGGTGAGGCTTGCTCACTGTGAGGTGGCTATCAGCCTCTGGACTTTCCTGCTTTTTCACCATACACGTTGTGTTTTTCTATTTCAACCCTCTTATCTCCTCCAAATTTCATACTTTAGATCTTACCCTGTGCTTCCATTGTATTTCACATTTTTTTTGGTTTGGCATTATGGTTTTAGTGCCTTTGGGGCATTAAAATCTATATTTCATGATAAGAAATGGGAACAAATCTTCAGATTTCTAGCTGCAACTCCTTCCTCCCAGCCTTCTTCATTGATGTCTGCAATTTCATTTTGCTCTAATTGTCCCAGTGGTGAAAACAGCAGGCACTCAGCTGTGGCCTGGTGAACGCTATGCTGCCTCTTTCTTCCAGAAGATGGAATGGATCCTGGGGGCAAAGTTTCACAGCTTTGTATCACTGGACAGTGTTGGGGAAAAAATTACAATGCCTACATTTTACCTTTATCTATTGATCATTGTTACAGCCATCACTTCTGCCTGTTAGTAAGGGGCTCGTGGAGGGGAAGGAAAAAGCAGTGCCTAATGTGTGTACCCCAAAGCCACACATCGAGTTTGCAAATCCCTTTGAGATTTCTCTAACAGAACAGGAGCTATAAAATGTAAAACAGCATCATTTCTAGCAATGCTTTTATGATTATAAATAGAAGCAAGTAAAGTCAGGTCTCTAGGCTCTCTGAGCCCTTTGCTGGGCTCCCCTTACACCACCCCCCTTTCTCTTCAGCATGCATCTTGTATTCTGTAGTACATTCCTCTGCAATCACCATAAGCAAATCATCAAGCCCATAGGAGTAATCCTGTGACGGTGATGTCAGAGCACGCCTATCTGTGGCTGTAAAGACCAGCCATGCACAAACACCCAAAGGACAGGACTTAGAAATAAGCACTGCTATATCAATAGCAGATACTGCCACTAATTGATGAACAACAACAACATCTATGCAGAGCCCTAAGTAAGGAGGGAGATAGATTTCAAAGAGCTAAATTAGAAGAAATTGGAGAAATTGGAGTGTCACACTGTGGGGGCCATCACACAGCAGAAGCACCAATTTCATCTCCAACGAGGCACCATGTGTAATAAATGGTGATGAGGGTCCTAGATTTGGCTAGGCACTACGGGCAGGTTTTCTTCCTCCTTGGTAAGATTATGTAGGGGATTAGTTAGACAGCCATGAGAGGCACAGGTAATGCAGGGCCCCCAGGTCTTAGCTGCAGAGATGGTTCTTGCCTTCGTGCCTTCTCTGGGTCTCCCTTGTGCTATGCCAGCTACAATTCAATAGAGCAAAGCAGCCACCTTCGGAATGTCCAGAAAGTGCACGTGTAGTGGGGGAGGGTGGTTTGTAGCTCAGGACATGACTGGACCCAATTTCTCTCCTTAGTAACCTGGGAACATTATTTTGCTTCCTTGTGCCTCAGCATGTTTGAAATCTAGAACAGAAAATATAGAAGCATCAACTAAACATTACCTACATCTCATGTCCCTCTTAGATATATCGCTATGTCTGTCTGTCTGTCTATCATCTATCTTATCTATTTAACTTTTTGTTTTAGCAATCTTTTCCTGGAAATAAAGCAAGATTAGAAAACTAGAGAGAGAATCTATTATCTGATATTTATGGAAATAGAGCACCTACCTATTAGATATATTTAGAAATATTCTGAAATGACCAAAAGGGACATAGCTTATTTTTATCAACTAAAACTAGACTAAGACAGTCTCTCTATCTGGTAATACTGGAATTTGAACTCAGGGGCTTGGGCTTGCTGGGGAGGTGCTCTATCAATTGAACTATGTCCTTAGCCCTTTTCCTTTAGCTATTTTTCAAACAGAGTCTCCTGCTTTTGTCTGGGCTGGCCTTGGATCAGTGATCCTTGAAACACGATCCTCCTATCACTGCCTCCAGAGTAGCTATGATTACAAGTGTAAACTCCTGTGCTTGGCCCAAGCCACATTTCTTTGTGGAATTCCAATGAGATGGCCTGAGCCATCTTGCCTTCAAAATGCCTGGTCTCTGTTCCATTCTCCTGTGATAATCTTCAGGAGTCTTGATGTTGGAAGGATCTACATTGCTGTCAGAGGCAGAGCTCAGACATGCCCTTCAAGATGAAACTTTGTTACAAATGCCACTGCCAAGTCGCAATTGCCTGGATTAATTGGGCATCAAGGTATAGAACTGGTAAAATCTGAGAAGTCAAAAGGCCCTTGATTTGTCTTTCCTGTCAGCAAGATGTCTGAGTGGCTGACATCTCAAATTCCTATTAGTCCTTGTCCTAGCTTGATTCTTCAACATCCAAGGAAAGATCCTCCTATACCTCTTATTTTTGAATAGCCAGAGAAATTTCACATCAAGTTGAACAGGCCATTCAACTTTTTAAAAAATAATTTTTAAAAAATCCATCTACCCAATTGTTTCCCCAGAGTACAATATATGTCCAGAACTGCCATTCCTTTGCCCCTCGCAAATTTGTAAAGGAGATGATTCTTTTACTCAGTTTCTTTCTATTTCCCCCGTGGATTTTATTTTGGATAGTCTTCCTGTCTTTGTCACTAACCTTGAAAAGGATACCTTGGCAGCTTTCAAAAACTTTGAATCTCCTGCAGAAAGACTGAGGTCTCATCCTGCTAAGATCTGAAGAGTTATACTCTTCAAATTCCCATGTTCAATTCGTTCTGGCCCTTCCCTGTTAATGGCTTTAAGAGTGGGAAGGGGTTGGGGGAAGCAATTAGGTCATGAAGGCAAAATCTTCAGGAATGGGGTTGTATTCGCCCATTTTCACTACCCACGATGGAGTCTGGGTAATATGTAATAAAAGAAGGCTTATTCAGCTCACAGTTGTGTAGACATCAAGTTCAAGCAGCATGGTGCCGGTACTGGCAAGTGCCTCATGGCATAGAGGATCATCGTGTGCTTGAGAGAGAGAACACACAGTGGGACAGAAAGCCAGAGGGCAGGAGAGAACACTCCTGTTGTTTTGTAACAATCTACTCTTGTGAGAACTCCAACAGTCCCTTCCAAGGGCAGTTGCTCTCATGGACCTAATTACCTCCCATTAGATTTTACCTTTGGGTTCCAGTTGTACCTTAGCCTTCCATCATCACCATATCCTAACAGTGCCTTTAGAAACAAGGTCCCTTTCTACCAGGTAAGGACCTAGCAGAAGAACAGTAAGTGTGAATCACAAAATGTGGGCCCTCACCAGACCACAAATCTGCTGGTGTTATGATCTTTGATCTTCCAGTCTCTAAAATGGTGGTGAATAAATGCCCATTGTTTATGTCACCCACTTTTTGGCATTTTGTTACTGTAACCTAGTAGGACTGAGATATCTTTTTGCCCATAGTCTTCCTTTCTTCCTTGGTCAGAATGTGAACAGTTTCTTTATCAGGAAAAAGTAAAATTCCGCTTTACCAGATACTTTGCTTCATGCTTATTTTAAAGACTGCCTTGATTGATAATTATTTTTGTGGATTATCAGTAGTGAGAGAATGCTCTGAGAGCTGTCAACAGAGTGTCAAGTAGGATGACTGAATAGCACATGTATTTCCTTGTGACCTTTAACTTAATTGTGCATTTGAACAACTCTACTTTCTCAAGAGAAGGTAAGGAGGAAAAATGTTTTTCAGGAAGAGGAAACATCTTTATCTACTACAAATATTTACTGAGCACTGCTACAGCAGTTCGGAATCTCTCTTAAGATAGCTGGAATATTTTAAATGTTTCTCAGCGAGCTTACGTTGTAAAAAAAAAAAATAGACACCACTCATCCTGTCTCTTTACAAAAGCCCATTTACGGTATGTCCTGGTGTTTCAGTTAGCTATGGTTACCTAATATCCCACTTCAAAACTTAGTGCCTTACAAATGGTGCATTCACGAGCTCATCTGAGAGAAAGCTGGGAGGAGGGCACAGAAGGAGTGGAAAATGGGGAAAAAAATACAGTAGAGGGGGTCCATCAGCTGCGATGGACACTGATGAGAGAAGACTAAGCAACTCAAGGGCAGCAGGCAGGAGGGAAGAAATGAGAGAAAAAGAAGAAACAGATTGCACGAAGCAAAAGGAAAGAAAAGTACATATCACCCTACCTAGAATAATTGTTTTATTGTTAATAATCATAGAGTTAATAAGCATTGTAGACTAGAATGACAATGTCCATCAAGGGGAAGATTTTCTTTTTAAATGATGAAAGCAAGGGGCGGGGGTGTGGGAGGAGGGAAGGCGGGAGAAAAATGAGGAAGGGGGTAACAAGTGTGACAAGAAATGTGTATGTATTCACTACCTTAAGTATGTATTGGTAACCCCTCTGTACATCAATCTTGACAATAAAAAACAAAACCAAAAACTTAGTGCCTTAAATGAATTATTATTTCATCTTTTGTGACTCTCTCTTTCTTTGATTGTGATATTGAAGTTTGAATTCAGGGCCTCAAACTTCCTAGGTGAACGCTTTACCCCTTGAGCCCTACCTCCAGCCTCTTTTCATGACTTTGATAAAATGGCTCCATCACGAGTTTCTGCTCCACATGATGTCACTGGGGCTACTGTGTCTTGGGGCTCCACTGGCCTACCAGGTTCAGAATCCTCACGCTCATGGCTAGCAGGTGGTGCTGGCAGTAGGCTGGGAGCTCAGATGGTGCTGCCCACCAGAATGTCTCAGTTCTCTTCCATGTGGTCTCTGTACCGGGCTTGAGCTCTTTACAGCGAGGCACCTGGATTTCAACAAGTGTCCCAAAGGAACAAGCACTTATTAAGCTTGTGCTTCTAACATGATTGCTAATCCGAACTACCATTGCCAATTGCCTGACTACAAAGGCTGGGGTATTATTGGCTTTATTCACTGTGTTTTACCAAAGTGACAGTCAGTGACACCCACAAAGCTCTCCTGAATTCCGAGAGCAAACTGAGCCTTCTTAGGATTTTGGAACAAGGGAGACCTTAGAGACTTTATAGATAGGTTTCTTTGTTCTTATAGACAAAGACTCAGACAAATGGACTGGCTTGCCCTAAGTGGCAACTGGGAAGGGGGTTGTTCATTGAAAGAACTATTTGGAGCCATGCCCTGTGCAAGTCCCATGCATCCTTGCCTTGGGCTAAGGACAGAGGTCCAGCCTCTGTCCTTCCTGTGCTCACTGTAAATGGTCCTACAGTTTACTGCCTGATGCCACACTTTAAATCATGACACCTCCCTCCCTCCCTGTTGCTAATTAAGTATGCAGTGACTATATTAAAGTGAGCTTCAGCTTCTAATTTACTACACAGTGGTTATATTTTAATGTATACTTTATGGCACATTGGAGTCCCTCAATAATCAATGTCTGCGCCTCTAATCCTGCCTGGTTTATAATACTTGGAGAGAGGTAGTATTTTTTTTAATTTTAAGCAATTATAAGGAATTATAGTTATTTCAACCTTTGATTTTGTGAAATATCTTTGGTCATGTGACATGAAGCCAAATCATCTGTCAGGAGTACAATCTCTAATTATAGTGTTGCTCTTAAGGGGAAATGTGATTGCTTTCCACTGATCCAGTTTCTGACTTGGTCTCTGGGAATGTGCTGCTCTGCAATGCAAAGCGAGTTGAAGCTGCCTCCTGGGAACTTTTTGACTTGGTACGACCAGGGTTTGTAAAGTGGTCCTAATCTTTTTGTTGACAAGTGAAGTCTGAGTTGAGAAGCAATGACAGATTTCCCTGGGCTTGTGTAGGATTGAGTAAATATGTAGACAAAGTAGCAAGTGAGAACTTCTATGGTTCTCTCCACGGTCATCCTGTCAGTCAGGCTCAGTTTGTTGTTTAGTGTGGTCCACTTTGGTTCTTCCCTACCAGAAATGGTATGATATTCACAAAGATGAGGTGCGGACATGAAGCGGGCATGCAGATGTGCTGGGGGGGGGGGGGGGCGTACCGCAGCCTGCAGGTGGTCTTAGGGCTTCTTGGTGGACGTGATGTTTCAGCTGGGAACAGATGAATGAGGAGGAGAGCTAGTCAGATCGAAAGGTTTGTAGGAGCGTCTGAGCACAGGAAACAGGATATGGAGGGGCTAGAGGGAGGGAGAACATGAACACTGATGGATCAGAGTAGGTGCTGTCTTGCTTGAGGCATCAGTCTCTGTGTGTTGAGGTAGAGGAGAGTGAGGAGCAGGAGAAGGGGGCCTGAGCCCAGAGGTGGAGGTAGGGACCATGTCACAAAGATTCATCTTTGCCTTTAAAGGAGTTTGGGCTTCACCGTCTAGGGTGGGACAGCATGGAAGGGCGTAGAGACACAGACAGGTTTCTCTACTTTACCAACAATTCCCCTGGCTGTTGTTAGGACGACGACTTGGAGTTGGGCATAACTAAAGATGGGAATCTTGCAGAGAGATTTGGTGACCTGGCCAGCAGAGGGCAGTGGGTGGATGTGACAGATATCTAGGCTGCAGAATCAAAGTATTCTCTGAGGTGTTTACTGGACTGCCAACTTAGAGACTCAAAGAATCTTAGGCACAGGGCTCTAGTGCTTAGGAGAGAAGTTTGGGGCTGAAGTGATGAGTCACCATCATGGAAATGAGACCAGAAACCTGCAGCAGATGAGATTGTCCAGGAAGGTCATAGCAGAGGGGTAGAGAGAAACCCACTGATACTGTTTCTCAGAAACAGTGAAACAGGAACCTCCCCTGCTTTGCTGAGGGGCATTGTGCACTGATTTCCTTTTCACATGTGTTTGCCAAGGACAGGCACTGTTGACTTAAAAGTTTATTTTGGTTCACAGTTTCAGTCCGTGGTTGATTCCTTCGCTTTGGGCCTGTGGTGGCACAGAATGGTAGAACTACATGTCAGAGAAAGCTTGTTTACCTTGTAGCATCCTAAACAACAAAAAGAGAAAGTAGAAGCTGCTGTCTCAATAGCCCTTTCAAGGACTACTCCTGCCCTACCCTCTGTGACCGAGCTGCCTTCCCTTCCTAAAGGATCTACCATCAACCAGTAACATCCCAGGCTGGGGGCCAAGCCTTCAGCAGAGGAGAGGTTGGGGGTATTTAAGACCTAAACCATAGCACTGAGTGTATTAGAATATTTTGAATGTAAAACTTCCTAACTGAGGACTACAGCAAGAGGGCCAGATTCAGCCATCTGCTTTGTTCTTTATGGACATTCATTCCAGTCTTCCCGGCCTTGGCATTCATAGGCTAATTCTTCCATTTCCTTCCTGGTTCCCACTTCCCTTTGGCTTAAGACCTAGCTTAGATCATGCTTATGAGTAAAAACAAATCCCTAAAAAGGAGAAAAAATTAAAATAGGCCAGCTCTTCATTCAATGTTGGATACTAGGTAGGAATACTGATGGAGTCCAGAAGCCAGGGTTTCTCAGGCTCGTATTTGGATCTTTCTAACTTCATCATATTTTCCTTATCTGTAGGACTGGCTGTAGCATACCAATTCCCAAAAGAGGATGGAAGAAGATCCATAGTCCTTCTCACACTTGATCGCCTTTCACAACACAGTCTGTGGGAACAAATTCTACCCACATTGAGGAGCCATCCACTCTTCATCCCACAACTCTTTCCTGGGGTTCAGGTTCTAAAGTCATTGTTCAAGATAAAATTAGTACAAGAAATGAGCCTTGAAGATGCATTGTCCATACATATAGATATGGAAACTGTAACCCTGTTGTACAGTATGAAGCACCGCTCTGGGGTTTAGGTTTACTCTTACTGCAGACTTTCATTCATGGTGAAGGCATGGGGACTTCAGGATTGTGACTGGAACAGCAGAATCTCTGTCTGACCTACTCCTGGGACAGAGGTGCCCCGCTTTTAAACCAGTGCTTCATATTCTCACGGCTTCTTTCTTTCCTCCATCCCTTCCTCTGTAGGTGTCGGAAGGCAGAGTCCTATGAGATGATGTGGAAATAGAAGCACAGAGATAAAGTAACTTGTTCAAGGTCACATGATTAGTATCAATGACAGAGGCAGGATTCAGGCTTAGAAAGTAAAAGACCAAACACTCTGCTTCCAGTCCTTGACTTCTTTTGCTTGTTCTTGGCAAATACATGTGAAAAGGGAATCAGTACACATTATCCCTTAGCGAGGCAGTGAAGGTACTTGTTTCAGAGGGTCTGAGAAACTATCAATGGGCTTCTCTCCACCCCTCTGCTATTACCTTCCTGGACAATCTCATGCTGTTCTGGTTTCCAGTCCCATCTCCAGGCTGCTGACTCACCCTGTGTCGTGTTCGCCTTTTTCTATGGGAACACGTGTATCTTCACTCTTGTTTGGTTTATCAATACCTTCAAGCACTATGCTATTCATGCTGTCATAGCACTGAATATTGTGCCTTGAATCAAATAGGAACCCAATGAATGTCTGTTAGGTGATGAAATAACAAAAAACCAAAATGTAGATTCTTATGAATTATATGATTTTCTATGCAAGATTCAGGCTTACAAAACACCCCTTGGCATCTCTCAAGAACACTGCCAATAACAGCCACCAAAACATGAAGTGTCAGATGTGATGGCTTACATATCTATAATTCTAACACTTGGAGGGCCACACAGAAGGACTGTGATTTATTTTATTTATTTACTTTATTTGTAAAAATTTCATTGTGAAGATGATGTACAGAGGGGTTACAGCTTTATAAGTCAGGTAATGAGTACATTTCTCTTTGAACAGTGTCACCTCTTCCCTCATTTTCTCCCAGATTTTCCCCTTTTGATCCCCCTTCCCCTAAGTTGTATAGTTTATTTCCAACATAGTGTATAGTGAGCGCTGAATTGGTTCACCCCCTGTCCCAAATGGTGGCATGGGTTTGTGATTTTAAGGGCAGTCTGCACTATGTAGTAATATCTTGTCTCAAAAAACAAACAAAACTCCACTTGAATATGATTTGATTCTTTAAGATACCCCATGATGTGGTTGGAGTAGATATTATGCTCATTTTAGAGCTAGAAAAACTTAAGACACACACAAAGAAGCTGACTTGGAGTCTCATATATAATGATGGCCTAGATCCAGGACCTAAATTTCTTGACTTCTAGACCCACAGTTTTCCCCTTCATACTCTACTCGGCCTAATTTGCTCTAATGCAGGCTCTGGTCCATCTCTGGGTTTATTCATTAAGGACACCAGGATGTTTTGTTGTGAATAGTTATAAATAGCAGCATTGGAAGGATTAGGGTGGGCCAGAGTGGGGGTAGGATCATGCTATTCACACATCAGACTGTCAATCTGAAAAGAGGGCAATACCTTTGTATTTCCTTATGGAAACAGGGTTTTCAATGCTATTTTCATCCAGGGAGACAAACCAAATGATGGGAAAAAGGGACTATTTGAGAGACACCAGAAACTACTGGAAACCTTTTTAGAGATAGAAAAAGACATGGAAGAGTCCTGTCATGGGAAGATTCCCAGGACGCAAATCAAGTAACTTTCTTTTTAATTTTGGAGGGAAAAGATTTTAAAAAAGAAGAAATACTTGCTCTAAAGGATGTGCAAATTCAAATCAAAGCCAGAATTCTAGGTGGCAGGCCTTGTTTGGAAACCCCTTTTGTTTGTAATGTAGGGTTTTCTCCTTTATGAAGCAGATGCTTATACAAGCATTAGCAGTGTTGTCAATAAGACTGTAACATTTGCTTTCCATCCCTTTGTTGCTCGGGGAACATGTTGGGTTTCGGCACATTTAGCTTTGCCATTTACTTCACAAATCGCAGCTGTGGAGTGCTACAACGAAGTTGATTTTTATTGAGAATAAAAATGGAAGAGAAAAAGATCTCCTAACAACCTTTCCAGTAATCATAGGCTTGAAATACTTGTGTGTGTGTGTGTGTGTGTGTGTGTGTGTACGTGTTTTCCAAACAAGTTGGTCTCAATACAATGATGCTTCAATAAGAATCTTCCTGCAAATTTAATTCAAAAGGGGAGGCTTTGTTGTTATTAAACACAATGGCAGTTTGTACATCTCCACATCATTACATTGCTTCTCATTATGGTAATTCATTTGCTTCTGCTTTGTATGGATATCAAATAAAAATCACTCTCACTCTTGGCAAGTGACTGCCATTATGGAGACTCTCTGGGAGCCCAGCTAAGCAGTGCTTGGTGTCATAGCAAACACAATTAGCAAAATGGCATCCAGAGCTGCTTTATGGAGCTGCCCTGTGGTGAGTCTCTGCGTTTTCTATTTAATGGGGCTGTAGGTTACCAGGTTTTGCTGTGTGCTTTCTCTAGTCTCCTCACTGTACCATTTTCTATTCAAGTAGAACAGCATGAGGACTTTGTATGATTTTTCTCTTTCCTTTTTTCTATTGGACTTTTCCTTAGCACTTGCTGGGCTTAGAGAGCCCAGAGTTATTGGATCCTTGTAGGAGTCTACATTTTTCTAAAGAGGGGTCAAAGACAATGTCCACAAGTGTCTATGTTGAGATCATTGTGGGGTCTCCTCCCCTTTTTAATTTTTCTTTTAGGTTTTTGTTTTTATGCAGATATTGGGGTTTGAACACAGGGCCTGGGCATTGTCCCTGAGCTTCTTTTGCTCAAGGCTAATGCTCTGCTACACTTCCATTTCCAGAGTTTAGGTAGTTTATTGGAGATAAGAGTCTCATGAACTTTCTGCCCTTGCTGGCTTTGAACTATGATCCTTAGACTTCAGCCTCCTGAATAGCTAGCATTACAGGTGTGAACCACCAGAACCCAGCTTTCTTCTTCTTTCCTATGTGTCAGTAATTAGAGAGTGTTGTGTGAAGGTTAAAAAAAAAAGCTGGCATATGATTTAAATAGAGCACTATTTATTACCTCTATGTTAAAAAGGAAACAATTTACATCATCTGTAGTGAAAGAATTTAAAGAAATAAAGCTGGGTTTTCGTAAGAAATAGGACCTTCAGCCCATGATGGATTAGAGTTAATGGAACCTCTTCAGATAAACTACCAAGGTAGTGGCTTTGGCCAAGCCGTGGATAAACAGAGGATCTGAATTTTGTTGGATGGTTCTTTTATGTTCAGGCACAGGGTCATGCTGGTGTTTGACACTTACTTAAAATTTATCAGTTGTTCTCACCATTCTGGAAGACCTTTGCAATGCCTTCAGGCAGAAGTGAGACTCTGCCCACCGTGGCTCATGCTGTTGATTCTCTTCCAGGCAGCCTTCCAAGTTGCTGTTTGCTCCACCGCCTCCTCTTCTTTCTTTGTCTTTTCTGCTTTCTTCCGGCTAAGAGGATCTGTAGCCATGTGCTTTGGGAATTAGTCTATCCTGGCCCCGAGAAGCAGGTCCTCATTGGTTTAAGTTAATCAGGAAACCAAAATTCTTCTTTCAAGGACTTCCTCAAGGCATGAGGGGGCAGGGACCTCTCTTACTCAAAGGAATATTATGTTAAGGGAAACTGCCCCTTTCCTGATACTGTGTGACGGAAATCTTGTGGCAGTAACCCATGGAAATGAGCTAATAGTTGAGATTGGCCTAGTGGAAAAATGAAAATAATGTAGACATGTGATGTGCTGTTGAGCACTGAATTAACATACCTCAAATCCTCTCTTCCTCTGAATTCCATTTGCGTAAGACAATTTATCATTATTTAAAGCATCTTTAAGACTTTCTCTAATTTGTAGCTCCAAACACCACAATTGATAAATTACTGTTCTGTTTTGGACCTTTATGAATGATCTTACTGGAGGGTTCTAAAATAATGGTCAATTTTTCTTAGGTGAGTTTGAGTGTGGATCTCATTCACTTTATAATCCCTGGCTACTAGCAAAAGGCCTATTATGCATAATGACTACACAAATTGTTTTAAACACTTCACTGAACTCCATTTTTTTATTTTTTTTTATTTTTTTTATTTTTTTTTCTCAAATTTTTATTATCAAACTGACGTACAGAGAGGTTACAGTATCATACGTTGGGCATTGGATACATTTCTTGTACTGTTTGTTGCCTTGTCCCTCATGCCCCCCTCCCTCCCCCCCTTTCCCTCCCCCCCCAGGTGTTCAGTTTACTTACACCAAACAGTTTTGCAAGTATTGCTTTTGTAGTTATTTCTCTTTTTTTACCCTGTGTCTCTCGAATTTGGTATTCCCTTTGAATTTCCTACTTCCAATACCAGTAAACACGGTTTCCAATATACTCAGATAGGATTACAGAGATAGTGTAGGTACAAATATAGGAAGGTGATACAAAACATTATCAATAATAGAAACTACACATACACATAGGACGTTGAAATTAGTTACAACTGTGATATATCACTTGTTTCCATAACATGGATGAACTCCATTTTTTTAAACCAAACCTTTTAAAGAAGGCAGAAGCTGGGAATATGGCCTAGTGGTAAAGAGCTCGTCTCATATACATTAGGCCCTGGGTTCGATTCCTCAGCACCATATATGTAGAAAAAGCTAGAAATAGTTCTGGGGCACAAGTGGCAGAGTGCTAGCCTTGAGCAAAAAGAAGCCAGGGACAGTGCTCAGGCCCTGAGTTCAAGCCCCAGGAATGGCAAAAAAAAAACAAAACCAAATGACAATAGAGAAGGAAGAACAAGTAACTCAGAAGTTGTCTCTCACCTAAATGCAGAAGTCAGATGCCATCTTCCTTCTGTGTCTCCTGTGATGTGCTCAGTGTTCCTCTAGCTGAGCTGGAGCGGTAATATTTACCTTTCATACTTTCTTTTGGAAAATACCTTCCTGAAAAACTATTCAGAAGTGGAAGGGTGTGTGTGTGTGTGTGTGTGTGTGTGTGTGTGTGTGTGTGTGTGTGTGTGCTGGTGGTTCCGGGGCTTACATTCAGGACCTGGAATCTCATCTTGTTTTGATCACAGCTGGTGTATACAGCCACACCTGTAGTCCAGCTTTCTAAAATAGTTCATTAGAGATAAGGTCTCTTCCTTTTTTCATGGACCACAGGCCTATCCTGGACTTTTCCCCACCTTGATTACACCCCGCTGGATAAATATTTATCATTTCTCTGTGCAAAGAACATAGATAATTCTTTCTTGAAATACATAATAAGTTATTGTAGATTTTAGTCACCCTGCTTGCTTATCCAACTCTAGAATTTATTCTACATATCTAACAATAATTTTGTACCTATTGACCAAGTTCTCTCCATGGAACTTTTACCCTTCCCAGCCACTAGTAACCACTATCTCATTTACCATTTCTATGAGGTCAGTTGTTCTAGACTGTACAACTGAGTGAGACCATGTGGTATTTGTCTTTCAGTCCTATTCCACCAATAATCTTCCAGATCCATCCAGGTTTCCACGAATGATTGGCTTACATCCTTCCCTCTGGCTGAATACTTTTCTGTTGTGAATATGAGCTACACATTCTTTCTTGCATTCTGCATTTCATGAACACTTAGAATGGCTTTACATCCTGTCTGTTGTGGATAGTGCTACATTAAACATGGCCAGGGTCTTGGTTGTTATTGTTTGGGCTACTTAAAAAGTTGGATATGCATTTTATCTTTACCCACTTCCTGAGATTAAAATACCTTTCCTAAACAAGGCACTGGTGGCTCATACCTGTCATTCTAACTACTCAGGAGACTGAGATAGGAGGTTCGAGGTTTGAAGACAGTCAGGGAAAGAAATTCCATGAGACTCTTACCTCCAATTAATCACCAGAAATCCAGACATGGAGCTGTGTTTCAAAGTAGTAGAGTGCTAGCCTTAAGCACAGAAGCTCAGGCACGGTGTGCCCAGGGTCTGAATTCAAGCACAACAACCAACAACAACAACAACAAAATACCTCCCACAGTTGCCTTGGTTTCTTGCTTCCCATTTCCCCCATGTAGGGATGGCAGAAGGCTTTGGCAGAAGAGAGGAGAGGAGGAGAGGAGAGGAAGGCGAGCCTGCCTACCATTCCCTTTCCCTATGGCAGAGGTGGAACACTGGAGTTTTTCTCTTTGCTCTCATGCCTCTCATGCCTCCTTGCAACTCCTCTTCCTTCCTCACCCTTCCCCCTCAGGTCCAACTCACATTTGAACTCCCCGGGTGGTATGCCTGGTGTTTTGCACCTGTTTCTCTGGAAAATGGGGAAAGCTTACTTCCATGGTAGAGTAGAATCTGGAGCACCTATCAGAGGCTGAGATATGGAGTGGGGCAGGCCTGGGTCTTCCTGCCTCTGTTGGCTCCTTTCTCTTCTCTTTTCCTTAGTGCTTGTGTATAGGAATGGGCATACTGTTACAGTGCAGATTCGGTATTGCTCGGGGTCTCCTTGCTGTGCTATTTGTGCTTTCTACAAAGGCCCTATACAAAAGGAAGTAGTGAAGGCTAAAAGCTGGTCCGTAGTCTATTCTTTTCCATATGTACCCTGCCTTTTTCTAGTAGGAGGAGATGTCTTATTAATAGCGACACTGTTTAATTGCTTCAGTTATGTCTGGAAAAGCAAGATGCCTTTTTCTAGCAAGCACCAAGGCTCTGAGCTGGTTATGGTAATGGTATAAGCCAAGATATGGCCTAGGAGTGTGAGAGCTCTAATTCTATTTCAACAGAGCCTCTGCTAGAGCTTCCCAAACCAACATACATCACACCATGATAGGAGCATGGAGTGTCCTTTCTTGAAAGGCCATATAGGTTGCAAAACATCAGCAAGGGGTAGGAGGATGAAAGGTGGTCACTTGACTTATCTTTTTTTTTTTTTCTTATTTATTGTCAAAGTGATGTACAGAGAGGTTACAGTTTCATACGTTAGGCCTTGGGTACATTTCTTGTACTGTTTGTTACCTCCTTCCTGATTCCCCCCTTTCCCCTCCCCCTTTCCTTCTCCCCCCATGAGTTGTTCAGTTGGTTTACACCAAATGATTTTGCAAGTATTGCTTTTGGAGTCGTTTGTCTTCATATCCTTTGTCTCTCGATTTTGATATTCCCTTTCACTTCCCTAGTTCTAATACCAGTATATACAGTAACCAGTGTACTCAGATAAGATAAATTGATAGTGTGGGTACAACCACAGGAAGGGGATACAAGAGGATCATCAACAATAGAAGCTATGGTTTCACATGGCATGTTGAAAGTAATTACAACAGTGATATAACCGTCGTTTCCATAACAAGGACTTGGAAAAAATTATACTAAGTGAAGTGAGCCAGACCCAAAGAAACATGGGCTCTATGGTCTCCCTCGTAGGGAATAATTAGCACAAGTTTAGGCTAATCACAGCAGAGGATCACAAGAGCCTAATAGCTATGCCCTTATGAACACATAAGATGATGCTAAGTGAAATGAACTTCACTTATTTTTTGTACCATATAATAGGAGGACCTCGACATTAGGTTTCTGGATGTGCTCTATTCCCTCTCAGTTCCTTTCCATGCAGCCTCTACTTTGGGAATTCCCTAAGCCAATGCCCCCTCCACACAGTACAGCACTCAGTCCTGTCTATTTCATATCTTATAAGACCTTGGGCTTCAGTTGCATGCATCTAGCACCTTTTCTTCACTTGATCACTGTCAATAGCACCGAGTTGGGGTGTTGGTTTCTGTCCCCTGAACCCTCAGGTGCCTGAATTCTGGTTTAGTTTTCCCATGAGAAGGACTTTCTCATAAATTTTCCTGAGATTTCAGCCCAACTTACCTAGCCTAACATTGATTTTTTTTTGATGTTCATACAGTTTAGTCTTATATGAACAAAGCATATTTTTCTTGTTAGCATGACTTTGACCTTTTTTCATTTCAAAGCCATAACCCCCCACATTATTGTGCTAAGGTACATTTGACATTTTCATGGCTTATTTAACAAGGGTTACCATACTATCTCTAAAGGGCTTTATCTTCCCCTTCTAATGGTACCACTTATGATTATATGATTTATTGTTTCTCTTCCTGCTCCCAGTAGAATGTTGAGGTAAGTTCTACTTTATCAGTTCCTAATGGCATTGACTTTGTTTTTGACCCTAGTATGTAAATACAAATAAAAACCATGTATCCCCTTCCTGTGGCTGTCCTCACGCTATCACTGTATCTCATCTGAGTACCCTGGATACTGTATATACTGGTATTAGAACTAGGGAAGTGAAAGGGAATATCAAAATTGAGAGACAACAGATAAAAAGACAAATGACTCCAAAAGCAATACTTGCAAAACCATTTGGTGCAAACCTACTGAACAACTCATGGTGGGGAGAGGGAAAGGGGGAGGGGGGAGGGGGGACTCAGGGAGGAGGTAACAAATAGTACAAGAAATGTACCCAAGGCCTAACATATGAAACTGTAACCTCTCTGTACATCACTTTGACAATAAATAAGTAATTATTTAAAAAAAATAAAAATCCTAATCATTCATAAAAAAATTTGGATGGGCATAAAAAAGAATACCTTTATCATCCACACACCCCCATCTTTGCTGGTAAAACAACCTTTGAAACATACCATGCATTTTCAAGGGAGAAAGAAATTCTGGGTGAGAGAAACCCTGGGAATAACTTAGGCTGCTAACTTCAGAGGGGCATGTGAGTTCTCAGACCCCCTTACCTTTCTCATCCCACCATAATCCTCTCTGCTTCTTTCTCTTTTCTCCTTCTTTTTCTCTCTTGTTTTCCTCTCTATTCTCTTTCCAGTCCTACCTTCTCCAGTGTCCCTAAATTAAGGCTGGATGTAGAACTCTTGAGGTGGTACTTAGATGTTCTGCAATGACTATTGGCAAGGGCCATTAGGAAAAACAAGCTGAAAGGAGGTAACTTCCTAGCAACATTCCAACTGGAAATGATCTTATATTGTTTAGTACCCAACCTGGGGCCATAAAGGGGGCAGAAGCACTGAGTATAGGTGCTTGGGAATGGTTGTTATGGAGGGTGGTAACTGATGTCAAGTATGGGAGCATTTTGTTCTTGCTTTCCCATGATTTTCCTCCCACCAACTAAGTCATTCACTGAACTCTGTTGACTATACCCTAGATAATCATTGCTTCTCCTCTTAATATTTTTAATTCTTGGGCTGGGAATATGGCCTAGTGGTAACGTGCTCGCCTCGTATATATGAAGTCCTGGGTTCAATTCCTCAGTCTTGAATTGAGTGGAGAAAACTACCATTTCTATACTCTGGACCAGAGTATTAAGAGCTAAGGATCATGGGACAGTCTAGAGATTCTCATCAAAGATGACAGAAAAAAGGCAAGGTGAGCAGATTCCATTATTCCCTGAAAGTCACCTGAGAGCAAGGAAGAGATTCTAAAGTTGATGTGTTTGTGAATGCCAGGGGTGAGTAATGCAATGGAAGGCTGGTTCATTTTTAGTGCCAAGTTCTATAAGTGCCAAACTCACTATATCTTTGGACAAGAACACTGATTGAGCTTCACTATGACTTTAAGGCGATTAGAGAACAAAGTCCATGCTTGGATCAAATATATGCAGGAGTTAGAACAAGGAACCATGAGAATTCTGGAACTGCAGGGTTTGGAGGACAGAGTAGTAAAAGGGAATATGGAAACAATTTGTAAAACAAGCATGGTGCAAAGCATCCCAGAAATTGGATGGGATGAAACTACAGAAATTTTTGACTTTCTTTTATTATGGCATTTCAGAACAAGAAATCCCTACGGTTTGGAGATAAAAAATGACTATATTGTGTAGCTTGGGTTATGAATCAGAATATTTAAGTTACAAATATAATGAATGTTCAAAGGGTACTTCACAGCCCATGCTGACTTGTATTAGTCCTGGTTTTTCTTCTCAGATAGTAGAAATTACTCTTAACAAAAGAGATAGAAAAGCACTCTGCAAGCAAAGTTAGATAATGTTATTTATCACTATTAATGATAAATAGTAACCACAACAATAACAGGGACAGCAAACTTACCATGACAATCACAAACACTGGCAACTTATTTGTTCTTGATATCTCCTGGACACCACTTCTCTTATTTTAATCTTTGTTTTGCTTTAAAAATTACCCAACTCATTTTAGTGTCAACTTTAGTTGCTGCATTCATCAACTTGGGAAGCCTGTAGCCTTGGACAAAAGTGTCATTCGATATGTTTGATATATTCAGCTCTGCTTCAGTAATCTATTTGCAAAATTGTCCAATTTGAAAGTGACACATTTGATTCACTTGACTTTCCTTTTTCTAGCACAGTAAAATTTGAAGGAATTCAAGAGGTGCTGGGCACTAGTCACCATGGAGAAAGGACAATAAAGCGTTGTGTAAAGTACTCCAGAGAAAATTGTTGTGTGTCATTAGCAGCTGGATTGAATGAAGAGCCCTGTGAAGTTGAACTTCCTCCAACCAAAGGCAGTGATGTCTGGAGGGGAGTGGAATCTTCTTAAATTTTATATGTTAGCTAGCCGATTTAAATGTTTCAGTGTGTCAACGTTACTTATTCTAATTCTTTAAAGAGTGCCTGTTTGTTAGAAAAATTTAAAAAGTATAGCTAATAAAAAATATAAAAGGAGAAGAAAAAACTGGTTATCCATAGTTTTGTCACCAGAGAGAACTAAAATCCATATTTTAAAAGTTATTATAATTTTATTCCTGTACTAGAAATTGAACCCATGGCTTTACGCATGCTATTTAAGTGCTTTGCCACTTGAATTTGCCTGTAGCTTTATTATTCACATAGAGGTAACCAGAGACAGTTTATTTGGAGGTGAAAGGAAAACCATGAAATAAAACAGAAAGAAAGAATCAGTAGACTCCCCAAGTGTGGAAGGGATTTCTTTGTCACCCTATGGGAAGAACCCTTTTATTCATGTTTTGATATAACTCCTTCCATTTATTTTTCACTAGTTCCAATAAAAAGGACATACTTTGTATATAAGGTAAAATCTTTATGTTAAGAAATCCTGTATCTCAGTCAAGCATTTGCTTGGTATGAATGATACTCTGGGGGAAGAGGAAGAGGAGGAAGGTATGGAGAGGGGATGGAGAAGGAGTCATCTTGATTGTTCTAACCATAAATTGAACCACAATTGCCTAACTTGTGTTCTTGTGTTAGATATCTATTGACTCTCATCAGTATGAGGTACTACCTAACGTAAACGGAGACCTAGGCTTAAAATGTTTGCTGTGATGAGGAAGGAGTCGTGGCTGATGCGTGTTCCATTTAGATTGAAGAATACATAAAGAAATTTGGTGTGCATAGCACTGGGCCAGATAACTAAGCTATAGTTAGAACATAAGTGGATATCCAGACCCTGCCTTATAGTCTCTTGATTTGCACACAACACAATAAGTAAAGATAAAAAATGTTGTCTAAGAAAACAGTACCTCAGAAATTCAGATGAGGGAAAAATCATGCATTGAAATCCTAAGGGACATTTTGTTGGAGAAGTAATTTCTAAGCTGGGTCCTTTTAGGATTAAAGTAATTTGAAAGTGAGCGGACAGACAGAGCACTTGGACTGAAGATCTCACTTCCCAGGAGTACAGAGGAGGTTGAGGGTCAGGGATGGTTGAGGGTGGTGGATGGTGGGAGATTAGGGTAGAAAGGTCTGCTCAGCCAAAGAAATCTAAGGCCAGATCTCCTCTTCCTCTTACTTGTTCTTCTTCTTCTATTTCTTTATGTTATTATTATATTTATCTATTCTTGGTGGTATTGGAATTCAAAGTTGGGATCTCATTCTTACTACACAGTCATTTTACCACTTGATTCATACTGCCAGTCATTTTTGTTTAATTTTTCATGTTTAGTCCTGCTCTTTTTTTTTTAAAGTTTTTATTATAAAACTGATGTACAGAGAGGTTACAGTTTCATATGTTAGGCATTGGATACATTTCTTGTACTGTTTGTTACCTTGTCCCTCTTACCCCCTCCCCCTCCCCCTGTCCCCTCCTGAGGTGTTCAGTTCACTTACACCAAACAGTTTTGCAAGTATTGCTTTTGTTGTTGTTTCTCTTATTTTACCCTGTGTCTCTCAATTTTGGTATTCCCTTTGAATTTCCTCATTCTAATACCAGTACACACTGTTTCCCATACACTCAGATAAGATTACAGAGATAGTGTAGATACAATCACAAGAAGGTGATACACGAACATCAATAGTAGAAACTACAGATACAAATGGGATGTTGAAAGTAGTTACAACTGTGATATAACAATCATTTCCATAAAATGGAGTTCATTTCACTTAGCATCATCTTATGGTATCATAAGGGTATAGCTATTGGGCTCTTGTGATCCTCTGCTGTGACTTGCCTAAACCTGTGCTAATTATTCCCAATAAGGGAGACCATAGAGTCCATGTTTCTTTGGTCTGGCTCACTTCACTTAGTATAATTTTTTCCAAGTCCTTCCATTTCCTTACAAATGGGGCAATGCCATTCTTTCTGATAGAGGCATAAAATTCCATTGTGTATATGGACCACATTTTCCTGATCCATTCGTCTACGGAGGGGCATCTGGGTTGGTTCCAGATTCTTTGTCCTGCTCTTTATACAGGATCTGAAATCCTCCAACCTCTGCTTTCTGAGTACCTGGGATTACCATACCCAGTTTGTTTTGTCTTTTTGTGTTTTTCTCCTAGGCTGTCATTGAACTTTAATCCTCCTGTTTGCATTTCTTAGGATGGAATTACAGGAATGTACCAATATATCTGAGGAGATTTCTTTTTATATGTTAATTCTAATACAGGAAACCTCCAGTAATAAATACTCAGTGTTCAGAGACACTTCTTTAGATGATCCATGACAATCAGTGTGGCCACATGCTTAGAGCACATGACTAAAAATACTGTAGAACAATGATCAAGAACTTAGTTGCCAGATTCTGTCACAGTGCAGCAGTATGACCTTGGGTAAGTTACTTAATGTCTTTAAGTTTCAATTCCCTCACCTGCACCACAAGGAAAATCATTCCCACTGTATGAAATTAGTGTGAGGATTAAATGAGATATGCATGTGATTTCTGGCATAAAAAAATGCTCAATCAATTGTGGCAACTTCTATTCCATACATACAATAGATGAAGTGACTTCCTTATAGCTTGGCTCACCTTCCTGTGTCCCAGCCCCCTGACCTGACCCTATTTAGGGTCAGGCCAGCTCAGGCGGCATCCTGCCATGCCGCATGTCTTCATGTTCACATCCTGTGTCCTGTCTCCTGGCTCGTCTCCCGTCACTGTGGTGTCCCAAGTCAGCTCTCCATTGGAGCTGGATTGGTTTGTTGGTATTGTTTTTGTTCTTGCTTTCCTCTCTGGCCTATTTCCTGACAATGTTAAGGGTATTTGTGGGCTGCAGGCCTTTGTAACAACTACCCGCCAGCAGACTGCTAATGCTCTAATAAAAACTCCAAGATTCGATCCTTCAATATGTGGCTTTTCAGATAATTTACTACATAACATTAAATTCTTGAACATAAGCAATCTGAACTCATATGTTAGATGGTCAAGATAGCTCAGTTCATCTCCAAGAGTTTTGATCTTTTAGTGTGAGACTGTTGTAAGGTAAATTATCAGAGAAGCCACATATTGAAGGATCGAATCTTGGGGTCTTTATTAAAATGCTAGCAGTCTGCAGGCAGCCAGTTGTTACAAAGGCCTGCTGCCTGTAAATACCCTTAATTCTGTTAGAAAACAGGCCAGAGAGGAAAGGAAGAACAAAAACAAAACCAACAAATCAATTCCACTCCAATGGAGAGCTGACTTGGGACGCCATGGTGACTGGAGATGAGCCAGGAGAAAAGACACAGGGCAGGAACACAGAGACATGCGGCAGGGCGTAAGGGCACCTGAGCTGGTATGAGCCTAAATAGGGTCAGGTCAGGGGGCAGGGTCACGGGAAGGTCCCAGTCCCAAGCACTGGACTGACAGGTTCAGCAACCTATAGGCCAAGTGCCCACCCCTGACTCCGGGGATTCAGGAACACCCATCACCTGGGGGTGGGACTTCCCTTCCTCTAGGAATTCAGGCACACCCATGAAGACGAGATGCCATACCCTACAGTTCACCTGTAGACAAGATGGCACAGGCCAGACCTGACTTCCTTACTTCAAGAAGAGAAAGTTTTACTTCTCAATTTCAGTCTTACAATAAAAAGACACTCTTACAAAGAGTGTATAGCATTTGTTTATGTTGAGGAATAAGGGAAGATGAAAGGCATTTATTATAGATATTGGAGGAGTTTTTCTTTCTTTCTTTCTTTTTTTTTTTTTTTTTGTAAATTTAGAAACTCAACTAGTACTGTTGTTCAGGTAAAAGATCAATCTACCAATCCAGAGATAGCCTAGAGAATTTTTGATATTTCTTGACTATGTGTATTTGAACATGCTCTTTTCTTTGCCCAGACACAGCCTGTATCACTAAGACTTAGTGCTCAAAAATCTAGGTAGCTTTAATTTATCCTCCAGCTGGATTTCTTTGGTCCTCTAAACCTTGATTAGGTTTTCCTCTGGCATTTTGTGTTTCCTAGCATTTTGTTCTTTAGTTAATGTCACCCTTTTCACATTTATGGAGGCTGACCAGGGGGAATATGGCCCAATATTGTAAACTGTTTATACATTTTTACTATAAATATTAGTATGAAAATGCTTTTAGCTAAAACAAAGAGTCCTCTCTCCCCAAAGCCCCAGGAACCTCTCATTTTTTGAGAAAATGTAACTCCTACAACTCTCAAAGAGGCAAGACCGAAATGTTCTGGGTGGTTTCATCCAACCTTATTCTTTTTTCTTCTTCAGAAGGAATAAGCAACTTCGGGTCTGGTGAGCTTGCTTAATTGGAGCAAATCATGCCTACCATAGAACGAAGTCTCAAAGGTGTATTTGAAAATATATATTATGGACCTACCTACAATCCCTATGGCAAGACCAAAGCTGATGATTGTGATTTTTCTTATTCTACTATTGAAAACAATGTCCACTTACTACTGACTACTATAAATGTGGTAGGAATATGCCTAAGGGGCCTTGGAAGAAATTGCCTGTATGTATCTGCCTTTTCCATCATCTGTAAAGTACAAGAAGTCTAGGGCCACATCTCTTTTCATTTGCTCGGAACCTAGTACAATCTGACTATGTAGTAGGTGCTTACACATTTTGTTGATTGAAAGAATGAATAGTTCTTCCACTATGACCAGAATGCCCTTAAGATCTGAGCCTAAATGATTAGACAATGAGAGCTGGCTCAGTCAAGAATGACATTGGGATTTTGATTGGGATTGCATTAAATCTGTAGATTGCTTTCAAAAGTATAGCCATTTCCCCAACATTAACTTTGATGATCTATGAACAATAGAGGTCTTTCCATCTTATGAGAGCACACAAGACTCTTCGTTGCCAAAGCAATCCTGAGCAAGAGCAGCAATGATGCAAGTTTCACAATACTTGACTTCAAATTATAGTACAGAGCCATCGTAACAAGGTATCATGATATTGACACAAAAGCAGATACATAGACCAATGCGATAGAAAGCCAAAACTGTTGCAGACATCTGATTTCTGATAAAGGTTCAAAAACACACATTAGAGAAAACATAGTCTATTCAATAAATAATGTCAGAAAAACTAAGTATCCACATTTAGTAGACTGAAACTAGATCTCTGTCCTTTATACAAAAATCAATTCAAAATGGATCAAAACCCTGAAATATAAGACTTGAAATGTGGAAACTACTGGCAGAAAACAAAGGCAAAACACTTGAAGATACAAGACCAGACAATGACTTTCTGAATAAGACTAATTGCTCAGGAAACAAAAGCAGGGTGTATAATTAATAAATGCTAGTAAAAAGAAAGACAAAAAAAAAGAGTTGGCTGTCTTTTCTTTAAGGGTTAGGAAAGACTTAGCCTTGAAGATGGTGTTATTGCTCAACCACTTTCCCAGGGCTAAGACTATATATCTGTTTTACCTAGAAGGATGAGTTGAAAAGAAAAACTTCTAAGTGTGACAGAGGAGAAAAAACAAATATACAAACAACAACAACAAATCAAAACAAAGCCAGAACAGAACCAATAGGATTATACTTGGATTTAAGACTTTATATAAAATATCTATATTTTAGAGAAAGAGAGTTAAAATATTGTTTTAGTTTAAAATTTTTGATCAGATTTTCAAACTTGTTTCTGATTCCTAAAAGAATAATTATTGCTCTATATTATTGTCACCAAGTAAAAGGCTCTGACTATGCTCTTATGGAATGCTTCACACATCCTTACTTAGTTCCTTTTCTGTGATTTGTGATATTGTCATTGCCAAAAAGATAGAGGCAAGTCTGGTAGGGATAAGTCAATTTTCTTATTCATCTAACAATAAAGAAAACTCTGTCCTTACCAGTCCTTTTCCTCTCGTTTCCTTGTATCAGTTTCCCTAGTCAAAATGGAGAATGAGGATTCCAGCTTTAAAATAGAAGCCTTGTGCTTTAGCATACGGCCTAATCTTTCTGTCTTAGTTTCCTTACATCTAATTGTGCTCTTACTGTAAAGTTCTTAACTTTATTCACTCAGCATGCATTTATGGAAGTCTATTTTGTAATAGATGCTGTTCTAGTGGTGAGTATGTTTCTATTCTCATGAAGCAAATATTCCTGGGGAATGAGCTAGACAATGCACAAACAGGAAAACAGAATATCAGATGGTGATGAGTAGTATGGAGAGAACTCAAAGAGAAATGTTACAATAGACAGTGGCTGGGTAGCTAGTTTAGACTGTGTCATTAAAGAGAGTTCTATAAGAGGATGATATTTAGGGCTGGAGGATTAAAGAAGAGAAAATAGCTCAAGACAAGGACCTGAGTCAGGAACAGGCTTGATGTGTTAGAGGAATGCCATGTGGCTGATGGCATTGGGAGGTAGGCAGCTGTGACTTTGAAAATCACTGCAAGGATTTGGGAATGGGTTTAAATATAGCGGGTAGTGTTTTAAGCATGAGAATGATCTCATCTAAAATACTTTGTTGAAATTCCCCAGCTGCAGTGTGCAAGAATTGTAAAGAGCTAAGAGTGAAAAGAAAGAGGTTAATTAGAAGGCTGCCCTAGTTGTCTGAGCTATAGATACTGATGGTTTACACTAAGCTGCTGAGCGGGAGAAAGAGGTTGAGTGTAGTCTTGTGTGAGGGGAAACTCGATGCATAGGAAGCATTCAATAAACTCTAGTTATCATCATCATCATCACCATCATCATCACCATCATCATCATCATCACCATCTTCATCAAACTGGGTGGGTCAGCACTCTAAGACCATTACTGAGTTTAGAACAAATTAGGTAGGGGGCTGGGGATTTAGCTCAGCGGAAAAGCGCCTGCCTGGCGAGTGCAAGGCCCCAAGTTCCGTCCTCAGCTCTGGGAGAAAAATGTATAAAAAAAACCTATTAAACTATAAAAGAACAAACTAGGTAGAACAAATTAGGTAGGATGAACCAAATGTTATTTCTATGCTGAGATTTATTTACTGTTACTCTTTTTTTGTCGGTCATGGGACTTGAATTCGGGGGCTGGATGCTGTCCCCTGAGCTCTTTTTCTCAAGGCTAGTGCCTTGAACAACTCCACTTCCAGTTTTTGAGTGGTTAATTGAAGAGAGGAGACTCGCAGGGACTTTTCTGCCCCAGCTGGCTTCAAACCATGATCCTCAGATCTCAGCCCCCTGAGGTAACAGGGATGAGCCACTGGTGCCTGGCTTATTAACTGTTACTCTTTTGCTACTGGCTTGGACACAGTGTTTTCATTACCTTGATCTGTATTTGGAGAAGAAATCTATCATTTACTGCTTTCAGGACACATTGGTTAGTCACTTTTTAGTGAAAGAATTCTTATTATCTTCAAATGACAAATGTGAAACAGTGAAATGTAAGTTGTACGGAAGATGAAACATTTTTGCATTGCTCTGAAATTTATTACAAACAAAGAGTGGGAAAATTAGGGAGTTAATATTCAAGAAGAAGGCAAAACTTAAAAAGGACACAGATAGATAAATATATTTATGGGTATATGTCATGCAGTTTGATGCCAGAAGAGCCAAATGAAGAAGTAATGTTCTGAAAACAACTCACACTTACCAAGACCACTAAGCTCTGAGTCAGAAAAATGAAGATTAGTGACTGTCATACATAGAGTTGCTATGGAGTTAAAGTGAGAAAGACGAGAAAGGGATTGGAGGGGAAAATAGGGAAAGGAAGGAAAAGAAAGGAAAGATAAAGGGACTAAGAGCTGTTCTTTTCACAAGTGAATCTTAGACTTTGCACTTTAACAAACACTTATATTTGGGGTCTACTCTTATCAAGAAACTGCATATTTATGAGCTAAATTATTCAGAGACAGTTATCACTGCAATCCTGAAGGTCATGCTGATCTCTTCAAATGTTAGAATTCACTGGGGTGACCCCATCACATTAGAGCGATCTCTATAATGAATAAAAAATGTAACAGTCTTTTCTAAAAAGATGCTAGATTCTAAGTGATATTCTATTAGGCCAGGGAGAATATATATTCATATGTTTTCAAAACAGAGACACCAATAGTCCCTAAAAAATGTGGTTTCAAGATATACTAAAGCAGTTAATCAGGTTTCCTGAGTACTCACTATGGGATATTAATTTGACAGCTTTTGCTACGATTGGGATTCCTCTTTTTTTTTCCACTTCTCCTTTCAAATATATTCATATTATAAAAATAAAAATGACTGTAAGAGAATAGATAGTTGGGCCATCAAGACAGGCCTTTTTAATAAATAAAATCATCTAAAACACAAGCAGAACCTAACATTCTCCTAAGAATGTCTTGTGGTTCACTCCTTCTTCAGGGCTCTTCATGAAAGAAACTTCAGACAGACTTGCTGTCTTTATGCACCTCTCAGATCTGCTTGAGGCCCATGGTAAGCCCATTCTGCCACTCTGTCTCATGGCTACCCATACCCTCCTTAAAAGAATAAGGGAAATTCACAGAAGAAGCTATAGAACCCGTAAGCTGTCCACTGGCTATTGTTAATATTTATGATTTTCTTCCTCTTCCCTGACTGTTCTAGTTTTCCCTGCCCTAGCCAGTACTTTTCTGCTTGATAGACTAGCCCAGACTTTATCTCTGTGGCCTAACTCTCAGTTTACCTAGCTTATGTTGGACCATGACTACTATACTTTCCCTTGGCCATTCTTATCAAAAATGGGAGTACCTGGAATCACTTCGGTGGATCTCCTGACCCCGGACTCAGCTCCTGCCCCCAGCAGACAGGAGTACCCTAACTCCTAGTGACAACCAGAAAAGATTTCTCATCAGTACATTAAGCCTTCCTTTGGAATTACTCTTGGTCCCCGCCATGTGGAGCTCAGAGGAGCAGGTGGCAGAAGTGACCTCAGGCTCAGTGCGACATGTACCACATTCCCTTGTAGGAAGTCAGCCTCACTGGGAGTCAGGGCTTTCACCCAGTAGAACTCATAGGAATGGAAAAACATAAAAAAGTGAATTTCTGATAGCATTGGTGAAAAGGGCCTGTTTTACTTGCATCCCCTCCTCCATGAATCCACATGTTTTAGCTTCTGGGCATGAGAATGTAGCAGCTATGGGTTCAGTGCATCTGAGTGAGCTCCTCATTCTGGAGAGGATTTTTCTCTGAATGATAGCTTCACTTTCTGTTTAATGACACTTAACCAGTGTATTAGATCGACTGCTATTGGGTGGTTTGTGGTGGGACCTAGGAGTTTTAGGGCATGCACCCAGCCACTGACATGCATCCTTTCTGATACCTACTCTGTGAGTTCATCCAAGGAAACACTACAGTGCAAACCAGGAACTCTAAAAGTTCTGACAGTGGCATCAAAGGCAAACACATATTACATAGGTTTTATTTCTGCTAAGGACATCTCAGCTCCTCCTAACGTGAACTACCTCAAGACACTGAGAATGGCACTAACCTCTGTAATTCCACTAAGGGGTTGAGTGACTATCTTTGGAAGATTTTGAAAGGAAAACCCAGCAACTTGCTTCTGTTCTTTCCTAACATAATGACTTGTTGCACATGTAAAGGAATTCAGGTGGGTTTATCTACATTGATTATGTACTCAGGATTTATAGAAATACTATTGACTCTGAGTTCCACTGATCCATGGAACATACTTATAAAATTGACTTAGGTCAGGGATTCATTGGCTACCTATCCAAGGAAGTGTTGTGTTACTATAATGAAGTTAATTTATAAAGAAAACCAAGGTTGTTTGGAGGTTCCATGCATGGCTAGATGCCCTACTGCTTTAGGTCTCATGTGGCAGGTTATGATGGCAATGCCAAGAAGGAAATAGGAAGAGACAGAAAAATGAAAGAAACCAGTCACATAGTTCCTTCCTTTTGAAGACATGCCTCCACTGGACCAAGGACTTGGGGGTAAAATAGCACCAAGGGTATAAATGTTGGAATCTTGGCCCCCTGCTGATAGGACTATTGAGAGATGATTGGATCCTGAAGGCACTCGTTTCTTCAATGGACCAGTCTATGGAGTTCATATAGAATGGATTGTTGAAAGGTGGCACCTGTTTGGGGGAATGAGCTTACCCAGGTTGTCCATTAAAGGCATATGATATCCCAGGGTCCCTTCCAGTCCTTTCCCTCTGTTTCTCTGCCATATCCTTCCTACCAGGATGATCTGTCCTGTCACAGCCCCAAACTGTAACCTTTGCAACTAAGAGACAGAATGAGCTTCTTGTCATTTTAAATTACCTATGTCAGATATTTTGTCATAGCATTGAAAAACTAAGTAATATAACACCTATGTGCTCTGCCATCTCTCAACAGCACCAACCTGGGAACTAAGCCTTTAATACTTAGCCAAACCATAGCATGTGGTCCCCACTTTCATGTCCCCTGACATGGGTGCCAGCTCAGACCCTGTCTTCATCAGCCCTGAATGAATTATTCCTCAAAGTGCAATGTTTGGGCATTTCACTTTTCCTAGTGTGTGACTATCTGATAAATGCCAGTAGATTGATCCCCTTTGGGGAAAAGACTTGAGCAATGTTTATTATATATGCTTGTCATGGTTGTTTAGGGTCTTTTCTCAAGGGGATTTTGACAAATTTTCAACTGATGGTTCTAGCTCATAATTGGTATCTGAGTAAGGATCTGGGATTTTACATTGTGACAGCTGATTGTGCCTGATTTGCATAATTTTTCCTGGCTATATGAGTCAAGCATCACTGTAGTTAACCATCTATCTACTTTTCCTCTAGCTAGTCTTACTAGCTATTCCCTTAGGTTACTGTGGATCAAGGTATCCTAGTTTCCACTATGATGGTGCTGCCAATTATTTTACTTATGTCCCTTGCTATTAGATGCTGCCACCTGATCTCTGCTACTCTAAAATCCTGTCACTTTCACTGACCCAAGGAATCTAGTTCCTGAGAATCATCCTTTACCATTACCACTGACCTGCAGAAGACAGCCACTATTAAGCTTCTCAGGGATACCTGGGTCCTTGCCCTAGTAGAACCATAGCAGGACTTGTGTGAGACCTCCTGTCTCTTCCTTCATGGACTCCTTCATAATCCACAAATATTAAGAGGTATATTTCACAATTGTACTGTTATAAAGGTGAATCAGGCCATACCCTTGTGTTTCTATTTTTGTGGGACTGGGGTTTGAACTCAGGGCCTTGCATTTCTCCAGGAGGATGCTCTATTACTGAGTCACACTCCCAGCCCTGTAAAGGCAAATAGAACCTGTGACTTTAAAAGTTCATTTTTTTTTTGCCAGTCCTGTGGTTTGGGACTCAGGGCCTGAGCACTGTCCCTGGCTTCCTTTTGCTCAAGATTAGCACTCTACCTCTTGAGTCACATAACCACTTCCAGCTTTTTCTGTTTATGTGGTGCTGAGGAATGGAACCCAGGGTTTCAGGCATGCTAGGCAAGCACTCTACCACTAAGCCACATTCCCAGCCCTAAAAGTTCATTTTAAGAATTTATTTTAAAATTAGTTAAAACCTTAGAGACCCTAAACCTTATTTTCTCTACTGTACCTAATGATTAAGTCAATCATACTCATTAGTGTTTCCCTGTTGACCTGGGGAAGGAAACGACCTGTGGACCTTCCTGATATCTAGCACCTGTACTATGTCCTCCTCTCCCTGAGCCTTTGGATGCCTTCCTCACGCATCAGAAAAAGCATTTTTATCATCTGCTTTCACTTGGAGGCCTTAACACATTTGAGTGGCATGTTAACATGAAGTATTCAGAGATCTCCCGTATCTATAAATCCTCTCCATCTAGTCATGTGGTCAGGTTTTTCTTCCTGCTCTTCCCATCAATCTTAAAACCCATCTCACACACAATCCCCAAGCTTCAAATGCTCCCGAAATTCTCTTGCAGACTAAGGACTTTCCTCCTCGAGTAGAGACTGATTGCTCTGTTGGGGCTGTGTGACCAGTTACTGATCCAGAAGTAATGAGGGGAGGTAGAAACTCATTTTAAGGAGGACGAGTGTAATTTTGCAAGGCATCTATCTCAAGTGTGGTGTGACAGAGGTGTTCTTGAGGAATTGTTTTTAATTTCCAATTTTTTAGATTTCCAAGGTTATCTGAAATTGCAATCATGGTCATTATTGCTTCCAAGTTAACTTCAGAAAAAAAATCTCTTTTTGTTGAAAGTATACCTCTCTACATGCATAGATCTATAGCAGCTCATCTGTAGAGGCTGGTGTAGCAGTTTACTGCTGCGACTCTAGGTTGCAGGATGCCAGGGAGACAGATGAGTCAAGTTATTATTGAGATCACTGCAAGTCAATCAAAACCCTTCCCCTGAAAGAATAAGATAGAAGGTCAAAGAAAAAAGTGGTTGGGCCTCATGTTTGGAATTTCTCCCTGAATGATAATTCTAAATTTTGTTAATTGGTTTCTTTCTGCTTAATTGGTTAACTTTTTTATTGTTTCATAACTATTGAATGAATGAATGCTCATGATGTGGTAAGCTTTCACATTTTATGGGAACATTATGCAATCAATTGCTTAAAAAAACAGGTTCATTTATATGGTGCTAGGGATCAACCCGAGGGCCTTGCACCCACTAGGCAAATGTCTTACCACTGAGCTTCATTGCCAGCCTAAATTACAGCCATTTCAGGTCCTTAACATTCACACTGCAATGAGGAGACAAGTGTATTTGGGTAACTTTGTATTTTTGAGGATAGCTTCTTTAATATAATGTCATTCTAGGACACTGGAGATCTGATGAGCACATCACAACGAAGTTGTTTTGTGATTGCCTAGTGGAGCTAATTAAACACATGGATGGACAAACAAGTCAAACCAGGATGCCCCTCTAATTCAACCAAGAAATCTCTAGAGAAAATATATGTCTCTATTGATATCTTAATTGCAGTAAAACACTCTGGCTCTTCTAGAACTAGCTAAATAATAACCTGCAAATAATGTGCACTTCTTAAATCTATTGTTCCTGGAATAGTGGCCCAGAATTCTTCTTTTTTTTTTTTTTCTATTTGGGAAAGAATTCATACTTTCATATATAAAATAGCCTCATACTTACATGTAGTCCATAGATATAAAAATAATAGAGGGCTGGGGATATAGCCTAGTGGCAAGAGTGCCTGCCTCATATACACGAGGCCCTAGGTTCGATTCCCCAGCACCACATATACAGAAAACGGCCAGAAGCGGCGCTGTGGCTCAAGTGGCAGAGTGCTAGCCTTGAGCGGGAAGAAGCCAGGGACAGTTCTCAGGCCCTGAGTCCAAGGCCCAGGACTGGCCAAAAAAAAAAAAATAAAATAATAATAATAGAAATGCTAAGATAACATGACAATTGAGGTTCAGTCTATGCAAGTCAAGATGTCACTCACAGAGTGATTCACCTGGGCAGGTACATGTGTCTTAGATGTAAGACGCCACGGAAGTAGTTTCTTCCTGTATTCTTTTTTTTTTTTTTTTTTGGCCAGTCTTGGGCCTTGGACTCAGGGCCTGAGCACTGTCCCTGGCTTCTTTTTTGCTCAAGGCTAGCACTCTGCCACTTGAGCCATAGCGCCACTTCTGGCCATTTTCTGTATATGTGGTGCTGAGGAATCAAACCCAGGGCCTCATGTATAGGAGACAAGCACTCTTGCCACAAGGCCATATTCCCAGCCCCTACTGTATTCATTTTTAGGGGAATGGGTAGGTAAAAAAATCATAGTGTAAGTCAGGAAGCTCTTAGTTTCATTATGACTATGGGAGGGCCTTTAGAGTAGAAGGTAGCCACATTCATGAAAATGCTGTGGCTAAATTTCCTCTGACTGATTTATTTCATGCCAATTATTTCACTTCTCTGGGCCTCAGTTTCCTGTCTACAAACTGGAGACAATAGTAGAAACCTTCTTTGTGGAGTAATCATAAGAAATAAGCAAACGAATACCTGTGAAGCACTTAGAATATTATCTACTCAGAATAAGCATTCAGGTAGTGTTAGCTGTTCTTGTCATTGTCATCATCATCACCCCACCATCTTGTCTTCCTTCATCCCTCTGGGCATGACAATTAATTGAACTTTAATAAATATGAGTCTTTTAACTTACACTTCTGGCCAACGGAAGGACAGTCTAAGATGACAAATACATCTGATAACTGATTTTTATCATCACTCACTAATTTTCTTGAGTATTTTTCTTGATGCTTATTTTGAAAAAAAGGCATTATGACTTTAATTATGTCCCTGTCAGAAGATATATTGAAGCTCTAACTATGCATCACTTAGACTATGATTTTATTTGGAACTAGGCTTGTTGTAAAAATGACATTATACTGCAATACAAAGGCTTCTACTCCAGCCTAACTGGAGTCTTTATGAATACAGGGAAATTTGGACACAGGAATACATGAAGAGAAGGGCATGGAAAGATACACAACCACAGAAGTCAGCCAGGTGATGAGAAGGACTGTGCAGATGCAGGTCTATGCCAATGGATGCCAAAGATTTCTGGCAAATACCAGAAACTAGAGAAGCACAGGAAAATTCTCCCCTCCATGTTTCATAAGGAGCTTGACCCTGTCCATATCTTCATGTCAGGCTTTTAGCTTTTGAGACTGTCAGACAATATATTTCTCTTGGAAAACATCCAGTTTATGGTACATTATTATAGCAGTCATAGGCAACTGATACAAGGGGGATAGAAAAATACCATTGAAGAGTTAGGATGGTGTTGAAATACTGAAAAAATGTTCACTTTCTATCTTTTCTAGTTAGAAAAATACCTACCATGCCACTCCTAACACCCAGACATTATTAATCCAATCTCGTTCTCTCTCTATTTCTCTGTCTCTATCATTCTTTTGAGATAGTCTTGCTTGGTATCCCAGGTTGGACTACTCAATAGGTAGCCCAAGCTAGCCCTGAACTCACAATCCTTATGCCTCATCATCCAGATTGTTCCACGATCATTTTATAGGAGGACAATCTTATCATTATAAAGATGGTAATCTCAGCGATAACATCCATCCGCCCACCCTCCCTCTCTCCCTCCTTCCCTCCCTCCCTTCTTCCTTTCCTTCCTTCCTCCCTTCCTTCTATCCTTTTTTCTCTCTTCATTTTTTTTAAAAATAATAAACACACTCCTCCTTTATTTCTCTCTTCTTGTGTCACATTGGAATAACCGAGTGACAGGCAACCTTGTTTAGATTGCTCGGAGTCATGGCACTCCTTTTCGCATGATGCTTTAGAAGAAAGGACTTGTTTATCCTGACAGTCCACTCTGATTCTTTTCCCTTCTCCTGTACCCAACATCAATACCATTGGATTATTTTCTGAGCAAATAGCAGCCTCTTAGTGCTGCAGGCATCGGCTTGATCCTTCCCATACATTTACACCACTTAAAATTTCCTATTTTCAAAAACAGCTGTTGGGCACGTTTCATTTGCTGGAGCCAGTTCCATCTTTCCACAGTGATGTGCTCAGATCAAGGTAGTCAGGCCAAGATATATTTGTTTTCCAAAAAAAATTTTTTTTTTTACCTCTGATGACCTGGAACTTTCTGAACTAATAATAAGTCTTGTTTTCATTTTGCACAAAAAACTATACAATCACTTTCAAATTCTCATAGATGTCTAGCCTAAAATAGAAGAGTCAAAGTTCATAAACTTTATTTTTTTTAAGCTCATTATCAGATTTTCTTTTGACTCCTGTAAACCATCTCTCAAGTTCCACAGAGTAATAAAGTTTTGTTAAGTTAATAGGCTATCACTTTTTTTTTTTTAGTTTTCACAACTATTTCCAAAATACATTCTTTAGCCATCTATAGTAATCATTCTATTCCTCCCATTGGAAGAAATGAGGGGCCACTCAGCCTCCCGATTCCGGTCTAATACTTTATAATGTATAAGAAACACAAATTTAGTTTTAAAAATACAAGAGTCCATGCTTCCAGAGTTCTCCAACAAGGGCAGAAATAAGGGCATATGCCTATGTATCAAGAAGGATCCTTTGTGCCTTTTTAAAAGGCACTGTTGGAGTAGCTTGAGTTCCTTCTGCTCCTTGATTAAATCTTGATTAAAATCAGGGCAGCACTTGTAGGAAGGGAAACAGTCTTCTTCCTTTCCCTGTTGTAGGTAACATCACTTGATTGCTTGAGACAGTTAAAGGTGCTTTAGTAGTAAAAGGACAGCAAGATTAATGGGCAGTCATTTCCATAGTAACAGCAAAGCACTCTGGGAAACAGAGCCACTTGGGAGCTGGAGTTACACATGCCAGGATTTCAGCTCCCATGGCAACAGCAGTGTATGGGTTGGGAGGTATATGCTAGGAAACTTAGCAAAGGTCTGTTTAGTGAAGACAATATATAATCAGAGTTGTCAATCTATTTTAAAATTCAAAGTTAAAATAAATCAAATTTGAGGCCACAAGCTGATGCAAAACATTTAAAATCTACTGTACATCGAACTGGAAATTTCTGAAGCATAAGCACAAATAGTTTAAGAACTATCCAATTGTGACAACTTGTTAGTTTAAAAAAATCCAATTACTCAGATTTTTGTCTCAGAGTATTTGCAGAAAATTACACAATTAGAGCAATTTTTCTCAGCTGCTCCACTATAGAAAACGAATGTAATTATACAGAAATAGTGTAAAATACTTTTCACAACTGCAAGTTAGAGCTTTGCTTTCTTGAGAAGAAATTCTGTTTTTCTTTTAGATAATCATCTCAATGAAAAGTTGAAGAGAGCCAAGAGTCAAAGGAGAAAGAAATTGCTATAAGAAGACTCAAGAACAACACAAAAATGTGAGAGAAATGTTAAATGACTCACGAGAAGCTGAAAAGAACTTAAAATCCAGCATTTTTATAAAAAGTAAAAGCATTCGGACACATAATCATATTCTTACTGCTGAAATCAAAGCACTGAAATCAACGTTTTTGAAGGTCTTCTTTGTCCTGTATGAAATTGTAACTTATCAGGGAATTCGTCGTCTATTTAGGAATCAACATTCTTTGCCATTCAGGCCTTTTGTGTCAGGTCTATCCAGCCGGTGAAGTAGAAGTTTAGAAATTACCCATTAAAGTAGGAAGGTATAGGCTAATTGTACATTTAATTTTGTAAAGAAAAATACTAAAAGTAATTATTTTGAGAAGAATTTGCAGAGCATGCCCAGTAAAATGGGCACACAGATACCCTAATTTAACCCAGGTTCTGCTCTGATTTTCTATTCTTGTTGGGTACTTTATATACAGCAAAATGTCATTTATATGATAGATCTTGCCACAGTATCAGAGAGAAGAGCAAAGCCTGTTGTCAAGCCCCAGCTTAGCATGGATACCCTGTATCTTGAAAAGACACCCCACAACAAGGAAAATCTATGGGGTTACTCATAGGCACAAGTACTGATGATCTGTGAGCTGTCTTCCTCCTCTGCCGTCCACACAGCAAGGCTGTGCTGCGACTTCGATTCCTGTCTATAGTTGATGTGATCTCTGAATGGGTACTTAAGTTGGGCTTGTCTAGACAAAGTCATTATTTGGGATTGTGGAATTTGGGACTCAGTGAGCCAGGTCAGTTGTTTACCTCTGCAGCCCAAAGCTGAAAAGCTTTGAAGTTACCAGGGACAAGATTTCTTTGCACATAGTAAGACTTCAAGAGAAAAGAGTAAAGGAACTGCGAAAAGCAGTCAGGAAATGGAGGCTTGACTTGTATTATGTCTAAACCCATTGTCTATTTGTTTAGGAGCTTAGCAGAATCTGTGTTTACTATGGCTTCCCAATATGTGCTCCCTCATATGTTTTTGTGTGTTTGTTCATTCTTGCTCAAGGTCGATGTACCTCTTGCAAATAAGAGTCCCAACTAATGTAACAGACTCTTCCAAGTACTCTGAACACATGCTAAAAGGAAGAACATGCACTACGCAGACACAAAACACGTGGGAAATAAAGCAAGGATGCAAAAAAGAAAATAATTGCAAAGTTTCACTTTCCTTGTAATCCAGTGGTTTGTGAGGAAGGAAAGAAGAGAAACCACTACAAACAGAAAATCATCAAAAGAAACAAGCTGAATTGGAGTGAGAATGCCGTGAAATCAGGAAGTGGCATCTTTTCTACCTGTCTGTATGCTGAAATCCTCCTTCTATCAGCTCTGCATCGCCTCTATGGGCTGTGCTAGGTAAGTTCTTTCTGATGGCAGGGTAGAGCAACACCTTCATGTAAGCAGTCCAACATCCAGCTAATAAGAGCTGTTAAAGAGAGAAAGGGAAAATGGAAGGGACGCTGACTCAAGATAATTTCCTTGATCCAAAGGACTTACGCTTCCAGATGCTCACAGAATGCTCAGTACACAGATAAAAATAGATCTTTATCCAGATGTATGAATGGGAAATCGAAATTACTAAGGGAAGTTGCTCTGTGGCTCAAGAGGTAAAGTGCCAGCCTTGAGCACAAATAGGCTCAGGGACAGCACCCAGGCCCTGAGTTCAAGCCCCACAATGGGAAAAAAAAAGAAAATGCTGAGGGCAAGGAGAAAAATCTTAAATATCTCCACTGATGAGGAAATAAACAGGTCATAGTTTCAAGAAGAAGGAGTCAAAATTTTTTCTGGTATCTCAATAGAGGCTCTGGGGAGCGAACAACTTTCATAATTATTTCTAATGTAGAACTCTATATCCAACCCAACTGCCAGTCAAATAGAAATGAGTCATGAAGACATTTCAGATAGGTAAAATCTCAATATTGTCATGCACACATGCACACACACACACTTGGAGTAACCAAAGCACATTATTTCTTTCCAGAGTATAGTCCTACTAACAGTGTTGTTGGGGTTTTTTTTTTGTGGCCAGTAACCAATTATTCAGAGGCCTAACATTATTTAAAAATAGTTTATGTAGCCCAGCAATGGTGGCTTATAATCCTTGCTACATAGGAGGTTTAGATCTGAGGATTATTGTTCGAAGCCAGCCAGGGAAGAAAAAGTCTGTGAGACACTTATCTCCAATGAACCAGAAAAAAGGCAAAAATGGAGGTGTGGCTAGCCTTGAGCCAGCCTTGACTCGATTCTATCCAATAAAATATAGTAAAGGCAATGTAAAGTGACTCTCTTGACACAGGTGTATTATAAAAGACACTTCCCTAGCAATCAGAGATATCCTCTTGCAGGCCTTAGAGTAAGCGATGCTGTAAGAGTGCTACATGAACTGCAGGTGTCCTCTAGAGTAGCGAGGGCTTCTGGCCATCAGAAAGTTAAGACCTCCCTCAGTCTGATGCTTCAGGGAAGTGAAATATGACAGTAACCGTATTAGGATCCTAACTGTAGAACCCAGCTGTGGCTGAAATCATGCTTACAGACTTGGGATACCCCAAGCCGAGGATCCAGCTAAGTTACTCCTAGATTCCTGACCCAGAGAAACTCTAGGACAGTATAATTTGTTCTAAGGTATAGGCTGTGGTGAGTCTCTACAACCGTGGGTAATGATGGCAGCACGATTGGCAATCGAAGCTCACACGTCGTTTCTCACTGGGGAAAGTTGTGATTGTATTCCCAGAACCAAGGTAATGAACTTTTAAACCTGCTTCAGTGTGGGCGAGTGACCTTCGAAATGCGGGCTCAGCTGTCCCCGGCTCCCTTCCCTGTCCCGAGCAGACCTTTTGTCGCCTTAGCTCTTGACTGGCACACCTGCCTCAATAATCTCCTTAGAAAACATGCACGATGATGACAATGTGGTTTTGTTACTAATGGATATGTTCTTGTAGTGTAAAATATTTATTTCCTACCACTGATTCTGAATAATTAGAAAACCAAATGAGAGGGGTGTAACCATAGCCTGAGAAATAAGAGAAACAGATTGAGACCAGCCATGAAGGTACACATCACAGTCCCCAGGAGAACTCAGTCCTGAGGCAGGAGGATCCCAAGTTCAGACTACATAGTGAGACCCATACCAAACAAACAAATAACTGAGAGAAAAAAGACTGAGAGAACTAAATATTACTCCTGTTTCTGATAGGAGTCTGATGGTAGGAGGTGACATTATGTGACTAGACTAAGGTAGATCCTGTTTGTACTCATTCACTCATTGCCAAGAAGCAATAGCATCGCCTCCTTCACATGCCTAACTTCCCTTAAATTGCTTCACCTAATTAGGGGTGATGATGTGAGATGAGGGCCACAATGTCCAGGTCTGTGTCTGGGGAAACTTCTCCTTGTAGAACCAGAGAGTGGACAATGGTCTTGGCTTCTCATGCTCAACTGCCTGTTGAGCGCATGTCAGGTAGCTATTATGGAAGCTTGTATTGTGCTTGTTGAGCGCATGTCAGGTAGCTATTATGGAAGCTTGTATTCCATTAAGTGCTCACATGTTGGCTTCCCCTAAGATTGAGCTCCCTTGTCAGGGCCTGAGCACTTCATCCTTATGCTCCTGCCATCAAGTGCTCAGTTGTCGTGCGTGTGCCTGTGATGCTGGTAGACTCCATCTTTTGCCTCACAATATCGTCTTCTTCTGTGACTGTGTGGAGAAAGTCTCTCATTCAGAAGCGAGCGTCATAGTGGAGGATGTAGTGAAGTGGATTAGCACGAACCTATAGGGGCCTTAAGTAACTGCACTCCACTTCAAAGACCATTTGCCCACCAAGCCCTCCTTTCACGCCTGGCCTTGCATCTGAAGATTATGCTTCCCTGGAATATGCTGAAGTGGTTACTGAAGAATCTTATGAAGTCAAGACACAAAGAGCCTTTCTGTTCTCAGAAATGCCTACGTTTATACTACTGAGAGTCTCACACTTCTCTATTCTATCTCCTGCTCTCTATCCTGCTGATTTCAATCTGGAGGGACTGCCACATGTCTTTGGGCTCTGTACTGCACATGTGCATATGGTACATGCTAAATATAAATGCTGCTTGGCAGGAGCCTTTTTCCTTTGCTTCCTTTGTTTCTGAAAATGTAGTGATGTCACGTGTGCCCTCTCGGAATGAGACTTTCAGGAGGTAGAAGTATCTTGACAACAAGCCATGTGTTTTGCATATTCTTTCTGCATGTAGCAGCAGCAGCAGCAGCAACACTGAGTGTCCTCTATCTTGTCTGCTCCAACTGGGGCTGCTGAGCTGGTTGGGGTCCTCTCTTCTACTGAAGTCCAGGCAATTTCTGCATTCCTCCTCCACTTGACTGAGTTTCCAAAGTCCTGTTTCTCTTCCACTCAGGAACTAGTTAGATTAGGTTAATTTATGTGGCAATCATGAAAAGTTCCAGCCTCTCAGTGGAGAGACACCACAGATCCTTATTTCTTATTTATGCCACGTGTCCATTCTTGGTGAGGGCTCCACTCATCACGGTCAGCTCCAGACAGGCTTATGGAGGCTTTGTCTTGACACACATGCCCCTTATCATTGTAGCTGTAGACTAGGGATGAGATGAAGCACCTTCCAGGTGTGAGAAATTCCCCTGGAAGTGGCAGATATCACTTCTGCTTTCTCGTTCCTCGACAAAGCCAGTCCTATGCTCTGCTGAAGTTCAGAGAGTAGCAAGCTAGCATCTACTGTGTACTTGAAAGACAGGGAGGAGGGATTTGCCAAGAACGCTGATACCACTGGCCAGAGTGAGGATAGTTGTTCATGCTCGTGTTGAGGCACAGGTACCTTCTAGGTACACTCATGGTGCTCCGAGAGAAGTGAATGAGAGCCCATAAGGGCACTTCTTAGGGAAGTACTGCCTTAAAAACAGAGCTCACGTAGGCAGTGTCATAGCCTGAGGACAAGTGGATTGGGGATGGTACCGTCAAGAATGCCCAAAGTACACGAATGCAGGCTCTGCTGCTTTCAGTCCCTGAAGCAGGGCACAGGTTCAGAATGAAGAAGTGTGAGAAGCAACAGAATGTTGCCAGTCTTCTAGGAGCTGACCCGTTTCATGTTCTCTGCTTGGCATCTTTGCATCCTGTGGGCTCTGACCCTGCCAACCAGAGGCTGCTCTGACTTCTTTCTCTGATGGTAGAGACCTCAGCAAAGCTGTCATAGTCAGGAGTGTGGTTTGTTAGTTCTTAAGGACTGGGGAAAGTCCCAGAGCCACTGAGCACATGAAGAATCATGCCTGTGTCTGCAGCGATGTGGAGGGCCTCGCACCTCTGCACTGACTGCACTGAGAACAGGCGGACCCCGAAGGGGACTTGTGATCTGGAGGGCAGTTGGGAGGGCTTGGCTGAGTAACACTGATCAGAACTGGCAGGGGGCTGTGGAGGAGAGACAGCAGCAAGTTACTTCTCATCACTTGCCCTGGACAGATGACTCCTGTATCCGTGGCGGAGAGCTAGAGAGGAGAGCAGCCAGGCTCTCTGGAGAAACTGAGGAGAGGTAACAAGACAGATTCGACTGTCCGCGCCAGCCTGGCACAACGTGCAGCTCAGCAGTTTTTTAGCACGATTCTGCTAATGAATGTGAAGCCAGGGGGACTGGCAGTTCCATTTCCTGTGGTATTAACATTTTTTACTTTATTTTAATGAGGAAAATGAGATTCTTCTCGGTTTCCTATCACTGCACTCGGTTGGGGAGGGTATGACATTTAACAACAGTGCTTTGAAAAATATTAAGCATTATACAAATATGAAGAATTGTTGCTGTTATTATTCTGATGGCACACAGATGAAGCTTCAAACCAGCCTTAATATTGAGGGATATTTAAGGGATTAGGAAGGACTCTGAACCTATTGGGTAGTAACTCAGGATGGCCTTCATGGAAAGGGCCAACTAATCTGGCCATATTAAATCCATTTTTAGAGGTTAAACATCCAAACTCTATGTCAATAAGCTGCAAATGCAGAGATAGATCATAAAACTTGATCATCTCACATCAGATGCAACACTGTCATAAATTATAGACTATGTCAGGCGATTAACTCTAATTTGATGCCGTAACTTGATTATCTTCTGTGTAGAAGGAGGAAATGGCTTTGGTTTGGAGCCACAGTCCCAAATTTCTTAATATGGAAATGGAGCCAAAATGAAGCAGGGAAGGGATGATTGTATTTGTATGGTGAACTTGGGAGGGAACCAGATAATTTAGGAGAAAATGATGTAAGTACTTAAATCTGACTCCAAAGGCTTTGAGAAACTATATTAAGCCTCACTAATGTGCCTGAATTGAGGAGCAAGGTCAGTGAAAACGAGGGAAGATTGGAATTAGAGTCTATTTTGAAGACATCCACTTGCACAGTTTTCAAGTATAGAATTAAAATAGTGGGTAGCAGAGTGAGGCCAGATACAAATCCATCCAAACCTACTTCATTATTTTAATTATTGTTTGTATGCAAATAATGAGTTTCATTTAGAATAGTTCCTAAAATATTTGGTTTTAAAAATAGTTTTACTGTTTGCTTTTAGTTAAAAAAATAAAACTATTTAGCAAATCTCATCTTATTGTTCAGCAGAAAATTTCAGCCATATTGAGGAAAAGATACTTTCAGTTTCTGTAGTGTTTGGATGAGAGGAGACACCAGGAAGCCATAATAGCAGTCTCCACAAACTTACCGGTCTTATTTTCCCATATGCAGCAGGCATAGGCCATATAGATTTTTGAGGAACTCAAAACTCATTCTATATTCTGGTTAAGGAAGTCAAATATTGCTTTCCTTTAAAATTGCTTTGTAATTTAGCTAAATCTTTTATGTTCATTGTTTTCTCTCACATGGAGCCATTTCTAAGCAAAAATGACAGGATAAATAAGGTCTCACTGGTATCCATTAGCCTCATCTTTTCCACATTTTAGTTGCCTTAGATAGCCTGCATTTACCTCCATGTGCTTTCTACTTTCCTCAAGCAAGTACACAATGGGACTTCAACCCACCAAAGGCATATAGACAGTTTATTTATCTCTATATGTCACGAAGAATATGTGTGGCATAATAATGCCTTAGTACATGTCTACTACAAGAGTATATCAATGTATATCAATTTTCGGCTCCAGGTCATGGAGCCGAAAAATCCATATTAAGTGGTAAATACCTATAATTGCTTACTGTATTTTACTGCATTTTAATAAGGAACAACCTTTAAACTCACAAGAATGGGTCCTGTTTTGAACTTTAGACACTAGAATAGGCAGGTGAGTAGATGTCATTTATATAACCAATTACCAACTCTACTAGTGCAGTCATATTCTAAAACTTATAGCACAAGCAACTACACTATCAGCTCTTAAATATCAACTATGCATCAAATGCATAATGAACCAACACATGACTTTATGTGATCATCACATCAGCTATTTGAAGTTGCTATATTATATATACAATATTTATTTATATTTATATATTTCATACTATGTATACAGGGGGAATTTGATGCTGAAGAAAGTCATATACAGTTATGGGCCACATAACATTTTTGTCAGTGTTGGACTGCATATATGAAGATCTTGCCATAAGGTTGCATTGCTGAGTAACAGTGTATCCTTTTTAGACTGTGTAAGTACATTCTATGATGTTTGCACAATGGTTAAGTTGACTTACAATGCACTTCTCAGAACACATCAGTGATGCATGCTTGTACCTGGCCAAGGTCTCACAGTTCTAAAGAACCAAGTTCTAACTGATTCCCCATCAGTGTTCTTTTCATGCCACTACTTGACTTATCCTTTCTATAACTGAACTTCAATGCAGTTCTGAAAGCATACCTTTAGTCAGTTTCATTTGGGCCCTCCAGAGAAACCCAGTGATAATCATCATTGCCAACAACTGACATCTGTTGAGAGTTTATTACAAGCCATTCACTAAATTCTTCTAAAATAAACAGGTGTTCATATAGACTTCATAATACATTAGGGTCCTAAAAATCTAGCTTCTATGTAGTTTATTCCTTTTCTGTGAGTGCTATACATTTGACATGTGTTATTTTCATATGAACAAATTAAAGAAAAGCAGAAACAAATCCCTTTCTTGACCATTTTCAGACAATGCAGTTACTGTAGACACATACCATGGTCCTTACTTTCAAAATGTTTACAATTTATAGCACATTTGTGATTATAAACACACATCAATGGAAAGGCATTTGTGACATATTCACATTATGAGTGCAGACAAACACTTCCGAGAAAGGAATGCTTAATTAACCATACAGTTAGGGAGACTTCCATGATGGAAAGGCCAACTAGGCTGAGTCTGAAAGGTGGAGCACCTTGAATAAATGTGGAAGATGGAGGTAGCTATGCTAAGAATCCAGGGACAACAGATGACTGAGTGTCCACATCCATGGACCATTTGTTATACTTTCTACTTGATTTTGGCTACAGAATTTGCAACAAAGCGCTCTGACATGATAATTCTTTGGGGGCACAAATTGCCTTTCATGTTGAACATGTAAACCTAGATTTATAAAAAGGACTTAGCATTTCCTTAGCCTGTGCAACACACAATTGAGAGAAATTGGCTGGCTAGTGAATCAGAGGATGGGATAGAATTTTTACTAATAAGTTAGCAGTAACACATTATTATAAAGAGAGACAAAGACTAAGCTTTAAGTTAAAACTGATGATCAGAATGTAACATTAAACTTTGTGATTAATTTTTTAACTATCCAACTCTCTGGATTATTCAATAAAATGCTGTGGCATTTTTTTTAATAAAAAAGAATTGCCTTTGTTCTCTTTGCTATGTATCTGAAGCCTAGCCTGGAATAAATGCATTTTAGTAGATATACAAGGGTATTTTTCTCTATTTTAAAGTGTGTACTTTCACTTGGGAGAAAACTATAAGGTCCCTCGTGTTTTACTACTGCGAATACAGATGGGGAGGGTGCATTTCAGGACATATTCTTTGAGTTTAGAATTTCTGACTGTTTGCTCTGTGGAACATTAGTCTTACAATGTCACACTAAATAGATTCTGTGCTTCATTAATTTTGAGAGGTATCTTTTACAATGCATCATCCTATATACACAGGTTCTGATAAATCTTATCGCAGAAACATTCTTGCTTTTTCCTTTCCTTTCCTTTCCTTGCCTTTTCCCTGCCCTGCCCTTTCCCTTTCCCTTTCTCTTCCCCTTCTTTTCCCCTTCCTTTCCCTTCCCTTCTCTTCCTCTCCCCTTTCCCTTCCCCCTTCCCTTCCCCTTTCCCTTCCCTTCCTTTTCTCTTTCCCTTCCATTTCCCTTCCCTTCCCTTCACTTTCTCTTTCCCTTCCCTTCCCCTTCCTTTTTTCCTCTTCCCCTTCCCTTCCCTTTCTCTTTCTCTTTCCCTTCCCTTCCCTTCCCTTTCTCTTTCCCTTCCCTTCCTTTTCCTTCTCTTCCCTTTCCCTTTCCCTTCCCTTCCCCTTTCCTTTCCCTTCCCTTCCCTCTTCCCTTCCCCTTTCCCTTTCTCTTCCCTTTCCCTTCCCCTTCCCCTTCCCTTCCCTTTCTGTTTCCCTCCCCTCCCCTCCCCTCCCCTCCCTTTCCCTTCCCTTTCTCTTTCCCTTCCCTTCCCTCCCCTCCCTTTCCCTTCCCTTCCCTTTCCCTTTCCCTTCCCTTTCTCTTTCCGTTCCCTTCCCTTTCCCTTCCTTTCTCCTTCCCTTCCCTTTCTCTTTTCCTTCTTTTTCCCTTTCCCTTCCTTTTCCCTTCCCTTCCCTCCCCTCCCCTTCCCTTCCCTTTGTTTTCCCCCTTCTTCTTTTTTCTTTCCCTTTGAACTCAAGAGTCTTGTACTTGCTAGACAGGTATTCTACCACTTGAGTCATTCCCTCAGCCTTTTTTGTGGGTTCCTCTTGAGGTAGGATTTCTTCTTTATACCTTGGTTGATCTAGGCTATAAGTCTTTTGTTGTGCTTCCTGTGTAGGTAGGATAATAAGTATATGCTACTATGCCAAGCTCTTCAAAATTTTTGGTGGTAGTGGGGGTTTGAACTCGGGGTCTTGGGCTTTCTAGACTTCTGAGCCATACTTCTAGCCCATTTTTTTCACTGGCTATTTTTAACCATTGTTATCTTGACACAGCTTGAGCCACAATCAGCCTGAAGATTTCCCGTGATTACTGGGATGCTAGGTGCAGGCTACCATATTTGGCTTGCCTTCTGTGGGGATAGAGTTGCATGGACTTTTGTGCCCAAATGGACTTGATACCTCAGGTCTCCTATCTTGGAATGACAGGACATGTACCACTGTCCAGCTATGTGTTGATAAGGAGTCCTGATAAATTTCTGTCCTAGTTGGTTCAAGTCAAGGTTCCCAGGTTCTTAGCTTCCCAAGTGGCTATAATAAAGAGCATGAGCCACCAGTACCCAGGTATGCTTTTTTTTTTAACTGGTTGAGATGGGATTATGCACACTTTTTGCCCAGGCTTGACCTGTAATCTTCCTGATCATTGCTTCTGGGGTTCCAATGGTTATGGACATGAACCAAGGCTCCTGGCTAGAGAACCCTTTCCTTAACTTTGCTTAGCTCAGTGTTCCCTATATTTATATGATCACAAACAATTCCTATGATTATGGGTTCTCTCTCTCTACCCCTAGAAAGAACAGTCAGAAAGAAGGAAACCACACTGACTATTTTGATGGAGAAATATAAGAAATTTATTAATATGACATGAGAGCCCTGGTGTATTCATGTTGGGGTCAGCTGCACCTTTAAGGGGCCACAGCTGACCTCGGCCTGTCCCTCCCCTTCCTGTCTTTAACAGGAAGAGAAGCCCCTGTCCCTGGGGCTAGCACGTGTGCTATGGAAGAGGGGTACCCCAGGGTACCCCATCCATAGGGGGCTGGACCTCTGCCAACAAAAGAAGTCTCCTGACATTATTTGAGGGACAGCTCCTTGGGACCAATCAGGGGCCCCTCTCTTGTGCCCACCTTTGGGGTATATCTGGGAGGCTCCTCATTTGAATAAACAGAAGCCCTAGAGGTTTTTCTCCAGGGGCCCAAGCATCCGTGTCGTTCTTGGCAGTTTTGGGGCACCCTGCGACCACACACCACCGAGGCTACCTGTGGCCATCGCTCCTGCGTGAGCGATAAAGGACCACCCAGGAAGGGGCGGACAAGCCCCTTCCCCCCCCCCCCCCCCAAGCGAGGGGAAGTAGAGAGAGAGAGGGGGGAGGCTACCTGTGGCCATCGCTCCCACGTGAGAGCGATAGAGGACCACCCAGGAAGGGGCGGACAAGCCCCTTACCCCCCAAGCGAGGGGAAGTCGAGAGAGAGAGAGCGCCCACAAATTGGCACTCAACGTGGGGCAGGATGCCCACGGGAAAAGCAATCGGAGCTGTCGGTAGCCTTGGGGAAGGATGGGAGTGAGTACTCCGGAGCGCGTGGTGCCTCCATCTACGGCGATGGGGCAGAAACAATCCGCGTCCCAAGAGGCCGGATTGGGTCAATGGCACTCGGACCAAGGGCCGAGGGAATTCTGCAGCCCGCGGAGATGGGCGCGCAGCTTCGCGCCTCTGGGCGCCAGGCGGGGCAGCAGCGGCAGTCTAGCCCAGGGCCCCCCGCCCGGGACTTTCAAAGTCCGGACTAGGGAGCAGCCGCGCGCACTGGGCTCTGGCCGCCGGGGACGCGGGACCCAAGGAGGCGACCGGAGTCGCAGGGGGTCTCGGAGAGCGCGGGCCGCGTGCAGCCTAGCGCCAGCGGCAACGTGCATAGAGGCATTGCGAGTCTACAGTGAGTCTCAGCAGAGTTGAGGCTGTACCTCTGAGGATGGGCTTCCTCCAGCTACAGCTTTAGGTCACGATCTTATAGATAAAATTGCCTAATTACCACTGATACCTCTGAAGCTGACCAGAGAATGGAGAGGAAGAAAGCAGAAATGGAGATTTCAGATGGTGGCTGAGCCCAGCCTTTTTGGTACTGCTGACCCGTGCTTGATAAGGCTGAAGTTAAAAGATGCTAAAAATGGGGCTGGGAATATAGCCTAGCGGCAAGAGTGCCTGCCTCGTATACATGAGGCCCTAGGTTCGATTCCCCAGCACCACATATACAGAAAACGGCCAGAAGCGGCGCTGTGGCTCAGGTGGCAGAGTGCTAGCCTTGAGCGGGAAGAAGCCAGGGACAGTGCTCAGGCCCTGAGTCCAAGGCCCAGGACTGGCCAAAAAAAAAAAAAAAAAAAAAAAAGATGCTAAAAATGGATAACTGCTGTAGAATCAACTTCTGCTTCATGGAATGAGGAGTCTCAGAGCAATGATGATGGTAAGGAAGGTAAAGCAGAAGAAACAAGTCCTGAATCCCTTCTGTGCCTTCCAGTTTCTCTCTTCTACTCACCCTTGGCAAGATCCACCATGAAACTCAGCCAAAGGATAAACATGACTTATAGACACCTCACTCCAGTATAGATCTATGGGTGGAACCATAATAATAATAACAACAATAATCAAAAGAAATTTTATATATAATAGCATGATAGGTGAATTACTGCAACCATTCCTCAGTGTTCATAGACACCATTCTGTGTATCATTTAATTCCTATAGAGCAATAATAACAACTCTATGCTTTTGCCTAATAGGATGTAAATATCCTTCCTACAAGTAAAGGTAGCCCCACTTTTTCTCCTGTTTCTCCTAAAAGAAACCATGAGCAAAGCCTTAACTGTTCATCTCTGGGTAGTGTTACTGTGCTTTCAAATTCAGATATGGCCCCATCTAATACTTTGTAGTTGAAGACTCAATTACTAAAGTATTAACTACCAAATGAATGTTTATAAAAAATAATAAGAGGAAGGTAGTATAAAGAGGACAACAAACTTGTTTAGAAACATTTTTAAATGGGTTATGAAATGTTAGGATTTTAACTGCACTGTTTATCTTTCCCAAGGTTAACTTAGACGTTGAATGTCTAAATCTTATTTGAGCCCAATTATTCACAGAATGGTATCAATAGTCAATGTTGTTAGTTCATCAGTGAATCAACCTGCAGGTAACTAGTACACAAAGCTTTGTTAGGCCACAGTATTTTGCTCCAACCCAACCATAGTTGTTGTGGAAATGACTTATTGGTTAATTGGTTAACTGGTTAAAAATCTAGAATCTGGCTACATTTCTCATAGTGGGTGGAGATTCCCAGTGAGGAAGGAGACTATTGATCCAGAAAATTCTAATAAACTCTATTGAAAGAGGTTATTGCCTCTTGCGAATGAACTATAATGAAGACCATGACACACCAAACACAATGAAAAGTTTTAGACTTTGACGACGGCAGGAGTTTTTCAGAAACCTGTGACCTACTCATGAAAACGGTGGGTTCCCACAGCATTATAACTTTCTTGGGAGAAATTACAGATGTCTCAACTTGTTTAGCTGAGGGTCAGCAACCAAGGGAGTAAGGAGAAAAAGTATAATGAGATCCCAGAACTCGTTTTTGCAAAGCCTAGGAACACTCCACCCCCTGTGAAAGGTAATTTGCATGTTAATGTGCCTTACTTGAGCTGTGGTACAGCCTGAACAAATGAATCAGACACTGAGCCACTAGTAAGCCTCCATCCTCTGTCCACAGAGGACGCAGATCCTAGTGTCACCGTCATTGGGACACTGAGTAGTGTCTTCTGGAGATAGGCGTAAAGTTTTAGTTATAATTACATAATCTCATTGATTATATGAATTTTGTATTGAGGGCTCTAGGTTCAAGACAGCATGGTTTTTGGTCTTTTTAGGTAAGTATGTGTGTATGGTACGAAAGCAAAACAATATAGAACAAACTAAAAAGGAGTTGTAGAGGCTTTAAATCAAGCACTGGATATTGTAGGCCAGAGGACCAACTCTAGGGATTCCAGCATGTGAGGAATGGCTACTCAATACCTAATAAATAGACTTACTATTTGGCCTTGGAAGCACTGTGGGAAGAGGCAAAGCACTTCAGTCCATCTTTAGGCTACAGATATGAGAGTTAAGTTTAGAAAGAGGAAGAATTGGACCAAGGCATGAGAGATACGGGTAATTATCAACCGGTCTTGGTGATGTGTGTGGTCCAGTGGTCAGAGAGGGTAAGAGGTATGCTGTGGTTAATCATCATCTCAGGATTGGTCAGATGAGGCCTGGTCATGATAAGAAAGTCATTGGTGGCTAGGGTGGGAGTAGTTTAATTCTGATCACAAGATGTTATTGACCATTCTTGGCCTTCTTGGACTCCAAGATGGATACAAAATGAACTCAGAGCAGAGCAAAGATGGGTATAAAATGGAGATAAGGATGCAAGCTTTTTATGCTGTGTCCAGTTAACTTGAGGGACAAGTAAAAAGTCAGTTTCAAAGGACTTCTTTCAGTCCCATGTGACTGTTATATAGAGGAGGCTTCTTTTAAGGAGACATGACTGGATAGAACAATATCAAGGCCCAAGTAGAATGTAGTCATGAGTCAAACCTTCACCAGGTGGAGTCTTATCTGTCCTCACCCATTTAAAGCCTGTCTTTTTACCACATATGAGAATTCTGCCTCTATCTTCATACTTTTACTCTTTTTTGTGGGGGGGGGGCTTGAACTCATGACATAGGCACTGTTCCTGAGTTTCTTTTGCTCAAGGCTAGTACTCCACAGCTTCATTTCTGGCTTTTTGGTATTTTGTTGAAGATAAGATTCTTTCAAAATTTCCTGCCTGGGTTCTCTTTGAACTAGGATCCTCAGGTCTCAGTCTCCTAAGTAGATAGGGTCATAGGTGGGAGCCACCTATACTTTTACCTTTAAATCTTTGTGTCCACTCCATAGATGACATCATTTCTGCCCGATGGAACACTTATTTTTGTCTCATGGAAAAGAGTCTTGGTACTGGTAGTGAGTCCCTTTTGTCTTCTTTGTTGTCAGTTCTGGTCAGGATTTCATAACCTGACATTATATGTCGGAGTTGGCTTAACCCTAAGAGTGGTATTTGGGATCTTCTACATCCTTGAGAGTTGTACCCCAATTTTGGGGCCCTTGGACTGAGTTTTTCAGTGAATAAACAATCTGAAATAATGAGAACAATCCTGATGAGCCTCCTTGTCTTTGAGATCTTTATATGACTGTTACAAGTTGACTCTGCTTCTGGGACTACGAAGGGCTTAAAAGCTGACTGCCCCACTGACCTCACAGCACAGTTCAGGCTGGGGCCAGGCAGTCCTCGCTGGGGCTGGTTGAGCATCTGAATTTGGAAAGAAGCTATATCTTATGGTTTCCGTTCAGTTTTTCTACCTCAGACTGCCTACTCTAAGTTCTTATCAACCATTGGGCCTCTTTCTCAGGCATTGTAGCAGAGTGTTTTTGGTCTTTTTTATGGTTTCCTTCCTTCCTTCCTTCCTTCCTTCCTTCCTTCCTTCCTTCCTTCCTTCCTTCCTTCCTTCCTTCCTTTCTTTCTTTCTCTTTTTTTTGAGATATCAGACAGGTTGAACAAATTTGAGAGAAGATGAATAACTAGTTCATTTGAAAGGGTAATCTCTTATTTTGGAGTTCATTTTTTCCATCTTGAGTGCCTTCAGAGAAACAGTCTTTTGATACATTTTGTGAAAGGAATTTATACAAGATATAATGTGCAAGCTAATACAAGATATATTAGTTCATTCTGGAACACAAGGAGGGGATGGTTGTGTGACAGTCAAAAGCAAAGTTTCTTGGGTCAGGGAAGTAAATGCAAAGACACCAGGGGGGAAGTATACCCCATCAGAGTTCTATCATAGCTCTCTGCAAGCCTACATGCAAAGCACGGATGAGAGTAGCCCGGGAAACATCCTTCAGTCACCTGTGAATCCCAGCTGAAGTGGCTGGAGGTTCTTCCTGATAGATGCGCTCTCAGAACTCTCTAGGAACTGGGTCAATTTCTTGAAAATTTTCCCCATAGTCAAATTATACCAGAACTAAAAGTAACAAATTGGCAGTCTACTCACATATGTTCTTTTGTAGCATCCAAGGACACTACTGTAGGGTGATGGATAATATTACGAGCTGTCTCCATTCTGTGATGGGTTGTGTTATAAAAGTGAAGCAAGTTTCATCTTGGTGAAATGCTCAGTGGAGGGAGCAGTATTTCCAGTCTGTCTCTCTGGTTACATTTTTTCCCTCTGATTTTCAGTTCTGTTTTTTCCCTTGTGCACCAGTCAGTACCAACAAAAGACCCTCTTAGAAAGGATGACGACCTACCTGTCTTGGCTTATTTTTAATCACAGGATAGGGAGGGCTGGGTAGGAAGGGAGATGGGCAGCCATTTTCTCAACCTTGGCAAATGGACAAATGTGAAGGCAATATTTATGTTGTATGTTGTGTAGCTGATGGAAAGAGATGGAGAGCTTGGTCTGTAGCAGCCAACTTCTCTTTGATTCCCATCCTTCTTAAGGAGAGCTCAAAGGTATAGACAAAGAAGTCAGTTCAGTTTATAATCTTTATTGTCGTAGGCTGGTATGGGCCCCCTGGAGAGCTAGGTGGGGTCACATGGGAACTTCTTACTTGCTTGTGTTGAGCTTTCTTTCTATTCTGTCTTTCTATTCCTTTTCTAGTCTAATTTCTAAGGTTGGACGCTGGCTTTTGTGGCTTAGAACACTACTGATGACCTGAGAATCTCCTTGGTGCTTTCTTCCATAGGTCCAAACCCAAGTCTTTGTAGGTTTTGCTTTGTTTATTAAAAAAATGTCTCAGTGATAAAGAGAAGGCATTGCTGTTTAAGAGACCGGTGTTGAATTACCCTAATTTACTCAGCAAATGTTTCTTCCAAGGGTGAAAGTGTCCTGTCTCACCCTCTAGCAAATGTAAATTTATTATGATGCTCATAGTTTAAGCTTCAGTAGTTTCAAGTTGCTGGAACCTTCACTAAATAAATTTCTACTCTTATATCGTGTGTGTGTGTGTGTGTGTGTGTGTGTGTGTGTGTGTGTTTTCAGACAAAGTTTACTATGTAGCCTAGGTTGCTCTGACACTTGGAATCCTCTCACCCTCCCAAGGTCTGGGATTATAGATTTGAAACGCTATGCCTGGATTATATCTAATTTTGAATTTGAGGTTTCATATTTATTTTATTAAAAAGCACTCCCTAAATTATGTAACATTTAGAGTCAGTTTCTACACACCAGTATGGCTATTATAGACATTCATGGAAACCTAGTCTATAAAGATATGCAGGCACCCAAAGAAAGAATGCATTATGGGCACAATTTCAAAGCTGGTAACACCAGGACTTGGTATCCAGGCAGTTTTACTTTAGGATCATTTAAAACATCTATCAGAAAAAAATGAGCAGTTGCAAAGGTAACATAGACAACTATATTTCAACCAGGTTCCTCAATTGTTAATACTCTACACGTTTGCCTAATTCTTCATTCTCTATCTTATTCCGTCTTTGCATACACATGCATGTATGTGTGCATGCCCCCCACATTTTTTTCTTCAAAAGTTTGAGAGTGGGGAGTCGACAAATGTCCCTTTACCCCCTGAATATTTCAATGTGTATTTATAAAATCCACAAGGCACCTGTAAAAGTCAAGAGAGTGACAGTGATTTTATGTCAACATACAATTCACACAGCCCCCAAACCAGAATCTTACATTGTACTTAGTTGTCAGTTCTTTTTGTTTATTTCAGTTTGGGACAGTTCTTCAGTTGTTCTTTGCTCTTCAAGACCTTGATATTTTTGAATTATCCAAGCCAGGTGCTATGTCAAATGCCACTAAATGTGGTTTTATCTGCAAGCTCCCCAACATTAGATAAATATAGTTAATATTTTTCCCCAGGAATATCACAGAAGTGACAGGAAGTGCTTGATGTTAATTTGTTCTGTTGGTAATGAGGCTCATGTTTTCCACCTGGTTAAGAGGCTTTCTGCTAGATCTCTCTTCTGTTTTCTGCAAGGGAAGATAGATCTTTCTGTAAATGTCGTATAGAATGTTTTGACACTTTGTAAATATATTGTTCCTCATCAGATTTTCATTCAGTAGTTTAAGCATTCATGGATGATTTCTGCTTGAGTCGATGATAACTATGTTGGTTACCAAATAATAATTTTCTAATTCTATCATTCCAATGATACTTATTAGTGACCAATCTGCTACTAAAATGTATGCTTTCTTTTTATGCCTTTGCTCATGTATAAGTTTATATTTATATTTGTATGGATGTACACATATCTGTTTTAGTCCAATATTATTGTTATTCATTTATTTTCATGCTCAATTTGTTCCAAATTTAGCTATCAGAAGTTCCTTTTGATTCCTATATCTTTGAGAGAGAGAGAGAGAGAGAGAGAGAGAGAGAGAGAGAGAGAGAGAGAGAGAGAGAGAGTGTGTGTGTGGTGTGTGTACTGGTCCTGGGGCTTGAACTCAGAGCCTAGCACAGTCCCTCAGCTTTTTTGCTAGAGTGTAATTCTCTATCACTTGGGCCACAGGTCTGTTTCTGGCTCTCTGGGTGCTTAATTGGAGATCAGGGTCTCATGGACTTTCCTGACAAGGCTGGCTTCTAACTGTGATCCTCAGATCTTAGCCTTCTGAGTAGATACGATTACAGGTGTGAAACACCAGTGCCCAGCTTGATTCTTGAATCATTTTAAAATGTCAACTATATACTTTCTTGAGAACTTACTTACTGTTGGACTTAGGGTATTATATGTATTTTTCTTAATCTTCATTCTAGACTCAACAATTGAATTTTTTGTGGAAAATGTTATTTGAAAACTAAGATCTGAGGGCCAATTATGTGCATTGCTAATGGAATGCTTCTTCTAAGCTGTCTCAGCAGGCAGAGAGCAAGAGCATAGATGCATGCTCTTACACACACACACACACACACACACACACACACACAGAGTTATTTATAGTTTTCCACCCACATATTTATATAGATACCATTAGTTAAGTCTGATAGCAGTCTGAAATTCTTCCCCTTTCCTATATTTGAGGATAAAGAGAATCCTGTCTTGCATTATTCAATGTAGTTATCCACTCACTGTGCCTTATAGATTATGCTCCTGATCATATGTGCTGTCTCCTATGTCTGTGCAGTTGGCTCATGTCTGTCTACTTGTCACCCCCACACCTATGGAGAGTTTCCCTTTTCTAGCCTTGGGAGTCTTTAGGCCAGTGATACCCTGTCCTGGTTCTGATTGTTCACTGGTCTACAGTTCTGCACTGGAATAGCCTGAAATTCATATCACCTTCCACTGGCCGACAGCAGTTATCTAACAGTGGCGACATGCAGACCAGGAATTCCCTTCAGCTCCATTGGTGTGTCCACCAAGAATTAAGATGTCTGCCACTTCCCTATTCCCATGTGTGCTGATTGAAAAGCCTTGAAGGTTTTGGTGGTTTTCTGGTTAACGATTACATCTCAGCTCTAGCAGCACATGCTACCCAATCAGTGAACAGAGGCTTAATAACCGCAATGGACTAGTAGGAATCTGCCTGAGACATTGCCATTGAAAAAGAGATATAACAGATTATGGCGAAGGTAATTATGACAGAGAACACAGTAATTACGTGTTTCAGTCATGTGTGGATCATTTGACTATTCTTCATGATAGCAATTGTATCTGCCAGGCTGCCTCATCTGCTGATTTCTAGCTATGATTGTCCAGTGAGAGGCATTGAGAAGAGTTTGGAGAGCAGGTGGGAGAGGCTGGGTAGTTTCCTCCTTTCCTTCAGCATTGGGAAAGTTTGCATCTCTGGTTGTTACTCCTCTGTGTCTGGCTTTTGTGTGACACCTGGTTCAAGATTCTTCAGCTAACATGTGCTACCTGGGTTCTTAACCATACTATCTACTACTCCCTTAATCTTTCTAGCCTCAGGAGTGATAATGGCTTCCTATCATTGGTTTAATTTCCTCTTGCCTTCCTTTATGGCTCTTAATTCTTTCATCACTCACATAATATACTGAATATTTTCTTACCTTGACCTTGAAAATGGTCAATACATTGTCTTTTCGTAGCTGTCATAGGCGATTTTCTCCCATTTGGCTAAAGCCCTGTCTATGAGTAAAACCAACGCAAATGTAATGGAACCAAAAGATAAAGAAACAGATCCCTTTTACATAACTTAACAGGTTGATTTGAAAAATATTTAGGTACTGGTGACTTTGAACAAAGCCCTTGATCAGGTTCACCTGAAGCCAGATGACCCTTGGATTTTTCAGTTACTTGAAAAATAATGATTTTTTAAAAACCCTACATTTTGTTTCAGTTGTAATTGTTACATCTAGGTGTAGTCATCTCCACTGCCAAATTAATTACAAGTAATAGTAAGTCTTTGATCCACACTATCACGTTTCTCATCAGGGCATTTCTTCTTGCTTTTTGGTATATTTGTATTCTTCAAAGAAGAGATTTGCTTACCACCTCCCCCTTTTATTGGTATTTCTGTCTTTGAGCATGTGACCCCCTTTACTTTTCTGAGCTGCCACGTTCTGACAGGGTCTCATATATCCACTGCATCAGTGGAAGGGACAAAATAAAAAATTTATGCCATCCACATGACAGACCTGAAAAACTAGCCTCTCATTTAAATATTGCAAAAAATTGAGTTATATGCTACATAAGTGACAGGAGAATGGGGCTCTTAATCTATGTGAAAGGAAATTGGATTCAAGTTGTTTTATCTCTTGCAGATGTTCAACATTATTTTTGTCAGCTAGTAGTTAAGTTGAAGAGAGACATCTTTCTCAGAATAGAAACATGAAATAATAATGTCCTCCAGTATCATCTCATCATGTTAAGCCATGAGATAGATGATAGCCTGATGTGAAAAGATGCAAACGATACTGAGTTTTGAAGTATTTGTTGGGAGTGGAAGAGAAGCTGAAGTTTTGTTCTATAATATACTGCTTCTGCATGAAAAAGATAAAGAATCCCAGAGACTTATTTTTGCTTTTAAGGGGATCTTAGGCCAGAGTTTTGTGAAAGATTTATTTTGGACAATAAGTCAGCAAAGATGTGACTTTGAAGTGTGCTTATAGAAAGTTGGTACGAGTGTGGTTATGGCCCCATAGCTTTGAAGGCTAAAGCTCAGAGTCATTGCTGAGACTTGTTGTGATCTTACATTTGTTAAGAAGATGGTGGTTGTCTCCATTCTCCCCTTCCTCAATACAACTCTTACCTGACATAGGTCTATTTACCACCATTCCTGGCTCTTAGTACTTTGACCTGGATCATTACATTTCTCCTCTTCTATGGGTTTTTTTTTTTTTTTAATCCTTACCCTGAGTTAATCCAAACAAGTTCAGGGTGTATCTGAACAGCCTCAGACCACCGCGATCTGTGAATAGATGCTTGAGACACGGGACCTGATGGGCTGGAAGGAGATTACAGAGCACCCTGGAGCTCTGAAACCACCCTGGTGGCTTCCCTTGAAGAGCAGGTTCCTGCTTTAGTTTCCCTACGCACTATTGTGCTGCATAACCTGGGACTGGAACCCCAGGCACCCCCACCAGTGTTTCTAGGTCCTTCACGCTCCCTCCAGGGCAGAGTGGCGAATTCTCCTCCCTCTACCTGCTGCTTCCACAGATGTTTTCAAAGAACCAGGCAGAGATTTGGACTGATGTCTCCAGACCCTGGGCTGTCCTGCTCAGCCTCCCCTGGCTGCCTGTTTCTATCTTGCCGAATTGTTGTGTCAGCACAGCACACATGTGACTAATGGCAGCTCTGACACAAGCCTCAGGACTTGAGGCTCTCCCTGGGCTGCATCCTAACACTGGAACAAAATTAACGCATGAATGATTATGACCACATTCTCACTCATTCCTATTCTTCATGATATGTTCTTCTTGAATGTTAGTATGGTTTGATTTAGAATATATCTTTCAAGGGGCATTTTCTATAATCATAATAAGTGTTTTTTCTGAATAATTACTTATTTATTGTCAAAGTGATGTACACAGGGGCTACAGTTTCATACGTGAGGCAGTGGGTACATTTCTTTTTTTTTTTTTGCAGTTTTGGGCCTTGGACTCAGGGCCTGAGCACTGTCCCTGACTTCTTTTTGCTCAAGGCTAGCACTCTGCCACTTGAGCCACAGCACCAGTTCTGGCTGTTTTCTATATATATGGTGCTGGGGAATCGAACCCAGGGCTTCATGTATACAAGGCAAGCACTCTTGCCACTAGGCCATATTCCCAGCCCTGGGTACATTTTTCGTACAATTTGTTACTTCCTCCTTCCTTTCCTCCCCTCCTCCCTTCTCCTTTCCCTCTCCCCCCATGAGCTGTTCAGTTGGTTTACACCAAATGGTTTTGTAAGTATTGTTTTTGGAGTCGTTTGTCCTTTTATCCTTTGTCTCTCAATTTTGATCTTCCCTTTCTCTTCCCTAGTTCTAATACCAGTATAATTTTTTTTACTATGTAGATATCTTGTGCTAAGAACTATATTTGTTATTTTATTCAAACCGACAAACTGCCTTGTGGGGAAAGTATTAATTTCATCAGTTTCCCAATGAGGGAAGAATCTCTGAGAAGTTGATTTCTTTCTGATCACAAATTGGGATTCTGGTTCATATCTACTTAATATTAAAGTTTGTGTTTATACCCATGGCATTATATTGACTTTCTAATACAACAGGTATGTGTGTGATTTATAACTTTTTTTAACAGTATTTTATAGTATGAGATGATCTCCCCATTAGTTAAATGGCTACAGTGGGCTTCTACCTTATTTGTAGAAAGGGATGGGGGCAAGATGTGGAGAGATGAGAAGAGATGAAAACAAAATGAAACAAATTTTATTTAAATTTTATTACTGAGAACCTTCAGACAAAAAAAATACAGCAACAGCAAAACCAAAACCAAGAAACTCCACAACAGCAACACACACACACACACACACACACACACACACACACAAACACACACATTCTGTATTATCCAGAGGCTGTATGTGTGTACATGCATCTCATCTTTTTTCTTTTTTCCACATTGGAAATTGAACCTAGGGCCTTCCCTTCCTGTGCTTATACATACATGTAAGCCACCTGAGGTCTTACATGCTAAGCACTTAATGTAAATTGTTTGCAAAGGTTTCCCTCTGACAGTTGCAGCTGAGCAGGACCGAGGTGAGGAGTCACATACTATTTATATGGGAGCTAGAAACTCAGGGCATCCAAAGTCAGGAAAAAGTATAGGGAAGCAGAGAGGTTGTAGGGCAATACAAAGGTACCATCTTGATTGGTGCTTTGTGATGATTGGAAACACAAGCATCTAGTCAGCAAGTGGATTGCAAAACTAGATGAGGCCTTTCTGGAAAGACTTAGAGAAAGAAAACTGTGCCTTAGGGTAAGGGATTGGTGAGCAGGAAACAGGGCAATTGTTTTCCTATATCTTTCTTACATTTTTTTCTAGTGGCCGAAATTGGTCTGACTAAGCGTTAATTCTCTCACACATCCTAGGCTGCTAGAATGTGGTGTATTTTCATTGGACTCTGGAAATGGCAGGACAACCATGCAACTCCAGGCCTGTGGTTGGTGGGCCCAGTTGTGTGATAAAACCTTGGAGGAAGATTTCTCAGGGCAAATAACCGTTTGGTCTCTAACTTGCATAACTTGGAAGCAATGTGAGTTGGACTTTTCCAGACAGAACATATCTAACAAAGAGTAAAACATTTGTGTCAAAGTTCCTACTCATGATGCCCAGCAACCCCGAGAAGTGAATAGTATGGTTCTCACCTTACAGCTGAGGAAATAGGCTAATTTGTCTAAGATCTCAGAGCAGTATGCAACTAAGCCAGAGTTTGAATTAAAAGCAAGTTTGCCTTCAAGTTTTATGCTCTGTCCAGTGCATCTGTCTAATATAGGAACATAGCCCTCCCCAGAAAAAGAAATAGACTGAGAGAGAATGGAAAATCTTGTAGATCCTTTTATATACTTTGATTGTTAAGAAATAAACAAACAAAAAAGCTAATGAGAGTAATATGTAATTCTTGTGGAAAGTATAAAGACTAAAAATAATCATTTCCCAATCTAGAAACAACCGTTAAAATCATTTTAAAATGTAATTTAGTTTCTCTGTCCTATTTTTGCATTGTTGATTCAAATACTGTTGATTGTTATGCATTTGCTTTTGATCCATCAATTACAAATATTTTGCTGTGTCAATATTAAGTTTATGGATCCATAGAAGTGTCTAGACTATGCCAGTGCCTAGAATATATACTTCTATAGTCTCTTTTACAGAACTTGGGAGGCTGAGGCAGGATCATGAATTTGAGGCCTGCCTGAACTATATAAGAAGACATAGTTACAGAAAACCCAAACCCAAACTAAACCATAAGTACCTTGCTGTAATCTATGCAGCATACTTAGGAAGAAGAAACTCTATGAGCCATTTTCTCCCTTTTAGGGGAAGGGTTTGTTTTTTTTCTTATTTATTGTCAAAGTGATGTACAGAGAGGTTACAGTTTCATATGTTAGGCATTGGATACATTTCTTGTACTGTTTGTTACCTCTTCCCTCATTCTCCCCACCCTCCCCTTTTCCCTCTCCCCCCATGAGTTGGTCAGCTGGTTTACACCAAACAGTTTCGCAAGTATTGCTTTTGTAGTCGTTTGTCTTTTTATCCTGTGTCTCTCAATTTTGGTATTCCCTTTCACTTTCCTAGTTTTAATACCAGTACATACAGTTTCCAATGTACTCAGATAAGATACAGTGATAGTGCAGGTATGACCACAATAAGGGGATACAAGAGGATCATCAACAATAGAAGCTACGGCTTCACATGGCATGTTGAAAGTAATTACAACAGTGATATATCACTCGTTTCCATAACATTGAGTTCATTTCACTTAGCATTATCTTAAGCATTCATAGGGGCATAGCTATTAGGCTCTTGTGATCCTCTGCTGTGACTACCCTAAACCTGTGCTAATTATTCCCTATGAGGGAGACCATAGAGTCCATATTTCTTTGGGTCTGGCTCACTTCACTTAGTATAATTTTTTTCCAAGTTCTTCCATTTCCTTACGAATGGGGCAATGTCATTCTTTCTGATAGAGGCATAAAATTCCATTGTATATATGTACCACATTTTCCTGATCCATTTGTCTACTGAGGGGCATCTGGGTTGGTTCCACATTTTTTTTTTTTTTTTTTTTTGGCCAGTCCTGGGCCTTGGACTCAGGGCCTGAACACTGTCCCTGGCTTCTTCCCGCTCAAGGCTAGCACTCTGCCACTTGAGCCACAGAGCCGCTTCTGGCCGTTTTCTGTATATGTGGTGCTGGGGAATCGAACCTAGGGCCTCGTGTATCCAAGGCAGGCACTCTTGCCACTAGGCTATATCCCCAGCCCTGGTTCCACATTTTAGCTATGACAAATTGTGCTGCGATGAACATTGTTTTGCTGGTGGCTTTAGTGTGTTCTTGTTTGTGGTCTTTTGGGTAGATGCCCAAAAGTGGGGCTGCTGGGTCATAGGAGAGCTCTATGTTTATTTAGCCTTCTGAGGAATCTCCATACCATTTTCTAGAGTGGCTGAACCAGTTTACATTCCCACCAACAATGAAGTAGGGTTCCCTTTGGCCACATCAAGGGGTATGTTCTTACATTGGAAAGAAGGCAAATAAAAACAGGTATAATTTTGTAAGGATACTAATGGCAGAACTCCTGGTGAACTAAATGCTTTTTGCTAGCATGTAACTTCTTATCCACGGAATGCTTTTAGCAGGATTTTGGTGTCTAGTATTTCTTAGGTAAACAAACCTGGAGTCTATGGGTTTATGAGGCATGGCTCTTTGGAAAACATCATGAAAATTATGTAAATATCTAGTCAGAAAATGGAGATGTTTCAGATGTTTTTAGAACTAAGATGCTACTTCAGGATAAGTAAGATGGCTGCATAGTGTTCTAATAGACTTCATGTATTTTCTCACCTCAGATGAGAAAAGAAAACGACCTACGGGGGCCTGCTAAGGATTCTTGTCTGTTCTCTGCTATGTCTCTATCTCCTTATGGTTGTATCATTGGATACAGCTTAGAACTGGTCAAGATCACTGCTCTGTATGTCTTACCTGACACTGACCTTTATTATATCTTCTACTATCTCAATTCATAATCATTTCCTCACTGATAACATGCCAATTATAAAAACTATAATTATTATAATTCATAACATTCAATGCAATTCTAATTCACAATTCTGACCAAATCATTGGCTACATATAAAGTCATTTCTTTTGAAGGATTCCAAAGAGAACTTGTCACTTGTTACTTTGTGATATCTACAAGAGGGAAGCCCCTGAAAGATTCTATTGCTCTTCCTCCTATCCTACTACTACAAAAAGAGAGGGATTTGGGAAAAAGGGGAAAAAAAGAGAGAAAGTGGAAGCAGAATATAATTCCTTTTCTCTCACTGTCATCAGGCCCCTCTATGTCAAGATTCTTTCTTTGCTTTGGTAGTCCTTCTCTTCTTTGTTCTCATCTAGAACCCAAATCTAAGCCTTGTGGAAAACCCAATCAATCAACCTTTTCCTGTTTGTTTGTTTTTTTCCTCTCTCTTATGCCATTAACTCCTGTCCCAGCTACTCAGGATGCTTCAAGCAGCTTGATGTTTCAGCTAAGAGATATATTCCTGCCATTCCAAATCAGAATTGGTAGTTGGTGGTACAACCATGGTCCTTAACCTTGGGTTCATGGACAAGACTTCCAGGAACAGGGTCAAGGAATTTGGGGGGAAGTAGTACATTCTTATGCTCAAGCAAAATTTTATCATTTCTTTCAACCGTAAATATAAGCCAAAAAATACCACAGTAGTGTTGACAGTACCTATGACTTTATTACCAATGGGCAGGAACTGCTTTTAAATATATTACTTTGTTAGAAATTATGAGTACTTAGTGTGATGTTTATTAAACTTGCTCCTAGATTTATTTGTGTTTACATATAAATATGCTATTTAACGTGCTACTAAAGAAACACTATGCCATAGATCTATTCTTAAAGTATTTTGATAGCTACATTTAAAATGTATGGGGATTTTTTTATTTCTATTTTTTCATTCTATTTTATATAAATATAAAGAGGCGTGTAGTCATTGTGCCTTTGTGTTTCTCTTCGAAGTGTATCCTCTTTTGGTCTCATTGTGTGTGAGTGTTTAGACTCCTGTATAATTTATCATATCTCAGTGTACTTTAGATCTGATTTCCTCATATCAGAAAGAACATGGGCTGTTTGTCCCTCTGTGCTTGGCTTACCTTGCTTAACATGATTTGTTTTAGTACCATCCATTTCCTTGCAAATGGCATTATTTTATTATTTCTAATGGCTGTGCAAAATTTCATTGTGTATAGGTACCACATTCGTTTTTTATTCACTTATCTATTGTTGGGCATCTGAGTTGTTTCCATATCTTGGCTATTGTGAATAGTGCAGCAATGAACATGAATGTGCAGCTGTCTTTTATTATATCCTGGCTCATAATGTTCAGGATATATTTTTTTCTCTAATTTGTTACTGATTTAAATGCATTGCTATGAGAAGAAGTTTATAACTTTACCAGCTCTTCATAGGTATCCATGGCACAAAAAAGGGTCACGAACGCTTAAAAGTAAATGTATTCACTAGCATGATGTGCTAACAGACCATCTGAGAGCTGGTCTGACTCTTGCCTTCCTGAGATTAACATAACAGTGTCATTGGATAAATAAATAAGCCATGTTCAGGCAGCATTGATATAGACTGCTGTAAATAACATGCCACAGGGACTCAAGGACAGAAGGATTCATCATAAGGTGGTGACTGAGAAGATTCATAGAGTAACACTTGAGGAAGGCCCAGCTCAGCCAGAATAGCTGAGGAAGTGGTCCAAAGTGCTTATACTTCTTCCTTCCAAGTCCATCATCACTCTGCCAGGAGGGGCTTGTTTGCTAATTTTTCCACGTCTTTTAATAAAGGTGTGGCCTGTTCCTCTAGTTAGTCATGTCACGTGTTTCTATCAGGGAGGAGCAGCCAGTGTGCCATTGGGCTGGCTTCTTAACCTTGGCTGTAGCTATTGATAAATTGGACACAATCTCAATGGTCTTTGTCCCTATCCACTTTGCCTTCAAGAAATGTTTGAGTGTTGGATGTCAAAATTATTCCAGTGGTCAGAGGTCTCAATGATAGTGAGAAAATTACAATCCTTTCCCCTTCCAGTGCACCAATGGAATGGGAGAGCTGAGCATGAGATGTGTGTGACTGTTTCTCTTCTTCCTATACCCAAACTTTCCAAAGGGTATTTCCAGAAGGTACAAAGCAACCATCAATTAACTCCTTACAAGTTGAAGAATAGGAAGAGTACAAGGTAACAAGGAAGACTGAGGTGATAAAGACAACACTAAGCTACAAACTGCCCTCAATGTCTTCTGCAGAGGGTCTGGCGGGTTGTCTTTTTTTTTTTTCTTCAAATTTTTATTATCAAACTGATGTACAGAGAGGTTACAGTTTCATACATTAGGCATTGGATACATTTCTTGTACTGTTTGTTACCTTGTCCTTCATACCCCCCTCCCACCTCCCCCTTTCCCTTTCCCCCCCTGAGGTGTTCAGTTCACTTACACCAAACAGTTTTGCAAGTATTGCTTTTGTAGTTGTTTGTCTTTTTTTACCCTGTGTCTCTCAATTTTGGTATTCCCTCTCAATTTCCTACTTCTAATACCAGTATACACGGTTTCCAATATACTCAGATAAGATTACAGACATAGTGTAGGTACAACCACAGGAAGGTGATACAAGAACATCATCAATAATAGAAGCTACAGATACACATGGGACGTTGAGAGTAGTTACAACTGTGATATAACAATCGTTTCCATAACATGGAGTTGATTTCGCTTAGCATCATCTTATGTGATCATAAGGGTATAGCTATTGGGCCTTGTGATGCTCTGCTATGAGTTGCCTAAACCTGTACTAATTATTCCCAGTAAGAGAGACCATAGAGTCCATGTTTCTTTGGGTCTGGCTCACTTCACTTAGTATAATTTTTTCCAAGTCTTTCCATTCCCTTACAAATGGGGCAATGTCATTCTTTCTGATAGAGGCATAAAATTCCATTGTGTATATGTACCACCTTTTCCTGATCCATTCGTCTACTGAGGGGCATCTGGGTTGGTTCCAGATTCTCTCTATGACAAATTGCGCTGTGATGAACATTGTTGTGCTGGTGGCATTACTGTGATTTTGTTTGTGGTCTTTTGGATAAATACCCAAAAGTGGGGCTGCTGGGTAATAGGGGAGCTCTATATTTAGCCTTTTGAGGAATCTCCATACTGCTTGCCTGAGTGGCTGGACCGGTTTACATTCTGGCGGGTTGTCTTCTAAGCCTCACCCTGGAGGAGAGCTCTCACTCCTCCCATCTCACTGGCAGGGGCCAGGAGGGATTGCTTCAGGCAGAGAGATATCGATACATACGAATGTCTTACTGTAACTCTTTCATGTCATACTTCCTTATTCCTAAAAGAAGGACACTGAAACGTTGAGTGATTATTCAGCCTCATGTATTGGTGAGACACAAGGATTCAGGTTTTACTTAGATCACAGCCATGGAAGAAATTGTTTCTACCATTTTCATTCTTTTCCTAGATCCTGGACCTTGCTTTTGAAGGCTACTCACCTTCATATACAGCTTCTAGCATTTTTTTTTTTTTTTTTTTTGGCCAGTCCTGGGCCTTGGACTCAGGGCCTGAGCACTGTCCCTGGCTTCTTCCCGCTCAAGGCTAGCACTCCGCCACTTGAGCCACAGCGCCGCTTCTGGCCGTTTTCTGTATATGTGGTGCTGGGGAATCGAACCTAGGGCCTCGTGTATCCGAGGCAGGCACTCTTGCCACTAGGCTATATCCCCAGCCTCTAGCATCTTTTTTTTTAAATTTTTAATTTTTTGAGATAGAATGTTGCATTGTATTCCAGGCTGGCCTGACTCTTAAGGGTTGGGGTTACAGCTGTGCACTACCATATTTGGCTCTGTTTCCCCCCCCCCCCCAGCGCCCCCTCCATGCTGAGAATTGAACCTATGGCCTTTGCACATGCTGGGCAAATGATACTCGACCAACTGAGCAATACTCTCAGCTTTTCTTTTTTAAAAGTCTTCAATGAATTCTCTAAAATCCAGCTTGAGAGGGAATTCCAGAGGTAAGGTTAATGAAAAGAGAAATGGTTGGCAGCTGTTGGCATCAGAAAGCTGAAGGCAGAAGTACAGAGACTGGGGGTGTGACTCACTTCACATTTTTGTTTTCAGCAAAGTCACTGTTTTTGTGGCTGGAACTTGAACACAAGGCCTGGAGCTTGCCACTGAGCCATTCTTCCAGCCTTGTTTTTGTCTGCTTATTTTGTACCATGTAGTCTCACTCTCTGCCTAGGCATGCACCTGAGCTACAATCTGCCCACTTAGGGCTTTGGACCCTTGCACGGATCACAGGTCTGTGCCACTGCCTCCAGCTTCCCCTCCATGGAGACACAATCCGGGAGACTTTTGTTTTTGGTCCCAGCTATCCTGGAACCGTGATCCTCCCATTCGCAGCCTCTCATTAAGCTTGAGATAACCACACACCACACACTCAGTTCTGATTTGCGAAGAGGTTTTGCAGACTGGCTGGCCTTGCACTACGATCCTCCCACTCTCAACCTTCTGAGTAGTTGTTAGGATTACAGGCATAAGCTCCTGATGCCCTCACACAGCTGACTTTTTAGCTATGAACCAACTAGCTATTCACAGATGACTGATAATCAAGATGGTGTTCTATGCATAGACAGAAAATAATAATCTAATAATTAATAACAATGATAATAGAATGGCATGAGTAAGAGAGGAGACTGTAAAAAGCAGATGTAAAACATATAAGACAAATTGCCTATAGAGCTAGAGGAAAGGTACAGATAAAAATTTCCATATTGTTCCAAAGAGATTGCCAATAACACAAATTATAGTCTGAGAAAAATATTTCAAAGGATAAACAGAACGATTCAGAGAAAAACAAAAAGGTAATAGAAAAATATGGGAAATGATCTTAGCAAAATGGAAGATAAAGGGCTGGGGATATGGCCTAGTGGCAAGAGTGCCTGCCTCATATACATGAGGCCCTCGGTTCGATTCCCCAGCACCACATATACAGAAAACGGCCAGAAGTGGCGCTGTGGCTCAGGTAGCAGAGTGCTAGCCTTGAGCAAAAAGAAGCCAGGGACAGTGCTCAGGCCCTGAGTCCCAAGCCCCAGGACTGGCCCCCCCCCCCAAAAAAAAAGGAAGATAAAAACAATGCAGGGAAAATAAACATGACTGGTAACATGGTAATGTGTATAGTAGCAGCTTTGACAATGTCATTCAAAATGAAGTGAAAAAAGAAACAGACATACATAGTAAAATTCCAGACAAAGTATTGGGTATGAAGGAAAGACAAGGGAGGCTCAACATAAACTCACTGACATTTTTGACAACATGAACGAAACAGAACTGATTTCAATAATATAAAAGCTCCAGTTCTTTTTATAATATAACCCTGAACATCGAAGAGTAGTAAAGACAAAGAGAATACCAGTACCCTGTCCTTAAAGATTGCTCAATCTGAGTTAAAGTAAAATAAATAAGCATCAAGATATTAAGTCACGTGCTTTCTCTCATATGTGGAAGCTGGATCTAAAATACAACTATGCATGATAAAATATACAGGACTCAATACATTTACACAAACAAGGATTAAAGGAGAGGAACCCAAACACATAACTCCTGTGAACAACTAAAGTTTTGTTTATGAAAACAAATACCAGAAAATGAGAACTTTTTTTTTTTTGAGGGGAGAGGAGGACAAAAGGAAAGGCACAGGAATGGAAGGAGGAAAAGTAAGATATGCAGTCATTGTATTCAATGTGAATGTGGTGAAGAATTACTAGCAAAATTCTGAAGGAGACAAAATGTTGTTATACAATTTACTACGTATGAAAATTCAAGTGTAAAGGCAACAGAAAATCTCAATAATGAAAGAATTTAGGCAATAAAATATATAATAACCCTTGGAAAAAGTTAATCCAATGGATCAAAACATGACTCAATACATAAATACAGCCAGTTTCCATAGTTTGAACTTTAAATATCTAAATACTAACATTTATTTTTTTCATATTCTCCAACACTGTGTTCCAACAGTCTCATTAAGTCTTTCTTCCTTAACCTTTTAACAATGGCTCATGCTTGTTCTCATCAATTTCTTATAGTTTGAAGTACACCCAAATCCTATATCTAAAAAGTCCTTTGCCTTGTGTTGCTCGGCTCTCCATTAGCATAACAAAGTGGATTTGTGGCTCAGTTGGTGGGTGCTAGCCAATGAGCAAAGCATCAGGTACCAACTTCAAAACCTGCTCTCAAACGAAAAGAAAACCCCAGACAAACCAAGAAAATAACAAAGTGCCTGAGGTTGTCAACTGATAAAGAGGAAAGGTTATGTGGTACATGTCAGAAAAGGAAAAGATCAGAAAGGGGAAAACTCAACAGACCAAGAGGTCTGGGAAGGGCAACCAAGTCTTCTTTGGTCCAGCTGAAGAGGAAATGGGGTGCCCATCTTACAAGTAGGATCCCTTTAAATATTAGTCAGAAAAACGTGAAGTAGTGTGGCGGGGTGGGGGGGGGGCAGATGGAAGACGGAGGTGAGGTAGGTGAGTAATGTTATTTTGACTGAGGAGTTTCAAGGTTTCAACAGCATTTGTTCAGGGGGAAGGGGAGCGGAGGTGATTCAATGAGTTTGGCAGCAGGACAATTGTAAGATATGGCTATCGGGGGAAAGGAGAGGGTTTCAGTTTAAGTCATTTTTCCATAAGTGAACACCTATAATCCTAGCTACTCAGTAAACTGAGGCAGAATATCACAAGTCTGAGACCAACTTAGGCAAACATGCCAAGAGCTAAAAAAAACAAAACACAAAACAAAACCAACAAAGAAAAAGAAAAAGGAAAAGCACGAAGGAAAGATTTCTTTTGGCTCATAGGTTTGGAAGTTCCAGTTTGTAATGGGGTAGATCAACTACTTTTAGGAAGGCACCTTGTCCTGGTGAGAGAGCCTGACAGAGCAGAAGAGGAAAAGGAAGGGGGTGTGCCCGCTGTTTCCTTGCCGGGGGGTGGGGGGGGTGGGGGACCGGTCGGGACTTGTCTCTAAATACCTAATGACACTTCTTTCTAGCTCCCATGTCTTAATGATGTTCAATAATGCCAAGCAAGGGGCCAAGCCCCAAACCTCTAGACTTTTGGGGGACCCCTCTCAAACCATTTGCAGCTTAACTCATTTTCCACCCCAAAATTGAGCACTCATAGTAAAGAATCTTCTTTATCCTTTGACTCATTTTTCACCCTCTGTCTTCTGGGGGTCTCTTTTCCCTGCTAAGGTGTCGTGGTGAGAGGGAGAAACAGGGAAACAGGACAAATACCACTCAGATGGTACCTTTGGGTTAAGTTTGACTCATCCAGTGGGCAGCAGTCCAAACGCTGTATTCTCAACAATTGCGTATGTAAGTTCTTTTGGGTCCTTCAGAGACATCCTTCTGCCCAGAGGAGTATATGATACTTCTCTGGTGATTTCTCTTAACTCCAGCTCAGCTATTTGATGTCCGATGCCAGAGACTACTCCACAGTCTCCTCCTCCAGACGGTCCCTGCTACAGCAAGCCCCACCCTGCTCCTTAGACAGGGTGCTGCTGAGATCAGCTCATCCTGGCTACCCCAGGGGCACTTGACCTGTGTGAGCCCAGAACGCGTCTCTCAAAACATGAAGGATTTTTGACCCAAAGGCAATTAAGAAACAGCAGAGAAAGTTTGCTTACCCTCCCTTTCCCCTCTATGATAGTATGCATACGCCAACTCCATCATTAAGCCAACTCCAGCCAGCTCAGATTTAGCACCAAAGTGGGTGTGTGTGTCTATAAACAAAACTTACCCCATACGTATATTGTGTATATGTCAATGGAGAACAGTGTCAATGGAGAACAAAATCAACCTAGTTGAAAACAAAGAAAATGGCACTGATTGGGGGCTAGTCAATATATGCTTCAGAAAACTGATTTGGTTCAGTCCAAAGGTCATCTGACATGGTGGGGGGTGTTGGTGGTGGTATGGTCTGCAGTCCACTTCATATGTTCATTTCCTAGTACACTAGAAACCTTATTGGACTGTACCTCTTGACTCCATTTTAAATGCCTAAGTCAATCATATCCCTTTTTTATTTTGTTTCCTTGGCAATTTGTTTCTAAGGTGCATTAACTTATCAATATTACTACAGGCATTTGTTGTAATGAAAGCACAGTAAAATAAAATGGGACATTTAGAAATACACAGCTCTTTTAATATGATCCTGTCTTTATAGAACTCTCCCTATTTCCTCTAGATGTATTGTTCAGAGATGTTGTAATGGTGGTCTGAGAATGCTAAATGACAAATATTTGTGAGTAGCCATATTTGGAGTGATCCTTCTCCTCTTTCTTTGTTTTTCCCCACCAGTTAAAGTGTATTTTTTATAGTGATACATATAATGTTTCTCTATAGATAAAAATGAATTTGTTCTTTCCCATAAGAAAAGCAACAGCAGAAGCAACCATAAAGCCTTTTCCTAATGCCTTATTCTACAGCTTAGGAGAAAAATTCTAACTCATTTCCTCTGTGTCCTTGTCCATGCAAAGATAAAACAGATAAAAATACCAGAACAGTATATATATATATGTATGTCTGGTGTGGTTGGAGGTCTTAGGGTTGCTACCTTTATCTTTCTAGGGTAAAAGGGGAGGGTCAATCTTCTCACTGTTTATTTTCATCTAGAAGAGTGAAACAGGCCCACAGATTAGACCTGTGCACACGCCTTAGTGGAACTTTTCTTCTCCAACTTTGTGCCATTCAGATGAAGGTCTGTTTGTGTCCAGGAAACCACCTCATTCTCTGCTTCATTTTGCCAGTCCTGATGTGTCATTTGCACATATGATGAGGACACAGTGGATGGTCAGAAGGAAGGAAGGCTGGTAGCCTATCTCTCCCAGTAGCAGATGCTTCTTCACAAACAAAGCTTTCTTATCATTACAACTCTTACTTGAATAAAAGTTGTAAAAGTTATATTATTCCTACAATTTTTTGCTGTGAATAATTTCCATGGAGGGCATGAAATAATGGCTCCTTTTCACTTTTAAGAGTGCTAAAAGAAAAAAAAATAAGTCAATCTCCTTTCTTTCTGCGCACCAAAGCAAAGCATATGTGCTCTATTTGGAGAATGCAAATGCCTCCAGCAGCAGCTTTTCTTTCACCAGCTCTCAGCAAGTGGCCATTTAGGCTTAATTGCTTCTCTCAGCATAGTCCAATTAAGAACGGGCATCAGCGGGGTAAGGGCTATTTGTTAATCCATAAAAGGTATGGGAGACAGGACTTGTTTGGCCTGCGGTTTTTATTCACATGTTTGGGTGAAAATCTAAACAGCTGGAACTCTCGGCAAGTGATATGTGTGTGTATTTAATCTGTTGGTTATGGGTAAGACAAGTGCACAAATGTATTACACGTATACACATAGACAAACATAGACACAGACATACACACAGATACACACACAGACACACAGAGACACACACAGACACACACAGACACAGACACACACACACACACACACACACACACACACACACACACACACACACACACATCGCTTTTCTTTCAGTCCAAAAGAGAACCTTTGTCAAGATGTTGCTGGAAGCTTCCCAAACAGTATGCTTGAAATTGTAGCTGGGGGTGGGGTGGGGGCTGGGTAAGAGGAGGAAACCTCTGAAACCAGGTTTTTGTTTTTGTTTTCTAAAGACTTTCTTTCTTGGGAGAGCAATTTGTTTATCAAAGTGCCAAGTTCTATCAGCACATGTCATTATGGGCTGTTACTGTTTGGTATTCTTTTAAGACGAAGTTTTGATGTTTTGAGGATTTGCTTTCCCTACATCATTAGGAGGTAGTACAAGGAGAGATGCCATTCTGCACTGGAGACAGGATCAGCTAACAAGAAGGGGAGCGTGGCTATGGAGATGGGTTTCTTGGATTCGATGAAAACAGGCGAATGTAGAAAGAAAAATGCATATTGTGCAGCTGTTAAGTGTTTTCAGTTTGCTCCAAGTTACTCATGTGTTCTACACACACACACACACGCACGCACACACACACACACACACACACACACACACACACATCTAATGTTTCTCTCCTACTCCCCTACTGCCTGCTGGTCTCTTGTAGGTCTATGGGTTTTGCTCTTCAGAGAAGAGGAAGGTCAAATAAGACTCTGTTTAAGCAACTCATGAAGCGGGATATATCATTAGAAAAGTCAGACCCAAGTGAGGACAGGAATTTGAGAAAATTTGGAAAGAACTTTTGACTCTTTGGGAGAAAAAAAATTATTCATAGACACAGACACCTTTGCCTTCTCAGAGGAAGGGCAGATTAGACATCAAATGGCTCCATAATTTGTACTTGGTTTGAACTTTAAATGGAACAACTATCCATTCATTTGTATCCTCTTTTCTTCCACAATTTTTCTCTTTCCTAACTTCCAATTCCCTGGGGGATTCGGCTTCATTTAAACATTACATCTGGCTTTCTTGACCTTCTCTATTTAAGCATAGCAAAGGGTAGGAAAGCCTGCACCATTATTCACACTGTTGATAGTCAATCAACCTGACTTACCTAGGGCTACAGATTTTCTGGTTCCTTGCTTAATGAAAGACTCTCCCTCTGTATCCCCTACTTTGATTTGTTTTTATTCTATTGGTAATTCTTAACCAACACAACTCTGAAGAGTGAAACCTTTGCTGATTTCAGGACTATACCAAACATCAAATACCTATTCTCTTCTAGAAAACTCATACAACCTCTAGGTCTGCATTCATGCTGTCTGCTGGCTTTTGGGTAATAATATTTACCCAACTCATTGAAATGTCACACTTAGGACCGAGCCCTATAAATTATTATTGTGCTCATGTTATATTGTAAAGATAAAGGTCAGATCAGAGCTCCGATTTATTCACATTCATGATGCATTCTTGACAGTAGAAAAATGAACTCAAGGGTCTTTCTGTTTAAAGTACATATAAGCAAAACTAAGGTATTTTCTTTTCTTAAATAAAAGAAAAGAAATAGCCACAGGATCCATAATTCTTGGATTCAGTAGAAGCAAAGGAGAGATTGGCTCTTCTAAGGTCTAGCAACTTTATATCCGGTGTTCTGCACATTTCCTAACAGTTCTATAACAAAATTTAGACAAGATTAAAGGTCAGGGGCCCACGTGATTCACTATGGAAAAAGAGCTTATGGGACCCACTCCTCAGGTCCAAGAGGGCCTCTGGTTCCCTGTGGAAGATTGCTTGGTGGTTGAAAGGTCCATATGTTGAGCTGAACTACAAATTTCTCAGAGCAAGATTGCTCAGCCATTTTAGTGCCTGCTATTCCGAAAGCCAGGGAGGCATCACGGTGGGGAGGATGAGAAAGAGATTCTTAGAGCTTAGAGGCAATCCTCCAGGGTGGGCTGAGAGGCTCTACCACTCAGCATAGAGCACATACTCATGCCTTGCTGCTCCAGCAACTTGAGTGAATCACGAGCTGAGTGTTGTCAGCTGTCAGGGCAACAGCTCTTACCAGCACTTAATAAAAAGTCCCAGACCATCTACATCAAATGACTTTTCTTCCATAAAATTTGGCTTTTGAGCTTTAGAAGACGCTACCAAGCTCACCCTCATTTTTCTTGCTCACTTATCAACCTTTCAAGGATTATCTCTATGCGGAGAGTGATGTTTGAATGGTTCAGTCTTCTGAACTCTTTGAATAAGAACTGCTGGATAATCTTTTACTTGCCTCTCCATTTCTGTGATTTGTCCTTCTTCCTCATCTTGTTACTTTCTCAATGGGATCTCGTTCATTTTAACATTTTCTTTTTGTATATTCTCTGGCAGTTGTTAATTTTGTATTAACCTATCCACAATAATTATCTCTATGAGCTAAGTGTGATGTGTCTGGCATTGTACTGGACTTGGTAAGAAAGAGAGAGTTTGTATTTGATCTTTTTTTTTTTCCTTTTATTTTGGCCAGTCCTGGGGCTTGGACTCAGGGCCTGAGCACTGTCCTTGGCTTCTTTTTGCTCAAGGCTAGCACTCTGCCACTTGAGCCACAGCGCCACTTCTGGTCATTTTCTGTATATGTGGTGCTGAGGAATAGAACCCAGGGCCTCATGTATATGAGGCAGGCACTCTTGCCACTAGGCCATATCCCCAGCCCCTTGTATTTGATCTTATCTGAGGCATTTGCTGATCTTTGCAAATTTCAGTAGGGAGATAAATGCCATAAAAATGAGACCTCGGGGCTGGAAATGTGGCCTAGTGGTAGAGTGCTTGACTACCATGAATGAGACCCAGGGTTTGTGTACTCAGTACCACATAAACAAAAAAATAAATAAACTAAGATTCAAAGGCAAAAGTTAAAAACAAAACAAATAAACTTAAAAGCCTAAATAACACACAATTTAGGAAATAATACGTGTATATACATTCCATATTATACCTATACCAGAATTTTTTCTTACATTGTATTTATTTTATCTTGAATTTGACAATTCCATTTATGTGTATCATGTACCTTGATCCAGCCACCCTTTCACATTTATGTTAATATTTCCCATGCAGGTTTCCCAACCCTTACAGAAAAAAAAAGGAGAAAAACACTTATTTATTTTTAGCATCTCTATCCCTCTTTTTGTTTGTTCTGCATTAAAAAAATCTTTATATTTGAAAGAGGTAATTGATACTGCTAATACATTTCTCTAAATGGAATCTACTTTTTTATAAGGGGAAAACAGCAAATATGAGGTAAAGACAGCTTGCCACTGCTAGACAAAGAATCTCATAGTCGTGTGTGTGTGTGTGTGTGTGTGTGTGTGTGTGTGTGTGTGTACTTTCTAGCCGTAAACCATGATACTCAGTTTCATACCAGAAGACAGATAAATTCAGCTAAAGGGAAGTCATTTCTAATTTATCTCAGATACATTTCTTCAGTGAGCATTTACTAGGGACTTTCAGATTTAGGCACTGTTCTGGGTACTTGTGATATATGAATGAGCATAAGAACTCAAGATATTGCTCTTGTAAGTCTTGTAGCCTACTATGTGAGTCAAACAATAAACAAAATCTTATAGTCTACTATGTGAGACAAAAGAGTAAATTATCCATATCATCAAAAGAAAAGTGCTATGGTAAGAAAACTAAAAAAATAAAGTAAGAAGACTAGATGTGTGGTAGGTAGGTATACGATTTAAAAATAGTTGTCATAAAGTCAGTTTCTCTGAGAGATAACATTGCACAAAAATACTCTGCTTGTCTTGGACACTAAATATTTACAAAATGTCCTGAAGGATGGACCAAAGTTGGCTTTGCTCTGGATTGTCTTCACACAGTGTAAGAGGAGCCTCTGATTTGCAAAATGAGCAACTAAGATAAGATATAGGACTTTCATTTTCCTCTGTCTCCTCCTGGTGTTGGGGAAACTTTTAGCCAAGGAGAGCTGTACAGACAAAGAGAGATTCGATTTAGAAAATACCATGATTAGTGCTTTCTATTTCTTAGTACAACTTTGACACAGTCAGTTGATGTCTCATTTCTTAACCACTAGGTGGTATCCACATAAAACCATAGTTTTAACTTAGCTACCTGTGCAGTTTCCATAGAGTATTTGCTCAGTACCTCGAGGATTATCTCTTAGATCTGTGCTTGGGTCTGTATATGTATGTGAATAGAATTGTTTTTCCTTGCTAGCAAAAGATCCTATGTATGTGCAAAAATTCACAGAGCTTTGTTTTATTTTATATTTGTAATAATTTATAATCACTGCCTTATTTACATATTGTTACGATAGAGTTTGTAATTCTCCAAACTGTGAAGCACTGATTCTACAACATATATCTGTTGAGATATCTAGAGAAAGGCTCTTCAAATTGTTTGGTGGTTCATAGCATTTCTAATGGAGACTGACTATTTAATTCCCTTCTTTGAGAGAACTTGGAGTCTGATAAGTAATACGTCAGAAATGATTATGGAAAAGCAAACCATGAATGTGTCCCAAAAGAATAAGTATATCTTTGGGAAATGAAAAGAATCTTCTGAAATTTCATCCTGTCACATGTTAAATTAAGAGTCATTTAGATGAGATCACATATCATACCCAATGCAATGACCAAGCTTGATGTTTTAAAACAGATTGCTCCCCATTTTCTCTGAAGGTAGAGGCAAGAGCAGCTACTGTTTCCCAATAAACCCTTTGTGTAGTTTGGGTTAGGGACCTAAGAGTGGAGTTTCTATAGAATTTGGAGCACTAGCCAGGAGATGTAAGGATCTCTGAAATCAGCTCTGGCAGGAAAGTCAGTGAGACGCCTCTCCAATTACACAGCAAAAAGCTGGAAGTGGAGGTGTGGCTCAGGTAATAGAGTGCCAGCCTTGGGTGAAAATCGAAGGGACAGTGCCTAGGCTCTGAGTCCAAACCTCAGGACTAGCAAACACACACACACACACACACGCACACACACACACACACACACACACACACATTTGGAGTCAGCTGTTTATACCTTTAGTAAACAGAAAAGAATTCATCTTCTTGGGACCAGGCTCTGAACCAAAGCCCTGACGGGAGACTTGTGGGTGTGCAGGGGTGACCAAGCGTTCTTTCCTAGGAAAAGGTGGCCTGATCTCAAAGGCTGGAATTCACTTCCAGTTTTCCCAAAATTAAATATGAAGGAGAAGTGAGGAGAGGCAAGAATTGCATTGGTTTTATTCTCTCTCAAAGCACATCTTTTGTTGTTGGAAACAAACCCTGCTTGGCTGAGTTTTTAACCTGTGCTTTCCAGGCTGGTGAGCCTCAGGTTCTGAGCTCTGAATTGAGACTTGTGGTCTGTCTGCCTCACTCACTGGCCAGTTCTAGTCTAATCACCTAAAACACTATGTCTCTCCTGACCTAAGAAGTGGTGATAATGCTCATCTCTGACAAGACAGTGGGCTTACGTACATTTTAGCAGAAAGGGATTGACTGACCCCTTAATTCTAGTCTTGTATAACATGTGCAGAATAAATAAAGACTCAAGAAGATTATGTCCTTTGGACAGAAAAAAGACTTTAAAATTAAAAGGGTTAGAGAACAAAAATAATATGTTCTTTATTTTTGCCATGACCCTTTGAAACAGAACTTTTGGGCTCTAAAGAAATCTTAAGATTAAAAATCATTAAAGAGCCAGAAACGATTTCAAACACTTTTCTTTGTATGACGGATCTAATGCCTTGAATGATAAAAGCCAAGAGAAAGTTTGGGACTACAACGTATTATTTGGAGCAAGAATGAAGATTGATGTGAAGTTTTCATTCTGCCTTTCTAAATTTAACTGTCTATGCCATTTACAGTCAAGCATTGTAATAAAGGACTTGGTGATGGCAAAAATAGACATTTTATTTATGTATTTTCTCACTTACAATATTGTTTCTTTGGGCAGTGCTGCTCTGGTTTGGTTGGCTATCAATCACTTTTTTTTAAAAAGGCATTCTCTTGTAGTCAATGTGGATTATCTAAGGACTGATGATCAAGGAAATGGATTATTCAGCCTCATTGCTCCTCTATTTGCCCTGACTCCTTAACCTTGGAGAGATTTTCTTGTGTATTGTTATCTTCACCAGACAGGACAGAGATGTTGGAAGATAACCGTGCCTCCTAAACACTTAGATCTTCACAAGACTCTGTTATTTTGTGAATAGGATTTGGGGGCTGGAAAGTCTATCCTACAATATGCTAACTAAATATTTTAGCTCTAAGGATAAAGATCCTTTAATCTCTGTCTTCTCTCATTTGTGCAATGGAACGATACTAGAACCTTCCTCATAGTGTTACTGGGACGATTAAGCAAGAAGGGACATTTAAAGAACGCAGGATCATGCCTGGCACGTAGCATATGCCGTATAAGCATTCGCTGTCACCAGCATGAGGCTATTATTTTAACACAATGCTTGGCATCACTGTAATCCTGGCTGCCGAACACACAACCTTTTAGAAAGCTGATGTCTTTATGAATATCAGTCACAAGGTATGTCCTATAGGGTTTTCCTTTGAAGAATCTTCTAGAAGGAGAGATCTAACTTGGCCTCTCTACTCTCACCTTTGATGGTAATTCTTTCTTTCACCTGTTGCTTCATTTGGACTGTGATCTGTCTATCAATACCTGTTGAACTAATAAGATATCATTAATACACAATAGTGGGCTGGGGTGAGTAAATCAGGAAAAAAAATACTCTAAGTGCCTCTGAGAAGTGCAAATATCACCTAATCTAAACAAAGCATTCCGAATTTAATGGTATGGAACAATTGTGACTTGTTGTGTACATAATGTGGTATAGTGACTGGACTCTGTTGGGAAGTTTTCTGAGAGTCTAGACTGAGCTCAGCCCTGCAGTGGCATTTCACTGTGGAATTCTCCTCCCAGGGTCCCCTCTTCTATGCCCCTCAGTCTTCAGTAGTCTATCCTGAGCCTAGGAGTCACATAGTAACTGGTTTTCAAGACAGCCAAAGCGACTCTGCCAAGCTCTTAAGGACCAAGTCTTCCAGAAGACATTGCCACTTCTAACACCTCATATGGGTTAGAGCAAGCCATAGGCTAGATCACATTCAAGGGGATGGAAACCATCTCCAGTTCTTGAAAGGAAGTGCTCACAGAGATGGGGGTAATTACCAATGGTAATATGAAGGCGTCAAAAATCACCCCAAGAGTCCTACTTATGAGTCCTTTTGAAAGACGCCTATCGTCTTAGTCAATTCCTGCTGCTATAACAAAATATCTTAGAGTGGGGAATTCCTAACTCACGGAGACTTATTTCTTAAAACTGTGAAGGCTGGAAGTCCCAGATCAAGGCACCAGCAGTAGCTGAGGTCTTGCTCTTCATGGATGCTACTTTGTTTACATTCTCACTTGGTAGAGGGGTGAGAGAGACAGACAGGTTCTTACATTCAGTCCATCACACTTATAAAATGGTCCAAGTTCAGATATTCCCAGTGTCCACACTAAGTAGAGGAAACTCTTGTTCCTGCCATATGGGTTATGACAATGTTGACATTTTAAACTTTTTAAAAATGACACCAGCAGCATTGATAATTCTCTGGTCCCAGCAGCTCCTCATAGAGATGATTAGGGATCTCCAGCAAGGAAGAAGGCAACTCTGTTGGGCCAAACCTAGACTTCAGACTAGGGGAAGCTATTTTCCTTGGAGTTCTCTCCTTCCCTTGGCTTTGAGGAGGGGAATCAGGGTTTTTTTCTTGTTGTTGTTGTTGGTTTGGTGGTGGTGGTGGTGTGTGTGTGTGTGTGGTGTTTGTTTTTGTTTGTTTGTTTCTTTCCTTTTTTTTTTTTCTGGTCCTGGAGCTTGAACTAGGGAGTGGAGCACTTGTCACTCAGTGTTTTTGTTCAAGGTTAACGTTCTACCACTTGAGCCACACTTCCATTTTTAGCTTTTTATTGGTAACTTATTGGAAATAAGAGTCTTACAGACTTTCCTGCCTGGCTAGCTTTGAACTTTGACCCTCAGTTCTTTTTTTTGGGGGGGGGGCAGGGATACTGGAGATCGAACCCAGGACATTACACTTGCTAGGCAAGCACTTTGCCACTGAGCTACATTCCAGTCCGCGACTCTCAGTTCTTAGCCTGCTGAGTAGCTAGGATTATAGGCATGAGCCCCCAACGCCCAGTGAAATCAGTTTATTTTATCCCTTGCTCCACAGAGATAAATCCAAGTGATCGTCATCTGGAAACCTTATGACACTAGATAACTCTCACTTGTTTCTTCTCCTGTCTTCTGTCTGAATCCCTAAAGAGATTCCATCAAAATTATAAAATGTGAAAATTGGAGTTCACTCCAGAGAGCATTAGTCTAGGGTTTGTCATGAAGGCAGTGTTGAGATGATGAGTGGGTGAAGCAGTGGCCTTCCAGCTGTTCCTCTGCTCCCCCAACATCCTGCTTTTAGATGGTTTGGTTTGTTTGTTTTTGCTTTGGCTTTCACGTAAGGGGCCCCTTACAGTCAGTTTGAAATGTGAGAACCAGACCCAGTTCTGTATTCAAGCAGGGAAGTCCCAAGACCAGAGCAGTGGGAGCACTATTTGGAGGCAGAATAGTGAGTGCTGGGCCCAGACCTGGCGGTGGATAGAGAGGCCGGGAACAGCACTGGTCAGACTTCTGCAAGGAATGTAGTCTGAGTTGTATGACCAAGATGAACTCAAGAGCCACAAGGGAGGGCAAGCAGAGGGTAAAGAAATAGCCTTGCAGAGGGCTGAACCAAACAGGTGCACATCCTTGATTTGACAGGTAGGATATGTGTTTTCTTCTTCCTTTTTTTCACATGTAGGCTTCAGACTTATTTGGTATGTATTCTTCAATTTTAGACAAATATGAAATACTTGTCTATTAAACGTTTAAAGAGTCCAGGTTTGAAAGGACATCACATTCTCTTGTCTACTCCCAACACTTAGGTGAATGTGTCTGGCATGGTGCCTTCTAGAATCTGGCCAGCTAGTGGCGGAGTCTGAGGGAAGGGCTGCATCTTCACACTCTGATTCCAACCATCCTCTCACCACCATGAAATGCTTCTCCTTTGGAAAGAAGCTGGCAAAGTGGTATTCATCAATAGACCAAAGATGTATAGCAGGAATTTGTCTTTCTACTGCCTGATTTTCTTTATTCAAATAAATCAAGAATATAGTTTCTTTTCTCTTCTAGCTGTTATGAGACTTGCTGATATAGTGTGTATGATTCTTCAGATACAGGCATAATGTAAAGCAAAATTGTATTAATAAGATATTGCTAATATTAATCAATATGAAATACAATAGTGTAGTGGGGTGAGGAAGTCAAGAAGAATACTGTAAACTCCTCTGGGATCTTTCAGACCAGACACTTTCCAATGTTTCTTGCTAAATACTCAGCCTAGAAATGGCCCCCCAAAGTATAGTAAAACATGCAACTCTAATGTTTGTGTTGTATTGAAATTATGGCTTGGAAAGTTCTCACATCCTCTTCAATCACACAAAGGGTGAGAGCTGTTAAATTTCATGTAATTATCCGGTAAGAATGGAAGCTATATCACATTTGGTGCTGTGTGCTAACAGTTTGAAAAGGCCAGGGTGCCTATGTTCCTTGGATGTAGCCTATATTCGAATCAAAACTCCTACCGCAATGGACAGATGGAAAATGGCTCATTTTGACCCTGAATGTCTAGTCTTTGGTTCATATAACCTAATAACATGAGCTTATTACTTTAGTATTTTATACAGATCTGTAATAAAGACCCCACTTCCAAGGATAGCAATCATAAAACTTGGTTGTTCTATTTTTTTCCCATTTGGCTACAAGAAGCTCATAGTTGCGGCTATTTTCTCATTAAATCAAGAGGACGTGATTACACTGTTTTTATTTAGCTCAGTGAGACATTGAAGTGAAGGGGAGTTAAGCAATTGCTCTGAGTTCACAGAAGCTGGGAGAGGAGCTGGGAATCAAGCCAGACCTTTTTTTTCTCCCTTAAGCATTGCAATCATTTAAGAGTATGCAAGTCTTTCAGAGCTTAATTGTGATTATACAGAGTCCTAGAGCCATGTACCTTTTCCGTGTGTCATTTTTCTTGTCTATTAGTTGGCATTCATCAGAAACAGCCAGTGCCAAAGAACCATAGGTTGATTTTTGCTTGGAGGAAACCAATAAACTTGATTGAAACTATGAGCAAAGCTCAAACCCAAATCAAACCAGTCCACACAAATCAGCTCATGGTCATTGCCCACATATTAACATGTGATTGCAATTATAGCTTTAAATACCTAAAGAAATAATAGCCTCATGAGACTATCCAGTAGCTCCACCCCCCAAAGTCATCCCAGCAAGAATCACAATGTTCTGTGATATCCTGGTGAGTCACTAAAATGTCTCAGGAAAGGGGAACTTGTCCATCTTCCCTCTTGCTCCTTCTATCCTTGGATTTCTACCCCCATTCCTCCTTTGCAGCTACTTTCCTTTCATCTTCTTCACAGTCATTTTTTTCTCCCCAAGAATACTTGATATCAGAATACTTGATATCTAGCTGCTCCTTAGGGTCATATGCTTCAGTTTGTCTTCTCATTTCCTCTCACACTCGACGGTATCCACCTGCTTGCTTCAGTTACATGAAAAATGCCACCCAAGGCCAAAGTTGGTGTCCTAGACTTCTTGCCTGAACATCTCCACATGGCTGGACCTTTGGCCTTTTAAATTTGACTTGTCTCACACATCATTTCCTTCATCTTTCAAGTCTTCTTCCCTGACTTCTACTTGAGACTTCCAGCAAAAGGCTATCACCATCCACTGGTTTAACAGCAACAAACAAACAAAATCCAAAACCCTGAAGGCCAACTTTCACTATTCCTGGTCCATCACTCACTGTATTGCCGTCTGCCATTTTTATTTCCTATAGATATTTCATTTCTGCCCACTTTGGTTCACTACCCTAATGATCTATTGATCTGTACTTTGCTTCAACCGTCTCTACATTCCTGATGTACAATCTATTGCTTCTTACCCAAGGGTTTAAACCCACTAGATAAAAAGAGAACGTATGGGAAATCAGGATTTTGCTCTTGACTCTGCCACTTGGGCTGGCCACATACTTCCCAAGAAACCACTCACCTTTCTTTTTTAAAAAATATTTTTATTATCTTTAAGTAGTTGTACAAAGGAGGTGGCATTCATCACAACAGTTTATTAATACAGTGTGCTTTGGTCAATGTTACCCCGTTCAACATTTTCACCCATCCTTCCCAACTCATCCCTTCTCACACTTTTCTTAATTTTGTAGGATTCATGTTATTTATTTTTGGCACTCAACAATGTAGTTTATGAATACAATACATCCTGAATACTTCTTGTCTTTTCTGTTGTAATGGGAATGAATGGCAAGTTGTTTCTAGAAGCAGGGGGCTCAGCCAGCTGGTCTCTAAGAGTCCCTTTTGATGTTAAGATCTGTGATTCTGTGCGAGACTTCAAGTACTGACACATTGAAACCGTGAGAAATGGTAGCATTCTGAGATAGGACTTCTCATCCTTTCTGATTACTAGACATATTTTTAACATTCTCTGTTTAGGAGTTTTTCATCTTATGATTTCAGCAACTCAAACAGATGGGACAGACAATCTCAGAGCCTCCAATGGAGCTAAGGACATGCTCGCATTAACTCTATCTGGCAAGAAAAGTACCTTTCTTGAGATTTAAATTTGGAAAAAAAAAATGGCTGCAGGAAGAGAGAGGACTATTTTGGCAAGGAGAGCAAAAAGATATTTATCTTTTAGAAACAGCTTTAGTAATAAGCCTAGTGTCAGTGTTACCACAGTTAAAAAGTAGTCTCTTCTAGAGAGACTGTGGTAGCTGTAGGAGCACTCTTCCTGGAGCAGCCTTGTAGCTTAATTTAGATGTTATTTATAGCTTCACAGCCTCTAACCTGGTTTTCTGACCTTTCTGGAGGCTATAGTGCTACCTGATATTCCTTTATAAATTACATCTTTACTTTAACATGTTATGATGACTCTATTTGTATCTATAAATGGTGTACAGTTCCTCATGCTTTTAGTCATAGTCAGAATGTCTTCTTCTCTGAGAACTCTTCCTTGATGATCAGAGCACATGAAATCTTGTTGAATGGTTTTCCACTTCTACCATGTATCTTATGCTTGTCAGTGTTATCAGTTAATCATCTTCCTTCCTACTCTGTGAGCTATCTAAAGGTGTGTGCATGACAACTTCGTTCTTTCCTGGTATAGTGTGTAGCATACCATAATCACTCAACAAATGTTGTCTTGAATAAATGTGCTGACATCTAAGCCACACGTGCCATAACTGAGAACTAGTTTTCTTCTTCTTTTTTCCCCTCTTCATTATATATTAAAATGTAGCTACTTATAGCCTTCTTGGTGGCAGTGATAGGTATAAAGCCAAGGCCTTGCACATGCTAGACAAGCTATAACCACAAAACTGCATCATCAGCCCCACAGCTTTAATTTTTTTTTTTTTGCTTAAAAATACGACTAAAAGCCAGCAGCTGGTGGCTCACACCTATAATTCTAGCAACCCAGATACCTGAGACATGAGAATTGTGGTTCAAATCCAGACTGGACATGAAGGTCCGTAAGACTTTTATGTCCAATTAACCACCAGAAAACTAGAAGTGGTGTTGTGTTAGACCATTAGCCTTGAGTGAAAAAGCTCATGGACAGAGTCTGGCCCTGAGTTCAAGCCCTATAATTGACAAAAAAGTCCAAAAAGTAGTCTAGACCAACATGGAGATTATTAGAATTTGTGTTATCCTGATTTATTGTTAAGCTTTGCTGAGTTTGTTGTTTTCTCCTTTGGCAATATTAGGGCTTGAACTCAGGGCTTCATAATCTATTATTAGAGCTACATTCCATCCTACTTGCTTGATTTATTTGAAATTTCCACTTTTAGTGAAAGGTGGTAAATGACATACTTATATTTCACTCATGTCCTCTTAAGGCTCCACTGAAATAGAAATAAAAATGATATAATCCCACAGGGACAAAGGGAAAAAAAGAGCACAAAATCCTAACATATAAAGAGCAAGGGGATGCCAGACATGGTGAGGAAAATCAGAGCCTGAAAGGATGAGGTTGGGTCCTGGATCAGAAATAGTCATCTTCTAGCTCTCTGATACAGCATTGCAGGTACAACAGAGATGTAAAGTGGAGTAGGGCAGTGAAGTGCTAGAAAATGTTTTATAACCAGCTGTCTAAGGGGAGGGAGGAAAGAAGGGAGAGAAGAAGGGTGAGAGAAAGAAAGACAAAAAGGAAAGAGGAAAAAGAATGAAAGAAAGAAAGAAAAAAGAGAAGAGAGGGAGGGAGGGAGAGAGGGAGGGAGGAAGGAAGGGAGGAAGGAAGGAAGGAAGGAAGGAAGGAAGGAAGGAAGGAAGGAAGGAAGGAAAGGAAGAAAAAAGAATGGCAGAAAGAATACTTAGATGCATGACATTTATTGATTTCTGTGGTGGAAATACACTGTTGTGGCCAATTTTATGCTACCAACATGACATCCCATAATGAGAGAATGGGAAGAATTGTGCATGATTAATTGGCTCTTTGGGGCTGGCAAGAGCTTGCTCCAGCACTTTTCTGACAGTAGGGCCAAAAGTAGGGAACTAGGTCCAAATTTAGTATTCAGAGAAGTCAATCTGCATAACTTATCTCTCAGTTCACACAAAGAATATACAAAATATTCATCATTACCTCATTGCTCACACACACACACACACGGATGCACACAAACACATGCCATATTGGGGGGAAAAATGGAACCTCAAGCTTCTAGAAATGAATAGAGAGACCTGAAAGGACCTATTAAGGAATATTTATAGACTTTTTATTTTTCATCATGATTGTGTTGATATACATGTGTGCATTTGTATAAAACTTTAAAAGGTGAGGATTGTTTAAAGTAAATGTGATTAAAATGCTTATAATAAAATACAGGAATGAAAGGCCCAAGGGAAGAAATAATTCCATACTGTTATTAAGGTTCTTCATTGATCATAAAATAGGGCAATAGGGTTTGCAGATAGACTTTGATGACTTAAACAAGAATATTGGAAGTTCCAGATCAGCCACTAAAAACTGCAATCAGGTAGAGGTATAATCAATAGAGGAGGCAAAATGGACATTAAAACATAACCAATTTGCTGAGAAGCATCCAGAAATGGAGATAGGGAGGAGCAAAGAACAAATAGGGTAAGTATAAAGCAAATATGAAGACTTAACCTGACCATTTCAATCAATAATTAAGTGTAAATGAATTAAATACTCCAACTAGAACTTAAAACAAAGAATCATTAACAACCTCGTGGCTCAGTTACATTAGCTATACTTCAGGGGCAGCAGAGTTACAAGTGGCTGGTTGTCCCCACATTTGCCCATACAGAGGCAGAAATTTCCACCATCACAGAAGAATCTATTGCACAGCACTTTTGTAAAGTAGGGAGTAACTCAAAGTGAACAGAAAGAATGATATTGGACTATTTGTAGAGAAATGGAAAGACTTGGAAAAAACTGGGAGGGGGCAAAGGAAAAGATGACACTGTTCAGAAAGAAATGTACTCATTACATGTAACTGTAACTCCTATGTATATCACCTTTAAAATAATTTTTAAAATGACCTGGAAGGCTGGAACATCCCAGGGTTAGGGTTCAATAATAAGAACAGGTGGATAGCACAAGTGAAAAAGTACTTCTAGATGATTAGAATTTTCAGGGGGAAAAAAGTGAATCAGGGAAGTAAATGCATCCGTAGCATATCTGACTCTGAGGGGCAATATTTCCATGGGTAGCATTCTACCAGTACTCAGGCTCAATTTGTCTAAATTTGTGAAGAACGAAATACAGGCAGGATGGAAGACATGGAGGTGAACGATGAGAGAACTAAAGCTTATCTACTCGACAATAGCAAATATTGATAAGAGCAGTACAATATGATCCCACATTTTGGAGGGTTGGAGAGGTGATCAGCATGGATGATGTGGGAGGAATTTTCTCTGGGGACAAGGATGGGTAGTAGGCTGTGGTTTGGTAGAGGAATAGTGTTTTTCCTAAGCCATTTGAAGGTATTTGATTCTTAAAACATGCATATATTAACTGGTTAACATACAGTAACTGTACAGACAATCCAGACAAAATCCAATTGTAACCTAGGCTGTAAATATCAGGTAATGATATTCAAGTAGCTGATGGGTCCATTGATTATTCATAGAGTTTTTGTTTGGTAATGAACTCTGTTCCGTATAATATAACTTATATGGTCAGATAAGAAAAAAATATGTGAAACATATGGTAAAAATGTGAAACCTCCCTTTGAAGGTACAAAGGAGGATTTACTTACAGGAAATACACTGTGAGTTTTACACAGATTGAGAAAAAGAAATCAACTTTCTGCTTTCATGGTATCTCACTATTATGAGGTTAGAAATCTAAAGAAGGAAACTTAGAAAATGCAAAATATTTGTTTTGCTCAGAGTCTAGCTCCTCCTGCTGTGCATGGCTGGATTCTAAAGACACTGGCCCAAAGAGTAGATTTGCCCTCTGGAGACAGTATACCAAAAGGGCCAGGAATAGGAGCTTGAGGATTCTGTAGAAAGAGACAAGGTTGGCCCTGTTTATACATGAGATTGCTGAGAAACCCAGCGAACAACACAAAAATGGCTCCAGTTAAGGTCAGACAGATCCAGCTAGGATAGCGCTTCTGCACTTTTAGGGCTGATTGGAACTGAGTACTTACGACAGAGCTTTTCACACTTGAAGTACTGGATTGAAAAGATTAGAGATTCAACATGGAAAAGATGGTAACAATCAAAACAGTCATGTCTAATAATGTTCCCATGTGCTTCCTGGAAGCACTCAAAATGGTGTGTGTGTGTGTGTGTGTGTGTGTGTGTGTGTGTGTGTGTGTGTGTGTGTGGTGTTATTTGCTTTTGTTTGGATCTAAAGTTTTTCACTCAACTTGAAAGGTGTCCCTTGAGGAGAATGTCACCTGGGATAAAGGGGCCCCTGTGATTCGTTCTCCATCTCCATGCATAAGACATGCATTCACACAGTTCAGTATCATCTTCCCTTTGGTGCTGACTTGCCTTCTCCTTCTCCTTCTACCTCATCTAATGAGCAGCAACGTTGTTCCCAGTTCCGCATATTGCATCACAGCCCACTCAGCGACATACACCACCTGGCAGGTCACTCTCTGAATTGTCTTACTCAGATGGTAAGTTATAGCAAAAGGCAATTTGGAACCCTAATCAAGAATTGGCAGAGCATCAGGAAAGACTGACGGCTCCCAGACATGACACAGTACACTGGTTGGGATTGTTGGTTTAATCTCCCTGGCAAACATCTTTCATGACCCCGAAATGCAGCCTGCGTAGAACGGTTCTCCTGTGAACATTTTTCCTTTCTCATAAATCCACGGAGGGTAGGGATTAAAGTCCGATTTTACTGAAGAGGAAGATTGCTGTTTAGAGTGGTGAAGCCAATTGTTCCAACTGATGGAAGCAGAACAAAGAGGAAATTTTCCATTTCCACATCCCTGGTCATGCCTGTTGGTCATCTAGAAATGTTCAAGGCTGTCCGGTTTCATAAGAGGGAAAGAGGGAGAGCGACCTCATTATTTTGTCTTCTGAAGCTGTCTTCCCCAACTGCTGGGTCATGGCAATTACTCTTGGGAAACAACATAACAAAGAATATCTTAGAGGTTTTGGTTGTGAAAAGTGAAAACAATCGTCCTCACACATGCTAGTGACTAAGCAATACAGCTGTGGCAATACATCAAGTGGCAAATCACTGTGGCAGCTGACAAGTTATCTGTACAAGGCTGTTTCTTAGATTACCTGAAAACCTTTGGAATTAGAAGTTGTATTCCCTGTGACCTACATCAGGAATATGGAATCATTGTAGACTTTCCTCTCTTATTGTATTTACCTCTTTTTCTGCATCAGTCTTATTTAATTTTTTATCCATTCTTTTTGCCCAAATTCCTACATCTTTCTACAGTCCTATGATTATGAATGTGGGCTCACAGTCACACTGGCTAGTTGCATCCCAGCTTTGACTGCTGGAGCTTGTCTGTGTCCTGTTGTCCAACACAATAGTGACTCTTGTCACATATCAGCAACTCTCAAGTCAATACAGTCTCCCAAAACATAATGAACAGCCTTTTGCTTTAAGGTTTTATTTTCTGGTAACATTAATCATGCTTGGGACTAGAGTCAACATTGTGCATCTGTGTACATTCTGCTTGTACAATTTTACACTTGCATTTTATTTTAATTTTACTAACATTGTTAGTAATAATAATATTATTAATAATATTTACAATTATTAATAATACTAATTATTATTATTTTGAGATAAGGTTCTTGCTTTGGAGTCCTGGCTGGCCTTGAACTTGTGAGCCTCCTCCCTCAGCCTCCCAAGTGCTGGTATGATTTCCATGCTTGGCCATGATTTCATTTTACATTCTCTATACCCCAGAACATTTTCCTCTGTAACAATATATTTGGCAGTTCCCACCTGAATGACCCGAAATGCTCAAACCCAGCAATGCCAAATGGAACTTTTCAATTTCTTCTCTGCCTACCCCACTCACAATAGTCATCATCTCAGTATATCAGACCTAGTTCACTGTATTGATCACATAAAAACTGGGTAGTCCATGTTTTGAACAATCCAATTACTTCTCTGTCCTTTATCTCTGAAAGCCAAGCAAACTTTCCTTAAACCTAATTACTAAGAGCTCTTCAGTGACATCCTTGCTGGTGAGATCAAATCACATCCGGTAGCATGACAGACCTGCCAAACCTCCAGTTTCATCATTGTCACTCTATACATTCCAGCTGAGTTCTGATAATTACCCAGGGCAATAGTCTAATCATATCCTCTTGTCTTCTGCAGTTTGTATTTGCTCAGTTATTCTTCACATGCCCCCTTTACCACCCTCTCCATAGTCACGATTTCCTAGATGACTAAATTCCCTCTTCAGCCTTGGTCTAGGCTAGTGTTTCTCAGTTGGGGTAGATGTTGGTTCCCACAGGACATCTGACCATGCGTGGAGGCATTTCGGATGCTCCTAACTGGGTTGAGGATGCGACTGGCATTTAGTGGGTAGAGAGCAGAGGTGCCGTTAAATATCCTATAGTCCCCTTAGACCAAATATCTCTAAAACCATCAACCATCTCTTTCTAGGTATCAACAGTGTCAACATGAAAACTCTGCCCTCCCTTTCACCTTCTCTGGAAGACTTTCCTGCCCTTCCCACAGTTCTCCTACTTGGTATTACACCTCTCTGACTTTTCTTTGACACTCCACTATTGTACTGGCATTTCCTGTCCACATGCCTGTCTCCTCTCCTAGAACTTCTAGAAGCCAGGCACTGATTATTTTCCTTATAATCTAAGATTGCAGCACAGTTCCTAGTAATAACTGGCATGTGGTCCATACTTGCACATGAATAAACAAAACAAATACATTTAGTCCTTCTATAAAGAGGGCCTTACTCCATTTTTTCCCTCAGAGAGCATGTCATTTTCAATAATGCCTTACTTGAATTCTTGCCCTTGTGTCATGAAAAGAAAAGCATTTTTTTTCAGAGATCTCTTGTTTATGTGGACCCCAGTAAGCTGCCAACCTGCCTGGGAAAATAAATATTAGAATAGTTATTTTCTATTCTAGTGCCAACAGCACTTCAGTCATGGATATATCCTTACCCACAGTGTGATTTGGGCTACAATATTGTGATTATGAGTATTTACACGATCTGCTTCCTCACATTAAGTACTAGTTGAAACAGTTTGTGTTACGACTTGTGTTATAGGTGAAAATACCACATAATACAAGTTAAGGCAACATGAACCAATATATTTCATTGCCCAGCACCATAATCTATTAAGCCTGAGATATTTTCAGGGAATTGCCTTAAATCCTTAGGTGGTTTAAAGTAGTTTCAGAGGGATTAGTGGCTTAGAGGTAATTGTTATTGCTAATATTTTATTTGAAATGTCCTGTTCAGCAAAGGTAATAGATGACATTTTGCTCACTGGAAATGCTGCGTTTGAGGAGGAAGATAAGTCAAAAGGTCAGTGCCCAGGAGAGAGAGGGAGGGAAGGGCGAGTGTGAGGCAAAAGACAAGGGCCTGAGCTGAGATGACCAGCACCAAGTTAACTGAGCTGGAGCCTCCTTCCTTTGGGACCTGGGGACTTGGAGTTTTAATTGTATGTGAACTGTGAGAGTGTTCTCAATAGTGAATCATCTGTAATGAGAAGTCTGTGCTTTACATTAAGAGAAAAACCACAAGGAGAACAAAGCATACCCTGAGTTCCTAAACCCAGGCTAACTATCTTCTAACACAGCAAATGTTGGGACTCCTCCGGTCCCATCCTCTACCAATGTGTCCTGAGTGGAGCACACACCAGAGTTTACTTGGGGTAAGCTATTACAGAATAAAGACTCAGTGGGCTCTGTTTCCACCAACGCTGATTCAATAGTTCAGAGACGGCCCCGTATTTTTCACCGGAGAGAAGATGACTCTCGTGAGGGGATTTCATGTGTCTGCAGACACATTGAGTTACTCTATGTCTTTCTTGTCCATCATGTTTCCCTAATTTCTATCTGTGGTTCAAATGCACCTGAGGTTTAGCCCTGTATACTAAATTGACCGTTGAAATGACAGTAAAACCTCCATCCGAAGCCTCAAATATACTTCACACTCACCCCTTTTCTCGGGCTTCCTGTTTCAGCCTTCAGTGGTCCAAGCCCTCAACATCTCTTAACATTGCTTGTCTGGACTTCACAAATAGCTCTTTAACAAGCTTCTGCATTCACCCTTCAGTCTATTCTCCCCAATGAGCCACAGGCTCACATTTGTGAAATGTGTGCTTTAATGTTGGAATGCTCCCTGGGAAGATACTGCAACAGCTTCTCACCACCTTCAAGATTAGAACCCCCAAACTTTCTTTGGTTTACAAAGTCCTGCTTGCCACCACCTGAGTATCACTTAGCCTTTCTCTCATGCTCTTTGCATTCTAGCCTCATCGTTCTTCAGTTCCTCAGAAGTGCCACACTTGCCCTGGGCATTGTGTGTAGTCTTTGGTTCTGAACCAGTTTTTATTTCAGCTCTTTCACTTTCTCTCAGTCCACTGGGATTCTATGTGCCCTTCAGATGGCACATCAATTCTGCCTTCATTGTCTTCTCTTAACCTAATTCAGGTTCTCTTACAATTCACCCTCCAAGAAGATCAATATCTTTTTTTGTAACAATATGCTTAGTTTTGTAAGTCTTTGCTTAATATCTGTCTTTCCCTAAATCCACAGGCCCACAAAGAAGTACTTACATCTTTCTTTGGTTACTGTGTTTTAGACCCAGCATCTCTCCTGGTGACCAGTGCATAGAAGGACTCAATAATTGTTCATTGACTGAATGTTTGTTGAATGATTGAATGTATATTGTGAAATAGATATTGGGTTTCATTAGAATAGAAAACTCAAAGTAGACCTAGCAGAGACAGAAACAGGGAATGTCAGGCATAGTACACTAGGTTAAGGTCATTAGCTAGATAATTAAGGCAGGTAGGACAACATAATTATAACTTTTAAGCACATCCATTAAATATACATAAACTCTGTAGCCAAGCATATAATTTTTAAGTTTGAATAGATTTCACAGTGACAGAGAAGACTTAAAAATTAATAATGGTCCTGACCAAGAAATTATAAGATTTTACTCTGTATTAGGAACATTTAGGATGGTGTTTTCTGGTTTATGTGATGTAAGATGTCATTTTTGTTGGCTATTTCTTTCAAAATAATATTACCCATTCATAATAGGAGCTCAAAGGAGCTAGCTTGCTCACCCATCGATTTCTTTTTCCAAGCTTCACACTTGTTCTGAAAAGTAAGATTAGCTGCAGAAAGATTAGCTTCAGATGTCTTGAGCTGTTGGCATTTTTAGATGTACAATAGCTGAGTGCATTTGTTAAATGGGTTGGCACTTTAGGTCAGCCAGATTCTGTCACTGGGGCCTGTAGTTTTCAAGTTACAACTCTATCTTCATGGCATTTTCCTCAAAGAAGGCTGGAGAGTTTTTCAAATGGAAATCATAAACTCAAGAGATGGGAGAAGGAGATAAATACAAAAAGGCCATCATAGTCAAGGCCCAGGGGAAGAGGTGGAAAGAATGAAATAGGATATAGATCATGTCTGTAAAAAAACAAAACAAAACAAAACACATGTGATGCTATTCCAACTACAGAACATGCTCAAAACCCAGAACCACTTTGAATCCTATTTCCGATATTGCCAGACTTAACCCAAAAGAAGATAATTCCTTCAGGTTTCCTACAGCATAGCGAAGAAATTGCAGTCTAAAAGTGTCTGGAAGAGCTCCTGGCTTCTGGTTGCTGTCCATTGGTATCTGATGGGAACATTTTATATTCAAAACTGCTAATGTGGTAAGCAGAAGGTCCAGAAAGGCCAGGCCCAACATATGTGCCTGACACTGTATTGCAGACATTTGCATACACTTGAGATTGCAAATCGGCAAAACGCAGTTCATATACTAAAATGCCATTCCATCGTAAATTAGACAGTCCAGGAGGATAAAGAAGTCAATACCAGGGGCTCATCAAAAACATTCATGGGTACATGTACTCATTACCTTATGTATGTCAGCATAACCCCTCTGTCCATTACCTTGATGATACATCAAATTAAAAAAGTAAAAACTAAATTCACGGCCAGACTAGCTTGCACATAAATGGGCATACCACTGGAAGTCTCTTGTTGCATGTCTTCTGCCTCCACATAGTTCTTTGGTTCACAATAAAAAGGGCAAAAAACAATTTAAGAATTACCTACAATGTGAAGGATATAAGCCAGAACCACTGGGGGGAGGGGAGAGTGATCATGCATAGATTTGAAAGTCTGGATAAATATGTAATTTCTTCAGAAAAATACAAGAAAAATTGTGTTTATCCAACAAGAACAGCACAGCATTAAAAAAAAAAAAGAGCTATTTTATATGATCACATAGCTGTTGAGCCTTTGTGATCCTCTCCTAAGAAGATCCTCCTTTGGTCTCATTGTATGAACATTTAGAGTCTTAATTTATCCTGTCCAAGTGTGATTTTTTGCCTTTTACTATCCATTGGGTTTTCTTATAGGTTTATAGGCACATTCTAAGAATTACAAATGAGGAGAATTATGCAACCTATGTTTCCTTGGGTCAAAATTAACTCCAAGAAGTGGAATCAAGAGTTTTTTAAAAATTTTACTTTTTGTAGTTCTTTTCCCCCCTCCCCCCCATTTTCTTCCCTTTTGTCACTGTTTTTTTTTTTAAATTTCTGTACTTTTAGTCTTGTATGTAAGTTTATCTAATTTGGGGAGGGGAAAGAGAAGCACAGAATCGGTGGGACAAAGGGTGAACTAACTTAGCAGTTATTCTCTAGATACTATGTTGGAAATGAACTATACAACTTGTGGAGGAGGGGGCAGAGAGGGAAAAACGTGGGAGAAAGTGAGGGAGGGGTTGACACTGCTCAAGGAAATGTACTTAATACCTGACTTATGTAACTGTAACCCTCTGCATATCACCTTTATAATAAAAATAGAAATTTGAAATAAAGAACAAAGATCCAAAAAGTGACCTGAAAAAAAAGCTGGAAAGAAAAGAGGAAAAGAGTTTCTGAAAATTAAAAACATGACAAACTAATGATGACCTATAAAAACCCAATAGAAAGTCAAGAGAAAATAAAGTCATGGGTGACTCAAATATATAAAAGACTAGAGACAAGTTATAAGAGAGTAAGAGGATCATTTTAGGGAGCCCAAATTCCAGTAATAAAAGTCTAGAAATAAAATAAAATAAAGAGGAAAGAATTAAAATATAGCTTTCAGGAAAGATGGCGCCGACAGGATAGGGAGGCACCCCGACTCGCTCCAACTGAATAGTGAGCTGGGAACTCCAACACCCAACATCCCATCAAGAACCCAGCAAAACCAGCAGCCAGAAGCAGTGGAGAAATGCAGGAAAACAAAAAGCAGCAAAAAAGAAGAACCGAAAACCTACACGGAGCCGGAGATTCACCGGGGCACCCTCCCCCCACCAGCCGACCCTGGCCCAAACAGGGACAGGCTGGGAAAGGGGAACCCGGCGATCGGCAGACAGGCTGCCAGGAGCACAGAATCCATATAGCGGGAGACCCCACGGACACAAGGCAGGGTGCGGACCAAGACACACACCGGCAGCGACGAGAAGTTCGGGTTCACACCGGGTTCAGACAAGGGAACCCAGCGCTGCAGAAAGAGGGAACGGGGGAAGCCACCACGACACATAGCCAACCCCTGGAGGGCCAACGGCTGCGCGGGACACACACACAAAGCAGGAACAGTGAGTGCCCCATTACCCCCTCACCCAAAGGGAGACCAGCTATCAGAGACCCAAGCCCTATAAAGAAGCTAGATCTCCCTCCCTCACCCTCCCCACCCCGAGGGAACAAAGAACCCCCAAATCAGGCGGGGAAGCTCCCATCAGGCGCTGGGAAGTCAGTTTAGCAGGGGAAGGGCAGAGCAACCACAAAGCCCCACAGGTTCCTGAACTGGCAGAACCGGCCCCGCCCCCTTCCCAACAGGGGCCGGGGACGGCAGGCAGTGCAAGCCCCACCCGAGGCGCCTGGACCTTGCGGACTCTTACAACTAAAACCACAGGCACTGGTGGGCAATACCAGCCCAGCAGGGTCACCTGAGCCTGATCACGTTCCCCCCCCTCGCAGTGGAGGCGAGGTCTGAGGGTGCCAAGCCACACCCGGACAGTCGATCCCACTGGGCCCCACACATACCGCCCCCCCCAACGGACTCGCGGGAGGGCGCAAGCACAACCCAACAACCCGGGACTCGCTCTGGGAGACATATCCCGCTAAAGTGCCTGTTGTAGTGGACGCACAGCACACAGGAGGGCGGGGCCCCCGGTGACAGCACATGCTCTGGTAGGCATACCCTGCACTGGTGGGTGGGGCCACAGTGAAAGCACCTGCTGCCGTAGATATGCCTACACAGGAGGGAGGGAAGATCTACACAGATCTCCAGATGTGCAAATCACAAAGAAACATAACTCAGTTCATTAAAGGACAAGCCAACTCGCCAGCTCCAAAAAGCAGCACGACTGAAGAGAAGATGGAGACTAAAAAAGCAAATGAGGCCATGTTAACAGGAATGATTGAAAGCATCAGAAATGAAATCAGAAAACAATTCCAGGAGTTTAGAGCGGAAATCTGGAAGGACACCCAGGAAACCAAGAAAGAAATGGAAGCAAAAATGGATACAATGCAAGCCTCCTTTAAAGAAATGGAAGCAAAAATGGATACAATGCAAGCCTCCTTTAAAGAAAATCTCCACATCCTGAGAATTGAAATGCATGAAAAAATAGATTTAAAATACAACTCTTTAAAGGAAGAAATTTCCACGATCAGAGCTGATATGACAACCATAAATAGCTCTCTGACATCCATAAACTCCGCAATTGAAACCATAACAAAAAGAGTAGACCATATAGAATCCAGAATCTCTTGCCAGGACGATGAAGCAGCCGACAATAACCAGAAAATTACCACACTCCAAGAAACGGTGAAGCTTCAGGGCAGGGTAATCCAGGAACTAATGGACAAAGACAAGAGATATAATCTGGGCATAATTGGAATAGAAGAAGGAGCCAAATGCCAGAGCAGAGGGCTTAAACATGTTCTCAATAAAGTTATTACAGAAAACTTCCCCAATCTCACAGAGGACCCCATCCAGGTAACCGAAGCCTATAGGACACCTGGCAGGCCAGACCCCAGGAAAGCCACCCCAAGGCACATAATATTCAAGACTACAGACCTCAAGATTAAAGAGCAAATTCTGAATTCAGCCAAAGCGAAGAAGGAAACTTTCTTCAATGGGAAGAGGATTCGAATAACATCCGACTTATCCACACAAAATTACCAAGCTCGTAATGAGTGGAAGAACACCATTCAAGTACTTCAGAATAACAATTTGCAACCTCGGATCAAATATCCAGTGAAATTGGAGTTCACATTCGAAGGGAAAACCAGATCTTTCCACACCAAAGAGGAGCTAAAGGAGTAGATGAATAAAAAACCAGCCCTACAGCGAATTTTAAGAGGGGAACCCCACCCAACAGAGATCGTAAAAGACACACAGACAGAATCAGAAAGAAACTTCAATAGCCAAAGTCCAGCAGAAAGACCAGCTCACTAAAGACAAGAACAAAAAAAAAAGAGGAAAAAACAGCCCAACAAGAAAATGGAAGGAGAAAAAACACCCTTATCCTTGATCTCTTTAAATATAAATGGTTTAAACTCCCCGATAAAGAGGAGCAGACTGGCAGAATGGATTCGCAAACAAAAAGTTGACATCTGCTGTCTACAAGAGACCCACCTTACAGCAAGGGACAAAAACAGGCTTTGAATGAAAGGATGGAGCAAGATCTACCAAGCAAATGCACCCACCAAAACGGCAGGTGTAGCCATTCTGATCTCAGACAAGCTGGACTTCTCATTAAAGTCAACTCAAAAAGACAAAGAAGGACACTACATATTAATACAAGGGAAAATTCAGAATCAAGAAATCACGGTGATAAATGTATACTCACCGAACAAAAGAGTCCCCACATATGTCAAGCAAATTCTCACAGAATTACAGAACAAGATAGACGCAAACACAATCATAGTGGGAGACTTTAATACCCCACTCTCTCCAAGAGACAGATCCAACACCCAGAGGATCAGCAAGGGAGCTGAGGACCTAAATAACACCATTTCCCAAATGGATCTAACAGACCTATATAGAACCTTCCACCCTACAGAGACCCAATACACCTTCTTTTCAGCAGCCCATGGATCATATTCCAAAATAGACCACATCATAGCCCACCTCAGCAAATACAAAAGCATTGACATCATCCCATGTATTATATCTGATCACAGTGGATTAAAGGTAACCCTCAACAACAAAGGATACCACAGTGGCTATACACACTCATGGAGGCTAAACCCCACGCTGCTATCCAACACCTGGGCCACAGACCAAATTGAAGATGAAATCAACGAATTCATAAGCCACAATGACAAAGAAAACACATCACAAAGAAACCTATGGGACACAGCTAAGGCAGAACTGAGGGGCAAGATCATTGCACTCAGCACTCACATTAAAGAATGAAAGCAGAGCAGGTGAATAACCTCACGATGAAACTAAAACAACTGGAGCAACAAGAAATGACAGAATCTAAAACGACTAGGCGGGGAGAGATCACAAAGATTAAAGAAGGGATAAATCTGATTGAAAATAGAAAGACCATTCAACAAATAAATAAGACTAAAAGCTGGTTCTTTGAGAAAATAAATAAAATTGACAGACCCCTTGCAAGACTTACCAAAAAAAGAAGAGACTCATATACGTAAAATCAGGGACTCCACCAGAAAAATTACAACAAGTACACACGATATTCAAACAATCATAAGGAGCTATTTCCAGAACCTCTACTCAGCAAAAAACAATAATTTTACAGAAATGGATCAATTCTTAGAGAAGTACAAACTGCCCAAACTGAACGAAGAAGAAATAAATCAACTAAATAAACCAGTAACGTACGGTGAGATACAGGAGGTAATCAAGAACCTCCCTACTAAGAAAAGCCCAGGCCCAGATGGATTCACCAACGAATTCTACAAAACCTTTAGTGAGGAGCTAATACCAATACTCCTCAAACTCTTCCATGAAATAGAAACAGAGGGAGAAATCCCAAACTCATTCTACGAAGCTAATATCATACTCATTCCCAAACCAGGCAAAGACCCAACAAAAAAAGAGAACTACAGACCAATATCACTAATGAACACAGACGCAAAGCTCCTCAATAAAATATTAGCTAACAGGATCCAGAAACTGATCAAGAAAATCATACATCATGACCAAGTAGGCTTCATCCCTCAGTCACAAGGATGGTTCAACACAAATCAAGCAACGTAATTCACCACACAAACAGATCTAAAATTAAGAATTACATTGTTATCTCAGTCGATGCCCAAAAAGCCTTTGACAAAATACAACATCCATACTTATTAAAAGCTTTGGAGAGAACAGGAATAGATGGAACATTCCTCAAAACAATAAAAGCCATATACAACAGACCAACTGCTAACATCATATTAAATGGAGAAAAACTTAAATAATTCCCCCTAAACTCAGGAACAAGACAAGGATGCCCACTCTCCCCACTTCTGTTCAACATAGTGCTGGAATCCCTAGCCATAGCAATAAGGCAAGAGGACATCAAAGGGATCCACATCGGCAAGGAAGAAATCAAGCTATCCCTATTCGCAGGTGACATGATCTTATATCTGAAGGACCCAAAAAACTCAGTACCCAAACTCCTACACATAATAAACCAATTTGGCAAAGTAGCAGGATACAAAATCAATCCACAAAAGTCAGCAGCTTTTCTGTACACCAGCAATAGACAAACAGCAAAGGAAATTGTGGAAACAATTCCATTTACAGTAGCCAAAAAAAAAAAAAAGTACCTAGGGATCAACTTAACCAAGGACATGACGGACCTATTCAATGAAAACTACAAAAATCTAATAAGGGAAATCAAAGAAGACACAAGGAGATGGAAAGACCTCCCATGCTCATGGGTAGGCAGAATCAAAATAGTGAAAATGGCCATATTGCCCAAATTGTCATACAAATTCAATGCAATCCCTATCAAAATCCCAGTCACATTCTTCACTGAAATAGAGAAACCAATCCATAAATTCATATGGAACAGCAAAAAACCTAGAATATCCAAAGCCATTCTAGGCAAAAAAAAGCAGTGCAGGAGGTATCACAATACCAGACTTCAAGCTCTACTACAAGGCCATCATAACAAAAACAGCCTGGTATTGGTATAAAAACAGATCGGAAGACCAATGGATTAAAATTGAAGACCCAGAAATAAAACTGCACTCTTAAAGCCAACTGATATTCGACAAAGGAGCTAAAGACATACAATGGAATAAACATAGCCTCTTGAACTACTGGTGCTGGGAGAACTGGGCAGCCATATGTAGAAAACTCAAAGTAGACCCAAGCCTATCACCATGCACCAAGATCAATTCAAAATGGATCAAGGACCTCAATATCAGACCTGAATCCTCGAAACTACTGAAGGACAGAATAGGAAAGACGCTAGAACTTATAGGCACAGGAAGGAACTTCCTGAATAGAGTCCCAAGGCACAACAAATAGGGGAAAGACTCAACAAATGGGACTACTACAAATTAAAAAGTTTCTGCACAGCTAAGGTCATAGCCACCAAAATAGAAAGACAGCCAAGCACATGGGAAAGGATATTTACCAGCCCAGCAACAGACAAAGGCCTGATATCTGACATCTACAGAGAACTCAAAAAACTAAGCCCCCCCAAGCCCAATAAACCTATTAGGAAATGGGCAAAAGAGCTAAAGAGAGACTTCACAAGAGAAGATATAAAAATGGCAAAGAAACACATGAAGAAATGCTCAACATCCCTGCTAGTAAAGGAAATGCAAATAAAAACAACCCTGAGATACTACCTCACCCCAGTTAGAATGGCCTATACTCTGAACTCAGGCAACAACAAATGCTGGAGGGGCTGTGGGGAAAGAGGAACCCTTCTCCATTGTTGGTGGGAGTGCAAATTAGTACAACCACTTCGGAGAACAGTATGGAGGTTTCTCAAAAAGCTCAATATAGACCTACCCTATGACCTAGCCATACCACTCCTAGGCATCTATTCTAAACAGCAAGTCCCAAGATATCAAAAAGACATTTGTACTTCCATGTTTATCGTGGCACAATTCACAATAGCCAAAATATGGAAACAACCCAGATGCCCCTCCACAGCTGAATGGATCCAAAAAATATGGTACTTATACACAATGGAATACTACATAGCGATTAGGAATGGTGAAATATTGTTGTTCGCAGGGAAATGGTCAGAACTCGAACAAATAATGTTGAGCGAGACAAGCCTAGAACACAGAAAACAAAGGGGCATGATCTCCCTGATATATGACTGTTAACAAAGGGAGACGGAGAGACAGTAGAGACCAAGTCTTTGAATACTGTATATGTTCTTGATACATTGTATATTGTATATATGTCTACCTGACCTAGAGAAGGGATAGAAAAACAGGACTTAAGATATCACAAGAAATGTACACACTGCCCTACTATGTAACTGTACACTTTTTGCACAACACCCTGTAAAAAAATTTATGTTCAATTAATAAACAAATAAAAAAGAAAAAAAATATAGCTTTCATGATGAAAAGCACAACTAGTGTTAAACATAAGAATAAAATATGTTCTGCTGAGCATGGGTGGCTCATGCCTGTAATCCTAGCTACTTCAGGGTATGACATCTGAGGATCATGGTTTGAAGCCAGTCTGGGCTGGAAAATACATGTGACTATCATCTTTAATTAAGCACCCAAAAGAACCCAGAAGTGGAACTGTGGCTCAAGTGGTAGAGCATTAGCCTTGAGGAAAAAAGTTCAGGGACAACACCCAGGCCCTGAGTTCAAGTCCCAGGACTGGCGCGCACACACACACACACACACACACACACACACACACACACACACACAAACGCACGCGCGCACACACACACAGAATAAAGTATCTTCTTACTGTATTTTTCAATATTGAAGATAAGAGAATAGATCAAAATCTATTAATAAAAATAGCCATTTTTAAAGAAAGAGTAACAATCAGATGACAACAGACTTCTTAATAATCACACTAAAATCTAACAGAAAATGGAAAAATAACCTTCAAGAATTGAGAAGGAAATGATTTCAAACCTAAAATTATATATTCAGACAAACTGTTGATCAGGGATTAAAGGTGGAATAAAATTCAGATGTGTGAGGCCTGTTTCCTTTGCATGTATTTGCTTTTCTAAGAAGTAACTACAAAAAGATATGATGCTAAAATGAGAGAGTAAAAATAGGTGTTTTGAGAAAGCAGAAGACTACCACAAGAGAAAGGCAAAGGGAATCTCCATTACTCCCATAGAAAGAAATTCCAAGAAAACTAACCACTAGAAAGAACAGACTGGAGTAGGGAAGGCCCCAGAGTCATCTTCTTAAGAAGATGGAGTTGATAGACTGCTGTGTTGGAACTTTTTGGATGGGATTTAGATTCCCGGGGAGAGTTTGGGATTGATTTATTAGTAAAAAAAATAATAATAATAATTAATTTGAACTCTCTCTCTCTCTCTCTGACTCATATAAAAAGTTATTATATCCCTCAAGGTTAGAAAGTGGTGCAAGAAAGAAAGAGACAGAAAGAGCAAGAGAAAAAGAAGGAAGGAAGGAAGGAAAGAAAGGGAGAGAGAGAAAGGAAGGGAGGAAAGGAGGAAGGGAGGGAGGGAAGGAAGGAAGGAGGACAGAACAAGAGAGACAGAAACAGAGAAAAGAAAGAAAAAGACTAAGCTTTATATTTGTATATTTGTAACCTTGTATTATTAATATCTAATACATTATAAAATTTATATAATGATAAATTAAGGTTGTTCTAATTGAAGTATAAGTCTTTCAGCACTGATGGAAGGGCTGGAAGGTGACACAAATCCATAGGTGAATGGGGAGGAGGAAGGTTGTGAGAGACAAGGAAACTGAATAGAAATATGCCCAAATTGGAAAAACGGAGAAAAAACAGTCAAAGAAGAGCAAACATGTTGTCTTATTGAAACAAGTATATTTCAACTGCATCCATGTGTGTGTTTTATAAAACAGGAGGAGGAAAGTGTGTTGGGAAGTGAATGGTGTGGAGAGCAAAAGCATGTGTTTAAGGGGAAAATGATGCTGTTGCAAAGGGACCAAGGCTGGTTGGGTGTACATGGGGCTGGCAGCACCCAGGTAAACAATCCGTGGCTTCCTTCCTAAATCATCTTCAGGATGCAGGGTGGTTTAATAATTCTTCAGTTCTAATCATGGCAGAAGCACTTTATCACTTGGCTTTGGATGCCTAGAGCTCTGGTGATAAGACAGTAATAGATCTGCTCATAGCCACCTTCTTCCAAGAAGTACTACTTGAACCAGATACATGTTAAATGCTTTGCAGATTAAAAAGAAAAAAAGTGATGGTAGGACTCTGGGTTGCACGAGACTTACCTTTGGCTAAAATGTCTTCTGGGCCATTTATCATTTCGTTCTTGAAACCCTTGACTCAAGTGGGAAGCAGTGTAAATTCCATTAATTATAGGTATGTTAGACCTGTCTTCTTTTACCCTCCTTTCTCCTGAAGGAAAACTGATTTGTTCTCTTTTCTACAAACTACACAGAGTAATCTTCTCAAATAATATCAACATTTAAAGTACACAGGGTTTCAAGTGGTCACTTTTCCATTTCAAGTACACAATCTAAATAAATATTTTTAGAACACCTCCATCTGCCGTTCCAAGATCCCTGTAGAAACTTCGGGAAAGCACCTCAAAAGTACACAAAACAGATTTTGCTGTTGAGCAGACCTATGGATTTCAAAGATTGAAGGTCCTTGAGTATGTTTATTTATTTATTTTTTTCTACTTCATTCATTTTTTCTTTTTTTTTTCAAATTTTTATTATCAAATTGATGTACAGAGAGGTTACAGTTTCATACTTTAGGCTTTGGATACATTTCTTGTACTGTTTGTTACCTTGTCCCTCATACCCCCCTCCCTCCTCCCCCTTTCCCATTCCCCCCATGAGGTGTTCAGTTCACTTTCACCAAACAGTTCTGCAAGTATTGCTTTTGTAGTTGTTTGTCTTTTTTTTAGCCTGTGTCTCTCAATTTTGGTATTCCCTTTCAATTTCCTACTTCTAATACCAGTATACACGGTTTCCAATATACTCAGATAAGATTACAGAGATAGTGTAGGTACACCCACTGGAAGGTGATACAAGAATATCATCAATAATAGAAGTTACAGATACACATGGGACGTTGAAAGTAGTTACAACTGTGATATAACAATTGTCTCCATAACATGGAGTTCATTTCACTTAGCATCATCTTATGTGTTCATAAGGGTATAGCTATTGGGCTCTTGTGATGCTCTGCTATGACTTGCCTAAACCTGTACTAATTATTCCCAATAAGGGAGACCATAGAGTCCATGTTACTTTGGGTCTGGCTCACTTCACTTAGTATAATTTTTTCCAAGTCCTTCCATTTCCTTACAAATGGGGCAATGTCATTCTTTCTGATAGAGGCATAAAATTCCATTGTGTATATGTACCACCTTTTCCTGATCCATTTGTCTACTGAGGGGCATCTGGGTTGGTTCCAGATTCTAGCTATGACAAATTGTGCTGCGATGAACATTGTTGTGCTGGTGGCATTACTGTGATTTTGTTTGTGGTCTTTTGGATAGATACCCAAAAGTGGGGCTGCTGGGTCATAGGGGAGTTCTATATTTAGCCTTCTGAGGAATCTCCATTCTGCTTGCCAGAGTGGCTGAACCAGTTTACATTCCCACCAACAATGAAGTAGGGTTCCCTTTTGGCCACATCCCCTCCAACATTTGTTATTGTTAGTTTTCTTTTTTACTGTTAATTTACTTTTATTTATATATTTTTTTTATTATCAAACTGAATTACAGAGAGGTTACAGTTTCATACATTAGGCATTGGATACATTTCTTGTACTGTTTGTTACCTTGTCTCTCTTTCCCCCCCTCCCCCTCCCCCTCCCCCTTTCCCTTCCTTGTTAGTTTTCTTGATAAAGGACATTCTTACTGGGGTAAGGTGGAATCTCAATGTTGTTTTGATTTGCATTTCTTTTATGGCCAGTGATGTAGAGCACTTTTTCATATGTCTCTTGGCCATTCTCATTTCCTCATCAGGGAAGTCTCTTTGTAAGTCTTTAGCCCACTTGATGAGGGGGCTATGGAACAATAAAAGACCTAGAATAGCAAAAACAATCCTAAGCAGAAAGAACAGTGCTGGAGGAATCACAATACCCAACTTCAAGCTGTATTATAAAGCTATAGTAATAAAAACAGCTTGGTATTGGCACTGGAACAGGCCTGAAGACCAATGGAACAGAATTGAAGACCCAGAAATGAACCCACAGAACTATGCCTACTTAATCTTTGATAAAGGAGCTAAAACAATAGTTTGGAAGAAAGATAGCCTCTTTAACAAGTGGTGCTGGCAAAACTGGCTCAACACATGCAACAAACTAAAACTAGATCCTTGAGTATGTTTAACATATAAATTTGTATACCACATAGACCATTCAATACCTGGATAAACTGAACTTCAGTCTCTTTCAATAATTACCTGGTCCTTTAGTGTTGATTTGACCCCATTCCTGTGGAAGGCAAAGAGTGAGGGATATTCTCAACTTTTGTCATTCTGCTCTTTCCTATAGCAAGGGTTCCTATCCTGTTCACATTCAATGGTCTGTGCTTCAGGCCATTGCCCATCAATGTAAAGAAATAAAAGTGGCTATATGCAGATGGCTCATGTAGCTACTCGGGAGGTTGAGATCTGACGATTGCAGTTTGAAGCCAGACCAGGCAGAAAAAGTCTGGGAGACTCTTATTTCCAGTTAATCACCAAAAAGCTGGCAGTAGAGCTGTGGCTCAAATGGTAGAGCACTAGCCTTGAGCACAAAAAGCTCTGAGATGGTGCTCAGGCCCTGAGTTCAAGCCCCAGGACTGATGCATACACACAAAAGAAAGAAATGAAAGGAAAGGAAAAGAAAGGAAGGGAGGGCGCGTGGGGGGGGGAAGAAAGAAAGGAAAGAAGGAAGAAAGAATGAATGAAAGGAAATGAAAGCAGCAAGTAGAAGTGATATTTAGTGGAATTTCCTTATATACTTAATTCTGCTATCATTTAACACAGTTTCTTTGTTTTCCAGAATCCTTTTGTATTTAGTTTGGTCTTTAGTACAAAATGTGGTATCCTTTAGAAATTTAAGATAACACTGTTTAGAAAATGCAAACATACCAAACTTTACTTCAGTAACATTGCGCAGATGGAATGTAGTTTCACTGGTTGAAAAGCTTTACTACTACTACTACTACTACTACTACTACTACTACTAAAATGAGATCCAGTGAAAAGAAAGGCTGGGACCTCTTACCCTGACTAGGTCTTCATTTCCTTACTGATAAAAGAGAGGATGAAACAAATGATCTGTAAATTTCATTGTATCATTAGCATTTGGTTAGCTAGTGAATATTCTACTGGGACTTGTGGCTTTGGGTTTGGTAGCAGATCATTAGGTTCCCAGGATGTGAGTTCTTCACTGGATCCCTGGGGATTGAGGTGGGGTAAATTTCCCAGCTTTCAAGTTCTGAAGCCAACATCTTCATCATCTCATTGGATCCTAATTTCTTCCAGTGCAACTTTCTGGTACCAGTTGGACATAGTAATCCCCCTTCAAGATGTTGTGGAATTTGTGTGGCTTTTTGATCTCCTAGCACAGTCAAATCTGAACATTTACATGCAGAAATTCAAAATTTTAAAACAAACTGTAGGGCTGGGAATATGGCTTAGTGGCAAGAGTGCTTGCCTCATATACATGAAGCTCTGGGTTCGATTCCTCAGCACCACATATATGGAAAACGGCCAGGAGTGGCGCTGTGGCTCAAGTGGCAGAGTGCTAGCCTTGAGCAAAAAGAAACCAGGGACAGGGCTCAGGCCCTGAGTCCAAGGCCCAGGACTGGCAAAAAAATAAAAAAAATAAAAAAACTATAAATTACTATTAAGTAATTTTCCTTTTTATATAAAAGTCCATACACACATATCTAAATTATACATGTAGCTAGGGTATCTATCTCTAAATTTCACTCTAGGCTAAATTATGGATTGAATCTGAAATATCCCCTGGAAGCTCATGTGTTAAAGGCTTGGGAAGATTAATTCATAGGCAGATTCTTAATTTGATTAAAGTGTTTGAAACTAGGAGGTAGGTAGGGCCTGGTTGGAGGCTGCAGGTCACTTAAAATGTGCCTTTAATTTATTTGCCCCTGTTTCATGCTGTATTCTTTGATTTCCAGTCACCATGATGGGAGCAGCCTTCCATGTCATATCCTTCCAGCATCATGATGCTCTCCCTTCCTACAAGTTCATTGCAATGGAGCCAGCCAACCATGGACTGAAACCTCTGAAACCATGATTCAGAACGAGCCATTTCTTTTTAAGTTTTGTTGTTCCCCCAGGAAGGTCACTGCAGTGGAATATTGACAAGGGCAGATTATACGGAGGCATTATAAGATATTTATTACAAGAAGGATATAATATGATTTGTGGCCAAACTACTATTATGGGATTGCACCTTTTAAGGTGATCTAGAAAGGTGCTACAGTAGGTGAATGAGAAACTCAGGAGAAAGAACTGTTCATACGGAATACTGCTGGATTTTTATTTTCTTTTTGCAGTCTTGTGGAATGGAGTTCTATTGTTGTTTTCTTTCTGCCACATGCCCCTGATAGCTACAAGAGTTCCTAGCTGTGTACTATAAAATGATTTCATTTGTGAATTACTAACATTTATTAAAATGCATTCAGAGTAAACAATGTCAAATACATTTCCTATTTCTTAAGTGTAATTTTCAGAAACCTCCTCAGTTTTGTTTCCCTGTGGCAATGTACTATCACACCTAATATACCCACTCAATGAAATTAGGACAATGTGTGCTGAAAACAGTTGCATATATGCTTAAAAATGAAATCAGAGGGGCTTTGTGTCAGACATTTGGAAAGGATGATTATAGTTATTCTGTGGATAAATACCAGAGAAATGGGACAAGGCTCTGGTAAAGAAAGGAAGAAATCAAAAAGAAATCATTTGGGGGAAAAAGTAAGTTAAGTCCAAACTGTGAGAATATCTGTGAAAAGCTTTGTGGTACTAAAATTGTAAAGCTATGTTTGACCCTCAAGGAACAAAATTCAGAATTAGAGAATGCAGTAATTTCTACTCTGTAGATAAAGACCACAAAGGTGCAGGCCTTTTATATTTTACAACCTTCCATGTTATGGAATTCTTTAGTAAACATGGAGATTCAAAAGTATGATGTTTGCTTGCTTTACTCCTGATTTCAACTCTGTAGAAAACACTAAAATGAAATAGAAGATAGAACACATCTTTATAAGTCTTGGTTATTGATGCCAAGAAAGGTGTATCCTAGACCCCCCCACATAGACCCAGAGGTTCCTTTGATACTGTGACTATTTTTCTGGTAGAAAACAACCCTAAAGAAGAAATGGAAAGGTTACAAACTTCAAATTTATAATGTCACTTACCATATCTCCATTATACAACATGCAGAGTGCATGAAAACTCTTCTGTTACTTGTGTTTATTGAAAACATGTTAAATGTCTAGTATCATTTTCATTTATACCTTAGCTTTTATGTGACATTTTTGGGTTTGCTATTTGCAATGGCTACAGCAAATAGGTGATTTCACATCTGTGCATTTCACAGACATTTCTCTGCTCTTATTTGTGCTGTCTTTTATCTTTATAGAAGCTTGATATTTTGACAAAAACCAATCTAACATTCTTGGGGTAAGCATACTGCTGTAAAAGTACCCTAACAATAATTAGCATCCTTACAATGAGCAGCACAGTTAATTTCTCAAGCAACATAACTCACATCAATTTCATAAATTTGAAGGTTAATTCTAAATTATTTCTGTAATAATTGTTTAGTATTCACCACCAAGTCTACACTGGTTAATTCAGACTCTTGGGAATTCAGTATCTATCCTGCACATGCAGTTCATCTTTTGCAACTCTATTGGCCCACTTGCAAATTTATCTGTAATATGCCTGGTTGGTTATGTAGAGAAAACAACTATTCTCTGGAGGCTAATGTCTGTTTTCCACCAATCAGAATGCAGCCCATGACTCATTAGGTGTTTGGCTAGATTATTTAACTTAATTCAATATAAATTATTTAATTCCTAAAGCCTATCTGGTATTCAATATGAATGAAACAATTATTCCTGGACACAATCATCCAAATAATGTTACACAGTTTTACCAAACCCCAAGACAATCATTAAATTCCAGCTCTCCACTGCTTTACGTGCTGAGTTTTTGAGGGAAAAATATTAGTGATATTGTTTGGATTGAACGAAAATATTTTATTCTATATTTAAGGAGAAAACATCCAACTTATATAGCAATGTAAGAAATCATAAAATATTTCCAGATAGCATCTTTGCTCTTGTTTTGATAGATTTCTTTCTTTTGTTTTCAATTCTTGTCCATAGACAAAGAAAATGAACACTCCTTTTTTTTTCCAGTTGCTAAGACTGCTACTGGGAATTATTTCTTTAGGCTAACCATCTCTTGCTATTATCTCTATTTGATCAGTGGCTGGTGGACAAATAATATAAAGCTGCTCTGCTGGTCAGCTTTCTGTCCCTGTGACAAAATACTTTGGAGAGGCAACTTTGAAAAGAAAGAAGGGTTGATTTTGGTTTGTAGTTTGAAGATTTCAGACCATAGTCACTTGGCTTCATTGCCTTTGGGCCTCTGGCTAGACAGAAGATCAGACAACAGAGGAAGCTGTTCACCTTACAGTAGCTGGGAGGTTAAAAGAAAGAAAAAAGAACCGGAACCTCAACATACCTTCAAAAGTTCACCTCCAATGACCTAACTTCCTCCCATTGGGCCTCACCATTTAAAAGTCTCACATTTCAATGGTAGCACAGGTTGGTAACCAAGCCTTTATGGAACTTAATGGAATCAATGCAACTAATATGAATTTCCTCCTAAATAGCAATTATATGTCATACATTGCCAAATGTGGTGTCCCTTTTCTTAGATTGGGTTCTCTGGAGAGAACCCATTGAGTTCTCTGGAGAGAGAGCATTGTAGAATTGCTTCAGTGAATCTGATAGAGAAGCTCCAATGTTGTTCTTTTTTCTTTTCAGTTGGTCATGGGACTTGAACTCAGGCCCTGGGCACTGTCCTTGATCTCTTTTGCTCAAGACTAGTGCTCTATCATCTGAGCCCCAAATTCACTTCCAGTTTTCTGGTGGTTAATTGGAGATAGAACTCTCCCAGACTCATCTGCCTGGACAGGCTTTGAACTGTGATCCTAATAGCTCAACCTCCTGAGTGGCTAGGGTTACAGGCGTGAGCCATTATTGCCTGTCTCCGGTGCGCTCTTCTATCTGAGGCTCAGCCAGTGCTGCAGGACACTCTGGAACTGAGATGGCCTTTGCAAGTCGCTTGAAATGTGACAGGACAGTTGTACACTGGCTTTCCTGCACCAGGAAGTCATTTACTGTGGGCTGTTCCCTGGGAGGGGACTGATGCTATGGTCAAAGGTAATTTTCAGCTGGTTGTCAGCAGGCAATATTCCCAACCAGTGGGGAAATAATGATCTCAGTGTGAAGGGAAGATCTTGGGGCTCCATTAATCCTCCATCTCCTTTCAATGGGAAACCTGGGTGAAGAATGCTGACAGAGATGAGATCTGAAGGGACACAGCACTGTTTCTTTAGCACAGCATCTCTTCTTACATTTTTTTTCTCCAATAACTCAACTTCAATTAGTAGAACTGTATTTCCTTTCTCTCCTGCTTTGTCCTAAACAAGGCCAGGAATGCAGGAAGGTGAACCACAGAGAATTCTGACCCTAGAGAGTTACTCCCTGTGTAGTACAATTCCTATGAGGCCAAGATATGACCACTGGAGACAGAGTTACCAAGGTCTGCTCAGACACCTGGAAATAAAGGGCATATGTAAAGTGAAAGAAAGAGCCAGAAAGAAACTGTTTACCTTAAGAAGTGCTGTAGGTCATAAGTGACAATTTGTTCTTTCATAGTGGCATTTCTACCGCTAGTCATTCCTAATCACCTTTTCCATGGCCCCAGAAGGTTCCTTATAGCTCTCAGGTAGAGGTTAAGATAATTTTGTTATTAAGCTCTTTCCTTCCCATCTATGCCTGCCTTACTGCATGTTCTTCCATGATTCTTTATCTCATTTTTTGTTTTTTTGCCAGTTCTGGGGCTTGGACTCAGAGCCTGAGTACTGTCCCTGGCTTCTTTTTGCTCAAGGCTAGCACTCTGCCACTTGAGCCACAGTGCCGCTTCTGGCCGTTTTCTGTATATGTGGTGCTGAGGAATCGAACCCAGAGCTTCATGTATACGAGGCAAGCACTCTTGCCACTAGGCCATATCCCCAGCCCCTTTTTACCTCATTTTTAAATTCATAGCCATTAATGCATTCACTCATTTGTTGAATTGCTGCTATGACATAGCTCTTTCCTGGAGATCTTCATTCTTGACAATGCCTAGAATTCTTCACTCTTGGGTTGGTTCCCATCTGGTTCTTAACTGTTTCACTCATTTTTAACTCAGCTGTCCCTGACTTTCCTGCTTGTGTAGTGTGTTACATTTGGTTGATCCTCTGGTTTCTGACCTGAAACTGATAATCCCTGAATGGCAATCCTGGCCTGTGATTTTCATCTCCAGACAAGGCCTATGACATAGTTTCTGAAAATTGCCTTTGTCATTTCCTGTGGTTATATATTCTCTGCTGGTATTTCTCAGCCACTGGACATGCAAGGTGAACAAAAGATAAACATAAGAATAAGAGTGGCTACAGCAAGTATTGCATGGAAAATCCAGAATGGATAACACTTAGGAACAAGAATAATAGACACAAGAACACAGGGCTAGAACTTTGTCATTGAAACAGTCTTTGACTTATTAGATATTTATTTGCCTCTTTCTCCATTCTGTTTCTCTTCTAGAAATGGAATATAATTAGACAACCATACCGCTTTACTTTGGAAAACATTTTGATGTCTCTGAATTTATTCTAATATAATAATTTGAGGTCAATTTAGTTGTGGTTTTATCTGGTTTATCTAGTGTTTTTAGGTTCACTTAGAGTCATTTAGGTTTTTTGTTTTTAAGATCTTTTCTTTTTATTTCCTTGCCCAGTAATGTGGAATCTTTTTTTTTTTTTTAACTCAGTTTGATGCAAGTTTCTGTTTCAAAGAGAATAAGGAAGCAGAATGTGTGTACCTGTTCTGAACCTTAATGTCTGTTTAGACCTTTCAATGTAGTATTCTGCCTTGGTGCAGACATGAATGATGGTAGTGTAGTCACACCTCTGTATGTTGTGCGTGCTAGCTCCTCCAGCCTACAATGTCATATTGCGCATACACATACACTGCTGCTTTCAATTTACAGCTGGGAAACAGAGACTAAAAGTAACTTGTCCTCTCTCAAAATTCACATTCAATTCCAAGGCCTGTGCTCTTTTCCACTTATTATGCCACTCAGAAGTATTCACCCAAAGCAAATCTCAAAATCCAATTATAAGTACCCATTTTGCCTTGAATGCCTCTTGGACTACAGACAGGTATGTTTCTCCTCTGCTCTTTTCATTTAAGCCAGGAAGCCATTATTGATGAAAATTTATTTGCTGTCCAGCTAAAACATGGGAACCTGCTTTTCCGTCTCACTTTTTTATTGACTTGCCATATATTTTCTATTTTCATTTGAAGAAGTGCCTGGATTCTCTTGACTTTCCCCTGGATTCTACTAACTTTCCCCTTGCCATAGTTTCTTTCACTTAATTTTCGTAACGGTCTTATTTGAGTTAGTTAAGATAGAACTTTTATGAAAGACTCAATATCAAAATTAAGTTGCATTGCAAGGAACTGGGTATGATTGGAAGGAAGGGCATTTAAAAATCTCTATTGAGGTTCTCTAACTGAGTCTATTTGAGGCTAATACAATAGTCTGTGCTTGATTTATGATGATATATTCTGACGTATAAAATGCTGTTTGTAAATAGTTTAATAAAGGGCTATTGCTCCAAATTCCCAATTAGCAGTGAAGGTGATTTCTATTAGAGACGACATTTGTGGAGGGTTTTGTTCTTGATGTTTAATAAAGTGAGTTGTTTTTCTCAATACAATATACACTGTTGCCTTGTAGCACAGCTCTGGGGACTTGCTATTGTATACAAAGAATAAAAACATATCTCTGCTTATTGTTTATTTACCACATTTGGGGAGTACATGGCAAAATCATTTTCCTTACAGTTCTCAGTTCAGTTATTTTTTTCTTTTGATTATGTGTTAAAAGAAATCTGTGCATGCAGTTCCTCGGTTTTTCAGTTTTAACTACGTGAATCTCTGAGTTGCTTTTATTCAATGACATTTCTAGTGTTTTAATGAGAGTTTGACATTTTCACATGTTACAATTTTGTTTTATTTTTATATTCATTGAAGTGACTTTTATGCTGCCTTTGTGTGCTGCTGATTTACAATTGCTGAAGGTGCTTAGAGACACCTTTTCAGAAAGAAGGAGTACGTTGGAAAATCATTCAGGATTCTCAGTGCTGGTGTTCAGAAGGATGTATTTTTGAAGAAAAAAAAAGAGACTAGCAAGGCTTCAAGTGCAGTGTTTTTGTTCTGAGCAATATCAAATACTAGATTCTTTGGAAATGGCAAAGGCCAAAGATACTTTAGACCAGGGCTTGAAAATTCAAACACCTGGAGGGCTCCATGGGTGACATAAGTAAAAGAGGCAGCCCCAGAGGAAAATGGGGGATGGTGGCAGGCCTGTCCTATCCAGACAGGACAAATGGTGACTTTGCCATTGCTGATGCTCGCTATGAGGGAATGTCCAATGTCATTAGGCCTTTCAGTCTTCGAAGGAAGTAGGAGAATCTGAATGTTAAAGGAGAAGCGCTGACTCTCAACTTTGATATTTCTGGTGTAGTGTATAACTTTCCATGTATACTACATTCACAGTGGCTGGGCAATGCTTCCAAATAGTCAAGATTTTTTTTTCATTAGAAATAAATAAATAAATGCTCAAGGAGAGATTAAAAAGTGGGTGTTAAGTGTGATTGTAAATAATAAAGGAAGGATAGCAGGTGAGAAAACGTTATATAGCCCAAACAATTAAATGGGGAAGTTAGATAAATGGAGACAGAAAGAGAGGGCAAATATATGTTCAATGTACATCTGTGAAAATGTAACTACACGACTTGAAGGTGTAGATGGGGTTGGGAAAATAGATTGTGGTAAATGTGTGCACACACTCCAGATGAAGAAACAGACGAGCCAAAGTATGAAGAGATTACAATACAGGTAAGGAGGGATATTCAGAAAGCAGGAACTAGACCAGAATAAGGCAGAAAAGTTGCCAGAGAGGAAGCAAAAAAGAGAAGTTGAGTTTCTGATATGGAGGATGTAGGAATTTATATTGTTATTTTGATAGATAAAGATAACTCATTAATGCCTCTTGACTTGAGGTTTTTCCTCAACTTGTTTATTTATTTATTTTTGTGCTGGTCTTGGGGCTTGAACTCTGGACCTGGGCACTGTTCCCGAGTTTTTGTGCTCAAGGCTAGCATTCTAACCACTTGAGCCACAGCTCCACTTCTAGCTTTTTTGGTGGTTAATTGGAGATAAAATCTCATGGACTTACCTGCCTGGGCTGACTTTGAACCAGGATTCTCAGATCTCAGCCTCCTGACAAGCTAGGATTACAAATATGAGCCACCAATGCCTAGCTAGGCTCTTTCTTATTAGATACTTTCCTCAAATACAAAAAGGACTTTAACCCCTGCACACATTTAAGAAAAGAGAACAAAAATATTGATCAGAAGTCATGATTGTGAATGTGGAGTTCATAAAGTGGCAACTTTTCCCCAGACAATAGACCCAGTTATTGAATTAGAGGCATCTAACTGAGAGCAAATATGCATCTTTTTAGCAGGGCTGGTCATATTTCCCAGAGAGGAGAACTATGGTGGTCTCGTGCATGGGTGATAGTAGAAGAGAAATTTGAGGAGCTGTATGTAAGTCTGGAATTGCAAATTTTGACATTGTGAAGAGAGGGAACTGGGGATCACAGGGCCAAGGTGCACATTTTTATTCAGTCCTCCTGATTTCAATATGATGCTTCATTTAGGAATAGTACCTGCTTTGTTATGATTGATAAGAGAGTCCTCAGGGGGTGACTTGTGCACATTGCTGTCATCTATTGCACTGTTCTCCATGACCTGAGACTGATTCAGATGTACCTTACTGAACTGAGGAAAAGGCTTCTGTAGTGCATGCTGCCTATGCCTTGGAGAGACTTTGCGGGGCTCCCTGAAGTGGAGGCTGACCACCACTGCAGAGACATCCTGTGTGACACAGTATCAGGGGACTGTCTTCAGTTCTGAATCCCTCAGGTCTCTGTGTCCACTCTCTTGTCATTTCCCTAGCCTTTGTGGCTCCGAGTAAGATGAGGACCCCTCAAGAAACGATTTGAATTTCAAATATTTCTCCTGGAGTTGATGTTAAGATGAAGACCCAATCTAAAGTAAGTTTTGTTACACCAGTAGAATCAATTTCTTGGTTTTGTTCATGTACTAGGGTTGTTGTACAGTATGCCACCATCGCAAGTATGCCACACTTACAAGTATTTTCTTGCCTGAGCAATCAGGTGAGCTTCCTGTGTTAGCCATCACAGTATTGGGACTAAAGTTACATACCAGCATGCCAGCTGTCTTCGCAAATCTTTTTTTTCTAATTTAATTTATTTATTAATTGAACACAAATTTTTTTGACAAGGTGTTGTGCAAAAAGGGTACAGTTACACAGTAGGGCAGTGCGTACATTTCTTGTGATATCTTATGCCCTGTTTTTTTTTCTCTTCTCTAGGTCAGGTAGTCATATATACAATATACAATGTATCAAGAACATATACAGTAGCTATGTGGCCAAGCCCAAGAAAATTCGCCTAGGGCTTTAAATGTAATATCGATATTAGACAATATGTCGACATTAGTCTTATATGAACGTACATACATTGCTTTTGTGCTATTGTATTCCACTGAGAGGTCGATTTTTTACCTTTATGTGTTGAGTAGTTGTTTGCTTTTAGTTACAGACTGTTGGGTCCCTGCCCCAATCCTGTGGGAAATACCATTTGACAAGCAGTTTTTGGTTTCTCAGACCTGGTCTCTACTGTCTCTCTGTCTCCCTTTGTTAACAGTCATATATCAGGGAGATCATGCCCCTTTGTTTTCTGTGTTCTAGGCTTGTCTCGCTCAACATTATTTGTTCGAGTTCTGACCATTTCCCTGCGAATAACAATATTTCACCATTCCTAATCACTGTGTGGTATTCCATTGTGTATAGGTACCATATTTTTTGGATCCATTCATCTGTGGAGGGGCATCTGGGTTGTTTCCATATTTTGGCTATTGTGAATTGTGCCACGATAAACATGGAAGTACAAATGTCTTTTTGATATCTTGGGACTTGCTGTTTAGGATAGATGCCTAGGAGTGGTATGGCTGGGTCATAGGGTAGGTCTATGTTGAGCTTTTTGAGAAACCTCCATACTGTTCTCCAAAGTGGTTGTACTAATTTGCACTCCCACCAACAATGGAGAAGGGTTCCTCTTTCCACGCACCCCCTCCAGCATTTGTTGTTGCCTGAGTTCAGAGTATAGGCCATTCTAACTGGGGTGAGGTAGTATCTCAGGGTTGTTTTTATTTGCATTTCCTTTACTACCAGGGATGGTGAGCATTTCCTCATATGTTTCTTTGCCATTTTTATTTCTTCTCTTGTGAAGTCTCTCTTTAGCTCCTTTGCCCATTTCCTAATTGGTTTTTTGGGCTTGGAGGGGCTTAGTTTTTTGAGTTCTCTGTATATGACAGATATTAGGCCTTTGTCTGTTGCTGTGCTGGTAAAGATCCTTCCCCATATGGTTGGCTGTCTTTCTATTTTGGTGGCTATGTCTTTAGCTGTGCAGAAACTTTTTAATTTGTAGTAGTCCCATTTGTCGAGTCTCTCCCCTATTTGTTGTGCCCCTGGGACTCTATTCAGGAAGTTCCTTCCTGTGCCTATAAGTTCTAGGGTTTTTCCTACTCTGTCCTTCAGTAGTTTCAAGGATTCAGGTCTGATATTGAGGTCCTTGATCCATTTTGAGTTGATCTTGGTGCATGGTGATTGGCTAGGGTCTACTTTGTGTTTTCTGCATATGGCTACCCAGTTCTCCCAGCACCAGTAGTTGAAGAAGCTATGTTTATTCCATTGTATGTCTTTAGCTCCTTTGTCGAATATCAGCTGACTTTAAGAGTGCGGTTTTATTTCTGGGTCTTCAATTCTAATCCATTGGTCTTCCGATCTGTTTTTATACCAATACCAGGCTGTTTTTGTTATGATGGCCCTGTAGTAGAGCTTGAAGTCTGGTATTGTGATACCTCCTGCACTGCTTTTGTTGCCCTGAATTGCTTTGGCTATTCTAGGTCTTTTGCTGTTCCATATGAATTTATGGATTGGTTTCTCTATTTCAGTGAAGAATGTGACTGGGATTTTAATAGGGATTGCATTGAATTTGTATAACAATTTGGGCAATATGGCCATTTTCACTATTTTGATTCTGCCTACCCATGAGCATGGGAGGTCTTTCCATCTCCTTGTGTCTTCTTTGATTTCCCTTATTAGATTTTTGTAGTTTTCATTAAATAGGTCCGTCATGTCCTTGGTTAAGTTGATCCCGAGGTACTTTATTCTTTTTCTGGCTAGTGTAAATGGAATTGTTTCTATAATTTCTTTTTCTGTTTGTATATTGCTGGTGTACAGAAAAGCTGCTGACTTTTGTGGATTGATTTTGTATCCTGCTACTTTGCCAAAATGATTTATTAGGTGTAGGAGTTTGGGGACTGAGTTTTTTGGGTCCTTCAGATATAAGATCATGTTGTCTGCAAATAGGGATAACTTGATTTCTTCCTTGCCGATGTGGATCCCTTTGATGTCCTCCTCTTGCCTTATTGCTATGGCTAGGGATTTTAGCACTATGTTGAACAGAAGTGGGGAGAGTGGGCATCCTTGTCTTGTTCCTGAGTTTAGGGGGAATGATTTAAGTTTTTCTCCATTTAATATGATGTTAGCAGTTGGCCTGTTGTATATAGCTTTTATTGTTTTGAGGAATGTTCCATCTATTCCTGTTCTCTCCAAAGCTTTTAATAAGTATGGATGTTGTATTTTGTCAAAGGCTTTTTGGGCATTGACTGAGATAACAATGTGATTCTTGATTTTAGATCTGTTTATGTGGTGAATTACGTTGATTGATTTATGGATGTTGAACCATCCTTGTGACTGTGGGATGAAGCCTACTTGGTCATAATGTATAATTTTCTTAATCAGTTTCTGGATCCTGTTAGCTAATATTTTATTGAGAAGCTTTGCATCTGTGTTCATTAGTGATATTGGTCTGCAATTCTCTTTTTTTGGGGGGTCTTTGCCTGGTTTGGGAATGAGTATGATATTAGCTTTATAGAATGAGTTTGGGATTTCTCCCTCTGTTTCTATTTTGTGGAAGAGTTTGAGGAGTATCGGTATTAGATCCCCACTAAAGGTTTTGTAGAATTCGTTGGTGAATCCATCTGGGCCTGGGCTTTTCTTTGTTGGGAGGTTCTTGATTACCTCCCTTATCTCACTGTAAGTTATTGGTTTATTTAGTTGATTTATTTCTTCTTGGTTCAGTTTGGGCAGTTTATACTTCTCTAAGAATTGATCCATTTCTATAATATTATTGTTTTTTACTGAGTAGAGGTTCTGGAAATAGCTCCTTATGATTGTTTGAATATCGCGTGTACTTGTTGTAATTTTTCCGGTGGAGTCCCTGATTTTACGTATATGAGTCTCTTCTCTGTAAGTCTGTCAATTTTATTTATTTTCTCAAAGAACCAGCTTTTAGTCTTATTTATTTGTTGAATGGTCTTTCTATGTTTTTTTTTGGCCAGTCCTGGGCCTTGGACTCAGGGCCTGAGCACTGTCCCTGGCTTCCTTTTTGCTCAAGGCTAGCACTCTGCCACTTGAGCCACAGCGCCACTTCTGGGCGTTTTCTGTATATGCGGTGCTGGGGAATCGAACCCAGGGCCTCATGTATAGGAGGCATGCACTCTTGCCACTAGGCCATATCCCCAGCCCGGTCTTTCTATTTTCAATCAGATTTATCTCTTCTTTAATCTTTGTGATCTCTCTCCTCCTAGTCATTTTAGATTCTGTCATTTCTTGTTTCTCCAGTTGTTTTAGTTTCATCGTGAGGTTATTCACCTGCTCTGCTTCCATTCTTTTAATGTGAGTGCTGAGGGCAATGATCTTGCCCCTCAGTACTGCCTTAGCTGTGTCCCATAGGTTTCTTTGTGATGTATTTTCATTGTCATTGTGGCTTATGAATTCGTTGATTTCATCTTTAATTTGGTCTGTGGCACATGTGTTGGATAACAGTGTGGGGTTTAGCCTCCAAGAATGTGTATAGCCTCTGTGGTAACCGTTGTTATTGAGGGTTACCTTTAATCCACTGTGATCCGATATAATACATGAGATAACATCAATACTTTTGTATTTGCTGAGGTTCTTTTTGTGGGCTATGACATGGTCTATTTTGGAGTATGATCCATGTGCTGCTGAGAAGAAGGTGTATTGGGTCTCTGTAGGGTGGAAGATTCTGTATAGATCTCTCAGATCCATTTGGGATATGGTGTTACTTAGGTCCTCAGCTCCCTTGCTAATCCTCTGGGTGTTGGATCTGTCTCTTGGAGAGAGTGGGGTATTAAAGTCTCCCACTATGATTGTGTTTGAGTCTATCTTGTTCTGTAATTCTGTGAGAATTTGCTTGACATATGTGGGGCCTCTTTTGTTCGGTGAGTATACATTTATCAGCATGATGTCTTGATTCTGGATTTTTCCTTGTATTAATATGTAGTGTCCTTCTTTGTCTTTTTGAGTTGATTTTAATGAAACGTCCAGCTTGTCTGAGATCAGGATAGCTACACCTGCCGTTTTGGTAGGTGCGTTTGCTTGGAAGATCTTGCTCCATCCTTTCATCTGGAGCCTGTTTTTGTCCCTTGCTGTAAGGTGGGTCTCTTGTAGACAACAGATGCCAACTTTTTGTTTGCGGATCCATTCTGCCAGTCTGCTCCTCTTTATCGGAGAGTTTTTACTATTTATATTCAAAGAGATCAAGGATAAGTGTGTTTTTTCTCCTTCCATTTTCTTGTTGGGCTGTTTTTTTCTCTCTTTTTTTCTTGTCTTTAGTGAGCTGCTCTTTCTGCTTCTGTTTTTGTCTGTGTGTCTTGTATGGTCTCTGTTGGGTGGGGCTCCCCTCTTAGAATTCGCTGTAGGGCTGGTTTTTTATTCACATACTCCTTTAGATCCTCTTTGCTATGGAAAGATCTGGTTTTCCCCTCAAATGTGAACTCCAATTTCGCTGGATATTTAATCCTAGGTTGCATATTGTTAGCATGTAGAACTTGGATGGTGTTCTTCCACTCACTTCGCGCTTGGTAGGTTTGTGTGGAGTGGTCTGCTGTTATTTGGATCCTCTTCCCATTGTAGAAAATTTCTTTCTTCATTTTGGCTGCATTCGGAATTTGTTGTTTAATCTTGAGCTCTGAAGTCTTGAATATTATGTGCCTTGGCGTGGCTTTTCTGGGGTCTGGCCTGCCAGGTGTCCTATAGGCTTTGGTTACCTGGATGGGGTCCCTTGTGAGATTGGGGAAGTTTTCTGCAATAACTTTATTGAAAATATGCTGAAGTCCTCTGCTCGGGTACTCGGCGCCTTCTTCTATTCCAATTATGCTCAGATTATATCTCTTGTCATTGTACATTAGTTCCTGGATTAGTCTGTCCTGAAGCTTCACCGTTTCTTGGAGTGTGGTAATTTTCTGGTTGTTGTCGGCTGCTTCATCATCCAAGAGAGAGATTCTGGATTCCATATGGTCAATTCTTTGTGCTGTGGATTCAGTTGCGGAGTTTATGGATGTCAGAGAGCTATTTATGGTTGTCAGATCAGCTCTGATCGTGGAAATTTCTTCCTTTAAAGAGTTGTATTTTAAATCTATTTTTTCATGCATTTCACTTCTCAGGATGTTAAGGTCTTCTTTAACGGAGGTTTTCATTGTATCCATGTTTGCTTCCATTTCTTTCTTGCCTTCCTGGATGTCCTTCAAGACTTCCACTCTAAACTTCTGTAATTGTTTTCTGATTTCGTTTTTGAGGCTTTCCATCATTTCTGCTAACATGGCCTCTGTTGATTTTTTATTCTCCATCTCCTCTTCAGTCGTGCTGCTTTTTGGAGTTGGCGAGTTGGCTTGCCCTTTGATGAACTGTGTTATATTTCTTTGTGATTTGTGCATCTGGAGATCTTTGGGTGGCTTCCCTGGTTTGGCTTTGTGCTGGTTCCCGCTGGTCCGTCAGTGGGAGCCTTGTGCCCTGGTGTCCTGGCTCTGGGTTTGGGTTTGGCTGTTGGACCTTGCTTCCCAATGGGTGAGCGTGACCTTCTTGGTTGTTGCTGAGGTGGTCACTCTCCCTGCACTTGGGGGTGGGTAGGTTCTGTGTCTTTCTCTGCAGGACAGTGTCCTGCCGCTGTGCTGACCCTAGCGTGCCCCTGGTGGGGGTTTGCTGGTCGCTGATTCAGCGTGGCGTGGAGGCTTATCTCTTCTTTGTTTCTTTTTTCCACTCTCTATTGGCACCCTCAGACCTCGCCTCCGCTGTGAGAGGGTGGCGTGATCAGGCCCAGGTGTCCCTGCTGTGCTGGTATTGCCCACCAGCGCCTGTGATTTTAGTTGTAAAAGTTGCGAGGTCCAGGCACCTCGGGTGGGGCTTGCACTGCTGGCTGTCCCCTGGCCCCTGTTGGGAAGGGGGCAGGGCCGGTTCTGCCAGTTCAGGCTCCTGGGCGGCCATGGGGCTGCTCCGCCCTTCCCCTGCTAAACTGACTTCCCAGTGCCTGATGGGAGCTTCCCACCTGATTTGGGGGTTCTTTGTTCCCTCGGGGTGGGGAGGGGGGGAGGGAGATCTAGCTTCTTTGTAGGGTTTGGGTCTCTGATAGCTGGTCTCCCGTTGGGTGAGGGGGTAATGGGGGACTCACTGGTCCTGGATTGTGTGTGTGTCCCGCGCCACCGTTGGTCCTTCGGGTGTGGCGAAAGGTCATGGTGGCGTCCCCAGCTCTCCCCTTCTGCACCGCTGAGTTCCCCAGCCACTTAAGTCCGTCCGTTCCCGGTGTGGACCCGAACTTCCTGTCTCCACCGTCGCTGTGTGTCTTGGTCCGCGCTCTCCCAAGTGTCCGTGGAGTCCCGATGTCTGGACTCTGCGCTCCTGGCAGCCTGTCTGCCGATCGCCTGGTTCCCCTTCCCAGCCTGGCCCTGTTTGGGCCAGGGTCGGCTGGTGGGGGGAGGGTGCCCCGGAGATTCTCCGGCTCTGTGTAGGTTTTCGGCTCTTCTTTTTTGCTCCTTTTTGTTTTCCTGCATTTCTCCACTGCATCTGGCTGCTGGTTTTGCTTGGTAGTCCAGGTTCATCTCTCATCTCTATACTAGAGAAATGGACAGCCCTGGAGACCATCCAAGAAAACCTTCCCAAATAGTGTATCATTTTGTCCAAAGATGAATTCCATTTTCCACCTTCAAATTCTGTTTGTAACCTTTCACATGTCTATTTGCATCATCCATAACTTAAGATCCAACCTCTGTCAAATTCCATTTCATCCATATCCTTTTTTAGTTGCTATAACAAAATGCCATAGAGGAAAGAGTTTAACGGACATTTATCTCTCACAGTTTTAGAAGCTGGGGATCCAAATCAAGGTGCTATCAGATGCTGGTACTGCTGAGGGTGCACTCATTGGTTTGTATGTAACTACCTTCATGCTCTTTCTTAGGTACATATATGGAGTGAAGGGAGGGGGAGTAAAGAGTGAGGGAAGAAGGAAAAAAGAAAAAACAAGCACTAGACAGAAAGAGTGTTCAGTTACTTCTCCTTCTCCTTCTCCTCCTTCTCCTTCTCCTTCTCCTCCTCCTCCTCCTCCTCCTCCTCCTCCTCCTCCTCCTCCTCCTCCTCCTCCTCCTCCTTCTTCTTGTAGTGTTACTGGTAGTTGATCACAGGGCCTTGTGTTTGCTATGCTTTGCCTTCATTTTATATATATATATATTTTTTAAATTTTTTTTTGCCAGTCCTGGGTCTTGGGCTCAGGGCCTGAGCACTGTCCCTGGCTTCTTTTTGCTCAACGCTAGCACTCTGCCACTTTAGCCACAGCCCCACTTCTGGCCATTTTCTATATATATGGTGCTGGGGAATCCAACTCTGGGCTTCATGTATATGAGGCAAGCACTCTTGCCACTAGGACATATTCCCAGCCCCGGCTTCATTATATTTTGAATAGAGTCTTGCATGCATACCAAAGCCACTGTGGGTCACAATCTACCTATTTATGCTTCCCATATAGATAGAATGACAGGCATGAAACACTACACCCAGGTATTGGTTGAAATGGGGGTTTACTTTAATGCCTGGAACTGATCTCCAACTGTGATCCTCCCAATCTTCACCTTTCAAGTAGCTAAGATAATAAGCATGAGCTACCTGCATCTGGCCCCTCTTCCTCTTCTTTATTATTATCAAGACACTAATTCCATTATGAACATCCCACTTTCATGACCTCATCTCAAGTTAATTACCTTCCGAAGGCTCCATCTCCAAATGCTATCACATAGGGAATTAGGGCTTCAACAGATTTTACAGCACTTAAGACTAAAGTGAATATAACGTTCTCATGATGAGAGCATTGTGATGATAATCTTCTTTATGTTTCCTTTTATAATAAAATTGATCAAGTACCTCCATAGGCAGAAGTCTTCATCCAGTTTCTAGCATAAAAATTGGCTCATAAGTGGATGCTCAAAGATGACAGTAGAACACTGTGTAGAAAATTAGCTACGCAATTTGTGGGCAGAGACATGAAGGAGAAACTGGGGGAAAGGCAAGAAATGGGTAATATTGTTCAAAAGACTAAATGTATGGGCTTATGCAGTGGTAACCCCTCAGTATAACCCCTTCATAATAACAACAAAATCATATTTTTAAATGCCACTGGAGTAATTTTTGATAGTATTCCATATTCCAATTAAAAAGTATATACATTGTGAATGTGGATGAGCCCTTTTATTCTACTTTTCTACCACTGTACAAATCTGGTAGCCTCGGAGTTTGAGAGTAAAAAGCCACAGGTTATGTGTAGAGAGAAATATGAAGGAATTCTCCATAATAATTTGAAGATACAATGTCCTACATCTTGCTGGAAGTTTGCTTTCAAAGCAGAATGCAAAGCAAATGGGCCATATAGCAAAAATTAGCATATATTATTTTAAAGAAAACATCATATAGGAATAATAGAAAACAGTGTTTCTTTCAACACTGACTCCTCAATCCTTTGCTCTTCACAATTTCAGTTAAAGTTGGCTTGAATCGAGGGGTCATATTGTATGAAGAAGACATTTTTTAAATGCTAAAAATGGAGTGATATGCTTATTATTATGAAAAAGAAACCCAGGTTAGAGATGGCTTGAAAGACAAAAATTTCTACCTTCCCTCAGCCCCTATTAGGATGTATAACCATGCAGTTGAATGGAGGAAAGAAATACCATATTCCTTCTTCCTCCTTTCTCCTTTCCCTCTTCTCCTTTCTCCCCTTTCTTAGCAATATGTTGCTTGTTCCACTGTTAACAGTTGATTCCTCTTAAGTTGAGGTGCACATATGATGAGACTTCTCTATTCCCAGAAAACAGCCGATGGTTCCTCTGATCAGAGTAAGATGCATCACCAGGGTAACACTCCTGGGATGGCTGAAGGAAGTGTATGACTGGCAGGTGAGGATTCGTACTCCATCATGGCCATTCTGGTTAGAGATGGAGACAGGGGAAATGGGAGAGTTATATCTACCACTTCTGATCTCAGGGGTTTGCATGGGACTCTGAGCAGCGCTATGAATGGAGATGACCATGCACATATGTGTTTAGTATGGTGGGAGGAACTTAGCTTGGGGAAAAAGAAAATGCAAAGGGAATCCTAGCCTCACTTCATTCTGACTGTGAGATCTTTGACAAAGTGCTTGAGCAATATTTGTCCAGATAATAACACATGGTAGAGATGTGATGGAGATTTTATGGAAAATATAAGTAAAGTATCAAGGGCTAGGGCATGCCAAGTACCCAAAATATGATAGGTTTCTTGTTTCCTCCTAAGCTGTGAGCAAGCTCCATTCACAAGGTGTTGGTAGGGTAGAAATACAATTGTAAAGCAAAGAAAATAAACAAATAGAAAGTCATCACCATGGCTAAAACTTGGGGTGTCATGTAATAAGACATGATTAATGATCAGCAAAGAGGAGAAAATTGGTATAGAGAACACTGAACTATGAAGCCCAGCTGCTGGCCTCTAGTTCTGGGTAAACCTTGCCTAAGTCCTCTCTCCTTCCTGTTTCCCCAATAGGTGACTAGAAACACCTTTAAGATATCTTCCTGTTTAACATAATAACACCTATTTTGAGTCTCTCCTCAATTTTTGCACCATGATCTTCTAATATGATCCTAAATTAAACCCATTTCTTTGGCTGGTCTAACCATTCTCAGAGTATCTTGGTTCTCCACCAGTTTTTTTCTACAATTATCTTCTCAGAAAAACCAACGCTAAGCCGGCTCATGCCTGTAATCCTAGCAACTTGGGAAGCTGTGATCTGAGAATGGCAGTTTGAAGCCAGGCCGGGCAAGGAAGTCTGTGAGATTCTTCACTCCAAATAACCATGAGAAAACCAGAAGTGGCACAATGACTCAAAGTGGTAGAGTACTTGAACAATAAAGCCCAGGGACAGTGCCCAGGCTCTGAGGTCAAGCCCCACAACTGGGTTTAGATACAATCGTGGAGCAGGTTGAGTAGGTATGAAGCCCTGGTTTCAAACTTCATCACCAAAACAAAACCTTCACACTATAGTCACCTGTCTCTTCCTTGTCAGTTTCCCGAATTGTCATCTCTTTTCCTTTGTTCTTACTGTTTTCTCTTTTGCAAACCTCTCCCCCTCTTTATCTGGGAATATTTTCTCCACCCTTCCTTATATGCCACTTGATACTATCTCCATGAAACTCTTTGTATTTCAAGAAGTTTGGGTGCTGTAGTTTCCTTCTGGTCCCTACCACTGTCCTTTAGGTGCCTTGTAGACAAAGAAGATGGAAGATGGGAAGCGTCCTGTCACCCTGTGATCACACCACCACCCCATTCCTGGCAGTTCCGGTTACAGCAGCCTTTGTGGTGTCACATCTGTGGGGAATGTGTGGACTTGGCTGCTGAGCGAGGAGAAGACCCTTTAAAGATGCTGTTGCAGAACTCTAAAGGAAACGTGCTGTGCTCACAATCAGGTTCTGGAAACTGTGAGGCGTAGATGACATTTCTTTTAAGCAATATGCAAAGTTTCCCCCAGAGGAAAGAGATTAGAAGACAACATTAATTATTCTCAAGACTGTGAGCCCTGATTTTCACTAATTGCTTAAATTTGCCACCTGCCTATTCTGACTAGTGACATTCCACTAGTAGGAATCCAGACCTGCAGAGAGAAAAAAGAATCTTTCCTTCTGAAAGGACCTGCCTCATTCCTCCAACAGGTCCAGTGTGCAAGGAGGCTAAGGATTCAACAGCTCCACTGGAGATGCAAAGACCACCCACCACCACCATTTTCTCAGTAGTGGTGAGAAGTCAGGAAATCCACCCACCCCACTATGTATGCCAGCAAGGAATAGCATGGACCTCGGAGCCACAATTTGTAGGTTCAGATCCCAGTGCCCATTTTCCCACCTTTCTAGCCTCAGTCATGACCTTCAGCAAGTCATGTAGCCTCTCAGCAACTCAGGGCTTTGGATAGAGTTGAACCCTTCACTGCAAAAGACCAATTCTGCTGCTGCCGTCTTCTCTCTGAGCCTTCTACAGACAGCAGCACAGCCTGCCATGACCAGAATCTAAACCGGTTCTAAGAGTACCTGCTCTAAAGGCTAACTTTCTGACAAGGATTTTGACATCCTTTCAGCAGGTCATTTTCTAGATGACCCACTGGGATCTCCATCTTCCTGTGCTCTGTGGTTTCAAAGTTCTGGGGGTGAGGATGAGTAAAAGGAGTGAAGTGTGAGGCAGCTACCATGGGCCCCACCCCCACAGAGTGTTGTATTGTGTTCTCACTTGTTTTCCTCATTTGCTCCACTGGCATTCTTTAAGCATCTACATGGATAGGACGGGTTAGTCAGATGCACAAATGTCTGTTGAAATTTGAGGCAGTGCAAATGTAACCTTTCTAAAACATACATAATACATAATCCTCTCCATTTATATTCATTAAGCATGGGACAGACCTGGCTTTCACCCTTGTCCAGCTTATCGCCTATTGGAATCTGAAACTCAATAGATGATGAGCACACAATATGGGGGGATTTGGGAAGAAGGCAATTAATCCAGAACCAGGGCTGTTGGTGAAAATGACCCCCTAAAAGAGCTAGAAAGGCCTGGCAAGGGACTAGGAATTTAGTGTCCACAGAGGAGGGGCAAGGCTATGTGGGGAAGTGTTGAAGATCAAAAGTCTGAATGGAAGAGCGAGTAGGATCTTACTGGAGGTCCGAAATGATGGCTTCTACGCAGGAGAATAAATCTATAGAGGAGTTTAAAGTTGAACTTCAGGAGATAGGATGACGGTTGAGTTTCTGAAGTTTCAAGATGATCCCTGTGTTTGGGTTTTAGAAAGACCGATGGAGCTACACCTGAAGAACGGGTGTGGACCGCGCCGTCAAGGCCTTACTGGAGAGAAAGCCATGAGGGTCACGAAAAGAAAGTGCTCAGGACTCTCTGTCAGCAGACCCGGGTTCTAGAACTAGCGCTGGGACATCCCACTATGACTGAACAGCAATTTGGCTTCCAATTTTCTTCTCTGGAAAATGATTTCTATGTTCGTAAAACTAATGCTGTGTCGTGTCTCAGTCCTCCTATGAATGGGAGCATCTTTTCTCATTCATTCATTCATTCATTTTACATTTTAGATCTCCTCCTCTCACTCACTGCCATAACAAATACTGTAGCCTCGGTGGGTGGCTTACACAGGAGACATTTACTCCTTGTCTCATGGCTGACTTCAAAGCATCAGCAGAATTGGTGTCTCCTGACACCTGTCTCCCTCTTCTGCAGATGGCCTCCCTCCTTCTGGCTGTCATGACATGGTCCTCCCTCACAAAGAGGAATTCCTGGTGTCTCTGCATGACCGAATCTCTCTTTATAACCATACTAGTCACACTGATTTAGGGCCCACCCTCAGGGCCTCATTTTGAACCACTTACTTCTTTCAAGGCATAATCTTCAAATACAAGAAGTCACATGCTGAGATCCTGGGAATTGGGGGCATAAAGGGAACAAGACAGCCCATAAACTCACTTCCCTTTTTCTTTTTATAACCCCCTTTCATAGTAAGCATGCTGAAACGAAAAACATCTGAGCTTGTTGGAATTGCCAGTTTTCCTAAGTGTTTTTAAATTATATTTTTGTTTTCTTTAAGTAGTTGTACAAAGCAGTTATCATTCAACAAATCAACCTATAAGTACAATGCATCTTGATTAATGTCATCCCTTTCATCCTTCTTCCTCCCAACCCCACTCCTCCCCTTAATTCTCCTAGTGTCATTGGATATGCATTGAATATTATGACTGTATTCTTCCCTCTTCTCTTGATTCATCTCCTCTTGATCTTTCTCTATACTTGTCAAGTGCCAGTTTCCTGGCTCATTTTGTTGGACTGTGAGTCAGTTTTTCCAAGGAATTATACCATTTAAACTCTCTCCTGCAAATCCATATTCAATACATTTGTGTACATATACCCTGTATGAGTTAACCTGTGCATTTGTAAATTAAATCTAGCTACCACATATAAGAGAAAATGTGTGTTCTTTGTCTCTCTTTTTGCTCTTTTCCATTTTGTTTATATTTGATATTCATTTCATGGTGATTATATTGACCATCCATTTATAAGAAAATTTATCCCTAACTTAGGGCTTCATGCTTGCTTAGACAGCACTGTGCTACTTGAGTCATGCCTCCCTCCGGTCCTGCTTTTTAGACAGTTAATTGGAGAGGAGTCTCATTGACTTTTCTTCCCTAGGCTGGCTTAGAACTGCCATCCTCTGGATCTCAGCTTCCTAAGTAGTTACAATTTCAGGCATGAGCCACTGGGCCACCCTCCAAGCTAACATCTGAATTCAGTGCTCTGTACTATTAAGCCTTGTTTCATCCTTTGTTTTGTTCTAGTCTTTACAGCCCAGTGAGATTCTTACTTCCTGACTGGGCTTACTTGCTTTCATAGTACATTTAATAACTTCTGAATCAATCTACTCTGCCCTTCCTCCTTTAAAAATCATTGCTTAAACCCACCAGGATCTCCAAAAGCTCATTGCATTAATGTTTTTCCAACGTTTCCTGTTATCAGCCAAACTGGACTTGCTTACACCTTTCAATTGCAATCTCTTTAAGGAAAGGATTTCATTTCATTTTCTTGCTTTTGTCCTCGGTGTTTTAGTCGCTGAAAAGAGCCTCCACATCTTGGCACCCCATGAATAAATGAAACCACACACTGTAATAATGACAATAGAGCACACACTCCTCCACCTGCCTACGGAGTGAAGTGTTCTTTTGACTATTTTGCAAAATCGTAACGACTCACTGGAGGCTTCTTTCCACCTACCTGATTCTGAGCCCAGTGAATTATAAACATATTTTATTTAACAAATTCATTTTTTATTACTACAGTCAGCTCCTATCACCAGGGCTAAGGTTCTGTTTGCAGGTTCATAACTTGGCCATAAAATTTTGCTTCAGGCAGATACTTTGGTCTAATGACTCTTGGCACAAAATGTCATTATTAGAATCTTTTGCTTCTAATACCAAAGAAAGTAAAAATAATGCTTTGACTTAAAAATCCAACTTTTCAAACTCTATTATTTTGTAGTAAAGAAATGTTCCTCCTCCACTTCAACATAAAAAATGAAATAGGCGACTGAGCTTTCCAGATTTGTTAAAGCATGGCATGTCTTCCTTGGTGTTGCTGGTTGGGGGTGCTGCCAGCATTTTGGGGGGTCTGCTTTTCTTTGTGCAAGTCTTCCCTGTGCAAAACAGGGCATACATTCAAAATGTCTCATGTCTGCACCTGCCACACGGCCTTCCTTCTCTCATCCTTCCCCACATCCCCTTGCTAACTTGGGGGCCTGGTTGGCCAACAACAACTTGACATTTAATGCCTTCCTATTTCACTCCCATCTTTCTGGAAGACCACAGCCTCTTGACTCTCTCTGTGCCACTTTAACTGGCCCACTATGAGGTTCTGGAGTAGGTAAGATATAAGATGACCCAGTTACTTGGTTAGCCATCTGTAAAATGATTAAAGTGGAGAGGACTAATCCCACCAATTTTCAGTCTTCCTTTTTCTCATTTTCCCCCCTCTTGCTGTCAGCTTCCTCTACAGATCAGATCCGGTTGCTCTTTGGAGGCCTGAGTCACTCTCAGTAGTCAGTGGGCTGAGACCTTCTCTTGGTCCATGCTTTCATCAAAATGGATGTCTCTTTAACCTATGTTTATAGGCCCCGGTTTTCTTTCTAATATGGCACTTCCTACATCAATCAAGCCTTGACAGCAGCTCAAAAATACCTCTTAGCAAGGCCAGTACTCCAAAGATGTAGCAATGGGATTGATACAGACACTGACAAATCAGAGTGGACACAGGTGAAGGGACATTCTGATGACCCAATTATATGTTGCCCCTTTAGTGGCTGACTCTAGGAGTGGTGAGGACAAATTTGATGGAAGGACTCTGTGTGATTCACTGTGAATTAAAATTGCAATACTTCAATATATTTGTAACTGACAGAGCTGTGTGTTACATTCCTAAGACCTGAGGGGTTTGTATTTCAGCAGGAATCTCTTAGGCTCTTCTTCTTCAGGCCTTATTTTAAATAAAAAGATTGGAATTTTAGATAATATGGAATGTTTGTATATGGAAAAGTTATATACTTACTGATTTCATAATTTTATATATATTTTACTTTAATTAATTAATTAATTTTTATTGTACAGGTGTTGTACAGAGGGATTACATTTACATAAGTCATGTAATGAGTAGTTTCTTTTTTAACAGTGTCACCTCTTCTCTCCTTTTTCACAATAGTTGTTTCCTTCCTGATCCCCTCCCCCATAAGTTGTATAGTCCATTTTCAACATAGTGTCTAGTGAGTATCCCTGCTGAATTTGTTCACCCTTTGTCTCACCATTTCTGTGCTCCCCCTTTCCCTTCCCACATCCTACAAAAGGCATAGAAATCAAGAACAGCAACAAAGGGGACAAAAACCCCAAAACAAAATAATGAAAACCCTCTTGTATCCATTTCTTGGAATTTATTTTGATAAACATTATTTTATATGATAATATGTACATAGCTATTGAGCCTTTGTGAACCTCTCCAAAGAATATCCTCCTTTGGTCTCATTGTGTGAATGTATATGATCCTGTATAATTTATCATGCCCACATGTAACTTTTTGTCTTTTATGATCCATTGTGATTTTCTTGTAGATTTATAGACATATTCTAGTTACCACAAATGAGGGAACCTATGCAACCTATGCTTCTTTAGATCTGGCTTACTTTGCTTAATATAATTATTTCCAAGTGTTTCCATTTCCTTATGCATGGTGCAATATAATTCTTTCTGATGGAAGCATAGAATTCCATTGTGTGTGTGTATGTGTGTATGTATGTGTGTTTGTGTATGTGTATGTCACATTTTATTGGTTCCTTCATCCACTGAGGGGCATCTGGATTGATTTAATATATTGGCTATGGTAAACAGTGCTTCAATGAACACGGTTGTACTGGTAGCTTTAATACAGCTTTGTTTGTGGTCACTTGGATAAATGCCCAGGAATAGAATTGCTGGAACCTCCACAATACTTTCCAGAGTGGTTGAACAAAGTTACATTCCCACAGTTTTATTTATGTCTTTTGACATTGGAAGCCCTCACTTTACCCTTTAATTCTAATATACTTTTTAGTGATGCTATATGAAATTTATTCTGGTTTTATGGTATGTTGTGAAGATAGAATTTGCCTTAAAAAATTTTTCCAGGGCTGGGAATGTGGCTTAGCAATAGAGTGCTTGCCTAGCATGCACGAAGCCCTGACTTCAATTCCTCAGCACCACATAAACAGAAAAGTCCAGAAGTGGTTTTATGGCTCAAGAGGTATAGGTGCTAGCCTTGAGCATAAAGAAGCCAGGGGCAGTATGCAGGCCCTGAGTTCAAGCCCCAGGACTGGCAAGGAAAAAGCATTATCCAATTCTCACAGCAGTATTGTTGAAATCTTATTTCCACTGGTCTTAGTTGAGAGTAGTCTATATAATGCCTTTCTGAAAGCACTGGGGATCGAACTCAGTGCCTCATGCTTGATACACAGGCAATTTATAATTTTGAGCTGTATCTGCAGATCCCATTGCCTTTCTTCTGTTAAATCCTGTATTGTCCCTACAGCTTTGATTGTCACTGTCAAATTTAGTATTAAATGAGCTAGTGTTCCACTTTCAAAGTCATCTATTTCTCTGAATCAATCCTCCTGTACCTTTTTTTTCTTTTGACAAGCTCTCAGCCCATTCTTGCCTTGAACTCAAAATACTCTTTCATTAGCCTCCTGAGTGCTGGGATTGTACATGTATGCTACTTTGTCTACCGCTTTTAAATATAATTTGATTAAATTTCCTCTCTTCTGGAAACTTCTACCAATTGCATTGCTATTTTGTATATTTAGAGTTGCATGAATAGATAGTAAAGAGAAAATAATTGATGTTTTTCTCCATTCCATTTCTCCAAATAGATATATTAGAAATTTATTTTCATTCTAAAAATTGTTCTCTATACATTCTTCTGTACACCTCAGAAAACTTTTTAGTTACTTCATGTTGATATTACATATTTATTTTGATACTGCTCATATTTTCCTTTCACTTTTGGTACTGATATAATTTTCCTCCCCTGATACCAACTGGCTATAGTGGAAGTGGGTATTAGGATTCTTCAAACTTGATTACTTGCTCTTGTATGCATTAGGAGAGGACTCCAGGTGGTTTACCCAGAATGTGCTGTGGGTCCTCAAATATGGATTCTGACAGGAGTGCTGAAAGTCTTACAGGGACTACAGTGCTAACCAATGCATCCTGGTGTTGTGTTGAATTTACTTCTTGTGAACAAAGCTTAGGAAGACATAAAAATAATTGTGTATTTTGACTAAATATGATTTTTTCTTAAATACTTACAATGGAACTCATATTTTGAGAAGTTCTTCACAGCAATTACAAAAAGGACTCAGAAGGCATGTTCAATAATGGTTTCTCTTAAATGCCAGTTATTTACTAAAAGGAAGAATAGCTGTAGAGGGATTAAAAGATATATTTTCTTTTGAAATCTATGGCTTCTTTAAAGTTCAGGGATAAACGTGCAATTGCCTTTGCCTTACCTATATCCTTCTAAACAACCAGTGAACCTGTTCTAGAAGAAATTCAATTTCTCCCTGAAGGAGCGTAAGTGGAGAGAGACTCACTCAAATTCAGATACGACTGCTTGACGAGCTCTCCAACAGGGGATGAAGCCAGACAGGGATTGAAATAGCTTTAGGGAGTACCAATTGGTGTCCACTTAATTGTGTTAGCTGTGCCTGCAGGACGAGAAGAAAAGAAATTGTAGCTAAGGGAGATCTGTCTTTAAAAGGGTCAGAATAATATCTCATTGTGATTGCATAAACAATCCCAGGACTCAAAAATATTGAATGGTATTCTTTTTCCAGGTAACTGGGAAACATTGTAATGGGGTCTGTGGGTTTTTGGGTTTTTTTTTTTGTGGTATTGCTGATTAAAACTGCATTTATATTTTGAGTTAAATATATGAAGCTAGAACACTAGCTTTATTGCCCAAAGCAATAAAAGTTAACCATTTGTAATACGGTAGTGAGTTCAAGTTTTTGCCAATTCACCTTTTCCCAGTCATCCTTAGCTAGAAGACTCAGGGACTGAGATGCTAGGATACTAAGGTACTGACAGATGATAGTTAATGGTGGTTAGTTTGGGACATTAGATAAAGTCACTGCTATAACCTCCGACCTTTGCCCTGGTACACTGTGAAGCAGTGGGAACAAAGAATTGACATTTAAGAATCTGTTCTTTTGTTTCTTTTCTCTCTGCTGACAACACTGTACCCCTCCATAAAAAGCAGAAGCATTTATATTTTTGCTAAGGCAATTGGTCCTTGACCAATGGCATCAGTGTCTCCTGGGGACTTGTTAGAAATACAAATTACTGCATCTGTGTCAGATTTGCTAGATCTAGAATGTGGGGCTCTCTATATTTCATAAACTCTGTAGATGATTCTGATACATTCAGGTTTGAAAATAAGTGTCTCAAGAGATTATTTCACCTGTGGCTTGGACTCTCCCTTGATTTTGATCTTTGATGTCTTGTAAGTGCCTTGTTATTTTCTTTGACATCTTATACCTAAAGACCTATGCTACCTTTAAATGTTCAACCTGATTTCCTCCACAGCTTTTTTTGGATGACTACTAAGCTAGACTTTAGAGATTCACATATGAAGACTCAGAAGGATATCTGTCTTGGATGCCTAACCAAGGTAAAGTCTGGCCCTCAGAACCAGATCCTCCTCCATTTTAGCAAGACGACTGTCTACAAGTCTAAGAGCAACCAAGTTGGCATTGGCTGCTATAAGAACAAGTCCCTTCATAACAGTGAAGATATAGCATACTCAAGCATGATAAATTGGTATCTCATCTGATCATTTATGAACTTAGGTTCACTTGAGAAGCAGCACAAGCTTTAATATTGACCACCTGGTCCTATTTTGAGGCGTCTAGCTCACTTTTCCCCTTCTTGCAGTGTGAATGTGTGCCATAGTTCTAATAGCTTGTTTTGTGTACTCCTCCATTGTGTGCTTGCCTCACAGTAAACTGTACTATCACAGGCACAGAATCAAAGGCCACGTGACCATGGCTCAAAACCTCTGAAAGTACCAGCCTTGAGGTTGAACTTCTAGTACTCCAACAGTAAAATAGGCATTTTCTCTTTTAAGTTGATTTATCACAGTAATGGAAAGCTAACACATATGTATTTATATCATTATCTATCTCTATCTAATCTGTATCATATATATTTCTATATTACTTGTAAGTTTTATATCTTTTTATTCCTAACTCATCAATTTATTCTGATTTCTGAAATAAAGTCAAGACACATGGTCAGTAGGCAGCATTTACTTTGGAAATTGATTTTCTTTAGCATGAGAGATGCAAATCTCTCAAGTAATGACTGAGAGAACACATATTTTATGATGGTAATTTTTAATTTATATTCACAACTGAAATAAGTAAGATCTTTTTCTTAATGCCAAAGGGGGAAAGCATTAGAACCCCTTTGGAGTATACATGGAGATTAGAAGATGGGAAATAAATGATGCTAGGAAGTGAGTAGCTTGGTCTCAATTTAGAGATTTAAAAATGGCGGTTCAGTGTTTTAAGTAACTGGCTTGAGGTCATGCAGTTAATAAAGAGCAAAGCGGTGATTTCAATCTGCTGCTGTGGAGCCTGGTTTTATCTGACTCTAATGCGTGCCTGCGGAGTGTCTTCTGTATTGCTGGCTCAGAGACAGAAGGAGAATGGTATGGACAAAGAGGCCACATGGAGGAGTCCAACTGGGATCAGGTGCTCAAGTTAAAGTGAATGACGTTTGAAGCACTTAGGTAACGTACAGGGCAGAGCACCTGGGGAGCAAAACACAGTCTGATCCCTGGGGTGGATGTCCAGGCCAAGACATGTAAGGAATAGAGGGAATTAGGGAAGGGTTCATGTCTCAGATAAGCCATTGAAGCCCAAAATTCTATTAAATTGGAAAGGAATTTGAAAATAGTAATCTCTTAAACACATCTATGTTTCCAGATATAGCTTACTCTCGTTTTAAGTTCTTGTAGGTACAGTATTAAGTGGGTGATATAAATGTTGAGCTGTTCGACTTTGCTTTCTTTCATGTATGTAATGATATAAATTAGATATCAAAGTTTACTTGCCTAAGTCACAGCAGAGGATCACAAGAGCCCAATAGTTATACCCTTATGATCACGTAAGATGATGCTGAGTGAAATGAGCTCCATGTTATGGAAAGATTGTTATATCACAGTTGTAACTACTTTCAACGTCTCATGTGTATCTGTAGCTTCTACAATTGATGATGTTCTTGTATCACCTTCCTGTAGTTGTATCTACACTATCTCTGTAATCTTATCTGAGTATATTGGAAATCATCTATACTGGTATTAGAACTAGGAAATTGAAAGGGAATACCAAAATCGAGAGACACAGGGTAAAAAATGACAAACAACTACAAAAGCAATACTTGCGAAACTGTTTGGTATAAGTGAACTGAACAACTCATGGGGGGAAAGAGAAAGGGGGAGGGGGGAGGGGGGAATGAGGGACTATGTAACAAACAGTACAAGAAATGTATCCAATGCCTAATGTATGAAACTGTAACCTCTCTGTACATCAGTTTGATAATAAAAATTTGAAAGAAAAAAAAGATTACTTGCCTAGTCAAGAAAAGAGAAATGGATAAAGAGGAAAATAACTGTGGGAATGGACCTGCCAATGTGTCCCAATATATTCAAGTTAAATAAGAAGGCAGTAAAATAAGGACAAGCACAGAAGTGGTGGAACAAAGGGTGAACTAATGCATCTAGTGATATTCACTAGACACTGTGTTGAAAATGAACTATGTAACATGGGGAAGGGTGGGAGGGGAAAAATGGGAGCAAATGAGGGAAGAAATGACCTTGATAAAAAAAACTGTACTGAATGCCTGATTTATGTAATTGTAACACCTCCGCATATCACCTTTACAATATTTTTAAAAAACTTAAAAAGACAGTAATGTGATTGAATAATATTACCTGATACATATAGATCATTTTGCAGAAGATCTACATTACAATATTCATCAAGATCTGCACCTGAAAAAAAGAATCCAACTTATATGCACTCAGAGAAATAGGGCAAGGCTTGGCTGGTGAAGTAAAGCAAATGGGTCATCCAAGGCGAATAATCAATGGACTAACTGTGAGCTTATAGAACTGTCATGAGACAAACGTGATGTTGTGTAGTTTGCGTTGTCACATATTCTTTGAGATTCATAGAGCAGAAGTTAGATGCCATCTTTAACAGGCAGTAAATGTGAAATCAGAGTGAACGCTTTGCTAGCTTTAGCTCACATCAGATCTCCTACATTCAGAATTTTCTTTGAAGAGATGCAACCTCAGATGGAATTTTCCAGCATTGTATGTGTAAGCTGAAATACTTTTTCCACCCCATGTACTCCCCCTATTCTAACAGAAAGGAGTACATAGCTATAGGAAGACAGTAATATTAAAACACCACTTGGAATGGAAACTCTGGATTCAGAAGTAGAACAAATAAATCCCAGACAGCAAGCAAGAAAGATCTTTACATAGAGCAGGAGCACGGTTGAGGGATTAATCCTAGACCTGTGCTCTTTCTGGGCTATGTAGTGGTGCTCCTGAGCACTGTACTGCAGTTTTTATGATGGGGTCCTCTGTTGGGTCATTTTCACAGTTAGAAGGTGAAAAATGGTAGCAAAAGACAAACAGACACAGCAAGAATTATTGTGCTTCTGATATCTTGATCAGCTTGCCCTGGTATTTGCTGATCCCTTTCATGTCACTTTCTTCTACCGGCCCCTGGATCTCTGCCATAGAGCACTTGTGGGTTGGGAGCATGCTCAAGTCCACCTGGTATGAGCAAGCAATTCATACCCTTAGAAACAGCTGGAGGCTGTCTCAGAGGCACAATGCCTGCTGGTGAGGAGACATGGCCAGGCCTTTTCAGTGCACACAGTGAAATGACTCCATCCCCACGCTACCACGTGAAGTGTGTCCAACGAGCAGACAGAAGGCACATTTCAATGCAGAGGAAGCCACAGACAGGCCAAGAAGATTGAAGCCAGAGAGATGGTGGGGGCATAATGACTTATTTAGTCGTTGTCAAGTCACAAAGGCAAAGCAAGCAAGGGAGAGAATGGTTGAAGAATGGAGTTAAGATGTGTCAAACAGCGGCAATTCAAGCTTCCTCTAGCACCTTCTGCTGCTGCTACAGCAACTCAAATTGCCCAGAAAATCAACCAAAGGTAGATGGTTGCAGACCAGCACACACACTCTTATCCAAAATGTTCTTAGTAATAAATTATTTTGGACAAAAGCCATACACATTATCTCAAAGCACAGTGGCTGGGGAAGAGGACTATGTAAAGGAAATAGTGAAACTTGGGAGCTCTAGTATTTGAGAACATTTTTTGACAAAATGGCTATAAGATCCTTCCGGCCATATGGTCCACATTATTAAATGATCTGTGACCTCTGATCACCTCTAGGTTGATCACACAAATGCCTTTCTTTTACCTTCAGTATCCTCCTCAGTCCTGCTAGTTCAACCTTAGCATTTCTTGCATGCTTGGCCCTTCTGACCTAAGCTCATAATGCCCATTTTGGACTCAGTTGAAATGCTATTCTCATTGGTAGTTGCCATGAAAACTTGATTCATCTTTGAAGACCCAAATCGAATCCTACCATGCTTTCACTATATCTGGTAGCTTTAGCCCCTTTTCCCTGCTGGGTGACATATCCATACCACATTGTTTGACACTTGACTTTTCCATTTCGTATGCATCTCTTTATTATAAGTGTGATTAGAGAGTAAATGAACATCTGGGAGTTCTGTCAAAGTTTTAAGATTTGAGAAGAGATTTGAGCTGTTTGCTGAGTTCTGGGATAATCTCCAAGAGACTGCAGAGCTTCAAGAGCCCCAGTTACCACTGTGAAATGGCTCTGGACAATCAATTATCAACCTATCATTGTTCAGTAAGTGCCTGCCAAGTGCCCACTTGCTAGGTACAAATCTCCAGGCCTTCTTAGTTTTTACAAAATTCTCTAAGGTGGCCACTAATGTATCCAGTTGACAGATTCAGCATGGAGGTTTAGTAACTTGCTCAAGGCAATATGTTAGTAAGTGGATGGAAATCAAATATAGGTTATAATTTAGTTCTATTAGAGTCTGAACTTTACTTTTAAAGTCACCTCAAAAAAATTCAATTTCTCTGTGCATAAACCTACTGAGTTAAACAATATTTGAAGGAAAATAAAACAATGGGCAATTACTGAAAATTGGAAAAAATAAAAAAGGTCAATTTTAAGGTGACTAGTATGAGCTCTTCTTGTTACCTAGTAAAGTGTCATGACACAAGGACTGAATTAGGCCTTATTGAATGGTGATAAGCACTACACAGAAAAATAAAGCAGAGCAAAGGAATGGTGAGTGCCAGGGTTAGGAGGTGATCCAGGGAGATCTCTACAAGAGATTGACATTAGAACAAAGCCTTTTGGAAAGATGAGGGGAAAAGCCATGCTACTAACTGGCAAGGGATGTCCCAGGTAGGGCAAGAGTGTGAGTAAAGCCATTGAGGCAGGATTGGACCAGGCATGAGTTATGAAGAGCAATAAAGGATAGCATGGCTGGCATTAAGTCTTCCTTGGGGAAACGCAGAAATTTTCTGGACATTTAGAATTTGTTTGATCATATGAGAGCACATGGTGTGTAGTGAGCAAACCACTGCTCTGGGCTACCCTACAATCTTTCTTCGATTTGGTACCCTAGGAACAAATCCTGATTTCGAAATCTGAGTTCAAGAATCCATTGAAGAGGTGAAGGAAGTTATCCAAGAAAGATGGATCACTAATCTACTTCCTCCCAATCATCTCCCAGAGTGATGGAAAGTTACGCCTGGAAGCTGTATAGGACACGACTCAGAGTTATCCAACTAAGGGGTTTGGAAGGAAATTGGAGTATTGATATAGCAGTCAAGAGCCACTTCTGGGGAACTCCACTTCCCCCAGATTTCCAGTCTGTTTATGGCTCAGAGTTCATGGAGAACCCTCAGGTAGAGCCATGTCCTGGTTGGCAGATGAAGGTCAGTAGTGTCATAGCCTAGCTTGTTAAGGGCATGTCTGTGGGGAGACAGAGCCTATGGGAGACACCAGTTGAGCTGGTTTCAAGTCTTATCTCTTTGCCACCTGCTAAGAAAGGAGAAGCAGGAAGCCTCCCCCCTTTCCATTGTGACAAGGAAATTTTAGCTGGAATTCTCAGAAGCAGTAGGTGCAAACTTAAGATCAACATATAGATCAGTCACATCTACTTCTGTTTTTTAAGCAAAAGATAACTAATCTGTAAAACACACATCAATTTCAGACACTAATTTTTAAAGAAAGAATGAGAGAGAACATTTATTGCTAATTGCTATCGTCAGGGTGAGAATTATTTCTTGGCAAATAGCACAAGGAGCTCTTGCAAAGATGCTCATTAATATCATCTGTGAATCATGGAAATTTAGTCTGACAGATGACAGCTCTGTAAGTTATACTGTCAGGGATCCTGACGAGAAGAATTAGGGGAAAGAGCATTTCTTCCTACTGTGTCCTTTTCTGTGCTAACCTCAGTCCAGGTTGTTCCCTCTCTAATGAGATGTTCACTGTAGCACACTAAGTGGAGAAAGCAGGAACCATTATACCCTAAGACAAATTATCTGGTCCTTGGGAGAGCTGAGTAGACTTTGTGGGGAGGGGCTGCCTCTCTGTACTAGTTGGCTCTTGGTCTGAGAATTTGTATGGCTAGTATGCCAAGAATAGTTTCTGCATTTTTTTTAAGTGGCTGGTCAAAAGATGTCTGGAAACTGTATGGTATTTAAAATTCAGGATCCTAAAGTTTTAACACAGTCCTTATGTTTTCAGGCTTGTGTGCATTGGGTACCATCTTGTTGATAGTGGTTTTGCTCTTTAGCAATGGAGCTGAATTATGATAATGGCTGTAGGAGCAATAAAACCTAAAATATTTACATAACATCCCTTAAAGAAAAGTTGGGGGACTGTTGTCATCTGTAATGTAATGCTGTTGTTGAGGATCTGCTCCTCATATTGCAATGTAAATGAAATAGCAATCAGGATAAATGTCTTGGGGATTATTATCATGCAATACCAGATCTTGGTCCTAAAAGAGACCCAAATATGTGGCTAATCTAAAAGATTTTTTTTTTAAACCAGCCCTGGGCCTTGGACTTAGGGCCTGAGTACTGTCCCTGGCTTCTTTTTGCTCAAGGCTAGCACTCTGCCACTTGAGCCACAGTGCCACTCCTGGCTGTTTTCTATATATGTGGTGCTGGGGAATCGAACCCAGGGCTTTATGTATGCGGGGCAAGCACTCTTGCTACTAAGCCATATTCCCAGCCCTCTGAAAGATTTTTTATATTTTTGCTGATCTCAGTGATCTTAAGCTAAGAAGCTTTTCTTGAAGCAAAGGGAGAAAGGTAGCCTGAACAGATTAGTGCTCGGTTGAACAAGCCTTTGGTAGGGCTTACCATAGTCATAGTTTCCCACCTTCCTGCTCCAAGTAAACTTATAACATCAAATATGTATGATTCTCACAATTCATTTTTTTACTACTTATGTCATTTATCACTCAACATGTAAACTTCATGGATGAAATGGAGCATGTGGGTCTTGGAGTCAGATCCCCAAATTTAAATCCCAGCTCAGCCATTTGCCAGCTAGTCAGTGCTGAGCAGAGTTTCAATGCTCCTTCCAAAACTCATGTTGAGATTTAAGCTCCCCTGTGACAGTACTGGAGATGAGACTGTAACAAAGTTACCCCTAGGTCCTGAGGGCTTTCCTCTAAAGAATGGGTAGGTTATGGGAAGAGTAGCTTTATTATGAAAATGAGATTTATCTCCAGTATGCTCTCCTACCCTCTGATGCCTTCTGCCATGTTATGATGTAACAAAATCACCCTCACTAGATGAGACCCTTTGATCTTCGACTACATGGCTTACAGGAAGATGGAAAAAAATTCCTTTATGAATTCCCAGACTGTAGTATTCTGTTGTGGTAGCATAAAATGAACTAAGAGACCTTGCTATTCTTTCCATTTCCCATTTGTAAAACGAAGGCACTACTAGTATCTCCCCCTCTGTAGGATTCCCTAAGGAGTTTGTGACATGCAGCTTAACACAGTACCTGGCCTGCAGACAGAGCTCAAGGAACAGTAGCTCTCATTACTGTTGCAGAACTGGAGTTTGGGAATGTTTAGATGACATTTTGTGGGAGCTGATGGGCTTCTTATTTGTGATGAAGCATATCTCTGGCTCCTCTTGATTCACCCAATTAACACTCTCATGGCTTCAAAAGCTACATGTCCTTCCTTCTTGTCCATCATTCCTGCTCTACTTAGATCTCACTACTTAATGCAATGATCATGGATTTGACCTGGTAAGATAACCTATTGCTCACATGAGCATAGGTTTTAGGAGCAGAGCAAATATTACTTTATCACAAAAAGTATTTCAAAATATAACAGTGACTAAATTGAAATTGGAAAGATATTTTATTGCCACAGAAATAAAAACTTCCAACTTCTACCCAGCCATAGTGCCCAGGGGACATATTTCTTGCCAAGAAGGTCAACTTCCAACTTGTACAAACACTTACCAAGTATCTTTTATATGCCAAATACTATAGAAGTGTTTGACTATAAGGAAAGTAAGACACACTCCTTGAACTCAAGGAACTCACAGACTAATGAGAAGTTGGTAGAACATAGGAAATACCAGTGGACCTTTCTGTATTCATTGTGGTTCTGGCCTGGCCAGACTGCAGAAGTCTACAAGTGTAAAAATACAAGTTGTTGGTTAAGTCAGAAGTCTTTCTGGAAAAAGCAACCATTTTTTCAACCCATAGGATCAAGTTTAGAAATGGTTACAACCATGTGCTCCCTTCTATGAAGGTACGTAGTTATTTACAAATCAGCAGATCCTTGGTTCCCAAAGCCACACTTCCCTCTCAGCACCTGGAGGCAGGGTGTCTGGAGTTCAGTGGCCTTTGTCGGAATTCCCACTTGGAAGTGATTTTTCTGGGGTGGGAATTGCCTCTGAGTATCTTGTATTTAAACACCCGTGAGTGACATTTTCTCTCCAGGCTTATCCCTGCCATCTTCACAATGGGGTCAGTAGGGCACAGATGCATGGTAGCTCATCACTGGCCTCTCCAAGAGGTCAATGGTTCAACTCAAGACAGTGTAAGGTTTGAACAGGCTGGTTGCAGGATGCTGTCAACAATAGGAACATCCTCTAGCAATTGTGCCAATTTGCTCAATAACTAGAAATCCAGGTTTTAACAGAAAAAAAAAGGTGGAAGAAAAAACAGACTTGCACATTTGGTAGACTATAACAGTTTATCCTCAAATCACTTAAAAATCTGGTATTATAAGCTGTGTGTAGGTGTCTTGGTGACAAAGACAATAGTAAATTATGGAGGAGATTGAGCCAAAGCATCCTGTGGAAGGAATTACCATTTTTTTTTTTTTAGTGTTTAATTGTGAGATCAGTCAGAACACAGGAACAGCCAGCATTTCTTAAAGCAATATTCATCACGTATAGCAAGAATATCCTTCTCAAAGACAAAGATAAAGGCAGACGTGCCCACCACATGTCTGAATCTGAGTCACGGGCACCATTATGAGCCCCCATTTCCCATCCACACTCAGGTATTTGAGATAATGTGCATAAGACGGAAAGAACAGGAGAAGGGGAAGGAGTTATGGGGAATCCCTTACGGCAGCTAAAACAAATCCAGGCAAAACAGTGTCTACAATGGGTTTAATGAACAACAATTTACTTAAAATGACATCCAATATTTAGGGACATATTTCCTGTTCTCCAGATGATATCAAAGTATAAACATAATGCAAGAATAATACTTAGGGGACTCAAAACATCACACAAATTGCTTGATGAAAAGCGACAAAATAGTCTGTTGTTATTGTCTGCTGCTTGGCAGAGTTCTTCTTTTGTGGAACATTAGAATAAAGTGACATCAGTTTGTCACTTAGCAAATGGTTCTCAGCTTCCTAAACCACCCAGCAGATGGTCTAGGTGATAGAGTGCAGCCCCAACATGATTGTGTTTTTGCTGACAGCCTCTACCCCACACTGCTGCAATCATTCAGCTCCTCTGTGTCAGGCAAGCTCACCATGTCATCATTGCTCAGTGTCTCAAGCCCTAGGTCACAGTGAAGCTACATGGCTCTGAAGGTAAATTACCCACCTTCTTCATGTCAGCACCTTCCATGGCTTTTCTCCCCCGTTCTTCACGTGCTCCCTTCATCTTTGCAAGGTTGAGATGATATTCACGCATGAAATTAGAAGCTCCAGGTCCTGGAATTTCACAACAAACTTGTGTTTTCCTCTTTCTTTCGAGTCCTAGACTAAGAGAATACAAATTTGGAGGAGTAGGCAACATTTTAACAACTCCAGTTGCTTCCAATGTCAAGGGAAAGGGATTGTCATATGTGTGAGGTCATCATGGAGCAGCATCCCAGAGGTTATTCCGGTGGACCTTGTCTCTCCTGTTCCATGCAGAATGGAAACACCGGCTTGAAAAGAGGGGATGTTTACAAACTGGCTGGGTGAGCAGTGGCTCTGTACCCGCCGTGTATAGGTCTAAATAGTTGATCTCTTTTAAAATGTATACATTTTCATTGATTTATAGTTACTTCTTAAAAATCACTCACCTGCAATACGTACTTTCCCCTCAATATGATCAATCCCCAATCTAGCTAATTCTCAATAAGAACCATGAGGCAACTGTATTTCAGAAGTCAAGAAAGGTGGTAGTCATCTAAGAAAGATTGGGGTTTAGTGACCCCTGAAAGATGAAGCAACCAAGACCCGTGGAAGATCTAGTCACCTCCTCAGAGAGGAACTGGTGCTGTGTGTTTGGGTGCAGGACCACTGCGTCTCAGTGTGTGCCTTTCAGTTCAGAGTGTCCCCTGAATCAGTATGTGTAATCTTCGGTGTTGAAGCATATTGTAATGGTGCTAGTACAAGAATGTAAGATGTGACTCTCTTATAGTTTATTTCAGACGAGATCGGGTGCATTCAGGGTGGTATGGCCGTAGACTATAGTTTATTTCAGAATGCTTGCAATAAGAAGAATGGGAAGTAGAATCAAAATTATACACATCACCAGGACCTAGTAACTTAGCTGTATGCAGTTTGTGCTGAGCTGGATACCTGGTATAGGAGGGCCATTGCGGGGCAGGATGGGAGTTGCAGAAAGGCTTCTGACCTCCCCGTGTGATGCTTGATGGAACTGAACTTGATGACTGCTATAAGTCAGTAACCTGAAACCCTAAACTTTATGTTTGACTTGAAGCATTATTATTGTTGTGGCTTACAAAGATCATGCCATAAGGCTTTCGGATTCTCATGTTGTGGCTTGAGCTGGCAGTTGAAGAATCTGACCTTGCTGTTCTCTTTCTGGAAGTGCTCAAGAATACAAAACTCCTTCCCACCCCACAGCCATCATGATGCTTGCAATGTCGAGTTCAGCAGCCCCCTGGGCTCCCAATGCACTTGCTTTCGTGTACTTGGTCCTCCATCTCAGTCAACTATAGGTGTAAACTTAACTAATTACAATTCCACTGCACAACACGGTTTCCTAGCATTCGATTAATTCTCCATGTAAGCTCAAGAACATGATCAAATAAACCCCTAAATTTCATCTTTGGAGGCGTATCTCTTGGTGATTACTTCTGCAAACAACATCATATATCCATCACAGTCTAATAAGGAGATAAAACACATAAAACAATTCAAATAGCAAACACTACTATTTCTCAGTAGGTTATTGGGCACCAGCTGAAATCATTGCAATGGAGCAGAACAAAGGGGTCTCAGAGCAGGTGAGCGGCATGTTTAGACAGAGTCAGTACAAGCTGACACACTATAACAACTACACCTAAACATATTTAAGCAAAATAGATGTTGTCATCTCACTCTCGCACAGGGACAGAATGGGCTCCTCCCAGCTGAAGCTCCTCTTTGTGTGAGGATTTAGGGAGTTTGTGTAGGGATTCGGGATCTGTGGCCTGTCACGTCTCAAGCCTCGTCATCCAGCCAGTGGTTGAGGAGAGAGAGAATAGAGAAAGCGTGCCTGTTGTTTTCAAACACTCTGACCTGGAAGAAACACATGGCATTTTTTTTTTACATATATTCTGTTAGACAGTACTAGTTACATGGCCTCCATTACATGCATGCATAGATGAGATTTAGCGTCCTTGGCTTGACAGTGAAATATAGAAGAGAAACAGATTATTATTATTATTATTATTTTTACTTTTTGAACAGTTCAGTCTGTAGCAGGAGAGCAGGTCACAGAGCATACATGCTGTCACTGTCACAGTTTTAAGATCTCATTTCTGGGGTTTCAAAATAAGACTGTAAGGTGGGAGTCAGCAAGATCAGGCTCCAGTCTTGAACTCAGAAAAGTGAGTGCATATGTAACACAGCTTGAGGAAAGGAGCTCTGGGGAGGTGCTTTATCTTCAGTCTCTGTGTACCTTTTTGTCATTTCCAAGGCTTTATTCTATTATACAGTATTTCTCTAAAATCATGATTTAAAATTGGATGAGGAAGAAAGGAAGGAAGAGAAGAAACTACATGTTACTTGGCAAGTTCAAGGCCTATAGGTATTCCTAAGTCTAATCATAGCAGTTGGTTCTTAGGAGAGATTCAGCTATGACGATGAAAGTGAACCTCTTGTTCTCGGAGTGAGAGTCTTAGGAAGAGAGAAAGGGCCAAGCCACCAGTTGGACTAGATGGACTAGTGTGTCACCTTGCTCTGTGTGCCCTCCCTCGTATTCCTGTACCTTCTAAGAAGGGCCCTGCTGTGTCATAGCTGAGATCAACTGGACTTTCTTAATGGAATCATTGGCTGTCTCCAGCTCAGAATAGAAGGAGATTGTTGAGGCTAGGAGCTGGGCAGGCCAGGGGCCTCCTTTCAATGGTTAAAGATGAACTAATGGAAGGGTCAAGGATAGTGGTGTGATATAAACTTGAGAGAGATCCTGATTGTCAGTTGTTAGAGGTTTTTATACTATGGTTTTTGTGTATGTGTGCCAGTCTTAGATCTTAAACTCGGGGCCTGGGTACTGTCCCTGAGCTTTTTCATTCAATGCAGGTGCTCTACAGCCAAAGCTCTACGTTCAGCTTTTTGGTAATTAATTTGAGGTAAGAGTTTCATGGACTTTCCTGTCCAGGCTGGCGTTATACTGCAATTCTCAGATCTGAGCCACCTAAGTGACTTGGATTTTAGGCATGAGATACCAGCACCTGGCTTACAATTACTTTTGATGTATATTCTTCCCTTATATAATAGAATCAGCTTAAAATTATCCATAACAATAAAGCAGCAGGTTTCATTGTTGTTGAATGTCAGTTTCTCTATGCCTACTTGCAGGTGATAACCAATGGAGAAATGGCCAGGAGTAAAAGATCTCCATAAAGGAGAAATAAGGAGAAGGAGTTTCTTTCAGAGTCAGATTATTGCTATCCTGGGATGTCAGCCCATAGCTCCATCCACTAATGTGGCAGCTTAGTTTTGTTTATCTTCATAGCGAATTGAAGGAGTATTTCTGGATGGCTGGGACTGACTGAAACTGTAGTACCCACAAGTGGCTTGAGAAGTCTGGCCATCTCTGGATTTTCTAGTCTCAGTCTTTGAGATAGCTAGAACATCCCTGCCTGAATTTAGCCTCAGACCCCTGAGCATATGCAGTCTCTTCCCCTGCAGCTGTGAGTGAAAACGTGAGCTGGCTGGGTAGCCTGAATTCTGCCACTCTAGGAAAATGCAGACACAATCTAAGGAGGTCTAGGTAGACCCCAGTGTTTTTCATGTATTGTACATAGACTGAATTGCCTTGGGACCATAGAGTTAATTCCAACTTGACAGTTGTGCTGCAGCCTATAAAATATTTACATTATTTTGTGAATATATATTATTTACTATGTGGTCTATAAAATATTTACATGGGAATTTTTTTCTAAAGATACTATATTCCGGATATTACTTGTGTATGACTGTATACTGGACCAGGAAGTCAAGAGATCTGGATTCTTTTTGTAGTTTTTGACTATGAGACTGGGAAAATCTACTTGTTTCTCTGCTATTCTCATGTGTAAAAATAAGGAAGTAAGACCATGGACCATTCAAGATCCCTTTCAGCTTATGACAGTGTATGGTCATTTCCTCTAGATAGGTACTAAACAGCTAGCCTTCAACTTGTAGTAATCCCTGAACATTCTGTCAAAGAAAGTCTATCAGAGCTTCATTGCTTAATCATATTCCAAGTGCAATATGAAAGTAGAGTATTGCAGTGTGGACAGAAGTAAGACTTCTGCAACTAGAATAAGAAATCAGGAACATAAGTAGTCTTAGAGGAAAACAATGTCTAAGAATATAGGCTCTGGCAAATAATGAGATTGAACACCGTTTTGCTGCTCACTATTTGGTGAGTTTGGGAAATTTGTTGAACTACCTGATGACCATATGCAAATGAAGTTAATTGTAAATAGCTCTGGTGTTGTTCAAAGAGTTTCTCGTATTCAATGAGTTACATGCATTTTACATTAGATACGACATATGATAAGGGCTCAGTAAAGTTTCACTATTATTTTTATTACTAAGTTATCAAAAAGCCATCTATCAAGAGAGTGTAAATCTCTTTCAGTTTATTCAAAGTTGTCTATCAAATTCTCCAGAGGGTAAAAACTTTCTCTGGATTCTTATGTATTTAAAAAGTGTGTCTCCTTACCCCCTAATTTATTTTCATACAAAAAGATCATTATTTTAGATAAGAAATCAGTGGAATATCTGTGATTAGTCCATATTATTTAAGTATAATTGTATGAATGGCCAGTGTAGTAAGTTGTTTGCGAGTTCTAGGAAGATTGAGACTGACGGGGAATGAGATGCTTTTTAGTGTTAGGGCATCTGCTCTGATTTATCTGGAGGATACTTGGTCTGGTAAAACAGGCCTGCTTCTTGGTCTGGAATTATTGTTTAAAGCATACATTTTACCTTTCTAAGTATCCTGGCTTAAGCAGTATTTATTGTATTTAAGTTAATTAAATTTTGGGCTGATAATCTCTGTGAAGACTACTGAATAAGAGGAGAGCCTGGAAACAGTTGAGGTGGGGTTTGGGCCGTCACCAGCTCATACAGGACCCAGTAGTCTGTGCTAAAGAAACAAATAGTATTCTATGTGAAGTAAAAAGTCACTGAAGACTTTTAAGCAGGGGACTGACTTGATCTGACTTATGTTTGATGCTGAGATGATATGTTATAATTTAGCTTCCTGCTGGGTAAAGAATGAATTAAGGTGAGTGGGGAATGTAAGTAGAAAGAGAAAGATCAGTCAGGAAGTATGTCATGAAGCAGGTAAGAGATAAAGATGGACTAGTCTGGCATAGTGGTCATACACACAGACAGATTCATCAGACATTTTTAGGTTGGCTTATGAAGACTTGCTGACAGTTTCAAAGTTGAGTGTTTAGGGAAGTAAAGAATCAAAAGAATGACTAGAGTTTTGACTCTGGGTTCTGGATGTTAGATATGGAATATTTGTGGAGATGGAAAGACAAGTTTGGGACCCAAATCAAGATCTCTAGTCTAAAAATGTTAAGTCACAATTTTCTGAGGTAGTCAAGTGAAAAATATCAATTAGGCAGTTGGATATGTAAATATGGGTCACTGAGAAATATGACCAGTGGTTATAAACTAAACATTTATTAGCATATCCATGGAATTAAACACTGGAAAGATGAGATTACCTATGGGGAACATGTACAAAGGAAGGAAGGAAGGAAGGAAGGAAGGAAGGAAGGAAGGAAGGAAGGAGGAGGGAGGAAGGGAGGGAGGGAGGGAGGGAGGGAGGGAGGGAGGCAAGAGAAGTAGGAAAAAGGGAAGGAGGGAAAAGTAAAGAAAGAAGGACGAAGGGAAGGAAGATTGGGAAGTAAGGAAGAGAGAAGGAAAGGAAGGAGTGAAAGAAGGAAAGATGTTAGTAAGCCCTGAGGAATATCTACATGTGAAAATGAGAGCAAAGGCGAAGACAACAGAAAAGACAACAGGGACAGCCTTGTGGTAGAGAGTGGATGAGAACCACCATGAACAGAGTGCTGTAGGAAAGAGGAAATGGTCAAACTGGTTGAATGTCCAAAGAGAAAAGTGTCCATTGAATTTGGTATCTGGGATGGATGTAAAAAAACCTGACAGATGAGTCACTGCCTGCTGAACTGAAAATGGTATACTGGGACATATTATTCTGCATAAGTTTGCTTGTATTACCAAAGATTAAAAATGTAAGTGAATGACCTGAAAATTTGTAACATATTTATGTTTTCTCACTACAAGAGCCTATGCCCAACGTTTGATTGGATTTTAGCAGTTCATGGTGAAGGGTTGGCTGGTGGAACTGGGGAGCATGGAGAGATAGGACAGCGGGTACATTTATGTGCCTCGTGCAGGCTGAAGGGATGCTAGAATGTGCAGAAATATCCGTGGATTGACTTTAAAAAAAAGGAAACAAAAATACAGTGCATTCAAGCTCCTTTTTCAGTCTCTTTGCCAGAGTCACTAGCCCATAGGGAAAGTCTCACAAGTGTCCAATATAGTGTTCTCTTGGCAAATGATTTAATTCTCTTTATTACTGTATAGAACAATGGAATAAGGATGGATGTTACCGTGTTATTATTCCAGTTTAGAAGACTAAGCAAGTTGGCCAGTGATTGGATAGCCAGCACTTTGCCTGGCTGGCTAGAGTATAAGGCCTATGAGCTTTTTACATCTCCACAGGAATGGACGCCAGAGCCAGTTTCCTTTTCTGAATACCAGGAACAACCTAAGATTACTAGCATTGATGTTGGTCTTCTGGGTGGTTGGGAAGTTATACATGCCCAGGTAGGAGGATGGGGTCTACTTGCGACATTTAGATGAATGTTCGTATGGTGTGGGAGTCTCCTCCAGTACTCCAGCCCCTAAGTCACTACATAGAAGAAGGCCTGGCCAGAGATATTGTGTAGTCATGGGCCAGTCTTAGTCAAAATGGTTCATCCTGGGCCTTTGATGCCTCATTGATCAAGGTGAGACTGGGCTGGGTGAGCATAAATTAAGGGCTCTGGAAGATAAAGATCACTGAGAAAGGTAATACTCTCTGTTATCTGGTGACCCACGGGAGCTATGATGTGGGAAGCAGGCCACCATGGCCATGAAGATTCTGAATTGGAATGGGGATCAATGGCTTAACAATCTATTATTTTCTTCAAATGCATTAATCTTGAACATTGTGTTTGCACGCCATGCAGGATATTGCATTCCTAATTACTTTAATCTACCTATTCATGTCTTCTTGGAGTTACAGCCTTCTGAACTTACCAGGTATGTTTATGAAAATAATATGAAAATTTGAATTTAAGTATGTTACGCAATCCACCTAAAATAAACAGGTCTAAGCACTACAGTTAGGCCAGTGGTTATAGTTACTACCCTAAGTAGGGCTCACATCGCATAATTAGACACTGTACTAGGTGACAGTTGAATGAATTCTTGCAAGTCTTCTTCATTTGGGATAAATAAAGTGTCCTGGGAGCCCAGGGCTTGGTGAACTCTGAGGCAAACTGCCTGACACTTTCCCACTCCCACTCCTAGATGGTCTCTCTCTCCTGTCTGTCCTCACGTCCTTTCCCCTCAAGAATAATTAGCCAGCATGTCTCTCTCACTGGACATAGTGAAAGGAGTCTATTTGAAAGCAGGGTGTGGTACCTCGTGTGTGTGTGTGTGTGTGTGTGTGTGTGTGTGTGTGTGTAAAAACGAGAGAGGAGTCTATTTAAAAGGGGACAGAATAAACCCAGTGGTTGCTTTGCTCCCACATTTCATGTAAGCAGCCCAAATATCCCAGCAAACCACAGGTTTCCTTATTTTCATGTATCTAGTACCAAAAGTTGTCCCTCACAGGCTGGTGAACCTGACCGTTTTGCCCACCCCCATTCATCACAGCATGGAGAAGGAGCCTTGGTTTAATCTTTCTTAGAGCTCACAGGTGGGAAGGTCACACCAGCAGACCCTGGCCTGGGAGCCCCACTGGAGCTCCTTGTCTCAGAGTTCCTCTATTGCTTCCACAAATTCAAGTTCACAACAGCATTGTCTAATAAAAATGTACTGCAAGCCAAAATGCAATTTTCTAGTAACCATACTAAAAAAAAAAAGTAAAAAAAAGAAACAGGTAAAAATCAATTGTAATAATGTGCTTCATCTAACCCAGGATATCTAAAATATTACCATTTCTATTTATAATCAATAGAAAATTAAATGTGTTATTCAAAGCAAGCATTTGAAATCTGTTTTGTATTTTACAATCTCAGCACATTCATTCATTTGGGGACCAGCAGCATTTGAAGTCCTCACTAGGCATATGTAGGTATTGGTTGTTGAATTTGACTTTGGAGGGTTGGAGCCTTCAATTCCCCTTGGGACCTCAAAAGGCAGAGACAGGAAGTGGGGAAAAAAGCTTCATTCTCAAATGTATGTACTACCAGTTTGTGTATGTGTTTATATTTACAGTGATATGAATAACCATCCAATTCTGTATCCCTACTTACGTAATTAATTAGCCTTTATATAGCAGTTTATGTTTGCAGAGTGCTTTATTGATGTAGTTGCCAGTATATTTATCTACTTACATGTTTATACTTTCATATGTGCCTACCTGTACTAATTACTGCTATAATTATTGAAGTTATTTAAGATCACAACTCAGTTACCTTCAAGAGCAACAACACTATTTTAATAGCGACAATAAATCCCATCTTTCCTTTCCAAGTTCTGTCTACCTCACAAAGAGATTTTATTCTTCCACGCAATATTGTCTAAGTTCCTGCTTTGCCTCAGAGTAAAAAAAAAAAGAACACATTTAAAAGCAATCTAGTAATTGTCGTTTCTCCTTTGTCAGCTTAAATTTTACACAAATGAGAGAGAAATGTAATGGCATATCTTCCAGGAACAACAGCCTGAAAATACACAGCATCCAACAAGAAAAGGATAATTACAAATTATGGCCTCCACCATCAACTAAAGCTATTTCTAATACTGAATGTCATTTCTCACTACTCATCCGCATTTCTGTCTGACAAGCCAGAGTCCATGAGAAACATGGGGATGAAAATGGAGGGAGACCATAGAGGCCAGAGCCCTGGACCCTGGTCACATAGATGCTAATCCCTCTTGGTGAGACTGAGCGCAATCTGAGCCTGTTGAAGAGACTTGGTGGACACGGGGTATGGAAAGCCATTCTGGGGCATAGGAAACCCTTGTGGTACATTTGGGAGATTTGAAAAAATGCTGCACTTTACCCATTCTCCTCCCTATCCTTTCCCTTCCCCCAAATCAATGAAGGGGAAAAATTACAGTGTTCCAATTTATTCTGTGGTTCCGCTGCTCTGGGTGATTGGAAATGCCAGCAAGGGGAATGATATACATCATGTTATGAAGGGAGAGTACAAAAAATATTCACCAACAGCTATGAAATGCAGCTGCCTCCATAGCAAAACCAGGCGGCTCTTGAATAGAACAGAGCAACACCACCCAAGAGACTCGACACCAACTCCCGCGCTGAAGCAATTTTGTGAGCCCAATATTGGGGATTAGAGGTGAACACGAGAGATCTTAGGCCACAAATCACTGCATACCCAATGCTTCTGCTACCTACTCGGCTGTCCCCTGGGGAAAATCATTAAACCTCTTTCTGTCTCTCTTTAAAATGGGAGCTAAATTAGTAACTCACCACAAAGGAGTATTTTCTTAATTACTTGCGTACAAATTGCTTGACGTTATTGAATGAAAGGTATCAAGGAGAATGCAAGCTATTATCATGATTATTTTTGTTCTAATATAAAGTAGTGGGCCAGTGACTTTTCTGTCTCTGGATTAGCTTTCCATTCAGTGTTACTTTGCGGAATGGTTTCCTAAGGCTCCCAGTGCCACTAGTAAGAGCAACTTTCCAAAGGGGAATGGACAGAAGCCAGCATCCTGAGGTCAAGTCTCTGTTGGTTTAGACGTGCCTTTGGAAGGGAAGGACAGATTGGGAGAAAGAATGCGAGTATGAGTGGCAGCCTTATCCTGGATGGCTACAAGGTGAAAATCTTCCTCTCGTGTAACCTACTGTTTCCTCTTGCCCTGCAAGTGGGTTTCCCAGACGAGTATATAGCCTAGCCTCCTGCAGGTGGAGTCCCCAGAAGGATGATTTCTAGAAGCATACTTTAACCCTTATGCATGTGTTCTGAGGTATCACAGACATGATAAATCGACACAACATGATATAAAGACCAGAGACGAGCTGTCCTCTTCTGTGCTATCTCTAAGGGCACATGGAAGAATATTCATGGAAAAGAACGTTCCAAGCTAATAGAAGAAGTGAAATTTCCTTGCAGTCTACCCAAGCCAGATCAACACCACAAGAAGCACAACTCATTTCAAGGGATGATGGTCCTGACTGGGCGGGGCTTGGGAGTCAAATCATTCTGCCTAGGGAATTTGAACTAATCTTGATTGACCTTGATCTTTGACTTGCGCTGTGATTGTGTTTTCACTAGGAATACAGGGTTAAGAAAATGTGCTACAACATGGCAATTATGCTAGAAAATTGGATGGGGTTAGAATAAAGCCTTGGAATGCTTTCTGTGGAATTCTTTTGGCCAAAACATTTACTCTGTCAGAGATAATACTGCAGGATGCTTTTTAATAATTAGACAATTCCTTCAATACAGTGAGATGGTGTAAGGGAAGAGTTCTATTTCTTTCTCTCTCTCTCTCTCTCTCTCTCTTTAATACTCAAAGTATATTCACTTTTCTGAAATATCTTCCTTATGAATTCCAGTATGTTATTTTTACTATTAATGTCTTAGCGATGGTGACAGCAGAATGTTTAAACCTCATCCCACAGCTGACTCTCTATGTAGAAAAATTATCTCTCCTCCCATGTGCAATTTTCTGTCCATTCATTAATTGCACTACTGCTCTCCCAAGTTTATTTACTGCTTCTAAATATGTACCTTAATTTACGTGTCTGGTCCCACAGGGAGCCTATAAAATGTAAAATCTTATATAATCGCAGAAGCAGCCACAAATATTTTAATATCCAGGACTGCTTCTGCATCCTAATTTTGCAGATGGCATGATGTTCATTTTATAGCAGCTATTGAAAGCTAATAAATGCCATCCACATCACTCAGCATTGTCAATAATCCAGTAGATTGTGTGCCCAGGGATGCTTGGGGAAGCAGAATCAGCTCTCTGCCCTTCCTATCCAGACTCCAACTACAGCTCTTGCCTTTCTTTATCAGTTGCCACAATTTCCATGTAGATCAGCAATGAGACTGGGCTGTTGGAACTTCTAATCTCAGTGTGGAAAAACATTCAGAAGAGGGTAATTGCTGCACACACATACAGATCAAGAGGTGAGCTCATCTTCCCCTGCTTACTGAATTTGCACTCCTCAAATGCAGAGGTGAGAAGAGGAAGAGGAGGAGCAAGGAAGTGACAATGGACATTGCCTGCCCATCTGGCACCGAAGTTAGTGGAGAAGTTATGTATCCCAGTTCTAAACTTCCTTTTGTTCCTTTTTGGTGAAATCTCATTCAGCCCAACTAGGCTCCTAGGATGACCGAACAGGGATCTGAAATAGATTCAATGGATTTATGATTTATTCTGTCATTCTTTACTTTGCCACTTAGTTAAGTAGCTTCTATGTCCTAGGCACTATGCAAGATATAGCTGATATACATACCTATAAGCATATTTGGCTATAAGCTTTATGTCATTTCTCAAGCAATCCCTACTCTTAAGGATTTTAGTCTAGAAGAGGGTATTAGAACAGTAGCAAGTCACAGTAGCAAGCAGAAATGGTTCTAAAAGCGTGAAGGAGAAATGGTATTTCCAGCTGTGAGAGAATGGGGAAGAAGTTGGAATCTAGGGAGAGCTAGTGAAGGAGAGAGCACAATCCTCTGGCCTTCCAGAGTCCTGAAGTCAGCCAATGTCAACCAAAGCAGAGGTCAATTCCTTCTCTGCTCTTCTGGGTACTGACTGCTTTCTCACGAAATCACCATTGCTGCTCACTTTGATGGCTACCTTTGCTATTTCCTTGAACTGGATTTCATCTGGATGCAAATTCAAAAGGAGCCAAGAGAGTAATCTGTTTTTAGGCCATCCCAGGATATGGTCTGAGGAAGGCTGGGCAGACCACGCATCAAGTAGATGCATTAGTGCTCAATGTAATGCACTAGTTCAGGGAAGTCAGAGGGTGGCTGCTCCCAGAGCAGCTTGGACACAGAGTGGCAAGTAAATGATTCAATCAAGTTTTGTCCTCGGATTTGCCCAAGGCACCTAGACTGGATGTAATGAAGAGAAAGCCTGGTTTCAGGCACTCTTTACTAAATGCGGTATCATAGCCTTAAATGGCCAGAATCTTTTAAAGATGAACACTTGTGCACATTGATCACAATTTCGATTGTGAATTTGGCTTCTATCTAGAAGCAAATACAAACTAACCCTTGATAAGATTTAATCTTTCCATGGACATGTCTGCTTTGTTACCTTTCTATTCTATATGCTTGCTCCCTCCTTCCTTCTCTCCCCCCTTCCACCTTCCTCCTCTTTTTAGTTAAAAAATTACTTGCCTGTACCATATTCCCTTGGATTATCATTATTATTATTTTGAAATAGCATCTCCCTATGTAGCTCACTCTAGCCTTGAACTAATTATATTCTGCCTTAGCCTCTTAAGGGTTTGAATTAAGGCATATACCATCAGACTTGTCTTATTTTGCCTTCTTTTCTTCCTTTCTTCCTTCTTTCCTTTTCTTTCTTTCCTCTTTCCATTTTCCCTTCTTTCCCTTCTTTTTCCTTCAGCTTTTTTGTACTTCCCTTGTGAGGAAAGAGTCTTCTCCATTGTTACCACCATAACTTTCAGCTAGAGTGAGGGAACCCCATGATTCATAGGATTATATATCAGATAGTTCCTGAGACTATTGTGTGAAAGAACCTGTAAGTCTAGGAAGGAGAGACTTCCCATGAAGCTAGGTCAGGGATTCTCAAAAGGGTTTTAGACCCTGTCTTCCAGTAGCAACAGAGCCCAGGCACATGGTAGACAATAATTTTTGTGGAAAGAACGACAAAATCTAAGACTTGGAAGGAATAAGAACACCCAGATAGGTATTGGTGGTTCACACCTGTAATCCTAGTTACTCCAGAGGGTAAGATCTGAGGATCTAGGTTGGAAGCCAGTCCAGTAAGAAATATCTGTGAGACTTACCTCCAGTTAACTATAAAAAGCTGGAAGTGGATCTGTGGCTCAAGTGGTAGAACACTAGCTTTGAGCACAAAAGCTCAGGGACAGTGCCAAGACCCAGAGTTCAAGCCCCAGGAGTGAAAAAAGGAAGGAAGGAAGGAAGGAAGGAAGGAAGGAAGGAAGGAAGGAAGGAAGGAAGGAAGGGAGGGAGGGAAGGAGGGAGGGAGGGAGGGAGGGAGGGAGGGAGGGAGGGAGGGAGGGAGGGAGGGAGGGAGAATGGGAGGATGAGAGGGAGGACAATAAGATGGAAAGAAAGAGAAGGAGGAAGAAAGGAAAGAAAGAAAGAAAGAAGGAAAGAAAGAAAGAAAGAGGGAAGGAGGGAGGGAGGGGGAGAGAGAGAGAGAGAGAGAGAGAGAGAGAGAGAGAGAGAACACCCAGTGTAACCACCTCATCATGTAGAAAAGGAAATGGAGGCCCAAAAGAGTTAAATGATTTATTCTATCCTCTAGAAATGAGCTTTAGTTGCAGCTAGGGAAAATGGCAGCCATTACTATTTTCCTGTTCCCAAGCGAAACATTCTAACATTGCCTCTTTGTGCTAGGATGCAAATTGCTGAACATTTCTATCCTTTTTGGGGGGCCAGGAAAGATATATGGTGTCCGGCAGAACTCTTCTAAAGGTGTATTACTGCTCTGCATGTAATAGAGAAAAGATGCTGCCCTTCCTGTATCTGCCCAGCTGACAGTCCTCACTTGGAGCTTCCGCTGTGGTATGTATTTTGTAGGAAAGTGAGCAATTGTGACTCATCTACAATAGTATACTGGAAGGCAGTGATATCTGTGCTCCAAAACAAGACAGATAGAGCCATGAAAAGCACTCCTTTCTTCTCAAAGGTTGCTTTATATACTTAGACATAACCTTTAGACCAAACTGCTGGTGGAAGACCAGCCCACTGCTTTTTTATGTTTTTGGAAAGGTGGCAAATTTCCTGTATTTAAAATCATCATCATAGATAAGTGAAGAGGTGATAAATGAGCTCAATCTGCATGGTGCTTTGTAAGAGCAGAGCTGTGTATAATTACACGATTGCCCTGGGGGCTGTTACTTTACTCTGCTGAGTGGAAAAGGCAATGCCTTGTGAAATGGGAAGCCTGGGCAATTGTGGTTAAGCAAAAGGAGGGATTTCATCTCACCCATTACTTTCTTTGCTTTGTCATGGGAGGGCTGCCAGGCAAACTCCCCAAAGAGAAACACACTATTCTCATCTCTAATAGAAAAACTCTAGCCATTACCTTTTCAGATAGCACAAGACTTGGTTACTGTCCATGTATGTCCATACCATTGCCTTAAAATATAGATAGAGTCATAGTTAAAGAGGGTCAAGGTAAGAGGATTCAAAAATCCACCAACAAGACAGAGATCATGAGAGGGGAAATGTATGTAAACGGAACCAAGAAAACAAGAATCCCAAAGATCAGTGAAAGCAGCCAAAGAGAGAAATGTATCTGTCACCCACCATCATTAGCTGTGAGCTTCCCTCTTGGGCTGTGCTCTTCCTTGAAACAAATCGTTTTCTCAGCTTCCACCTTTCTTTGTCCTTCATTATCCATTAAGCTTTCTCTCTTGGCCTATTAGATTTCTCTTTTCAAACTCCCCTCCCGGTGAAGGAACGTTGAGAGCCCCAGGATAGACCCTCATTTCATACTGAAAGCTAAGACACCGGGCTTGGAGCACAAATCTCTTGGGGAACTATGAGATTAGACGTTTGAAAAACATACTATACAACTAAGCTTTCCTAATTATTTTATTCTGGAATGCATTTCAGCTTGACATATTCTCTCTCTCATGCACTCATCCCTTTGATTTTAATGTGAGATTATTCATTGTATATTAAAATTGTGCTGTGTGCTTTGCTCAAAAGTTTATGAAAGCTTTTAAAAAACATATAATACTCTGTGTATAAAATTATGGTTGACTCTCTGAATCTGAAATTCTTTGGGAACTGAGTGCTCTTAAGGAAACAATTTTTTGATGACATTCTGGGAGTCAGTCTCAGAAAAATTACTTGTATCACACTAACTAAGACTCTTCATGGAACCATTTGATTCACATACATAGATGATACTTAAATGTCACTTCAAACTTATTGTTTCTTTCCCTTTACAACAAACCCTCCTGGGATTTTTTTTGTCTTTTCTTTTTTGGTATGGGGGATCGAACCCAGGATGTTGCACTTGCTAGGCAAGCGCTTTGCCACTGAGCTACATCCCAGACCCCCCTCCTTGAATTTTAAAGGTACAGGTTGTTTCTAAAAAGGCCTCTATGTACTATGTGGCTGAATCTTAACTGAAGAACAGCAGGCAGATATTTCCTGTCTTACTTTTTTAATAACTGAGATGCCCCTGTTAAAACAGTAACTAGAGCAGCCATTTCAACACAAGTAAATAACCATTAGATGAGCTTTTTTTTTCCAATGTAAGAGCAAAAAAAAAAAAAAAAAAAAAAAGGAGTTCTATGTTACAGGATGTGGAGCAGGAGTCAGAATACTTCAAGGTTCTAGTCATTTTATTCATGACAAGATATATGATTTTGAGAGAGTCATGAAATTTCTCAAGTCTTAGAGCTAGTTACATAATTTCTCAGGTGCTTCAGTGTCCTCACTGAATGAGAGCAGTCAGGTTTGCTCTAACAAGGTTGTCATTGGATTGAGGGATAGTAGGCACTCTTTGAAAAGCATGAGCCATTAAAAATATGGCAGTTGTATTTTTTTCTTCTACCATCCAGTGTGTTTACTTGTAGATTTATAGGCACATTCTAGTTACCACAAATGAGGGAAGTCATGCAACCTATGTTTCTTTTGAGTCTGGCTTACTTTGCTTACTATAAGTTTTTCCAAGTCATTTCATTTCCTTATATATGGTTCAATACCATTCTTTCTGATAGAAGCATAGAATTCCATTGCGTATATATAACCACATTTTCTTGATCTATTTATCCATTGAAGGGCATCTGGGTTTATTCCGTGTCTTGGCTATGGTAAACAATGCTTCCGTCAACATGGTTGTGTTGGTAGCTTCAGTGTGGCCTTGTTTTCAGGAGCTAGGCATTCACACAGAGTGAGACCAAAGGAAGATCTTGCTAGGAGAGCAACAAAAAGCCTCAATATCTATGTGCATTTGATCATATAAAAGACTATTTATCGAAATGAACTTCAGGAAATGGAAACAAGAGGTTTCTTTTTCTTTGTTGTTGTTTTTGTTCTTTTCCTTTTGTCTTGATTGTTCATTTATCTGTCATTGGGAGGGTAAGGTAGGCACAGAAATGGAGGGACAAAGGGTGAACAAATGTAGTAGTGACACTCATTAGACACCATGTTGAAAGTGAACTATACAACTTGTGGGTGGGGATAGGAGGGAAAAACTGGGAAAGAGTGAAGGAAGGGGTGAAATTGAACAAAAACAAATGTCTTCTTTATCTGACTTATGTAACTGCAACCCGAGTATGTCACATTTACAATAACAATAAATAAAATTTTAGAAGACCTCGGCAGCTTGGCTAATACAATTACAGGCAGAATATAGTTTGTCCTAGTAAGTAAAAGCAGATATTTTGATGAAGATTTCATCTAGGAGAAGTTTCTTTGTTCAGTATTCTGCATTGTGGCTTATTCAACAGTTTCTTCAGCAGGAGAAACCACTTGTTTCCTAGAGTTTGCTCAGCTTCAGGCTCTGGAAACAAACAGTGATCCACCTCCTTGCTGTCATCTGCAGAGGACGAGTTTCCTATTTTGACAAATTCAATGAAGAAAATTATTCTGCCAGGAACTTGAGAGATGTGTAACATCAACACCATTATATGACAAGACAAATGTCAGAGTAGATGTCATATATGTGTGTTCATAAAGTTACAATTGGAGACCCCTTATATTGCAAAGCTTTATGTCTTGGAGCATGCTCACGGAATGTGCTCTAGTTTCATTTCAGAATCATCCAGTTCATCCTTGACGTACACACCATGAGCTCACGCTACTAATGCTCACAGAAACTTCGAGAGTCTGGCCTTCAAAGGGTAAACACATTACTTGCTCTTCTGCATGCATTTGAATGCCAAACTGAGTATCACTCAGCTTTAACCACTCTTTTGTTTTTCCAGTACCACAGTGTGACAATAAGGCTTTTGAACAATCCTTTAAGATTCAGTGTAAAGTTTGTAAACCAGGAGACAATGAAAGGCATTTTACTTGGCACATAACAAGCCTGGGCAAGGTTCAGGCAATGTTATGACAATCTCAATGTGTACTAAAAATCATTGCTTGTACATCTCTTACTTTTCTTGTTTCTAAATGATTAAATTTATCAAATGGCATTTGAATAGGTTGTCCTACTAAGTAACCCTGTTGAAAGTTGTATAAACAGTGTCTATGGTTGCTGGATAAGATCTATCAGTAATGGATCCATCTTTTGGAGTTGTTTTTTTTTTTTTTTTTGGCCAGTCCTGGGCCTTGGACTCAGGGCCTGAGCACTGTCCCTGGCTTCTTCCCGCTCAAGGCTAGCACTCTGCCACTTGAGCCACAGCGCGGCTTCTGGCCGTTTTCTGTATATGTGGTGCTGGGGAATCGAACCTAGGGCCTCGTGTATCCGAGGCAGGCACTCTTGCCACTAGGCTATATCCCCAGCCCCTGGAGTTGTTTTTAATTGAACTAATTAGACTAAGTATTTGTCTTTTGACATCAAAGAATCTTGAATAGATGAGTCCAGAGACTCCTGAAAAGAACACAGGTCAGAGTTTCATTTTGAGGTCTCTTCCTTAAATCTCAGCTAAGCAAATGCTCTTTACCTAATTCTCTGTCCTTCTGTTCTATGACCACTGTGTTAGGAAGCATTCTTTCAGTAGTAAATCATTTGTCATGATTGCCAAGATATTTTTGGCATCTAATAGTCTAACGATGGCTTCTTTAGATAAAATTTCCCCATGTTCCTTCCTAATTAAAGTTTTCCCCAGACATGCATTCTGTAGTATCACTCTTCTAAGACTTTCATCACCATGTTTATTGAACTTGTTTTCTCAAGCTTTTTTTTCATACATCTCAAACAGGACAATCCTAAAAGACCACAATTTCTCTACTTCAAGCTTTCAAAATCTAAGTGAGTCAGGTTGGTTATGATAGAACTGAAAAGCTCAGAATCTCTGGTTCATGAGCACAGATATGTGTGTTATTCCATTTACTACTGGGCAATTTCGTACCCCTTCCCAAAATATGGCAAGAAAGGAAAGCAAATTAAGTATTTTTTTGCTAATCTGTTAACGAAACTCTCAAGTTATGTTATTTGGTGCAGGTTTGGGGATATTTCTTTTAAAAAAATCATTACTTAGTTGTACAAAGAGGTTATAATTCCATAGGTCAGGTTATGAGTACAGTGCTTCATGATTGATGTCACCCCTCCTATCCCTTTCCCCAATTTTTCCCTTCCCATCCATGTTTTCCATCTGGGGCTTGCATTCATGGCCTGGGTGCTGGCCTTGAGCTTTTTCACTCAAAGCTAGTATTCTACCATTTCAAGGTACAGCTCTATTTCTGGGTGGGGGGAGGGGTTAACTGGAGATGAATCTCATGGACTGAGCAGGCTTCAAATTGTGATCCTCAGATCTCAGTGTCTTGAAATAATAGGCATGAACCATGAGCACCTGATGAGAAATATATGAAACAAGCTGGATCTTTTCCTATTATATCTTATTTATGTAGACCAAAGACTTGTAGTCATTTTTTAAAATGTAGACTGAGAAATGAACCTCTATCTCCACATCTTTAAAAGGGAGATATCAAATATTGATATAGAAGACAAAGTGCCAGCTTGACCCTTCAGGTATCCAAATAGATGAAAATCAAGTCTGCCTGTGCCTTTCTTCTCTTGCTCCCTCCGTCATAACCTACGTTCCTTCTTCATTGCCCATTTTCATCTGCTTCTATAACTCAGAACTCCTTATTTATTTATTTATTTATCTGTAAGTAGTTATACAAAGGAGATACAATTTAAGAAAACAGTTCATGAATATAACCCATCTTGATCAATGTCATAGACTGTTCAACATTCTCATCCATTCCCCTCCCTCACTTTTCTCAGTTTTATAGGATAGACGCTGAGCTCTTGAATGCCTTCTCCCCTATATCTCCTCTTCATTTGTTGACTCCTCTCCCCTTGACCCCACCCCACTTCTTCCCTCATCTTATTTTTAAAGATAAATTAAATCCATGAAGACAGCAGTTTAAGGGAGCAATTGAAGTAGGGAATTGCAGAGTGAATACTGTTTATCATGTAGGGTAAGGTAGGTTGCCATACTCTAGTTAGCCCAAATCCCCAGAGAGAGGATATTTACGGACTAAAAATAAAAATCTATGTTTCTTTAGTATTCTTTTTCCTGGTATTGATTCAATGGGAGAAGGTGCCTAGTTATTGGATGTTTGGAAAATTCTTCCAGTCTCTTCCAGTCCTACCAGGACACTGTAGACATGGCACTCAAGTCTTGACACAAACTTCCTTTCAACCCTGCTCATTATCAATGCAGTGCACCTGAGGAGTCTCAAAGGCTCAAGGTACCAAAGGAGTCCATGCTATGGCAAAGTGATCCACTTGGTTTCCAACCGGGGAAGACAACGGAAGCCCTACACATTTGTGACCAGCAGAATAAGCCACTGGATGGCACTGTGGGTCCATGCAAATGAGTGAAGAAGGACATTTATCTTTCTTTAAAAAAGGCTGTTTAGCTTTGACAGGTAATTTGGCACATTTTGAGTTGAAGTGTGCCAAATGATTTGGCAAATATTTCACTTACCTCTGAAAATAGGCATACCTGCTGTTATAACCTGCAGGGAGAGGGAAGGAGGTAGTTTTCACCACAACCTCTTATCTTTCACCTCAACCCCTTGTTCTACTCTGCTATTTGCACAATAGCAAAATAAGATTTTGGTCAAAGATAGAGAGGACCACCCATTTTTAGTGTAGTACCATGTTTTAAACAAGTAGGCAAAGTTTAGTGTTTTCATGAAGCCAATGTCTTCAGTCAAAAGGGAGCATCCTTTCATTTTTCCAATGATTTCTGTCCTGCAGTAGCTGGTTCCACCTAGCTTATATCCAATTGGAATGGGATTTGGGTGAAAAGCTGTGTCTTCTAATAGTCCTCCAATCAACAGGATCCAGGAAGATTTGTCTCTAAATTTCCTGTTCTAAAGCATTCTCTGTTTAGTATTTTCTGAGTGTTTAGTAATAAGAAAACCCAAGTACTGGGAAGATGTCTTAGAAGCTGCCTTTTGGCCATTATGAAACCATGGCTGTGGTGAACATGATGGTGACATTCCCATCTGGCATTCTCATTCCCTTGGGTTAACTCAGTTTACAGCCTGTGTGCAAAGCCACATTTCTGAAGTACCAGTTTTAACTCCATCTCCTATACCACTGGCAACAAATGAAAATGATATTGCCATTGATATAACTTTATATCTGATCAAATTTTCAAAATGGTAAAATATTTGCAAAGCCAGTTACTAATAGCTATAACATCTACAGAAAGAACTACTTTCCAATGGCCAATCCACATATAGGGAACACACTGAGAATAAGTGGGTTAGAGAAGAGAGATTCAGAGATCCTTTGGAGGGTACTATCTTCTTGTCTAGTGAAAGACATGTCTCTGTGTGAAATCTAATATTTTGAAATATACTAGAGGTGCATGATACTAAGATGACTGGCTTCGGATTTTGAGATATGTTTGCTGCTCCTAGGTCTTTCAATGCCAGCTATGTAAGACTAGGGTTGTTGGTAACCCTCTAACCTGTTTCCTGCATAGGAAAGGCAGCTCACATGAGCTGTATGGCCAGAAAGTATTTGAATTTTCTTCAAGTCGCCTCAAAAATGAATGTACCTACTATCTGTTAGGATGATATTTAGCAATAGTGAAATAGGAGGATACAGTTGGTTAAATACATTCTAAACCGGTTTTCTTGAATGTAAAAACTGCCAATGTAATCAAAATTTTCATCATAATAAGATGATATGTGAAAATAATATGCCTGTCTAATGACATGTATTTGATTTTAGCACTTAAGAGTTTCAGTGAAGGTAGTTCATAAATTGCTTGACCTGTAAATGCTTGGTTTGGGTTTTGTTGTTGTTCTACAGTTTCTTTTGATGTAAGTCTAGATGAAGAATTCATGGGTTCTGGAGTTGACATTGGGAAGAGAGACTGTGCAGACTGACAGGGCAAAAGCTCAGTTGGAACAGGTTTTAAGGAAAGGGTAGCCAGAGCCTAGTCTGCCCTCTACATCTATGGGTTCTACATTGGTTAGTTTAATTGACCACAGATTGGAAATACTCAGGGAAAAAAAAATCACATCGGTATTAAACCTGTATAGACACAATTTTTTGTTCTCTTTAGTTCTTGTCTTTTTTAACTAAATAAAAACGTATAATGACTTTATGTTATATTAGGTATTTTAATTTAGAGATAATGTTAAATATCTAGAAGGATGTTTGTCTATTTTATGTTACATTATGGAATTTTATAGCAGACACTTGACTATTCATGGATTTTGGCATCCAAGGGGGAACTGGAACCAATCCTCTAGGATTACTAAGGGATGAGTGTATTGACCACACTTAGAAGTTTGCTATCAGAGGGATCAAAGAAGAGAGTTATAGCTAGTACATGGAGCCTAGAATTTGTTTGTAATATTTTATACCAGTGCTTGAATTCAGGGTTTTACACTGTTTAAGCAGATATTCAAGCTATGCTTTATCCCAAGCAAGAATTAAAAAAATATATATCTTTAAATAGTTGTCCATAGGGATTTCAATTCAACATTTCAGTCAGTTTTGAGTACAATGCATCTTAATAGTCCCTCCTTTTTAAAAGATAAGAGAACAGACAGTGAAGGACACACATATTCCAAAACATATCTGGAGTTGTGACCCAGAGTCTGCAATCTAGCTGTACATCTTGAACTCTTTTTATTGAGAGCACAATTGCCTTCTGCTGTCCTTTGCTTTGAAGCAGAGTTGTCAGTGTTCCAGTGAGCTGATGGACATGTCAGGAGCCCTCCCTTTAAAGTAGCAAGCCTTATTTACTGCCCACTTCAGAAGTGAGCATTAGTATCCTCCAGTCCCCTCATTAAACTGAGTGAAAAATCTGCGACTTAGAAAAGTGAAGTCTTGAGATTTGCCCTTAGATCAATATTGGATAAGGAGTGAGAAAATAGCTTTGAGGCCAGAAACACCTGGGGTTGAGACCAACTCTACCACTATTTATTAGTGGTGTGATCTTTAAGTATGTCATCCTCAGTTTTCTCATCAATTAAATGAAGGGGGTTATAAGCATCCCAAAGGGACATCTTTTACAAGATTGCAATAAAAATAAACTGAGATAAGACAAGTAAAGTTCTTAGTATAGTGCTGAATAAGGGGGCCATAGTAAACATTAAAAACATTAGATAATATTGCCATTATATAGGTATTTGCATGCATGGAAATAATACAACATAAGCTTGCATGCACAGAAAAATGCCTAAAAATATGAGATTTCTGTAAATGGCATTTAATAAACACTAAAAGCAGGCACACAGGCCACAATGTTTAGTCTAAGCCTTGCTAAAATACATGGCCAGCTGTAGTCATCCTATTCAAAGGCTATTACTCATGATTGACTCAAGTCTAGGTCCTTTTCCACACCCTGTTTGGCCTGCTGATGCAGTATCTCCAATACAGGAGCCTCAGAGCTGCCTTCCTGCTGTGGAAGCTGACTTCTATCTTTTAAAAAGTCTCTTTCCCATGCCTTTTCTTTGTGACGCTGGCTAGGAGTTTCAGGAAAGCTGATGTGGCTGAGGGTGGCAGATAGCTGATGGGAGCTATAGGCAATCTCTTTCAATAGTTTCAGAATAGGCCAATAGGAAAGAAATAAGAGAATCATGAATGCAAAGAGAAAGGAGCAGGAGCAATTTAGAGAAAGGCGGCAGATTCCTCCACATTCCTTCTCCAGCCTCTGGGTGATGTGAAGGTCTGTTGCTTTAGCAGGCCTGAGAAACAGCACTCCGGTTCTGTCAGAGCCGGGGGGCGAGGGGGGGGGCACCTACCTTTGTTGTCCTCCCTTGCAATAGGTCTATGAGGTCGTCAGAGATTATGTTTGTAATACTCAAAGTTGCTTAGGATGTTTGTTCTTTCTCTTGGGGATATGTATGTATGTATGTATGTATGTATGTATGTATGTATATATATGTGTAGTATTTATATATATAAATGTAGTACTTATATATGTAGTATTATATATGTAGTATATATATATATATAGCTTAACTTTTTTTTCAAATTTTTATTATCAAACTGATGTACAGGGAGGTTACAGTTTCATACGTTAGGCGTATATATGTAGTATTATATATGTAGTATATATATATATATATATAGCTTAACTTTGTTTTTTATATCTACATATCTTAACTTTGTTTCTGCTGGTTTTCTTTTCACTAGAGATGAACAACACAGGCTTGAATTAAAACCAACAGAACAGCACAATTTAATTGGAGTTTGAAAAGATCGGGATACTTTGGAACTCAGCTTGATAAACCCCCATATGGTTTCAAAATGAGTCTTATGGGAACCGACAATAAAAAAAAATTCTCTTTTCATTTCCCTCAGGATCCACTTACCCACTCTATAGTAATCTCTGAACTATAACCAAATGCTTCCTTTTAAAATGAACAATATGTTTATACTTCTACTTTACATATACTGTAGACAGAGTGGTTCAAATGCAAATTAAAAGTTTTGATAATCTTTCTAGTTACTGACATAAGCTGTAATACAGTAAGGAAAAAATATACTTGTAGGAAGGCTGTTGACTTATTTTTGCTGGAGCTGACATATATCTGTGTTTTCTTTTCTCATTTAAATACATCCCCTAAGTATGATAGCATCCTCACCTTGCTGCACTATCCATCCATATTTTTGTTTTTCCTTTTTAAAGCTTACTTTCCTGAAAAAAAAAAAGAACACTGAGGAAGTCCTCTGAGCTTCAAGCAGTAAGAAATTTGATAAGCAATTTATTGGAGGTCATCACAACATGAATAGGAACCACCAGCTTGGACTGCAGGGTAATGGGAAATAGAACTATTAACCTTTAGTCTATCAGCTAAAATTTGGCTCAAGATCTAATGACACAAAGTCATTACCCCCTGAAGGTTCTTAGGTCTTTGGGGAAATGAGTGTGTAGTGGTTTTGGTTCTATCCCTACCAGCCCAGAGTCTTCATCAAAGTGGCTGCCATTACAATTAGAGTTAATTGTCACTAGTGCAACAGAGAACAAGGATTGAATGAGATGGGAGAGGGAACTACTTCGCCTATATTGCTAAAGGTAGTCTCTGATTGCTGAGGACTATTGCACTCCGAGGCTAGTGAAAACCTTGTTTCAGGAATTTAGAGAAAAATGAAAGCTTGGAAATGTCAACTCCTATGTCCAGGCACAAAGTCTGGCTTCTCTCAGAGAATAGGGCTTAAATAGCAAGTGTGTCATTCCGATTATATTTGATTAAAGTCCCATGTTTAGCGGATATGGTAAATCATCAACTCCACTTTCTATGAGTCAAAGAAGGTGACTGTTGAATCTGAGGTCTTTCAGATGGGAGATTTATCTTAACAAGTGCTTATTCTGGCAACAAAAAGTCAATGCTGGTTCTTCCGGATAGCATCCATTGTAGAGCTTTTGAAATCATCTGTAGCTGGACATGTCAGAGCCACAGTTTGTTCATTTCCTTGTTTATTGTAGATTATACTTCACCTAAAAATAGTAATAGTTGTGCACTTTGGGGATGAAAAGGGCAACTAAATATAAACAGTGGATTGAAATAACCTTACATTCTTTTCTATGCATATTTACAAAAGATGCTTTCTACTCTTCAACCTTATCCTGTGAGACACCATAAGGGATTGTGGACAACTTTCTCTTCTAATTTACATTTCTAAATTGGTGACATGAAATTACTTTCTCTATATTCATTCTGCTGAATAAGCTGAATTTTTAAATTATATACTTGTAGCCAGTTGAAATTTTCTCTAAGTATAAAATGGATGTTAAGTGTCTTTAGAGTTAATTTTTAAGGTATTTCATTCTTTGCTCTCCTGAGCAAAATGAATCTTACTGGAAAGTTCTTAAGAAAGAATACAGCTATGCTAATCATTTCCTGATCTTTGGAACCACTTCCTGATTGAGTCTCATGTCCTCCCAGTGTTACAAGGTGAACCCCAACCAATGGAAAATTCCGGCTCAGTTCATAATCCAAGAAGAGACTTAGAATTGGAAAGTACCAGGTCATAGAAATGGGGTGGATGGGATTCTAGGATATGGAGACATGCTTGATTATCATATTAATTTGTTTGTTTTTATTTTTGTACAGGTTCTGGGGCTTGAACTCAGGGCCTGGGCGTTGTTGCTGAGCTTTTGTGCTCAAGGCTAGTGTTCTACCAATTTAGCAACAGCTTCATTTCTGCCTTTTTAGTGGTTAATTTCAGATTAGAGTCTCACAGACTTTCTGGCGGGGCTGGCTTTGAATCGACAACCTCAGATCTCAGCCTCCTGAGTAGTGTAGCATTACAGACATGAGCCATTGACACATGTATGTCTGACATGATGAGATAAATTCTAATAAAAATGGTGAGACAGGATGAAAGGTGAACCAATGCAACAGCGATACTTACAAGACAACATGTTGCAAACTAACTATACAACTTGGGGTGGGAATTGGGGAGGAGGGAAGATGGAAGAAAAATGAGGAAGGAGGTAAGAAGTTTGACAAGAAATGTACTCACTACCTTACATATGTAACTGTAATTCCACTGTACATTACCTGACAACAAAATTAAAATTTAGAAACATCTGATATATGGCTAGAAAAATTTCAGAGCTACTTAGCTGATTATTTATTTGGTTTGAAACTAGACAATTATGAAAAATGAATCCTCTGGAAAGCTCTCTAAAAATGACATAAGCTCCTGTACCTTACCTTCAACATGTGTAGCCAGGATATAACTGGCTGAAAATGAAAGAAGGGGTGGTAATGTCAAGAGAGAAATCATATTGATCATGAATGTGTTAAGGTCCTGCAGAAAAAGTCAGTAAGATATCGAAAGATATGTAAGAAGAATTTGCTATGGGATTTGGCTGACATAATTATGGAGACCAAGAAGTCTTGTGGTCTGCCCCCTACAAGCTGGAGAATCAGGAAAGCTGGTGTCTGAAGACTCGAGAACTGGGGCTGTTAGGCCATGGTATTAAGTACCAGAGTCTTAACATTCAAGAACCAGGAGCTTTGCTTTCTTAGTACTCAAAAAATGGATGTCTATGCTCAAGGAGACAGAGTGAGAAAAAGTGTGGGGCAGAGAGAGATAGCGAAAGAGAATTTGGAGAGAGATTTAGAGCAACAGAGAGAAAGAGAGAGAGGAGAGAGAGACAGAGGCAGAGAACTTGCCCTTACACAGTTTTTGTTTCATTCAGCTCACCCACATTGGTGAAGTTAAATCTTTACTCACTATTAATTTAAATGGGAATTGAGGTCTTTCAGAAAGACCCTTATGTGGACATACCAAGAAAGCTATTTTACCAGCTACTGGGCATCCTTAGCCCAGTCAAGCTAACACATAAAATTAACCATCATATTAAGATATTCAAACAGATATACAAGCAGGAGTGTGTCAGAGGCTCAGTAGAGAGGCTAGGGGAGAAGATTGAATCTGAAAATTAGTAAAAAATGTGAGCTGTTAAGAACCCATAGAATAGGGCACGTTCACCTGTGAAGGACGCACAGGAAGATTAGAAGGTTGACAGCAGAGCCCTAGCACACATCTCCATTTCAGGAGAGATCAAAAGGAAGGGTGAGTGCAGGAAATAGAAGGAGCACTCCTAAGGAGTATGAAGAATCTAACAAGACTAGGGTCCCTAAGGCAAGAGAAACAGGAGTTTACCAAGGAAGAATCGGTCTATTGTGTCAATATTGTGGAGAAGAAAGATAAGGATGGAAACATGTTCATTAGATATGTCAATACCCAGGCCATTAGTAACCCTGGGGTCTTGAAAACCGTTCCTGTGGTTTACTTGGGCAGAAATCATCCTGCTAAATTAGATAATCATAGGCAGAGAGGAAGTTTAGCTGTGAAGGGGAAATTAGAAAGAGGTAATTGGGTATTTGTGATTTAAAAATCACATTTTGGTTTATAGTTTAAAGAATTCCGAGACCTGGGACTATGCTTATAGCAATTGGAGGAGAGGTTGAATGTACAGAAGGGGAGTCAGGCATGGAGAGAATGAGGTCCTAGAACTAGTGAACTTGTGCTCAGATGAACTAAAGACCCTCAGAGACGAGGAGCACTTACTCTTGTGCCTGGATTAGTGTGAGGAGAGAAAAGATGGGCTAGATTTAAACATATTGGTGTGGAAAGAGAGGAGACAGAAAGACCTATGATGACTTGTTTTATGTCTTTCAAAGAGAAGTTAGCGTTTTCTGCATGGAAACTGGGAACGGAGGTTTTAAAAGAGGTCAAGTCAGAGGAGGGCGAGAGGGAACTGAAAAGATGGACGGAGGTGAGGGCTTTACTTGAGCAAAGTGCCTGTGGCTGCATAAACTTGTTTAATTAGAGATACTACCTTTACTTGTTTCTCAGACATAGGCTATACCTTGTGTCACAAATGTATGTTGTTAAACAAAAGAGGAGAATGACTGGCATGAAGGGTCTTCAGCAACTGGAAGGGGGCGAAGCAGAAAGTAAAGGCTAAAAATAGTTTAAGATAGCCAATGTGCATATTTTCTAGCAAATCATTACTTGCATCTTGTATCTGAAACACAGAATCACTTTGAATGTATGATTGTTACAATCCTTTGCTTTTTGTCCAAATAAGATCTGGTCTCATGATTTAACAAGCAAGTTTCCTATGACTGTAATTTGTATTGTTTGCCATTATTTTGAAGGTCATCTCTCTTCCCACCCCATAACTTTAAATAGACCACTTGTGGTTTTATTTTGATAACTAAATGAGCTTGATTATTCATGATTCTTAAAAACAACTTAGCCACTTTGGTAATTGATGTATAGATATGCAAGTTTTATGCTTATATTTTTTATCTTTCATTTTTTGCTAACCTTCTGTATATTTTCAATTATTAGGGTTTTACAAACATATTTACATGTGATGCAGAAATTTCTATTGCACTTTGGAGAAAAAATAAGAAGCACGATTTCTTACTAAAGACCTTTGTCACTCAGCTAACCTCGTTCCCATGCGGCCGCCCCTGTGTGTTCTCTTTAAAATTTACAGGAGGTCAAAAAAAAAGTCTTTAAAAACAAAGAAAAGATTGTTTTCCTCCTCGCTCTACTTTAGGCAGTCACCCACCAATGCTGGGTGAAGTTTTCTGTTTAAGTTCTCATTCTCAAGATAAAGTAGGGAAAGTGGCATTGAACTAATCCATTCTTGAAAACATCTTAACATTATAAGTAGAACAAAGTGGTACAAAATGTATTCAGCCTCACGGATTTCTCTAGATTGTAACCAGAATAGGAGATGGCAGAATGTATTAATTCTTAAGATAAAATGATAATGAGAACAGAAAATGGTGCAGAGTGAATTAATGTAGTGGCAGGCTTCTGTGTGCAGAGCGTGGTCCTCTCAATACCTCAGCGCAGCACTTTGTAGTCTGCTCTCTCTTGTAATCTATATTTTAAAGATGCTCTAAAGATAAAGCTAGACCAAATTCTCAGCCCCAGGAGCACTGCCACAATAGCCCCAGGGAAGTGATGAACGGACTTCCCTTGCAGGCACAAAGGAGATTTAAGTTAGATAGCAGAAAGACTTTTATTCCTTCCAACATATACGGACATGCTTTCTTTCCTAGCACATTCCCTGTAAGTACGGCACTCCGAGGAAAACTTAGTGGAAGCACTGGCAGTTATAAAAGAAGAATTTGCTCTTTGCAAACAAAGCAGAATAAAAAATAAAAGTGAAACATCAAAACCACGCATTTGTAATGTATGAAACTTTTTGTGTGTGCTTTGGGTCACTGCTGCTTAGTTTAGATAGTTGATATTGTAAGAGGGCAGGTGACATGGACCAAGATGCATTGTACTCACAAACTGACATGTTGAATTGAAACCCCATTTTACAATTCCTCAAAGATAATAAAAGTAATGAGTAAAAAAGATGAATAAAACAATAGGAATAAAAAATAAAAGGGGGCAGTCACCTTTTACTGCAGACTGATTTGCAAATGGGCACTCTCCAAATATATATGTCTATATTTGAAGCCAGGTTATCTTTTTAAGTATCCTCTTATAAATACACTTAGTAATAGACCCTGTGTAGATCTTTGGGAGAGGCAGTCAATGCAGTAGTATACCTGAGTGCCCAGAGATGCATATTTTTGGAAGGCAAATGTGTTCAAAAGATAAGCAGCTGAGACTCTTCAGGCACTTCAAAGGTGACTGTCACTCTAGTGGACAACCTCCAGTGGCTATATTAGCACATTGAAATGTTTAATAATGCTTGTCCCTTGTAGCTTCACATCCTCCAAAATTGGAGCGGATTGCAAATTTTTAATCAGGAAATCTGGTCTTTGAATCTGAATGGCTTTTGCCAGTTTGATTGGCAGCAATATTGTTCTTGTTTTGAATTTTCCTGATGCAGGAAATTTGGGTCCAATTTTTTTCCCTCTCTGCATTAATACTGCTGCACAGGGCATGGCTAGGTTATCCAAACTATGAATTAGAGTTTTTAATAACAGCAGAGGGAGGCGTTAGCACGGCTGTCTTATTGTGGCTGTTGTGATTTCAGATGCAATCTGCTAAGTCTATGATAATAAGCAAGATCGAATTCTGAATTACCAGGATGTGTTAACCCCTGGTTGCTTAAGCAACCCAGGCTTAAGGACTTTATATTTTCTCTTTACATGCACGATCTGCCAAGACAGTTCTATAACCACCTCTGTAAGCAAGTCACAAGTCACCACATCAACGTTTCTCCTGGGTCAGATTCTTGCCTCCTTCTTCCTACATAGGTATCTTCATCTTTAAAAAGCCTTGGAAATGAAGCTATTTCTTCTCAGCCATATGACCTGTCTCCAAAGATTCAACCCAGAGTATTGTAGCCTCTTTAATATTTCATTAAAAGAAGCTCAGAGAATTAAAATCCGAGATTGGTTTACAGCTTTGTGATTTGAAAACTCAAAATGTGTAAGCAAATAATGCTTTTGAGCTTGTTCTCAGGAAGCCTGAGTGAAGCCAGTGGCTTTTCTGTCAGGAGAAATTTAACCTGAGATTTCTTCTATCCACTGTTTGCATGGAGAATGCCTGCAACATTTATATTTCTCTTTTTAAACATAATACAAAGAATTAAAGCCCTATGATTAAGCACTTAACGTGAAATTAAAGAGTCATGGTTATTCATTAGGAAAGTGCTTGGCACCTAGAAATCAATCATACTTCAGATAGACTTCTTTCTTTCTTGATACAATTGCATGTCATGGATTTGACATTTCTGCCTATCCCTTTTGTCTTTCAGGCACGGTTTATAATATTTTATTCATATCTACAGCATTTTAGGGATGGGAGAATAAATTTTGTTAAGTGTAGCTTGGGCTGGGCTCTCAGTTCCTTCCAGGAAGTCCAATTCTCTTTGTTCCTCTGGGTACTTTAGGCTAAGCAGGGAATGCTATAGATAGGCCACAAGTGATACCATACCCTTGTCTGCCTGCATGAAACCTGTAGTCTAGAAGGGAAGGCTCAGCTCAGAGACCGACCTTTGGAAACAAAAGAACTCTGCATGTAATGGAAGAACTCTGGTGATTGTGACTGGTAATATTGAATAGTGGGAAAGAAGATTCAAAATAGACCCTAATCTATATAGATTGTTCTTCAGGTATTCCAAGTGGATATAAATTATAAAGAAATCATTATAAGAAAACAAAACATGAATGTTTTCTATGGGGAAAGATGGCTTACACTTGAAAGCAAGAGAAAAATAATGGAGAAAAGGGAAATAATTTTAAGTGTGTGCATATGTGTATGTGTATAAGCAATTTGTAAGGTTTTTCTTAGGTTTGAACTCAAGATTCAAGCTTTCTGGGCAATAGCTGTATCTCTTGAGTTATAGCTCAGTTCTGTTTTTATTTATTTATTTTTAATATATGGTCTTCTGCTTTTTGCCTGAGTCTAGTGTTTGACCAAAATCTCTTGTGTAGCTGGGATAATAGGTACAAAATCATGTTGGCTTATTGGTTGATATGGAATCTTGCTAACTTTTTGCCAAGCTGACCAAAAACTGTGATTTCCCAATCTCAGTCTTCCAAGCTGTAATTATAGGTATGAGCCATTATCCCTGGCTAGGTTCTTCTGAATAATATCTTTTACATTGAATTTTGAAAAATAGAGTGAAGAGACAGAGAAGAAACAAGAAAAACATTTGCCACAATAATTAAAAAAAATCCAAACGACTTATTCTATAAAGAACTTCTGAAAATCAATACACAAACAGAATGGCAACAAGTAAATAGGTAATGGAAACAGACAAGTTAGAGCTTGAGACTCCAAAGTAAAAACACATTGAACTTCAAAAATGTGCCAATAAGTATAAAGTAGGACTATGGTGATTTCTCAATAGCAAAGATTGTAAAGTAGCAATAATCAGTGATAGCGTTAGTAGAATGAGATCGTCCTTCACTAGCTGTTGATGAGAGTGGGCATAGGTGTGGTATTCCTGGGTATCTGCTTGTCCTCCATCAGCCTTAAAAAGATAGCCATTGTGTCCATAGTACCTTAAAAGGTGAAAAAGACAATGATAAAACAATTGTGTTTGTGCACACATAAAGACATGTGTGTGTACACACACATACCAGTACTGGAGATTAAATTCAGAGCCTGGGCGCTTTTCTCCCTCAAGGCTGCCACTCTACCACTTAAGCCATACCTTCACTTTCAGTTTGTTTTGTTTTGTTTTCTTTCTTGGGTGATTTTTTTCCCCCTGGTATTTAATTGGAGATAAGAGTCTCATGGACTTTCCTGCTTGGGCTGGAATGGGAACCTCAGATCTCATCTTTCTGAGTAGCTAGGATTACCTGCTTGTCTGATAAAATGAGATTTACAATATGATCCCATTGTTTTCCTAAGAAAGAAAAGACCAGTGAGAGGCAGGAAGATAGAAGGAAAGAAGAAATCACATCCATGTGCAGAAACAAATAGTAGTAATTTTGCTTTCTTTTGAAAATGTCAGAAAATTTGCTTTTTTTCCCAATAACTTTATACTGCAATAAAGTTATTTTTAAAAAGAAGAAATGTGCAAAAAATTCTCATTGCCTTTGGCCCTCTGGTTTCCCCTTTAGAAAATTACCAAGGCAAAAAAATGTAGGCAAGGTTGTTTTTGAACAATATGTGGGTAAAAGAAAAGCAACACTGGGAGATAGTTTAAATCAATTCCAAGAGATAGACTGTTATGCAGCTGCTATAAATTATATGTCAGAAGGATTTTTCAATGACATGGTAAAATGCATTCTGACAAATTTTAAGCAAACAAAGTAAAACAAAACAGGATACAATATTGTACAAGAAGGATGATCTCAGCCTCAAAAATTATAGGAAAAAACTAGAGAAAAAAAGCACCAAAATCTTAATGGTTGTTGTCCTGGCTACATTAATTTAAAAAATTTGCATGCAGTTGGGAAAATTTAATTCCAGCCAATAAGCAACAGGTATTGATGTCCTTTACTTTCTCTGCCCAATGATATACCAGCCAGTGAATGCCTACTACTCAGAATGATAAACTGTACAGTGAGACAGAAGCAGCCAATAATCCATACCCAGCGGGGGCATCATTTCTAGGAACAGCCTCCAGAAGGTCTGTTCTCCATCAATGGCATGCTAATTCTCAGCAGTGAGGACTGGCAGTGTTGCCACGTGCAATACCTCGGACGGCTGCATCTCTGGGTGCCTAGAGAAATCGCTAGGTAAACATCCGAGTGCCAATTGCAAAAAGATACTCTTGTGGGTAGTAAAAAATACTGTTCTCTGTTTGCAAGTTGAGGCTTACCCCTGTGTTTTGGAGATACCTGAATTGGTTTGGCTGTTTTCCAATTACAATCTGTTCGTAATCACCCAGGGTCTGTAACATCAAGCAGCGTTATGAGGGAATTAATTCTTTCTATGTGACAGTTGTTAGTGTAATTCATGTCCTTGTTTTTAATTGCTGGATCAAATTACTTTGTAGATTATTTCATATTTCATCCCAAGAGAAAGAAATAGAAAAAAAGTGCACAGTGCCTGTGGTGACTTATTTGTTTAGTCTACTCAGGGAAAAAAAAAGCAGAATTAAAAAAGATTGACTTTCTAAACAAAATTGTTCTTCTCTATCCTTAGAGGTTTAATTTAATTTAATTTTTTTCATGATTTTAGTTGGAAAGTTTGGCTGAGTACATTCTTTCTGTTTAAACAACCCTAGGAACTAAGTTTATTTTTTAAATAATTCTGCCAAAATAATGGCCATAAAGGTCACAAAGCAGTATCTCTGTAATAAATAGCTTGAAAAGGACTTACAATTCAATGCTCTTTCATTAGAAGAAGATAAGATATTAATGAGATTTAGAATAATTTATTAAGAAATACCCAATAGATGCTCATGAGATGTAAATGCCAAGATGTTTTTTAAAAAATATATATCACAACCTTCCCCCCCTGCCAGACATACAAAAGAAGTTTAGCCAATGCAAATTATATTTGGGGAGAAAAAAAGAATATTTGAAAAACCTTATCAATGTTTATTTTGCAATACTGAAATTTACTCGTTGTATTTGAATACATACATTGCAGGCATTCCATCCATTTTTTAAGTCACACTCACTATATTTTTTTTTTTGCCTCTATGTTTGGAATCTCAGCAAAAGCTAATAAATTTCTTCAGTGTTTTTGGAGTTGAGTATACTTACAGGCTGACAAGAAGGTGAAAGCCAGGATAGAACAAGCTCATGGAACTGAAAAGACATAGATAAAATCCATTGTTCTATTTATTTCCACTTTGTGATGAGTTGAGAGCAAAGTATACTTATAACCATGGGGCCCTTCAAATAAGCTGTCACTGTGACCATCCAAGACAAGCCAACATTCATACTGCCTCATAAATAGTCATCTCATAAAGTAGACCTGAGTGATAAACTGAGAGGAATTATAGATCTGTGATCACTTAAGAGCAAGCAGCAACAAAATTGATAAATACTGCCTGGCTGCCTAGCAAATAAAAAAAACACAGTCATCATTAGAGCGAGAGCTGGAACTTGCTGATTGCTGGGAAATTACAGTAGGAGACGAATGAACAGATCCACTCACTTAGGGCAAAGGTACCTTGTAGATCAGGTAACAAAGTACTGTCAGTGTGGAAAGGTCCTTGAAATGAGAACTGAACTTGCTATCCTGAAACCAGAACACATATGTACAGACACAGCTAAAAAGCTGGCAGCCCTGAATCCATTTTTCTTCACTCAAGTAATGCATGCATTATTGTCACTGTTACCTCTGAGAAGGGAAAAGACATACCTACAAAGTGAATGTCTTTTTAAATCACGATGTGAAATTTCTGAAATCATTATCTCTTCATAAACCCAGTCCCGTCTACTTAGAACAAAACAAGAAATTTATATTAGCTTTTTAAAAAAAAACACAAAAAACAACTGGCTCTATATTTTTGTATTTGAATTTTTGGTATGTTTGTCGCATATGTATTGGTCAAGAGAAACAAGTTACCCATTACTAGCTGATTTATAGTTTTGGGTTTCCCACTTACATACCTGGGCCTCTGTAGAGCAGGCGTCTATTGTTAAGCAGGAGTAAAGCCCTAGGGGAAGGCTGGAGTCCTAACACTGCACGTAGTGATGATGTCCCAGAATCTTTGCTTCTAGAAAATTTAATTATGATTGAGATAGAGTTATTATTCCTCTTGACAAAAGAGGATTGAGGTACCTGGAGACTTGGAACATGTTCACTGTACCAGAGGTGGAGGAGTCTCACTTGGAGCACTTAGCAACTCAAGGTGTTCATCCTCCACTTTTAGCTGTAGTTAGAACATGAGCAAAGACTCCTTATTTGACTCAGATAAAGACTTGTGGAAAAGAGTGAAGAACAGATACGTCATTCTTTCTGTGGCTATCTTTATATTTATAGTTTATAAGAAAATGAAAAGACTTGGAAAAAAATATATTAAGTGAAGTAAGCCAGACCCAGAGAAATGTAAGTTGCATGGCTTCCCTCATTTCTGCTAGCTAGAATGTGCCTATGAATGTACAAGTAAACACACTGAGTTAAAAATGTATTAACTGGAATGTAATAGACTCTATGGAGAGGAGAGGGAATAGTATAATTCTTTAAAAAGTTAAAGCCCAACAAAATCAAGTACCAGGAAATTGGTACTTGCAAGAGGGGAGTGGGGAGCTAAAGGGAGAGGAGTAGAAGAATGAAGGGGGAAGAAGGGGAGAAAACAGGAAAGAATTCACTGCATAGACCAGAGAATTGAGAAATATGGTGAGGGGGTAGATCAAAGGGGGGTGGAGATGTTGAGGTGGTAACACAGATAGATCCAGATGTATTGTACACATAAACTTTTTGTAGATTTCCAAAAATATCAATACACAACCTAAAATAAAGATTAGCAAGGGAATCAGAGGGTAGGGTACGGTGGCTGAGAATGTTGACTGATTGGAGCTTCTATTTTTTTTTTTTTTGGAGCTTCTTTTAAATTAGTACTTTTCCAACTAATTAGGCAATGCAAGGATTTTATAACTTTAACTTAGACACATTTTTTTAAAATCACAGAAGATAGATTTTTCTTGTTCAGTCAGTGTTTATCTGCTTCAACTAGATTCGTCTCTTTTCTCTTTTGTTTTCCCTCTTCCATCTATCATTTAAGATTGAAAAGAAATTCCTTCAGTATATATCTTTCAGTATAGGTCTGATACATTCTGTCAGTTTTTCTTGGTCTGAATATAGTTATTTGGCCCTTATTATATTTTTTTGCTGAGCATAGAATTTTAGATTGTTTATTATTCTCTCTCACATCTTCCCCTCCCCCCAATGGAATTAAAGATTGAATTCAAGGCCTTCTGCTTTGTAAGCAAGCACTCTACCACATGAGCCATGACCTTTGGCTCACGTGCATTTTAGTTTAGTTCTCAGATAGGGTCTTGAGTTAATGTGAGGCTAACCATGAACCGTGATCTTCCTTTCTCTACCTCTTGAATAGCTGGAATTACAAACTTGTACCATGCAGGGCTTGTTTTTGAGAAGATCTCACTATTTGGCTCAATTAGACTCACTATGATCTTTGCCTCCCCAGTAGCTGGGAAGTAGACATAAACATCAAGTCTGGCCTGTTTGCTACTTTTTCCTTAACATTTTAAAGATGCATTTTCTGTTGGAGATTCCTTCCAAAGGTACAAAGAAAGAGAGAGAGAATCCCTATAGCTTTCCGCTTCCTACTGTTGATTCTGCAGCACTATTCATTGCCTGACGTAGCCACAAGCCATAGAACTAGGAATCCTAAAAACATTTGAGAACGAAGGCAAACAGGAATCTGAAGACAAGCAGGACATGGTCTCATATAATAACTAATATTTCTTTTTCTTTCTTTCTTTTTTCTTTCTTTTTTTTTTTTTTGCTAGTCCTGGGGCTTGGCCTCATGGCCTGGACACTGTCTCTGGCTTCTTTTTGCTCAAGGCTAGCACTCCATCACTTGAGCCACAGCGCCACTTCTGGCTTTTTCTATATATGTGGTGCTGAGGAATAGAACCCAGGGCTTCATGCATATGAGGCGAGCACTCTACCACTAGGCCATATTCCCAGACCATAACATTTCTTTTCTTGCTTATGCTGGTCCTGGGGCTTGAACTCAGGGTTTGGGTGCTGTCCTTGAGCTTTTGTGCCCAAGGCTAGCACTCTACCATTTGGGCCACAGTTTCATTTCTGGCTTTTTGGTAGTTAATTGGAGATAAGAGTCTCATGGACTTTCCTGTCCTGGATGGCTTTGCATAGTGATCCTCAGATCTCAGCCTTCTGAGTAACTAGGATTACAGGTATGAGCCACTAGCACTCAGTAGTAACTCATATTTCTTAAGTGCTTAAATTACAACCTGGCATAAGATGATGCTAAGCAAAATGATCCCCCAAACACGGAAATAAATGGTTTATCATTGATGTTGTCATTTTTAACATACGATGTGAAATTATTTCTTTTTTCTTTTGTTTATCTTCCCTATGATTTAACCCCTATTGTCACTGTACTTGATTCTGGAACCCTGGGTATTGCATATATGTTTGTCTCAATCAGGGAAGGGGAACATCAAAATGGTGAGAGAAAGGATAAAAGGCCAACCAATGCAACAGGAATACTTACAAGACGATATGTTGTAAACCAACTGTACAACTCAGAGTGGAGGGTGTTGGGGAGGGGGAAAGGTGAAAGAAAAATGAGGGAGGAGGTAACAAGATTGATAAGAAATGTACTCACTACCTTACACATGTAACTGTAACCCCTGAGTATTCACCTTGACAATAAAATAAATAAATAAATAAATTATAACCTGGTTCCATGCTAATCATGTTACATGATATATTGATGAACATAGACTAGGTTTTGTTGAAATGTTAGAAAAAACTCAGCCCAGTACGACGGCTCATGCCTGAAATCCTGGCTGCTCAGGAGGGTGAGATCTGAGGACTGAGGTTCAAAGCCAGCTCAGGCAGTAAAGTCTGCGAGACTCTTATAGCCAATAAACTACACACACACACACACACACACACACACACACACACACACACACACACGCCGAAAGTGGCTCTGTGGGTCAAGTGATAGAGTGCTAGCCTTGAGCAAAAGAAACTCAGAGGCAGTGTCCAGGCCCTGAGTTCCAAGTTGCAGGAGCAGAAAAAACAAATCTCAGAGGTTTATTAGAAGCAAAAGTTTATTGTTTTGTTCTCAATATGTGCTTAAGAAGAACATCTTATCAGTCTCTGCTCTACATATAGGAACAGGGGGAAAGCAACTTTTAATCTTACACCTACATCTTATGAAATACATGTCACCATTTAGATTGCTATAGTAGAGGGAGAGAGCCTCTGTTCTTTTCTTCCATAGCCTCCTCTATAAGTTCTAGGTGCTAGAGAGTATTGCAGGGACTATTTGGTGAGTATCACTATCTCCATTACTTGTGGATTTAATTCATTTGATTTGTAGCTACTAGGGCTGGTAATATGGTTTAATGATAGAGCACTTGCCTGGAAAGTACCAGGCCCTGGGTTCTTTAGCAGTAAAGTCTGCACTCTCATTCAACAGGCCACTCGAATTTCATTTTGTCTACTGTGTTGCTCCTGACAAGAAATTTCTGGGAATTCCTCAGTCATGCTCCTGTGTTGTCCCATCCTTTCCTGGAGGTCACTGTCACTTCCATCCACCATTCTTCTTCGAGATGACTTTCCGACCCTTGCAGGTAAGTCAGGTCTTGGCAGCTCTCAGTTGATTTCTCTGTGTGATACTCTCCCTTCTGCGCTGCTTTATTCCAGCATGGACAAATTGCCTCTCATCTCACAAAGTTCATGTAAGACTGGGCAGTGTTTTGTTATCTAACAATATCTCCACATAGCTTATGAGTTTAAGAAGAGAGTTACAACAGAGGACAGGAAATTTTAGACGCCGGAAAAACTATGCTACTACTTCTTGCTCTTTACTAATGGTTTCCTTCTGGCACTAACACTTTTCTTAAGACCCCTTTGCCTACTGTATTGGCAGTGGCCAGCCCTGAATGGCCCTGACTTTCCAGTTTCTTCTCCTGCAGAGCATACTCTTACTTCTCCATTCAGTGGTGGAAACTCTTTCTCTGCCTCAGCTTCATGACTGTTTTCATGAGAGGCAAACTACTGTCACCCACAGTGTGTGGTCTGGCACTAAGGACTCAGACAGGGCAATCACACATTGACAGTAGTTTCCCCAGAGTCTAGATTATGCCACCTGAAATAATAACACATGTAGGTTTGCTGTCTAGGGTGACTGGCATTTACCATCTGGTTACTTTTAGGTCCAAACCTTGCCATCTAAAGGCAGTTAAATCTTTCCATGCATGCCCTCTTCATCTAGTTTCTGCTATCTGAGGACTAATTTTAAGATGCGTGGGAATGTATGAGTACATATATACACACATACATCCCAAGAATAATATACAAAGTCAAGTTTTATAAAAAATCGAATTTAGATTTCAAGGGTACCCTCCTGGTAAAATGGACGTGGATTTGAAAAATATAAACAAAGCATATTGCATGTGAGTTTGAGACATTTACACTTATGTTATTTCGTGGTAATCCTCTTTTAAAATAGTGCATGTACATTTGCTTTTCTTCTAGGTCCAAAGAATCTGTTCTAATTACTTTCCAAAGATGAATTAATGTCTATACCAGTAAAGTTATAAATTTCTCACTAATTTATTTTTTACAAATGGTTGTATGTGTCTCTGGTGGAAAGCCTAAAAAGAAGGAAATTTTCAGTGTATAATGGAAAAGTTTTAGCAGCTTAATACAATAGAAATGTTATGCGATCTCTGTACAATTAAAATTTTTCTGCTAACTATGTTAAATAAGTTACACTAAACAAGCCCCAACAAAAGCAAGTGAAATTACTTTTTTATAATAGCTTAGTTCACTTAATCTTTATGTATCTAAAAATACATAGAAACTTATGTTTACATTCTATAGAAATTGTGTTGAAATATGTAGAAGTTCAATACAGGTGGCAAGTGGCTTGAGGGGTGGCATGAGTGGTTACTGACACTCAAAGGAGATGCTAGGATCCATCTCTTTCCTCTGGTTTCTCTGTTTTTCTCTATTAGCTCCATTCTCAAAGATGCCATCTTGTTTGCCTGGAACAGCTCCATATTCTTCTCAGGTTTAGGTCCCATAGCATAGGAAGCTCAGTCTCTTTCATAGTGAGAACAAAAGTCTGATTCAGTTGTTCCTGTGCACATACTTGAAGCACACTTTGATTGAGGGGAACAGAACAGGTCCTGATCTCATGACACCTTTTCCAATCAGTTCTATCAAACCACTTCTGTTTAAAAGAGGGACTGGGAAAGTTCCACAGGGGCATCTCAGATACTTTTGCCAGAAGAATAGAGACTGGTGCTCTGTTGAACATACTAGAACAGAAGCAAAACCAGGAATCAGAAGTCCTGACGTCAGCTGAGGCTCAGGTGTGCATAAAACCTTTCAGAGACATGTGGAGGGAGTATGCCAAGATTATCGCCCTACAGGACTCCCACATCCAAGTGAGGATTGAGGAAAGGGAGACTATGAAAGAGGAGGAGCCATAGGAACAATGAAAGCAAGATGCCAAGCTGTTCAGTCAGAAATAAAAGGATGAAATTGTTCTGAGAAGCCAGTGGCCTTTAAGGTTGCTGGAAGTCAAGCAAGATAAGAAGCAAAAAATGTTCAGTACATTAAATAAAACATAAGAATTTCCTGACCTGGTCAAAAGCAGCTTTCAGGGGGGCATAAGCTTTAGGGGAAGCTAGAAGAGCACAGGAAGTGAAAGCACACTACCGAAAGTCTTTCAGAAAGTTTGAGTGCAGAATAACAGCAAAATCTAGGATTTTGCCTGAGGATTAGCTGGAGGGGGTTGTTGTAATGAGAAAAGATTTATTAAACATACTATATACAATTCATTTTTTATACAAAACTCAGCCTGGTGTAAAACTGGATTTGAATTCCAGCCCAATGCCTGACGACAGTGCCTTTAGCAAGTTGCATGGAAATAGAATTATACTGATTTCACAGGTATCATAATATATGAGATAATAAATGAATGTAAAAGTATTCCACAAATGTAATTATCCTTATTACCATGATCTCTTTTCTCTGGCCATTTGTGAATGAATCATGCTGTGTCTTATTTCTATGCTTTCGCTTGGAATATTACTTTCTTCTACCATCAGCCTGGTGAACTCCCGCTCACCACGTAAGATCGAAACAAGAATGACTTATTCCCTCTTGCCCCCTTCCACCCCATTCCACTTTCAGCTACCCACCCTTACCTCAGATGAAGCTGGGGTTTGCCATTTTGGTTCTCCATCACCCTTTCCTCCACTTCTGCCACTGATCTGCATTGCCTGATGCGGTCCGGTGCTGGCTCCCACCTGACAGGCCATTTCCTGCCCCGGATAGGTTATATATTTCTCTCTGTAATTCCAGAAACTCAGCCTTGGAATAAATAGTTCAAGTCATTCTGTCTGTAATTCTAGAAATGCAGTCTTGGAATAAACAGTTGCCTTCTAAACGATGCAGACAGACTTCATCATTTGCATTTCTCTTTCTAGCTTTTTCCTTTCCTTTGGTGACTGCACAATTCTTTGCAACACTGAGAAGCTGGAAGAACAGCTCTCCATGTGTTGCCTTCAGATGACAAACGTATTCTGCTGATACGGTCTGCCTTGGGCAAAATGCTTCCTCCAAAATGCCACTGTCTGTGAACACGTCCTCCTTCAACACTCTGCCCGTGGAACGGAATGAAGAATTTTATGGACAGAAAACAAAAGTTGCTTTCCTCCAGATTTTGCAATAGTTCACTCCTCTATGGTTGCTTCCGGTACTCCAGTCTGAGTCCTTGCTGCAAATTCCACTCTAATTTGGCTTCTGTAGATGGAGGTAAACATGAGCTGCTTGCTGCCTTCTCAGACTGCTGCTTCTTAACTCTTTCATGCAGTCTTGTTATGGGGTGACCGTAGCTTACCTGTGTCACAGAGAGTCTAAATGATTCAAGGAGAATTCTTTGTTTGTTTACTTTTTGTAAAATGTCTTGAGTTTTCCTTCTTTTAGTACACACTACTTCTTAAACACTAGTAAAATACAAGAATCAAAATTCAATGTGCTTATGCACTTAGACTTTCTCCATCTATCCTTCTCACTTATAAAGCTAAGAGGGAATTATTTTTTTCTGAATTCCTATTCACCAGATACTGAAGGGCAAGTGGGAGCAGAAGGAAAGAGCACTCTTCAAATGACTGCTGCTCTGTAGATAATGATTTCAGGAAAGAAACTTAGTGGAGAAGAGTCTTAGCTGTTACCGTGTTGTTGGATTTTTGTCAAATATTGCTACTGAGCTATCCTTGCTTAGAAACTATTAGAAGAGAAATAGGCAGATGAATCAATGACTAGATAAACAGGCAGGTAGAAAGAAAAACATTAGAGCTGGGAATGTGGCTTAGTGGTAGAGTGCTTGCCTAGCGTGCATGAATCCCTGGGTTCGATTCCTTGATACCACATAAAAAAAAATTGAAAGAGAATTTTCTTTTTTAAAAAAGAAAAGCATTGCCCAACACTGCTCGCATGAAATGGAATGCATTTCTGAGATGACCCTGCTGTTAGATGTGTTTATTTCCTGATGACGTCTTCTTTATATTCTGGAAATCCAGAAGATTCACAAAGACTCCTTGGTGCTGATAAGGCAGAGCCCAGAACACTCAGCACAATGTGTGGAATGTAGCAGAAGCATAATGAATGTCTATCAAGGGACCTAATGCTGCATTTGGCCTGCTCAAGATAGAGCTTACTCCTCTGTACTCTGTCCTTGTCAATAAGCTCAGCCACAGCTATAGCTGGCTGCAGCCGCCCAGGCACACCAGAGCAGGCTGATGGAATTCACCCAAAGTTGTAAAGCTGTTAACAATTGGCTGTAAAAAATATGCGTATGGAAACAAACAGGGAAACTGAAAACCAGATTTGCAATTGCGGTGTAAAGATATAATTGCCATGCCTTAGCAAAAAGAAAGCCCCCTCACAGATTGCAAATGTGATTTTAATACACAAGGAAAATGTACTGGCTTTAATGAATGTGTTTTGACCATCAGCAAAATGGAATTTCAGAGTTGAAACACCAAACTTGATTTTGTGTGTGTGTGGTTACTGCTGCTATTTTCCCTCCCATTCAATTATTTAAAGAAAAAAAAAAAGGAGGCTCTGACAAATTCATCATTTGTGAGACTTACTCAGCATGTGACCTTGGATAATTTACTTAACTCTAAGTCTTTAGTTTCTCATTTGTAAAATGGGTGTAAAAAACTCTGTCTTCGTTGGATGAGTAGAGGAGACAATCTGTGCAGAGAGCATCTTGCAGAGGGCCTGAAACAGAATTATTTAGAAGCACCATTTGCTGCCATATCAGTTTAGCATTGGCCAGGGATCTCCAAAGAAATATGATGGGTGGGGGGAGATTTTACAGAATTGCTCCTAATTTACAGGACTGCTCCTAATTATAGTCTTCAGAGTGGCTCAGCAGGAGGCTGCGGGCAAAGCCTATACTGCACTCAGGTTTGAAGGCCAGCAAGCAGCAGGCTTGACTCTGGCACAGTGAAGTCAGCCTTTTGTTTTATTTAGGCTTTCAACTGATTGGATGAGACCCACCTACATTGTGAAAAGCAGTTTGCTTTACTAAAAGTTCACTGATTTAAATGCTAATCTCATGCAAGAACATCCTCACAGAGACATCCACAATAACATTTGATGAAATCTTGGCCCAGTCACAGGGATACATAAAAGTAACCATCCCCAGCAGTGAATCATAGGACAATAGCCTCTGTGCAGCTCTCTCTATTTACACTTGTTTCCTTCAAATGTATTTATGAACAGAAACAAGGATGATCATAAAATAAAACCTGGATCCTTTCATTCTCTGAGAGGTACTGAGAAGAGTTCTTTCCTCAGCATTTCTCAAACACCTTGACAAACTGCAAAGGAGTGGAGGTCGAGCTCATGCACCAGTGTGCTGTGTTCAAGGAAAGTGGAGGAGTTTAAAACTCCATGTGGAAAATGGAGAGAAAGCTGGTAAATCTGGAGAAAGGAAATCAGAGGCAGTGGACCAGTGAGCCTTCAAGTTGGACATATATTAGGAATGTCACAAATTATGAAAAAATTCTCCAGAAAAGGACTAGTATGGATGTGAACTGTTTGTTATGTACATTTCAGTGTGACCTGCAAACCCCCAAGTTTTGTAAGGCTTATATGAACTGAGGGTGTATGAATGTAGTATGTGTATACAGTCATTCAAAACTAAGAAGGAGCTGTCTTTTGCATTTGCATAGATTTGGTGCAAAGTGGACAAAACATGAACAAAGATCCAAAAACTAGGTGATCTTGAGAATTTCAATCACGTAAGAACTGAACACCTCATGGGGGGAAAGGGAGAGGGGGAGGAGAGAGGGGGGTATGAGGGACAAGGTAACAAACAGTACAAGTAATGTTTCCAATGCCTAATATATGAAACTGTAACCTCTCTGTACATCAGTTTGATAATAAAAATTTGGGAAAAAAAAGAACTCACTGGGACATCTGTAAGAATTTATACTTTCCATTGGGTGCAGAATAGTTTAAGCATGTCCACAGTGAGTTTTAAGTGTCTTAGGGATATGAGTTGACATGCTTCCCACCCATCTTTGAACTTTTCTATTACTGCATTCTTCATGTCAAGGCTATGGGTGCCCTGTTTGAATATAGGCAAGATGTTGCGACTGGTTGAGGCCCATGGAACATGAATTGAAGGGTATAGGCTACCTTACTGGATATGAAAAACCAACAAAACTCCCCTGCATTCTTCTATTTTTCTATGCTCTAGTGACCAGGTAGGTAGGTATCAGTGATCAAGGTAGTCTCAGCAGATCTGCTTTGAAGAGGGCAGGATCGAGCCTAGGCTCGCAGATGCCCGCATGTAGTAGAAAATTTCAGTTAGTATGTCTGTCCATGAAAGATAAGAAAAGCCAGATGTGATGGTACATGCCTATAATTCTAGCTATTCAACAAGTGGAAGTCAGGAAGATTTCAATACAATGTTGGCCCTGGGCAAACACAGAAGCTCTATCTGAAAAATAAAGCAAAACAAAAAAGTTGAGAATTTGGAGACATGACTCATACAGTTGTGATTGACCCTGAGTTCAAACTGTAGTACTACAAGAAAAGGAAAATAAATACAGATGAACAAATCCTTAAGAACAACCATGTTTCTGGCCTATATTTCTTGGTGCTTAGAGGAGATACACAAGCAAAATAGTTGTATAAAATACATATAGGTGAGTCGAGCTCTGAGCAAATAATATGCCAAGAGTCTTTGAGTTACAGGGCCTTTTTAAAATTATCTTACTTCAAATGCACCAACCCACTGTAAGTGAACCTCTTTCCATTGCTCCTTCAAGGACTACTAAGTAGAAACCCTTTCTGATGGGTTTGCAGTCTTAGATCTGGAAGGATTATTGAGTCTATCACAGTATCCTTTATCAAGAGCAATGAGATTAGGAAATAAGGTGGTTCTTTCAGATAAATTCTCACATAACTGTAGATTAGGGAAAAGGTGGGGTCACCTGTTGGATGTTGTATTTCTCTCTTATAGCAATGTGAGAAGAGTCTTTGTAGAGGTCAGGAAAGTCAGGAAGATATGCTCAGTCCCAAGCCATCTAGGATAGGACAGAAAAATAATACTATTTCAGGGTAACTTCTTCACGGCTGGCCCTGGTGAGTCCATGTATCCCCATACACCCTTAAAGTAAATGGCTCATGATCTACTTCTCGAAAGCTCAGGGACTCTGACTTTTTCATAGGAAATGTTCACATTTCTGTAAAAGGGGTCCTATTAAATTTTCCCTCGTGGGGTGTACACCTTCCGGAAGAATCTGTGCCACCTCTCCTTGTCAAATGAAACATCTTGGAAGTTGCTCAGCAGATTTCTAGTTTGAGAACGTCTTTTTGGAAGCCAGAGTTGTGATTTAATGTTAGAGGAAAGAAACGGTTCCTCCAACTCCAGTTCCAGAAAAAGCATTTGTCTTTATCACGTTCAACCAGACTACCAGGTTGTGCTTAGGAAAGACAGATGTGTCCTGGAGGTCTCGCTACCCTCACATGGCAAAGCCGGCTGTGCATCATACCTGGCTTCTGTACAAGCGGAATAGCAGCGTCCGCTTCACAAGCACATCCATTCACTCTGTGGGTTTTCCCCCTCTAGCTCAGTGAGCAAAATGCCCATTCTAGTGCATTCTGCATGTCCCCAGGCTTTAATATATCTCGAAGCAGCTCTCCTCAGCATTCCACATTATAAAATCAATCTCTATTTAAGTAAGAGGGGGATATTTATTTCTTAATTTTTTAATAATGTATTTTGTGATTTGTTATAGCTTCAGTGTTGTATTATTTATTTATTGTGCCTATAGGGTGCACTGCCACTTGGTAATAGAGGAGCTATGGAAACTTGAGACCTAAGCAGAAATGAGTTCAATAATATTGCTACACTCTAGGACTTTATCCAGAATTAACAAAAGAACAAAAGTGCAAGGCAATGATAACCCATCTGACAGCTCTGGGAGGGTGTTTGTGGAAGAAATGATGATGGAGATATTTTTTTAAAAAAAAAGAATAACAGGCAAGGGCAACTGACAATCGCATGAGCTATTTTAAAATTCTCATCTCATAATTTCATAAACCTCATAAACCGGATTTGCTATATTCTTGGTGTGTGTGTGTGTGTGTGTGTGTGTGTGTGTGTGTGTGTGTGTGTGTGTGTGTGGTGTATTACTAAGGAAAAAGATGTCCAAGGGCTTGGTAGAACTGAAATATATTTTCCCCATCTTTTTGAAAATCAGATATGTGGGGCTGGGAATATGGCCTAGTGGCAAGAGTGCTTGCCTCATATACATGAGGACCTGGGTTTGATTCCTTAGCACCACATATACAGAAAATGGCCAGAAGTGGCGCTGTGGCTCAAGTGGCAGAGTGCTAGCCTTGAGAAAAAAAAAAAAAAAAAGAAGCCAGGGACAGTGCTCAGGCCCTGAGTTCACGGCCCAGGACTGGTCAAAAAAAAAAAAAAAAGAAAAAGAAAATCAGATATGTGAGAACAATGATGGATGTAGCTCAGGACAAAGATACCTTCATTTTAATCCCATGTCCTGCTGACAATTTAGTAAAATGAAGAGAGATCTTTATCTGAAAAAAGGGGGTGTTTTATTATTTGTCCTTACCATTCGTTAATCAGCAGAAATCATGGCTCTTAGAAGATGATAACATAGAAAATTTGGAGACAGATAGGCAAAACCTAGGGTTAGACTGACATTTGACCCCAAAACTTTCTATATGGGTAAGGCATTACTCAAGCCCTGTTAGTAGGGCTAAGATACTAATTATTGCTAACATCCTCCAATAATTTAAATTCTTTAACTCTCTTGTTAATCTTGGTATGCATTTCAAGAAAATGATATCATGCTGATGACACAATTTGACATTAAGTAATAAATAAAGGCAGCAAAGGACACTTGTCCTTGGTGGAAAGATGCCATCTTAGCTAGTCAGGCAGCCAGCCAGTCTGTCAACAACATTTATTGGCTGTCTAATGAGAGAAGATGCCATAAGACAAAGAAGAGACTTGGACTCTGGCCTTCAGGGGCAGTCAGGACAATGACGGAGGCAGAGTAAAGACAGGAGGGATGTCCACAGAATTTTAAAGAAGCAGAATGTCAGCAAGTTTAACCTGGAGAATGGGCAACTCTCATTTATTGAGCCCCTTCTGCTCATAGCCCATGCAAAAGACCTTTTCATGGGTGAGCTCCTTAGGGTCTCCAACAACACTGTGAAGGAAGGAATCTGTTTCCTCAGCTGTGAAATGAACACCAATCAGAAGCCAGGGAGGGGCAAAACAGGTCTTGAAGTGGCTCATTCTATCATGTTCAAGATGAGAGGGCACTGAAACCTGGCAGGGCAGAAAAGGAAAAAAGGAGACTTTATTCCATTTGCTAGAGAATCCTCCCATTTCAGGGTCAATGAGAAGTTGTAAGGTTTCCCATGAGAAGCCATAAAGTTCTTGCTTTAGGACTTGGTTTAAGAAGATCATGAAAGAATTACAATGTGTACATTGGCTGTAGCACATGTTTAGTGTTGTCATATTTGTGAGATTCATGCTGATAGAAGCCAATTTATAGCTATGTGTCTGTATAATCTACTAACTTCCTAAGAACAAACAGTGTAGAGACTATGATCAGATCCATTCTTCTCCAAGGTGCAGAGCAACACAACTTGGGATGCTTCTCTTTAATGGGTTCAAAGTCTCATCTATTTCTGTGTGTTTTGGGGGGAACAGAACCTACCCTAAAAGAGTTGAGCAAACATCATTATTAATGCCTTATAGAGAAGGCCTTTCCCACCTGAGTTAAAGATTTTCTCTGCCTCTTGGAGACCATGTCAGCAGAGGAGTATGAATTGGCTTTTGAGAATACAAAAGAGCCACAAAGAACTTTAGTCTTAGCCATATAAACTCATTGCAATGATTGAAATAATAGAAATACTTCACCAATAGCTAAGTTGCTCAATCTTGTCAGAAGAACAAAGGAACAATTTGATTTGTCTCTTTCTCCCTTTTTCCTAAAGGTACTGATTTGGAGGATGTGGAAGTTGGAGTAGAATGACTTTTTCATTACACAGACTCAACCGCAGGGAGCCAAGTAAGAGCTCCTGTGTATGGGAAACAGAGGCCAAAAGAAGATGAGGTACAGAGCCTTGTTTGCTAGCTGGAGGACTTGAATATGGGATATTCCTATTCTTTATTAATAAATTTCTTCCTCAGTTTCACTTGGCAAATAAATATGGACATCGACCTTGTGTCAAACTGGAAATGGGGGGCTGGGGGTTGAGAAAACATTGTGTTGGCCCTGCTCTCTAGGAGCTCCATCAACATAGAGGAACATGAAAAGATAAACATGTAGAACACAGTATGATGCCTATGGATAGGAGACATCTATATGAAGGGTCATTGTTGTCCCAGATAATGTTCTGTTTTGTTTTGTTTTTTAATACAGGTGAGCATGACTTCAAATAGAAAGAAAATGAGTGACTTCTTGGCTTGGAATCTATAAAATTCCACTTCAGTTTTGAACTATTAAATCTCTTATACAGGTAGGTAGAGCTTAGTGTGCTTTATTCTTATTTCAGGCTGTGTGTGGAAAAGGCATGGGGGAGGCTTGGAGGTGCAGCTGCTGAAGTTACTGAAGAACTGAAGGTCCTTTTCCCTCCATCCTCATTGTGAATCTTCCCATTCAAAGCAGAGACATAGTCTCTGGTTTCATAGGAGATGAAGAACAAGAGCTTCGATCTGAGTAAATGCCGAGAGCTACCATAGCTCTGATACAAGGAGAAGGACAGCCAACTATCAAGATTGCAAGATGCAAGATTGAAAGGGATTGGACTGACAGCTCATACAACATTATCCTAGGACTGGGAATATTGCCTAGTGGCAAGAGTGCTTGCCTTGTATACATGAAGCCCTGGGTTCGATTCCCCAGCCCCACATATATAGAAAGGCCAGAAGTGGCACTGTGGCTCAAGTGGCAGAGTGCTAGCCTTGAGCAAAAAAGAAGCCAGGGACAGTGCTCAGGCTCTGAGTCCAAGCCCCAGGACTGGCAAAAAACAACAATAACAACAACAAAAACATTATCCTAAACTTCAGAGGATGAGACGAATGTGTTTAATTGGTTGAATTATGATTCTAATGACTTAGAAACTTAGTTCATTTAAAAATGCCCTGTGAACCAAATCAAAACATACTATTTTGAAGTAAAAAATAGAACTTAAATTAGATTTTAAAAATCAAACCAAACATCATGGAGATAATGATAAGCAAAATGAAAGAAGTAGAAGGATTATTATTTACTCACTTTCATAGTCGAAAGATTCCAAAGATAAAACACAAAGGGATTACTGTGATGACTACTGGCGCTTCAGTGATTTTATTAGCACCTGGATAACTTTGTCTCACATAGAGCCTTCCCTAACCCAGGGTATGAGATGATAACTTTGAATGTGAAATCGGAACAAGACATATCAAGACAATTATTTCCAATTGTGAGGTCGTGCCATGTGGCATCCGATGATGTGGTGGCATAGGTGTCCTCAGGCTTGTTTGTTGGCCTGCTTCCAAGTTTTTTGTTTTTTCCCATACTGAGAAGTATGTATTCTAAGAATTCAGGTACAAGGAGTCCAGGTGTTAAATAAAAGAAAGTATCTAGAAAGAAGAGGGGAGGGAGGATGGTAAGATGGAAGGAGAAGGTAGCAATGAAGAATGCAACACAATGATCAAGCTGGCAAGCAACCAACCCTGGAGAAGGGAGATGGGCAGAAATCACCATATCCTCCATACTTTCTCCATCTTTACTCCCCTATGTGTCAGTTCCAGTAACTCAGAGTCTACCTTTCATTTTACCTTGCCAATGTACTCTCCAGCCTCAACTTTGATATCATTGCCACCAGTTGGTCCCTCTGAGATCCAGGTCTGAGTGGCTTGGAGGAGTGAACTTTCTGTCTGCCAGCTTCTGTAGTCACCCACATGGGAGCTCTGCTCACTTCATTCTACCACTCCTGTGGAATCACTGCTCTTCCCTAGGAGACTGGAATAGAATGGGAAATCCAATAAGATTGGATCAGTGATTATTTTATGTTGGCATATCCAGTATATGCAAGGTATCCAGAATGCAGTGGATACTACATATAATTTGTAATGAATACTTTATTTTTAATTGTAGGACTTGAGCTCTGGGCCTGGGCATGCTATCTCTGATCTGGTAGGCTAGCACTCTACCACTTGAGCCACAGCGCCACTTCCAGTTTTCTGGTGGTTAATTGGAGGTAAGAGTCTCAAGGATTTTCCTGCTCAGGCTGGCTTTGAACCACAATCCTCAGATCTCAGCCTCCTCAGTAGCTAGCATTACAAGCATGAGCCACCAGTGCCTGGCTATAAATTCAGTTCATGAAGCTGAAAATAGTAAGTTATGCATACCAATACCCAAGAATAGGAGAATGACCTAGGGCCTCATTTGTGAAAATCAGATCAAATGTGACTCTTTCTTAAAATCAATACTAACCTTAAATTAGGATGTATTTTGTGTGAGCTGAATTTCAGCCCACATTTTCCCAATTGATTAGATGTCTGTGTAGATAATAACTTGTCTAACCATGTCCAACAGGTATAGAAGTATCTTTACACCACTAGTTCTTATTGTCTATATGTCAGAAAAACCTGTGTAGTTTTGTTTTTGATAATATATCTTCATATCTAAGCCTCAGCCAATTGGATTCCTACAACATTGGTTTATTTTATTGAACTTGCTTGTTCATTTTTACTCAGGGTTTGAATTCAAGGCTATGTTCTTGCTAAGCCAGTGCTATGTCATTTGAACCACACTCCCAGCTCTCCTTTTCTTTTTCACTTATTTTTGGCTAGGGTTTCACTTTTGTTTACGACCATTCTTGAACCAATATTCTCCTGCCTCCAGCCTCTCATATATTCTAGTGTGACTCACCATACCCAGCTTATTTGTTGAGGTAAAGGCTTGCTAAATTTTTGCACAGGCTGTCCTCAAATCATCCTGTCCTCTTAGTCCCTACCTCCTGAGTAGCTGGGATTACATTCTGTGCCCCACATACCCAGGCCATTGGTTTATTTTTTTTAATCCTCCAGGTATTGCAGCCTGATTTGAAAACTACAGTATTCGATTGATTATACCTTTTCAAAGGAGGCTCGACTGCAGAGGGAGGTTTGATTACTATAAGCACACATTGACATGTGGATGGGGTTCACATTTCAGAAGAAATTATATCACCAGTATCAACCATGATTCTAGCAATACTTCCAGGAGGCCTTAATGTTATTATTTACTCCAGCTTCCTCCCTGACTGGTCTCTTACTGAGGAAGTAGTTAGAAGTCCATACCTGTACTTACTTGGAACTGCCACTCAGGACTATGGGAGGAGGAACTCTAAAGGGAAGCCCTACATTAGTCTGTGCAATCTTGGGAACGTTACTTAACAATTCTCTGCTTGAGTTACCTTGGGTATAAAATTAACTAATGGCGTGGATCTACTTGCCAGAAATGTCGTAAGATTTAATGACCAAATAATTGTGAAGTACTCCACCAATATAAATTGTGCAATTGCTAAATAACTCTATTGCATAAAATTCCACACAAATCTATGCTGTTCCTTCTGGCTTTTAAATAATTAATTATTTATTTGAATCATGTATACAGGTGGTATTTGCCTAAAACCTCTTTCTTATATGGGTATTGTCTTTGATTTATGCTCTTTTACTCTGCCAGCACACTTCTTGACATGTGTATAAAGGATTTGCAAGAAAAATCACTGAATCCACAGCATTTCCTTTGTTGTGACTGTCTTATCACAAACTGTTAAAGTTGTCACTTATTCTCAGAATTGTTTGTCTAGTTTTTGTTCAGGATTATAAATACTCACCTTGGACATGGTTTATAGACGGTGTAAGGAAAACAAATACGTATGCCAAAACAGTTACCTTAGATTTATTCTTACATAAAAAAATAAAGGTTTAATGTGTGTTTGATAAGCTATGGCTCAGCCTAAAAAGATGCAGTGGTTTATATTTATTCTTCTGGGTAGAATCAACATTTATATGTGGTTTCAACCTTTCTTAGTACCTCTTCAGCAAGTTATGTCTTTCTCTGAAGAAATGATCTCAAACCACAATTTCCAAGGATACTGTTCTCTGGAGAACAGGGACTTGAAACTACATACTACAGAAAGCAGACCAGGACAGACTCAGGTAAATGAGTGTTTGTTAAAGGATTTTTGAGTGAGCTTGGCTATTTGTATCTGATGCTGCTCATAGTGCTCGTCCTTTGAAAATTTGTGAGGTAGAATATATTTAGTCCAAATGTTCCCAAATCTTTCCAAAATAAAAAAAAGAACAATCACCCTCTCTAGAGGGTGCCCTCTCATTGAGAAGAGGGTCAGCACATTTCTGGGCAGGGATTAGCACTCTAAAGGAGTATGAAACTGCGATCTTCTCTTTGAAGTCTACCTAGAAAACTCAGGTTAAAATATCACCTTCCTCCTCAAATGAGTTGTGCTGTCATTTGAAGTCGCTGGGCATAGGCTGTGACTCTTATTTAGAGGTGTTAGGCAAGTCACTTCAGTTTTTCTGAGACTCAGATTCCTAATCTATGAAATAAAGATCCAGATAGGTAATAGATTTATTGTAGAAGACAAAGAACCAGGACTACGTGAGGTATTAAGCACAGAAGAACCTTGTATTTCAGTTTTGCTGCATTTCACTTGCAAACTATCCAAATAATTAATTGATAGAGAGGAGCTACATGAAAAGTGAGAGACAAAGTAGTGACTGCAAAAGAAACTAACAGGCTTTGGTTTCATAAAAGCTGCACATGTATCCTTGCCACTAACCAGCTAACCCACTCACTGTTGCCTGAGCTGGAAAATAGGTATAATTATTTCTATCATAAACGATTACTAAGTAAATACTAACACAGCAAGTCCTTAGAAAAATGGAAGGATTGGAAGACAAATGGCATTGGTTTACATTGCATCATTTTTAGGAAGAAAATTTTTGATAGTCATTCAATCCATGATTAATTACACATTTTTTTAAAAGCAAATGCAATGTTATCATTACAAACCAATGGAAACTCTATTAACTTTGCCCAGAATAAGTATGTTACTAGCCGTGCTTCTGCAGCTACAGATACATCAGTCAGTACTTTCTATGAGACTGGTGGTGCTCTCAGCTAAGATAAAACACCGCAACACCAACTAGAGCCCTGAGCCAATTGCAAGTCTTTCCTTCCATATCATGCTAATATGGGAAATTTCCTTCATGATTACTAATTTCACATGACTTCACAGGATGATTACATATTTATGTATTATTTATTATGCAAATCTAGCAGTATAAATTATTTAAAGCCATATTAATAGTATGTATTATTTATAATGGAACTGTATTAATATATATTGTTTCAAGTAGCTTGAGCTAGAGCTTTATTTTTCCCCCCGTGGATCATGGTTATTGGAAGTTAGTATTCCACTCAAGAATCAATGCAGCTCTCCTTCTGGGTACACTGCCATTGGGTTCCTCATCAGCACAACTGCAATGCTGAGACTATAAATGACTCTAACATTAAGAGGCAAAGCCTCCAGGGCTCTGGACTGCTGTGATCATACTGCTATTCCTTTTAAAAAGTGTGAGTCAGTAGTTTGCCATTGTTACTCCATCTCTTTTGATGGCCATCTTCATTCTTAGAGCAGTCATCTTTCCTACTCTGGAAGACAGCAATCATAGAAACCTGAGAAACTGAGCCATGGTAAAAGTAGGTGTCAGACAGGCTGTATTTAGCTCCAAGTCACAGAAAACCTGAAACATTGTTAATGCATTTTATCTCATATAATAGGAAGTGGAAAGATAAAGAATCGCAACACTAGTTTTATGATTCATTGTAGGAGTCAGCCTATGATTCTTCTGTCCTGCATTATATGTTTGGCAATATTATTCTAGGTTGTTGCAACAGAGATACAAGCTGGCTGATACAGATCCAAGCATTTTATCATTTCTTAAAAAACAAAACAAAAACAAGATTGCTCTATCTCTGTCTCTATGATTTTATCTGGGAGAATGTATTTCCCAGGAGAACATATTCTTCAGCACACTGGGTCATGTGTCCATACATGACCAAAACATTGACAAAAAGTGATAAAATTAACATTTCCTTTTCCCATGGCATAGAAAAACTACCACATCTCTGGGGCTTGGAACAGTCAAAACAGAACAATATTGAGGTTCTGCTATGGTAGGTAACCATCAATACCTCTCATGAGGTACCAGGAGTTTAATGACTCATTCTTTATCATAAAACTTACATTATAAGAAAGTTGGATATTTTAAAAGAACCTAGATAAAATTTCACCTTGCAGCCAAAATGGACTAACAGGGACTAGATTTTCCTTCTCACCTGAGAAAAAGTTATGAACCTAACATAAATTTATGAAATAATGATTTTCAAGACATTGAACTTCAAGCAGTAAGGATGGTAATTACTGAGTGACAAGAAGTGGAGGCCCGAGAAAAGACTAACCAGATTAATAACAAATTTAGGAGATACTGAGACTTCTAAAGTATTTGTGATGAAAAATTCACTTTAGGGAGTGAATAGCACATTAGATTCCCTGAAAGAATGAGAGAGATATAAAAGGAATAGTTGAATAAATGATGCTATCAAAATCGTCATATTTGATGAGTACTATAAACACACATATAGAGGAAGATCAACAAAACTCAAGCATAGTAAACACATAAAAAGAATGATACAATTTTAAAACAATTTTAATTATTTTATTTATTTTTGTACAATGCTATTGAGTGGAACAAAAATGTTAAAATCTTTTTAAAAACCTACTGGAGAATCACACATTCTTGCATTCTGCAATCTGTACCCAATGGGTCATAATTCTCCTATAGAACTATTTCTGTGAAGATAGAACCATTCATCTTCCTTGTATTATTTCCTGTGACATTTGTTGTCCTTTTTCTGGCATCACTTTTTCTATTAATCACCACTGCCTGATGCACCTTTTGGTAAGTTCTGACTTATTTTTCTTGAGTAGTGGCCATCATAGTTACCATACCAGCAATAAGAAGTCTGTTCAAACCAAAGACGTGAATGACCTATTTAATGAGAACTATAAAAATCTAAAAAGAGAAATCAAAGAGGACACCATGCTCATGGGTAGGCAAAATCAATATAATGAAAATAGCCATATTGCCAAAAATGTTATACAAATTCAATGCAATCCCCATCAAAATCCCAGCTACATTCTCACTGAAATAGATATTCCAGCTGATATTTGACAAAGGAGCTAAATACATACAATGGAAAAAAATAGCCTTTTCAACTACTGGTGCTGGGAAAACTGGGCAGCCACATGTAGAAAACTCAAAGTAGACCCTAGCTTATCCCCATGCATCAAGATCAACTCAAAATGGATTAAGGACTTCAACATCAGACCTGAAACCTTGAAAACACTGAAGGACAGAGTAGGAGAGACACTAGAACTTACAGGCACAAGCAGAAACTTCCTGAACAGAGTCCCAGGGGTACAACAGATAGGGGAGAGACTCGACAAATGGGACTATTACAAAATAATAAATTTCTGCACAGCTAAAGACACAGCCACTAAACTAGAAAGACAGCCAACCATATGGGAAAGGATCTTTACCAGCACAGCAACAGACAAAGAATTCAAGAAACTAACCCCATCCAAACCCAGTAAACCAATTATTAAATGGGCAAAGGAGCTAAAGAGAGACTTCACAGTAGAAGAAATAAAAATGGCAAAGAAACATATGAGGAAATATTCAACATCCTTGGCAGTAAAGGAAATGCAAGTAAAAACCACGCTGAGATACCACCTCACTCCAGTTAGAATGGCCTATACTCTGAACTCAGGCAACAACAAATGCTGGAGGGGATGCAGAGAAAGAGGAACCCTTCTCCACTGTTGGTGGGAGTGCAAACTAGTACAACCACTTTGGAGAATAGTATGGAGGTTCTTCAAAAAGCTCAGTAAAGACATACCCTATGACCCAGCCATACCACTCCTAGGCATTTATCCTGAACAACAGGTCCCAGGATGCCATAAAGACATCTGCACATCCATGTTTATCGCTGCACAATTCACAATAGCCAAAATATGGAAACAACCCAGATGCCCCACTACAGATGAATGGATAAAAAAATGTGGTACTTGTACACAATGGAATACTACATAGCAATTAGAAAGGATAAAATAATGGTATTTGCAGGGAAATGGTCAGATCTTGAACAAATAATGTTGAGCGAGACAAACCTAGAACATAGAGAACAAAGGTGCATAGTCTCCCTGATATATGATTGTTGGGGTGGGGGGAGAACAGTAGAGATCAGGTCTGTAAAATAACACATTTCTTTTAAATGGTATTTCCAGAGCGACTTTACATTATGTATCTGAAACCAAACAATTACTAAGCAGCATAAAAAGGTCGAGGATAGACCTATCAGAGGATCACAATAGCTCAGCAGCTATGTACACATGATTATATAAGATGAGGCTACCCAAAATGAACTCCAAGAGAAGGACACAGGAGGACTTTATTGTTGTCATTATGTTTAATGTACTAGGTGAATTTCCTTTGGCGTACCCCATGTGGTTACTGTACATGATTTTGGTACACTGGGTATTCTATATATGCTTACCTGAACTAGGGAAGGGAAAGAAAAATGAGGGCGGGTGTAACAAATAAGACAAGAAATGTGCTCACTACCTTATTATGTAACTATACCCCCTCTGGACATCACCTTGCCAATAAGATTTAATTAAAAAAAGAAGTCTGTTCAGCCATCTGCCATTTCTCTTCATGAAAATGATATACAGAACCTTATCTCTGATGTTGTCAGTACAACTGATGATAGCCCTATTGGAAGATACAGGGAAATCCAGAATTTCACACCAGTGAACTCATCACCTCCTTGCTTCAATATCTTAAGTGACAGAAACATTTAAAGCAGATAAAAAAAAAGATATGTGCCTAGGAACAAAGATCAGCATGACAGCAGATTTCTCACTAGAAACAATGTGAGCGAGAAGACAATGAAGAAATATTTTAACTACGTGGAAAAGGAAAAACACCACCTTGATAAATTTAAACATGGAATCCATAACTCAGAAGAAACAGTTTTCAAAAGTGAAGGAAAAATGACATAGAAAGCTGAAATAATGAATTCCAGCAGACCTGCATTATAAAACATATAAAGAAGTTTTTCATTATGTTGAACAAGATAAGCCAAGCTCAAAACGTCAAATATCCAGCCAGGTGCCAATGGTTCAAGCCTGTAATTCTAGCAACTCAGGAGGCTGAGATCTGAAGATTGCAGCTAGAAGCCATCCCAAGAAGAAAAGGTCATGAGACTTTTTATTTCCAATTACCCACCAAAACCCCCAAGAGTAGAAGTTGTAGAGTACTAGTCTTAAGCAAAAGTTTAGTTACAGTGCCCAGTTCAAGCTCCAGGACTGACAAAAAAGTCAAGTATCTTCTGTTTTAACTCATATGTGGAAGCTAAAATTCATAGACATGTACACACACATTTATCTACATATACATAGAACCTGATTCTCACAATGGAAGTTTATAGGAGGATAAGAAGAAGAGGAAGGTGAAAGAAAGACGGAAGGTAAATAACTTCAAAGTACAGTGCAACTATGCACAAAGTAAATACAAGGAACCTCAACCAAGGCTGTTGATCCATAAAGGATTTGGATGGCATGGGGAGAGAAAGCAATAGTGAGGGCTGAGTATTAGCAGGAGGGGAGATAGACTAACAAAGAAGGTGATTAAGGATGAACAAGATCAAGAAATGTCATTTGCATGTATGGAAATAGAACCCTGAAACCTGTTGAAATTTTTTGGTTTATGTTTTTTGGGGTCCTGGGCCTTGAAATCAGAGCCCAAGCACTGTCCCTGGCTTCTTTTTGCTCAAGGCTAGCACTCTACCACTTGAGCCACAGCGCCACTTCCAGAGTTTTCTGTTTATGTGGTACTGAGGAATCGAACCCAGGGCTTCATGTATGCTAGGCAAGCACTCTACCACTAAGCCACATTCCTAGCCCCCCGTTGAAATTTTTTTAAGAAGGGAAATGGAATGAAGGTGAGGGATTGAGGGGGGTTAGGTTAATTGGGTACATGGTACACATGTATAGAAATGGTACAACTAATGCATGTTTATAAAAATGTAATTAAGTTCTTAAGTAAAAAGTAAACTGACATTAGAAGGCAATATGGAAGTGAAAGATTCATTAAATGGCAACTGCATGGGTAAATATAGATTTTTTTTCTTACCTGAATTTCTTAAAAATACAATAGATTGCTTAAACAAAATAACAATGTATTGTGCCATACGTATATAAAACAATAGTACAATGGCCAAGTGGAGAAATGGAAGCATATTGCTAAAAGTCTTTTTTAATACTATACACAGACTGGTATGTTAACACTTGAACGTAGACTATGATAAGTTCAAGATATGTAGCATGAACACCTGTGAGAGCTGTAGGTTTAGTCTACTACTTTAGTGTTGTAATCTTGCGGAAAAAAAAACCCACTGAAAATCTCCATTGATGGTTTCCCAATGAGCTACTCCATCTGGAAGAATAGTCAAGTGGTACAATGACAGCTGGTGTGAGCTGTTTTGATATGCCTCTTTAGTCCCCTTTCAGGATGAAAGAATTCACTTCTTCTGGATGCTGAAGGTTGAATGCCTCCCCAGCAATTTCCCTGTGCTAAAGTGAGCTACCATACCCAAGATTACCCCACTGCCTAACCTATAGTCAATAACCAGTCATGGGGTACAGCCTCATGTTTTCCTCCTCATTGTGTTCAACTATACAGCTCTAAACTGAATGGTAGGATTCTGAGACCTCTCTTGCTACAACCTCCTCCTCTGCTGACTCATGCTTCCCTTAACCCTTATTAACCAATCCCAAGAGCACACCCTCAGAAACCTGCATGCAAATATAAGAGACTTGAAGTCTGTTTCCTGGGGAATCTGATGCTTGCACTTGAATATATAGAGGACGTCAAGAGATGTGCTTAACTTTAAATAGAGATCATGGAGGCTGTTCCATTTGGAAAGAGTTAATTTGAATCATCCTTTAGGGCTGGGAATATGGCCTAGTGGTAAAGTGCTCGCCTCACATACATGAAGCCCTGGGTTCGATTCCTCAGCACTACATATATAGAAAGAGCCGGAAGTGGCGCTGCGGCTCAAGTGGTAGAGTGCTAGCCTTGAGCAAAAAAGAAGCCAGGGACATTGCTCAGGCCCTGAGTTCAGGCCCCAGGACTGGCAAAAAACAAAACAAAAATGAATCATCCTTTAGGTTACTACCTCCAACGTACTTGAAAGACTACTCTCATCCCAATAGAAATGTACAACTGGGTACCATATTTTGAAAATGGACCAGGATGTTCCTAGACTTTTCTATACTATTGGTCAACCCTTAAACAAAAATGCTTTCAGCAAATGAGAACCAAGACCTCTTTGGTAACCAAGCCTCATGACAGTACAATGGTTGATAAAAAGGTGGCAGTCTGTTTCTTTAAAAAAAAAAAATCCTCAGTTTTTCTTCTAAAAATTCCTCCAAATAGTTGTAATTTATTCTCTAATGCATGAATGTACATATTTTCCTGATACCAACCTTTCAGGATCTCTGAAGTGCCCCCCCCCATGGCACACACACACACACACACACACACACACACACACACACATCCTGCTGTCACTTCTTGCACTCCTTGGTTGTCTTTTCTGTGACAAAACGTCCAAGATCCAGAAGACCCAGACAACTGTGTGGAGGAGGAAAACCTTTGCAGAATGCCAAGTCTCTCATCCAACTTTCCATGATTCTCTGCTTATTTATTCTATGTGTGTACTCTCCAGTTCTTGTTGTACTCTGGCTTTTTAGTCACTGTTTTTTTTTTTTTTAAAGTTTCTTAAACTTTCAGTTTAGATTTCCAGGGAAAAAAATGGCAAAGCTAGAACAAAATGTTCCTGTATAGTCTTCACCTAGTTTTCCCTAATGTTAACACCTTACATAACCACAGCACACTTGTCAAAACTAAGCAATTAACATTGGTAAAATACTATTAACTAAAGTACAGCCTTTCTTTGGATGTCACTAGTCTTTCTACTAATGTCCTTTCTCTGTTCCAGGATCCAATCCAAGAGAACATATTACATTGAGTTGTCATATTTCCTTCATCTCCTCCAACCTGGTGACTGCTTCTCATTCATTTCCTATTTTCCATGACTTTCCAGATTAAAAACTACTCTTCAGCAATTTTGTAGAATGGCCTCAACTTTGTGGAATGATCTGATACTTTATCATGATTAAACAGTCATGAGACATTAGGAAGAATACCACAGAGGCCAAGTGGCCTGCTTGTCACTTTATACCAGAAGGTACATGATACTCCTAGAACTTATTACTGATAGAATTAACCACATTTCTCACTCCCTGCTCTATTTCCTTTTTTTTTTTAGTACTGCAAAGGCCTTTATTACCTACTCTTGTTGCTTAATACATTTTTTAGTTAATTTATTTATTGTCAAAGTAATGTACAGAGGGGTTACAGTTTCCTATGTAAGGTGGTGAGTACATTTTTTTTATTATTATCAAGCTGAATTACAGAGAGGTTACAGTTTCATACATTAGGCATTGGATACATTTCTTGTACTGTTTGTTACCTCTTCCCTCATTCTCCCCTCCCCCTCCCCTTTTCGTGAGTACATTTTTTATCAAACGTGTTACCTCCTCCTTTGTTTTCTTCCACCTTCCCTTCTCCCCAGCTCCCTCTCCACCTTCCCCCAAGTTGTACAGTTGCTTTACAGCATACTGTCTTGTAAGTACTGCTGTTGCCTTGGTTCGCCTTTTACCCTTTGTCCATTTCCTTTCTATACATTTTTTTCTGAAACAAGTGATGAAGCCAAGTCATCAGCAGGAGGAAGTGAATATCCACATCGATTGTTCAGGGTTCTTCTGTAAGGTTTGTTTCCTCTCTTCCATTTAGTCATTTGCATCCGTATGACTTATATTTGTTCTTTGTAACACTCTTGAAGAAGTTAGTTTTTTGTTCAAATAATTCTAGTGTTAACTACCAAGGGTCTTTCAGATTGGCTGCTGTGTTTTTTTGACATGTGGGTCTCATAAAAATATTTTTCTTTCTCCTTTTCTAGAACTTCCTTAATTTTTGACATTATAAGATGCTCTAAGCCCATGTAGTATTTTCCTTTCCTATTGCTTCTATGATCAACCATTTCTCTTAGGAGCTCTTATTTTTTCTAGTTTAGAATGGTTGTTAAAAACCAAAGTCTGGGGGCTGGGAATATGGCCTAGTGGCAAGAGTGCTTGCCTAGCATACATGAAGCTCTGAGTTTGATTCCTCAGCACCACATATATAGAAAAAGCCAGAAGTGGCGCTGTGGCTCAAGTGGTAGAGTGCTGGCCTTGAGCAAAAAGAAGCCAGGGACAGTGCTCAGGCCCTGACTTCAAGCTCCAGGACTAGCAAAACAAACAAACAAACAAGAGAAAAGAACAACAACAACAAAAACTCAAAGCAAAAGTCTGCCTACTGAATGTGTTTGTGCCACTACAGACTTGTCACTTTTTCTAGACCCTCAGTAGTCAGAGCTATAAAATAGATGCGTGACTCATAACCCACATACACCTGCCTAACTGTGATTTCTATCATTATGAATGTATATTTGTATCCATTATGTACTGGCTCTGATTCTAATTCAGTAACCCAGGTTTCATCCTAGCCACTCCCTTGGTTATTTGTTCATTTATTTTGTTTTTGTGATTTCTGTCTCTGACCTTAAGAACCTACTGTAAGTCCCCAAGTGGGGGGGGGGGAGAGAGAGAGAGAGAGAGAGAGAGAGAGAGAGAGAGAGAGAGAGAGAGAGAGAGAGAGAGAGAGACATGTACCTGCACACACTAGTACTGGAGCTTGAACTCAGGGCTGGGGCTCAAGGTTGGAGCTTTACCACTTGACCCACAGCCTCACATCTGACTTTTTGGTGTTTTAGTGGGGAAATGAGTCTCACAGACTTTGCTTCCTAGTCTGGCTTCAAACAGCAATCCTCAGATATCAGCCTCTTGCATAGCTAGGATTATAGGCTTCTATCCTAAATTCTTGTGAGAAATAAATTAACTGCAATAAAGAGTCTACATACCTTCTCTTTCTCTCTCTCTCAACTTATTGTAGTATCCAGTGAAAGTACTGTTTTCCAAAATTACTTAGGTTAAGTCCTTTTGCCCCAATGAGGTTATAGCATAACTTTATGATACACCTAGGCTCAGATGCCATAGTCTGTATTCCATCTGGAGATTCCCTGGCATCCTGGTTGACCTTATTTTTTAAATTTGTGGGCTGTAGTGTACTGTTCTGAGGCTTTTTGCATGTTATGCCAGATTAGAAAGAATGTTTCTCTTGTAGTTGGAAGATAGAACCAAATCTTGGATCCATCACTGTGTGATCTTGTACAAACCACTGAACTTTGAGACCTCATTTTTCTTAAAAGTAAAGTAGAGCTCATTTGTAGAAATAGGACCGAAGTATATATGATTTACAAGTTGCTTAGTGGAGGGAGAAAAGATTTGCTTCTCTAGTCTCTATTCTACTTACTCACTTAGCATTAGAGTGCATTCTATTCTTCTCTACCTTAATTTTTATCCAGTGCGGCCCTGGTTCTTCAGGGTGTCACTGTCCCCTACATATTATGCTACTAATCTTCCACTTTCCTAATCTTGACCCCATTCATTATAATTTGCCCTTATCTTCCTGGGAAGATGGAAGATAGGAGAAGAAAGGGCTGTGAGTAATCACCATAAATGTGTCTGCATTGTGAAACAAGCATAGGGCCTGGGATGTAGCCCAGTGGCAAAGCGCTTGCCTAGCAAGTGCAACGTCCTGGGTCCGATCCCCAGTACCAAAGAAGAAAAGACAAAAAAATACAGTGAAAGAAGCATAATAATTATATCTATAAGAGTTTAGCTCTGCCTGTAAGGCATATACTCTTTCTAGACTTTATAGTTTCTTCATATAGAAGCTGGGAATACTCCAGAGCCATGAAAAGTACCAAATTAATAAAGAGAATCAGTTTTCTTACCTTCATTAGTCATGGTATCAACGATCATATTTGGTGGTTTTCTGTGACCCATCACTTCCTCCTGCAGAACTGTAGTCTTCAAAGCTCTCCTGTTGAAACATCCCAGTTATTTCTTGGTGTCTTGGAAACACCTCCTATTGGTTCAAGGCCACCTCTCTTGTTTTCCCCTTACATGCCTGCTTGTACTTCCTCTATGAGAAGGCTGCTTCCTGCCTAGGCAGGATGAGCCAGGACTTCCTACCTAGCAGGATTCATTCACCTTTCTGAGCTTCTAAAACCACCAAACCTTTGAAGTGCTCAAGAGCACTACCATTCTTTAATGTCTGCCTGGGGGCTCTGTAGTGGTGCCGTATTCCATGAACAAATGAATTGATTGTCTTTCCTTCTTATTTCTGTGCACTAGATATTCACTTGGATTCCTGAGAATATTGTCTGGGCTTCCAATCTCAACCTCAGAGAAAACTAGCTCTTGGTGAGATTTCCTATAGCACCAACTCTTATCATTAGCTCCCAGGCTGGTTTATGGAGCTGGGCTTGGGGAGGCTTATAGCTTCTCTAACATCCTGAACTCTCCATATAACCTTCTCTTTCTCCCAAAGGCCTTGCTATCAGATACTCCCTCCTGATGGGCTCTTTCTTTCCATGTATACCTCTCACAGAAATCGTTATGCGAGTACAATAATAGGAGTAAGGTTTTTGTAGTCTCATCCAGCCAATTTCAGCTGAATTTTGACCTAGCAGGGGTCTTTCCATAAAAATGCCATGCCATAAATGCACTTCATAACCCATTAAGTATGAGAATATGTTTATTATTACTGTTACCAGTACTTATACCCTGCTGATATGGGAGTGACCTTTAAGGAGCCAGAATGTCATTACCACAGAATGAAAGTGAGGGAAATTTCTAGTCTTGTGCAAGGAACTTGGATCAGCCTTTCCTGTTCCTCAGAACGCTCGATGGCTAAGGCGTAGCCTGCCATCCCTTTGGCCTTCTTATGCAACAAGTTTATGCTTCTAAATACACAACTTGATTCTTGCTAGAGGCAACATTTATCTAGTGGATCAGATGTAACCCGCCAGACATAGAGCTCAGCAGCAGTCAGAGCCTTTTCCAACTATTTGAAAATGCACTGGAAAAAAAAAGAAAGAAAACAAGATAGAAGAACTATTCTCCCATCCCTTCCCCAGCCCTGGGGGAGTCCTCTGATGGCTTGCTCTCAGATAGCACTGAGAGCAGCTGACAGCTGTGTCTGCAGTATGTAAGGTGTGGAGAAGAACGGCCTAATATTGATTTCTGAAACACAGACAGGAACTAATGACAGAATTTGTTTGACTGTGAGTCTCCTGTGTCTACCGGCAGAAAGGGAGAACATAGGCAAAGCAGTTGCCAAAATACTTTCCTTCTGTCATTATCTCCATTCTCAGTCTTTGGCTCCAGCTTTTCTGGTGAACACACTGGCTTCACAGCAACATAGACAGGTCGAAGCAAAGAAGGCTCCCTGGAAGGCACAAGGTACAGAATGTCTGCGGACCAGGGTCAGTATCGGCCCTTCAACCTCTGATTTGATGCTTGTTGTTTGTATGGAAAAGATTTACATGGAAGCATCCATCTGGGCTTGTCTGAGGGGCAGGGGAAGAAGAAGAACAGGTGGTGTGGTTCCTCTCCAAAAAACAAAGCAAAGAAAACAAGCAACAAACACAACCTTCTTAGCTACTCATCTCTCCCAGCATTAAAACCAGGGATCTTTAAAAGACATTCCAGTCCTTGCAGGCAGTAACGGCCTTTATTCATATCCTCCAGAGAGAATGCTGAGTTATCCTCTCCTTTTCTACCTCTGGACACATTTAAAGCAGATGAATATGCTTCTGTCTCCATCCCATGCCCCATTCCTCTCTGCACTGAAAATGCTCATCAAGGAGGCGGTGCTAGGAAAACATGTCCAAGTGGAGATCATCAACCTGTAGTCTGATGGACAGCGGATCTTCACAGTGACCTGCTTGCTCTCACCTGCTGATGGCTTGGAGAATTTTCTGGTGAGACTTGGATGTCACCAGGAACTTCCAGGAGTCACTAATGGTGCTTCTGTACTGCAGACAGAACAAGCGCATGAAGGCCTCGGTGATGATTCTTCTGATGGCCATCTGCACAGGATTGAGGGTCATCTAGAAAACTGATCGAGCACACTTCTGAGTGTGGTTCAGCAAAGGAGCGGGTGAGCAATACCCTAGGTGTGAGCAATACCATCCAATATACTGGAGGCCCAGCTAGAATGAAAAGGGGAAGAAAGGAGATGCTTACAGGCATGCACACTTGACTTGTGGATTCACTGAGGGCTGCTGCTGCAGAGAGAAATCAGGCTTCAGTTTCCTCAGCCTTTGAACATGAACTTGCACCAGCAACTGTCCAGGAAGCTTTCAGGCCTTTCAGCCTTGAACACAAGTTGCATCATTGATTGGTTTCTCTTGTTCTGAGTCTCAGTTTCCTCGATTAACCAAGGTTTTCCCAGCCCTCCAGCCTTCAGAGGGGGTCATAGTGAAACTCACCAGGCTTTGACCATATAACCCAACCTAAGAATTTCCCTCATAGTTATGTATGTGTAGTATAGGTCCTATCCTTTTGGAAAACCCAGATTACTACCACTTTATTTGGTGTAAGACTTCTCTTGCCTCGTGGTCGTCAGCAGAATCCACTGAGAATATCAGGAAGGTCCTGTTCTGTAGGACGCAGTCGACATTCCTTGAGGAAAAGATTTTTCAACCATTTCCTTGTGGAGAAGGAACACAATGACACCCCACAGTGGGGTGGGGGCAGTTACTGAGCACAGTGAACCTCCACTCAGGAGAACAAATTGCTACCCAGGAGAATGGGGTCTATGTTAAGTGTAATATGGGATCTACTCATGAATTAAACTATTATTCTCATCCTTGGTGTGTTCTTTGACACAAATTATTTGAGAAACAGCTTATGATATGAGTTACAAGAAAGGGATTAGGAAAGCTGTTCCAAAGTGAGGAGTATGATGAAGGTGAAAGGGACAGGTATGTCTCTAAAGTCTCCAAAACAGAACCTTCTGTTTGCACGGTCACCCATAAGCATTTGATCTAAGTCTGTCCCTCAGGAAAGGCCAGAGGAAGACTAAGAGGGACCTTTGCTTCTGACTTGGAAAATACAGACACAAGATGTTTTAAAAAGATAGGAATGCACTGATGAAGAGAACAGTGAGTCTTGCATGTATCCCTCACTGAATATTATGTCTCATTACCTAACTGCAATCATATCTTTTGAATCTTGGAAGAGAATGGAAAGAAAATTGGTGCCATCCTTTTTACAAAGCTCCCCAGGGTGTTATTGGACATCTCTCTACTAATCATGGCAATAGTTTCTGCAGGTTGAAGTTTGTGTAGATGTTTTCTACTCTAACCAAAGACTATACCTTTGGGACATATTAATCCATTTGAGATAGATTATTTTAATACTCCAGATGTCTGACAAGTAGTGGCTTTAAATGGCCACACAATTTGGTGGCCGAGTGAGTTAGATCCAAGTCAGAAAAGAACCAAATAGAGCAATCCAGACAATAGAAAAATCCTGAAAGGTGTGGTGAGGAAAATCCAGCTCTCAATCATGTAGTATTCAACTCCTACTCCTTCTGGAAGAGAAAATAATTCCTAAAGCTGTAATGGTGCTGTGAATGAAGGGGAAAAAAAGTCTGGAAACAAAACGAGGCTGAGTCTGAGCAGAGCAGTCTGGGAGCTGGGTTGGCCTGACACCTTCCGTAGGCTGACTCCGTGAGCAGCATGAACGAGAGCTTGCCATCCACATGGCTCCCAGATGGAGGTGTGGATGGCAAAAGACTGCAAGTCCCACACAAAGCAGGAAATAGAAGCAAGGCAAACGCAGGAAGGGTAGGACCTGCACAGAAACCTGGATGCCGAGAGTTTGAAACAAAAGATGGTCTAAAGTCAATGTGCTTCCTGGCACTGCTGCATGGGTGCCTCCTAAGAAAGTAAAGAGGAAGCAGAGGAACGACTGCATTAACACACACACACACACACACACACACAATACATAAAGCACACACACCACACACACCATACACCACACACACAATACATATACCACACCACACACACCACACACACACAACCACATCCCACACATACCACACACACCACAGACCACACACACCACACACACATCACACACACAACACACACACACGTGTATCCGAGTAAGTACCTTAAGGATAGATACATCTCTTATTTCCTCTGTACCCCAACACCTACAACAAGGCCAGTCAATAGCAGGTACTCAATATGTGCTTTTAAAACAAAAAATACATAAGTGAATAGGTCAAACAAGTTAAAGTTACAGGCAGTAAGCAGGGTATGATGGCTGACTACAAAGCTCACTTTGCCCACTGTAAGGTGACTTTGGGAATGAGTTTGGGTTCAGAGGAACAATGTCCCAGGTACCTTCAGGATTAGTCAGCTGGTCCAGGCAGCTGAGATGTAGCTCTGCCAACAGGGATGTCAATACAGTCATCAAGGCCAGCTTGAGCCACATAGTGAAGGTCTCCACAAACAAACATGGCAACGATCTAGCTATATTGAGACCTACTGTTGCCCTGAAGTTATCCGTCTGGCCATTCTCTAACTGGATTTCCTTTCTATAGGAGAAGAAAGCTTTATTTAAATATATTCTAACCAGTGTTCAGCCTATACAATGATTGTAAACAGGTCCAAACTAGTTTAGCAGAATTTGCCAGTAAAATGTCATTCGACCACAGAGCTAATTCCTTATTACTTCAATGAATTGGGACATTCAGCAGCTAGAGTTTTACCCACTAATCAGTCACATTTTCTACCACAAATAGCCGTTGCATGTGTCTGGTATGATGTGTCCTTGCCATCTTGAAGGCTGCTCTGCTGATGGAGCATAATGCTATTCTCACCACTGGCGATTACCAAGATTTTCCTTTTTGACTGGCTACGTGAGCAGGTTGACATGTCAAAGGCAGTCATTGTTGGCCTTGTTGGCCTTTCTCCCCTCCAGGACTGGGAGAGGACCTTGCTGTCTGTCTCTATCCAGCTGGGCAATTTCCTGACAGAACAGAGCAGTTCTGTAATGCCAGCCTGCAGGGTCAGGTTTCTAGCCTTGCAGGCCCCTGCTTCAATCCCTGCTACTACAAGCCAGCTTCCTAACAGACATAGAAACCAAGAGCAAAGGCAGAGACATCTTCCAGGATGCTTGTCCATCTTGCTTTCTTCTCAAATTTTGGTGCATTCAACAAATCAGTTTATGAGTGTCATGCATCTTGATTGATGCCACTCCTTTCATTCTTCTCCCCATCCCTTCCATCCCAACCGCTCCTTTCATTTTCTTACTTTCTTAACATAAACAATACATTTTATGACCACATTCTTCCCCCCTTTTTCATGTCATAGTTACAGGACAGTATTGCACCAACCTACATGTATTTATTGTGAATCAACTGTGTCTAGCATCCGTGGTAGGAATTTTACAATAGAAGCAAGATATTTGTATGGGATTTTTTTCCTTTTTGCATTATCCTTTTTGCTTTAAGTGTTTTACCATTTTCACAATAGCTTTTCATTTTATTTACTTCTAATGGTATATTCTGTATGTAGGGAAACAATGAGCTAAATAACTGATAAATTCAGTTAAAAGACAATAATAATTTGTGTCTCCCTAGCCAAATGGAAAGTTGCGTATGAGTTTACCATCCGCTCTACTCCATGATGAATAGCCTGTTAGTTCTGTTCTCAATCTGTAAGAAAATGGCTGTGTTTACTGAGCAGCTACTGCACCCCAGGCACGTTTGTAGGTGCTGCATAGGCATCATTTTATTTGGAGAAGGGCTTTGCTGCAGTCATCACAAATTTGCCATTTCTTGTGAGTTTTTTTCCACTTCGCTAAATACACTTAAAACAACATACAGAGACGAAAACCCCTAATTGCTCCATTAACACATGGTCCATATCAGGGCAATATTCTGCAGCATCTGATGCTTTGCTATATTAACTACTTGGTAAGCATTGTTTGCTTCAATAGATTTATCCCTACTAATCTCCATTTATATAGATATAAAGACATCTTACATAAGAACCTAAAGTTAATACCAAACATCATTCAAAATGTATACACTTTTGAATTTTGCCATCTAGATGTCATTTGGATGTGTTTGCCCAATGTTTGGATGTCATAATAGCAAAACAAGAACAAATACTTGAATTATTTAAAGGTTCAAGTGACAGGTAAGCTCAGTATAAATCCTCTCAGCTTCAGGAAAATCTGACTATAAAGGTAAAACAATGAAATACCTGGGAAATCCCACCCATATCAGAGGGCAGAATCAACTCAGATCCCTGCTTGCAAGTCAAGCAGAGGCTCTGATTATGCGGGACTGGGCCGGGTCACGCTGCATTGACTCTGTGGGAGAAAATGAAGCATTCCGGCGTTCAGCCAAAATGGATTTATTGAAAATCCAGTGTAGATGTACTTGTATGATCTGGGGCACACAAAGGATGAAAGAAAGGATTCTTTTCTTTTCCTGGAAAGATAAGAGTAGCATAGTTTAAAGAAGTACAAAAGAATGCAAAGTAGGAACAAATTCAATTTAATAAAAATATTCCATTATATTCATGCACAATTGAAAACCATTAGAAATTTAATTCAGCAAGTACCTTTTGAGTACTGTACTATCTGTGAGCCAGGCTTAGGTAGGGCTTGCCTGTTCATCTTCAAACACTGGACCTCCAAAGTTGCCTAGCAATAATTCATAAATGGGTGGTTAATTTTACTGTATGGAAAAAAAGTCTTACAAGAGAGCAAAACCCTGGGTCTTCAAAATGCCTAGCAATAATATAAGATGAATGAATGGATGGACGAATAAATGATTTTTCTGTAATGAAAAGGCTTGCAAGGAAACAAATTGGTAGGAAAAATACATGTAACTATAATATTAGGTAGAAATTGATTGCAACAGAGAGAAAATACTACAAAGCAAAAATATGAATAAAGTTTCACAAACAGATAAAATCCTTTGAGTACTTATAGGAAAGTAGAAGATGAGATTGTACTGTAATAATGAGCTATCACCTCTGATAGAGGCTTTCTTGGGCTATGGGAGGAATTTTTAAACCTGTAACAACCTGACTGAGCTTCCTACAAGGAAAAATAAACTGAGAAATAATCACTGGATTGAAAGGAGAAGAAAACAGAGGAAGGTAGGTTAAGGAGGGTAAATCATAATGGAAGCAGCTTTGTCTAACTACATCAGACAACAGAATAGAGAAAGTAATTTTCAAATATATACAAACTGAAGTCTTTCGGTCTTGCTTACTGAACATCTATACAGTTTTAGTGTGAGGGAGATAGGGGAATAATCCTAAATTGAGGCTGACACAGGCAATTTTCTCAAAATTTAATATCCAAAATTGATAGAGGCACGAGGAAGATAAGTCTTTGTAAGTTCTCTTAAAGCATAAGAGTTTCTAATAATTTAGTTTTTCTGGCCTGAAGAAGCAGGAATGGAATTGGGATAGGAGCTGAGCTGAACAGAAGACATTACCATTCAGGACAGTGAAACCCTGGTAGGCAGTCGTGAAGCTCTGTAAATGTCTTGATTATTAACAGCAGTTATTTTATCTGAGACCACATGTGTGCATTGAGGGCTACACAGTGACAAACACTGGAATATTTTGTAAGAATCCAATGGTTTGTTTTTCAGTTTGGGATTTGGCGGTCCCAAAGTACCAACTTTCAGCATTTGGCTTATTTTTCATATTAAGGTTCTTAATCTCTATCCAAGAAGGAAAGAATATTAAATCCTATCAATTTAACTAGGACCCTATATGGAGTTAATAAATTACCCAACGATATATATTTTGGAAAATGTATTTGACAATTTTGTTTCTAATGAAGTTTGAGTTAAGACTGGATGATGGGAAAATTAAGGTCTCTAGAAAAATAGAAGGACATTAAAAATCATTTTGCAATGACTTAACAAAATTCTAAGTTATTATCTGGTATAACAGAGAATCTTTTTAATAAAGAGGAATGATTGAAAGACTAATAACACATGATTGGAATAAGAATGCAGTGAATCCCTTGTTTTATTGATAAATGGTCAAATCTGAAAAAAAAAACTATTTTCTAGCAACATGATCAACATCATTGGGGTTAGAGTGACAAACTATAGCTGATTTTTGTTTAATATTTTGGAACAAATTTTATTGTTGTAGGAAAAGACCACTATAAGGATCTGATGAAAGCTGTTTATACTAGCCTCAGGAAAATCTACTACTTCAATAAATAAATCCCTTTATCCCATGCTATAATAATCCATTCTGCTACTGGAAGTAGCAACTCAAAAAAAAACCTTTTCGGGGCTGGGAATATGGCCTAGTGGCAAGAGTGCTTGCCTCCTACACATGAAGCTCTCGGTTCAATCCCCCAGCACCACATATATGGAAAATGGCCAGAAGGGGTGCTGTGGCTCAGGTGGCAGAGTGCTAGCCTTGAGCAGGAAGAAGCCAGGGACAGTGCTCAGGCCCTGAGTCCAAGGCCCAGGACTGGCAAAAAAACAAAAAAAAAACCCAAAACTTTTGTTTATAATAGGCACATGATATAAATATAGCCATCAAGAATATACCACCCCACAAATGCAGCAGTGATATTCTGTAGACACCATGTTGAAAATGAACTATACATGGGCTGGGAATATGGCCAAATGGTAGAGTGCTTGCCTTGCATACATGAAGCCCTGGGTTCAATTCCTCAGCACCACATATACAGAAAAAGCCAGAAGTGGCGCTGTGGCTCAAGTGATAGAGTGCTAGCCTTGAACAAAAAGAAGCCTAGGACAGTGCTCAGGCTCTGAGTTCAAGCCCCAGGACTGGCCAAAAAAGGAAGGAAGGAAGGAAGGAAGGAAGGAAGGAAGGAAGGAAGGAAGGAAGGAAGGAAGGAAGGAAGGAAGGGAAAGAGAGAGAAAGAAGGAAAGAAAGAAAGAAAGAAAGAAAGAAAGAAAGAAAGAAAGAAAGAAAGAAAGAAAGAAAGAAAGAAAGAGAGAAAGAAAATGAAGTATACAAATTATGAGGGAAGGGAGAGTTGGGAGGGAAAAATGGGGAGAAAATGAGGGAAAAGGTGACTGTTCAAGAAAAATGTACTCACTACCTTACTTATTTAACTGTAACCCTTCTGTGCATCACCTTTATAATAACAATAACAACAGAGAATATACCAACCCAACATTACTTGCTTAAAATTGACATTGTGATAATATTTTTTCTAGCACTATATATTTTCTAAGGAGATTTGTATTCTTAGCTGGATATGGTGGCTTACTCCTATGATCCCAGGTAATGGAGAAGCAAAGGTGGTAGGAGAATCACATTCTGAGGTAGTTAGGCAAAGACTGTATCTGAAAAAATTAAAGCAAAAACAGGATGTGGCTCACATTCTGGAGCATTTGCCTCAATAGCATGAGGTGCTGAAAAACAGACAAGAAGGCTAATTCTGAAATTCAAACATGAAATGAATTTCTCATGATCCATAAGTGCAACAGGACATAATTCAGTCACACAGGGTTTTATGTCTCATAGGCACCGTGACTTGAGCTATGATATCCATACTATGCCACAAGATGGCATGGAAATCTACAAGGACATGAAAGACTATCTTACATCCTTCAGTAAAACAGCAACATGACCCCATGATCACAACTAGCTCAGAGCAGTTCAGTTTCACGCTGGATCATACAACATCTTTTCAGAGCTTCCATGTCTTTGTAAGGCTAGGTTTTGACATTTACTGTGATCAAAAGGCCTACTTCATGAAAATCAATTGGAGCAAGAAATACTGGCTTCTGATCTGATTCCAAAGTTTAAGAAGTTACACAGTGTCAAACAAGCACATGAATTGCATTACTAAGTGTGGTTAAGAATAAAATAAATATCCATTTTTCCTTCAATTTGTTTATTTTATACTTTTTTATTGTTTGAGAAGCATAGTTTGTACTTTATTATAACCATTCTATCCTTGAACTGTTGTATTTCTTTTTTTCCATTAGCGTACAGGAACTCTTGAAAGGTGTGTCATTTCCTTACGTGCACATAATATACTTTGATCAAATTCATCCTCTCCATTATGTTTATTATTTCTCCACTTTAAAGCAATTTTAAGGGGCTTGTTACTATACTTTCATATATGCATATCAAATATTTTAATTATATTCAACCCCCTCTTTCCACTTCCAAACAACCCCATCATTTTACATTTGTGTCTTTTATTGTTTGTTGTTGCTACTGTTGTTTTGTTCTGTTTTGTTTTAATTTTAGACCTAGGTTCTGCACATGGTTGAACATGTGACATTTACATTTCTCAGTCTGGCTTATTTCACTTAATGTGATGAATTTCTGTTCCATCCATTTTCTTGCAAATGACATAACTTCATCCTTCTTTATGGCTGAGTCATTTTCCATGTTGTATGTTCTATTTCTCTGGTGATTTATTAGGACATAAATATTTACTGATTTGGGGGCCTGTTTCAAAAGTGAAGCTATCAGATACTTCTTTTGGCCTATGAGTACAAGGAAAAAATTGCTAACACATTGAAGGTCCGTCAACCTGAAATGTTTGGGAGCTCTAAGTCTAGTAGTGATAACCACTGGAGAACCACTGCTCCACTTCTATACTAGGAAGCCAGCAGGCTCAGGAAACGGCTAGGTTTAGGCGACTGCTATTACTGCTTCTTCTGTGGCTGTTGCTACCTTTGCTGCCACCACAAGAGCTGTGTTGCACTGGCTAAGACTGCACCACCAAAGAGGCTCCTCACTTCCTGTGAGTCAGTGTCTTCATCTGAGGTCTCAGTCACTTCCACAGAAAATCAGACTCTTCATGGGTCTTCTTGACAGTAGGAGCAGTGGAAAAACCACTTCAGTCCTGCTGTCAACTCTTCCTGAGTGTTCCTAGCTAGACCTAAACTGCATCCTTTGGTCTTTCTGTTGAAAATGTGATTATGTGTTCAGTTTCACTTTTTAGAGTCTCAGAGATGTCCGGGTTAATACCTTTTCAGAAGCTAATTATTCAATTGTTTCTCTGGTTCTAGAATACAGTCCACAGACTACCAAGAGGGCAGGATTTAAAAAACAAAAAAAACCCCAAACCTATATTTGGAGAAGAGTCTTCTTTGTATAATAGGAGACCATGGCTGAGCAGCAATTGGAACTGATTGTTTTTGGTACATCTTAGGATTTTTTGTTGTTGTTGTTGTTACCACTGATTTTCAAAGAAAACAATGAAAATCTTTGACCAAACTGTCCCCATAATTATGGTGCAGAGATCTACACAGAGAGGGCAACCTTGGGCAGGCCTGATCAAGGCCATGTTGTGCATTGGAGCATGATGGAGGTCTTGGAGTGAACAGAGACTGAAAGGGGAAAGAGGAGAGCTGGCAGCAGACAAGACAGCAAGACCTCACAGTGAGATGCAGCCATAGCTTACGTCACCATGTGGAGACTAATTCTGATGGTTCCAGGCTGGGTACTGGAAAGTATTTGTTGGGAATGAAACTACTTTGGAGCACAAGCAGTCCTGCTCAGGACCTCTCTCTCTATCACCTTACATAAAAGTGATGGGAAGACACATGTGTTTTCTTTCCTTTGTAATTCGTGAGAAACACTGAGCTTGCGTGTATTAATATACAAGCATTGGCTTGCCCAGAATTATAGAGATAAAGTGGGTCAACACCCCTTGTAAATGACAAGAGAAAGACTGTCTGAAGACAGTCTCACAGCCTCAAAACACCTTCTCTGTGAAAACATGAGCCTCGGCTAAACAGTCCAACCATGGAGGTTGATCAAGACCAATTCATGCATATCCATAGGCATAGCTATGGGACTCCTGGAAGTATTTTAGTGGACAAGCATCTTTCTTTAGTCAAGGAGATGAAGAAGGGGCCTGAATCCATTGAGACTGGAGGGGTGGTTTTCAAGTTTATTTTAGTTATTTTGCCAGTAGTCAGATTTGAACTCTAGGCCTCATACTTGCAAAGGTGGCTTGCTCTGGTGACATTTAATATTTGAGCCATACCTACAGCTTTGCTTTTTGCTGGTTGTTTTGGAGACAGAGTTTTGTATACTTCTGAGACCAGGCTAGCCCTCAAACTCTGCTTCTCGAGATTAGAGCCTGCAGGCTAGCTAAGATTACTGAAAGATGTGAGCCACCAGCACCTGGCTTAGAATTTTAGTCAATTTAAGAGACATTGCTTCTCAATGGGCTACATACAATGATGTTGCATTTGCCTTTTCTCAGCGTTGATGCAACTGGAATTTAGTAGCTCTTTAATTAGAAGTCTCTTATGGCATCTGTACAGAACTCATTTCAGATTCTAAAGCCTCAGGACACTGGAAACATTTAGAATGTGCTTTATTCAAGTGTTAAATTTAGTGAGACTATTCTAGAGTGTAGCATTACTCTTTGCAGGTGTTGCGTATTTGTGTGGCTGTTTCTCTTATTATTTCATGATGTAATCTTGGTGCTAACAACCACTTACTACAGTGGATCTAATTCCTTTTCCTTTCCTTCCTCAGGCCAACCCATAATTCATCTCAAATTCTTCTTTTTCTAAAATTTAAACTTATTGAGGCATGATTTGTATATAATAAGACCTGCTCATTTTAAGTGTGCCAATGGATTTAGACAAATGTACAAAATAGCCTAACCATGCTCATTTTTTTACAGCAAGATGTTAGGAAAATTTATTTCTTTAAAAAAATTGTATTGTCAAGGTGATGTACAAAGGGGTTATAGTTACATGCATAAGGTAATGAGTACATTTCTTGTCAAACTTATTACCTCCTTCCTCATTTTTCTCCCACCTTCCCTCCTCCCCAACTCCCCAACCCCCAAGTTGTACAGTTAGTTTACAGCACGTTGTCTTGTAAGTATTGTTGTTGCCTTGGTTCTTGATGCAATGTTTGCATCAGTCCCCAATGTTTTCTTGTGTACCTCAAGTCCTGGCAGGCATTGTTCTCCTTTGTACCATTATAGCTTTGCTTTTTGTGGAATTTCATATAAATAGAACCATGTAGAATATAATCTTTCGTGTCTAGATTTATTACTTGTAATAATCTTCTTTGTTGAGTAGCTCATGTATAAGAACTGCTGAATAGTATTCCACGTTGTATGGATGTACCACAGTTTCATAATCTATTTACTCGCTGAAGTTGTTTCTAGTTCAAACACTGGTGCCAATCTGTTTTTATTTCCTTAGGGTAGTGGGATAGCTAGTCAGAAGGAACTTTATTCCTTTAAGTTTATATGAAACTGCCAAGATGTTTCTGTCTTGCATGGTATGACTTCTACTTGCTATGTTCCTAATGACTAGCACTTGAGGACCATGGTGAAAGGAGGTCATTGGAGGAGCAGAGGGAAGGGAAGGCAACAGAACCTGGTTGCTCTAAAAGTACACTGAACTGATTCAAGTGAGAAAAACCCAGAATTCAGATACTTGAAACAAGAGAAGAAAACAACGGTGATAAAGAAGTAATTAAAATAGCAGCAGGTATGTCCTGAAAGAAAAGGAATCACAAGCTATGACAAAGGCTTATGGTAAACAGTCCTAACAATCAAACAATCTCATTTAGTAAATAAGCCAGCAGGATTGATAATTAAAGAGACAAATATGCAATAGAGACCACTTCCCTTTGTTTCTTTTTTAGTTTTACCAGTCCCAGGGTTTGGACTTAGGGTCTGGGCACTATCCTTGAGCTTTTGCGCTTAATATTAGAGCTCTACTATTTGAGTGAGCTCCATTCCCAGATTTTTGGCGGTTAATTGGAGATAAGAGTCTCATGGACTTTCTTGCACTGGCTAGCCTCAAAACGTGATCCTCAGATCTCAGCCTCCTGAGTAGCTAGGATTACAGGCGTGAGCCACTGGTGCTTCTCCCACCCTTTCCCCCATTTCTTTATATCAATCTTTCTCTGATGTATTGTTGCTTTTAGGAAGTGATTTATGTTAATATCCCTGTATATCATGTATCAATATGGGGATAAAGAGTGGTGCAATGTTTCTTAAAGCTTAACATGCAGATGAGTCACATTCCGTCTTAGCAGATGCATGTTTAAATCCAGCATGTCAGATATGACCTTCAGCATTCCCAGTAAGGTTCAAGGTAAGAACACCGTTGCTGGATTGCAGACAGAGTACTGTGTGGGTTCAAATCCTGCTCTCAGCACTTAGAGCTCTGTAAACAAGGGCACACTTCTCCACCATTCTGCCTCAGTTGCCTCCTCTGCAAAATGTGGATGACAGCAGGGCATCCCCCCTAGGATGTGAAGATGACAGGAGTCACTATCCATGGAGGAGAGTGCTAGGTATGGAGGAGGTGCCCCAGAGCACATCTCCAGTTTTCTCCAAGTTCCTCTGTCCACAGAAGCTGCATGTTCCAGCCTCCCAGCACCTGAGTGAGTCTTGCCCAGTGTTTTCCTTCCTTCTGGGTCCCGTGTGGTGTTTCTGGTGCAGCCACTGGTCCTGCTAGGGATGCTAATTAAAAGAGCCCATTCAGAGCCACTAGACTGAAACTGCCCTGGAAAATGAAAGCCTACTGAAAAGATGTCAAAGAGAGAGATTAACCATTTGATATGCTCCACCTAGTGGAAATGTCACAGGTTCAGCCCCATGGGGTGACTACAGATATTTCCACACGCAGAGAGAATGCTGGGAAGGTGCTCAGATAGTGCATTTGAAAGAATTTCCAGTGTCACCCCAGGGCCCTGCTGACAGCTAAGAGAGCTGCACCAGTGTGCCCTTCCCTCCATGACAACCAGGCCTTCACTCAGCCATAGCAGCCAGCGAATAGACTCTCTAGCATTGTCTGCATCCTCCCCTTTCATCTGCCGCCAGCATCCGTGCGGATGTCCTAATTGGTCCTCTGGATCCAGTCCTCTTTGGCCTGTCAGCTCAGCTCTGTACATGGCCCACTTTCATCTCCCTGCTTGTTTGGCATATTGCACTCTTCTCATAGTTTTCTGATGGTTTTAAAAGCAGCTTGTAGTGCTTGGATGAGCTTCATACCATTTCTGCCTCCCTGTTAGTAACTGTATTAGCAAAACAGCTGTTAATCTCAATTAGGTTTTGATTGCTAATTAGCAAGTACCTGTCAGGATCAAGCAGCCCCCTTTCCTGGTCCCATCAGCTATTTCTCATGCAACTGGTATACTTGGTTTCCATGAGAACCATTTAGCTAGATGCTTTGCAACCCCAATTGCAATCTCGTCTGTGGCTTTGAGAATATCTCTACATTGTGAGTGAGATTCCTTGTCTACATCGCTCCTCCCTGGTGTTCTATATTTTCTGTTCCTATTATCATCACAGGCATGCCCTGGAAAGAGCAGTCAGATAACTAACAAGGCCATTCATTTGAGTTAAGGTTTAGAATCCATGGTTTAAAGTTTCATCTGACTAGGATGCGTATTCACCCGCCAAGGTTTCGATTACCCATATTAGAAGTTGACACACTCTGCCATTTTTGTCAACAGACCTTTTCTGAAATACAAGCCTACAAGTCACCTGTTGTCTGTGGGACATCTGTTAATGAAGTTACTCCAAACTCTAACTGACCTTTAGAGCTTTTCTCAATTGTTTGACTCTTAGATGTCTGCTCATGTTTATGCTTGAGAGTCTTTTCTAAGCTTAAGGTTGGCAAATGGGTCAATCCAGTCCATGTGCCATTTGTCTTTGTAAATAAAGTTTTATTTATGCTCATTCCTTTGTGTATCATTTCTGGCCACTTTTTTATGGCTACTTTTGTGCCACAGTGGTGGAGCAAGGTAGTTGCAACAGAGAACCAAGGTACAAACTATTTAAGCTCTGACTCTTCCCAGAAAACCATCGCTGCTCTAAACTGAGCACAAACTTTTCCTAGCCAAGTAGAGGAGGTACTTCACAGGTACCTCATTGCAGTGTCTTTGGGTACTCTTATTTGGTTACATGTTATGGAGTAGGAACTTTGAATATAGATAAATATAGTAGGCAACATGGGGACAGATGACAAAGTGAAGTTCTTAACATTCACAGATGGAGACTCAGTTTCCACCTGCTAGCAATAATTTGAGGGAACAGTCTAGTTTCTTCAGCCCCAAGACAACATTGGCAGTCATTCTCCTACTCTACTTCAGAGGAGATGAATTAGGAGTAAAACATTCTGGGATGAAAAATGTTCTTTTGATTTTCTCCTTTCTACTAGCATTGAGTGAGTAGGAAAGTAATGGGCTTTGTTACCTTTTCCTCCAGCCCTAGTCTTCATTTTAGGAAACCTTCCTATCAGAGAAAGGGCATGAAGATCATTCCTGGGGTTCAGTGCTGAGGATGGGTACCCCAGCTAGTCCCTACTCGGTGTGCAAGATAATGAAGAGGAGAGTTCTTGGCCCAGCTGCTTGAAATGTAGACTGTCCAAAAACCCCTTTGACATCTGCATCTGACTGTAAGGATGGATTGTTCCCTAGGACAGGATCATTCAGTACTTTGTATGCACAGGCTTTCCTGAAAAGCTTCTTACAATACTGGGTGCCTGAATTTTGGAGTCAGCCTGTCTGGAATCAGATTCAAGACACTGTACTTCTAACAAGGGATCAGCTGACTCTGGTGCTTCAATCCAGGTGGGCATCTGGTAGAATTAATGGGGAAAATGGCTCTTATCTTCTTACCCATGGAGTACTTCTTATTATTTACCTCCCTTCTACTTTCCATCTTCCTGGAATTTTTCAGTTCCAGATACACGGATGGCAATTCTTTTTTTATTTATTTATTTAATTTTATTGTCAAGGTGATATACAAAGGGGTTACAGTTACATATATAAAGAAGTGAGTACATTTCTTGTCAAATTAGTTACCCCTCCCTATTATTCTCCCACTTACTTTCTTCCCTGCCTCCCCTACAAGTTGTACGTTACTTTACAACAGATTGTCTTGTAAGTATTGCTGTTTCATCGGTTGTTCCTTTGTCCTTTGTCTCACCATTTTGATCTTCCCCTTTCCTTCCCAAATTCAGGTAGATGTATATACAACATCCAGGCTACCAAAATCAAATACAGTGACAACAGGGGCTAAAGTTTCGAACTGCACCCTTTCTATTAAGCTTTATTTTTTTCAAATCACTTGTTCTTATCACTCCCATAGGCATTGGGAAGAATAAGGGAAATAGACACATACTTCATCTTCTACTGTGATTGGATTTTCCTTTGTGAGCTATTCTTACTCATCTTTGCTAAAGAGGACTTCCCTCATTCTATGTTTACTGCAAATATTCAATATGATAAGGTCACCCATTGCAATTTATTTTAGAGAATGGCAATTTAACTTTGTTTTTCCAAATAGTAGCCATTTGTTCCAGTATCATCTATTCAATAATCATGTTCTTTCTCACTGATTTGTGATGCCACCTTTAATATATACTAAGTTTGGGGTCGATTTCTGAGCTATCAAATCTAGAATATTGATCTTCCTGCCAATTCTTTGGTCAATGTACAATGCTTTAATTATTGGAGCTGTATTAACTGGTAGAGCAAGTGCTCTTGCATTCATTTTTATTTTCAATATATCCTTGACTCTTTTTTGCCCTTTATCTTTAAAGTCACTTTGTCACACTCCCTTCTCTTCATCTCTTTTAGATTTTTCATGAAGAGTTCATAAATCTACTAACCATTTTGTGAAAGACCGGTATCGTTTTTCTAATGCAAACACATTTTGTCGATTTAGTTAGGACAACTTCCATATAGCTTAAAATTTTATAGTGAGCTGCTACAAATAAGTCACATACTTCCTGAGGTGTTTTTTTCCACTCTTTGTTGGGATGATGAAATGAGACTTTATTTTTCATCACAGTTTTTTTGTTCTTATTTTGAGAGAGATTTAGGGGTGGAGAAAAAGGAACATTTGCAAGAGGCTTTTTTTTTTGTAATAAGAGAATTCTATGTGACTTGGGAATTTGGGCTCATGAAAGTGAGTGTTTATTTTGGATTTCAATGTTTGAATTAATAGCAATGCCTGGTAGTTCTTGACTTAAAAACCCATAATAATAAGCTTGCATTATGCTGATTTTTATAATAAAACAAAAAGAATGTTAAAAAAAACTAATAATAACAGAAATGTAATTCATAGTTCAGCTGCCCTTCAATAGCTAGGGACAAAGGGGTGCAGCAAGCATACAATTAAGCAGATACCCTCCTTTTCATGTTAACCACAGCCAGTTCACTTAGTGACTGGGTGCCAGCCCCTTAACAATCTTCTTTAATTTAGTTGATTTTTCCCAAATGATCTTTCCAATTTTGGATGATGTTTTGTATACTGCCTTTGGACCACAAAGCAGAATGCCTTTTTCAAGGAATAAAATCTTATCCTGGTTCTAAAATTCAACCAGGCATGCTCTAAATTCCCTGAAAATCATGTCTCATAATATTAGGTAAAACTGAAAATGAGACACTATCCATACAACTCTATATGGAACTTTAAGAAAAGCTCTCTTAGAAAGTTACAGAACTATAAATATTCTCCCCCAAAGAGGAAAAGAGAAATCAAACCCTAAATCTAAAAGGTCATCAGATCTAAAGTATTTCATGAGAACTGAGAAACTGAAATAAGAGTTCTTTTGGACATCCTAAAGATGGGGAAGACTCAACGAGACACACCAGCTAATGCTGTAGATTGTAAGATTTATCCAGATTTAGAGTTTATTTTTTAAATGAGGAGGTATATATGCTTAGAATTTATTAGAATTTTAATACTGCTTTGGACAGCAATAGAAACTTGATCTCTGTGTTGATGTTATGTCAGACAAACAACTTTCCAAAAGATCAAAACAAAATCTCCCTCATAAACTTTCATTGTGTACTCCGAAGTTCAGCTTCAAACTGAGTTGCAGCCCTTTCTGAGCAAACAACTATCAAGGACTATGCTGTCCAATAGAGTAATGACTTGCTGTTGTGGACACTTACAAGTCTCTAAGCTAGTGTAGTTTTGTGAGGAATCACCAAACCACCTTTCACAGTGATTTTCATCACCACCAACAATATAATAGTTACTTTTCCCTTATATCCCTGCCAGTATCTATTGTTTGTTTGTACTCTTGTTTTCTCTCATATGTGAAAGTTATATCTAAATTGTAACAATATACATCAACATATATAGGGCCATTTGTATACATACACAAACATATGAACTGAAGGATGGCACAACTTTTTTGAGCAACTAACATAACAGTTTAACAAAATGAATACCAAAAAGCTGGAACATGTCTTGTTAGGGGGTGAGGTTAAGGAGAGGCAGGGAAGACAGATGGAGAGAAATAGGGAGGGAGCAAATGTAGTCATAATGTTCACTATATGAAGATGAAAATGGAATGAGGTAAACTGAGGAGATGGGTAAGGATGGGAGAGATGGGGAAGAACAAAGAAAAGTGTGGCATTGATCAAGAGTCATTGTACTCACAAACTGACATGTTGAATTGAAACCCCTTTGTACACTACTTAAAGATAACAATAGTTTTAAAAAAAACTAGAAAAAAAAACCCTTAAAATGAAGCTATCATATGATCCTGCAATAGCACTCCTGGGCATATATCCAAAGAAATGTAAGTCATCATACAATAGAAATACCTGAACACTCATGTTTATTTCAGCACTATTCACAATAGGCTCACTATGGAATCAGCATAAGTGCCCACCAACTGATAAAAGCCAGACTCCGAGAGACAAAGGATGCATATTTTCTCTCATAAGTGGAAGTTACATCTGAAACATGTATAAAACAGGTATGACAATGTATACAAGGCCATCATATGCATATATAAATCATCAAACTAACAAGTATGGTATACAGAGGGATGGGTTTCCGTGGCATACCATCTTTGAACAATTGAACAGTTCAACAATATGAGCATTAGGAAGTGGAAACATTTCTTGTCTGAAGGGTGGGGGCTAAAGGGAGCAGAGGGGAGGAACAGAACTAGGAACGCTATGTGAGTACAATCATAACACTGAAGGCACATTGATGAAGCGGGAATTAGGAAACTGTAGGCGACAGGTGGGGTTTGGAAGAATGGGGGTGATGGAAAAGTTGATAGTGATCAGCAGCATTAGGTACAGAAATGGACAAATTAGACTGAAACATGTTACACGAAAACCAAAAGGTAAATTGGGAAAGAGGCAGGGTTGAATTAACTAAAAGCAGAAGAGAATATTTCAAATTAACCATATTTGGAGAAGCTATTGTGATGTTGATATTGTGGTTGTCTGGAAGAAGCCTGTGTGTTGCTCTGAGTACTAATTGGTTTCAAATGGAACAAATTGTGGATTTTAAAATTTGTGTTGCCCTCAAAGCTATTATCTTCTTTACAAAAAATCAAAGAGAGAGTCATCTTTATTGAGGGTATTAATAGCTTTTGGCATAAATGGACTTTAAACACACACACACACACACACACACACACACACACACTCACAGCCCTATTGAAACAGCTGGCCACCCCACCCTCTGCCAACCAAATTGGTTTGCAAGATTCACAGGTGCTTCTATCAGAAGTGCTGATGTGCTTCATTGGAGGGAGGGAGGCCTTCAAATCCCCAAGGAATGAGCTGTAGGAACCAAATGGGACTGAATTTCAGAAGAGAAAGAAAACAAAGAAACGCAGGAGTGTGCTTATATCGGTTCAACTTTCCTTCCGGCTTCTTAAAGTGCAAGACATTTAATCCTCAGGTGGGCAATAGGACAGTAAAAGGCACAGCAAAACAGTTGCTTCCACAGCATTCTAGTCTTATTGAGGATGCTTGCCACGTCTATTCACTACACTGCCTCCTGAGGCCAGGCAAAGTAGACCTTCTGAGGCTCCTCTGACTCCTGCAGCCTCAGTCATGACTACTCAGTCTTTCAGTCTTCAGCTTCCTACCATGATAGCTGTGGAACAAGTGGATGGGGCTTGCTCTTCTGCTTGCTATATGAATGGGATTTTATTTGGCAGAAAGTGACCAGGAGAAGGGACTTGAAATCCTAGGTATAAAATATTAATTCTTTATTATGTAACTGTACCCCCTTTGCACAACACCTTGTCAACAAAATTTAATTAATAAAAAATTAATTCTTTTCTTTATCTCATACATCAGATTTCCCAGTTTACAAAGCTTCCCCCCTCCCATATTGTTTGAAGCTCTTTGAAGACAAAAGAACCTATCCTTTGCCCAGAAAAGTTCTACATGCAAAAAGGTCCTTTTAAGTGAGCTGTTGATCACCTCAGCTATAAGTTTGCTCTATGGTTTCCTGTATATGGCTGGCAAACTGCAATCCATGCTGTTCTCAAACAGAAGATGCAATTTCCCTTTACCTGAAGATGATCTGTCTGGATGCCTTAGAATAGAACGACTATGCAGATAACCATATTAAAATCATAAAAAAATACCATTATGTTTTTCAAGGTAGAGTCAGATTTAGTTCATCAGAATTGGTTTGCAAGATTCCATTTGTTTCTGTGTTTAAAATAGTGTCAGGTTGACAAGTCTTTTGTTCCCACACGATCACAATGTCTTCTATTCTAATCTGTACGATACTGGAACAATACAGATAAGCTAAACGTGGTTTAATCAATTCTGACTCTTCTGATCTGCCTGATACTTTTGCATGGATTTTGATTAATCAAAAATGTATAGAATATTCATGCCTCATCTCATAGTTATGACAGGTGCAGACTTTGTTTTTCATATGTTCAAAACGATGCCACAATTCAAAGTGTCCCTTTCATCTGACATACTAATTGAATGATTTCTTTTGTGAAATAACAGAATAGCTGACTGGCTTTATACTTTTTGAAATGGGAAATGTGGTTTAGAAAAGCTTTTGCAAAGTATTATTGAGAGTAAATAAATTTGTAATGATGTGATTCACATCCTCTCTCAAACCTAAGAGAATTTCTGAAAGTTTTATTGACTCGATAAGGAAAATAATAGGAAAATATCTAAAATGGTCTCTATAGCAAATATCAAGATGCAAATCCACATGGAAGAGGCTATTTATTTCTCTTCAAGGGAATATATTTTTCTTTTCTGTACCAGGACCTATAATTCTAAATCTCTGGTAATTCTGCCCCTCCAAAAAAGGTATAAGTATGGAAGGGCAGAACAGGACCCACTTGCAAGAGCAAGTCAAATTTATGAGATTAGCCTCGCCAAATGCAAATTGAGAGCCTCCCCTGTTCCATTCGGAGATTCACAAAGTGGGAAAAAGCAACACTATTATCTTTAAGAGAACAACAGCAGCAGTGGCAGCAATACACACACACACCCCCACACACACGCGCGTGCGCGCACACACACACATACACACATACACCAGAGACAGATAACATTATCTGACCTATCAGAGAACTAAGACGTTGTAGTGCCTGCCCACAAAAAAGGTGGAGATGAGAACATTTTCTTACCAGACACAGACAAAGCTAGACATTGACAGGAAGAATTTTGCTAAAATTTAACACATTCTTTTTTTTTTTTTTTTTTTTTTTTTTTTGCCAGTCCTGGGGCTTGGACTCAGGGCCTGAGCACTGTCCCTGGCTTCTTTTTGCTCAAGGCTAGCACTCTGCCACTTGAGCCACAGCGCCACTTCTGGCCATTTTCTGTATATGTGGTGCTGGGGAATCGAACCCAGGGCCTCATGTATATGAGGCAGGCACTCTTGCCACTAGGCCATATCCCCAGCCCCCAATTAACACATTCTTAAAACTGGTAGAAGTTAGAAATTTATGTTGACCACATAGAAAATCCCTATGGCCATAGACAAAAAGGGATATTCACCCATTTGTATGTTTTTCTTAGTAACTATGCCATGTGTTTTTCCAGGAGCTGAATGCTAGGAATATAAGAGAAGGGTAGATCCCTGGGACAGAACTCTTACATTTGAAAAGAAGGGAAGAAAACATTATTATATTGAGGCTCTGCTAAAACCCATTAGAATTAGGTAAGAACATAGAAAAGGAAGCCTTCTAAAGTTGAGAAAGGCAAATTGAAACACAATGACCACCTAAGCCTGACACACTCACTGTCTGAACAACTGAGAATATCCTCATCACAATCACTAGACTAACATTCACACAGACTAACAAGAGCAGTGGAATCCTGCTGGGAGAATTACACAAGCAGCAAAAAGACCTTCTCTGAAGTGTGGTAAAAAGCCATCACCTAAAGTTAAAGGTGCATTGGACATTGAGGAAAAACCCAAAAACACCCAGGTTATCAGTAGAAGTATCTGCAGACTGGGGTGCGCCAGGAGTAGCCATAGCAACAGTAAACCCCAAACACAGAAGAACTTTCCAGACTGATTCAGAACTCCACATTAAAGGTTTAGCAGAGGAAAATTTCCAACATTAAATTATTAATTTCAGTCTCCATCATCCTAGACAAGATGTCCAGCTTTTGGGAAAAACATTATGAGGCAGATGAAAAGCACGTTAAAGCAACATACTGCAAAGAGATAAAGCAGATAACAGAAGCAGACATAGAAATGATACAGATGTTGGAACTTGCAGACAATAAAGTAAAATAATAGATTAATACCTAAAAGACACTGGTAAGGACAGACAATATAAGGACTAGCTAGATACATAATTTTAGTAAAGAGATGGAAACAATAAACAAAGTCATATGGAAATATATCAAATGACAAAATCATAATGGGAAAGCTAAAGAAAGACTTAAAGGTGGGAGGAGATGGCACATGCCTGTAATCCTAACTACTTAAAGCCAGATAAGTCTGAAAGACTCTACCTCTAAAATAACCACAAAAAGCTGGGCTAGAGATATGGCTCAAGAAGTACCAGTAGAGCAAGCAAACTGAGCAAGTACAAGGCCCTGAATTCAAACCTCAGCAGTGCTTAAAAAAAAAAAAGAAAGAAAAAGAAGAGAGAGAGAAAAAACAAAGGAAGAAGAAAAAGAATGCCTTAATTAGGCTCTATAATGGACTCAACATGGCTGAGAACAGGACCAGCGTACTTGAAGAAGTGTCAATAGGTCAACAGAAATTACCAAACCTGGAGCACAGAGTCAACCCTCAGTGAAAAACAAATAACAGTTTATTTTCTCATAGCTCTTCGATGCTAAGTGCTATACAAATGTATTTGTCTTGGTATCTAAAAGCTATTGGAAAGCAAATTGTTTAGCACAGATGTACTTAGAATCTCAGAACAGGAATAGAGGAAAAAGAAATAATAGCTGAACTTTTCCCAAAGTAAGTGACAGGCATAAAATTACAGATTGATGAATTGAAAGAAGACCAAGCAAATAATCGCAACCCCCCTCCCCTGCACTCATACATATACAGACAAAGCTAGACATTGATTAGATGAACTTAGCTAAAACTGTTAAAAAATTGTTAAAACTGGTGTAGGTTAGAAATTGATATAGACCATATAGAAAATCCCTGTGGCTATAGACAAAAGGGAACATTCATCGTTTTCATGTTTTCTTAGTAACTACACCATTTATTCTTGCAGGAGCTGAATGATAGGAGGATATAGATAGGACAGGATAATAACTATGCTGTTTACAAGGAGGAAAAAATGGTAGCTGGGGGGGGAGGAGAACATGACATATTCTTTCCAAAAATAAGAATGGAAACATACTTCTTGTTGAAAATAGTACAAACCCAAAGATACTAGAATGACAAAGGCACTGAAAGAAAAAAAATGAAGTTAAATCAGAATGTTACACTTGGAAAATTATAGAATACTTGAAAGAAAAAGATTTTTCTTTTCATATTAATAAAAGCATAATAGTTAATAGCAATGAACATATCCTACAGGGACAGGTTTTAAAAGTGTTTTTTTTAAGCATAAAGAATATGGTATCAAGCAGGGTGGTGGTGGTTCACTCCTGTAATCCTAGCTACTTAGGAGGTTGAAATCTAGGAACATGGTTCAAAACCAGCCCAGGCAGGGAAGTGTGTGAGACTCTTATCTCCAATTAACCACCAGAAAACTGGAAGTGGAGCTGTGGCTCAAAGTGAGAGAGTACTAGAATGGAGCAGAAATGCTCAGGGACAGTGCCCAGACCCTGAGTTCAAATCCCCACAACAACCACCACCAACAATAACAAAAAAGAATATGGTATCAGACAAAATTCGGATATATCCAAAATTAAGAACTCTGACATGTAATAGATTCATCATTTCTTACTTTTCAGTCATCTAGAAAAATGACCAAGTGTGTAAAAGCAAAAAAATAATTATTTGATTCTCGAAGTGAAAACTTTTTGTCAAAATTCAACACCTATTCATGATTTAAAATTCTCAGTAAACTAGGAATAGATGGGAACTTTCTTAATAGGATTAAAGGCATCTCCTAGGAGCCTTCCACTAACATCCCAGGTGAAGGTGGGTGACTCCATCCCAAGACTGGTGGAACACAGACACTTCCTCTCTTACCCACTCTATTCTACATCATAGAACAAGTCCTAGTGATTACAATACAGCATTAGAAATAAATAAAAAGCTCAGAGAATGCAAAAGCAAGTAGTTACGTTCCTTATTCATCAATAATATACTTGTCCACATATGAAGTCCCAAGAATCCCAGAACTTGCAATGTGACAAGACAATACACCAAAATTAATTGCATTTTTAACATATGGGTAATGAAAAATTAGATTAGAAACAATATCAAAGGGCAGTTCAAGGATGCACCAGTACTTTGTTGTGTTCACACTTCTACAGTTCACAGTCTCTATCAAATGTGTCTTCACAATACTTTCCATCATTTCTTCCTTAAGCTACTTCCATAATTCATTTAAACCTGCTTCATCTCCTTCATTTGTCCAGCAAGCTTCCTCCTGGACAATGGTACTAATGGTACTGTGATCTCCCACTCTTACTTCTCTGAAGAAATGCTGAGGAAGTCTATCAGCATCCCAGGAGCTACAGGGGACCGCTGGCAATATAAATTCCCAAACCCAGGGCACAGAAACAGCTAGTGCACAGAGCAGTCTCAGCGGCTCCCACGTGGCCAGCGACTCCATTAAAGGTCCCTAGGCAGGGATTCTACAGTTAGATACTTAAAGGAATTCTATACACAGGAAAACAGGAACCTAAAGGAAAGAATAAACATGACCAATTGAGTAGATTAGCAAAGGAAGAAAGGAAAGATGTAAGTATTATTTAAAAAAAATGAAATGACATGCCATATAGCTGTCAAAAATAACACAATGGGGCTGGGGATATAGCCTAGTGGCAAGAGTGCCTGCCTCGGATACACGAGGCCCTAGGTTCGATTCCCCAGCACCACATATACAGAAAACGGCCAGAAGCGGCGCTGTGGCTCAAGTGGCAGAGTGCTAGCCTTGAGCGGGAAGAAGCCAGGGACAGTGCTCAGGCCCTGAGTCCAAGGCCCAGGACTGGTCAAAAAATAAAAATAAAAAATAACACAATGTTAATGGTCTCATCTCTCTTTCTCTGTAAATGGGTGTGTGTGTGTGTGTGTGTTGCCTATGTTTTAACATCCTGTAACAACTTCGTGTAATCAATACACAATTGAAAAATGCAAAACTAAATGCTAACTGACTAGAAAGTAAAATAGGCTAAAAAGTAATATGGCTGGAAAGCCAAATACCAGTAGGAAGGAGAGGGTGACTGTGGCCAAAGGGCTTGATTAAGGGTGTGTGAAAATAAAATGAGACCTTAGTTTGTTGGAACAGATGCAAGCTGGTTCTTTTTTGAACTAAGGGTATTGTTTTCACCATTATGCACACACTTCTACTCTGATCTCCCCTTTTCTTCTCTGAAATACAGGGATAGAATGGGATGAATGATCTTTCCTGCCATCAGTAATCTGTTTTGTTTTTGTTTTTCAAGGCTGAAACCTCTCAGTTGACATGAGAGGACTCCCATTCACACATAACTCAACATTACCTTGGGAAACTTTACATATTTATGTTATTTGGGGGGGGGGGAGGCACCTTGAAAGATTTTGAGTTTGCAAATCCAGCTTAACTTCCTCATTTACTCCAGAGATAAACAAGAGATGCCTAGGGTGGGAAGTTACTTTTCTGAACTGATTTTGTCACTGTGAGAGCTAAGACTAGCTGGGGATCCCCTGTTCCTCCCTGGTTCCTCCCTTCCACAGCAACCTGCTCACACTCGATTGCTTTTCAGAGTCCCATAGGACTTCAGCACACCTGTGCTTTATCATGTTCACACTTCTACTGATGCAGTTCACAGTCTCTATCAAATGTGTCTCCCAAATACTTTTCACCATTTCTCCTTGAGCTACTTCCATAATTCATTTCAACCTGCTTCATCGCCTTCATTTTAGCCACTAACACTGAATTTTAGTTATTTTGCATGTCTCTGTTCAATTGATCATCTGGGATGAGAATTTTGTGCTACTCTAGAGTTGAGCTCCCAGAAGCCAGGGAAGTCAAATTATGTTTCCTCAGAAATGAGTGGGTTAGGAAAAGTCTTGAGTTTCTTCCTATTCTGGAATTTGTATATCTGAAGCTTCCTCTAAGCACCTACTTAATAGAACATGAAGTCCAAGTGTAGATTTAGGCACCGGAAGGTTCCTTGACGAATTCTAGTTTCCACACAATTTCTTCCTGTTCATTTCCCCACTCAGATCTGTGTAATCCATCTTTACCATGAAGTTCTCACATGACCCAGTGAGAAAAGGTAAATGGAAACAGATCTAAAGACTTTGCTTTCCTTAGTTGGCTCCTGCTTCTGTCCAATTTTCCCCTTCTTTTCAATTTCCTCCTTCCCATCACATCTTGACTTAGTATAACCTGCAATTTTCATGAACATAGAGAGAGATTCACTCCCTCTTCAAATTAATGATGAAGTTGTTAAATAAGACCATCCCTAACAACCGTCTCTGCACTTCCTTACAAGCAGGTACTTTGCAATTTATCAATCACCTTTCTTTGTGATCTTGTAGTTAATTTGGAAATAAAATTTCCTCAGACACATCAAGTCTTTACCAACATAAGATATATCTCTTGAATTTCCCCTTCATCTATTCATAACCCTGTCAAGAAAAGCTATTGTACCGGAATGAGTTGTTTCATTGAAGCTTAAGTCACTTATTGTTCTTGATGTGTTCATTTTCCTTCTACTAGAGATGTGCATGTATATAAACACATGTATATAAACGCATGTTAATATGTTATTATAGCTGGAAGTGGTATTTATAGGATGATATGTAACTGCCAGCATCTCTCCTTCTTTCTCATTTGGAGATCAGGCTGATGGTTCATACCCAGATCACTTTATTGGTCCAATAGTTTTCCTGATTTCCTGTCAACTGTTCAGTCACTGAGTGTGAATCCCAACTTAAGGCACTCATTCTCTGGGTCTTGAGCCACATCCTGAGAAATATAGGCCAATGTCAAGTAGGCCCCTGTTCTCTTGCAATCTTAAGAAAAACTTTTCAGGTATCAAAACGCAAGCATAAGAATCTAGATTCTGCCATTAGTGGAAATTCTTTTTGTGAGATGTTCTCCTGGAGATCCAAGTGTTTTTGTTTTTGTTTTTTTAAGTAAAATGAAGTACAGAACTCCTAAAAGAACGAGGAGGAGGAAGAAGAGAACAAAGAGGAGGAGAGTACTAGTCTTATCTCATTTACATAAAAATAAATTGGGAAAATCTCCTAGATAGTCCTATTTTGGTTTCTTATCTATACAGAAAAGACACTGACATTTATTGAAATCTATCTGAGGCTAAATATTCTTCCAGCTTTCATTTAGTTCATATAACTCTCTACTATATATTTTATTATCCCTTTCTTTATAGAAGACATTATAGAAACTGCACTTAAGAGGTTATACTTGGGGCCAGAAGGCAAGAGGTAGAGCTGAGACTGACATGCAGTCTGTCACAAGACCTGTCATTTCCCACAAAGCTCCTTGATTCTTATTTTGCAGAAAATCATTTTGATCACAAATCAGCTCATCACTTCTCTAAGCCCAGTTTTTTACCTTTGAGGGATGGAATAGCTACTCACTAAATTGTTGCTTGTCTAACACTTTGAGAGGGTAAAACAAGTTGCTTGGAGTAAATATTAACAGAGAGGGAGAGAGAATGAATCTAATAGGGAGGTTGTGGTGAGAATAACACTTGAGTCCAGAAGTTCAATGCTAGCCTGAACAACATAAACAAGGCACATGTCTATATTAATTAATTAATTTAAAAGTTTGAAAGGAAAATGCAGATAGTTAAAACACAGTGGCTTTCAGATTGCTAACTCCAGCTGTTGAGCCTGTACTACTTCATGTAATCTAAGAGATTCCACATACAATTCTGAACTGAGACTCAATCTTTTTTTCAGAATAAGCTTCTGTTTATTGATATTTCCAGACATTTTTATCATCTAAATAGTTTAAATAAATATATGATATTTTCTCCTGTTTTACATCTGTTTCCTATTCCTGGCTTTTGTAAATAGTAGAGAAGATACCTTGTCATAAAATGTGTATCTTTGCTAGGAGGAAAAGTGACCTGTAGTTGTAAGAAGTGTCATTTCTTCTATGGTTGACTATATTCTCAATATCCTTTTTCCTTCCTTCTTTGGATGGCAGAAGGAAGTAATTTTTGCTTTCAGGAGCAGCTTTATTCCAGTTTGTGGCTCCTATAAAAAGTATTATATTTTAAAGAATCTCATGGCACAGCTTTACATAAAAAAGTCCTCTAGATCTCGAGGTCAACTTAAGTCTTTCGATGGACTAGGTACTTTAAGCCAATTTCCCTTTCTTGGGAGCTTGGATACAACTAAATCTTATGAGATAAATCATTGATGATTTTTTTTTGAAGAATGGAGAAATGTGGGCTCACAGATTAAAACCTGAGCACCAAAGTACCCCTTCAATCATATTATAAAATATATGCATCTAGAAAATAGATTTATGTAATTTTCTGACTTGATTGAACTAGGAACTCTCAGCAAGGGCTTGATTTCCAGCCCATTATTCAGATCAACGAAGACTGGATGAACTCTGTGAAGTACACAGTTCTTGAGCACTCTGTATTCTGCTCATCAATAGTAGAAGCATGCTGCAGCTGACAGGCTGAGGAGCTTTTATGTCCTCTAATTTCCACACTTTGGGGAGATCAGGAGTACAGCATTCTGATACACGCGGCAGTATGCACCCTTTGCATGATTAGCTGCTTTCCTTTGGTCACTTCTCTGAACGCAAAGAGCTGACAAATCTAGGATGACAAACGTCACTCCATAGTATCAGCAAAGACAGAGTGGTATCTCTGTTTGTTAGACCCCAGGAAATAAAAATGACCAAAAGATCCAGGTCTAGGTCAATGTTAGCAGTTACTCTAGCTAGTTGTAGTGCTCTTTGAAGTGAAATGGGGGGGATTTTACCTTAGAGAAAACTCCAGAAATAACATGGGAGACTGATTTAATAACTGACAGGGCATTATAAACACCTGGTAAGTAGACCTCCAGGTTTCCAGGCTCTAGCTTCTTAAGAAAAGAAAAGATGCATTCCCAGAACCAGGCAAAGAAGGTGAAGCCAGGGAGCTGTCAGGTGATCTGACCACCTACTAAAAGCACATTCTGGGATGAAAAAGCAGAAATGTGAAGTGCAATGGCATATACACCTCTACCATTTCAAATTCATGTAAAGAACATTTGGCTCATTTAAAATAAAGAAAATGCCACATTTGTATGAAGGCTTTCCAGTTCTCCCTGTGTAAAACTTATAGCACTTCTCTACTCCTTACTGGACAGTATAGCAAGCAAAGTGGTGTCAATACTAGATTGGATTGAAATGCTGAGTGTACCAAATGGACCTCCATTTATATAATTAGCAATAAGAACTAACAAAAATACAAATCCATCTGCCTCAACATTCCTACAGAGTCCTAGTTAGACAGAAGATTCTAATGTTAGTCATAGCTAATCAAGGTTTCCAATGGAGAATGGGCTTCCTGCATGCACCCACATGAAATAAAACATCTCTTTGGTCTTGGGTGGGAAACAATCACGACACAGGTGACCATCACTGAGACAGTGCTTTTGTGTAGGTGCTTACCTCCCTATGTGTCACAGGAGAGAAAACTCCAACGGCAGATGCAGGAAACTTGGAATCTAGTCCCAGTAAATCTAACAGAAGCAAACTGCTTAGTTCTGGGCACTGGTTTCCTGGTTTACTATTAGGAGTGAGCTTGTTACATTCTGAAATCATCTCACTTTCAATATCATCAACAAAATAGCTCTCATCAAATAAACCTATAAGTTTTTGGAGATTTAGAAAAGTTCAATGTAAAAAAGATCACCATTGGAATGTCTATGGAAAGCCACAGGCTAAGTTCATATCTACTTTTTCCCCCTAATTGTTATCCTGAGGTTGGCCTCAGACAATGGCAGGTTTCCAAAACTCTAATACTAAAAGCTACACCTGGCCATCAGAATGGCCAATGGAATTAATGGCTCTTCTTGTGTCATTCTTTTGGATTTTATTGGCTTCTTGAAAGACAAATTATGTAACCCTTTACCAAGTTTTCTGCTATACTGCTTTGTCTTTTATGCTTTTCTAACTGCCATACTTTCCTTTAGAGTTCAGATTCGAAATAGACTGCCTAACCTTGACTTTATTCTGAGATCCAACCACATGAATGAATGAAATAAACACTTTGGCCTTTATTTTAACAATAGTGTCTCATTGGCTGTGTTAATGTTAACTCAGCTGTCAACATGATTATAATCCCTACAAACTAACTCATGTTTTATGATTTTTTGGTCTCTTATTCATATTGGCATTTCTTTTCATACATTTAAAGCAAATTGTGGTTATCTTGTCATATCCTTGAGATACAAGGACTATGTGAGGACTGTGATTTTCCCAGAGGGACATTATCAGTCTTGAAGCTAGACATGAGCATGAGCCACTCCTGCTGAGCTCTGCTCACTGAGCAACCCAAGAGTTGTGAGCAAATGAATAGCAGAAGATCGAAGCCCCTAGGTTTGGAGTAGTCTGTTATGCATCAACAGACAATGCAGACACTCATTTCATTTTGCAGATTTTATTTCAAGTTCATTATTGTGTAGTCCATTGTCTAAATAAATTATGGTACTCCTTCCTTCCTTCTTTTCTTCCTTCCTTCCTTCCTTCCTTCCTTCCTTCTTCCCTTCCTTCCTTCCTTCCTTCCTTCCTCCCTCCCTTCCTTCCTTCTTTCCTTCCTTCCTTCCTTCCTTCCTTCCTTCCTTCCTTCGTTCCTTCTTTCCTCCTTTCTTTCTTTCCTTCTTTCTCTTCTTTCTTCCTTCCTGATGGCTTCATCACTGAGCCACGTCTGATAGTCTTGCTTTTGGCCCAGGTTCAGGCCTAAATGGCAGTTTCCCCCATTTTATACTTCCTGTAATAGCTGTGATGACAGGCATGCATCACTGCATCCAGCTACTGGTGACAAAGGGTCTCACATATACGCTGGGCTGGCCTCAAGCTATAATTCTCCTCTTCTCAGCCTCTCAGACAACTAAGTTGTGAGTCTCTGGCACTCAGCTTAACCTAGAATTGCTTTTACCGCATTTTGCATTTGAAGCTTTTTGAACATTTTGGTAGTTTTAGTCTGAGTTCAAATGAGGCCTACTCAGGCAAGAGTGCTTCTATTAGGTAGATTCATGCCTTAAAAGTAATATTGTATTCAGAATCCCAAGCTTTGAACCTGGTTTCCATGAACATACATCTAGGCCACCAGAATTGTTCTGTTCTTGAACTTTGGGCAAATGTTAGCTGTCTTGCTTTAAAAAATAGGCTCAAACATTCTCCAGTACTCCTCCTTTTAAACATATACAAAGTCATCTTCCTCCACTTGAGTGTGTGAGCTAGACTACTGACATGCTCCTCGTGAATGGAACACGGTGGAGGTGATGGGATATGACTTTCAAGGTTAGGTCATCAAAGGCATAGAGGCCTTGTTCTCTTTGCATCGTTCATGCTGGGAGAAGCCAGCTGCCACTTTGTCAGGACCTTGGCCGTATGGAGGGACATACATGGCATCTATCTGAGGTCTCCTATCAAAAGCAATGTGAATGCACCATCTTGGAAGCATATCTCCTAGTGTCAGCCAAACCTTCAGAAGACCATGCTCATGGTGAATACCTTGTCTTTGAGTCCACACCACCTGGCTCAACAGTTATTAGAACTTCATCTCTCATCTTATAGAAACCAAGTTTTAGGGTAATTTGTTACTCAACTTTAGCTTAGATCCTGGAATTCTGCTTTGTCATTCATTCCTAGGTGCCCATTTCGTTATTTTATTGCCAGAAAAACCATAATTTTTCTCCCTTTGCTTGGCTTTTTGCTCACTGTGTGTGTGGGGGGGGGGGCAGGGGGAACCTTTACTACTTATGCCACAATTCCAACTCATGGTATTAAAAAGAAAAACTTACTGAAGTTTACCTGCTGGTTTTAGGAGGTCGTCTGCTCATCAAATGTACCAAATCTTATCACCAAGTCTGATGTAGTAATCTCACCAACCTCATTATGTAAGGAAGGGCAGACCAAAGATCCATGTATCCTTCCTGAGGTCACATTACTAGCAAAAAAAAAAAAAGGAGCTAGGACCAAAATCCAGGCATGGAAAACTCCAAAATATGTTCCTTTCAAGTTCACAAACTAGGTAGAGTTGAAAACACTGAGTAGGCAACCTATGAGAAGAGGTGGTAGAGAAACAGGCAGAAGATGGAAGGCTGTGCTATTTGTGTTAGGCTATAATGAGATTCTTGTGAGCCTTGTGTGGACATCCTACTGTTTCTTGGAAAAGCCATTTGATCCTATGACTGTCTCCTTTTATATGCTTCCCAACATGTCTCCGAGCGATCTGCTCTAAAGAACAGATGTGAAGTACTCTCTCCTCCACACATCTTCTCTTAAGGGACTGGGCTGCTTCAGTGGCTCCCGTTAGTGCCCATCCATAGATAACTCCCTGCTCTCCTTGGAACATCATCTCTCTCAGTCTTTCTGGGGCTTGCCAACTGGAAGGTCATATAACCACATGATGAGCTCACCAGATTACATACCCAGTGGACCAGTTGCTAACTGTGGCTGATCTTCAAGAGAGGAGCAATAGGGCCTATCCTCCTTTGCACTTGTGAATATTAAATTCGATTCCCAGTGCTTGTCATATAGTAAAAGCTAATTAAATGGTAGTTATCCAAAAAGGTTAACAAATTCACTTGATGTTGGTTGGTGGCATAGCATGTGGTAGGGAAAGGTTCAAGGTTTTTAAATGTTATTTTCTCCCCGGTTTCACATTTCATTGTAGCACAAATGTAATTTCAGTGAAAGCAGCAGGGTGCGAATATGCAAAGCCTTTCCTGTGGCCTCTACCAACACTGGGATTTACATCATTAGCAGAGCTATTTAGACAGTTTAAGGCTGCATATTTGCAGATAGGATTTTAAGGGAGAAAGCCCATTTGTAACACTAAGGTATTCAAACAACCCTGCAATTTGATCTCAAATCCCTCAATACTATCTTAACTCCTCCAGCCTCCCTCTGCCAATCCTAGCCGTCCTTCTAGGACCACCTGTCAATTGCTGTGATGGTTGAGGTTTTGTGAGGCCCTGACAGTAACCTGATCTCCACAAGTGTTCAAAGGATGCTGCAGCAGCTGCCACAAAACTTGTAAGTTTTACAGTGTCCGGCGGTGTCTGGGGTTCAATGGCACACCTTTGGAAAGCTTCCATTCATTCATTTGCTCATTCACCAAAAACATACTAAGTACTTAGTGAGGGGGAATGGAGCCCTGGGAATGGAAAGGAAGTAAACAACAGGCCTCTGTCCTTAGGGGGCTCACAGATCCTCAGTAGTAGCCAGAAACAGAGGCAAAGCTATAGGAGGACTCATCAACTCAAGAATGTTTGACACAAGGATAGAATCTGGGAGAGAGTAATGGATCGTCCATTCCTACCACAGTGATACTTGAGTGTGCCATCACCGGCTTCTCTTGGTAGTCCTGCTGACTCCTATATATTGACTCCACCTTGCCTTTTATTTTTGTTCTTCTGTCTCAATGCCCCAAATCCTTTTAGAGTTCCCACTTGTCAAGCAAGTTGCCAGTTTCTTACTCACCTCATCTTTTCGCCACATCTCCACCCCCAGCACACACAGAGGCACTTTTAGGTCAACATGAAATCCTGTTACTTCTTTCTCTGTCTTTCTTCTTCTTTTTTTTTCCCCCCTCACAGCTCTGATCCAAGACATAATAGCCTCGCACCTGGACTCTCATCTCCCAATTAGCTCTCCTTCCTCCAGCCTGGGGTCCTCTTTTATACTCGACACACAGCGTGAAGAGATATCTTTCTTCAGTGTCACTTAGCTCACATGGCTCTCCTCCTCATCACATGCCTAGAAAGGCTCCCAGTTGTCTCCCAAATCATATTAAAACTCCTCTAGTCTCGTTTTTTTTAAAGCCTACAACCAACTAGCCTTGTTTCTAAGTGCCACTCCTCTGTAAGCTCAGGTGGATGCGCTTTGCTGTGGCTAGGCAAAGCTCTTCCATCTTTTCTTTGCCCTGCATTGCTGATCCTAGGTGTGTGATCACATTCAGTATGGGCGGGGGGGGGGGGGGGGGAGGGGAAGAACCACTGCTTCCTATGGTCTCTCAGGGAAAGTCAGGAGACAAAAGCTCTCAGGGCGGAGATGAAAGGCAGCAGCAGAAGGGCTGTGTGTGGCTGCTGTCCAGGGGTCTGGTGCTAGTCGTGAGCAGGTGATGGATTCATGAACTGACACCAGTCGTTCTACTAATTGTTTCTTTTTACTGTCACTTTGGCTTCTTTCTATGCTGCTCTGCTTTGTCTTTCTCCACAGTGATCTCTCAGGTCCTTTAGGACCTGTAAATTGAGTCACGTGGCTAACACTCCACTGCAACTTCCTCTCAGCCTAAGACAGCTTGAACTTTACTCATGTTTGCTTTTTTTTTTTTTTTTCCCAGTGCCTTTACTACCATCTGCTTCCTAACTATACTGCAGACACTTTGACTGTAGTTTCTGGAATATTCCAGACCTTCCCTCTGCAGGACCGTTTTTTTACCTGCCATTGTCTCCACCTTCCTTGGGAGACCCTTTCCATTGTTCAGGTTTTATTATCCCTGTCACCTCAGATACTTCCTGTAATTCTCTAAGACAATCAATAATCCTCCATTCCTTCTTTCAGGTGCAGGTTGCACTTTGTAAACCTACATGAAAACGTGAGACCAGAGTTAGGCTCCAGCCCCAAACTCCAAGGCTTCCATAGATCAGGCCCCAGTCACACCAGCAAGCTCAAGAGACCAGTGGTAAAGAGCAGGGCAAGGATGTTGATAAGGGAGAAAGCACTTCAGCCCATCTTCATGGTACAGACTTTCATTTTAGGCGTAAATAGAATTAGGGCAGAGGAATTAGACACAGCTCCAGCCGCAGATACGGCCTGGTTGATCATGAGCTCAGTCCCTGTTCTAACAGGGGTTCTGCATACGTTGTAATAAATGTCATCAGTTAAGGGAAGCAATCTGCTCAAGATAAGCAAGTTGCTGGCAAGTAGTATATCCTGAGGAGTCTCTGTTGTCCCTTCCTTTGGGGCAATTTCCTCTATCCCTCTTAGTAAACACACTATCCATTGATTATGCCTGTTCATCCTGGATTTCAAGGTGACTGCAATGTGAAAGGCTTAAAGACAGCTATAAAAATGGAGGCAGGGTTGCCAAAATTTCCTCTTGCTTTTAGTTGATTCCTGGGCCCAAGTAAGTTTAGTGCTTTTCTGCAAAAACAGTGTTAAGTACCTGTTACAATAGCTTGTTTTCTCATTGACTGTCTACCCCCACTAGTAGGTTGTAAGATCTGTGAAGCAGGGAGCCATTTATCTTGCTCACTGATCTGTTCCTATACAATACCTGCCATAGCATTGGAGCTCAGTAAATATTTGCTGGGTGACTTGAACCTTGCTCACTTTGCCTCATCTGGATTCCCCCCAAAACCCAAGTGCCCTGTGGTGGCTGGTTTTGGTTTCAAAGACATGCTGTGTTCTTTCAGAAAAACTTTACTCTACATTGCCCTGCACAGCAAGTCCACAAAGCTGCTATCCCCTGTTTGTTAAAATCTGTTCCAGCATCTCCTGCATTGGACGCACTGTTCCAAGGTCTTTGGGGGTCCAGTGTAAGACTTGCACACTGAAATGTCACCGTGAGGTGGGCCATGTGGGCAGGGAAGTGGAGAGTGCTGGGAACTATGGTTGCCAATGGAGCTGATGTCCCACAGAATAAGGGACAGATAGACTCTGCTCAGCTAAGCTATTTTGTTAATGTGGGAGACAAACAGCTCTAGATTGTTAGATGTTCCAGTTTTTCAAAGATGCTACAATATAAATTTCTGGGTGAAGCACCCAAACTGTAAAATGTGCCGGAAGACTATTTCTGTGGTATTTTATCAGTGTGATGGTCAGTTTCTGCTAGGAAATTGGGTGCATATGATGAACACACTTATTGTCTCAGAGGCTTGTGTGTGCCCAGGAGTCAGAACCAGTCTTCAAGCACACAGAAGACAGAAGGATGCCTTTGCCTTCTTTGGAATCCATCCATGGGCACTGCACCTCTTCTCCTTGTCAGTGCTGTTTTGTGTAAAAGCAGCAACACCCTTTGCTGTTTTATAGTCAGAAGCAAAACATCTGCCTGGCTGACACCAGAGTGTAGCACTCTGCACAAAGCTCATGTGTTTTGTTCAGGACGCTACCACCCTTTATCATTGTATGTATGAGAGGCTGCATCTTACCCATTCTCCTTCTGTCTTGGGTCTTTGTGGAAAAGTATCTCTGTCCTTTGTTCTAAATTCCCTTTTCTTCTGGGCTAAGATGATAATGTTAACTTATAATTGTGCCTAAGTCAGCAAACGAAAGTAATGCCACATTCATCCTGCGTGGTCGGGAAATGAAGTGTTCCACATAATTAAATTGTCCTGATAACTGAAGCTAACCAATGTTTTAAAGATCAACATTTTTAAAAAGAGCAAGTGGAATATTCTCAAGTGTATTCAGCATCCTTTTTCCTTTTTTAATGATTGATATTTTTTTTCCAGGATAGAAATAAAAGGGTAAGAAAAGATCAGTAGCCTTCGTTCCTTCCCTGTGACCCTCGCCTCTCCCTCTCTGTTCCTAACAGACACTGCCAGTGTCGTGCCAGCTTCCAACTTGGGCTGTTCTGCCTGCCTAGGAGGAAAAAGACAGCACATCACCACGGTGTACCACACCTTGCCTTTTATTTTATTGCTATAACTATAAAAGGAAGGGATGGTTCAAAGGGATTTCATTATAATATTTACATATGTGTGTAATATGTTTTAATATATTCACCTCCTCTATATTTTTCTACATCCCTTTCTCTTTTCCTTCTCCGTGTGTGTGTGTGTTTGTGTGTGTGTGTGTGTGTGTGTGTGTGTGTGTGTGTGTGTGTGTTTGTGTGGTGTGTTGATCCTGGGGCTAGAACTAAGGGCTTGGGTACTGTCCTAAACTTTTTTCCCTCAAGGCTAGTGCTCTATCATTTGAGCCACAACTCCACCTTTGGCTTTTTTGGAAGTTTATTGGAGATAAAAGTGTCAAGGACTTTATTGCCTAGGTGGGCTTTGAACCAGGATCCTTAGATCTCGCCTCCTGAGGAGCGAGGACTACAGGCAAGAGCCATTGGTGCACAGCTTTTTCTTCTCTTTTAAAGAGTTTTTGGTGGGTTGCATTGATATATATGTGTGTGTATATATATATGTGTGTGTGTATCATATACACACTTTATAATACCATTAAACTCTTCTTTCCATTATGATTGTTGTTGTTGTTGTTGTTAGTATTTTTGACCAGAGACTGAAGTCCAGATTGCTAGGCAGATGCTCTAGCACTTGAGCTATGCCGCTAGCCCTTTATGTTTTAGTTATTTTTCAAACAAGGTCTTTTTTGGGGGTGGGACTAAGTCATGGGGCTTGAATTCAGGGCCTGGGCACTGTCCCTGAGCTATTTTGCTCAAGGCTAGCACTCTATCACTTTGAGCTACAGCTCTGCTTCTGGTTTTCTGGGGGTTAGTTGGAGATCTCATGGACTTACCCTGCCTGGGCTGGCCTTGAATCGCTCAGATCTCAGCCTCCTGAGTAGCTAGGCGTGAGCCGCCAGCACCTGGCCAGGTACATAGGGTCTTAGACTTTTCCCCCAGGCCTACCTCAGAACTTTATCTTCCCACCTCCATCTCCTGAGCAGCTGAATAACTTGGCTTAGAGACATGCATCACCATGCCAGGTCACAATTTGCTTTCAGAAACTTACATGGAGATTTGCAGAGCTGTCTCAGTCTCTACAGCGTCACCATCTATTTCATTGTGTAATGTCACATTATCTGAGCCAGCTCCTTACTGACAGGCATCTAGATGTTTCTAAGCTTTTGCTGTTTTCAACACTACTATAATTACAATCTCTGTGTTTTTCTCCTTCATAATGTTCCAGTATATATGTAGGTCAAATTTCCAGAAGTGAGTCATTGGGACCAGGAAAAGATATTCACATTTGCCACTTTAATAATTATTACATCATCCTCTTTAGAGTTTGGATTCATTTTTAATGTCCAGTTATCACAGCATGAGAAGGTTATGGTGCCATATTTTAACAACATGGTATGTAACCCAGCTTGACTTGTAAATCTTTGCCACTCAGTGAAAAAAAGAATATTTCATTGCATAATGTAACTTTGCTAAAGTGTCCTTCTTTGTCTTTTCTAATGTTTCTGCTTGATTTTTACTTTGTCTGATGTTAGGATTGCAAAGAGTCTGCTTTCAGATTATTCCCATTTTTTCTTGTAAATTTTTGGCCATTCTTCTTATCTTTAATCATTGTACTTATTGGCGTGGCTGGTCCTAGGACTTGAACTCAGGGCCAGGGTGCTGTCCCTTAGTATTTTTGCACATGGATAGCACTGTACCAGTTGAGCCACAACTCCACTTCCAGCTTTTTCGTGGTTAATTGGAAATAAGAGTCTATGGACTTTTCTTTCCTGGGCTGGTTTTGAACCTTGATGCTTAGATCTCAAACTCCTGATTAACTAGGATTATAAGCACAAGCCACTAGTGCTCAGCTCAATAGACATTTTTCAAAGGAATACTTTGAAGTTTACAGAAAGATTGAACACATAGATTTGCCATATACCCCTTTTCTACCATTGCCTCTTCCTTGTTTCTCTGTTATTGATATCTTGCACTAATGGGGCGGATTTGTTATAACTGATAAACTAATATTGATATATAAACTAAAGTCCATAGTGTTCATTAAAGTTAACTTGTGGGATATCAATTTTATGGGTTTGAGCAGCTGTATAATGACATATCCGTACTGTCATATTGTCATGCTTGCCCACAATTCCCCGGGCTCTCTCTGTTTATCTCTCCTCACACCCTCCTCCTGAACTTCTGCTACTTGCTGCTCTTTTTACTGTCTCCATAGTTTCGCCTTTTCCAGAATGTCATATCATTGGACTCATACAATGTGAAGAGTTTTCAAATTGGCTTCTTTCACTTAACAATTTGCAGTGTCGTGGCTTCCTGCCTTTTCATGTCTTACTAGTCCATTTCTTTTTAACATTAAATAATATTCCATTATAATGGAATATCTAGATGTTCCACAATTTGTTCATCCATATAACTATTGCATCACATGTTGGTTGCTTCCAATTCAAGGCAATTATGAATGAAGCGGCTATAAATATTCATGTGCACATTTTTTATGTGGACTTAAGTTTTTGACGCATTTGGTTAAAAACCTAGGAACATATTTGCTGGATCATATAGTAAGGCTATGTTTAGCTTTCTAAGAAACCACCAAATTATTTTCCAAAGTGTCTGTAGCATTTTGAATTCAAAACTGCACTCAGTAAGAGTTCCTGTTGCTTCACATTCATGCCTGCATTTAGTGCTGTCAGTGTTTCTACATTCTAGCCCTTCTAATAGATATGAGTTAGAGAAATGCAAATGTTAATTTGCAAATGTGAATTTGCATTTCCCTAATAACCCTGAGCATCTTTTCATATGCTTGTTTGCCATCTGTCTGGTTTCCTTTGGTGGGGTGTTCGCTCAGGTCTTTGCCTACTTTTTCATTAATTAGGTTGTTGCTTTCCTAATTATTTTTTATTTATATTTTTATTATCTTTAAGTAGTTATACAAAGTGGTTCCTACATGTTACTTATAATATTCAATGCACATATTCTTGAAACAAGGAAAATTGAGGAGATGGGTAGGGTTGGGAAGGATAAGGGAGAATGACAAAAGAGGTGATATTGATCAAGATACATTGTACTCAAGAGTTACTTCTGTATTTTGACTGTAAGTCCTTTACTCACTATTTGTTGCCACTAGTAACAAGAGTGCCTGATCCTAATACAGGAGTTCTGGAATGTCTGAGGCATGAGTCAAGTTCATAGACTGTGGCACATATACCTTATACCACTATTTTGGTTATTTAAGAATCATCACCATTCCCAGGTTCTTGGCCTTTTTCAGTACATTCAGAGTTGTCCAGCAGATGAAATCCTATGAGGGACAAGGTAACAAACAGTACAAGAAATGTATCCAATGCCTAACGTATGAAACTGTAACCTCTCTGTACATCAGTTTGATAATAAAAATTTGAAAAAAAAAAAAAAAAGAAATCCTAGTTCTAGTATTCTCTGCTAATGTACCTGAGGCAGATCATGGTCTCAAAGCCGCAGTCATGACTGGAACCCGGAAACCCACAAGACTCTATCAAAAGAAGTGTAATTGCTTTGAACATAGGAACATGTTCTTCTCTTACTGCCTAAGTAGCAATAGATGCTTGTATTTCTGGATAACTTTGAACAACCGATTTCCTGTAGAGGCTTACTGCATTCCCTTTGCTGGTAAAGCACACCCGCTCGTGAGCAGCTTTGTAACTCAAGTGTCCTCCTCTGCCTCACGCTGACTGGGCACGCTCTGGTCCTCGCCGCAGTTCCCATAGATGGCAGTCAACACACTTCTCAGCAGTTTTCTTCACCTTCTTTGGGAACAGTCCCCTTCAGGGAAAGAAAATGAATGCAGAAACGGTGGAGTAATAATTAGCCAACAGACTCTAGTCATTTGAAACATTGGCAAGAAGCCTTATTAAAGGAGGTAATAATAGTCATATTTTGCACTTCTAATAGGGCCTTTTATCTCTCGACCTCCAAGAGTCTGTCTGAGTCACGCAGAGGAAGAAAAAAATAAATCAAACCTGAGCTGGGTCCGAAGTCAGAAAACGTTGGCTACATTTGACATTCTGTTTGGCTCTCTCCTTCCAAAGTAAAGGCAAAGTGAGTCCCTCACATTTAAATCCACGGCATTTATGCAAGTTAGAGAAGGCAAGGCCGTGAGAGATAAACCTGCAGTTCTTGAGGTAATAGGGAAAAATGCTTTCCCCAAAGTTGCTTTCCTGAAAAATTAACAATAGATTTTAAATACTATGCCTTATATAAACACATGGACAGATTTATTATTCACAGTTTGCTAGATAAATTGAGAAAACATTTTTATCCTCTTTCCTGTATCAAGGCGTAATTATCAGCACATCCTTGTATTTTTTCCTACGAGGCTGGAATAAACACTGCTGCTGATGGGTATCAGCCCTGTGAACTCTGTATCACGCTATCTCTGGCAGTAGAGGTAGCAGAAGAAAATGACTCGTAACACAGATACACAGTAAATGCCTTAAATCTACAAACTATGACTGTTCTCTGTGTCCTACTTTAAATCTATACATGCAATTTCTCACAAAACCGCCAGATATATTGAAATTTTGCAACATTCTTATTTGCCCTCATTGTTGTCAAGGTTTCATGATGGGACAATTCAAACACAAGAACCCTGACTATTTGAGGGAATGTATGTTTAGAAATAAAGTAGAGTAGTTTTCCCTAATGCATTAAAATTCACTTGCGGTTTGAACACGTGGTAATAGCCCCTTTTTCTTTGACTGTGTGACTTTTACCTCATATAAGTTAATATCTCTAAGTATCAGTTTCCTCACTGTTAACAGTTCTTACTTTCCACAAGTTGGTTAGGGATTAAATGAGAGTATACGTGTAAAGATATTTGGCACTTAGCATCATCTTATGTCATCATAAGGGTATAGCTAAGTGAAATGAACTCCATGTTATGGAAATGATTGTTATATCACAGTTGTAACTACTTTCAACGTCCCATGTGTATCTGTAGCTTCTACTATTGATGATGTTCTTGTATCACCTTCCTGTGATTGTACCTACACTATCTCTGTAATCTTATCTGAGTATATTGGAAACCGTGTATACTGGTATTAGAACTAGGAAATTGAAAGGGAATACCAAAATTGAGAGACACAGGGTAAAAAAAGAGAAACAACTACAAAAGCAATACTTGCAAAACTGTTTGGTGTAAGTGAACTGAACACTTCAGGGGGGGAAAGGGTAAGGGGGAGGGGGAGGGGGGTATGAGGGACAAGGTAACAAACAGTACAAGAAATGTATCCAATGCCTAACGTATGAAACTGTAACCTCTCTGTACATCAGTTTGATAATAAAAACTTTAAAAAAAGATATTTGGCACAGTACTGATTACAGTAGGTATTTAATCATTATTGGTCATTAAAATATAAAAACATACACAAATAGAGGAGAGAAGAAGAAAGAGAGGGAGAGAGGGAGAAGGGAAGGGAAGCAGGGAGAGGAAGAGGAAGAAAGGGAGAGGAGGGAGACATCCAGATTTCTCTTGTACTTTTCCGTGCCTCAGCAATTCATGTAAATTGGGTCAAATCCCTAAATTCTGAATCCATCACTCACCCTTACCATTCCTACGAATTCATGACCTTATTTCCTCATGATTTTTCCCCCAAATTATTTTTGTTGTTGTTGCTGCTGCTGTTGGTTGTGGGGCTTGAACTCAGGGTTTGGGAGTTGTTCCTGAGCTCTATCTGCTCAAGGCTAGCCCTCTACCACGCTGAGACACAACTCCACTTCCGGTTTTCAGTTAATTAATTGGAGGGAATGTCCTCATGGACTTGCCTTCCCGAGGTTGGCTTCAAACCTTGATCCTTAGATCACAGCCTTCTGAGTGGCTAAGATTACAGGCATGAGCCACTGATGCCCGGCTTTCTAAATTCTTTTAAGACCAAAAATGACCGTTAATTTAGTGCCCAGACTGCTAGTGCATAAACTTCAATTTTTAGCTGTTTTTTCACACGTTAAAACACACACACACACACACACACACACACACACACAGTTTGTTTGTTTGTTTTTTAAAGCAGCCTCTTGTAATAATCTGTGAATCTGAATCTGGTAAACTGATTGGAAAGGAGAATTTGATGCCTTCTGCTGCTGGGTCTCTTTACAGATTGAGTTGGTTTTTTTTTTTTTTTTTTTTTTTTGTGGCCAGTCCTCAGTCTTGAACTTAGGGCCTAGGCACTATTCTTGAGCTTCTTTTTCTCGGGGCTAGCCCTCTACCACTTGAGCCACATTCCCAGCTGCTTGCCGGGTCTCTTTAATACATAAAAGGCAGACTGCAAAGTCAACTTTCCCACCATGCCACTCTGGACCTGGACAGGGTGCCCAGGCTTTCTCCACACTCGCCAGTTACTTCTTGGGTGGTATTGGCTTGACCTGACCCACAAATATGTTCTAGTCCCTATGGAATTTTAGAATATAATATAAATATAATATTTTCCTTCCTTGTTACATTATTATTATTTATTACTCTCATTACTATTATTATTCGAGACAGGGTCTTTCTATGTTTCTCAGGATGGTTTCCATTTACGGCCTTCCAGCTTCAGCCCCCCTTCTACTTGGCGGGGGGGGGGGGGAATCTCAGGCATGCATCATCATGAGTTGTATGTTATTATTATTTGTTCACAAGGAAAGTCTCCATAGTCAACATTCTTACAGATGCCATCATTTCCCTTATCCTACAAAACAATCTACTCTTATTTGTGCCTATGTATACGAACATGAAATTACAATATAACATTGTTTACTTTATACCCTAAGAGGTAATTATAGATATACAACTAGTCTTTGAAGGTTTATCTAGGGTTTGCTTTTAGAATTTTACTGTTTATAGTAGACAATTTTCTTTCCATTTCATTGTTCTTTTTCACTCAGAATACAAATTCTTCTCTTGGTGGTGGTCTGAAGTCATCAGAATGTATAATGAGGGTGCTGCTCTGTCTTCTGGGGTATTGATTAGGATGCACGGGGCCAATCAGCTCCTTCCCTACATGACCCCCAAATCTTGTGTGTTTGCCATTACTGTCTTCTTCTTGTTGTCTTGCTCTTTTGTCTCCCTGCCTCTTTTTGCTGTTAGCTCTGTGGCAGTCTCCAGGAGCAATCCCTTCCCTACAGTTTCCATTTGCAGCTTCCAGTCTACTGACTGAAGGTAAAAAAAAAGCCCTAAGGATGATTTTAGAGCCAAAGCCCCTGGCATCGACTGTCCTCTAAGAATGCTACTCTGAACAAAATGATCAAGCCTTGTTATATAGACGCCCTTCTGTGTGCTCTCAGTTGCTTGGTTTGGGGCTGTGTTTTAGGTTGTTCAACTCCTAGGGAAAAATCTGGGAGGAATAATGTGTTGCTCTAGTATTTTCCCATCAGTCTCATTTTCAGACTCGAGAGCAATGGCATCCTATGGTAAAATTCATTTGGTTCACCCGGATGATAATAAGAGCTGGAGAGAGCCTGTGCCAAGTGCGCTGGGCGCAGGTCCTGCTGGTTCAAGAAATTTCAACATTCAAAGAGATTTTGAATGTCACCCCGGAACGTATATACCACTCTACGGCTGTAGGAAATTTTCAATCATGAAAACGTGAACCATTTTTTTTAATAAAGGTAGAAAATACTCACTTACATGAAGCAATTGTCTGCATCAGGCATGACGATGTACACTTTTGTCCCAGCTATGTGAGGAGCACAGGAAGATCAAAATCTGAGGCTAACCCAGCAGAAAAATATGAGACCCTATCTGACAAATAAAGCACAAAGGGGCTGGGGTCGTGTCTCACGTACTAGGGCACAGTTGATCTGGTAGATGCAAGGCCCCCAGTTCCACAAAAGCAACGGCGAAGCCAGGGAATTCCCTATAATCAACAAGGCTCCGCTGATGACATTATATTCCCATTTCTGGCTGTTGTAGGTCCTCTAAGCAAAAGATACTTCCCTTTTCTTTTTCCATCATGTCCTCCTTCCATCCTTCTTTCCTTTCCTACTTTCCTCTTTACATAATCAGTGATTCACTTTTCCACAGATGGCAGGCAAAAAAAAAAAAATAGTGCAAGAAGTATTTCATATTTAAACTGAGACGAACTGTTAAGTGCCAATAGCAAGAAACTTTACCTTTTCTAACTTTGAAAGTAAGTATGTATATACTTTTTAAAAACTCTTAATCTCCTGTAGAGTTTCTTCAGTGTGAACCTGCTTCTCCTGACTTTTACATCATTAACCATTGAAACTTAAGCCTTTCCTATTGCTTGTGGTGGGAGATTTTTGTGACAGACACTCAAAAGGGCAGGCATGCAGATATGCTGTGCCGTAGAGCTGAAGTTAAGGGAGGTGCCATGGTGCGAGGGCCTGAGCCCACATTAGGTGTACATCAGCCCGTGAAAAGTCCTGCAAGTCATGCAAGGCTCTGGCTGAGCTTTTCTTTCAGGCACAGTGTTCCAGTGTAGCCAAGTGCTAGTCTAAGTTGAAATTCTGACCGAAGGCACCTCACTTTGCCTCCGTTTCATTATTTCTAAAGTATAGGCAACAGTGTTTGTCTTGTAGGACTTTGGCAAGGTTAACAAAACGAAAAAATGTAAAGTCCTTAGACCAAAACCTAACACACAATAGCGCTGTGTACACATTTCCTATTGATTTGTTTTTGGAATGTGGCTTGGGACATTCTAGAACAAGGCATTTTTAAGAGCCTAGGTCCCAGGGTCAACTTCAGGTGGTTTTCGGTATCTATTGTCTTGTATTTCAGGTATGTGACCTTGGACAATTCACCTAACCATGCTTAGTTTCAATTTCCTTATTCAGAAAGGGAGCTAATCATTCTATCTTCCTTATAGGACTGTAGTGAGGATATGTATGTAAAGAATATCTGATACCCAGAAAACACTCAAGAAACATCGGGTTGGATGTTATGGAGGAAGAAAGGAGGTTTTCGTTTGTTTGTTTGTTTGCTTGCTTTTTGGTGTGGCAAAGGAGGTTGGCATTTGTTTTATTTTTGTTTTATGTTGGTCCTGGGGCTTGAACTCAAGGCCTGGGCACTATCCCTGAGCATTTTTCCCCTCAAGGCTAGCATTCTGCCACGCTAGCCACAACTCCAACTTTTGCCAAGAGTCCCAGACTTTCCCACTGGGGCTGGCTTTTAACCACAATTTTCAGATCTCAGCCTCCTGAGTAGCTAGGATGGCAGCATTAGCCACTGCTGCCCAGCTTGCAGAAAAGTTTTCTTTTTTTTTTTTTTTTTTTTGCCAGTCCTGGGCCTTGAACTCAGGTCCTGAGCACTGTCCCTGGCTTCATTTTGCTCAAGGCTAGCACTTGGCCACTTGAGCCACAGGGCCACTTTTGGCCGTGTCTGTATATGTGGTGCTGGGGAATCGAACCTAGGGCTTCATGTATACAAGTCAAGCACTCTTGCCACTAGGCCATATTCCCAGCCCTTGCAAAGTTTTTAAAGCAATTTCCATATCTTCCTCTGGGAAAAAAGGGGGACAGCCAAAAAAAGCCTGTTCTTGTGACATAGTTTGCATATTTCTTCTTGTGCTTGGTCAGGGGACAGAGGAGAGAACAATGGAAATCAAATTAAAACTTGAAGGCTTCTGCCAAGTCTTGTCAGACACCTCCAGAAGGAAGTTTCTGGGCTTCTGTATTCTTGAGTCCACAACAGAGCTCCTCTTCTAGGGAATAAATAAACAACTATGCAACAGCAGTTAGTCTAGAAGTAATTAGCATTCCATTTTATGGGTTTTCCTTCTGCGTTTACCCCATTTTTCTGAAAGAAAGCTGGCAGGGGTCTGAAATAACATTCTTACTACTCCATTCATTCTGGAGTGCACACTCCTGTCTTACAATCTCTCTCTCTCTCCCCTTTTGGAAAACAACTTTTCTTTGAAGTCCATGCTCACATTTCACTCCAGAATGACTATCATCTCTAGGGGTTTATATGTATTGTTTGGTAGGAAGGCTGGGGGAATAGTTGTGACAGCTATTTTCAGAGAGTTGGGATTTATATTTTCCACAAACTAACCCCATTAATTTTGTATATGCTTCGATTTGCAATCCTCTTAAGAGCCCGTGTGGAATGAATGCGATGATATTGGAACAAATGACAAAAATTTTATGTGAATTTTCAGTGAAACTTTCCCTGTTCCTTAATAGTTTGGAAGTACCAATGGTAAACTGCTGAATCAGCGCCTTCTTCCTCAGCGGGCACTGATGTCTCCCTGAGGGCCTGAGAGCTTTGCTTATCTCTTTCACTCTTAGTACTGTACTTATGTGGTGTAGCTGTGTTTAAAATTCCTGACAGAAATGACTTCAACAAGGACATCCTTTATATTGGCTCATGGTTTCAGAGGATTCATTCAGTCCGCTGTCACTTGGCTCCATTCCTTTGGTCAAAACATCATGGGACTATGTGGCAGAAAAAGCTGTTTAGGCTCATGGCATACAGAAGCAGAGTAAGAGAGATAGGGAGAAGTCAGAACAAGATACCACCAGGGACCTTCCCCCCCAGTGAACTACTTCCTTTAGCTAGTCTTCTTCTTCTAGAGTTTCAAGAACCTTCCAAAATAATGCCATTAGACAAGGAGCGAAGCTTTTATCATATGGGTCTGTGGAAGAAATTTCCTTTAGAAATCGTAACACTGGGCATGGAAGCCATAGAACTTGGCATTGGGGTGACTTTCCCACTATGTCCTAAGCCCAATTCCTCCTCTGAATCCATCGCCCATCTTCCAAATATGGCTTTCTTAAACCACAGATGTCAAATTAATTTCCATATATACTATGGATATATAATACTCATATTATATATAATATATATATTCTTTTACATTTGTAAACAACAGCTACACTTGTCTTACTCCCCTCCTCTCACTTGACCCTGAGACATTTCCAGTCCTGGTCTTTATTTCTCTCAAAGACCATGGTTTTCATTCCACTCATTGATGCTCTGGTGACTTATTCTAGTTTGTGAAGTCCTTTTAAAATGCTGCTCATGGAATTGAACTCATTCTCCCCTCCTCTGGCCTGCTGCCCTTCTGCTTTCTTGTCTCCTTATTCATTGAACTCTCTGTCATGTATGCCGGTCACTTTGGGCTCTGTCACTGTATCTCCTTCATCATCTTCCCCATCCACCTCCCATCAGGCACTAAGTCCTATTGATTGCTCTAAGTAAATATTGAACAACCATAGCAAGTATTCAGACAGAATATGGTGACGGAATATAAATGAATAAAAAGCATCACTTTATATTCATTCCTGTTACTTCTTCCTTGAGTGAGAGCTTTGTTTTGCTTCCCTTTTATTTTTAAAACTTCAAATGTGCAGAAAATTTGAAAGAAATCTTGATGAATATCCATAAAACATGTTCCCCAATTCATCAATTGTTAGCACTTTGCCTTCGTTGCTTCTCTCTCTTTCCTTTCTCTCTGCCATCCGCGCGCGCACACACACATTTAAAAAGTCATTACAAATCATTTAAAAGTAACATGTGGACATTGAGACATATCATCTTTAAATACAGCAGCACACATCTAAGAAATATGAAGTTCTCCTTAGAGAACAAATTGTTCCCCACAACTATCTTTAGAATGAAAGCTTCTAAAGTGGGATTTAAAGATGGGCTGGCTCTAGAGAATGCGTAAACCCTCTGAAGTCGTATGCAAAATTTTGCACATATGAGCAGTTTTCTTAGGACGGAAGATACAAGCCTTCATCAGAGTTTCCTGTCCCCCAAACCGGTGTGGATCCAATCTCTGGGGTCTTTGCTTGTAATCCAAGTAGGATAGCAACATAACCAGTTGTGATTTTTCAGCTAAGTAGACTAGCAGTAATTTAGATACTCTTTAAATCACCTAGTGGTTTCCAACTGATTGTAGGGCCCCAAAAGGCTTTATAATCTTGGCTTCAACTACATCTCCAGTCTCCTGTTTCACAGTCCCTGCCTCCTCCTTCCCAGGTGACTGGCCACATTCTCACTCAGAGCATGTTCCGAGCTTTACCCCCACCTTCACTGCTACTTCTTACCTCTCAGCTTTCGATGACTTGAGGTTTCTTTCAAGACCCAGCCTATTGCCAACCTCCTTTGGGAAGTCCTCCCTAACCTTTATTTTCCCCAGCTGCCTCTGCCTATAGTATGCATGTTCTTCTAAGATATCAGTTGTCGAACTTACTTTTCTTTCTTTGTTTGTTTGTTTATTTGTGTAGCTCCATTCTCAGCATTACTGTGGATCAATCAACATGCAAGTAACTTGACACATAATGAGAAGATTGCATAGACCCTTCTGATCGCCGGTGTCCTCATCGTCTTGTCCTCTCTGGGCTCTGGATCACATTTGCACCTGGGTTGGGGGAGCTGTCCTGGTCTGACATTGAGACATATCATCCTGAAATACAGTAGCACACATCTAAGAAGTATGAAGTTCTTCTTAGAGAACAAATTGAGCTGAGACAGATGACTTTTCTTTCCCCCACACTTTTATGTCTTCCCAAACGAAAGTTCCTCTAGTTTTAGCAGATTGCTGCCCGGTATACACACTCAACTTCCCTTTGTTCAAAGGTGACGACTTGAATAGACCTTATTCCTTAATCCTGACAGAGGTACAGATACTCCAAGAAATGGATGCCTCTCTAGGCATTGAGATCCTAGTAAGAGCATGAAATGGGATCAGTCATGGCCTTATAAAAATACTAAGCTCTACAGCAAGGGTTGTTGCTTCCCAGAATAGCATGTGATGGTATGGTAGGCTGAGCTGTAGATACTGGCAAGGGGAGGAAGTGGCTGATACCCAGGCAATGGCCTTGAGTGAGGAAGGAAGCAGAGAGCATAAGCTTGAACCTGTTCTTAGATTTTTTTTTTTTCAGGGCTACTCCAGTGTACTTTTCCAATATTGGTGCTAATGCTTTTAATCTAGAAATCAGATCCCGACTTGCAAGATGGCAAGCAGCTGGCTCTTTGGCTAGAGTCCAGGTCTGCAGCGCAGGTAGAGACCTGCCTTGTGTTTCTCTACCAGAGAGGACTGCCAAATGAGATAGAGCAGCAGGTTGGAGTGGGAAGGTGGCCATTCTGTTGCGCGTCCCTTTGCTTGCAGAAGGGGTTGCCAAAGAAGATTTGCAGCAGGGAGCTGGGGAGTGGGAGAAGAAAGGTAGAGCATGCCAGGGGCCTTATGCTAGGAAGCTCAAGAATGCTGAGTTGTCGGCTAATGTCAAGGCTGACTTCAGCTGGCAGCGCCCTTCTCCGGCTTCCCCAGTGAGTTGGCCCCTGTGGGATATTAGTCCATCTGCTTTCAGAAATGTAGCTGTCCCAGTCCCTGATAGCTGTCTCCTGGTCTCTCCCAGCAGGAGCGCTGGGGCCACGGTGAGCGATGTTTCTGTACAGATTCAATCCCCTGCGCTCCAATCGGAATGTATTACCAGGCAGGGCGCGTCAGGGCGACGATTTGGCTTCCACAATAAATCTCTTTGCTTTCATGAGTTTAAATCAGACTTTAAAACATTGCCCTTAATGTTCTTTTAATGCAGTTTTCTTCTGAATGAGTTCCCTTTAGGTCCAGTCCTTGTCATTAATACACTCTCTTGGCAAAGGAAAGAGGGCCTCTTCGAGGAAAATCCTGCCAGTTTAGGAAACCAGTTGAATTGCCTTGGTGATGCCAGGAGCCTCTTTTGCATTTTACAAGGACACTTGAGGAAACAAAACTCTCTGACTGTAAATTTAATTTTCTCTTGACAGCTTCAGTGTCTCTGCAGCCCCACAAGTTATCCATTACTTCTTCCTTCTGTAATTAAAAATCAAGGGGGGAAAATGTACAAGATTAACAAATTCTAATTTTCATTGATGAGCTCTAAGAGCTTATCAATAATGGGATCGGAAGAGTCGCTGTGCCTCAGCTCTATTTTTCTAGGGTGGCTGATTTTGATGGAGGATCTAGCTCAGGGTGAAAAATGCTGGCTTTCCAGAGAGTCCCACTGCGAAAGTTAGGGAGAGGGGAAGGGCAGACCACACCAGCCTTCTGCAGGAGAGAGCTGGAAACAGCCTGGCCTTGCAACTTTCACAGGCTCAGCGTTCAGGCTTGGGGAGCTGATTACAGGGAAAGATTAAAAGGCTGTCATTCACGCACATGTTCCTCTTCTGCGGAGGGATTCTGCAGGAAGGGGATTTGTACATATCTGCTTAGAAGGAAGAAAGATATTTCCAATTAAAAGAATATTGGTGGTTATTCCTTTTGAGTTATACATTGTAGATAATATTGTATCAGGGAGTAGAATCATCCATCCTGTTTATTACCCACAGGGATACAGGGGCGGATAGGTTTTGCCAAGAGACACCAAGCTGGTCGATAGTATCTAGGCTGTGTCATCTCAAAAGCTGTGACACACAGCCTCCTAGAAAATGTGACAGGCATGTGACAGGAATGAGCTATTAACATGCGCAGCTTCCATAAAAATCCCAGTAAACAGGTGCAGAGATGATTGGGGCTGGGATTATTATTATTGTTATTTTTTAAGATAAGGCAAGTACAGTGCACCTACAAAGAAGCAGTAGACTTAGCACATGACCTTGAGGTTCTCCAGCAATGCAGAAGCATCTACTGCGTTCAATTGTGACTGGGTCTCTGAGCTTTAGGCAGAAATTGGGTGATTTGGTTTCACAGCTTTCTTGCTTAGAGCTGGAAAGTTCAGGACATCTCTAGAGACCAAAAATGCATAGGGAGACAAAAGAAGCAGCCACTAGGGATTCTCTCAAAAGGATACAAACTTGGCTCCTATCACAAAGAGCTTCTTCAACCAAACCTAAGACTCATGGATAGCTAGCATGCCACCCTCAAGGAGGTCACTTTGCCTAGGTGTTCTGCCAGCCTTTCAACCAAGTGTCCCTCCTTGGCACAACCACAACAGGCTTCGCTGCCAGAAATTCCGGGTGTGGAGGACAGTCTCACCTATATGTCATGTGAGGGAATAAAATCTCTAGAGGTGACGTTTTTTATGACTAAGGTTAGAGCATAGACTCTAGCCAAAGGGTCAAGTTTGAATACCAGGTCAAACTCCTATGAGCGATGTGACTTTGGGCAAGTTAACCACTCTGAAGTTCAACTTTGTTTCCTGTAAGGAAAAGATTATCTTGGCTCTATTTTAGGGTTGTTACGAACACTAAACGAATGGAAACATGCACATAGAGGAATGTAATGACGGGGCCCATCGTGTAGGAAAGAAGAAAGGTTAAAAATCTCAACATTACCACCTAAACAGCTGTTCTGCCAATGATAAGCTTTCTAGCCCTTTCTAACTCAGCAGTTTTATTACTTAGTTCGTTTTTAAGGCAGTAACTTGCTGTGTAGTTCACTTGGCCTTGCACAATTGATCCTCCAGACTCAGCCCCCTAAAGTGCTAGCTAGAATTTACAACCTTACGCCACCATACCAGTTCCATTTCAGTGACTTTTAATAGCCAGATCTATCTAAGATGGGGTAGTTGTGTTGACACAAAAAATAACCTTTAGTTTGTTACAGGTGTTTAACCAATTTTGCCAACACCATTTCTTGAAGAGGTTGTCGTTCCTCCATCCATTTTTAAGCTCTTTTTAGACCTTTATCAAGGACTAAGTGGCCATAGGTCTGTGGGTTCATTTCTGGGTCTTCAGTTCTATTCCATTGGTCTTTAGGCCTGTTCTTGTGCCATGTTAAGCTGTTTTTATTACTATTGCTTTGTAATAGAGTTTGAAGTTTGGTATTGATATTCCTTCAGCAATGTTCTTCCTGATAAGGATTGTTTTTTTCCTATTCAGGGTCTTTTATTGTTCCATATGAATTTTTGGATCTCTTCCTTTGTTTCATTAAAGAATGATGTTAGTATATTGATAGGCCTTGCATTGAATTTGTATTGCCATTTTCATGATGTTAATCCTCCCAATCCAGGAGCATGGGAGGTGTTTCCATTTCCTTAGTTCTGCTTTAATTTTCTTTTTCAGGTTTTTAAAGTTTTCATCATATAAGTCTTTCACGTTTTTGGTTAAGGTTATTCCTAAGTATTTTTTGAGGCAATTGCAAAAGGAGTTGCTTTTCTGATTTCAGCCTCACCATTTGTATTGTTTGCATAGAGAAAAGCCATTGATTTTTGAGGATTAATTTTATATCCTGCTACTTTGCCAAAGTTTTGGATCAGCCAAAGTAACTTGTCAAAGACTTTGAGGTAAAAGCAGATACCCTGAAAACATTGCAGGAAGGAATAAGAGAAACACTAGGACTCTTTGGCACAGGTAGAAACTTTCTCAATAAAGGCCCAGAAACACAACAAATCAAAAACAGGTTGGACAAATGGCATTGGATCAAACTGCAGAGCTTCTGCTTGGCAAAGGATAAATAGAAAACCCTCAGATTGGGAGAAGATCTCCACTGGCCATAAAACAGACAAGGGCCTCATATCTAAAATACACTTAGAACTCAAAAAATTAAATTCCCCCAAAACAAATCCTCAAAGAAACAACTTCCCCCTTAGTAAATGGGCTAAAGACTTAAAGAGAGATTTCTCTGAAGAGGAAATGGGAAGGGCCATGCGCCACATGAAGAAGTTCTCAGCATCACTGGGCATAAAAGGAATGCAAATCAAAACAACATTGAGATTCCATCTCACCCCTGTAAGAATGTCCATTATCCAAAAAACTAATAGCAACAGATGCAGGCAAGGATATGGCCAAAAGGGAAAACTACTACACAGTTGGTGGGAGTGTAAACCTGTTCAACCACTATGGAAAGCAGTATGGAGGTTCCTCAGAAGGCTAAACATAGAGCTCTGCTATGACCCAGCAACGCCACTTTGGAGCATTTACCCAAGGATTACAAACAAGACCACACTAAAGCCACCAGCACAACTATGCTCACCACAGCACAATCTACCATCGCTAAAATATGGAACCAACCTAGATGCCCCTCAGTAGATGAAAGGATCAAGAAAATGTGGCACATGTACACAATGGAATGCTATACGTCCATCAGAAAGAATGACATTGCCTCATTCATAAGGAAATGGAAAGATTGCAACAAAAAAAAATCACACTAAGTAAAGTGAAGCCAGAACCAAAGAATCATGGACTCTATGCTTTCCTTCATAGAGAATAATTAGTACATGTCTAGGATACCCCTAGCAGAAGACCACAATAGCTCAATAGCTAGTACATATGAACACGTAAACAAAATGAACTCCAAGTTGTGGAGATAAGTGATTTATCATTGTTGTTGTTATTTTCAACGTACCGTGTGAAATTATGCCTTTTTCTTTTATCTTTCTCCCCCATGTCCCCTGGGTATTGTATATTCATTTATTGGAAGTAGGGAAGGGAAGGGGAACATCAAATTGGAGAGAAAAAGGGTAAAAGGTGAACCAATGCAACAGCAATACTTATAAGTCAATATGTTATAAACCAACTGTACAACTCAGGGAAGAGGGGAGGGAATTGGGGATGGGGGAAAGTGGGAGAAAAATGAGAAAGGAGGTAACAAGTTTGATAAGAAACGTACTCCCTGCCTTACATATGAAACTGTAACCCCTCTGTACATCACTTTGACAATAAATAAATAAATAAATTGAAAGTAATCTTGCGAGGGTATATGTGCAAATACTTTTCATTTCAATAACTATGCGTCTATTGTGTGTCATCTCTATCATTTCCTGGACATAATTGATTAAAGATAAATATGCATATAAAATGTGTTTAATAAAATATGCACAAAACCATAACAACAGGAGCTAAATATTTTTTAAAAAGTGAAAATTGTGGAAATCTCTTCCGGCAAATGGTCCTATGCAAAGGCCCTGGAGAGAATCTACCATGAAGGAAGGAGAAGAAAAGCTAGAATCAGAGCAGGAGAGGGCCTTAAATGCTATCTAGTGACTTTTGGACTTTGTCCTAGAGATGATGGGACATATTGGTGAGTGACATTGACTGGGACAGGAGTGTGAAACATGGATGCGATTGCCCTTTAAGAGATGATGAGGTCATGCAAGGAGACCTTGCCATGGAGAAAACAAGGAAACAGATGAAGTCAAGGACTGTCTGGAAGGCAGAAGATGCACAGCATTGTAGCAGGTTTCCAGATAGAAGCTGTGTCAACAACCAGCCTGAGAATACAGGGGAATGAAGAACATAAGGTGATTCTTAAGTAAAGGGAAAGGGGAAAAAAAGAAAAACAAATTCTGTTTAAGACTTAAGCACCTTTGGCTCAATATGAGGAGCTAGCCGAGGTGAAATTTGAGCACTAGATGGAGCCTGGATCCTGATGGCTCTTGCTGTAATACTAGCTACCTAGGAGGCTGAGATCTAAGGATCAAGGTTCAAAGCCAGCCTGGGCAGGAGTATGTGAGACTCTTATCTCCAATTAACCACCAGGAAGCCAGAAGTAGATGTGTGGTTCAAGTGGCAGAACACTAGTTTGGGCTAAAAAGGCTATGGGACGGGCTGGGAATATGGCCTAGTGGTGAGAGTGTTTGCCTCATATACATGAAGCCCTGGGTTCAATTCCCCAGCACCACATATATAGAAAACGGCCAGAAGTGGTGAGGTGGCTCAAGTGGAAGAGATAAGCCTTGAGCAAAAAAAAAAAAAAGCCAGGGACAGTGCTCAGGCTCTGAGTCCAAGGCCCAGGACTGGCAAAACAAAAAAGCTAAGGGGCAGCCCTCAGGACCTCAGTTCAAGCCCCAGTACTGGCATTAAAAAATCCTGTTGAGCCCTTGGGCTGACCTTGTTGGAGACCTGTAGGTGACACCCTGTGCCTTGCTGCATTTACACATGGTGTTTTTAACTCTGTTTCTCCAGCCCAGTTCAGTCAGCCACTCAGTCTTTCTGTCCTCCCTCCCTCCCTTTTATCCTCCTTCTTCCAGAGCCTAGTAGACATTCTAGAAGCAAAGGGACAGATAAACACACATGGAGAACTTTGGCTCACAAAGGAAAATAGGCCATGGACAACACCATAAGTCAACTATATGGTGTGTGGGATGATGGTAAGTACACTGGGGAACAATTGAGGCAGGCAAAGGGGATAGGGAAAACCATGTTGGAAAGTACAATAGTAAGATCAGGAAAGAATTGTTCTCAGCAGAGGACACAGGGAGGACAGAGGCGCTGACTCCAGGACATGCTGCCCAGTGCAGTCTTTCGCCGTGGCTGGTGCCCACTGTGTCTCTGAGGTTACATACGTGTCTGGAGACTGCTCCCAGGACCAGGGACCGGAGCATGGGGCTAGCTGTCTTTATGTCTACATTTTGCATGTCACGCTGACTGTGTCACCATCTTACCACTGTGTCACTCACTGCATTGCATGTTTCTCACCTCTCTGACTCCTTGTCCTTTTTAGCGTTAAGTAACTCGTTTCAGTCTGCCTCAACTATGATGCCCAGCTTCCTCAAAAAAACACAAGGAGCCCTGCCTTTTGTACCTGGCTTCCCAAGCGTCTGCCGTTACCACGGGAGGAGCATCACTGGTTAAGCTGCTAGCTCCAGAAACAAAATAGAGACACGAGGACTTAGGGTTGACACAATCATTGTGGCTGAAGCAGATCTACCAGCCAAACTCAGTCCAGACCAGCCTGACCCCATTAAATGGCCTACAGTTCCAGAAGCAATGATGAATAAGTACTGTTTTGTTTTGTTTTGCTTTTTGCAAGTCCTGGGCCTTGGAATCAGGGCCTCGGCACTGTCCCTGAGCATTTCTGCTCAAAGCTAGTGTTCTACCACTTGAGCCACAGCTCCACTTCTGGCTTTTTGGTGCTTAGTTAGGGATAGTGTCTCACAGATTTTCCTGCCCAGGAGGGCTTTGAAGTGTAATCCTCAGATCTCGTCCTCCTTAGTAGCTAGGTTTACAGGTGTAAGCCACAGTAGCAAAGACTAAGCAACTTTTTGGCCTGCCTCAAGATGCACATTGCATTCCTTAGGACCTTAAACTGGATTTTCTAGTTTTCAGATGCTCATTGCAAATGAATTGCCTATCTGGATTCCTTACAGCAAGAAACCTAGACACTTCCAGGCAGGTGACTAAAATTAACAAGCTACCAGAGGCTTTCCTTAGACATCAGGGGAAATGACTGAGTTTGCTGTGTGTCTGCCAATTGTATCGTCACAGGATCTGAAGGAGAATACTGAAGGTCTACAGTAGTTTGGGACTCACAAAAAATAATTCATTATGCATAATGGTGATGTTGGCAGTGCATGCCAAATGGTTAAATCTAATGTAGCATACAGTTTCATTAAGGCACAACAAAATTAATCTATCCCTTCCCACCAGGAGGTTTAAACAAAAGCAATGGGGAAGGAGCTGCATGTAAAAAGCAGCAATTCATTAATGAAATGAAGACATGTAAAATAATTAGGCTTATAACAAGAGATTAGAGAACTAAATTAACCCTTCTGTTTACTTTGCACGGATGCAACAGAGAACTTTGGCAAATGTTAAGTTATTATGGAAATGTCGCATCAAGAGATTAGCCTGGTGGCCTCTCATGATAGCAGTGACCTGTGTTGATCCTTAGTCTAATAACATCACGTGACAATAATCAAAGCCATGTCTAGGCATTTCTGTGTGGATCCCGCAGGCATGAAAGAGAGCAGGTATGGCTTTTATGGCTTTGGAAGAGAAACTACCAAGAAACAGTTAATTCAAGGGGAAAAAAGTCAGGTTTTGATGTTGACACACAGTATGCTAACTTGGGTAATTAATAATATTGAAATGAAGGGGCTAATCTAAATCAATGGTGGGCTGCAGCTTTCCTCTGCCTGTTTAGGGATGATAAGCCAAGGGGACAATTGAACTTCTTTTCTTAATAACTCCTGAGTCCTCATTTATGTGAAGGATTGTGGGAACAAGGACCTGTCCACTGGATGGGGTAAAACGCAGCTTAGGACAAAACAGACTAGGAAATGACAGGTACTATCCTGGCCAGGGGGGTACAAGATTTTGGAACTTGGCCTCTCCCTTCCTTCCTTCCTTCCTTCCTTCCTTCCTTCCTTCCTTCCTTCCTTCCTTCCTTCCTTCCTTCCTTCCTTCCTTTCTCTCTCTCTCTTTCTTTCTCTCTTTCTTTCTTTCTTTCTTTCCCCCTCCCTCCCTTTTTTCCTTCCTTCTTTCCTTCCTTCCTTCCTTCCTTCCTTCCTTCCTTCCTCTCTCTCTTTCTCTCTCTTTCCTTCTGTTGGTTGTGGGGCTTGAATGCAAGGCCTAAATGCTGTCTCTGGGCTTTTTTTGTCCAAGGCTAGCACTCTACCACTCTGAGTCACAGCCCCAACTCTATTTTTCTGGTATTGAACTTGAGATAAGAGTCTCTTTGACTTTCCCGTCCCATCTGGCTTTGAACCATGATCCTCAGATCTCACCCTCCTGAGTAGCGAGGATTACAAACTTGTGCCGCCAAGCACCTGGCTATGGTTTCTTGTATCTTGATTCCTTACTCTAAAAGTTTCAGTACAGATTTTTCAGGCTTGGGTTTTCCTGGCTGACCCATTTTGCCATCTGTTGTTGGAAGAAGCCTAGAATGCAAGCAAGTTTATACTATACATCAGGACACTGAGGCTGGGAATATGTCTTAAGGATTAGAAGTAAGTGGCCATGTGAAGAGTCCATGCTAGAAGGGTCAGTGCTTGAAACACAGTGATAGTAAAGGGGGGGAAGGCAGCAGAGAATGGTCCACACCCCTGACTCAGAGAGTTTCACAACAGAGGTAGGGAACAACAACTCCCTATAGAGCATCGCCCAGTGGCAGCCCTACCAAGTGGCAGCCCTATCAAGAGCAGCAGCCCAGGCTGGGTCCTGGGTTTGTGGATGGCCTCACAAGCCTCTGTGTCTCACACAAGTTTGTCTTGTGCTGGTGAGGAACAGTAACCATTCATTCATCTCACACAATGAACTGAGGGTCAGAAGGTTCTGGGACGCTGTGGAATCTGACATTTCTTTGGCAATTAGTTTGTGATAGGTATCTTTCTTACATCATCTTGTTTCATCAACCAATGTAAAAGGCATTATGCTCCATTTTGCAGATCAGTAAACTGGAGCTAAAACACATTAAGTAATTAGCTTGCAATCATTTTAAAGATCACGGTTACTTTTGAAGGGTTTTGTAGGCACACACATTACTGTGTTTCTCCTCCTTCTCTTCCTCCTCCTCCTCCACCTCCTCCTCCTCCTCCCCCCCTCCTCCTCCTCCTCCTCCTCCTCCTCCTCCTCCTCCTCCTCCTCCTCTTCCTCCTCCTCCTCCTCCTCCTCCTCCTCCTCCTCCTCCTCCTCCTCCTCCTCCTCCTCCTCCTCCTCCTCCTCCTCCTCCTCCTCCTCCTTCTTCTTTCATCACTGTGAAAAATACCTAGGAGAAATAATTTATAGGAGGAAAGATTTATTTTGGCTCATAGTTTCAGAAATTTTGGTCTGTGATTAGCTTGCTTATTATAGGCCTTTAGTGGATTATTACCATTATGGTGGAAGGAACAAGATAAAGGAAAACAGCTCACTTTGTTGCAAGCAGAGACATAGAGGAAAAAACCAGAAGCAAGATACATCTTGCCATGCCTCCAGGAACCCATTCCCTTCAATAGGTATTCTTCTTCCCTTCTACTACCTTCCAGTAACACCATTACACTGTGAATCTATCAAGGAATTAACCAGTCCATGAAGGAAATGCCTTCATGGTCTAGTCACTCCTCCATGATCGTATCTAACAGATAAAGTCTCCAACAAGTCTCCAACCCATGTGCCTTTTGGCAGAGATAGTTCATAATGACACATCCCAAAACTCATGAAGGAGGGACGAAAGACCTGAGATCAAGTTCAATTTCAATTACCTCTCCAAACCCTTGTGTAGGGCTGAGAGTGGAGCCCTGGGCCTCTCGTGATTGCCGGCCGTGGGAAGGTATGCAAAGCAGGAGGGAGCATCAGGTGAGCCTATGGGTAGATGAACGCCCAGAGCAGCTGGAAGAAGTCATGGTGACTTGGTTTCCTAAAGTGGTTCTAGTGAATAGTACCATAATTTCCAAGCTACAATGTAGGACAATTGCTTCAGTATGAGTATAAGTGTCCTTAAGGAAAATAAATGTTAGAAACTTGGAAGTCTCTTTTGAAATAGGACTGTCTTATTCAAGTGAACAATTCAGACAACACTGTGTCCTCTTCCCCTTGTGTGCTCCATCTGCAAAGCTTCATCATCACACCAACACTGTCGTTTTCCACAAAGACCTTCTGGCCCACCTCAGAGAGAACAAAGGGCATGTGTAAGAAGACAGGAACTCGGGTTTCTCTTCAGAGTTATCACACTAACCAGCACGGAGGTCACTATTATCCCTGGTTTTAGGGTGAAAACTTGAGACACAGAAGAGCTAAATGATTTCCCATTGCAACTCAGCCTAGGTGTCAGAACCATGGGAACCCAGGGCTCCCAGCCCTCTCTAGCTATGTCTACTGCCGCTCCTGCTCCATATTTGCAGCCTCCATTTCAGATAGAATTTGCATTATCCCCAAATGAGAAGACAGTTCTCCCTACCATTATCTGTATATTCAAACTTAAGTCCTAGGATCATTTTGGAATTAGTGAGCACTTAGGACTCTTGTAAGACTGTAGTACTCTTTATTAATTATTAGTAATCCAGTGTTTCTGCTGAGCCACACTTTAACTTCCAATGCTAAGTAGAACAGTCTCCCTGACATGTTAGGTCCTTGGCACTTCAGAAAAAAAGTGAGTTCGTGAAACTTCGCGGACTTGTGAAGAGCTGCTATCCAGATAGTAGCATATGTTTATCCATATAAAATATTTAACACTAATTTGATTTGAATGAATGAGTGAATGAATGAACAACAGAATGTGTTGGAAGGGTCGGCCCTCTGAGGCTTTTCTGATCTTCTCTGGGCAACATATTGAGGCAGACTTGTGGAAGGTAGAAAAACAGCAGCTAGTCCACGGCACACCCTACTCAAAAGGTAAACTAAAACCAGGGTGCAAAGTAGAAGGCTCTTTGTGAAGTGCTTCTTTAGATTCATGCTGAGCATTCATTGGAAATCCTCCACAAAGACTGGTAACATTTGTTTGTAGGATTATCTTTTATACATTAAAAGCAATTGACTTCAAAAAAATACTACAGAGTCACTTTCTTCATTATCACTGATTTCATGGGGATCAAAAAAGGAAATTGGGTATAGTCATTTTGAAAAGAATTTTTTTGTTTTTGTTTTATATTGAAGTTGGGGAAATCTCCATCCCATGACATACTTCTTGGTTAATTAAGTTAAATAAAGGTGAGAGGGGCTATATAGGAATGATTTTTGCAAATGTTCAGACTCTTGAGGAAACACAATATGTGTGAAGTCTTTTGTTTGAAAATGAAAGTCGATGCTTTGTGCCCAGGTTGTGCAGACATGGATTAGAGACCTAAGTCAAATAAGGATTTCTCTTCTGACTATATATTTCCATACTCTGTCTCTTTCCCATATATGTCATATTTGACTAAAATCTGGATTTTAGGCTGCAGACACACAAAAGAATGTGGACCAAGCCCAGCAGTAATTTTCCTTTTCCTCTTAGTGGATTTGGTGCTCTGATTCAAGCTATTTTGGGGACTGTTATTTCTGTTTGATGAAGACATCTTGATTTATCCCTATCACACTGCTTTGGTTCTTGCCATTTTAGAACCCTGTCACCAGCCAGATCTATGCCTAGACTAGACACTCCAACTATCCACACATCTGATAGCGAACCTGGATCAAATCCCTTATTCCACACCTTTGGTAAGTTTGAGTTGCTGGCTGGTGTTTTCAACTGTGAATAGGTTGAATTCTTTGTAGAAAAAGCTTCTTCTTCGGCTTGTCAGGAAGGAAAGGAGGACACAGCAGTAAAAAAAAGGTGTGATTGGAGAAAGACCAGGAAGTAGCTATAGAGAGGAAATTTTCTTCCTCCACATTTAAACTTCATTTTCTTGGGTGCTTGTGTCAACTTTCAGACATCTGGGGTGGTGACTTATTAAGTTTGATGTTAGGTAATTTTGTCATCCAATTTCCAACAGACACCTGGATAGTTTTGACTGAGAGAAAAAAATATATCTGTGCTAGTTCTCAAAGTAATCTATAGTGTGTCTGAAGATCAGAGTTTTGAGCCATAAAAGCATCAGCTTACTGTGGGACCTCCAAAGTGACTATTTTAAAGATAATACTTATCCAATATAGAAATTCTTTTTCCAGTATGAGTTTTTGGTGTTGAAAAAAATCACTCTGTGCTCAGAAGTGATTATGCAAGATGTTGGTTAGTAAATTTTTAGCCTTCGGAACCATGGGTCTTTTAAGTTTGACTTAAAATATTTTATTTCACGTCTAATGCTTGTGGCTCATACCTATAATCCTAGCTACTTGGAAGACTGAGAATGGTTAGATTGCAGTTTGGAGACTTCATCTCCATGAAAGGGCACTGGATGCTGTAGCATATACTTGTGACCCAAGCAACAAAGGGAAACCTAAAAGTAGGCAGAGTGTAGCAGCTTAGGGCAGGAAGAGAGAGTCTATCCTAAAAATGACCAGTAAAAACCGGGGCTGGTGACATGGCTCAGAGGTGTCATAGCACTGTAGTAAATATAAGACCCTGAGTTCAAATTTTAGTTCCATATATATAACTTCAAAGTCAAACAAATGAATTTGTTTTGTTTTGTTTTTTGCCAGTCCTGGGGCTTGAACTCAGGGCCTGAGCACTGTCCCTGGCTTCTTTTTTGCTCAAGGCTAGTACTCTGCCACTTGAGCCACAGCGCCACTTCCAGCTTTTTCTATATATGTGATGCTGAGGAATTGAACCCAGGGCTTCAAGTATACGAGGCAAGCACTTTACCACTAGGCCATATTCCCAGCCCTAAACAAATGAATTTTTTAAAGATGGCTTTTGATTAACTTTTGGTCTGTTCTATAAATTAATCATCAAATTCTGTTCCACATTTTAAAGTGAGGATATAAATTTCGTATGTTCAATTTTCCTTTTAAGTGTATCTTTCGTCTAACTAGCAAGAACATTTGACTAGAGTTTCAAGAATTTCAGCCTAAAAACATGAGTCTGCTTCTTTTAAATGGGAATGGGAATGCTGACACATTATTCTAATTAGCTTAATTCTGCTCATCATCTAAATTCTCCAAAGTAGTAAATATGCTCATATCACTATTAAACTCTAAAATATTACTATTATGAGGTTTATTTCATTAAGAAAATGTGTGTATACATTTTGCTACAAATAAGTATGTTTGGCACATGTAGATATAAGTAAATGTATTTATTCATACTCACACATAAATGCATTTTTCCTAAATCTTACTATGGTTAATATATATATATATATATATATATATATCAATAAAAATTGCAGTAATGTTTATAAGCAGTTTTTAAGTTGACATTTCTAGTTGGGTGGGGTTTCTTGGTGATTACAGACTAGGATGTCAAGACACCAATGAGATTTGTGTCTATGACCCCAGAGGGACATATGAAGTTCCTCTAAATTTATGATTGCTATGTCAACACTTGCCAAATGTTTAAATCACATCATTACCTAATGTTTGAGTCTGGTTTTTAGGGTCTTTAATTCCTACATTTTACTTTACCATCTGCTTTGATTCAATTTCTTTCTTTACTACCTCATTCTGTAATTTCCCCCTAAATCCTGCATATTAGAGGCACAAATCAAAGAGATAGATAAATGACATGTAATTGGGTCCCTTATTGTTTTGTCTAATTCCACAGATGATCTTAAATACCATGGGTTTCTCAAGAAGGCCATGCCAATGTCAAAAATCTGCTTTAAAAATGTGAGTGATATTGGCTTCTAAAATATTACCCGGGGAAACTTTGTGTGAATTCCTAAATCGTGTTGACTCCAAATATTCTCCTTAATACTCAGCCCACAGGTAGAATTTGTCTTCTTTATATCATTACTGAACGTACGAGGACAGTATTTCTGACATTCTCAAATGGAATTCAGAAAATATCTCCCAGATGCATGTTAGTTAAGTTGCTGGAATCCCATGAGAACATTGCTCAGTGCTGCCACTAAACTGGACACATAATTATATCATGGTCATGGAGAACAACTGTCCTCTTTATAGCTTGGATTTCTTCATGTGAATAGGACTGGACAGGACAGAAGGAAAGTAAAATGTTCTGTTGATTTTCCTAGTGAGATTTTTAGAACTTTCATCATTTTCCTGAATTCTCCTCTGTCTTCCAGAAAGAACATTTTTAAATGGCTACTTCCAATCAGCTGAAAAAAAAAAAAAGAAAATTTGGCCACATAATGGAAGTTACAATTTATGGCCATTAACTGTGGTCACATTGATTGATATGTCCTGCTTAATGAAGGAGGACACAAGAAAAGCCATGGAAGATGATGAGGGTGGACAGAACCATTTTGGAGCAAGAGGAAACTGCTTAGTGGAAAAGGCTAAGGTGCTAGTAGTAGTGAATTAGAGGAAATGGGCAGGATGTCTTTTGTGCTGGACAAATCCACTATAAAACGTAAGTCAAAATCATAAGTCTATCTGAACAGTGCATCATGAAAGATTTAAAATCATTTCCTCCTTCTTCCTATGACTGAGTCTTCAGACCAATTTTTTGTCCTTGGCTTTTCCTTCCTTAAAGTGGTTTTCCTTCCAGGACGTCCTATCAACAGGCCGCCCTACTGCATGCAATCCTCAAACCCGCTTTAACAGGGATGCGTGCACAGTTAAGATACCTCCCATTGTACAGCACACCCACTAACCTACCTTGCTCTGTTTCCATGACAAACCAAGGTGAAGTGGACCATGTGGAGGGCTGGTGTTTCCTCATGAACATTGCTGAAAGATTCAAACAAAGCCCTTTTGATACTTGGAATTACCATTCCAAATCATATCAAATGTGTTAAAATATGCCTACATTGCACACCAAAGACACTACTTTTGTGGTTAAAAAACCAGGAAGAGCCTTTTTGAAATTTTGTTGAAATATTTTATTTCAGGCATAATCATTGATGCTTAATGATCATTTTTCAATATCTAAGGGTCCCAATGTCTACCGGCCACGGTCTGTGCTTATTGATAATGCTACCTTTGTCAAACAGCAAGTCTACACATGTAAGGACCGATTTCTTCTCTGCAGCCTGTCTATCTACTTCGATGAGAACCGCCCCACCTACTCCTGTCACTCACAGGCTTCTTGTACCTTTTTAGTTCTTCCTCCTCCTTATTGTCCTTCTTCTGTAAAGTTGTCTTCATTACTTATCATTTCCCATAAGTAATAAGATTGTCTAACACCAAAAACTTTGTTTCAACTAAAATTAATCTATAAATTAATTGGAAGATGATTGATATGTCTTCTATCCTTTAGTAAAGGTCTAGGATTATTGTTGCGAAAATCGTGCATAAGTTATGTCAAATTGGATAAATCTACAATGCTACACTTTACAGATATTTAAATAGTCATTCATTTTGATTTGCGCTTTTTCCTCGGTGCCTTTTCAGTTTCCACACATTTTCTTAGTTCCTTTAAAAGTAGATGGGCAGTAGTCTCTGTGTCTTACTAGGCTTTTGTTGCATTTTTAAATAGTCTATTTCAGTTTTCATGTTCTAATTTCCTTGGGTATACAGGAAGGGTTTGGATTTGTGCGTATTTACTTTAATGAGTTCTTACGTATCTCAAAAGAATACACAGGAGCTATGACCATGTGCTTAGAAATGACAAAAGCTACGCCTACCAGGTACATGAAATCAGCTGTGATAATGAAAGGGAAGTTATGGTATCACTTCCAGGGTGAAGCAATAAAAGGCTCCCATGTACATTTTATTTTTTTTAGACAGGGTCTCCTTCTGTAATTGTGCTATCCTTAAATTTGTAACGCTCTTAGCTCAGCTTCCAAGTACTGGAATTACAAGTATGAGCACGCCTGGCACCTGAGTGCTTTTCTAGTCTCTCTCTCCTGCTGAAACAGAATGGATACCTAGCATGGAGGTGGCAGAGGCTGAGTTATCAGTCACTCCATGGTAGAGAATTTCTCAGAATTCTTGTCTGAGAAGGAAATAAACTGCCCCTTTGTTAAGCCACTGACAGTTCGGGGTTAATTGCTATCTCAGGACAACCCAGTCTCTACTGACTAGCATAGTTTGTCTACAGATTCTCTCAGATTAAAAAAAAAAAAAAAAAAGAAATTCAGACCATTATAGCAACTGTGAATAATGGCAGTTTTGTTTCTTCCTTTCTAATTCCTAGGTAATTAAATTTTTATGAATACCAAACTTAACAATTAATGAAGTTGACACAATGTTACATTTTGTAGATCTTTAATTAAACATTTATTAATTTTGATTTGCACTTTTCCTTTGTGTTTTTTTTTTCCAGGTCTCCCACATTTGCTTAGGCCCTTTAAACGCACATAGGCAGCAGGCCCTGTGATCAGAATGCCAGAGGGTTCACAGGGCTCTGGTGAAGCTGACTGTCATTTTCATAACCTTCCCAGCCTGGAAAATAATGTAACAGGGGCACAGAGAGGTGGGCGGAGGTGAGCAAACTGGGCTTGGATGAAAAAATAACAATAGTACTGTGGGGAAATTAATGCTGGAAAGTCTCCCTTTTGTCTAGTTCGCCTTTTTCCTTTGGGAAGAGAATCAGTTAGTTTGCATTGTCCTCTAACTTCTAGAACTCAGTGAAGGTTCTGAATATCTTATTATTACCACTTCAACACCGTAGGTATGCTCTAGTTTTAAACCATCCAAAATAATAAAACCTGACCTTATCAAAAAATATCTGAATTGGAAGATGGTAATTTGCTTTACAAAGGGTTCCTTGCCCCACAAAATGCATTCAACTTTTGGTGTCCCTAAAATAGCCAGTTCCCTTGGCACATGTTAAATATAATTCAATTTACAATAATTCGATTTGCATATAACCTTTTCTATAGTACATCCATCGTACAAAGCAATGTACACTTGTAATTGGCTACAAATTGCCAGGAGACCACGGTTGCACACATTGTTCCTAGATGTGCCATTTTTTCTTAATCTCCATGGAATAGAGGAGTGGAGCGGTTGAAATTCCCATATCCATCTGATCCCATTGGCTGTGCTGAGGAGAGAAATTTGTCAGTTATTTGGAAGGAGTATGTGATGTGCTATGTTCAAATCAATGTTGTGCGTTAAGACCCACAAAGTGGGGCGCGGCTCGGGGAGTGGAACATGCATTGTCTGGCTGTGTTTATGACAACGGAGTGTGTCATGAAAGCTCTCTTTATCTTTGTGGCCTGGCAGGCATCAGGAGAAGGTTAGATGAAACAGGAGACCATTTGCAATCATAGTTGAGATATTATTCCCCCATGAGACAGCGACCTGCAGGTGCACCGTCCAAAGGAACCAACAGAGCTGAGTACTGTGGAGTGCGCTGTAAGGAGGAGGAGGAGGGCACGCAGAGCCACCGGCCCCAGGGCGTGGTACAGGGGCTTTCTCTGACTGGTGTGTTCTGGCCATAGGAATATAACCAGTGTACTTAGCAAAGGCAAATAGGGCATTTTCTTATGAGTGTATGCCAAAGGCAAAAGCAGCATCTATTCACAGCAAATTAAATTAAAGTAGATTATTGCCAATGATGCCAAGTCTCATCTAAAACCCTTTACAACCTGAATATTAAAACCCTGCCTGGCACATCATGCTGTCTTTTCAGAAATGCTACTTTCCCACTGCCTCCCTTCCCATGTCTGATGCCAGAGCCTCCTCTTCTGGTTAGAAGGCTCCCTCAGGGATTTCATCTGGGCAGCTAACAGCTCTCCTTCCCCAGGCTAGACTGCAGGGTGTGTCAGAGACTTGGGAGGCTAGGGAGTCAAACTCCTCCTTCTGGAGATCCTGGGCTCTTCTGCCAGGTCCTGAGGGAGGCATTGAAAGGAAGAAAATGAGTGATTCCTTTCTAAACCTTCAGATTTCAGCATACTTCTTTTCTCTTTCTTCTCCTTTTCTTTCTCCCTTTTCCTTTCCCTCTTCCTCTCCTTCTCCCTCTCCCTCTCCATCTCCCTCTCCCTCTCCCTCTCCCTCTCCCTCTCCCTCTCCCTCTCCCTCTCCCTTTCCCTCTCCCTCTCCCTCTCCCTCCCCCTCCCCCTCCCCCTCTTCTCCCTCTCCCTCCCCCTCCCCCTCCTCCCCCTCCTCTCCCTCCTCCTTCTGCCTTGTTGGAGAGAATGAGCACCCCTAAAGCAGCTAGAGTCTCTTGCACTGTAAATTTAACTCCCCAAAGGCAATGCTTGGCTCCTTCCTGTTCTGAGGGAGGTGTTATAAATTGCTATGAGCTCTCCAGGAGCAGATGAGATACACACATTGGTAAATAAGTCACAATGACTTGCAAACAGGGGTTTCTGTTAAACCAAATAAAAATGCTCAAGTTTGGGGTAACTGATTAAACACCATATCTCAGCATCCTTCTTCAAGAGAAGGGATTACTTGGCCCGAAGTTCTTTTTGCAGCATGGGAAGGTAGGACTGCAGATTTTGCGTGGCCCTACTCTAGGCTCAGCCATTGGCAAAGCCTACCACGACGGAATCCCAACATGCACGGTTGTGCCCTGAAATGTTGGCCTTGGGAAAAACAAAGCTGATACTTTCCTATCTAGGTCTGAACTTGAGAAAAGCGGAGAGCTTTGGGTACAGACCCACTGGATTCGTATACTGCTTAGCATCTTATAATCAGAAATCCTGGCCTAGATCTGACTCATAGACTATCAGTGAAGGTTAAATAAGAGGAGGAATTGGCAGTCATTGTCCCTGGTCCTCATCAGAAGATGAAACTCGCTTCCTGACAGTGCTACAGGAAGCTAGACATATCAAGCAGCCTGAGTAATCCAGGTCAAAATGTATTCTTTTTCCATCACTTTGGTCCTAAAAGACAAAGTCAGAATGAGAAACGAACAGAAGACCAAGATCATGTCTTTGTGGCCTGCATGGTATCTATGTGTGAGGTGATTGTATGTGCTAAGTCTTAGGCATGCTCAAGCAACTTGGCAACTCCACAGAAGAGTGTTCTTGCATTTTCCCTATTTCTACCAATGCTAAGTTGCTGCAGCCCGTGGAGCAAGATGGCAGGGAAGGTTGGACAGCAGGGAGAAGTGGGGAAGTTGAAATACAAGAGGCTATGTGTACTCTTCCTGTTACAAGGCAAAGAATTATCGGTTGGCAATGGATTATGGCTGATGATCATTTTCTTTGTATTTGCTTTCCATTTTATCTGTAGCACTGTGTCCAACAGGACCTACAAGAATGGAAGGCGGGACCCTTCCTTGCAGGAGACACTGAATCATGACAGCAATGACCAAGGGGAAGTCTTCTTCAAAAGGTTTAGGAACTTGAATGTCAGAATTAGACCCCTGCTTATCCTTCTTATTCATATTAGCAATATGGGCTCCAGAATCTCCTGGAGGTAAGTCTCGGGAATTTTGTTTGATTTTAATCAAACCCAGGCCAAAGTAAGAGGTAATGGAATCTTTAGAAGGTGACGTTGGTGGGAGGTACTTGTGCCATTTGCACTCAGAAAGAATTGCTATGTTCTCATGGGACCCTGGTTAGTTCTCCGGAGAGAACTGACTAGTTAAAGAACAAGGTTGGGCCCTTCCATTGCTCTGGTTTCTGAATTAGTATGTGATGGTTCCCTCTCACCTATATTCCCACCATGACACTATCTATCCATCATGCTGTGGTACAGAGCCAGTGCTGTGAACTTTTGGCCTTTCAACCTCCCAAAGTGTGACCTAAATACACTTCTTAAAATACAGCACAGACATTAGATACTTAGAGCAACAGCAAGATGACTAATACAAACTGCAAGGTTAAGGACATTATGGCTCTTTGTGAGAGGATGGGACTAAGATGAAGCTGCTCCGGGCTTTATCCTCTCTATGGTAGAAGGAATAAGCCAGCAGCTTCTGAACCCTAAGGTATGCTATATTTATTTATTTATATTTCTTGTTGCCAGTTCTGGGGCTTGGACTCGGGGCCTGAGCACTGTCCCTGGCTTCTTTTTGCTCAAGGCTAGCACTCTGCCACTTGAGCCACAGCGCCACTTCTGGTCATTTCTATATATGTGGTGCTGAGGAATCACACCCAGGGCTTCATGTATAGGAGGCGAGCGCTCTTGCCACTAGGCCATATTCCCAGCCCCTATGCTATATTTATAAAACATTAAAAAGTAAATTTCTAATTTAGTGGTAAAAATTAGAAGGACTGGTAACCAAATAGCCACCTGGAGCTACAGGAGACTCTCCCTATACGAATCCATTCTCCATCTTGTCTGGTGTCTCATACTTTCAACATTTTATTGCCTTACCTGCCTAGCCCTAGAGAGCCTCGGAGTGTGCGAACACTGGCCTAAAGGGAGGTCTCGCGAGAGATTTACCACAGGAAGGAGCTTCTTATTTTCCACTTCGTTTTCAACTTTCTCCAGTCTCTACCATACTCTTTGCACAGAAAAGAGATTTCTCTTTTCTGAAGCCAGGAAGGAAGTCCAGGGCTAAGAGGATCTACATTAAGAACCTCTCCAAAAATACAAAGGAAGGCTTATTTGGGATTTCCGGTTTTCCACAGCTGTTGTAAGAAAAGTATGCTTTCATTCAGACGTTGAGAGTGGTACTTGGCTTAGCAAATGGCTGCGTGATCAACCACTCCAGAGCCTAGAGGTTTGAATTCTGTGGGGACAGTTCTGGGGCTCAGCTGAGCCGTTTCGGCTTAGTCCTCTCACCCTGCCAAGATCAGATGTTAGCTGCAGCTGGTGTCATCTGAAGGCCTCACTGAGCTGAGAGTTCAGAGGTGACAGTGGGCTGAAGCTTGTTAGCATGTGGGAGTTCAGCAAGGTTGATAACTGGAGTGCCTGTGTTTGTTCTCAGTGTGGCTTGGGCTTCTTGTTCTATGGCAGGTAGGCTCCAAGAGATAGTGTCCAAGAGGAAGTGTTCTAAAGGACTTATAGGGATTCTTCTGAACAAGCATCGGAATCATGGAATGCTACCTCTGGTCTGTTTCACTGGTCAATAGGCCAGGGAGTCTTCCAATCTTCAGAAAAAGAGAGTTCACATTGCATGAATAATGGCAGCATGCTTCATTGTGGAAGCCATCTTTGAAATCACCAGCCCAGGCAGCCTGGGTGAGGTGGGCCCTTAAATCACAGTTGATTTTGCATCAGTGCATTTTTTAAGAACAATATAGCTCCTCTCCCTTCAGTTTTCCCCAAGGTAAAATAGTAATGAGATCATATCTGAACTCCCTGACAAATAAGGCCTCTTTATGAAGTATACAATTATTATTAGCCTGCCCAATACCTTCCACCTGGATCCACACAAGACAGGATGAAGGATGATATTGCATATAACTCAAACACAAACAAAACTTCATTAAATCCATTGAAATAACACAGACATTCAGGTTTAGTACAGATCAAATCCTATTATCAACAAATTGTATTATATTGCTTCCAAAAAATGTTGGAAGCAGATGTTTCCCAAAATCTACTTCCTTCAAGTAAATACTCAATGTAAACAATGTGAAGGGCTACCAAAGAATAAGGAACACCCCCTGAGATTTGTTAAGATGGGATTTGGTCTATTTTCTTTTAGATATAGTTTCCACCATCTTAAAATAAAATAAAAGGCCTTGCAGGATTCACAAGTGTGAGCTGGCTGGAAAATAGTTTCATTTAAATGGTAGAAAATGTTTCTTTATGCTGCTTTAAGACTTCTGTCCCAAATCCTAGGAGTTACTATTTGATTCTCTGGGCAGTATTTGGTAGATGGCAGTGCAAAAGCTTGTCTGATACCTAAGAGTCACGTTCAAAGGGACAACCATTTATACTATGCTAATAAATTCGAAATAAAGGGAGGGCTTCAAGCTATGTGAACTTGTGGAGTGACTGTGTTGATTAGTTTCTTCTTAGTGCCACAAAATACCCAAGACAAGCAACTTGAAGGAGACATTTATTATTGTTCATGGTTTCAGAGATTTCAGCTCATGGTCAGTTGGTGCCTTTGCTGTGGGCCTAAGTCAGAACAGAAACATCACAATAGAAAGGCATGGCAAAAGAAAGCTACTTACCTCATGGCAGCCAGAATGCAAACAGATTATGGGGGAAGCTGGAGACAAGAGAAACCTTTAGAGATATATCTTTAAAATCATACCCTCAGCAACTTAGGAGAAATTCCCACACTTGCCACCACCTTCCAATAGTCCATTCAATTGTGTATCCACCACTGGGTTCATCTACTGATTAAGTCAGAGGCCCACCTTCACTATATGAGATCTTGGGGACATTTCATAGCTCAAGTATAACAGTAACAGGAGAAGAAATGGCATTATGAAAAATAAAGATATTTCCCCATGTTAAACTCCTGTATTGCCTTTTCTAACTGTACACTTCTTTCAATACTTTTCTGCTTCTTTCTGAGTAAAGTTCCTAAGGGTGAGGCAGGTTTATAAATGCTGTCCAGACATGCAAGCACACCTGCAAATTATATGTGCTCTTCCAATGCAGACATTTCCTAAAGTCATCCTAGGCTTTGTCTCTGCTTACTTCTAACCACTATCTATTCTCAAACAGAGTTGTTCCCTTCCCATTAAAGGTGAGGACATTCCAGCATTCAACTTACTTACAAATATCTATCTCACTTCCTTATATATGAGCAAAAGAAGCAGGATGCTCTCTTACAGGAAGTAGCTAGAAGGCAATGGACCTGCTCATATGGTTTCTAGAAATATGACATGTCTAAAATTGGAGATTTCCTAAGCCAAAGACCATTTGTTTAAGCCTCATGTTACCCTCCCTTATGAGTTCAACTTTCTTTATCCCTGTGCCTTTCTTCCATTAAAGAATGGCATTGTAATGCTAAATTAACATCATTCAGGTTACCAGGAGTCATTTGATTATTTTGTTGTTGTTGTTATTTTGGAGGATGTCTTACAGTGAAACACCTTATGTACTACCTTATTTAATTTGGTTGTCCTCTAATTTTATCTTAACTGTAACAAGTATGAGTCGAGAATCTACCCAAGTGCTGACAGTCCACTAAGTCCTTAGGATACAAAAGCACTATACAGAAGGAGGAAGAGATGGGGTTGGAACCAAACTGGGCATGGTCTTTTGGTCTCCCATAAGTTTTTCCTGTCTATCCCAGTAGATGATCAGCACTTGAAAGGCCGTAATTGGACCTTTTATTCCCATTTGTACCTCTTCTTCCAGCAAAGTCAGCCCATGTTAGTGGCCAGAGGCCCAATGATCCCAGGCTTTACTGACAGGTCAGAGGCTAAACTTCATTTGTAAAGAGGACTCAAAGTGATTCCTCAGAAGGCTAAATATAGAACTCCCCTATGACCCAGCAGCCCCACTTTTGGGTATCTATCCAAAAGACCACAAACAAAATCACAGTAAAGCCACCAGCACAACAATGTTCATCGCAGCACAATTTGTCATAGCGAGAATCTGGAACCAACCCAGATGCCCCTCAGTAGACGAATGGATCAGGAAAATGTGGTACATATACACAATGGAATTTTATGCCTCTATCAGAAAGAATGACATTGTCCCATTTGTAAGGAAATGGAAGGACTTGGAAAAAATTATACTAAGTGAAGTGAGCCAGACCCAAAGAAATATGGACTCTATGGTCTCCCTTATTGGGAATAATTAGTACAGGTTTAGGCAACTCATAGCAGAGCATCACAAGGCCCAATAGCTATACCCTTATGAACACGTAAGATGATGCTAAGTGAAATGAACTCCACGTTATGGAGACAATTGTTATATCACAGTTGTAACTACTTTCAACGTCCCATGTGTATCTGTAGCTTCAATTATTGATGATGTTCTTCTATCACCTTCCTGTGGTTGTACCTACACTATCTCTGTAATCTTATCTGAGTATATTGGAAACGGTGTATACTGGTATTGGAACTAGGAAGTTGAAAGGGAATACCAAAATTGAGAGACACAGGGTAAAAAAAAAAAAGACAAACAACAAAAGAAAAACAAAAAGACAAAAAACAAAAGAAAAGCAACACTTGCAAAACTGTTTGGTGTAAGTGAACTGAACACCTCAGGGGGGGGAAAGGAAAGGGGAAGGGGGGAGGGAGGGTATGAGGGAAAAGGTAAAAAACAGTACAAGAAATGTATCCAATGCCTAACGTATGAAACTGTAACCTCTCTGTACATCAGTTTGATAATAAAAATTGGGAAAAAAAAAAAAGAGGACTCAAAGTGTTGGGTATGGTTTAAGAAGGCCCTACGGAGCAACAGGAATACTAGATCTTAATAATCACAGTGTGTCATCCAGGGATATGGCAACCACATGTGAACTCCAGGTCTCTAGTACCTTAAGTATGTTTTCTTTTGAAGATGTCAATCCTGGGACTTGAACTCAGGGCCTGAGAGTTGTCCAGGAGCTTTTGTGGTCAAGGCTAGTGGAGCTACAGCTCCACTTTCTTCTTTGTGGTGGTTAGTTGGGAGATAAGAGTCTCATGGACTTTTCTGTCTGGGTTGATTTTGAACTCTAAACCTCAAATCTCAACCTCCTGAGTGGCTAGGAGTACAAGCATAGGCCACCAGTGCCTAGCCTTAAATATATTCTTAGCAATAAATTTTATTCTCAGCAGTTGGGCAGATTTAATATTGTTCCTTGTCATGATGCTGATATAACAGGATACTTAAGACCAGATAATGTAAAATGAACAGAAAACACTGGCTCACAGTTCTAGAGGCTGAAAAGTCTAATATCAAGTCACCAAAGGGCATGGTGTCCACTCCCAAGATGGCATCTTGAGGGCTACATCAATTAGGGTGGAGAAATAGCATTTATCTCACAGCAGAAGATCAGAGGAGGGCCAGGCACCGGTGTCTTAGGTCTGTAATCCTAACTACTCAGGAGGGTGAGATCTGAGGATCACAGTCCAAAGCCAACTGGACAGGAAAGGCCAAGTAAGCACCAGAAAACTGGAAGTGACACTGTGGTTCAGATTGGTAGAGTATAGACTTGAGCAAAAGAGCTTAGGGACAGCACCCAGGCCCCTGAGTTCAAGCCTTATAACCACCAACAACAACAACAAAAAATGTAGAGATCAGAGGAGGAAGAGAGATAACTTATTCCTAAACATCTTTTTATTAAGGTACAAAATCCATGCACGAGGGAAGAACTCTCGTGGCCTAATAACCTCCTAAAGGCCTTACCTGTCAATACTACTATACAGGCAATCAAATTTTAATATGAATTTTGGAGAAAAAAACATTATTCAAACTATGACAGCAGCTGCCTTCTTTATCCCTTGCCTTGGAATATCTTTATTGAGTGGTTTTGGCATCAGCATCATAAGGCATAGAGGCTAAACTGTAGCATGCCCAAATGGCCTGTGACAGTAGAGAGAAACCACTTGTCATGGATCATTAATCTTGGTAACTATCACTATTATAGAAACTAATTTTTCCCAAATACTTTATCTTTTTCAGTGAAAGTCTGCCAATTTTCTTGGGACTATGTCTGACTTTTGAATACCATATGTACAGGGTTTTGGAAAAGAAAGGACTGAAGGATTATGCCTTTAAGATGATCCTTACCACAGATGTCTGCCTAATGGTTGATAACATTTTCAGGACCTGTCAGAAAGCAGAACCTTCTAGAAAGTAGCAGGTCTTTGTGGCACATGAAAAATGGACTTTTTGCTTGCCCCACACATTGTAGAGACTCCATTTGCTAGCCTCAGGGTGCAGTAAGAAGCTTGCCTTTTCAAACTGTTGTTTTATTGATCATGGTGTATGACAGTAATTGCCTCTTCAGCTTTATGCATTTTAATTACTTGCCTTTTCCCCTATCTTTGAGTCTCTGAGTGATTGGATCACCAAGGGTACAACTTCAAATAATTCCAATAAAGAAATATGTCTATTATAATGTTGTCAATGTGGTCCTCTTTATTAGTCCAGCTCCAAAATGAAAATTACTCTTAAGAAAGGGTGTGAAGGCAGAGCACATATTTTTGCTGGCATCAGGATAGTACACGAGAGGAAAGCTCACGATTCACATATTAGCGAGTCAGGGAAGCCATGGCTTGTGTGTGCATATGTGAATTGGTACATGTGTGTACATGTACTTGTGCAAATATCTGGGCAATCTTCTCCCTCAGAGAGGAACAACAAGGCTGCCTAACCTAGTTGGGTATGCTGGGGCCATTCCAGGATGGGAAGCATAATAAAACAAAGATCATCCACTCTCCACTTTCATAAAGGAGCTACTGTACTTTCAGAAAGCTTTCTTCCCTCCCCTCTAACCTTATTTTCTATTCTCTGCAAGCTGTGGAGGTGCTTTTTTGTTTGTTTGTTTTTGTTTTTATGATGCATGGCATAGAGACAAGTGGAGAAAGGTAGTGTGTGTTCCTTGTAGAAGTTGCAGGCTCTGCTACTTGAGCTGACCTTCCCTCATGTTTGCTGCTCCTTTTACCCCTCTCCGGGGCTGAGCCTCATTCATGAGGCAAACTAGAAACTAGAAAGTTCAGTCCGAGAAGCTGAAGATAGCTCAAAAGCCAGATCCTTGGTTAGAAAAAACTAAGCTAAAAATCAATGTCAGTCAGCTTTCTTTTGCTGTAACAAAATTCTTGAGATAAGCAACTTAAACTAAAGAAACATTTTATTTTTGCTTAAAGTATTAGAAGTTTAGGTTATGGTTACTTGGCCCAGTCTTTGTAGAGTTGTGGTAAAGCCACATGGCTGGATACATGGAAGAGCAGAGCTGCTCATGGTCAGGAAGCAGAGAGAGAGTGAGCACAAAAAAAGATGCATTGTTCCCATAGTTCTTCCAAGGACACACCCTAAGGCCCTCACTTCTTTCCAAGTAGGCCCCTCCCTACCACCTCCAGAGAGAACCAGGGACAGATGACCAAGACATGGCTTTTAGGAGACATGTAAGATCCAAACCACATTTCTTTTCAGTCCCTGCTTCATTTGAAAAGCTTTATCATATCCTTGTTACAAATTAGACTTCATGTTTTTCTACACATTTTACTTGTTTAAAGAATTTTCTTCATGTTAAGCATTGCCACAGTCCCATAAGACATATTGTCTGAGGAAACAGACTCAGAGAAACAAAGTGACTTCCCCCAGCTACATGTGCTCATGGCAGTGAGGGAAGGCCAGACCTGGAAATTCAACATTCAAGATCAGTTCTTTCTAACACACACACACACACACACACACACACACACACACACACACACACCCACACACACACACACACACACACTTCTTCATTCATTCAGGACTATTTGTCTCTTACTCTCTCAGCACGACTCCATCCATTGCTTTAAAGTTAATTATAAAGTCACCATGTCCTCCTTGAGATGCCAATTGAGGGCCTGATTCTCCTGGGTAGTTTTGGAGAAAACATCTCCTCATGCTTCCAATTCAGGTGTGTCTACACACGAATGGCCTCTGTCTGGGTATTTCCATTGCAGAGCGTGTTGAAGGGACATCATTGAGAAAGGACTCTTTCTTTGTGAGGAGGACCCAGGTCTTTGTCCCACTGATGCAGGGTTTGCTCTGTGATTGTAGAGGATTCTATTTTCCTGCTCTAATAGCTGCCAGAAGGGGTCTGCTCTGCTCACTTACTTTCATCTTTACAAAAGCCCTGTACAGTAGAGATTGTGGTGTTGTTAATTGTCACTCCAAGTCCTGATGCTAATCAGAATTACAAATTACAAATAAGAATCCGAATTTACAAATTAAGAAACTGAGGCTCAAAGAATTTAAGGCCATTCTCAATGCAAAATTTATTTTGGCTCCAAAACCTTTGTGTGTGAGGTTTTTTTCCTCATATTTTAGTACTGTTTGGTATTAAGAAAGCAAACCGATTGTGATTCTATAATGACTAAAAATATTGAAGGTATCAGAGTCAGCACCCATGGGGATATAGACCTGTAAACCGTAGAATGAAGCCTGGAACCCAAGGCCCACAATGCCGTCAGCTCAAAGGATATGAGGCCCCCCTAGGAGTCCTAGAATGGAATTCTAATACTCTAAGCTAAGTACTAACCACCTGTGTGACTCTGTGTTATCTAGACCACCATTTCCTCATGGCACAATTAAGAGTTTAGAAGAGGCCCTCTAAAGTCTCATCTTATTCTAAGATTCCTAATCTAAGATTCCTAGAGCACACCTATGGGGACAAGTTCTTTAGAATAGTTCTGCCACCCGGAATCTCATGAAGCAATAAGACTCAATTCCCCACAGCCACAACATTCAGCATTCCCACTTCTCCAAAGCATATGGCGCCATGGATGGCTGCCAAGAAGCCCTGCGAAGGAAGTGAGGAATGAATGAACACCAGCAGCCAACATGTTGGGGTTTGTCCCTCTTGTTCTCATTACTGAGCATCGATGTTGGGAATGGGAAATGGTGCATTTTACTGAGAATTTCCAGGGCTGGGGCTTTGTCTCCCTGTGGCAAATTATTTCAGGTCCTCTCCTTTATCATTCATTAGCATCACTTTCTGCCCAGACTTCTTTTAAACATTCCCTGTTTCTCACTGCTTCTCTGTATTAAATATACTAACACAAAATAGAAGCTAAAAAATAGACAGGTAATTTTTTTTTTAGCATTTCGCATTGGCCTTGTTAGTGAGGGAAGTAAAGAGTAAAGATTTATTTATATGTATAAAAGTCCAGAAAAGTGAAGAGCTTAGATGGGAGGACATTTTGATTTTTAATTGGCTTCTCCTGTTTCTTTCACAGTCCCCTCTAACTCTTACCTAATTTCATCTTTTATTATATTGTTCAAGATCTTGGCGGAAAAAGAGAAGGGAGAGATAGGAAGAGAGATGAAGAATACAGCAAATTAAATGTATTTTATCAGCTATCACCTGGTGTAGAATCCACTAGAATCCTAATATTAAAGATTGAAATCTGATTTGCACTTTTAACAATCCAGTTTTGTTTGCTTGCTTTGGCCATTTGCAAGGAAGTGATTAATTTTTTTCCCATGTTAATCATAAAATCTCCTGCCTCTCAGTGATGGCTCACAAAAAATTTGCCTTGTGAACATGCACTAAGAAAGCCAAGCAAAGCCACCGCCATCAGAGCTGGAAGCAGACAGGAGTGTGGCTCGCTCTGGGAGTGCCTGCTGCCTTCTCTGTCAATCATTCTGCCCTAGAGAGGGCTTGCCAGTCTCACGAGGACCTTGACCAGCAGAAATTCCCTTTCTGGGGCTTCTTGGGGAGCAGGGGAGAAGAGTAAGGAGGATGGACAGAGAGTGCATCTGCAATGACCACCTGTGGAGGTGAAAAAGGGTTGACTAAAGCTGCAAGTTGTAGACAGGATCTTTAACTACAAAAGAGGATCTGCCAGTGCTCTGGTCTAAAGGCCTGGGAAGCCTTGTAGGGGGGCTGGCCTTAAGAAGGAAGGAAACATCTTACATTCAGCCTCAAGAGACCCCAGTGTGTGCAGTCGTCTCCTTGGGGGGCAGGGTGATTTGATCCAAATCCATAGAACAAGAGCCTCATACTGGAAGTGAGGAGGAACTCAGGTATTTGATTTCTATTTCTATAATACTGAACTGCCATAAACCAACTTAAAAAACCTCTAAGAAACAAGTAGAGACTCTCACAACACTGTGGCTGTGTGTACATGATTACACAGTGACCAAAAAAAGATCAGATCAATGATGGCTTTGTCCTGGTGGATTAAAAATTCCCTGGCTTTAAAAAATGTTCTTTAATTTATGTCTGATCACTGAAATTGTGAATCTGGTCTTCTATTTTGGTTTGACTTGGCTATAAACATTTTAGAAGAGAGTTTTGGAATGTGTATCTATTGTTGACAATTGTTTGTATTTTGGATCACCAAGGAATATAGATGAAAAAAAGAAGAGAAAAAGAATAGATACTTGGTGTGGTAGGGCATGCATGTAATCTGAGGTCCATGAGAGGGAGAGATAGAATCACAGTTTGTGGCTGGCCTGCCTAAAAATGAGTGACGCGCTATCTCAAAACAAAAAAGCCAGATATGGTGGCACGTGCCTGTGGTTCTCAGCCATTCCACAGATCTCAGCCCAAGCCTGACCTAGGCAAAGGTGCAAGACCTTAGACGAAAAACAAGCTAAAAAAAAAAAAAAGGAAAAGGACTAGAATATGTCACAAGTAGTATAGTTAAATCCCCAGTACTGCCCCCTCCTCAAAAAAGAAGGAAAAGAAACAGAGGTGCCTAGAGGAAGTAAAGTAAGGCAAGAACCACTTTGGGGTGCTGATATTAAGGACCAAGACCAAATTGAAAGTATAGCAAAAAGAAGTTCTGAGATTAATAACTACGGAAATGCTTGTACTACTGTCCCAGATGTCTCACAGAAGTATTTCGCAGTTCTCATGAATTCCACGAACTATTTAATAAATGTACATTTTTAGCAATACTATGCAGTATTGTAAGTTGAAAGGAGTTGTGAAAGCTTAATCGGCTATTCACTTTGAGTGGGGCGGGGAAGGAACGTGCTAAAGATAATGCTGCTTTACCTGAGATCTGAGAAAGACCCCTGGGAAAGGCACTTGACTGCTGGGTAGGATTAGTCAATCTCTAAAATTGCAAGTTCATTTCCATATGTTGCTGAGAGACATAGAGCCGCATTCTTCCTTGTGTCTCTTCTGTCTTCAGTTGGCTGACACTGATTCTACAAGGCTATTGTGCTTGATTCCTCAAGCCCCATTCGAACCAGGTAGAACATCATTTGAAATACTCTCTCATCTACTTTCCTCAGAATATGTGCACTGAGAAAAATTCATTTCCTTCCTGTTGAGAAAAGTTAATGATCATTTTCCATTATATTAAAATATTACCCATTGTTATGACTTCAGTTTAGTGTTTCTGCAGAACTCACCCTGTGTGGCTGAGTTTAGCTAGGCCATGCCCTTGGCACCATGTGTTATTTCAGTTTCTTCTAAAATATGGGTTGTTTCAGCTGAGTTGTGATTTTTTTTAATGGCAAGTCACACCATTTGGGGGGAATTAATAGGTAATTATACATATTTTTTAAATCACTTTTATTATGAAAGCCCAAATTTTTAACAATGTTGTCTCCAGAATATAATTATAAATGCCACATTAACTCTCTCTACCAGAAGTTAGAGCCTTCTTTTAAGATGTAATAAATGCTTTAAGTATTAGAGCCACGTTTCTCTACCAGAAGAGATGAGCAGTAGAATTACAGGCTGCTGCTGTAATGTTATTCCTTGTAGTAGTATGCTTCCAAATTTTTATTTTATTTAAGGGAAGACATAGAAAGATCCGGACAGACTGAAAGGACCAGGTGGCCTCAAAGAGTCACAGTCGGTGATATATTTTCCTCCTTGTATTGGCAGATGTAAGATCACGAGAAGCTGTGATGTGAAGAAGGCTATAGCAATGGACAAAACAAGAAGGAGAGAAATCCTGAGGTGGAGGAAGATGCTTGTTGGGAAAAAAGAGCAATAGCTTGGAATTCATTCATCCAATCCGCTGCAGTCAATTAAGGAAGACCCAGCATCAACTCAATTTCCTTCTGCACTGGTTTGCTCAGACTACTATAACAGGCTAGAGGGAAGCTATTTCTCACCATTATGGTGGCTGAAAGCCCATGGTCAAGGTGCCGCAGAGTTAGTTTCCTTTGAGGAGCAGGTAAAAGTGGTCGACCTCTCACTGTGTGGACGTGTGCCCTGGTGTTTCTTCTTATGGTAACGACACCAGCCTCCCTGGATCAGTGCCTTCCTTTAACCTAATTGCCTCTCTGAAAGCCCTGTATACATTAACAATCCCCTGGATTTGCACCCACCCATATAACCTCAGTTGGCCTTTGCTGCTGCCTTATAAACAGCATCTCTAAATACAATCACATTCTGAGACACCAAGGGTTGGGACTTAAGCTTTAATGAATTTGGAAGGACACAATTCAGCCCTTACCACCTCATCCAAATGTTATTTTTAAGATTTAAGGACAATGACACATCTTATAGCAGACAGATGTGGGCTATCTCCTATGCTTTAACTAGAAAGATGAATAAAGGAGGTGAGAGCTAGCTTCCCATGGATATTTGAATCACTGAAAACTTTTGTAATGAAAAATTCAGATGTGCCTAAAATGGAGAGAATAGTACAAAAGCCCCTTATATGTTCACCCACTGGGTTCCACAATTGTTATGATTTTGCACCTCTTATTTGATCCATGCTCTTTTCTTTCCTATGTATTTTTTATTTTTCCAAAGTGTTTTAGAACAAATCCTGGGTACTGTGACATTTTATACTATGCCTCTAAAATCGAAGTATTTATACATCCTTTAAAGCAGAAATACTTTCTTACATAACCATAACATCTTTCTCATGCCTAAAAAAGTAACAACAATTTCTTTCTTTCACTTTAATTGCAATTGAAATTAGCTTCATCTAAAAAAAAAATCATAGTTGGTTATATGAAATGGGGTCTAGTCGGGATTCTTATTACCTTTGGTTGCCACTAGACCTGTTATTTGGGAAAACACTCTTTCAGAGACTGAATCATTTGTTTTATTTAAACCTTGGAAATGGCCCTAAATAATGAGATAAACTTTCCCTCTGACGGAGTGGGCCTGGATGACATTGCATGAATGTTTTGTCTTTATCAAGTTAGTGCTCAGACTTTCTGAACAGAAAATTACTTTTATTGAAGTACCTTGATTTCTGTGAATAGTTATCTTAATAGTCATAGTGGTTGCTTTTAATTTAATTTAATTAATTAATTGTGTGTGTGTGTGTGTGTGTGTGTGTGTGTGTGTGTGTGTGTGCTGGTGCTAAAGCTTGAATTTAATGGCATGGCTGCTGTCTCTTAGCTTTTTCACTCTTGGCTAGCCTCTACCAGTTGATCCATAGCTCTACTTCTGGCTTTTTAGTGGTTAGTTGGAGATAAGCTTCTCATAGACTTTTCTGCCAGGGCCTGTTTTCAAACAGCTATCCTCAGATCTCAGCCTCCTGAGTAGCTAGGATCATAGGCATGAGTCCTTGGTGCCTAGTATCCTTATTTTAGAGAGTAGTTTTCATGCAAAGCACAGAAGTAGCAGACATCTTTAGATATTCCAATTACCCAGAGATTATTCAGCTATAACCTCAGCTTCAACTGCCCTCCCACACCTCCCTTTGAGATAACACAACAAACTTGCTTCCAAACCAACTCCACTGCCATTCAAGCCCACAGTTCTTCCGGTGAGTCCTGTGACCCCACGGGCTCGTCATCTTTGCAGTTATGGGAACTGCCTCTGCCTCACCCACATCCACCAGACACAAAACCCAGCTCCTTCCAAGGTTTGCACAGACCTCTTCTCACACCCGTCCAGCTACAGGGCCTCGCTCTGGCTTCTACCTCCTTCACTCCATTCTCTTTTCTCCCTCTTATGACTGTGACAGATTCCTGTCTATCTCATACAGAGCACTTTGATAATAACATTTCTAGCTTGAATATACTCTTGGGTCTTACCATCTACTTCAAATAGCTTGCTAAAATATTTCTCCATCAAATATATGCAGTGCTGTCTTTCAGAGTAATTCTGGTGAATGTTCCTACCTGGTGATAAGTAGACAACAGACAGCCTGTATTTCCAATTCAGCCCCCATGTGCAACCTACACATCCCTAAGGCTGGGCTGCGGCTCCTCCCTCAATGTCCTCCTCTGATCCGGGGTGGGGGGGGGCATCAGAACACCGCCCGCCTGGTGCACCCCCAGCTGCACCCCCAGCTGCACAGAAAATAGCATCAAGGTCGTGCAAAGCGGTGCCACCCACTCTACTTTAAACAGCTTTTTAATTTTGTTGAAATACAATACACCCAGGGTACAAAAACGCTTAGCAGTTTCACCCATGTGCAATTCTAATCACCCACAAGGCAAACCTATGGCTGAAATCAGACTAGATAAGCCTGCCTTTCTCTGAGAACCAAGTCTTTTCCATTCACAGTTTGTATTCCTGTGGCCTAGGAATTCTCACTAGCCACAGAGAAAGCAGTTCTCTGAACATTTGTGTCTTGCTCAATTCAGCAGATCACAAAGGATGAATGGGCACACTCTCTTTGAACTTGGCTTTAGGAGTGTGTCCATCAATCTAAGCAATCCTGGCTGCCAGAGACAGCAGAATGCATCAACCTAGGACCCAATTCCAGCCCAGTGTCTTGAATCTGCTTACAATTCTTTTTCCCCCCGCTTGAGCATGGATGGTCAGGTTCTTTATGTTTCTCTTCCTCCACATTCCTTCTGTTATTTTCCTTTGCCCCCTGCCCTCTTAAAAACTTACATACTTCTCCCTAGGACTCCATCACCAGATAGTGGCCCATGATTGGATGAAAGCTATCAAACTGTAAGGATATTGACTCTTGTGTGAGTGTACTCAAGCTACTCAGTATTTTCAACTTGTCCAAGCTGCCTAAAATGCAGCTGTACACCTCATGGAACAGATATGTGTAATGCATCCTGCATGGTGCATACATGCTCATTAGAAACCAGAATCACGCGCTCCGGATACACAATTCTTGAAATAAAAGAATCACATCTTAATTTCCCCCTTTTCTGAGCCACAGAGTCAGCCATTTTGGTTAGTTTTCAGAACTTCCTGTCAAGAAAATACATCTACTCTTTGACCAAGCATTCCCCTGAGTCTGTCTGCAAAAGGGTATTCTAATGGGCACAATATTTGAATACCCTCACGTTTCCATTGTACCTGCCTCATTATCTCATATGAATCTGTCTGTCCTTTGTTTGGAAATGTGCTTATTGTGAATCCTGGTAAATCTCAGGTGAAAATGGTAGATTTATGAGCTGTCCTCTAGCTTCGGTCTGCTTTCTCCTAAGGCTACAACCCCCCAAAGATCAGTCACTAAAACATGTGTTGGTGTCAACTCTGAAATTCTGCTTTTTAAGAATGTTTCATAATGAAACCTTCGCTTCTGACATGCCCCAGAAGGTCACATGCTCTAATTCAGCTTAAAGGGACACTAATCATATTCAGTGTGTGAGTAGAAAGGCTTACAGTTGGAGATGACACCATCATTTGCATAGGATGTAAAAATGAAGGACCATTAATTTTATAGCATTAATTGAAGAGCAGAAGTGTTAGACCTCTATAATTATCTTCAGTGAATACATTTCAAAGACGTCTCCACAAATGAGGCTTGTGAGTGTGCGAATGTGTGAGACTATGGACACAAAGAGCAAAGCAAAGGCTCCACTTTGTCCTCCTTCAAGATGCACAGATTAGCGTCGTTAAGTTAAAAGCTCAACTTAAATCTGAATTGCTTCCTCTGTGTGGAAACAAGACATGTGCTAATTCTAAGCTCTCAGGAAGATGATCTGCCCCAAAAGGGGCTGGGGGAGGGGGGCAGCTTGCCCAGCCTGCTTGCGACATTTCAGAGCCACTGAGGTACAGAGCAGGGAAGAGGGTAGTTCTGAGGGCTCTCCATAGGTCCTCCCACGTGCCATACATCATCTGTCCCACCCCCACAAGGACCTAGTGCCCTTCCTTTTAGAATGTCTTTCAGTGCTCTGAATTTACCTGCCTTTAGGTTGTTCACACAGTCCAAGCTCTCAGTAAGTAATCATTCTTTAGTGTTAGTCACCATAGGGGATTGCAGCCCAAGGTCAGCCTGGAAAGAAGCATTTCTAAGGATTTAAGTAGATTGTAGTCCAAAAACATCCACATAGAATACAAAGGAGATTCGAGAAGCAGGGAGGGAAGAGAACACTGCAAGGAGAAGCCAGTTCCAGAATCACAGGTCACACAACATCAAGGTCAAAAGGAGTTTGAACTTGGAGCCTCGTTCTTGCTAGGCAGGAGCTGTATCACCTGAGGCACACCCTCAGCTCTATTTTCCTTGGTTCTGTTTTTAGGTAGGGTCTCTTGTTGTTTTCCCAGAGCCAATTTTTGACCTCCTACTTTTAATCTTTCTATCTACAGCTTCTGCTGGAGTTGGGGACCACAAGTGAACACCACCAGACTTGGGTTTTTGGTTGAGACTAGATCCCCTTAACTTTTTTGTTTTGCCCAGGCTGCAATCCTCCTAATATCTGCTTCCTAGATGACTGGGATTACAGGAATGAGTCCTACGCACAACCTGCCCTAAGAGTCTTGATGATTTGTCTTCATTTCCATTCCAATGATGAGGGCATTGGGAGCAGAGGGACTGGACAGAGAGAAGGTGCAGCTCAAGGTTTAGGAGCTACATGGGAATTTGGGTAATTATCTGGACATGAAAGACTCATCAGTTTAAAAAATATGAGCTGTCTCTGAACCTTAGAGTCTCAGAATCTCCCTGGAGTATAATTTTGGGTTCCTGAGGGGAAGGTTGGGAGTCAGTGGTGTAAATCAAGCAAGGCATTAGCTAATGAGCTAACACGATGCACATACTCAGTTTAAAGGCCCCTGTCTTCAGGGCTCTGAGGGAGTGATAACTCTAGTGGGAAATTGTGGTAACACTACATGCAGGTAGAGGAGAAACTTGGGAATGTGGATTTTTTTTTTTTTAAAGATCTCTTCCAGTCAGGAACATTGTCTAACTCTGGGAGCAGCTTCTTTAGGTAAGGAATTACTCAGGATGGTGACGGATCCTTCTAAATTCTGATACACCTCCCAGTTCAATTGCTTTTCATTTCATGCTTCATTTACTTAGTTTGGTATTACACTCTTTTCTTTTGATGGCTTTCTTGAGGCAGATTCTATATACAGTAAACTTTCCATATTTAAAGTGTACAATTTGATGTGTTTGCACTCTCTCTCACACACACACATACAGGTGTACATGTGTTCATGAAGTCAAGATAACAGACAGACATTTCTGTAATCTCCAAACGTTTCCTGTGTCCCATTGCAATTTTTCTCTCTTTCTGCCCTTGTTTCCAGCAACCTCTGATCTGTTTTCAGTCACTGTAGATTAGTTTGCATTTTCTGGAATTTTGCATAAATGGAAACACATGCTCTTTTTTTTTCTCTCTCGTTGGGCTCCTCTCAGTCAGCTGCACTGTATCCCCTGCTATGCTGCTGGAGATATTTCCCCTCCTGTGCTAGAAATAGCCTCATCTGCAAGATGATCCGTGATGTGATAAGAGCTGTCTGTTACAGACAAAGTTAACATCGGCTTATATATAACCTTATCACCTTGTTTTGAGACATTTGAGGAATTTTATATATTGGAGAATTGACCTGATTGGAGAGAGAGAGAGAGAGAGAGAGAGAGAGAGAGAGAGAGAGAGAGAGAGAGAGAGAGAGAGAGAGAGAGAGAGTTTGCTTGTGTCTATATATTTATATTTTAAACAGGAGTATGGTTTTATTTGTTTTGGAGATGTCATAATCCTTATAGTTTATTCTTTATGGGTGAAATGCTAAGCTCTTAAAGGAACTTTTCTCAAAAAAGACCGTGTATCTTGGGTATGGGATATCTTGACTTAAATAAAGTGACACATTGACTTTTTGTAAGGAATGTAAACTGAGTTGCTACATCTGTAGGTCAGAATGATTTACTCCATCCTGGCTTTTCTAGGAGCCCATTGTTAGAACTGGAAATATCTGATGCAGAGGATTGGCTTAAAGGAAATCCCAGGGCCTTCTATTCCCCTGTGACTCCATCTCAAAGACTGAATGACTTCTCTGAAGATCATGGCAGCTATGGCTAATGCTGAAGTACATTTCGATATTTCAAGCAAGACTCCTTCAGTTACATATGTATGTCTGTAAGTTAACAAAAAGTAATGTGAACAAAAAAATAAACCAAAATAGTGACCCACGTTGTTGAAATTCCTGGTGTGAGCTGAATTGGACCCAAGAACTCAAGCATGTCAGCATGCAGATTCCACCTGTCTCAGTTCTGCCTCTGTTCATTTTATTCCTAGCCTGGCTCTTGCCACATGGTGATCCCCTATAGCTCAGGGCATGTATTTCAACTTGAAGCCTGAAGTGTCCCCAAAATGAAGTGTCCCAAGCACAGAGAATTTTTTGTTTGTTGTTTTTTTTGTTGTTGTTGTTGCACATTGGTCACACATTGGGACTGTGTGACCATCCACAAAGCAGGAAAATGAAGTATTTTAGCTTCATAATGCTAGGTTATATATTCATATGTGACTGAGGACAGAGATAGATAATCCCACCAACCACTCAACCTCACATGATGTGAGCAGACTCCTCAGTGAAACTGGAATCATTACTAAAAGAATAGGGGAGGGGCTGGGAATATGGCCTAGTGGCAAGAGCGCTTGCCTCGTATACATGAAGCCCTGGGTTCGATTCCCCAGCACCACATGTATAGAAAATGGCCAGAAGTGGCGCTGTGGCTCAAGTGGCAGAGTGCTAGCCTTGAGCAAAAAGAAGCCAGGGACAGTGCTCAGGCCCTGAGTCCAAGGCCCAGGACTGGCAAATAAATAAGTAAGGAAAAGAAAAGAAAAAGAAAACTTAAAAAACAAAAAAGAATGAGGGAGACAGGGCACTGAGCACACACATGAGTAGATATTTCCTTGCTGCTTGTATAATATGTCCATAGAAGTCCTTACACATATCATGGTCTTTACCTTTTCATCCTTCTCCCAAGGATAACTTAGGCACAACATCTGAACAATTATAAGCATGATTGGAAAAACTTGGTCTCCCACTCAAGGATGCCAAAGACATGAATAAAAACATAGTGGGAATTTGGATATCAGTGTTCATGGCACTGCCTTTCCTCAGGACTCCTTTGCCTCACATGGACTATTATAATGTGTAAATAATTTTTTACTTTCCAGAGATGTGCATGGAGTTAAAAATCAGATCAGAATATCTCCAAGAGCTTATCTGTCTCTGATTTTCGTGATTTCCCATGTATGAGTAGGTTGATATCATAGTTATTTAAAAAAATAAAATATACTCACTATTAAAAATAGATAACTAAATGCAGAGTGGACATTCTTCATGCCATTTTGAGCATCATTCAGATATTAGGAAACTTTCCTAATATATGTGCACTTTCCTACTATAAGTGAGGCTTATGAGTCTGCAATGCCTTAAACAGAAGCTAGAAATTCAGTTCCACCTTCTTCTGCAAGCTAGGGCAGGCACAGTTATATAACCAGACCCTAGGATCAAACATACTTTTATGACATTTTAAAGAGAGTGGTATAAAGAAAGAAATATTGGGTAGCCTCTGTAGTGAGTAGATTGGTGGAGAAATGGACATCTGTCAGAAGTGTGATGAATGTGATCCTGAAATCAGCATCATCCAAATGCTCTAGATTCCATATCACACTAGCAGCAGTAACAGGAATGTCTGAATGTCTCCACTGAAGCAGGCTTGTGACATCATTTAGACCTCGTTTATGGTTCCATAGCATTTATATCTAATTTTTGGCTCACAGAGAACTGCTTAACATAGCTAATACATTACATATCTACACTTACTAGCTAGAACTGGCTCTGTTTTTTGCAGCTACAAACCCTTAGGACCAATAAGAAACTGGTCTCAGGAGAAGGTATAGGCTGCAAGTGTATAAAGAAATGGGCACCTAGGATTGGTTTTCTAGTGTTGGTTTTCCAGTGAAAAACACAGTTGACATTAAAGGCTGGACACTAGTAGAATGTCTTAAATGTTTTTCTAGGAGATTATAGAGGCTTGGGAGATAGAGTATCAGGAGCAATTCAAACAGTATGAATGGCTTAAATTTTCAGGTTTACTTCCAACTGCACTTGCAAGGATATTATAAAACATCCTTACACTATGTTAACCTTTGCCCTTCAGGTATGAGGTCAAAGCCTGAACATAATCCTGTTGGGATTGTCAAATTACAATGTCAGCCAAAAATTGCAGCCTTATCAAGTCTCTTATATTAGTTAGAATATATTTAATAGGAAAGAAATAGATCTTGAGAGTTTAAATGGAAGCTTCCAGCAATGAGGAGGATCTTGAGTTACCATTGGGTCGAGGACCTAGTCCATCTCCAAGTAGCAAGTAGCTTTAGTGTGATTAAAACAATATATATTGGAGCCTCAGTGATTATATCTGCTGGCTAACAATTCCTTGTGTGTTTGAGATGGTCTGTAGAGCGTGCGATACATTCTTCAAACAATGATGCTACTTCTGGTATTCTTTGCTTTCTCTAACCAAAGCACATGAGACTCAGAGCCAAAGAGTTAGAAGCAGGAGAGTTACTTCTCAATGTTATGTTTAATGATCCTACTATAACAGTTATGTTTTCATTTTTGGGGGTTTTCTAGCTTTAATGTGCTAGGGCCCGAGGGATGAATGTTTCCAACAGGAACAGGGAGAATTAGAAATAATTAGAGTTAGAAAATAAGACTTCTATCTTGGTGCCAGTGGCTCCTCCCTCTAAGCCTAGCTACTCAGGAGGCTGAGATCTGAGAATCATGGTTCAAAGCTAGCCCAGGTAAGAAAGTACATGAGACTCTTATCTCCAATAAACTACTCAGAAAAAGCCAGATTTGGTGCTGTGGTTCAAATTGTAGGGAGCTAGCCTTGAGCAAAAAAAGCTCAGGGGCAACCCGTAAGCCCAGGGACTGGGGGAAAAACAAATTCTTACTAAGAAGAAGCTATTTTGGACACTTCATGCCACTGGAAAATCAGACAATAAAGAGATTTTGAGTGTTAATTAGGCCAACTGATTCTAATTAAGAAGGCAAACTAGAGCTTATACTATGTTATACAAGGAGTGATTCTGGAAACCAGAAAATCCTTCGAAGTATTGCTACATATTTACTACATCTAGTAGTAGGACTCAATGGAAACTACATCTAGTAGTAGGACTCAATGGAAACTACATCTAGTAGTAGGACTCAATAGCAACAATACATCAGTAGGACCAGGAGAGAACATCTTGGTAAATCATGGATGTGAGCATCACTTCATCAGGTAGAGAACTCTTTATCTGCTCACAAGCTATGGCCATATGACCACTTGTACAAAACAACAACATAGATAATTTCATTCCACACTCCCTATAAGGTCAAAACTTCTTTTCTATATTTTCTCACATTTCTGTAGGGTGTATGGGATAATACTCTCTCATAGAGCATCAAAATGGGGTTGACTGAAGAAGGGAGAAGCATTATCTGGGGACCTGAGCTCAATGGGGAAACTGAGGAGCTCCAAACTTTTCTCTGTGTAAAGAAGGTGAGCACATTTCTCAATTGTGTAAGGAATAATTGCATAGTGTTAGGCAGAAGCATTTTGTTCTTGTGACTGTCATTAGACAGCCACAAAGTACATACTGTGGGCATACTTTATGTTATGTTATGGTTCACCATGTTTCTTTTCACCATGCTTGACAGATCTTCTTCCTTCCCTATGTGGAGGTCAGAAATTTGCTTTCCCAAGTGTCACTGCACATGGGGAGATGAGCCAGGTGACCAGATGTGGCACTTAAGATTTCATTTTGGCTAGAGTATCATATAGAGGGTGATGCTGTAAAACTGGGAGACAAAAGACTCACCAGGGTCTAGGTCTTGGCCACGGTCTCTCACGCCATGATGATGGAGGATGCTATGGCATCTGTCCTGTAGTGGGGGGGGGAGGTCTGAAAATACAGCGTGGGTGCTGCTCTGACTCACAAACCCTCCTAGCCTGATTCCTTGGCTGCCGAGAAATTCCTACACACTCTCTTCTTCCTCCTTCAGCTATCTGGAATAGGGTTGGCATTTGTGACTACAGACACTCACAGATAGCCAAAGAACCTTTTCCTGTTTGTCACAGCCAGAGCGAAAGAGTACAGAGGCAGCTCTTCCCCCCACCCCCCACCCCCCTGCAGATGTTGTCCCTGGCTCAAAATTCTGAATACACATCAGGTAAAAGGAAGTGGTTCAACTTAAACAATTCTTTACACAAAGGGACATTAGCACAGCTGTGGTTTGCCTAGAAAACTGAAGAGTGGCCCATAAAGGGAAAGCCCATCTGTTTGGGGACACTAAATCTGCTTGTAGTCCACAGGATACTGTATACCCCAAAGCAGCGACTCTAGCTGTGAAGCCTAATTCTATAGACAAATTGTATTTGCCCCTTATGGCAGCCTAGTGGGATGTATCGCCCTGTGCAAGGGACTGTTCATTGCATTGGTTTGTGGCTGTTATAACTTAACAGGTTTGCAATGTAGTTTTACTAAATCTAAGGTTCATACAGGCACTGGAGAAAATTGTGAAACAGCTTATCCCCAAAGAACACAGAATGTATTTTTATTTCAAAATTCCAGGAAAGTGCTTGAAAGGGACCTCAAGATTTCTCACCAAGAAAAATATTTAATAAGCTACAATTCTAAGCATGCTCAATTTAGTTGTCACTTATCAGGCATTCAGAGCAGTTGTGGGGGGCGGGGAGTGAGGTCTTTTTGTTGTTGTCATTGTTGTTCCTTTTGGGGTTGTGTTTTGTTTTGCCTTTTTTTGTTTAAAAAAAAAAAAGGACTGGGTAGTTGGTGGTAAAAATCATGCTACCCCTCAAAACTCATGTCAACCTAGGTTAGAAAATGAAAGGTGTGTGGATTACCAAAAGGATAGATTACTCTCTGACTGCTCGCACATACAAACTATCTTTCCTTTATAGCCCATTTTCGTACAAGTGCCCAGCCTCCCTCTGCTTTCTGGTACCATATGGTGTTGATGTAGGTTTATTTAGGCTCTGTGTTATCTGGGGAACTGAAAATTGACTGGGGAGTTAGGCAACTCTTATCTCCTGCTTGCTTCTTCACTTGCTGATGTCGCACTTCAAATAGATCGCTCAACCTCTGAGCCTCTCTTTTCCCGTTTAGAGAATGGGACTGGTGATGTCTACTTTGCAGGCTCAGGGAAGCAAGTGAATAGCAAAGTCTGATGTATGTTGGAAAGCAACACTAATGCAACAGTGATGTTGGTGAGAAGGTAGGGAGCATCTGCAAAAAAGAGTTACTAGCTTTCCTTTGCCTTACTCTCCTGAGAACTAGAAAGCAAGTGCCTCCCTTTTTTCATGGTTCCCTCTGGAGAATTTCCTGTTATTTCTGTGGTGTTAATTGATGGTAGGCACCCAAATTCTGAATTCTCAAAGGGAATTCTTAAAGTGCTTCCTACGGCTGACATTTCTGAATTTATTTTTTTACTTGTTTTATGTATTTGTTTCCTCAGAGGAGATAAAGAGATGTGACAGAGGCATCTGAGACTATGAATGACTCGTGCATGCATAGAATGGACAGGCTTAGCTCTGCCCACTAGCTTTTTCCATACAGTTTCCCTTGCAAGAGCCATTTGGGGTGAGAAATGGAATATTCATTATTACCTCTCATCATGACAAGTTTGCCTACGGGGCACGACACCATCCATAGTAGTTAAAATGAAGGCTAAATTTCTGCAATAAAGAGGCCCAACTCACATCGTGGTGCTCTGAGAGTGTTCTTTATCTTTCAGGTGACAACCCTGACAGAAACGTCCAGGATAGCAGCTGGCTCTTCTTCCCTTCCCCTCTGATATTCTGTCATCCCAATTGCAATTCTATTTGAGTCACACAATCAAATATCACATTGGTCTGTTTTGGTTAGAGCCCTCAAATAAAGTATTGCAAGGGCCCAGTGTGCCTATAAGCAGCATCTAGGCACTTTTATGCCAATCTTCCAACTTGTATTGACTGGGAAATGAAGTTACAAAACTACTCCGCAGTGATGGGTTTTTACACCTACAGGAATATTTGGTCACATTTCCTTCTGAAATCTGTCTTGCTGGAAGCAGAAGCAATTCCCAGTTGTTCCTGTGATGTTTGCTTCTCCTTATGGAGGGAATTTGGGGCTGCTGCTCTTCAGGCCTACCCCTCCTCTCCATTGATTATCTCCATCTCTTAACTCCCACCCTTGGAGGCCATAGATAGCACATGGTCCTTGCCCGGTGGGGCTCTGGCTCTGGAGGGGACATGGAAGGAAGTGGAAGGTTGCAGATTGCTCACAGCATAAAGGGTACTTCCTCAGGAAAGAGTGGGAAGGTTTACCCAAGAAACTGGGTTCCATCTGAGTACAGGTTAGCTAGATAAAGTCTGTGAGCACAGTTTCAGGCAGTGAAAAAGAGGGAAAAACAGTTATTAGGCAGTGAAAGAAAATTCAGCAGATCCCACCAAACAAGTAAAGAAAACCAAAACAATCTCAGAATGACTGAAATGAAGAAGACAGGATGGGGTGAAGTATCAGGTAGTGAAACCTGAGACTGGAGAAATAAGTGTGAGCTAGTTCTTTCTGAGGAGTCCTGATAGCAATGGGAATCTTGATAGCAACGGGAAACCATGAAAGAATACTTTAAAGAGTACATTTTGAACCCATTGCATTGTAGAAAGTCTCACTTTTTAAATTGTTATTGTAAAGGTGATGTACAGAGGGGTTACAGTTCTGTAAGTCAGGTAGTGAGTACATTTCTTTCTGAACAGTGTCACCCCTTCCCTCATTTCTTCCTGGTTTTTCCTTCCTGACTCCCCTTCTTTGTAAGTTGTATAGTTCATCTTCAACATAGTGTCTAGTGAGTGTCACTGCTGCATTTCTTCATACTTTGTCCCACCATTTCTGTGCTCCCCTTTACCCTCCCCAAAACAGATAAACTTACATACAAGACAAAATGTACAGACATCAAAAACAATGACAGAGAAACAAACAAACAAAAATAAAAAACTTTGCTTCCATTCTTGGAGCTCATTTCTATAACCATCATTTTATATGATCATATGCACATAGCTTTGTGATCTTCTCCTGAGAATATCCTCCTTTGGTCTCGCTGTGTGAATGTTTAGAATCTTGTAGAACACGAAATAATATCTTGTTTAGTCAATATCAAATGAATATTAGATATACTCAGAGGTATAAAATTTTAGTGGCTGAACAGTAGAAAAAAAATTAATCTCAAGTACTACATCATGCTAAAGCACATTCTGTTTCCAACTTATTTTCTCATAGTTTCTCATCCTCTAATCAGAGTTTTAAGTAAGCCAAAGACAAATAAGAATGTTCTAGATTAAGTAATTTTATATAAACATTAATATTGAAGTTTAACTTTATGTAATGGACACTACCACATGATTCCAAGGTTATGGCAAAGCCTAGGATAATGACGGTAGTAGCTCCTGACCCAACTTCACAATATCAAGAACGTGAAAGATTCTTGCTTATTTACTGTATGGCCAAGGAGCTTGGTGTGTAATTGTCATGTTGAACTCCTTTGAGACCAGAAGACCAGAGCTGAAAAAAAAACACTCAGCATACAAAAAATCATGATAGTCCATATTTCCTACTATTTTGAATAGCATATAGTAGAAATTTAATAAAGACTTCTTTATTTGAACAACAAAATAGAATGATCTCTCATAGACAAGAGGAAAGGATATACATGGTCTCAGATTGACCAGCATCAATTAGATTCACAAGAAGTGCCAATTAAAATGTCAAACTCTCAGACCCATCTTATATTCACTGAATAAAACTCCAAGGACTTCCCCAGCACCATAACAAAAAGACAAACAAGATCCCAAACAGTGAACCCAATGAGCCTACACTCACCTACAAGACATTTTTAATGTGATATTGATACTCTCTAGGTATGAGCAGCGCTAGTGGTAGTTATATTAGAGATGAGGACCAGAAAATGAGACAACCAGTCTGAGTGATATGAAAAGATTTGTCATAAGGGGGCAGATACTGATGGAGAGGGTAGAGAACACTGTAATCTCAGGCATGTGGAAGTTATAGTCTCTGACTCTGACAAAACTTTGATCCTCAGAAACAGTAGCAGTGCTTCCTTCCCCTTGGGAGCAAACACAGAAAAGTCTGGTTGCAGAAGATAAGCAACAGCTAGCTCTCTCTTCTCTGCACAGGCTCCTGAAGGAGTCTGTTCACAGGATGCAGGAGTGATTGGCCAGATGCTGTTGAAACATATTATACCCTGGGCCAGGAAATTGTACAGCAAGGAGCATTGATTGGTGGGTTCCAGTAATGTGCTACACCTTCTTGCATTTAAAAATTCATTTGTCTTGTAACTAAGTAAATTCAATTTTCAGCCTATGGCTCAAAAAGTTGACACTGACAAGTTCAGAGACATTTTGATTGGTGCATCTGCAGTCTGCTTGCACCAAAGAAAGGTCATGATGTTCCTTGTGGCTGACCAGGCTTGGAATCAGTGAGCAGTGTAGCATTTGAAGGTGTCATGTGTTGATCACTGAAGCCTAGAAGAGACCAGTCAGAAAAGTAGAATTTGCTACCATGGCAGAAATCACCATCACCTGCAATTCTTCTGGGTTGATCATTTTTTTTGCTTTTATGTATTCCTCCCCACCCTCATGGGTGATTTGTTTGAAAACATCCATGCTATAATATTTCTTGGCTGGGTACCCAAAGCCAGTGGGAAGCAGACCCAGGAATAGAAGCTAAACTTCTCACCACAGTCTACTATTCCAAAACTGCCCCAGCTGCCTCAGACTACGAATGACCTTTCCCTAAATCATAGAAGGCAAGGGACAACAGGAGACTTTCCAGAATAGAGTCCTGCTTTCTACGTGGTTGGTGTTCACCACACTCAGAACCTGGTGTGAACTGAGAAATGTTGTTGGATCCCATGTCAGATACAGCACGTTAAGCTGTTATTAGAAAGTAAATAAACTACCAAATTGGAGTGACTTGACACACTGCAAGTTTCTTTCATGAAGGGATTATTTTTTGGTGGTGGTGGTGGTGGTAGTCACAGGGCTTGAATTCTGGGCCTTGGCACTGTCCCTGAGCTCTTCAGTTTAAGGCTACCTCTCTACTACTTAAGCCACAGTGCCATTTCCGGTTTTCTGTTAGTTAATTGGAGATAAAAAGTCTCCTGCTTGGGCTGGCTTTGAACCATGATCCTCAGATCTCAGCCTCCTGAGTAGCTAGGATTACAGGCTTGAGCCACTGTTGCCCAGCCAGTGAAGGGTTCTTGACTGACAGTTGATAGGGTATGGGGAATACTCTGCTTCCTGCAGTCATTGAATAACTCAAGAAGACAGAGCTTTAGTTGCCTTTATACCCTGGCTTCCAAGGTCACTCAGGGCATTCCTCAGCCAGTTGTAAAGGAAATGTGAAGGACAGAAGTTTGGAAGCCCAGCCTGAAAGTACTACACTAACCGCAATAAAACCAGTTCCATGGCCACAGCTAACTAAAGGATGGTTGGACAATGTAAGAGAAACAAGTTATGGTGCACAAACAGGAAATTCCTTACAATCTGTGCAGCAAAATGAGGAGTTTCTAGGAATAAGAAAAACTAAACTCAGCCCACTTCATTCATGAGCCCTGATGAGTTCACAGCTTCCTGAAAACAATTCTAATATTTCTCGTCTAGACAATTCCTTAACAAATAATTGTTCTCCAATTCCTACTGGTACTGCTAATGACTCAGGAATTTTGTCTGGATTGACAAACTTCTACACATTTCTTTACCTCCCATTGGGAATTAATTTATAAGAATTTCACTTGATTATTTTGTGCTTATATATCTCATCTTGTTCTAAATAAGTTTAACATAGCTTACAAAAATGTACATGTCATCTATATGCATGTATATGTATCATAAAGTAGAATAGAATAAAATATGAGTGAGTTTCTTCAGGGAATTTAGTTACTGTCTAAGAAATTTGACTACTCTGAGATTGCTATGCTTTGAAAAATCTTGAACTAGTCCCATGGACAGCAAGCTGCCAACCGGCTCCTAGCTGTTCAAGCTATTCTACCTCAGCCACCAGACATTTGAGTGAAGCCATTTTTGACAGTCCAGCCTAGGCAAAAGCCAATAGAGCAGAACAGAGGAATCTAAGCAACAGGCAGTAGTTAGGACTGAGGAAATAAGTGACCACAAAAAAAAAAGCTTCCCCTGATGTGTCCAGCCATTCTGAGCTATTTCTGTGGAGAGGCTTCAAACATGATGGGTTGAGTTCCACTATAAACACTGATTATTCTGGGCCAAACTAATAAAATCTCATCCAAAGTACTTCACTAGTTTTGTTTTTACCCTGCTGGCATTCTTCAAACTGGATCTAATGCAGCCAACTAGTTAGGAAAAGCCTCTACCAGTACTAGTAGAGTAGTAGTACTAGTACTCAGAGGAAAGATATTTCCGTTTTTCTTTCTCCTCTCCATTCCCTCAGGCACTGGTCTCTAAGCAGTCTCACAGGGGCTCACAGACTAAAATCTGAGGGAAGGGTAATAACCTCTCTTCCCAATCAATGTATGTGTGACATCAAGAAGGTGAAGAAAATTACTATTGTTTTCTATATTTGGATCTAGTCAGAGCTACAAGAGTTACACAAGAAAGTAAAGATAAATAAAACCATATATTGTTGACCAGAGAATCTGAAAGGGGAACAGATGAATGGAAAGTGTTGTAGATTACAAAGTGGAAGCAAGTTTAACACATAAAGTTCTTTAGAAACTCCTGGACATTCTTGAGCTATAGGGTGTGAATTTGACCCTAAGTAGCATAGTATGGGCAAGAGAACTGAATTAATAAACTATCACCAAAATCTTCAATTGGCCAATGCATGACATATATGTGGACAAATATAAAATAAAACTGCAACCATAAGAGACTGTTTGGACTATGAGGCCTAAAAACCAACATGAAATTTGTTTTCTAAAAACATAATACCAGGCTTCTCCATGGGGCTTAAGTAAGACCCAGTGCTCATTAAAAAATAACTTAAAATTTCCAAACTACAATCCAAAATAACTCAGCATGCAAAATTATGAGAAAAAAATCTCACTCAATGTACAGGTGTCAATCAACAATGGTCAATGACAAGATTATCACGACTACAAGCAGCTATCATATAATTGTTCCAAGGGGAAGTGTGAATAGTCTCACTAAAGAAATAAGAAGTGTAAAGAGAAAGAAAATTGAAACTTTATAATTGAGGAAGCAACTGAAATTTAAAAACTCACTGAATGGGCTGTAAAGAAGGATGGAAGTGAAGAGGGAGGAGTCAATGAGCTGGAAGATTGACCAATACCGATGATCTCAGCCCAGCAAACCCAAGTAGGACAAAGTTTTGAAAATACATGCCCAGGGGCTGGGAATATGGCCTAGTGGCAAGAGTGTTTGTCTCGTATATGTGAAGCCCTAGGTTCGATTCCTCAGCACCACATACATAGAGAAAAAGAAAATACATGCCCAAACACATCATAATCAAACCATTGAAAGTAAAAAGACAAAGAAAATATGTCCATAGTTACCAGATTAATAGTTGTAGACTTCTTATCAGCAGTTGGTTGCCAATGGTTTGGGTGGGCTGAGGGGTTTGACTACAGGAGAAAGAATAGGGAATTTGCTGGCATGATGGAACTGACCTGTCTCCTGATTGTGGTTGGTACCTAAGTTAAAAAAAAAAACATTAAAATTCATAGTACTATACACCAAAAAAGACAAAGTTATGTATGTTAGATTTTGTTTGTTCTGTTTTGTTTTCTGCAGCACTGGGGTTGTGCTTGTTAGGCATAAACTCAACCACTTGAGCCATATCGCCAGCCCCTTTTGTTGTAGTTCTTTTTGCAATAGTGTGCCACTTTTTACCTGAGCCTGCCTTGACCAAATGTCTCCTACTTTTTTTTTTTCTTCAAATTTTTATTATCAAACTGATGTACAGAGAGGTTACAGTTTCATACGTTAGGCATTGGATACATTTCTTGTACTGTTTGTTACCTTGTCCCTCATACCTCCCTCCCCCCCTATTTCCCTCCCCCCCCCCCCCGGAGGTGTTCAGTTCACTTACACCAAACAGTTTTGCAAGTATTGCTTTTGTAGTTGTTTCTCTTTTTTTACCCTGTGTCTCTCAAATTTGGTATTCCCTTTGAATTTCCTACTTCCAATACCAGTAAACACGGTTTCCAATATACTCAGATAAGATTACAGAGATAGTGTAGGTACAACCACAGGAATGTAATACAAGAACATCATCAATAATAGAAGCTACAGATACACATAGGACGTTGAAAGTAGTTACAACTGTGATATAACAATTGTTTCCATAACATGGAGTTCATTTCACTTAGCATCATCTTATGTGTTCATAAGGGTATAGCTATTGGGCCTTGTGATGCTCTGCTATGACTTGCCTAAACCTGTACTAATTATTCCCAATAAGGGAGACCATAGAGTCCATGTTTCTTTGGGTCTGGCTCACTTCACTTAGTATAATTTTTTCCAAGTCCTTCCATTTCCTTACAAATGGAACAATGTCATTCTTTCTGATAGAGGCATAAAATTCCATTGTGTATATGTACCACATTTTCCTGATCCATTCGTCTACTGAGGGGCATCTGGGTTGGTTCCAGATTCTCGCTCGCTATGACAAATTGTGCTGCGATGAATATTGTTGTGGTGAGGAAATGAGAATGGCCAAGAGACATATGAAAAAATGCTCTACATCACTGGCCATAAAGGAAATGCAAATCAAAACAACATTGAGATTCCATCTCACCCCAGCAAGAATGTCATATACCAAATGTCTCCTACTCGTATATCCTGTGTAAGGGGAATTACAAGCGTTCGCCATCACACCCAGTTTTTCCTGTTAAGATGGGCTTTCATGAAATTTTTGGTTAAGTTGACCTCAAGCCACAAACTTCCCAGCCTCCGATATACCAGGATTACAGGTGTGAGCCACTGGCACCCAGTTTTATGCTAGTTTTTAAATAACTTTTTGTTTATTTTGAGCTTGAGCTTCGTTACATAGCCATGGTTTACTTCAAATTCATGATACTCCTGCCTCAGCCTACCAAGTGCTGGGATAATAGCTATGAATCACCATGCCTGGCTAAATTAACCTATTTTTAAAAATAACATGGAGAATATTATACTCAGGCAACTATCTGTAGCCAAAAGAAGCGGGGAGAGGGGCGAAGTACATGAAGAAACAAGAGACCTGAGAATTCTTTCTCTTTTTTTCTCTTGGTGCCAGGCCTTGCTCTTGAATTTAGAGTCTGGGCACTACCCCTGAACTTTTTTTTTTTTCTCAAGACTAGCATTCTACCACTTGAGCCACAGCCCAACTTCATCTTTTTTTGTTGTTGTTGGTTGATTAGAAATAAAAGTCTCATGGACTTTCCTGCAAGGGCTGGCTGTGATCTTCAGCTCTCAACCTTCCAAGTAGCTAGGATTATAAGTATGAGCCACCAGCACCCAGTTCAAGACCGGAGGATTCAGAGAGGAACAAACCTTGCCTTTGAGCTATGACATTTCCAGGGTGACTGTGAAGGAATCCAGCCATTTGGTCCAGGCCATTCTTTTTTTGTCCACAGCCTATCCAGCTGTGAGCCATTACATCTGAAATAGCTTGCAGGAATGGGAGAACATATTTCCTCCATGTGTGGTGAGCCAGGTAACAAACTTCACCTCACCTAGTTCTTAATATGTCTTAAACACTGTGAAAGCTGGAATAGGCCTCATCGTTTTCGTTCTATTAAAAAGGAAAATGAGACTAAGGGGTTAAGAGATTTTTGATAAGGTCAAAATTTAGAAGGAAAGTCCACTGGTAGGAACCCAGGACTTCTGACTTGTGGTTTTAATCCATTGATTCAGTCATCTGAAAATATTTATTGGTATCTATTGTATGACACGAGGACACGGAGAGCTGCCAATTGCTTAAATTCCATCTGATAGAAAAGACACAAGCATAAGTCTTCGAAACAAGCTGTTAACTGTGGTAAGACCAGTAAGCATTACAAAGAAAGTGCTAGTTCACAGATCAGGGCAGATTTCCCTGAAGAGATAGGCTTAGATCTGAGTAATGAATTTTGAAGGGGTGAGATGGAGAAGAACAGTCCAAATACCAATGCTTGTGACGACCAGGCTCCTGGATAGAACGTAGCACTTGCTGCTTCACCATATTATGTTTTATGGAGTCTCCTCATGGAATCAGGGCTATTCCGGGCAAACAATAGATTGTGGTAGAGGCGACAGAGTGAGGTTTCTGAGGCTGGCTCATAAATGGCATATGACTTAGACTTCTTCCTCTGAATTACTATTCCAGAGGAAATGGACTTCCAAGTCCCAATCAAGATGATGAACCACAACAGAATCTCAATGCAATCCCATGAAAAGTTCTAAGCCAAAATTGGTTAGGTAAACTGCTCTCCAGAAACCTGGCCTGCAGAAACCGTGAGGGATGGATATAATTATTACTTATCTAAACTGATTTTTGAGGTGATTTTATATTGCCTTAAGCCAATTAATTTGTAAGTAGACCTCTCGGGCCAGGAAGGCAGACTTTCAGCCAGCTGGTCATATGGTAAGAAAGACCTGAATAAAAGTAATGGCAGAAAGATGGCAAAGAAAAGGTAAGGTGTCAGAGAGTAAGAATCCTACACTCCAACAATTAATGATTATTTCTGCTCACATGAATGAATATTTAATGCTATTAAACAAAAAATATCCCTGATGTCACTGTAACCAATTTTAGTATCCTGGATATTATATATACTGTACTGGAAACTAGGGAAGGGAAAGGGAATATCAAAATCTAGAGACAAAGGATAAAAAGACAAGACAACCGCAATTCTTACAAAACTAGATGGTGTAAGCAAACTGCACAAGTCAAGGGGGGGAAGGGAGGAAAACAGGGAGAAGGGAAGGTGGGAGAAAATGAGGGAGGAGGTAACAAGTTGGATAAGAAATATACTCACTGCCCTACCTATGAAACTGTAACCCCTCTGTACATTACTCTGACAATAAAAAATGAAAAAAATACTACAAAGGCTCAATAGTTATGTGCATATAATCACATAAAATGATGTTTATCAAAATGGACTCTAAGAAATGGAAACCAGAGGACTGAGAATATAGCCTAGTAGCAAGAGTACTTGCCTCGTATACATGAAGCCCTGGGTTCGATTCCTCAGTACCATATATACAGAAAACGGCCAGAAGTGGCGCTGTGGCTCAAGTGGCAGAGTGCTAGCCTTGAGCAGAAAAGAAGCCAGGGACAGTGCTCAGTGCCTGAGTCCAAGGCCCAAGACTGGCAAAATAAATAAAGAAAAGAAAAAAATAAAAAAGAAATGGAAACCAGAGATTTTTCTGTTATTTTACCTTTTGTTTGGGTTTTGGTTTTCTTCCCTTTGTCGTTGTTTTTGATTTCCTACTTTTTGTCTTGTATGTACGTTTATCTGATTTGGGGAAGGGAAGGGGAAGCACAGAAGTGGTTGGACAAAAGGTGAACAAATGCAGCAGTGATAGTCACTAGACACTATGCTGAAAATGAACTAGACAACCTGTGTGTGTGTGTGGGGGGGGGGGGGGGGCTAGGGAACCCTGAGCAAGATCTTTCCTTTTGACCTTCTTTTTCTTTTTCACACAATATGGCAACACTGGCTGCTGTTCTTTTCATATCCATTTTCCTTTCTTCTTAGACATGATGCCAGGTCACATTTTTTTAAGCTCTTCTCCATCCTAAGTGGCTGTATATTACATTCTAGACCCTAAGAAGCAAAAGGTATAGCATATCCCACAGCCCATAAAACCTCCTCTGTGTTCTGTCTCTTCACTTCTGTGCCGACTTCATACACAGAATGGGAGGCCCTAGAAGATGACAGGTCAATAAGGTGACAAATCGTGGAATGTCTACCACACAGAATGCCACCTGCCAAATACCTGCATTCAACAACTGTGGAAACAAACAAAAAAAAAAACCAAATTTCTGTTGTGTGAAAAATAAAGAAATATTGTAATTGGGACAATATAATGCAAGGGTAGAGAAAAATGATATGCAGCAAAGAGTGACCCCCATTATCCTGTACCTGAGGTTCTGAGTAGAGGTTTGTTAGAGATGAGGCATAGGATCATGATCTGAGCTCTCTAGTAGCCAAACACAGCCTGGTTGCCAGTGTCTCATGCCTGGAATCCTAGCTACTCAAGAGGTTGAGATCTGAGGGTCACGATTCTAAACCAGCCCAAGCAAGAAAGTCCAATAGAAAGAAAGGAAAGGAGAGGAGAGGAAAGGAAATGAAATGAAAGCCAGAGTTAGAGGCGTCACTCACGTAGTGGAGTGCTAGCCTTGAGTAAAAAAACCCTGAGGGATAGCACCCAGGATCTGAGCTCAAGCCTTTGGACAGTCACAAACAAAAGCAAAACCCAATCTGTGACATTATTCACATGAAGCATGACACTCTTTTAAAGAAAAAAGAATATTGTTGCTTAAGAGAAGTATAACTACTTTTAAATAGCTGACCCATTGGGTCCTCATGAAATGCTTGGCACAATATAATGTGCAATAATCTCAATAAGATCCTATTGGTCAGTAGAATAACTTTCCCAATTATATTTCTTATTATGTTCTCTGATGAAGGATAAACTAAGTGAAAAAATGAAATAGTAAAATCATTTCTATGAGGTGTGGGGAAAGCACCAAATTTGTGACTGAGAGTCAGTCTGATAGCACTTAATTACAAATGTGAAGAAAGAGTGAGTCTCCCAGGTAACCCCCTCAATTAGCGCAGATACTAGGTGAATGTGCTTTGATGAACTGATTGACCAGCAATTAGGCCTTATGCTTTGAGGGTGGGAAAGGAAGATCCAGAGAACTCTGCCCAGAAGTCCTGGGGTGACTACACTGGGCCCCTGTGCTATCTACCAAGCCCCATCTGGCTGCTTGTGGGCCAGGGAACCTCACCAGCTCCTGTGTGTTGCTGTTTTCTCTCAGTCCATTTTCCCGGGGCACTGTAATTAGCCACACTGACTAGAGAATAAGGAAGGAAGAATAATAGAGTATAAGTACCATTGTAAAAAGTCATTATGATATGCTTTCAAAGCCAGTAATTACTACTCCTGCTTATCATGCAAATCCCTATTAGTATTTTTATTTAAACTACAACTGTGTTTTGTTACTTGACACAAAAAGGCTTTTGAGCAAGACCTAACATCTGCCCACAATTGGATTCCTTTCCAAGCATTCCTTGGAAGAAGAGGAAAAGGACACTACTACATCAGGAGGGTAATTTAATGCTTGCAGTTATAAACCTTGAAAGGGATGCATTGTGAGGGGGGAAAGCCAAAGGGAATGAATTATGAAACATGCAAAATAATTTCTGGTTGCCCTTGTGAAGCAAATATGAAGATTTGTCTTTAAAGTGAAAAGCTTCAAAATTGGCCTTTTATAAAACTAAAAGGTCAGATACCATACTGGGAAATCAAGACCCTTTGGAAGAATAGAAGTGATTGGGGAAGTGAGGATGGAAGCAGAAGCAAGCTCTAGGCCCAGTGACCAGGAAGCTGGCCTAGCCACTGGGGCCAGTGGATATTGCCAGTGGCTCTGTGCATATTTAGAAGAAAAGGGAAGGAAGCGGGCATGGAGGAGGTGACAGAGGTCTCTACAAGGCAGCAGAAGTTTGTGATCTTTGGAGACAGGGTGTGGCAGAAGGGGTGTATGTGGAATTAAGTGCATTTAAAATGTGAGTTGCACACCATGTATAGTGAGAATCATTTAGATTCCCCTGGAGTCAGGCAAACTAGCTGTGAGTCTGACAACAAGATAGATAAATTATTATCCTGACAACTCCAACTCTGGCAAGAGCTGGAGAACGATTCCAGCAGTAATGACAGAAACAGGTCAGGCTCCAATTGAGCCAGAGCTAAGGAACAAATATTTCTAGTATTTTATGCAAAACACCATTCACCCATTCTTTTTGCAGTTCAGTGAAGCTTAGAAACAATAAGAAATGGTATTCATATGACTTTGGAGGGATTCAGAGAAGCCACAAGGACAGCTGAAATCAGGAGAATCAATGGGTGGAAATAGATTTATGTTAGTATTCTTTTAAGTGCTGCTGTAATCTTAGACTTCAGCTTCTGCCTTCAGACTGACATTAACCTAATAACCTTTCTCAGTCTTGGAATATTTCTCCCTCTCCGAACTCCAAGGTGACTCTAATCCCTCGGCAGTCCACATTACATCCTTGTCCCGGAAGCAGGACGGGTGCTCTAGTTGCCTGCACGATATTAAGTCTACTCATTTGCTTTACAGAAAAACCTCCAAATTTGTTTGGAAAATCATCCTCTGCCACTGGCCTTGGGCTTCCCTGCACAAGTCGTGGCAAACCCTTTCTTCTTGCCAGTTCCTGCTTAGAAATAAGCCTTGAGGTTCTGTCTGTGACTCATGGCGGGCAATCTACAGCAAGGAGTCTAGGGACTGTTTTTCAGTTCTGAAAATAAAAGATGGGATGGGGGCGGCTATTCTGTTCCTGCACACCGCCATGTCAGTGTGTCCTTGCAACTGAAACAGCAATCTTGCAACCAAGAAACATATGAATTAAGAAAAAGTCAGCCAGATATCAAAGGCAAAGGCAAAAGCAAATAGACTTGAAAGCACCAACATCTTTGAGGCAACCAGAACCACAGAACCAGGCAAGGTAGAAATCTCTACTTTAGGACTTTCAACAGGTTCATTGAAGCCTGGTTTAATCAATTTTGATTTGTTTCCCTACTACTCATAGCTCAAAGTACAATAATTGATAAAAATAAATATTTCTATACTTACAGTCCTCATTACATGTCACAGAAAACGTGTTTGTTATTACCCACAGTGCTTACTACATAGCAGATATGGATGAACGGTGGGTACCTAAAGAAATAAATGCAAGATGAATACAAGATGGTGCTCTATCTTCATACTCACTGCAGTGTCTAGCTCAGTGAATTGCATCGTTCTCCACACAGCGGTGTAAGCCAGAGCTCATCTCTAGCTTCTGTCCTATCTCTCCTTCCTACAGCTAATACATCTCCCAAGTTCATTTTCCTTCTAGAATCACTCTACATTCATTTCTTTTCATGTCCTTCATTTCCTTGTGACATTCTGTCACAAGTTACTGCCATGTCATAATTATACTAGCATGTGACCCAGTAACTAGGTTCCTAGACTTTTTTTTTCCCGTCTTATTTGCTTATTTAGCACTGGTACTGGGGCTTGAACTCAAGGCCTCGGCACTGTTTCTTAGCTTTATACTCAAGGCTGGCACACTACCACTTGAGCCACAGGCTTACTTCAGGCTTTTTTTTCTGGTTAGTTGGGGATTTTTAAAAATCTCATGAACTTTTCTGCCTTTCCAGGCTGACTTTGAACCATGATCCTCAAATCTCAGCCACTTGAACAGCTAGAATTACCATCGTCAGCCGCTATCACCTGACTCTTCTTATTTTCTTTTTTGATGGGTAATCTTTATTATTATTTTTGGAGAAGTTTCATCATGACATTTTCACAGTACACTCTGAACAAATTCATCCTACACCATCTTCCCATTCCTCCCCTTCTCTCCTGCCACCAGCCCCCATTTCAAATCTCATTTGGTAGGCGGCATGATGGTTTCATCATGTATATGCTGGGCTTTTAAAAATCTATTCTTTACCCTACAGTCAAAATGACTCTTTTCAAATTGCTAAATTCCCTGCCTTCTCCACCTCTATCTTTGAAGGATGAAGATAATTCTAAACCCCATAATCCCCACCCCGCCCATTGTTTGTGCTTTCTACCCCTTTAGGCTAACTCTACCACATGATACTCCAGCATGAAAGGTTCTCTACTGATCTCTTGAATGTGCTCTACTCTGTGCTTACCATTCCGTATGCCTGGCAGGGTTTCCCCACTGGCACCCTTCTACAATTATGGCCTGTACGTTCTGTCCTCCATGTTTTAACTCAGTATTGTCGTTCCCCAGAAAAGCTTCCCACAACTCCCCAAGCAAGTGGATGGATCTTCATACTATTCCTTTTGCCAATACCATGTCTCTCTCTGTCATAGCCAGTATGACCATGCACACTGGAATACTTGTGGGGATGCTTTCAATAATTATCTTAAGACAATAGGTATAAGCAGATATGTTTAGGGGCTACCAGCATGTTTGATTATCTTTTTCTTCTTAAAATGTTGTTAATTTTGTCCATTCATTTATTTGAATCCCCCTCAAGGCAAGAACCATATTTTTTCATAGTCTCCATATAGAAACAATAACAGAAGAATATGAAACCTCATTTTGCATTTTCTACTATTTTCATGATCCTCAGACTAGTATTGAAGTTATGCCATGAGATATTATTATTTTTTGTTTTGTTTTTTTTAATCTGATCATTTGGCCTAATATTGTCATGTTATTGACTTACTAGCCAATAAGTAGCTACTGAACATGTCCTGTTAATAGTGGAAATGTTTCAAAGGATTCAGAAGATAAAACAGCACACAAGATAGAGTCCCTACCATCAATGAAATCACTCATAGTCCTATGTAAGAGATACCAAGTATCCACTAGGGTTCTTCATCCATTTCTCTTCTGTCCACTCCTTGCCAATCAGAAACTGTTTAAAATCTCCTTCTCAGCTCAGTCATTTCCCCTATTTGAGTTCCAAGGTCAGTGCCCCCATGATTTCCATTTCTTAGTGAAACCTAGCTCCAGGAAATATTCAGCTACTCTATGGTAATTTTAGATTCTGGAAATATGTTTAAAATGATATTAATGCATATCAAGTTGCAAGAAATAAATGGAAATCTCAATGTGCTTGAAATTAGGAACTATAAGTATCAGATCTGATCCTTAAGCTTCCCCATGGGTGGTTATCAAACTCAGTAATAGCTAGTAGTTTGGATTTTTATACACAATGAAGCCAGATACAAAGCAATTGGTCCTACGAGACACAGACTAGGGAACTAATACCCCTTCATGAAGTTGTAATGCTAAAAGGTATACAGCCTCCGAAATTACAAGCTTGATAAAAATAATAAAAGATCTGCCCACTCTAACAGGGAAATGATGAAATTTCATGTTCTAAGCTATGAAAAGGAAAAAGAATTATTCCCAGTAAAATGGAAATTTTAGGCTTCTGCCTCACTCACACTGGGCTGAAGTTAGAATGTATACTTCTACAGTGGAACTACAGAATGAAAATGTATATAAAATTGATCCTGAGACAGTAATATCACTGGAGTACCACACAGAAGTAAACAAGAATCATTATAGAGTGACCATTCCATATGCTAGGCCACACAGGATTTTTGTAGGAAACATCCCATTTATGATTTCATAATCCAAGATATAGACATAAAAACAGAAGGGTAGAAACCCAATAATACGCGCTAAGTGTGTTATCTGAGAAGGTGATGTCTTGAGAAGAACCAATCTCCTGCAAACTGATTCTGAGATAGAAATTTGCATGCAGGAGAGTTTCTGTAGACTGCTACTTAAGGAACACCTTTAAGAATATGAAAGAAAAAGGATTATTCAGGGGGAGATGTAGTGGTACTATAGTGACAGAGGCCTCAGCTGATCCTCTAGGGACTAGGGGGTCTAAAATGGGCTCTTCAGTATCCCAAATTGAGACAATTTAAACCTTTGGACTCCAAAATCGAACAGGCATTGGAACAAGTTTCCCCCTGGGAAGAAGTCATAAACTTGAGAAAGATGGTGCTCTTCAGGCAAAGAAATGTCTAGAGAGACCCATAAGTAAATCAGCAGTAGACAGTACACAGATCAACATAAAAACCAATGCCTTGGTCTTCTGAAAGTGTGAGTGATTGGAAAGCAGAACTCACTATAATTCATCTCGTAAACTACTCGGATCCATCTACTTCTGCATTTTGTGGTTTTCCTCATGTAGGAATCACATTGTCAGTTTTATGTTTCCATAACCCCTGTGAACATTTATGTAAGCAAATTGAGTGGAGAAGGCAGTTTATGATGTTCATGATGCTGGAACTAGGTTCAAGGGCACCACTAATACTCATCATGTCCATCTTCTATTGATCATTCTATATACTTTTCACTTATAGCATGCACCCCTCAGAATCTTACTAGCTTAACTGGTGGAAACTCTTGAGGATATAAACTTCTAGACAATATTCTTTTCCCAGGATACACTGACTGCCCATATCAAGAGATGTCCCAACTGTTCATTTGACTGTGAAACATATTATGCCTTTTCTTCATTACAGAATAGAAGTTACATCTCTTCCTAATGATCAGTATAAATTGCCTCTACAAGGAAGATATACCCTTTCCTTGACCACTGGAGTCTTGAGATGAGAAGCCTTCAGAAATCTGATGAAAGACATAGCTTAAAGTAACTTTGGCCTCTTTCGTCGTTGTTGGTGGTCATGGGGCTTGAACACTAGTCCTGGGTGCTGTCCCTGAGCTCTTCGGCTCAAGGCTAGTTCTCTACCATATGAGCCACAACACCTTCTGGTTTTCTAGCGGTTAATTCGAGATAAGAGTCTCATGGGCTTTCCTGCCTGGGCTGGCTTTGAACTGCGATCCTCAGATCTCAGCTCCTGAGTAGCTAGGATTATAGGCGTGAGCCACCGGTGCCCAGCATAAAATGGGACTCTTAGCCATAAGTCCCAGTGTCAGCCTTCATCCTCTGGGAACCAGAACTTCTATAGAAGAGAAACACAAATGTCCCATGTGGGTGACTGCGAGTAATACTAAGATAAAAGAGAAAACAGGGATTGGGAATGTGGCTTAGTGGTAGAGTGTTTGCCTAGTATGCATGAAGCCCTGGGTTCAATTCCTCGGTACCACATATTCAGAAAAGGCCAGAAGTGGTGCTGTGGCTCAAGTGGTAGAGCCTTGAGCACAAAGAAGCTCAGGGACAGTGCCCAGGCCCTGAGTTCATCAAGCCCCAGGACTGAGAGAGAGAGAGAGAGAGAGAGAGAGAGAGGAAAAACTAACTAACAAACATGGTAAATTGAATGTGAGGGTCCAACACATATATAATATGAAACATTTATTTCCTTAAATAAACACAGCAAAAACAGGTATGGGTTAAGAGATGAGAAAAGTGAAAATATGGCATGCTAAAAGCATAAAGTAAGATAGTAAAAATGAAAAGAAATGTATATAATCACAATAAATATAAATGGACTAAACTCACTCAAAAGTCAGAGACACTCATATGGGGGTTTAAAATACAGTTATTAAAGAGCTATATCTACCACAAGCACAGCTATGTTCATTGTAGCATAATTTGTCATTGCTAAAATATGGAATCAACCCAGATGCCCCTCAGTAGAAGAATGGATGAGGAAAATGTGGTATATATACACAATGGAATTTTATGCTTCTATCAGAAAGAATGACATTGCCCCATTTGTAAGGAAATGGAAGGACTTGGAAAAAAATTATACTAAGTGAAGTGAGCCAGACCCAAAGAAACATGGACTCTAAGGTTTCCCTCATAGAGAATAATTAGTATGTGTTTAGGTTCGTCATAACAGAAGATCACAATAGGCCAATAGCTATGACCATATGAACACCTAAGATGATGTTAAGCTAAATGAACTCCATGTTATGGAAACAAGTGGTATATCATTATTGTAATTTACTTTCAACATGGCATGTGAAACTGTACCCTTTTCTTTTCTTTCTTTTACTCTCATATTCCCTTCCTGCCATGGTTTTACCCCTGCTATCACTGTATCTGATCTTAGTACCCTGGATACTGTATATACCTGTAGGGACGGGAAAGGGAATAACAAAATCAAGAGACAAAGGATAAAAGGGCAAACCATTTCAAAAAAAATACTTACAAAACCATTTGGTGTAAACCAACTGTATAAGTCATTGGGGGAGAAGGGGAAGAGGAGGGAGGAGGCAGGGAGGGGTAATGAGGGAGGAGGTAACAAGTTGGATAAGAAATATACTCACTGCTTTACATATGGAACTGTAACCCCTCTGTACTTCATTTTGACAATAAAGAAGAAAAGAAGAAAAAAAAACAAGATATATCTAAAATATAATGATATGGAGGACAGAGGTAATGTTATTAAGCAAATTCTTACCAACAGAAGGTCATTGTGTTATTTTTACGAATTAGCAAAACACAATTTGATAAACAAAAAAAAGAAAACATTTACTTAGGAAATGTATAGTTTAAAATAAATAGGTACTTAGCAGCATAGACTCAAAGTATATAAATAAATTCAGAAGCTGGTGGCAACCTATCTAAAAATGCTATGTCTCCTGTGAAAGATTGCTACCACAATTAAAAAAAGATTACATTTAAGAGAGTGTTTGTTCAACCAATGTAATATTATTTCATAGCAAGGATAACTTATAAATACATTATGGAAAGTGAATAAATAGATCTTTTTATTTTGTTAAATTTGCTTGCCAAGTATACCTGTGCTTATGAAGTTGAAGTTCTGCTTACTGATTCTAGGAGTAAATTCAATAAATTACTTTTGGAATTGAGCTGAAGATTCATAAAGATATGAAACTTCTGGTGTGGTAGCTTAACCCAATAATCCCAACTTCTTGGAGTTTGAGACTGGCAGTATTGTGCTTCAAGGCCAGGACTGGGCAAAAACATAAAAACCTATCTGAAAAATAACTAAAAACAAAGAACATGGTTCACGTGGAAGATAATAGGCTTAACAAGTGTGAGACCCTGAGCTCAAATCTCAGTACTGCCAAAAGAATAAGAGAAATATATGAGCTTTGCCCAATTGTCAAAGATTTATATGCCATGATATATAAATAATTGAAATAATTTAAAAAAAATTAGATTGGCTCAAAGAGCCCAGTTCTGTAAATAAAGAGGGTAATTGTACGTTTTGCCTTTTTACTTTATATTTTATTTTGTTTTTGTTTTTGCTAACTTGGAGAAGACTGTGTTTAATTTTAAAAAATCTCACTTCCATGACTTGCACAGTCTCCATCAATATGTCTCCCTGCCAAGTATTAAAATACAAACAAAATCACATAACTATAGGCTTTAATATCTATTTACCAAAGTATACACTCTTTCCTCTCTTAAGTACAGGTTCTTTTCTTTCTTTATGACTCCATGATTTTCTTATACATTCTTTCGTGTAAACTAATATGGGATTAAATCAGACTGGTAACTGGTAATCCTGTGATAGGATAAGAATATGTAGAGAGGGCGATGATGAGAAGAAAAAAGAAAGCAACAGAGAGATGGAGACAGAGGTAGAGACAGAGAAACAGAGAGGACAAGCCACTAAAGCCTTTTGCAGGAGGAGTAGCTTTGAGAAGGTGGAGTGATAGATAGATTCTTGATGGCTTTGCTGAAGGGGAGATATGGCAGCTAAATTTGACCTTGCTCCCAAGTAATTGATGAGACGTAACATTATCATCAGAATGATGGTAATGAGCTATAGATGCCGGCTCTGCCTGTGGAGATTGCAGACAAAATAGACTATATGGCAAAATGCATTATTCAGGCTAAAGAGACTCAGTCACAGAAATTCCCATTAGGGAAGCTTTGGTGGGTTATTCGATTATAGTGAAGTCAGTCTTTCCAAGACTGAAGAGTAGAAAAATGTAGCAACCACCAAAGGAAAAACAAAGAGGTCCGAAAGTGGACATGGTGTTGATATCTGTATTTTAAGCCTCTTGCTTTTATCCTAAAGAGCTATATTTTACTCGCCCCACAAAATCAGACTCAGCATCAAGCTTGCTACTAGGGTATGTCTTAGTTATGCTTTTGGTATTGCTTCTCTGACATTTAAAAAATGCCAAATATTTTCCTAGTTGGAGATTTAGAAAATTTAAATTCTCTATTTCTATTTCCTTTGTATTCTTCCTCTGAGACTTTCCCTTGGAAGAAAATACTTGTGTTTGAATCCACTGTGACTTTGCTGGGCATTTTACAGTGAAAGCATCTCCTTTTGAATCCACAGTTTGTCTTATTAAATGAGACTTCCATCATGTATATTTGAAAACCTCTGTCTCTAGAAAAATTGCATTGGTTTACAGTGGCAAATATTCTCACCTCCTGGAAGCAATTCTTCTGGCTCCTCTCTCTCTCCCTCTCTACCTCTGTCTCTCTGTCTCTGTATGTCTCTCTTTCCCTGTTTCTCTCTCTATCTCTCTGTCTTTCTTATTCTCTTTCTTTCTCTCTCCCTCCTTTCTCCTCTCCTACCCCCTTCTGCCCTTCCATTAGTGAAATAGATGACCAGCCCCTTCTCTCCATTCCTTTACAGGTTGACTTCTTTAGTTGACATTTTTCTAAAACTAACCCATAAGGTATAAGCACAGACAACCTTGTAAACTCAAAGACTTGTTCTGCTGAGTGAAAATGCTATAATATTCAAGTGCTGGATGTTGACACAATGGAATTGTAAGCCTGTAGCTTAGTGCTCAATGTATCACACTGTGAATGGTTACTACAGATCTAGGTTTATGGACCTAATTTTTTTTGCTAAGTATTTCTTTTTATGTACCTTCAGATTTGGGGCTGCCTCAGAATCATGTAGGATTCTGACTAAAAATAGAGACTTTTAGACCTTCACACTAGAGATCAATTCAGTAATTGAGGAACAGGTTCTACATTTCATAAACATTTGTGCGTGATTCTAAAGCAGATCATATGTCAAGCTCCATGAAGAAGTTGAGAATGAGAAAACAGCTCCTGGAATCCACCTGGACCTTGGTAGTGGCGGCAGCTGGCCTGGCACTGAAAGCTGGAAACATTGGTGTCAGACAACATCATGGAATTTCAGTCGCACAAGCCTTTCTGCCCATGATGATAAAGGAAAAATTAAGGCCATCATTATGATGTCAAAACTCATAAAAACATAAGAACAATATACAAGCACAAAATACCAAACACTACCTTCTCCCAGATAATGAATGACTGATCACATTTTACCAAGTATAAATCTATCCTTGGTATAGATATGGTTTTGGTATCAGCAATATTTATTGAAACATTGAAATAATCATAGGACTACCCTTGCTTCTGTCAGAGCCTCTACTTCTGAGCAAACCCTTGTCCTCCAAACTTTTCCCAAGATCACTGAGCCTAAGCCCACATCTTTTCTAGCATTCTCTTGCTGAAACAACATCCATTGTTGCTTATTGCATACCTTCTCCCTACCAAATTAGCTTAGTTACAAGCATACACCTGATGGTCTTTAGCTGGAGGACAATGACGAGGCTAACCAGCTAGACCAATGCTTTCCATTCTTCCTCTACCACTAGTAGCTACCAACCATTCGGGGACTTTATAGTGTTCCTGGGCATCTCTTCTCCCCACAGTGGAAATGTAGTGTGAGAATACACTATCAGTCATGAACTACACAGGACACACAATGGAAGTCAATGAGATAAAAAAATTTGTAAAGGAATTGTCACTTTAAAAAAATGATGAATCGCATTTCTTTGATGGCCAGTGACATAGAGCACTTTTTCATGTGTCTCTTGGCCATTCTCATTTCCTCTTCAGAGAAGTCTCTTTTTAGGTCTTTAACCCATTTGTTGAGGAGGCCGTTGGATCTTTGAGGATTTGTTTTGGGGGAATTTAATGTTTTGAGTTATACTTATATTTTAGATATGAGGCCTTTGTCAATTGTATGGCTGGTAAAGATCTTCTCCCAATCTGTGAACTTTCTGTTTATCTTGCAAGCTATGTCCTTTGCCCTGCAGAAGCTCTGCAGTTTGATGCAGTCCCATTTGTCCAACCTTTCTTTGATTTTTTGTGTTTCTGGGCCTTTATTAAGGAAGTTTCATCCTGTGCCAAGGAGCCCAAGTGTTTCTCCTATTCCTCCTTGTAGTGCTTTCAGGGTATCTGATTTTACTTCAAGGTTTTTGATCCATTTGGAACCTATTTTGGTGCAGGGTGATATATAAGGATCTAGTTTTAGTTTGTTACAGGTGTTGAACCAGTTTTGCCAGCACCATTTGTTAAAGAGGCTGTCTTTCCTCCATCCAATTTCTTTAGCTCATTTATCATAGATTAAGTAGCCATAGGTCTACAGGTTCGTTTCTTGGTCCTCAGTTCTGTTCCATTGGTCCTCAGGCCTGTTCTTGTGCCAATACCAAGCTATTTTTAATACAATAGTTTTGTAATACAGTTTGAAGTTCGGTATTGTAATTCCTCCAGCACTGTTCTTTCTACTTAGGATTGTTTTTACTATTGGTGTCTTTTATTGTTCCATATGAATTTCTGGATTGCATCCTCTGTTTCATTAGAGTGATGTTGGGATATCGGTGGGTATTGCATTGAATTTGTAGATAGCCTTTGGCAATATTGCCATTTTCACCATGTTAATCCTCCTAATCCAGGAGGATGGGAGGTTTTTCCATTTCCTTAGTTGAGATTCCACCTCACCTCAGTAACAATGTTCATTATCCGGAAAACTAGTAATGCTGGAGGGAATGTGGCCAAAAGAGAGCCCTATTACATTGTTGGTGGGAATGTAAACTTGTTCAACCACTCCGGAAAGCGGTATGGAGGTTTCTCAGAAAGCTAAACATAGAACTCCCCTACGACCCAGCAGCCCCACTTTTGGGCATCTACCAAAAAGATTACAAATAAGACCACACTAAAGACACCAGCACAACAATGTTCATGGCAACACAATTTGTCATTGCTAAAATGTGAAACCAACCAAGATGCCCCTCAGTAGATGAGTGGATCAAGAAAATGTGGTACATGTACACAATGGAATTCTATACTTCCATCAGAAAGAATGATATTGCTTCATTCATAAGAAAATGGAAAGACTAGGAAAAAAAATCACACGAAGTGAAGTGAGCCAAAGAAACATGGACTCTATGCTTTCCCTCATAGGGAATAATCAGTACATGTCTAGGATAGTCCTAGCAGAAGATCACAATAGCTCAATAGCTATGCCCATATGAGCACATAAGATGATGCTAAGTGAAATGAACTCCATGTTGTAGTTATTTTCAACATGCCATGTGAAATAGTACCCTTTTTTTCTCTCATATTCCCTTCCCGTGGTTTTACCCCTGCTATCACTGAAACTGATCTTAGTACCCTGGATATTGTATATGTGTGTATTGGAACTAGGGAAGAGAAGGGGAATACCAAACTTGAGAGACAAAGGATTAAAAAAAAATTGCATCAACAATACTTACAAAACCATTTGGTGTAAACCAACTGTACAATTCATGGGGGGGAGAGGGAAATGAGAAAGGGGGAGGTGGGGGAAAATTAGGGAGGAGGTAACAAGTTGGATAAGAAATGTACTTGCCTTACATATGAAACTGTAACCACTCTGTAATTCACTTTGACAATAAAGAAAATATCTTGAAAAACAAATGATAAATCACTAGGGACTAGCAACAGCAGAGGGCTGTTTCCATTTCTAGGTCTGAAGGAGAAAGAGCAAGGAGAGGTTACCAAAGTTCAATAAAAGCCACATATAGGACTGCCCAACAGAGGTGGTAGCTTTCCAAAAAGGCAAGGAATCCTTCCCAACACAGGATCTGGTGGAGAGAACAAATGCCCTGATTCTCTTCTTCCCTTTCATCTTCTGCATTCTCTGTGGAAGACAACTAAAGCTGATGCTATCATGACTTCTTATGGTTCTATTTTGCCCTGGCATCTATTTTGAATATGCATTTAACTTTCTCCTACAAGAATCTGGCCTTCCTCAGCCTTGCCATGGTCTCCTTTACTCCAACTTCTCTTCATTCCTCAGTATGGTGCATCCAGATATCTGCCTCATACAACTGCCCCCCTCTTCCCGTATACAACCTGCTAGACTTGCTCTATGGACCCTCAACCCTTCTTGTGGACTGTGCAGAGATGTCACAATGACCATCCCTTGCTCATAGTATAACTCTACAAAACTCAAGCTAGCTTCCTCTAAATCAACCAGGGGAAACTAACTGAGCAGTGTCCAGTATCCCAATAAAGGCATAGCTTCCTAAGTCCTTCTCTTTCTCTTATTCCCACATACTGGTTGAGCACTCACTGCCCAGTGAAAGGTGCTTCTTTTTTTCTCTCTGGGATCTATCAGTGGCAAAACGGTTCTGTTGTTTTATATGTTTTCTTGTGCTGTCTCCTCTGTGTCTCACCCGAAGCCACCATTTCTCCAGGTCAGAACTCCCCTGGAGAGTGACTTGGTAAGGACAAACTAGATATATCTCAGCTAAGGGACTGTGTAAACACGTTTCCTATGAGAAAACAAGCTAGAAAAAACAAGACCAAATTAGAGGAAAATGCCACAGAGTTCAAGGGAGTCTCTTTTGCAGTTTATGTATGGTCAGGTTCCAGAGGTACAGAGCAGGCAAATGCAGAGTAGGCGGGCACTTGCAAGCAGTCCATGTCTTTTATTTATAAACTTGTCTGTATCAACTGCCTCGTAGATACTAATGTCACTGAGTATTTTATAAATCCTTAACATTCTAAAACAGAGGCCATGTTCCAATGAAAACTAGATTTGGTCCTTCAAGAGGACTGAGTAACAGTAACAATAATATACAAGTGTTTGAGCTTATGAGTCAATTATTTTAGCTTCCTATTGCTGGTATAACAAATGTAATGTGGTGTGTGTGTGTGTGTGTGTGTGTGTGTGTGTGTATGTGTGTGTACAGGTGCTCCCATGTGCACGCACAAGTACCCATGCTGCTACTAGGGTTTCAACTGAAAGTGCTGTGCTTTAGCTTTTTCACTCGCCTACCACTTGAGCTACAGCTCCACTTGCAGCTTTTTGCTATTTAATTGGCGCTTTTGTGCTCAAGGCTAACACTTTACCACTTTGAGCCACAGGTCTGCTTCTGGCTTTTTTGGTAGTTAATTGGAGAGAAAAGTCTTGCAGACTTTCCTGCCTGGGCTGGCTTCGAATCTTGATTCCCACATCTCAGCCTCCCGAGTAGCGAGGATTATAGACGTGAGCCACCAGGGCTTGGATTAATTTTTTTAACTCCTTCCTCCAAATGCATTCTATTACTGTTCTAGAGGTAATGACTCAAAAATGTGCCTTATAGGACTAAAATTAAGATGAAGTAAGTCTGTGTTCCTTCAGAAGGAATAGGGGAGAATGTACTCCTTTGCTTTTTGCCAGCTCATAGAGGTTGCCCACAAACCCTGCTCTTAACCTTCTTTCCAGAATTTCCACCATTTTCTGCTTCTATCCTCATACCTTCTTCGGTGACTCTTTTTTTTTTTTTTTTTTTTTGGCCAGTCCTGGGCCTTGGACTCAGGGCCTGAGCACTGTCCCTGGCTTCTTCCCACTCAAGGCTAGCACTCCGCCACTTGAGCCACAGCACCGCTTCTGGCCATTTTCTGTATATGTGGTGCTGGGGAATCGAACCTAGGGCCTCGTGTATCCGAGGCAGACACTCTTGCCACTAGGCTATATCCCCAGCCCTCTTCGGTGACCCTTACTCTTCTCCTTCCTTTTATTCCTCCTAAAAGGGTTATTGTGGTGATTATATCTGAAAAATCTATCATAATCTTCCACTTCAAAATATTCACTAATTGCTTTGACAAAATCTCTTTGCCAGGTAAGGTAATACATTAGGATTTAAGTTCCTATGTTTCCTAAAAACAAAGGCATTTCCCTACATGATTGTAATTTAACCACTGAAGTTAGAAAATATGCCTTGGTGCGTGACTTTGTACCTGAAAATAGTCCCTTCCCATGCCTCAACAGTTGTCTTCATTATAGTCTCCTTTATAGTGAAAGATCCCAGTTCTAGATCAGGGGTTGCAATAATCAACAAGTCACTTTCATCTTCTTCAATCCAGAGGTAGTCATCCATAGTTTTCTGACATTGATAACTATGAGGAGTTTGAACCAGTTATTTTGTGCACTATTCTTCAATTTGAATTTTCCCAAGTTTCCTCCTTTCATTCAGGAATATAAGTGAAATAATATCGCATCATATTCCATATAGTGCATCAGGTATTGTGTCCTTTTCACTTGTCCCTTTCCCAATAATATTTATCCAGATCACTTAACTAACGGGGAATCAGCCTTCTCCTATCCAGCCACTATTCTGTTATTTATAGTTAATAAATAATTGGCGAGGAGGTATTTTAGAACTATTACACACCACTCTCCTAAGCAAACTATCAGTCCATTCTTTATTATTATTATTTAATTTTGTTGTTAAGGTGATGTACAGAGGGGTTACAGTTACATACGTAGGTAGTGAGAACATTTTTTCAAACTTGTTACCCCTCCCTCATTTTTCTACCACCTTCCTTCCTACTCTTCCTCCACCCCCCTCGTTGTACAGTTAATTTCCAACATATTGTCTTGTGAGTATCACTGTTGAGTTGGTTCGCCTTTTATCCTTTGTCTCATCATTTTGATATTCCCCTTCCCTTCCCTAATTCAGATAGAGGTCAGTTCGTTCTTTTTTTTAATCTCTATAATGATTTTATTCATGGGGTTTCATTGAGTAACATAGTGCTCACATTGCCAACAGTTTTGCCATTCCCTCTTAAGCCAGTCATCTTGCACTTCCCCTACCTCATTCCTAAAATGAGCATTTCTTCAGAGGCTCTTGGCTTTTTTCCATGGGGAATGGTTTAAAAAAGCACACTCTGGGCATTAGGTATACTCATTACTAGAGGCTCAACAGGAGAAAAAGCCAAGGAAGGTATGATGCATTTATGTTTGTTTCTCTATTGATTTGTGAAACTATGAATCCTGCCAATACTTCTAATTTCAAACCAACATTTCAAAGTTTCTTTTAGTTTCTCCTTTTACACATTGAATGAATTGAGAAGAATTATTTGCCTATCACACATATTAACTAATTCAGTTCATCTCTACAATATCATCTTTAAGATTTAGGTTTTTAAAATTGCCAATCTGATATATCCCTGAATACTATCATAAAATTTGAAAACTGGGTTGGGGGTGAAAGTAAGAGATTCCTTGTTCTCTAAATGCAACTTCTAAGTTTGTAATTTCTTAAAATTGGCAATGTTTATGTAAAAAGAAATGAAAATTCTTTGAGTCAATTGACCATTCAATACAATAGTGTTCACAGTATTGCTGGTAATCTGAGTGAGATAAAAATGTTGCTGCTGTAGTTTGGACACTGAGCTCCTCCCAAAGGTCAATGACCCATGTGTTAGTCTCCTGAATGTAGGAGGTGTTGGACTCTACAGGAGGAACCTGTAGACCTCATGGGAAGCCCTTGCATCATTGGGAATGTGGGACGCTGGCTGCTGTTTAGCTTTCTAGTATTGAGGTGAGCAATTTACTCTGCTGTGTGTGTCTCAACATTGCCATCTGGCAAGCCTACTAGAGGCCCAAAGCAATGAATCCACCTGACCTTGGACTGGAACAACCAAAAACTATGAGCCAAAACAAATCTTTGGTAAAGACCAAAATTAATTATCTCAAGTATTTCATTATAGTGTCAGAAAGCTGGCTAATGCAGGTATAAATCATCTTCTAAATTAGAAGAAAAGGACAGAATGTTCATCTCAGAAGGATAGAAGCTGAGGAAGGTGATTCCTGCTGCTTTGTCTTTAACACACTAGATGGGTGGCTGAGAATTGCCATCTTTAGCTGGGTAGGTCATTCATCATTTACATATGGCTATTTGACAGCCATGCAGGTCCAAGGTCCACTTGGAAGATCCTGATCAGATCATGAGACATCTCAGTTGGGCAACAGACCACCAATATGACAGCACATATCATCCTAACACTAACAATGAGATGGACATAAGGCTTCTTCAGCACCCTCAGTGAGAGCTATGATGACACATGTCGATCCTAGAGGTTCTCTGTCCAAGTCCCTTACTTTACCAACAATGAAACCCAAACACAAAGTGTTGAAACATTTGGGCAGGATTCAGAAAACCCTGATATTCCCATCCACACTTTGATGGCAGGACAGAATTTACATTTGTGGCTCATTGACTTTGTTGTATATTCAATAGATATTTTGATGTGGAAATGCTCTTTATCCCAGGTGACTGGGGCTAGGAGTTACTTTAAAAAATTAATAACATAACTAAATAAGGAACATCATAGAAGGCAGCACAGTTGGATACCTTTCGTATTTATTTGATAGAAGATTTTGGGGAGGGACTTGCTTTCTTAGTGTTCCCTTCTTTCTAGCCTTCATCTCAGTCACAATTCATCGACTCTGAATTCTGCTTTCTGTTTCTTTATTTTTTTATTTTTTTCTTTACTGTCTGAGTGAAGTACAGAGGAGTTACAGTTTCATACGTAAGGCAGTGAGTACATTTCTAAACCAACTTGTTACCTCCTCCCTCATTTTCCCCCACATTCCCCCCATCACCTTCTCCCCCCCTCCCTATGAGTTGTACAATTGTTTAAACCAAATGGTTTTGTAAATATTGCTTTTGGAGTCATTTGTCTCTTTAATCCTTTGCCTCTTGATTTTGATTTTCACTTCCCTAGTTCTAATACCAGTATATACAGGGTACTAAGATCAGATACAGTGATAGCAGGGGTAAAACCACGGGAAGGGAATATGAGAGGAAGAAAAAAAGGAAAAAAAAAAGGGTACTGTTTCTCATGGCATGTTGAAGATAATTACAACAGTGATATACCACTTGTGTCCATAACATGGAGTTCATTTCACTTAGCATCATCTGATATATTCATAAGGGCATAGCTATTGGGCTACTGTGATCTTCTGCTATGACTAACCTAAACATGTACTAATTATCCCCTATGAGGGAAACCACAGAGTCTATGTTTCTTTGGGTCTGGCTCACTTCACTTAGTATGATGTTTTCCAAGTCTTTTCATTTCCTTACGAATGGGGCAGTGTCGTTCTTTCTGATAGAGGCATAGAATTCCATTGTGTATATGTACCACATTTAAAGGAGTTAGAGGGAGAATTTAAAATATTTGTTAAGTAATATAACTGTAGAACCATTTTAGATTTTAATATTTTTAAAGTTGTCTTTTGTCTTATCCTCATCTCACTAGATGTGTGACTTGAACAAATTATTTAACCTTTCTGTGCCTTCGTTACTCTTTTTGTGTATGAAATTAGGTGTTCCAGGATTGTCTTGTGTTTGTTTGCTCTAGCCTTGGAATAAGCCATTTCTTGAGTCTTGGCTCCTTTAGTAGGGAATGGTATTAGAAACCAGGATTAAGTACTAAGTATACTCACCACAGTTGAATTGTTGCTGTTCTAAGGCCATCACAGAAGCTGTGCGAAGGAAGATGTGTGAACTACATGTTTATTTTCCATATATATTCCCATAGTTTGAAAACCTTGAGTCACACTGGAGTCTCTAATCCAAACCAACTCTACAAAGTCATTCTGGTTCTCTCCTCTTCTCTATCTCTAACTCCCTTCTCCAACCATGCATAATGTGTGCATGGTTACTTGTATTCTTACTTAATAGACCTCCTTATTTTGTCAATCTTCTTCTATATAACCAGTCTACTATTTCCATCACCATCCTCTCACAGTGTGGACTCTACCACCTCATAGCCTATCTTTCTCCTTAGACAACCTCCAGCCCCTAAATGGGTTCTGATACCCCATACCCGGGCATCTTCACACAAAGCTGCTCACATCGTTCTGCTGAGGCTCTGAGTCCTCATGGCACACTCTTCACTGATACCTTCCTCAATCAGTTTGGGCTCTACCTTTCCATTCAAGGCCAATTTCCCAGGCAAATACATGTCATCTTGCCCAGATTCTGATACCTTGTGTTAAGCACAGCTGATATTTTCCAAAGAAACTTAGTCTACTCATGTTAAACTCATCCTGTGTACTCCCATAACAATCCCTCTCACACATATACTGATTTTGGAGCAGATTTTCCTCAGTCTTTTTAACTGTAAAATGGTGGCAATGTCTACCCACCTTGTTCTGAATCTCCAAAAGATGGTGGGATTTAATTGCTCAAGAAGAAAAGGTAATAAGTAGAATAAAAGTTCTTTTTTCTGTTTTTAATTTCTTCCCCAACACAATGGCAATAACAGATTAAATAAATGGGAGGGAGGATGTTTGCATTCTCCCACTGATGTGGGGTATTCAAACCTGTATATGCAGAGAAAGTAATTTCTATTTTTCTATTTAATTTTATTGTCAACGTGAGGTGTAGAGGGGTTACAGTTACATACGTAAGGTAGTGAGTACGTTTCTGGTCAAACTTGTTACCCTCTCCCTCATTTTTCTCCCATTCTCCCCAAATCTGTTGTCACAAAAACATGGACTGTTTTCTTAAAGCATGCTTAGCATTCAAATAGTCATTTGTCATTATTGTCAACATCACTAACTGACAGATTCTTTCTTTTATTTTTTTCAACTTCTGAAATTTCTTTTCGACTTTTTTCTGGCATTATTGAAGTTTGTACTCAGAGCCTTGTATTTTCTAGGCAAGTGCTTCATTACTTAGATCATGCTCCCAACTCTTTTGTTTGTTTGTTTGTTTTTAGATAGTCTCTACCTTTTGTCTGAGCAAGTCTTAAGCCACAATTCTCTGTCTTTACTTACCACGTAACTAGTATTACAGTCATGCCAACATGTTCACCATGTTTCTTAGGTACTCTCACTATCCTGGGGCCATGCTTTTCCTATCTCCACCTTCCAAGTAGCTAAATATATAGTCCTATACCTATATAATGCTATATAGTCCTATACCTAGATCCGCTTTTTGTATTTTTGTTAGATTTTTGAAGGGCTGGCAGACTCTGTGCTGTGTAATCAGTATGAGCTTAGAAGCCAAGTAGACTTTCTATTGAATCATTCTATTTTACCACCTATATAAATTTGAGCAAATTAGTAACCTCCATAAGCCTTACCCTCTTTAACTGTAAAATATGGCAATATCTTCCTTTGAACTTATTGTAAGATATAATATCTGTATATTATCTGTAGATAATATATATACATCATATATGTGTGTATATATGTGATATATAATGTGTGTGTGTGTATATATATATATATATATATATATATATATACACACATGGCATGTCTCATGCCATGTGGTAAAATGTTGTCTCTTTGGCAAAACTCTACATATGATTGTGAGACTGTGTGTGTCTATGTGTATGAGTATGTGAGTGTACTTCTGTGCATATTTGTGTTTCTCTTTTTATTGCTTTTTTCCTTTGAGACTTGTAACCATGTGAAAAAGCAAACCTCCTGGCATGTTAAAAACTATTCAATTTCAACAGTTTTAAGAAACATGAAATTGGCTAATTTCTCATTGAACTTTACACAAATTTCTCACCTATTTTTTTTCATAAGTCTAACTCATGGACTTCACAGAAGAACTGGGATAGTTCCTGGGCTTTTCTTAGGTCTTTCAACATCATCTCAATGGTATTCCTACTATAACCAGTACAAGGAAAGGCCAAAGCCTCAGTTCTGGAAACCTGCTTCTTGCTGAACTCAACTTGCCAAGAATATGTCCTGCCATCTAGTTATGTGGAAGCCTTCCTGTGGTTCCAGTTTGCTTGTGTCACCTTAGCTTGGCCACTCTTTGCCAAGTTGAGAGGATTCCCTGTTCCCTCTCTCCCCCACCCCTCTATGTTTTAAAGGGCCATTCCAAGAGAAGTAGAACCGGAAGACTTGTAAAGCATTTACTGGCCCTATCTGCCCCAGTTATTTGGAGAAATCTATCTTTGCTGCCATAAAAAATATTCTGTGGGATTCTGTATTCTATTCTTGCCTTTGAACCATTTCTACCAAAAGAATGCTTTTTCCTTGGTCACTGTATTGTAATTTGATAGCATAAACCCCTTCCATGGTTTTGCCTAAGCCTATGTAGAGTATAATGTTCCCCTTGCATAATAAGATGGAAATTTTGTATCCTGGTCCCCATGACACCGGAGTCAAATGGGTAGCTGAACTTGTCTAATCTTCAGAGTACAACTATGTAAGAGCAGTCTGAACTGTTTCCCTTTTACAAGGTTTAGTTAAAATCATTACTTAAAGTAAGCTTTGGAGCCTGGTGTTGGTAGCCCACACCTGTAATCCTAGCTACTCAGGAGGCTGAGAGCTGAGGATTGTGATTCAAAGCCAGCTGGGGTATGAAAGTCCCCGAGATTCTTCTTTTTTTTTTTTTTTTTGCCAGTCCTGGGCCTTGGACTCGGCCTGAGCACTGACCCTGGCTTCTTCCCGCTCAAGGCTTGTACTCTGCCACTTGAGCCACAGTGCCACTTCTGGCCATTTTCTATATATGTGGTGCTGGGGAATCGAACCCAGGGCTTCATGTATACGAGGCAAGCACTCTTGCCACTAGGCCATATTCCCAGGCCCCTGAGATTCTTATCTCTGATTAACCATCACAAAAGCTAAATGTGGAGTTGTGGCAGGTGGTAGAGCACTAGCCTTGAGTGAAAAAGCTGAGGGACAGTGCCAGGCCCTGAGTGTAAGCCCCAGAATTGACACACACACACACACACACACACACACACACACACACACACACACTCCCACACGTACTGGTTATCATGACTGAGCTATTTTCAAAGTAGTGCATACCTACATTCAGAGCTTCATGACACAGCTTTAACATACATATTTGATTTGAAATTTTTAAAGAAATTCACCAATC